>NC_053152.1:41532405-43019438 GCF_016808335.1 Panicum virgatum
TAAAAAATATTTACAATACCATGCAAGTCAAGTATCTTAATTACACTTCAATGAAACAACATTTCGAGATGACTTAATTACCTACGTGTATCATTTTTTTTTGATGGTCGCGAGCATCATCACGAGCTCCCCGCAAGACAGTGACTAGGGGGTCCAGCTGTTGTCTGAACACGGCATTGTTGTGGCGCTTCCATAGCTGCCAGCAGCACAGCCGCAGAAATGCATCGAAGTGGCCCGCAGGCATGTGTCGAGGTGGTACCAGTGTAGGGAGCATTGCAGTGGTGATGAGCAGAGGCAAATCGATGTGCAGGGCGGCCCAGAAGGATTTGGCGAACTCACATTCGAACATGATGTGCGCAGCACTTTCATCCGCAGAAGCACAGATCTCACATGTAGCATCATCCAGAGCGCGACGCCGCTTCAGATGCTCCCGGCTTTGAATCCTATCACCAGTAGCCAAGCAAAGAATTGAACCCGTGGGGGAGCACGATTGCGCCAGACAAACGCCGCACATTGGGCAGACTGCAGCATCCTATAGAGCTAGGAGGTGTGAAGCTTCCCGTCGTCGTCGGCGAAGGGGCTGAGTCGTTTGTCGGCCCGTTCAGCCGGCAGCCAGTCCGCCAGGGTTCCAATGACTTCTTCAAGTTCAGCGATTGCAACGGGGGACAACCGGCGAACCAGAGTGCTGCGCAACCCGACACGCTTCATCTCGCAGACCGTAAGCTCAGGCTTCGTGCAGTGGCTTAGCAGAGATGGAAACCTGTCAGCGAGGGCGTCCTGCCCATTCCAAACATCAAACCAGGAGGAGGTAGTGCCCCCATCTCCAAGCTGCACCGTTGTGATGGCTCTGTAGACCGGGAGTAGACCCCGCAGCGCCGTCCAATGAGGGCCAGTGATCTCCCCTTCCATTGACGCGATACAGCAGTGTTTGCGCACCCAGCCTGCCCACGATGAACCTGCTCCGCGGTGCAATTGGTGCAGCAACTTCAGCAAAAGGCAACTGTTCTGCAAGTTCAGATCACGGATGCCAAGTCCACCATTGGCCCTGTTGTCACAGACCTGTGCCCACGCTACCAAGCAGTTTGCACCTCTTGCCACATCCTCACTGTGTTCGGTTGGTGCACCAGCCTCCAGCCCTACAGTATTTCTCTCACACATCGCTCCAGCACTAGCCACCAGCCAGGTAACAGTATTTTTCTCTCACACCACTCCAGTTCCAGCCTCCAGCTCCAGCCTGCCGAACTTTGATCAACCTGCTTCAGAACTCCCGGCGGGATCGGGAGGGCGCTCATCAGATAAACCAACTGGGAGTCCAGAACAGCATTTATCAGCACCATGCGCCCCATTGGGTTCAGCAGAGTGGCCTGCCAGCCAGCCAGGTAGCGGTCTATTTTAGCGATGTAGGGGGCGAAGGTGGATAGCTTCAGCTTGCAGTGCGACAGTGGCAGGCCCAGGTATGTTTGCGGGAAGCCCTCTTCCCGGCATCCAAGTGCAGGAGTAGTTGATCGTGAGCCCGGTAGCATCTGCAAATTGGTCAAGGAGCATCCGGAGACGGGAAACGTCCGCAACATCCCCTCTGCAAACGATCAGTGTGTCGTCGGCATACTGTAAAACGGCACAAGGACCATCTTCGGCGATCGGGTGCCTGGCACCAGTATCAGCCTTGATCAAGGTTTGTAGGACATCCGCAACAAGCAGGAAGAGGTAGGGAGACATAGGATCTCCTTGTCGCAGCCCGCGCTTGCACTGAATCCAGGGACCGGGGCAGCCATTGACCAGCACAGCAGACTTGGAGGTGGAGAGTAGGGAGAGGACCCAAGGACACCATTGTGTGCTGAACCCCCGTGCCTCCATGATGGACATTAGCGCTGCCCAATTTACCGTATCAAACGCCTTGGCAAAGTCAAGCTTGAGCACAATGGTTGGCACTCTCCGCTTGTTGCAAACTTGCACCAGCTCCATGGCATAAACAAAGTTCTCAGAGATAGAGCGTCCTTTAAGGAAGCCGGTTTGGTCCAAATCAATCATGGCTAAAATCTCCTTCTGCAGTCTTGTTGTAAGTGACTTTGCTGCAATCTTGACGCTGCAGTTTTGCAAGCAAATTGGCCTAAAAGCATCTACAGTGGCAGCACCCGGTTTCTTTGGGAGGAGCACCATGTATGAACGGTTGATACGGTCGAGTTGTGCCGTGCCTTGGTAGAAAGCAGAGAGGAACTGCATAATCTGGGGCTTCACAGTGCCCCACGCCGCCTTGCAGAAACTGGGGCCAAAACCATCTGGTCCAGGTGCGCTCCCGCCGTTCATCGCCTTGACAGCGAGCCACGCCTCCGCCTCAGTGAACTCAGAGGTGAGGGCCGGTGAAGCACGGGGGCGACCAGCATAGAGTGAAGCCACGTCAAAGTGCCAGACAGGGACGGAGCTTGTGCCAAGCATGTTCTTGTAGTACGCAGTCAGAGCCTGAACCTTCTGTTGGTGCGAGGTGATCATGAGACCATCCACCTCAACACACCGGATGGCATTGCGACGCAGACGCTGAGTTGCGTGAGCATGGAAGAAAGCAGTATTGGAGTCGCCTTCCCGGACGGCTTGCCTCTTGCCACGCTGGCGCCAGACCGCCGCCCGCACTTTGATGGCCAGGTGGAGACGGTCTTGGCACATCCGGCGCACCTGCAGTTCAACAGACGAGAGAGCACGATCCTCTTCTAGGGTGTCGAAGAGGAGGATTAGGAATTTGCAATTTGGGATTAGTGCTGGTGGCGCCCTGGAACGCCGTGCCCATACCTTTGCCGGGGCACGGGTGGACTTGAGGCAGCCGGCGAGGCGTCCGGCCGCGTCAGTGGAAGCGGGAGCAGCATGCCAGGCCGGGAGCACTGTCGGAAGGAACTGTTTGTTGTGGAGCCAGGCATTCTCAAATCGAAACAGAGTGGATTTTGGGAGTTTTGTGGTCATGTTCACCATAATAGGGGTGTGATCAGACGTCTGGCGAACGAGAGAGGATAATGTTTTTTGTGGGAAGGTTGTGCATTGAGCGTTGTTGACAAACATCCTGTGAAGGCGTGCAAGAGTGGGGGTGGCGCGCGTATTCGATCAGGTGAAAAGGCAGTCAAGTAGGGGGAGCTCAGTGACGCCCAACTCATCGATGGCATTGTTGAATGCGGTAATGAGTGAGTTGTTGGTGGAGCCAGTGTTCTTTTCCGTGGCGTCACGTATGAGATTGAAGTCCCCAGCCAACAGCCAGGGGCCGTGAATGTGAGGCAGAAGCTCGCGCAGCCCATCCAGGAAGATAGCTGTGCCGCGGTGATCAGACGGGGCGTAGACATTGTTGTTGGGCACCACGCCGACGGCATCAGCCGTGGCACAGCCAAGCCCGGCCGCGCTGACAAGCTTGCGCAGGTCGGGCACAGAGATGGGGATCTTGCTGCGGTTGAGGATGCCTTTCTTCACCACCTGCTCCTTGAGGGAGGCAGAGCAGGGGGCAAGAGAGTTCTTCAGCGCCGTCCGCTGCATGGCCTTGTCAGTGGTGCTGACAAAGGAAGCAGACGCCTTGGCCGCTCGGCGAGAGCTCTGGCGCAGGGAGGCCTGCTCCTGAGCCACACCAGAAGCGCGCGGGCGGCGCCCGCCACGACCACACGGGGCGAGCTCCACCGGGGACGTGGGAGGGGTGGGTGGTGGGTTGGCGCAAGGTTCAGTTGCAGGGGGAGGGGAGGGTGGGGTGTGATCGACGGCGGGGGTGAGCGCGGGGGCTGGAGTTGTGGCGGGAGGGAGCTGAAGCTGGGCGAGGGCGGCGGCAATGTGGAGGAGGAGAGCTGGCATGTTGGCGGGGTGGGGGGCCTCCAGCTGCGGCCCAGGAGCAGCAGGCGGAAGGACGGGGGCGTGCTGTGGTGGAGCATGACAATTGCGGCAATGAACGGGGTCGCGGCAGTCTCGCACCTGGTGATCGCTAGCAAGGCAGCGAAAACAGCCAGTGGTGGAAACGATGGGGTGGTGGCCGGCGGGGGGGGGGGGGGGGGGGGGGGGGGGCTTGTGGGGTTTAGCGGGCGTGAGGAGTGCCTGGAGGTAAGACCCAAGGACACCCGGTTGGTGGGGAGCATTCACCGCCGCGGGGGCAGCCCCCGTAGAGGGGGCTGCTGGAGACCACCGTCATGCCCAAGCGGTGAGGAGGCGGCCGGTTGTTGGGGGGCATTCACGGCAGCAGCTTCCCCGAGGGGGGGCAGCTGGAGACCACTGCCAAGCACCTGCGGTGAATCCACCGCGGATCGTCCAGGCGCTGGAGGGCACAGAGGAGTAATAGCGGTGGCATTCAAGCGGAAGCACGCCCTCTGGCACCCACAGCAGCAGGGAACCTGCTTTTTGCCTCGAGACGGACGCTGTGCTGCTAACTGCGCAACCTCGGAAACCGTGCGTACGCCAGGCGGTGGGTGGGGAGTAACTACGGTGTCGTTGCAAAGTCCGGTGAGGCGGCGCGCCACGGCGGCCGCCATCGCCAAGGTTGGGTGGGTCAAGAGCACAGAGGAGCCCAAGGACAGGCTCCCCATGACCAGGATAGCATTGGCAACATTGCGATTAGCTACTCGAACCCTAAACACGTGAGGACGAACACGCGCAACCTGAAGGCGACTCGGCGAAACAATGAGGGTGTAGTTGAGCATGTTGCGCACGAAAGCAAGATTGAAGTGTGAAAATTGAGAAGCAGGCGTGACCCAGAGATCGACAGGGTGCGGAGAGGGGGAGATGGAACCTGGAACAGCGGTGGTGTGGAAGTCAAGGAGGAATTGTTCCTAGAGGAGCTCACCCGGCCGTCCATGGCAGCATCATATCCCGTCTTCCACGTCGCGCCGCCGCCTCGCCGAGCCTCAAGCCGAGGCCTGGCACGCGGCGCTGGTGCAGGGCGGGCGTCCCGACAAGTGGAGGGTGGTGGCTGGGGGGTGCTAGAGGTGGAGGCAGTAGGGGAGGAGTCCGGCGGTTCCGCCTCGGCGTCGCCACCGGCGCGCTCGCTAGGTGCGAGCGGCATCGTTCCCCCCCTGTTGTTGCTCCTTTGGCATTACGTGTATCATTTCCAACTATCTAAACTTGACAAAAAAAAAGTATCTTGTGACCAAAGCTCGCAATGGTTGATTAATGGCAACCCTTATTTAGAGAAGGCACACTGACTCAAAAAGTTTTCCAGGACTGCTCATGTATACTCTAGTGTAATCTCACTTGTCCAGTACTATACATGCATATTTTGGTTGGACCATACTCAAGAATCTACTAGTGCTCTACATCATCATCACTATGCAGAAAGGTCATGATGCTTCATTTTCCTGCCAGGCACAGGTTGTAGAGTTCGCGCATCACTAATAATATACAAAAGTGACGACGGTAGAATACAACTCACTAATGATAGTTATTAGTGGTGGTCTATCATATAGCCCGTCACTCATAACTTATTGGTGATGTGCTACGATTTTGCCCATCACCAATGTAAATTTATAAAATAAAAAATAAAATAAAAATGCATGATATTAGTCACGTGCATAAACATAACGCTTCTAGCTACTTCATTTGTTTACATAAATATGAATATGTACACACAATGTAGCCTCTAGCTACTTCATTTCATCCCACACAGTAATGAATAGATCACTCCTATTCAATATATACACATCAAAACTAAAACCAAATCCAAGTATAATTCAACTAAATCTGTAGCAATACTTTTTTGCTTGTCTAAGAATGGCCTTCTCTAGTTTCAGTCTTCCCACCTGAAGTAATACAATTTGTGAAAATCTTTAATGATTGTAACATATTTGATGACCGGATTAGTGATCCAACTAATCATGATACGGATTTTTGAAGCAATTCCTTAAATTAGTGTCAGAAGTAGCGGCAAGGTAGCACATTTGTTACTTTGGTGTATATTTCTTAAGGTGCAAATTAGGATTATGTCAGAAAGAACTCACAGCCTGGCTATTAATATAGCATCCTTCTCATTTCTATGTAAGAGTTCATCATGACAGACTATTATTGATGACACAAGTAGGAAAGACAAGTATAGCTTACAAAAACAGGACGATCAAATAGCATGGAATCTTATATGCATTGCAAGCACATTATAGCATAGCAAATTTTTGTTGCATTGGCAGAGTTGTTCGAACGATGCACTTCATAGATGAGGAGCGGCACATCAGCCCCTAAAGCTGAATGGTTAGAGGAAGAACATACCTGCTGATCTTTGGAGAAGCTTATGTGCCTTGCGCACTCTACGTGCGCTGGCAGCAGTAGATGGAGCAGAAAGCTGAGGAATCCCGTGGCTCTGAAATATAAGAGAAATAGTATCAAGCTGGGAGACCACACAACAAATCAATAATTGTAGCACCGAATAGAAAGAACAAAACAGGAACCAACTTAACTACATAGGTGTATTTTTTTTACCAAACTTATATAGGAAATTTAGGCTCATTTGCTTACAATCAATTTCAGCCCAAGGTACATATATATTCAGATTAGCCCAAGTTACAAACAGAAGCATTGGTGTACCCTTAGTATGCTTCAGTTGCAGCTAGCTAGTGCTTTCAAACGACAACACAACACAATCCCTTTAATGTCCCTTGGGGTATTATTATACTGAAGTGGAAGTAGTAGAATCAAAAGTAACACAACATAATCCCTTTAATGTCCATTGTTTGGTCCTCTCTTCAACTAATAATACCCCAAGGATGATGGTGATTGAATGGGAGATGCAGGCCTAATATACTAGCACACAACCTCCAGTAACCTAAGGACTGAGGGACTGGATCAGTCCTCTCTTCAACAAACAATTTCTGAATCCAGAACTCCTAAGGACTGAGTCAAACAAAAAAAGCATTCAGACAGGGCAGTCGTGCTAATAGCTCACTGGACAAACAATCTAGTTAAATCAGATATTCTAGTGCAGTTTGCAAATGTCTGTATTTTCGATTAGAGGAATGTCTATTTTCAAGTGTCAGGAGTACTAGTATTTTTTCAGGTGCTGCCAGGGCGATGGGACAACAATGGCCCAAGCCGACGCCAAGGCTGCAGCCGGCCAAATCTGGCCATGGGACCAATGGATCCGGGCATGGAGGCCCCGGATCCATGCATGCCGACCCTCCTCGGACCATCAATCCATGTCAGACACGAGATCGAGGATTTGTATTGGGGAAGAAGAGAGGAAGCAGGGGAATGGAGGGACGAAACGCGCACGGCTGCCGGCTTCAGCGCCGCCACGGGCCGCCGCTCGCCGGCGCCAGCGGCCAGGGGAGGCACGTCGGCGGGGGGCCTGGCGGTGGAGGGTGGAGTCGCCCCTCCCGTCGCAAGTGGAGATGACGCGGAGGGGTACCCGGGCTGTATGATTACATCCGGCCATACACATATCGAAATAGTTAACACTTGAATTAGGTAGGTGACACCAAACCATTTTCAAATGTATATGCATCATTAGCATGCTGCTGAGTCAATTCATCACACATACAAAGTTACAAACTGTGAAAATATTGTGCAGTTCAAACACACACACACACACACACCAAGAGCGCCAAGCCACACATGAGACCCTCCCTCTTATTTTAAGCATACACACAAAATAAATACACAAACAACACCAAGCAAACAAGCCGTGCTTCATGGTCACGAACTCACATAGCATCAAGCACACCCAGTGCAACTTGGTGGATGCAATGCAACCAGCATCAGCTACCAATTTATTCTTGAGAAAACAAACACACCCAAGACATGTCAAACGCAATGGAAATTAAAGGAAGCACGCCATAGGTAGCAACTGAGACATCGCTGCGATGTATCCACCAGGAAACCTAGACAATTATCAGTAACAATACAGGTGATTAGGGGAATTTATAATAAAGTACGAGCAGAACTAGATTTGTTCATAGACACTGGCGGAGCTACAGCTCGGCCAACCTGGGCCATGGCCCCCCCTTGCCGCAAAGATTTGCAGGCGATTAGAGGCTGATCAATTGGCCGATTACCTGTTTAGCACTATATATGATCGGAGTGGCACTATCCATTTGCAGTTTCTTTTTGTTGGTGCCGACGTGCTGTGAGTGGATTTGTTTGCAAGAGGGCAGGTTTCTTAGGTTTTGATGCAAAATTGATGCAGCAAAATTTTGATGTTAGCCTATTTTTTCAACGCAAATGATAAACTGGAGCACTTATAGGGCACAACTTATATAAAAGAAACTAGTAGCACACACATTTGTGTATATGTTGATTGTCACAAGGCAAATTGCCCCCCCTAGGAATTAATCCTAGCTTTGCCACTGTTCATAGAGATAATAAGCTACAGTTCACTCTAACTTTTTATATATACTCCTATATTGCATTTCAATTAGGATGATGCAGGTTGCTGTAGACATGTGAGATATTGCATATATGATGCAATGCATTTTCTCATGGACAGCAGAAAACAAGCATGCACATATATATACTTGGAGAGAGAGGAAACTAGTTATTCGTGGTTACCTGGTGGTGCGTTGACTGGAGTAGTAACATCATCAATCAGGTCGGCGAGGCTCACCGGAGAACCGAGCTTCTAAGCAGGGTCTTCTTATAGTACTTGGAGTGGCGCAGCTGGAAGAGGGAGGGATGGTGGCGAGTCTTGTTTCCGTCCCACTCCAGCTTGTTCCACCAGTCCTTCTCGCAGTCCACAATAGGGCGGCTCTCCGGGCGGTCTGTGGTGGCTGGGATGCGCTTGAGGCTCCAACATCCCCTCACCCAGACGGTCTCGAGCTTGGGAGCAAACATCTTGACCTCGCATATCTGACGAATCTTGGGGAGCTCATGCAAGTGTAAGTGCCTCAGGTTTGGAAGTTCCAGTTCGCCTCTTGGATGGCCAGTAGATGATTCCTTCAGAAACTCTGCTTCCACGGGGAAGACCTGAGTGAGGTCACCACAGTAGATGATGCGGAGGGTCTCTAGTGAGGACAAGGTTTGGGACCATGACAATGGGAGGACAAATGTGAGCCTAGGGCACAAGTGCAGATTTATAGCCCGGAGTTTTCCAGAATATGGAAGGGACATCCATCCTTTGCTCCAGATACAACGTGCAGTCGAAAGATGAGCCCCCCAGAATGTCTCTAGTTCAGGGAAGCAGAACACGTCGTCAGTGGTGAACACGGTGTTCAGATAGGGGCATCTTTCGATGGAGCACCACTTGAGATCGGACCAACTTTCACGGGTGACCATGCTTCCAGGGATAACAGTGTTCATGGAAAAGCTGTCGTGCACATGCAATGAGTTGACCTTATTAAGAACAAATCTCACTGCCCTGATTTCTTGTTCGGTGACCACAGTAGCACTGCTTATTTCCTCACCAATCTCAACATGAAAGTCCAGTGGCTGAAACTGCTGCGCACTACTGCCATCATGATTGCCAGTTGCCTCGTCAGTAGTGTTGATATCACTATAGATCTTGTGACTCTGGAGGATTAGTGGGGACTTGTGCAGACGTGAGGCAACTAATGGTCCAGTGTTATAAGGGCGGCCCATTTTCTCCTTCCTGTTGTTTTGTCCATCATCATCTTCGCTAGCAGAAGACAAGTAGAGACTCAGATTAAATCTAGCTGTGTTCCAGCAAAACTTGTTGCTACCTGCAAGCAACAACGACTGAAGGAACCTCAAGTCCGTAACAGCAACACGTGCGTGGCACATCTCTTCATGTTCCTTGCTGATGACCAAAGAGTAATCAGCATCATGAGGTGATTTTGATCTAGCTTCTTCTTTGCCTCCTCGAGTGGCAATGCGTAGCACCACTAGTTTGGGCATTCCAGCCTTGGGCCAAAGTATGGCACGGATTTGCTCACATCCCAACAAAATGAGTCGTTGCAGAAATGGGACCTGCACCACCTCATCTTTCAAGTTTAGTATTTTGACCGATGTGTTTGAAAGGTCCAGCTCCTCGAGATTCAGAAGAGATCCACGCAATCTGAAGTTCACTAGCCTTGCACAACCAGCCATGGATATGCGAGAGATCTTAGCTTTCTTATTGCCGTGCTTTCCTTCCCCTGCATCAAAGCTAAATGTTTCCAGAGATGGAGGTATTGCTTCAGGGGCAACTGTCATCAAACCAACACAGCCATCTAGAACCAGAGTACCGAGGCTACTTACGCCTGATAATCTTGGCAAAACTTTCACAGTGCTATTCCCTGACAAATCAAGGAGCTCCAGCTTGGACATATTCATGAATTCATCCTTGGTCTCTTCATCCTTACCCTCGTCTTTCCAATGCAATGTAGGCTCAATCACTCGAAGCTTGTGAATGTTGTGTAGATGTCTCCATGTCCATGCATAACTGTTGCTCCAGATTCTTCCCCTCTTTATATGTATCTCCCTAATGTTTTTAAGCATACTCTCAATTATATTTGGGGATAAGTCCAGTTCCCAATCTGTGTCACATAGGTCAAGCACCCATAGACTCTGGAAGAAATTAATTTTTTGTCTATCCTCTTCCTCCTTTCCTTCTAGTTTCTTGGGCTGATCCTTGCACTTATCCAGTCCAAGAAATCTTATGTTCCGACAATGAAGGAAAGGCGGTGAAGAAAAGCTGAAAGTGCAGAGGCAAAGTTTCAGTACATGAAGTTGCTCATCACATCTCTGGAATATTTTAGTGGGTAATGATGCTACCCGTCCTTTCCTGTTCGCACAAAAAAATGATGTTGTCTCTGGCTTAATTTCTTGAGCCGTATCAGAACCGGTGGCTACTACCCAGTGTGTTTTATCACCAAAATCAGGCAATCTGTAGGATGAGAAGTCCTCTAGTTTCATCTCCTCGAGCAAAGCAGTGGCTACCTCCCATGCTTTGTCCTGTTGGTGTTCTTGTATAATTCCATCGCAAACCCAATAGTTGGAGGCATGGGTGGCCCAGTTGTAGTCCAGTCCGTCATCATCCACACCCCTAGAATTCAGTAACAACATATACTTGCAGCACAATGCAGCTGTTTCTGAGGTGACACCAAGCTTACGACTGTATTGAGCTATTTCTTTAGCTTCTTCATGTACTAGTCCATTCCAGTGCTCACTTTCACTATCCTTAAGATACGAGTAAAGATAAACTTGTGAGTTGTCTACTTTTGCATCCCCTGCCGCTGGAACATCTTCCCTTGAGAGCTCTTCCTTATCTGTCTGTGATTGATTACCATTACTAGGCTTGGTTGATTCTGCACTTGAAGTTGAAGGAGCACGTGTTGGATCGACTGCCGGCTTCATTCCTGGGATGGCATGAAGCCGTCCACGGAAGGTCCACAATACCTTCTGAACAAAGCTTGACCATCGATCTGCAGGTTGAGGAATGCCAAAATCATTCAAGTCAATCATGTTAGTGCTCCCATTATGGAAAACCACTAGACAACTCTGTCCTTGCAGGGCTTGATGAATCTCTCTTCCGACCGCTACAATCTCAACCCTAGTGCCTTCATCTGCCCCGCTGAAATCATCCTGCTCATCTTGTTTATCTAAAATGTCCATTACATGGTGAGGAAGCCCTAGTTCCTGTGCAATTGTCCTCTGGAGTTCTCTCCGATTTTTCCACCTAGAGCAATCAATATGGATGATTTTATCAAATTTGTTTCTCACTTATGGCGGGAGGTCTTTAGCTATAGATGTAAGGACCGCAGATGCACCAAGCCCACTCCATCCATCGAAGTAGATGTGCTGACTTGGTTGGCTTGTATCCTCTAAATAAGGAGCTACGCATTGCACAGCCTCTTTGACATTAACCGCGTGGAAGTTCTGCATTCAATAATGGTAGGTATTTGAGGACACCTTTGATACAGTATTCATCAATTCAGTATTAACACTAAAAAACATAACTAACATTACTTGCTGCATATGTGAAAATCACTTGCTGCATATGTGAAATGTACTGGCAAAACTACTACTAAGATATGCTTTACTCTTTTTTTTTTACGAATCTCGAGGGGCCAAAGCCCCTACAGTTAAAATGCATTAGGAAACAGGAGCAACTAAGTTACAGAGTTATTACAAGGGAGTTCAGGAAACAAAAAAGTGAGAAAGAAAATGCTCCAAGGAAGCAAGGTTACAACAGGCTTTGGATCCATAAATCAAAAGCGGCTGCAGAGCTAGTCTTAGTACATAGAGAAGTTAGAGCCAAATCTTTAGTCTTTCCTCGATGCGTTCAATAAGTCTGAGATAAGTTTTAGGCAAAACCAAAGTCCCATAGGAAATGTATTTATATCCGCATGTGGTCAAAAACATTATTCAATAGGTAACATGTATCTCTATTCTTTGTGAACATTGGCTAAATCTTACAGTTACTATCGAAGAGTTCTAATGAAACGTGCGAGAAAAATATAAATCTTGGAAATTCTCACAAAAGTAAGAAAGACCTGGCTAACAATTTAATTGACTATAATCACCATTTACAATATAATGTAGACCCTAAATATATGTGTCAGAATTATCCACCTTGTCATAATGAAACATAATCTAAACTAATCCTTTAAATTTGATTATGAGAAAGCTTGCCATTATAATAGATAATCCAATTTACATCTAAGTTGCAATACATCAATACATGTCCTTATACATGTCTTGCTTTACTCGGGATGATTTTTATGACCATGTCATAGAAATTTGGAATATAAACCAGTGAAGGGCCGAAACCCGATTCAATGGTGGAATAATAAATTCAATGATTTGCACAGTCATTTAAGCGGATGGGAGCAAATAATAATGAACAATACAAAGCACAAAAACAAAGTTAAAGGGCTCGATTTGGCGGCTAAGATACATGATCCATCTAGAGCGAAGCGAGATAATCTTGCCCTGCTCAAGATCAGTTAACTTGGCTACTTAGAGAAGAGGAAAGTAAGTATTTCCAAATGGCTAAGGTAAAGGACATCCTCCTAGGAGATAACAACACATATTTCCAATTAATTGCCAATGACAAGAATAGAGGAAAGCACATTATCTCGCTTGATCAGGTCGAAAGACTGAAGGATAGAAAATCTTAGAGTATATTGCCCAGTTTTATAAGGAGCTATGTAGGCCACTAGAGGACTCCTTGTGTGCCCTCTGTAGCTCTAGCATTGGTGATATACCACAAGTAATGACATAGGAAGAAAACGAATTCATATCCTCCCCTTTTATAGAGAAGGAAATTCTCTAACATAACAAAGAACCTGGCCCTGATGGTTTCCCAAATGAATTTTATCAAAAGTTTGAGTAACTCATTAAAAGGTGTCCTTATGCAAATGTTCCAAAACCTTCAGAGGGGATTTGTTATTGTTTAGTTTGAACTTTGATATTATAATCCTCATTCTAAAGGTGCAAAAAGCAAACCGAATACAACAGCATAGACCCATTTGTCTACTCAATGTCAGTATTAAAATCTTTGTCAAAGTGACAATTAATTGAGTTAATTTGGTGGTTGATCACATTATAAGCTAAGGAATGTAAATTTGGAGATTTTCCTATGACTTTAGGAATTTGGATCGCTTTTAGAAACCTAAGAGCAACTCCAACAGCCTAGTTAAATGTATTTGGTTAGGTAAATTTAGATTAGGTGCTCTACAAACTTCTGCCAACAGTTTCGACATCCTGCTCCTCTCGCTACTCTCCATCCCAACCCCTCCGTTGGCCATCTTTGCCAAGCAGATCCCCCTCGCCATATTATCCTCCCGTGCTCGCGGGCCTCTTCCCCACACCCGGCGGCTGCTCACCCCCATATGCAGACCTGCCGCTCGCTCCCCACGGCTAGCGGCCACCAATTCCTCACCAGTAGGACCGGTGGCCGCTTGCCCCGCCCGGCGGCCACTTGTGGTGTCCTGCTGCTCCAGGACATGGGTGGAGAGGAGAAGATCGGCACCTCAGTTTGCTGCTCCGTGAGGTCGATTCACAAGAGAAGGAGCTCGATTTGCTGCTTGACGAGGTCGATTAATGGAAGGAGAAGCTCAATTTGCTGCTTGTTGATCCACCGCGGGCCTGGCAGAGCTGGAAAGCACCACCGAATGGGCTATTCGAGGTGCTAGAGCGGCTGGGAGCAGGAGCAGTGTAGAGCAGCGGGGAGCAGGTTCATAGCAGGTCCTCCTGCCTGAGAGCGGTTCCTGCTCCGCGCCCGCCATCGTCGAGGTCGTGCTGTGCCCACCGTCGAGTACTCGCGGCCGCTGTCGAGCCCGTCGACAGTCAGTGGAAGGGGAAAGGAAGGGGATGAGGCGTGAGATCCACTCAATAGTGTGTGGGGGAGGGGGAGAGTTGAATAAATGGATAGCTAGTCTATGGGAGAATACCACAAAATAGAGAGACAATCTTAGCTAAATGGAAATTTGGATAGTTTGATTTACCTAGACTCTTGGAGATACTCTAAGGAATGGGAACTGGAAAAAGGTAAAAGAACATTTTAAAAAGTGGCTAAGTAGCTAGAAAGTCAAACACCTTGTAAGAAAAATGGACATAATAGCCTATTTAAGTTTGATTTTGGTGTTCGATGATCAATAGGACCATTTGGACTAATATTGTTTGCTAGTACTTTTTGGATATAGTACAAAGGATGCAAAGTGGACTTGAACTTAGGCAAAGTGGTGATCCCGGATGATCAACACCTCAAGCAAGACATTAGAAGCCTTGATAAAAACCTAAAAGTACATGCAGAAGTCCAAGACACAAGGTAGAACCAAACTAGATGTGCGAAGAAACAAACTGAAAAAGGATTTAGTAGGGCATCGGATAGAGCATCAAACTAGAAGCTCAGGGGCATCAGACTATATGTTGGTAAACCCTAGCAATGGGGTCAACAGGGCATCGGACTGGTGGGAACAGGAGCATCAGACTGACGGCGAGGTAGGCAACGGACCATAAGTCACTAGTATTCACTGCAGTAAGAGCATCAGACCGAGAAGAACAGGGAGCATCGAACCAACGACTCGCAATTAGGGGTGGTAAAGGGCCCTCCAATTTAGCCTAGCAAATTTAAGGGTAGGGCTGGATAAGGGCAGGGCTAAAATTATATTCATTTTTGAGCTAAAATTGATTAGGGCTCAAATTAATTTGTGAAGGAAGCAAAAGGGCCTGGCCCGTTACCACCCCTACTCGCAATCCATTGGCTTGCAGAGAGGTTCCAGAGAGGAAAGTTTTTTTTTTTGTGAATTTCCATAGACGAAAGTTGGGCATTGGACTGGTCCGACTGTAGGCATCAGATGATGCGCTACAGAGGCACCCAATGGTCGGCAACAGCAAGTCATGAGAACAAGGCATCGGATTGGTCAGATGACCCCCATCGGACAGTCCAATGGCTGTGTAAAATTTGTGTGCAGGTTCCAACGGCTATGTCTCTCATTGGGGCTATAAATACCACTCCAACTGGACATTTCAAGGTGTGTGGAGCTCAAGGAAAACTTGTCTAAGTTGAGGCTCGTCTTTAATTGCTCTAGCCACCAAGTGCTTAGTGAAATTCTCGGTGATTAGCGTAGGTGCTTTGCAAAGTGCTTAGGTTAGTTAGACTACCGCTTTAGCACTTGCTCTTTGGTTTAGGCCTAGTGTTTAGTAAGGTTTGCATACCTCTTACCACCATGTGCTTACGTGCACCATTGTTGTATACCAGAGCGGCTTGTAGTCTTGCGAGACCACACCAATCGCGTCTATGGTGTGGCCACCACTGTGTACCGAAGGAAACCAGGCTCGCGGTGGTTTGGCCAGAAGGTCAATACTGAATATGGCGGGGAGCGGTATGAGAGAAGCCATCTCGGAGACCCACTTGCATGTGGGGAAGGCCCAGGGACTATCCACGGAGTTAACCGACTAGGAGCTTGGCTCTTGCGAGGGCATCCTTATGAGGGGATCCAATGAGGACTAGGGGAAAGCAAGAAGCATCTCGATACCTTGGTAAAAATACTAGCGGTGTCGAACGGGAGTTTCCATCTATATTGCCTTTACCTTCCGCACTTAATTTATATACCTTGGTTGTGTGCTTACTTTCCTTAGTTTGATAGGCTAGTTGATAGGATGGGAACCAGGTTGTATAACTTTTTTCGATAGAGATAGCAACACACCTAGAAAAACCTTAGTCGCACATCTTGATAGTTTATTTATTGCATAGGTTTTGACTAGGTTAAAATTAGAGATCATAGTTATAAGTAGATTTTAAGTTGGCTAATTCAAGCCCCCCTCTTAGTGTCACGATCCCTTCACACCTGTGAACAAGGGACGCCTAACACAGTTTAACTCAGTGTTAATAAGTAGTTTATCATTGTGCATGATGTCTTTCTTTGCTATTCCAAGAGTGTTGTTGAAGAAATTAGACTAGTTTCGCTCAACTTTTTTTTTGACAATGTGACAACTACAAGAAGAAGTGTCAACTTGCCAAGCAGAGCAAATTCGCCTAATTCAATTATAATCTTAGGGGGTGTTTGGGAGCACTTTGCTCCACCAAATTTAGCTCCACTCCATAAAAGAATACCCAAACACAAGAGGCAGCTCCACTCCACTCCACCAAAAACTTGCTCCACTCCACCTTTTTTGTGGAGCTCCTCAAGAGGTGCTCCACCAATTCTTGAAGCTGGTGGAGTTGGGAAAAATTACCCACCACTGCCACTGATAACACAAAAAAAACACTTCAACCTATTCTAGTCAACACCCTGCGGTCTCCGACGGTCACGCCCCTGCACACGGTTCCCGCCGCCGCCCCTCCCGCCGCCCCGTCGGGCCCCTCCTGCCGCCGCCCCAGCTCCGGGTCGTGCGCGCCGGCCACCGGGGCCCTCCCGCCGCCGCCCGACCTCGGGGTCGCGCCTGACGGGGCCCTCCGGCTGCCGCCCGAGCTCCGGGTCACGCGCGCTGGCCGAGGCCCCTCCGGCCACAGCCCGAGCTCCAGTGCTGACCGCCCGAGCTCTGGTCCCGCCGTCGGCCGAGCTCGGTGTTGCGCCGCTGCCGCCCGAGCTCGGGGTCGTGCCGCCCCCTGCTCTAGGGGCCGCGCCGCCCCTCCCGCCCTAGGGGCCGCGCCGCTGCCGCCCAAGCACAAGCTCGGCCCGCCCCGTCCGCCGGGCGCTCCTCCGGTCTTATATCAGCGGCGCAAAGCATGGTCCCTCAAGGCACACACGGGAATGGCACACAAGGGAGGAAGGAGGAAGAATAGGAAGGGGAGAGAGAGGGAGGTAGAAGAGAACTTACAAGCGGGACCCATGTGTAGTGAGTGGAGTCTAGATGGGCTGAGTTGGGCCGTTCTTGCATATTGGGCCGGTAGGGCTGAGGAAACTGGTCCTTTGAGATTTGTGAAGTGGAGCTCCCCAAACATGATGGGGTAAAATTGCTGGAGTGGAGCTAGAAGTTGGAGTGGAGTGCTCCCAAACATGCCCTTAGGGGCACGGTCGCTCTAGAATCATTAGAATTGTTTTGTTTTTTATGGGCTTCAACCTAACCTGAATGGCCTTCTGTCTGCTATTAGAGAGGAGTTGCACATATGGGATATGGCTAGGGCTCGAGGAATTACTTACCTCCTCGCTCCTGCTACAATACCTAATGGTTAGGAGGAATGTGTTCTTTCTTGGTCAAGTTCCTTTGTCTTGTAAAAGGTTAATATAGTGTAGTATGTTAGTGCGGGGGTTTCCTTCAGTTTTTTCCCCTTTAAAAACTTGTATACTGGTGACTTAGTGCTTCACCCTTCTTTCTTCTTAATATATATACACAGATCTCCTAGGTGTCTGAGAAAAAAATAAAACTCTGCCAATCGAAGGATAAAGGGGTATCAGGAATTCATGATATGGATATTAAAAATTCTGCACTTCTTAGTAAATGGATTTTCAAATTACTTACAATAGATTGGACTTGGCAACAATTAATCTAGAACAAGTATTTAGGCTCTAAAACATTATCTCAGGCTTAATGTAAAAGTTGGGACTTACATTTTTTTTGCTAGTCTTATGAAAGTGAAACAAGATTTTCTATGTTTTGGATCCTTCACAATAAGATGGGTTGCAAGTGAGATTCTGGGTGGACAAGTGGTTAGAAAACACACCTTTGAGTGAGCAACATCCTTGCTTATTATACAATCACAGCTAGAAAAAAACTAGATTTAGTACCGGTTGTATGGCACCGTTAGTACCGGCTGCCGCAACCAGTGAAGATTGGAACCCACAACCTCCAGCCTCGCATGTAGCTTCCTTGCCATCCTACCTATGCATCACATGTAACTAGGTGCAAGATGCTTTTCTTTTAGAGTAGTCGTGGAGGCCTATTTTGTACCGAGTCAAGACGTCGACTGGAACTAAATATCATCCTTTAGTACCGGTCGGTGTTATTGTCCGATACTAAATGGCCGCGTCATTTTAGTACCAGACCAAAATACCAACCAGTACTAAGAAGTGACTTTTAGTACCAGATGGTGTTATGATCCGGTACTAAATGGCATCAGGAGTGTCAAAATTTAGAACCGGTACTAAATGCACCCCCGAGGTCATTTAGCACCGGTCCTAAATGTGACCAGTACTAACACTTATGGACGAATGATTAGTTTTATGGCAGTGAATATGGCTAGGCACAAGCAACACAATATAGTTGTGGTCTTGAGCACATCTCCTTTAAATATTTCATAGAGATGTGATATAATTGGGCCTAAATTAGTAGCCTAGAATGAGCTTCTCCCTTGCATTGCTAATATCATGTTAACACAAGAGCAAGACGAATTTCATTGGAACTTGGACCCAAAAGGCCAGTTATCGGTTAAATCACATTATTCGGCTTTGATTCACCTAGATATTTCCAACTTAAACAAGATCATTTGGAAGATAAAGACTCCACTGAAGGTAAAAATTTTTTTCTTTGGTACCTTCGGAGGGGAGTGATTCTAACGAAAGATAACTTAGCCAGACACAATTGGCAACACAGTGAAAAGCGTTTTGCGCTGAAGGAATTCAAGATATAACGCCTACAAATGTGCATCTAGTAAGAGCAAGTATAATAGCTGGCTGTAAGACGGCTGAATGCTGAGGTGGAGGAGAGAAGAGAGAAGAGAGGAGAGAGAGGAGAAGTGCGCTGTAAGTTTATAGCCGGTTTGGACATAAGAGCCAAGAAACTCTGTGAGACACACAAGTGGGTTATGTATTAATTATGAAGATGTCACTATTATACGAGTGAGCTGAGAGGTAGGTTGTAAGGATTCATACGGCCAGCAGCCGGCTGTATTATTAGCTTTGCTCTAAGGCTCAAAGCCTAGATATTAACTAATACTATTAAGCTATGTGCGCTTGTGCTGTCACAGATACAGGGAACAATCCATTTTTCTAAAAAATAAGGCCAAGGTATTGAGCTGAAGGATACCGCAATATCTAGCTGCATCAGTTTTTGGTTCATCCTCCATAATTTGATCTTATCAAAAAGAAGAATACCTTTTGTTGTGAGACTATAGAAAAGAGAAATTATTTTGATTACTATTCTAGGAATATATGAAGAGAATTTTAAGAATAAATGATTATTATTATCAGTAACAAACGATATAAGTCTAGGTTAGCTCATCAGGAAATATGTGTGCCGCTTCTAAGTATATAGTCCCTCCATATTGTAATGGAAGTCGTTTTGAGTTTGTCTTAAGTCAATTTTGACTATAAATATTTTCTTTTAGGTTGAGTTTGAAAATATGAAAGTGATGTAAGTAGATTCTCTTTGAAATGTAGTTTAATAAAAGTATATATTGACAATATTTTATAAATTTTTTATAATAAAAAGATAGTAGTTAAAGTTATTTTTGAAGACCGTGTTAATGTCCTAAATGACTTCTTTTACAATATGGAGGGAGTACACGGTCTAAAAAAGCATGGTGTTAATTTAAAGAAAGGATGATGAGTAACGAATTTGAAATAGAAAAGTACCTTCAACGCTGGAGGCCGGGCACGCCCGGAAGGAATGTCAAACAGAGCAGCGGGTAACTGCTCATAAGGATTGTCAAACAGAGCAGCCGGTGGTAACAACTGCCGATCCTCCCTAGCCGGAGCCGGTACCTGCTCATCGCTCCCGAGGAAGACCCAATCATAAGGATTGTCTGTATCCATCAGTTTTTTTAGCTCCTCTCACATCAAAAAGAATTTTACCATTTAGAAATATAAAATAAAATTTATTTATAAAATCTTTTTGACAGATGATTGCTAATTTGCGAGACGAATCTAATAAACCTAATTAATCCATGGTTTGCTACAGTGATGCTACAGTAACTATCCACTAATTATGAATTAATATACCTCATTAGATTCGTCTCGCAGTTTAGCTCTAGAGTTCTGTATTTAGTTTTGTAATCAGATTTTATTTAATACTAATAAATATCAAAATTATTTTTGATGTGACATAGTCTAAAATTTAGCCCATCGAACTGAACAACCCAGCCCTGCCTCGTCGCGCCCGTGGAACCAGAGTTTCTTTTGACGAATGTACCACTCTGCCTTCTCGTTTATCTCAGACGAATATGGCTTCTGTGGGAATGATGGCTTCTGTTTCAAACCCCAAGTCATTTTAACTTTAATACATAACTTTTTTCTATACATAAAAAACTATTTATCTATAAAAAAACTATAGCGACCTACAGTTAAGATATTATCGAGGATGTCCACTCTTTCGACCTTTTCTACGCCCACTTCTAGTTCAGAGGTTCCCGGCTTGCGCCCCCACCGAATCATCACAATTCACAATTGCTCTGGGTTTTTTTTTACCAAGACAAAGAGAGAGCCTTTATTATTACTCAGAAACAGGGAACTAAAAGCGACAAAACAACTAGTAAGTGCCTTAGGCTGCCTGCACTGGGTACGTTAACCCATCCTCTACGCTATTTTCTAGTAGCGATATAGCGCAAAATGTTCCGCAGCGGCGTCCTGGGAATGAAACGCTAAAATACAGAAGGGTCTCCGTTCCGCCAAATCTAGGGGGGTCCAGGATCCCGCTATCCTGCGCGCCAGCCCCACCATGGATGCGGCCGTTGCTGCCCGCGAGCTCGCGCGAGAGAGGAGGTCCTGGGAATGAAACGCTAAAATACAGAAGGGTCTCCGTTCCGCCAAATCTAGGGGGTCCAGGATCCCGCTATCCTGCGCGCCAGCCCCACCATGGATGCGGCCGTTGCTGCCCGCGAGCTCGCGCGAGAGAGGAGGAGATGGTCCGCCGCCGCCGAAGGGATTCTCCAGCACCGCCGGCCAGGAAGGGGGGAGCAGGGGCGCGGCGCCTCCATCCTCCCTCCTCCCTCCCTATACCTGAGCTCGTGCGCCGCCGCGGCATGGCGAGGCCCTCCTCCCCTGCGGCCGGCGAGCGAGAGGCCCTCCTCCGCCGCGGCCCGACGAGGCCGTTCCGCCTCGCCTCGCCATGGCCGCCCAGCCCCGTCGCGGCCGCGCTGCTCCGCCCGCCCCGCTGCGGCCCCTCCGCTCCGCCCAGCCTCGCCGCTGCGCGGGCCTTTGCCTCCTCCTCCGCGCGTCCCCGGCCCACCCGCACGCTCGCCCCCATGCGCGCGCCCGACGCAGCCGCAGCCGCCTACACACGTGCTTGCCCGACGCCACCCGCCACACGCGTGAGGGAGGAGGAGGTGGCCATGGCGCGAGCACTGCTCTCTCGGCGATGGAATGCAGGGGAGGAGGCGGTGCGGCCCTCGTCTCGCCGGCGGGGGATGCAGGGGACGGGGCGACACGGGCTGTGGCTCACCGGCGGGGATGCAGGGGAGGTGGCGAAGGGGATGCCGCCGCGCCCGCACGGGCCTATGCTGCCGGAGCTCGAGGGCAGGGGATGCCACGCGGAGGGAGGAGGGCCGCATGGCAGGAGAGCTCCACCGGGGGGCGGGGGAGTCGTCCCGCGCGCCCACGAGCTCGCGGCCACGGACGAGCTTGCCGCGGCTCTGGTACGGGCGGCGCCGCCATGAACGCGGCGGCGGGCGAGCCGCAGGCCTCTGCCTCCGTCGAATCTAGCCAGCCGGAGCTCGGCCTCACGCGCCCAGCATGCGGAGGGCGAGCGGATCCGCCCGGAGGAGGCTCAGGCGTGGGGCTGGCGCAGCTCGCCGCCTGAGAGGAGGAGGAGGCAGGGATGGAGGCCGCCGCACCGCCGTGTGCACGCACGAGCTCCACGCGCCGCACTGCCGGGGGCCGTGGATCTCACCGGAGGGAGAGAGAGAGAGAGAGGAGCAGAGGACCGCAGGGAGGGAGGGAGGGCGACGGGGAGTAAAAAATAAAATGGGAGGCTGACATATGGGCCCCATGAATGGGTAGTTGGTATAGACGATGAATATAGAGGATGAATGGGTACAAGGAAACTGGATATAGAGGAGATAATTTTGATGACCAGACAAAAATATTCTTTTTAGATGATGAATTTAGAGTAAGTGCTGAAAGCCTTATCCTCTTCGCTAACTGTACGAGCTCGTGGGTCGCACTTTCTCTTTGCATGAACTACACCTTCACAATTTCACATGCACATAGTACTATAGTAGAGACCACAGAGTACGGCAGGATTCTCAGCTACTACCACCGTCCCGACTCTGCATGCACATCCGACAAATATGTTAATAGAAAACATAAATAGTCCTTTCCCTAAAAAACCAATGACCTGTTCAAGCGCTCTACTTCCACCATGTATTCTTCTTATGCTTCATTTATAATCCATGCGTTTATTTAAAGGATTCTAATAAACATCTACAGAATATAAGGATTATAAATCTCTGATGAGTTTTATGAGATTCTATTCAATATGGGGACGCAGAAGATCTCTCTTAGCAAGGCGGGGATCAGTTGTGCAACATCTATTGTTTATAGAAAGCCAAATAAAAAACTTTCAACCTAATGGGGCTCAACCTTTCAGATGTGTTTCCATGGTGCAAATATGTCTTTCTAAATTCCTTTGGACACTACCTCTATCATATTTGCACTATGGAAACGCGTTTGGAAAAGTTGGGCCCCATCACAGAACCTATCATATTTGCACCATGGAGACGCATTTGGAAAGGTTGGGCTTGGCTACGTTGCATGTTCTTGACTGTCTTGCTAAGAGTGATCCGCCACACCTGCCAGCCTGTCCTGGCCCCTAATAAGAAAATTTGTAATATCTTTGATGCATCCCAAGGGTAATCACAATATTTAGAATATTCGTATCCTCCTTTGTTTTATTTACATTACGTTCTCTAAACGCCATGCCATGTGAAGAAAGAAGGATATAATCTTTGCAACGAACGCCAGTATCCTGTTTTCTTCCTTAGATGCAGATTGTGGTTGTTTGAGACATTCATATGGCTATGCACTGCTTTGGACCACTAATCTATATCTAATATTAAAGAGAATGAAACAACCACAAATCCCTTTGTCTTTAATATTAGATATCCCTTTGTCTTCTTTTACTTCCCAATATCCCTCCTTGTCCCGAATGAGATAATTTCAACTCATAATCCATGCTCAGACAAGCTAACAAAATAAGTTTTACACATTCCGTTGCAACGTAAGGACTCAATAAACATATTAAGAAAGGATAAGACCTTGAAAGCTTAATTGCATTGACCGTGCGCATGCATCCTATAACCCATGACTAGTACGTAGGTTTAAGTTCGTGTGGATTCTATGGTTTCAGTATACTGTATTCAGGTAAATAAAATGAAACAAAATACACGTACGACGGCAGCAAAAGGGCATAGGATAAAAATGGGCTTCTCCACATTACTTATATTTCGAAAAAATTATACTCCCTCCGTTCTTTTTTATATGACACCGTTGACTTTTTTCTTCAATTTTGACCAATATTATTTAATTAATCAGTTAGTTAAATGAAGTGAAATGAGTATCTTTACGTCTATTATCAAGAGTCTCTTGAATCTAACTTGAAGATTTGGCTATTTGCATAAATATTTGTAGAAAAGACGAATATTCAAATGAAGAAAAAAAATCAATGGTGTCATATATTTAAGAACGGAGGGAGTAATGCGTTGAGTACTCCCTAAACTATATTTTTGTGTCCTAACGTCAAATACTAGTGACAGGATCCATGGAATAATATAATACTGTATTTAACACACGACTGATGAGAAAATAAAGAAGAAACACGACTGATGAGAAGAGAAAAATGTGGATGCAAACCTCCTTCGGCAGCTACTGGCAAGTGCCCGTATCATAGTAGAAACGTAGCGCGCGAGAGAGTCCCAGAGAGACAGACGAAGAATGCAAGTAGCTAGCCAGCTATAAATGCATGCATGCTAGCTTAGCTGCTAGTCCGTGGCGAAGCTGCAAAGTCGATGGGCTCCATTTCTTATCGTTGAGGCCAACGCAAAACTTTGCCTTATTAGCTCGTGCTTTGGTGCTTTAATTTCCTAAAGGCTAAAGCAAAAATATTAAAGCGTGGTTGTTTACTTGGGGCGGGATGTAAATTAAAGCATAAAGATAGTACCGCCTTCTTCCAGCTGCTTAAAGCGTGGTTCTTTTCTTGGGGTGGGATGTACAGTAACGCATAAAGATAGTACCGCGCGCCTTCTTCCAGCTGCCAAAGTATATTAGCAGCTACATGCTCCATTCCTTTTTAAATATAAGTCGTTCTAACTTTTTTAGAAATATAGTTTTCATTATGTATCTAGATTGTCTAGAGCCCTCTATTGCTTTGGCACCTTTTTCCTCCATCTGCAGTAATCTTTTGGTTTGGATGATTATTATTTCCCCACTCTGTACAGGTTACGACGATAGAATGCAGAAAACCATAGCCACTCCCAACGTTTTCCATTGATGCTTCCAATACTATTTCAAACAGGGATGGATCTACGATAGAATGTAGAATATATACAGCCGTCACTAATGACAGTTATTAGTGACAGTCCATCATATAACCCATCAGTCATACTTTCTTATTGGTGACGTGCTCCAATTTTGTCCGTCACCAAAGTGAATTTATAAAATAAAAATAGAATAAAAATGCATTGTATTGGTCACAAATACCCGTGCATAAACATAACTGTAGCTTCTAGCTACTTCATTTGTTTACACAAATATGAATATGTACACACAATGTAGCTTCTAGCTACTTCATCCCACAGCAATGACATAGATCACTCCTATTCAATATATACACACATCAAAACCAAATCCGAGTGTGATTCAACTAAGTCTGTAGCAATACTTTTTGCTTCCCTAAGAATGGCCTTCTCTAGTTTCAGTCTTCCCACCTGAAATTATACAATTTGTGGAAATCTTTAATGATTGTAAACATATTTGATGACCGAATTAGTGATCCAACTAGTCATGAAACGAATTTTTGAAGCAATTCCTTAAGGAAGAAGTCTACGTAACCCCCTCAACTATTGTACCTAAACTACTTAACTCCCAAACTACAAAACCGGTTATTTTACCCCCTTAACTTTCCAAAACCGGCCAAATAACCCCAAAGCGGTTTTGTCATTTTTTTTTATTATTTATTTCAGCTGAATCTTTGAAAAATCATAACAAATCACAAAAAATTCCAAAAATTGAAAATCAAAATTTGTTGGACTCTACATGAGTAGATCTACATAGTGAACATATAATATATTATATTTTAGTACAAATTTTTTATTGTAGATTTAGATCTATACTTTTTGCAATTAATGAGAATAATTCATATCTACAATTTTCATTGTCCAATTGTAGTGAAATTTTTATGGTGAGCTAACTATTGTATGCTTGAACTCTAGTAAAAACTTCATACTCATTGGATCATGTATACCTTTGATATAAATTTATTTATGTTCATGCTGGTTAAATTTAAATAAATCTATAACTAAATTATAAATGATCCAATGAGTATAAAATTTTTACTACAGTTCAAGCATACAATAATTAGCTCACCATAAAAATTTCACTATAATTGGATAATGGAAATTGCAGATATGAATTATTTCCATTTATTATAAAAAAGTATAGATCTAAATCCACAGCAAAAAATTTGTACTAAAGCATACCATATTATATGTTCACTATATAGATCTACTCATGTAGAGTCCAACAAAATTTGATTTTTAATTTTTGGATGTTTCTATGATTTGTTATGAATTTTCAAATATTCAGCTGAAATAAATAATAAAGAAAAAGACAAAACCACCATCTAAAACAGTCTTGGGGGGGTTATTTGGCCGGTTTTAGAAAGTTCAGGGGGTAGAATAACCAGTTTTGTAGTTTGGGGGGTTAAGTAGTCAAGGTCCAATAGTTGAGGGTGTTATGTAGACTTCTTCCATTCCTTAAATTGGTGTAAGTAGCAGCAAGGTAGCACATTTGTTACTGTGGTGTATATTTCTTAAAGTGCAAATTAGGATTATGTCAGAAAGAACTCACAGCCTGGTATAAATATAGCATCCTTCTCATTTCTATGTAAGAATTCATCATGACTATTATTGATGACACAAGTAGAAAAGACAATAGCTTCCAAAAACAGAACGATCAAATAGCATGGAATCTTACAAAAACATTGCAAGCACATTATAGCATAGCAATTTTTTGTTGCATTGGCAGAGTTGTCCGAACGATGCACTTCATAGATGAGGAGCAGCACATCAGCCCCTAATGCTGAATGGCCAGGGGAAGAACATACCTGCCCATCTTTAGAGAAGCATATATGCCTTGCGCACTCTACGTGCACTGGCAGCAGTAGATGGAGCAGAAAGCTGAGGAATCTCGTGGCGCTGAAATATAAGAGAAATAGTATCAAGCTGGGAGACCACACAACAGATCAATAATTGTAGCACCGAATAGAAATAACAAAACAGGAACCAACTTAACTACATAGGCACATTTTTTTACCAAACTTATATAGGAAATTTAGGCTCATTTGCTTACAATCAATTTCAGCCCAAGGTACAGATATTTTCAGATTAGCGCAAGTTACAAACAGAAGCATTGGTGTACCCTTAGTATGCTTCAGTTGCAGCTAGCTAGTGCTTCCAAATGACAACACAACACAATCCCTTTAATGTCCCTTGGGGTATTATTATACTGAAGTGGAAGTAGTAGAATCAAAAGTAACACAACATAATCCCTTTAATGTCCATTGTTCGGTCCTCTCTTCAACTAATAATACCCCAAGGATGATGGTGATTGAATGGGAGATGCAGGCCTATCATACTAGCACACAACCTCCAGTAACCTAAGGACTGAGGGATTGAATCAGTCCTCTCTTCAACAAACAATTTCTGAATCCAGAACTCCTAAGGACTGAATCAAACAAAAAAAAAGCATTCAGACAGGGCAGTCGTGCTAATAGCTCACTGGAAAAACAATCTAGTTAAATCAGATATTCTAGTGTTGTTTGCAAATGTCAAGAGTATTTTCGACTAGAGGAATGTCTATTTTCAAGTGTCAGGAGTACTAGTATTTTTTTTTCAAATGTCTGAATCTACAGAAGTCACCATTGACAATAATGATAACTTATGCTCAGTTCAGTAATCCAGAAATAAATCTTATCCCAATTCTGCAAGGAGACATAAACAGCAGACATGAAGATAAATAAATCGTCACGCTTCTAGAATATGTACCTCATCAATTAGTCCCTTCTCGAATTCTGACCATGCCGTTGGATGTTTGCTTTCTAGTAGTTCCTTCATGGACATTCCACGGCGAGGTAGCCTCCGCTATGCCGCGCTAGCTGCTAGCCCTTGCTGCTGCTTGCCCCGTCTGTCGTGTGCGCATGTGTGGATCTGGATCAGAGATGGGACGAGAGGAGAGGAGGGAGAGAATGAGAGACAAACGTACCAGACACTAGCGCGGTCCTGCAGATCCACCGCCGGAGGTGTCGAGGACGGCAGGGGAGGCCGCCGTGTAAGGATGAATCCGCATCCCGAGTTCCTGGTACACCCCCGCAGACAGCGCAGGGATGAGGAGGAGGGGGCGGAGAGTAGGATCCCTGATGCGATGGTGCATCATCGCTGGAGAAGTCGACCAGCGAGCACTAGGTCACCATGGATCAGGCGGCGGCGTTGGCAGTACAGAGAGCGAAGGGAGTGAGAGGGAGGACGCGCAGCGCTTGAGGGAGGGAGGGAGGCGGCGGGGGGGGGGGGGGGGGGGGGGGGGGGGGGGGGGGTGGTTGTTTTGGGCCGGGTGAAAAGGCCGTGGCATCCTAGGCCAGGTTGTCCGTAGAATTTCTATTCTGCCTTGCCACGGATCCAAACAACTAACATTAGTGACGCTGACCTTTCTAATCTCATCTCACCGGCGTCATCCCTGCCGCGCCGCGGCATTTCGCCGAACGAGTGGTCTCTTCCTTTTCTCCTCCCGGCTACAGTTGAGAGCGGCGAAAAGGAGGAGTCCGGTGCTCCCGCCAGCGAGGGCGCGGTTCCTCTTCGCCTCCGGCGGCCCTCGTGGCCTCGGATGTGGAGGGGACCTGTGCTTCCTCGACCGGCGGTGTAAAGTAGGTCCTAGGCTAGCTAGGTTAGGGTTTTCGGGCGGCGACGGCGAGGCGGCGGCGACGGCGCAGCCATGGAATAAGTCCCTCCGGCCTCATCCCCGCTTCGTTGGTGTATACTCCGGCGCCGGTGAGAGGTCTGTGGGGGAGGAGCTCGCGAGGTCCGGAGTTTCCGCCCGCGTGGTGTCTACTCTGGATCTGTGTTGCTCCTGTGTAGGAGTCCTGCCGGCGGTGCTTCAACTAGGTACGGATTGGAGCTCGCCGGGTTTTTGCAGTGGGATAGCTAAGGGGTTCGTGGTGGTTGGGTGGATGGAATCTCTCCTGCTTCTTGCTGTTCGTCGGCAAAAGGAGTGGCTCGATGGCCTCAGGTGCTCGGGGTGCGTCCCCAGCCGACATGCTTTCTTCGTTGCTTCGTTCTGCGGCTCATCTCAACGCCTTCGTGCTATGGAGCTCCTGCTGGCTTTGGGTGTCCTGTTGTTCTTCTTCGGCCTCGGCGTTCGTCGTGGCCGAGGAGAGTGGCGGCGATGGAGACGAACGGCGGTTTCTACAAGCACAAGAGATCCGAGGGACTCGGTTGTAATTTTCTTTTCTTTCAGGGTCTTTTGTGTAAGCTTGTGGGTACAGCTGTCCCTTCTGTACGCGTCTAGTAGGATCCTGTATGGGCTTCGTTTCGTATTTGTACGTCTTTTGGTATAATACATGTACCGTTTAATAAAAAAAAACATTAGTGACGCTGACAAAAACTACGTCACCATTGTGTTATATTACAGGTGACGGGAAATACTGTTGCGCATCACCTATATAATATGTTGGTGACGCGCTACTCATTACATGTCATAATTGTGTTTCATCATTAGTGACGCATGTTAAGATTGTCCATCACCACTAACTAATTAGTGACACATTTTAACATTACCCGTCATCAATATATGTGTACCAAGATAAGACAAATGATACAATTATTTATCGGTGACATTTTTGATAGAAAGCCGTCACTATTCTGAAATTAGTGACGTGTGAAGTTTCCGCGTCACTAATATGGGTGTCTCCTTTTAATATTTTTAATGTAGTGACTAAAAGTTCATCTTCAACCTCCAACCTCTCCTCCTCAAGTCAACCATGGCAAAAATTCTGCTCATTACTTTGCCTTCACTTTGCATTCCAAAGAGACAAGAACCAAAACAAAGTCGAGTAGGAACAAAAGCAATTATGCTTGAATCGGATAGGCATCCTACTACCACTACTCCAAGGTGAGTAAGCGCTTTGTCGCCACAATCTAGTACATGCCCAGGCAAAAAAGTACTAATGGCCGCACTCGATGACCAAGGACATTTGCTCCCTACTCTCATCATATCAAACATTTGTGCCAAAAGCATCCAAACATTACGACCAAGTACAAAGCAATATAAATTTGTACATGTCAAAACTCGTTTGCGGGCTCTAGGCTGTCGACAATTCTGTCGGCCACTGGCTTGACCACCCCGAGGAACTCGATAAACTTGTCCTCATCATCACAATCTGGGCTCATGCCATCTCGGGGGGGGGGGCAAATTTGCTTGAGGCCAGTAGGACTGCACCAATCCGAGTACTTGAGGCACATACTGTCGGGTGGTGTCCGATAGGTACTTCATGATGCCCTGTGGAGCTCTTTGCAGTCGCTCCAGCAAGGTCAGCGATGTTCCAACATCCTCCTCGGAAGTCTCCACCATGTCGACAACGGCTTGAGTAGCGACCTTCATCTCATCAAGTTGTTGTTGCAAAAGATATTTTGAGTCAGATAGATCTTTGATCTGCTGCATCATCTCAACGAGTTGGATGTCGAAGTCTTGTTCATCTTTTGCAGCTTTTCTATCTCATCTGCGTGATGGTACATAAGAAGCTTTAAGTCAGTCACCAAATCTTCCTGAACGGCTAACGACTTTTTGAGCTCTGCGTGTACATGACAAATCATATAAGCGCAGGATGTAGTAAAGGAAGCTACTCGACCATTCGATTACTTGACTACTCGACAACAGCTAAGTAGCTCACCTTTCTGTTTCTTGTAGCAGTCTTTATGCTTCGTGATGGGAGCATAAACCCGGGGTCCCTAATGGGCCCGCCTTAAACAATAACGGCCCAACATCCTGTTGGGCTCACTCCGGCATAGCCCACGAACCGGTACGGGCAACTGCCATTCCTCAGTACCCAACACGACCAGAGGCCGGCCCTCCGGGGACACGTGGAGACCTCCCGACCTAGGACACCCTCGGTCAGCGCCGTACCGGGTGACCCGGGCCGTGCGCTTCAAGAACGCCGCCCCATACAACGGGCGTGCTGGTCAAGCCAGGCCCCGTACGGGCTCACACATTGCCCACTCTCTCCGCACGCCACGCCTGCATGATTCACATGACCCCCTGACAGGGGCACAGTGTTGGCCGTGCAAGCCGCACGACGCAACGGGACAGAGCGTCAACGAGCTCTGCCTTCCACGCCGTAATGAAGGCTTCCCCTGGACACTGCTCCATTATGCCAGTGGGTGTGACAGGGAAGCACCGCCTGATCGTGGCAGGGCACCCCTCAACGGGTGTGCCGTCCTTCGGGCAGAAGCCACGCAGGGAAGGACGCGCGACAGCGCTACGGACAGAGGAGCTGGTATGGACGGAAAGGATAGGAGACGACCTCCGAGCGACTGACCGAGTGGCCATGCCGCCCCAACTGACCAGGGATGGGATAGCAGCTAGACAACCCGTCGCCCAAGAAAACCAACCTGATGCAAGCCTCTCCACTCCCGACCGACCGGGCGGGGCCCGATGACTGATGAAGATGAAGAACCCCCGGGCGGAACCAAGACACCACGATAGATATATATAAACAGGGGGCCCCACCTTGAACTATAGAAGGGAAAGCCCCCCACGTAGGAGAGGGTTCGACTCAGAGAGATCCAAGCTCGAGAGCACATACTGCTTGAAGGCTTGTAAGCTCCCCTCTGTACATTTGAGCACCTTGGGCTCGAGCGCAATAGAGTAAGAGAACCACCCCCATACTGGACGTAGGGCACTTTCCGGTCCGAACCAGTCTAATTCCTCGAGTCTTTGTGTGGTAGACCATATCCGATCAAACGCACAATACACTAGCAATCGAGTAGTTTGATAGTTGTCCATTTTCCGAGCCGACACTTCGCCAGCTGAGACTTAATCCTCTCCTCGAGAGCTTCCTTGTCTGCCACAAGCTGTGATACTTGCTCTCGCAGGAGGCGAACTTCTTGGCTTTCATGGAGCTTGTTGTTCTCTTGCTCGGCCATATCCTGAGCAACAGACAAGAGTTAGCAACCAACTAGTCCATATACACAGATAAGTACTCGAATACAAGGCTGCTTACCACCAGGAGTTTTTAGCACTCAGTCATTTGATCTTGCACAAGTTTTTGGCATTTCGCCATGTTCTCCTGTACAAGTTTAATTCTTTCTGCCGGCAGCAGTGTATTATGTGCAGGAGTAGCTGAAGCACTCTCCCGCACCGCCAGCAAGGTCATCTCCCCCTCTTTGGGTCCAACATCCTTTATGACCCGTCCCGCGGGTTCTTCTTGGAGTGTTGGACCTAATGTTTCTATCATATGAACAAGCCGAGCGAAAGGAAGAGCGTCGCAATCTAAAGGAGGCGGTAGGATGGGCTCACCCGTGGGAATCTCAGTTGTGGGAACTTCATCATCCCCCCCTGGGCGGAGATTCTCCTGTTTTCCTAATGGGAGAATCCCTAACAAAGGAGGACACCAGATCATCGACGGCCTGAGCGTCAACAAGCGGCGCATCCTTGGGCGCCCCAGCTGCAGGCTTGGGAGCCGAGGGCATAAAATCGGGAGCACTTCCCATCCCAAGGTTCGCTTTGCTGAAGAAAAAGGCAAATAGTACTCGACAAGACGCCAAATACGAATCAGAGCCAAAAATATGGTCAAGAAGACTTATAGGGCCGCCCTCTTGATAGGCAGTTTTCCCTGTTGGAAATATTTCAATTAAGATATATTGTGATCTTCACTATTAAGGAAGCGTTTAAACCATCTAAACGCGATTAAGGAAACCTAATGATAAAACCCTAATGGGCTGTGATCAGCAGGCCCATTAGGCCCGTTTCCAGAGGCTGGCCCCAGCCCCACAGTGCCTATAAATATAAGGTCGTGGTTAGCACCTTAATCAACCCATTCATCTCAATCTAAAACCCTAGCCACCGCTAGTCTGATCGCTAAAGGCACTGGAGGGGTTTGGAAGGCCAAGCACTCCCGTTGGCGCCCGGAGGACGCCGATTCGCCGCTGCGTCTTCTACACCGACAAGAACGCCTACTTCCTCTACGGATCAGGCGTAAATGGCTGCTGCAACTGCTAACGCTGGTATAATGTTTACCAATTTATTCCGCATTAGATTGATTTGTCATGAACTAGGTTATGTTCAGATCTTGGGTTATTAGCCTCTAATGTTTAAGCCTGGCTAATTCTAACAATCGGTATCAGAGCCATCTTAACCTAGTCATGCACGGTCAATTTTGAGCCATGTTTATGCCTCTGATTTTCGTCGGTTTAAGATGCAATTAGATCCTGCATAATGGCTTTTATGTGTTAATTATGCGTGATTAGATCTAAATCATGGTTAATTAAGTTTCTGATCACGAGATTAGATCTAATCTAATTCGGTTTAGGTCAAGTTTAAGATTAATCTTAATCTGTTCCCCAAATTAAGCCTCTGTTCATGTTAACTTCCGCGAAATTAAAGTCAAACTCATGAGATTGATGCATCAGTGAGCATTAAGAAGGAGGGGAAAAGCAATTTTCAGATCGCATTAAGAAATCCCCAAATCCCGTGATGAACCCTAACCCTAACCCTAAGATTGAAGGAGCACTTACCTGTGTGTGGCCATGAGTATGCCCACTGAGCACCACGGCAGGGCCTCCCCGACGGAGCCGCGCGCGGCTTGAGCGCACGCGGCGCCGGCGGGAAGGCCCGCGGTGGCGCATGAGGAGCGACAGCGCTACACCGCTCACCGCGCTGGAGGCCACGGGCTGTGCATGAGGCGGGACCAGAGCAGCCGGCGCGTGTGGCCCGCGCAGACCCGCGCGTGGCCATCGCCCATGAGGCGGCGGCGGCCTCCGACGCCCGCGTGCGTGCGGCTGCTGGGCCCGCGAGGCGGCCGACCGGCCGGCCCGAGCCGCACCGCGGCAGGCGCAGCCCTCTGCTGCAGCCGCACCGTGGGGCCCGCTGGCGCGCGGCACAGGCGCATGAGGCGGCATCCGCACCGGGTCGCGGGGACGAGTCCGCCCCACCGGCGCGTGGCACTCGGCCCTGGGCGGCGAACCGAGCGGCGGCCGCGAGCCCGTGCCTCGCGGCACGTGGCCTGCCTGCGGAGCCCGCCCGCACGAGGAGGCGGTCGTTCGGCGGCCTGGCAAAGCGCATGGCGCAGGCAAGGCGGCCGGATTCAGCGTGCTCCCACGCAGGCGTGCGCGGCGCACTGCTGCTGGCGCGCGGCGCTGGACTGGAGGCGAGCGGTGGCTGATGTCTGAGAAAGAAAGGGAGTGTGGCTTGAGTAGGGTTCTCAGACCAGCCTCCTCCCGTTATATATGATGCTAGATCAGTTATCAGCCATCCGATCGTAATGAACGGCTGAGATTGTTCCGCATTAGGGTTTCGTGGGATGGGCCAAATGGGCCAAATGCGCAGATTGGGCCCGCGCACAAGGGGATGTTTTTGGGCTGTGTTTCATGAGTTTTAGCCCAGTTTAATGTTTAAAGCCTTTTCTATTACTATTTCTTATGATTTAAGCTTAATTTTAATTGCTGTTATGTTAAAGGCTTTAATTATTTCTGTTGCACTTATTAATTACCAGCATTATGTTAATTAATTTCCATGAGTTATTTAAATGCTTTTAATCATATTTTAATTGCATTTATTCACTGAAAATTATGTTCATCCACCATAAGCAATTAAGATGCACTCTATTTAAATGGAACCATCGGGAAGTTTATTTAGAGCACTTGTAATTAATTCTGACCATCGTTGATTTAATTACGAGTTTTAATGATAAATTTCGTTTGTTTTCCCCATCGGTGATGCAAATTGAAATTTATGTATGATTTTAATCAGACCATCGTAGGGTTAATTTCATACTTTTTATGCGCATCTTAATTGTGAGTTTAATTAAGTTATTATTCTCATGATTTTCAGTGAACACTGTGACGGGCTACCTGAAATCCATTGAGCCCCTGAATGGCACCAACTATCCAAGCTGGTATAAAGATGTTCAGGTGGCCATTGCTGTGTGCGAGTATGATCTCGCATTACGTCAAGATAAGCCAGCAGAGCCCACTGATCCTAATGGTGATCGTACTGCCATTGAGAAGTGGGAGAGATCAGACAGGATGGCCAACATGATCATTAAGAACACGATCACACCGGCCATCTGTGGTGCTATTCCTGATAAGGACCAGGATGGTAATGAGCTGAGCGCCAAGGCATACCTTGCCAAGGTGGAGGAGAACTTTAAGAGTTCTTCCAAGACTTATGCTAGCACCCTGATCATGAAAATGCTGACTTCACAGTATGATGGGCAAAGTGGAATCAGGGAGCACATTATGAGCATGTGTGACATGGCAAATAAGCTGAAGACACTGGATATGGCTATCTCTGATGGTTTTCTGGTGCACTTCATCATGACTTCTCTGCCAGCACAGTACAGTCCCTTCAAAATAAGCTACAACACTCAGAAGGCGACTTGGAGCATGGCTGAGCTCATTAGCTACTGTGTTGAGGAAGAAGAAAGGCAGAAAGCTGAGAGGATGAAGGATGCTGTCAACATGGTCAGCGAGCGCTTTGGGCGTGTTAGCATGAGCAACACTCCTAAGCATCAGGCTGAATCTGACAGTAGCAGGCAGCATAAGAGAAAGTTTAAGGGCCATAAGAGCAAGGCCGTGTCACATAAGAAGACCTCTAATGAGAGGCTGTGCAAGTTCTGCAAGTCACCTAAACATGAGCAGAAGGATTGCCATGGATTTAAGGAGTGGCTTAAGAACAAAGGTACAATTACTGATTATGTATCTTTTATTGATGAATCATTCTTAGTGAATTTTTCTCCCAATACTTGGTGGATTGACTCAGGTGCCACTGTGCACATTTCCAATTCACTGCAGGTATTCAGTTCGATCCGAACTATAAGAGAGGGGGAGCGAAGTCTAAGAGTGGCTGATGGCAATGAAGTGAAGGTTGAAGGCATTGGGAGCTTCAATTTGGAGTTACCAGGCGGCTTCAACCTTAGTTTGCATGATGTTCTTTATGTTCCCAGTTTGAAGAGAAACCTTATTTTTGTTTCGCGTTTAGATAAGTCGGGACATATTTGTGAGTTTGGCAACTCAGTGTGCAACATTAAATTTCATAATTTAAGTGTGGGCCTTGGTCATTTGCAAGGCGATCTTTATTTGCTCTCTCTTGATAAAGTTTATTCTGCAATGAATGTGGATGATGTATCGCATAAGCGTAAGCGTGATAATGAGACTTCTTCGAAATTGTGGCATTGTCGTTTGGGCCACATTTCGAGGGGGAGAATTGAGCGTCTCATAAGAGAAGAGATACTCCATTCATTAGATCTCTCAGACTTAGATCAACAATGCGTTGATTGTATTAAGGGGAAGTTCGCTAAGACAATTAAGAAAGGAGCTACTCGGAGTTCGGGCCTATTAGAAATAATTCATACTGATATTTGTGGCCCGTTCCCAGTAAAGTCTGTTGATGGTTTTGACTTGTTCATTACTTTCACAGATGACTTCTCTCGTTATGGTTATATTTACCCCATTCGTGATCGATCCGAGTCATTAGATAAATTCAAAATATTCAAGGCTGAAGTGGAAAATCAGCATAATGTCACTATTAAATTAGTGAGATCGGATCGAGGTGGTGAATATTATGGGAGACATGCTCCATTCGGCCAAGTACCTGGACCATTCGCTAAGTATCTTGAAGAGAATGGTATAAAGGCCCAGTACAGTATGCCGGGCGAACCACAGCAAAACGGAGTTGCTGAGCGTCGTAACCGTACACTAATGGACATGGTACGTAGCATGCTTAGTTATTCTACTTTGTCTGTGGAGCTGTGGATGGAAGCATTAAAAACAGCTGCGCACATACTTAATCGTGTTCCTTCCAAATCCGTGCCAAAATCACCTTATGAGTTGTGGTTTGGGAAGAAACCATCGCTTAATTATTTGCGTGTGTGGGGCTGTCCAGCCGAAGCTAAGTTATTTAATCCACAGCAAAAGAAATTAGATGATAAGACGGTGAGCTGCTATTTCATCGGATACCCTGATAAGTCTAAGGGATACCGATTCTACTGTCATGATCGTTTCACTAAGTTCGTTGAGACCAGGCAGGCTGTATTCCTAGAGGATGCAGGAATCAGTGGGAGCTTTCCGAGGAGGGAAATAAATCTTGAAGAAATACGGGCTGAGCTTCCCATCCCGGTGATTCAAGAAACAGTAACACCTCAGTTAGTGCCGCTGTTCGTTCCTTCCGTTCAGAGTACACCATCTGTTCAGATTACGCCTCCTGTTCAGAGTACTAGCGCTGCTCCGCCTGTTGAAGTAGCTCCTGAGCCTGCGAGCGAACAACAAGCTGAGCAAATGGCACCTAATGCTGAAGTTGAAAACCCTGTCGAGGTGCCTCAGACTGCACCTCAACTAGCACCTCAGCCTGTTGAACCATTAAGAAGATCACAGCGGGCTAGGAAACAGACAGTTTTCCCTGATTGTGAAACATACTTAAGTGAAGACATGTATGATATTGGGAAAGCTGATGATCCTAACTCATTTAGAGAGGCAGTATCATGTGAGAACTCTGCCAAATGGGTTGAGGCCATGGAAGAAGAGCTTAAATCCATGAGTTCCAATGATGTTTGGGATCTGGTAGATATTCCTAATGGAGTCAAACCAGTAGGTTGTAAATGGGTCTACAAGACTAAACGTGATTCTAAAGGGAATGTCGAACGATTCAAGGCAAGGCTTGTAGCCAAAGGATTTACACAAAAGGAAGGGGTTGATTATAATGAAACTTTCTCCCCTGTGTCTAAGAAAGATTCATTCAGAATCGTTATGGCGCTAGTGGCTCATTATGACTTAGAGCTACATCAGATGGATGTCAAAACTGCGTTCCTTAATGGTGACTTGGATGAGACCATCTTCATGGCACAACCGGAAGGTTTTGTTGTGAAGGGCAAGGAACATTTAGGATGCAGACTTAAGAAATCCATTTACGGGCTTAAGCAAGCGTCAAGACAATGGAACCTTAAATTCGATCAAGTGATTAAGAAATTCGGATTTAAGGAGAATGATGTGGATAATTGTATCTACACTAAGATAAAGGGTGGTAAATTTATAATTCTAGTGCTTTATGTGGATGATATCCTATTAGCGAGCAGTGATAAGCGTATGCTGCATGAGACAAAGGGATTTCTTTCATCAAATTTTGATATGAAAGATCTTGGTGAAGCCTCTTATGTTCTGGGCATTGAGATACACCGAGATAGGACCAAAGGAGTACTAGGATTGTCTCAAAAGGCATATATTGAGAAAATGCTTAAGAGATTTAATATGGATAAGAGTAAGGCCACACCTGTTCCATTAGCGAAGGGTGATAAGTTTAGTGAAGCCCAATGTCCTAAGAACCAATTGGAATCAGATGAGATGAAGGACATACCTTATGCTTCAGCTGTCGGAAGCCTGATGTATGCACAAGTCTGTACGCGTCCTGACTTGGCATTTGCTACCGGAATGTTTGGAAGATATCAGAAAAATCCCGGAAAGGTCCACTGGGTTGGTGTCAAGAAGGCATTACGCTACTGCCAAGGCACTAAAGACTTCATGCTCACATACAGAAGATCAGATAACCTTGAAGTTGTGGGTTATACTGATGCTGACTTTGCTGGATGTGTGGATAGTAGAAAATCTACATCAGGATATATCTACATGTTAGCTGGTGGAGCTATATCATGGAAAAGCTCTAAGCAAAGTTTAGTTGCAGCGTCGACGATGCAAGCTGAGTTTGTGGCATGCTATGAAGCAACTGGACAGGCTGTTTGGCTTAAGAATTTTATCCCGGGCCTCAAGGTAATTGACAGCATTACGGAACCTATAACGTTATACTGCGATAATCAGTCTGCAGTATTCTTTTCGAGTAACAACAAGTCAAGTGGTGCTTCCAAACACATTGACCTTAAGTATCGTGTTGTGAAAGAAAGATGCCAGGATCGAACCATTAAGATTGAGCACATAAGAACTAATTCTATGTTAGCGGATCCGCTCACTAAAGGCTTACCACCGAACGTGTTTAAGCAGCACGTTACTAATACGGGTTTGGTGGATAGTCTTTAGGTCCTGGTTTAGGGCCATTATGACTCCCAACTAACGAATAAGCGTTCTACCGAGGTGTTTCAGTGAGACTGTGGGTAATGGGGTCCTAGTAGTGCATCAAGCTACTGACGACGCATTGGTCCGGTACTTTCTGTTACTACTAAGGGTGAACATTAGTATAATACGAACATTAGCTTTAACCGTTCGATCAAGTGGGAGAATGTTGGAAATATTTCAATTAAGATATATTGTGATCTTCACTATTAAGGAAGCGTTTAAACCATCTAAACGCAATTAAGGAAACCTAATGATAAAACCCTAATGGGCTGTGATTAGCAGGCCCATTAGGCCCGTTTCCAGAGGCTGGCCCCCAGCCCCACAGTGCCTATAAATATAAGGTCGTGGTTAGCACCTTAATCAACCCATTCATCTCAATCTAAAACCCTAGCCACCGCTAGTCTGATCGCTAAAGGCACTGGAGGGGTTTGGAAGGCCAAGCACTCCCGTTGGCGCCCAGAGGACGCCGATTCGCCGCTGCGTCTTCTACACCGACAAGAACGCCTACTTCCTCTACGGATCAGGCGTAAATGGCTGCTGCAACTGCTAACGCTGGTATAATGTTTACCAATTTATTCCGCATTAGATTGATTTGTCATGAACTAGGTTATGTTCAGATCTTGGGTTATTAGCCTCTAATGTTTAAGCCTGGCTAATTCTAACATTCCCCTCTTCATCTGCTTTGGGACTGGATGGACCACAATTGTACTCGATGTCGCCAAGACTCTGGTGGCCCCAGTCCCTTGTCCTTCCTAGGGGCTGGTGTTCTTATTTCCCCCTACAGGAACATTCTGCTGGATGGGGGGAGCCCCTGCGCCTCCCGAAGCTTGGGGGCCTGATGCTGCTTCCTTCTCGGAACCACTCGCCGGAGCTGAAGAATCCAGCGGAGGGGCCCCAGTCTCCCTTGACGGGTCCACTAGGTCGGGGGAGACAATTGCTCCCGGCTTAGCATCATCCCTAGATGATGCAACTTTGGCGCCTTGCCCGCCAGGCTAAAAAGGAAAAGAAGCAGGCAGAAGAAAGCAACTCGATGAAACTCCAAAAGTAGTCGATAAAGTTGCAAATAATACAACAAGCACCAAGACATCCCTGGTATCGTCACCCTGGGTAGACGCTTTGCGCTGGCGCACAGTCGTGCGCGGAGCCTTTGGATGCCTAGCCTCTGCATCCTCCCCTGGGCTGGGACTTTGGCTCTCTCCACCTTCGCCTCCAGCCGCTTCCTTAGTGTCTGCATGACCAGTTTTCTCATCAGAATCACTATCTATGAAATCATCAATTATAGGGTTATCAGAGCAACGCTTTGGCCTCACATATGCACTTGGAAGGAGATGGGAGGGGTGAGTTATGGCTGGAAGAGGAGGATTGCTCCTATATACGTCTACATCCTTCTGACAAAAGAATAAATGTCAAATATCAACATGTACCAACGAAAAGTACTCGATTTATGCAAGTCAACTACTTTGCATACCTGTTTTGGCAGATTCTCTATCGAGAAAGTATCAGGAATATAGGGAGTGTTGTTTACACCATCAAGTACCCGCTGGACTCGACGCAGAGCTTCCTTGTCTGAAATTTCCGCAGTCGAATAGCGGGATGGATCTCTGGTTCCCAGATACTCAAATCCAAGTTTGGTCCGGTACTGCAACGGCTGGATTCTCTTCTTCATCCAGACCATCACTACAGCCGCCGCGGACATTTTCTCTTTCCTCAAGTTCTCAATCCATTCGAATAGATCTTGGATTTGACTATCATCCATTAGACCTTGATTCCATTCTAGCCTGACGGTGGGGGGTCCAAGAATAATCACTGGCAGCGTGGTGTTATGGTTCTCAAGGTAAAACCACTTTTGTTTCCAGTCGATCACCTTGTCTGACAACTTCTACGGGATGTACACTATCCATTCCCTGATGGAGCTGGATACCCGCACAGCCAACCACAACAATTTCTTTGGAATTGGGCTGAGGTTTCAAGTGGAACAGATAGCGGAAAAGCACGAAATGGGGCTTGATGCCCAGAAAAGCTTCGTACAAATGAACGAAGATGGAAATATACAAGATGGAGTTGGCGAGTAGGTGATGCAGTTGAATTAGAGCAAGGGAGAGCGAACCCGCACTTGAAATAAGGAGCAAAAGCGACAACTTCACCCGTATTTTCATACGGTCGGCTATGGTCCAGGGCAAGACGCCACTGGACCACGAATCGCGGATATAAAAGATCTTAATTTCCAAAGGATTGCAACTGAGTATTCTATACACTTACTTGGCAACCACCACTCGTCTAGAGTGGATCCTGCATCTGCGGAATCCTTGTCCTTCCTCTTGACAGATTTCTTCGGCGCCATGCGGAAGGTGACGAGTCGCTTCACGCGGTGCAGGAAAGGGTGTCGGTGGCAGTATGAGCAGGACGCGCGGCGGCAGGCGGAGTGCGAGCGCGAGTGCCGGGAGCGAGGGGAGAACGAGGACGAGGACGCGGACGCGCTCGGCGGCTCCGGGAGGGGCGAGTGCCGGCGCAGATGCGCGCGCTGCTACAAGGACCAACCGTGGTGGGTGGCCGAGTGCGTGAGCTAGTGCCACCACCGTGGCGAGGATGAGGATGAGGAAGAGAACAAGGGCGGGCGCGAGTGCCGAGAGCGGTGCGAGCGCCGCCACGCTGGGGACTGGTGGTAGAAGCAGCGCTGCGTGATGGAGTGCTGCCGCCACCGAGGACGACGGCAGCAACCGGTGCCCCTGCTCGTGTCGGACGCAGTGCGAGCGCCACCAGGACCAGGGCAGCCGCCGGGAGCAAGAGGGGGACGACGGCGACCTGTGCCCCTGCAGTTGCAGGACGCAGTGCGAGCGCCATGGTGACCAGGGCAGCAGGCGGCGCTGCGTCGAGGCGTGTGAGCGCCGCCGGGAGCAGGAGGGGGAGGACTGCAAGCGCTGCGTCGATGCGTGCAAGCGCCATGGCGACCAGCACAGCAGGCGGCACTGCGTCGAGGAGTGCGAGCGCCGGGAGCAGGAGGAGGGCCGCGGCGGCTGCCGAGACGCCGGCTCCGACGAGGACAGCGGCCGCGGGACCGGTGCACGAGGAAGTGCCAGCGCTACAACGACTGGCCGGCGAGGCTGAGCTGCATGGAGTGGTGCCAGCGCGAGGAGGGCCGCGGCGACGCCAACGAGCAGGACAGCGACTGCAGCGGCCGCTGCGAGGAGAGGTGCCATTACCACAGTGGCCGGGATGCGCAGAGGCGGTGCGTGCGCCGGTGCGAGCGCGAGCAGGGCTGCCGCCGCCGCAACGCCGCCGTCGAGGAGGAGGGAAACGATGACCACACCAGCATGGAGCAGTGCCAGCACCACTGGGACTACGACAGGAGGCAGCGGTGCATGCACGACGGCCGCCGCCACCAGGGCGGCGGCGGCCGCGCCGAGGGCGAAGAGCGCGCCGCCGACGAGGAGGACAACCACCACTGCAGGGAGCAGTGCCAGCACCACCGCGACTCCGACGCAGCAGTGTATGCACGAGTGGCGCCGCCACCATGGCGGCGGCCACGGCGGCTGGGAGACGGTGGCCGGCGCCGTCCCCCAGGTGGTGTGTGACGCGCATGGCGTGGCCCACAGCGAATAAAAATAAAGGGCGCACGACACATGTCACGGCGCTGGCCCCACACGTGGCCGGCCTGCAGTGGACCCCACCCGTCGACCAAGTGCTACCGCTCCTCGTATGTATACACACCTGTGTATGCGCACGCGTAGATATACATCTTCTGTACTCAGAGGCGTAGAGGAATAAAGAGCGGTGGATGCCTACGTGGTGATTGGCTCTCCGTATGAGGCTCTCAGCACCGGATACTGCAAATGAAATGCGACCCTATCTTTCCGTTCCACTTTAGCGGAAATATTCCCGCAGCGGGTACTTCAACCCCATCCGCTGTGGTTTCGGACGAGCTGTCGTCCGCCATTCCCAGGGTTGTATGGCACGTCCGCTACCATCCGTGCCGGCCCACCTCGCCGCCGTGCAGGTCAGCCGCCGCCGCGCCGTCGAGGCTGCCCGATGGAGCTGAAGCTTGCCGCCCCGCCGCCCGCCACCAGACAGAGAGAGGAAGAGGACCGAGCTGCCGCGGCTGCCACGTGCCGCCCGCCCGCAGCGCGCTCGCCGCCCGACGCGCGGCCCCTCGCCTGCCCCGCGCTCGTTGGCCGACGCGCGGCCACCCTTGCTCCGCGCGCTAGCCGGCCCCCGCTCGCCGCGCGCGGCCCCTGCCGCGCCACCATGGCCCGCCGTGGCCGAGCTCGAGGCCACGACGCCGCCCGCGCGAGGCCCCACGCCGCCTTCCTCGCCGCCCGCGCCGCGTGCGCACGCCACCGCCGTGGCCGCTCGCCGCCCGCGCACGCCGCCGCCGCGGCCGCTCGCCGCCCGCGCACGCCGCCGCCGCGGCCGCTCGCCGCCCGCGCACGCCGCCGCCGCGGCCGCTCGCCGCCCGCGCACGCCGCCGCCGCGGCCGCTCGCCGCCGCCGCCGTGGCCACTCGCCAACCGCGCCGCGCACGCACGCCGCCGCCACGGACGCCAGTCCGCGCCGCGCACGCACGCCGCCGCCACGGACGCCAGTCCGCCCCGCCGCGGCAGGCTCTTTGAGGGGACAGGGGAGCCGCCGCAGCCGGCCGAGGAGAGGGAGGAGGGGCGAGCTCGGCGCGGCGAGGAGGGAGGAGGGGCGGCGGGGCCCGTGGGCGGCGGCGCCGCCTTCCAGGCGGGTCGAGCTCGGGCACAAGAGGAAAGAGGGGGGCGTGAGGTGGGTGGGTGTGATGGGTGGGATAAAATATTAAATGTTGAATGACATATGGCCCGGTGTTGTGGTAGTTAGAATAGAGGATGAGATATAGAGTACGATGGGTGCGGGGAAAACTGAGTGTAGAGTAGAGAATCTTGATGATCAGGACAGAATATTCGTTTTAGAGGATGAATTTAGAGTATGATGAGTGCAGACAGCCTGAGAGAGCTGTCGTGTACCGTATGCTATGATGTAAATACGTGGATATGTGGGACCTGCTATCTGGTGACCCTGTTTGCCTTTTGAGTACGCTTCTTAACTCCCTAGTTGAGAGGCTATGTAAGTGAGATGTGCCGTGTTAAATAAAAGTGACAACGTTTTCAAAGAGTTTATGGTTCCTTTTTTTGTTTTTTTTGTTTACTATGAAAATTGGATCATTTCAAGTGTGCCTAACGGTTGTAAATGGCACTCACAACACCATGCAAGTCATAGATAAGTGTTCGGATGCAATTGCATCAGCGGATGCAGGCACCCGCGGATTTTGGACCCGACGAGTGCGGGTCCAAATTTTGACCCACGGATGTGTGGGTGCGGGTGCGGGTTTAGGATTTCACTCGCGGGTGAACCCGCACCTTGTTATCGCCATAAATTAACAGGGTTAATTAATGGGCCGCAAGTGAGTTGGGCTTAATGCAGAAATTAAAGGACGCTTACGAATCGGCTCCTGCGTGGGCGTTCCGGCAATCTGGGCCATGTACCTAAGGTTTAAGTTCAGTTTGAGTTAGAGATAGAGTCCAATATGGACACATTAGTTTAGATTATTTTCCAAGTCTCCGGACTATAAATATGTGCCCTATGACATTCGTAAGGAGAGAACATCATCACGTCTCGCAACAACAAATCTCGGCGCACCGCCACCCCCTAATCCTAGAGTTTCATCCAAGTAAGCGCCATGCTGCCCTGATCACTTCTTGTGATCAGGGTAGCATTGTTCTTACTTTTACCTTGGTATTACTCGTACTGAAGCGTTTTTTTATGGCGAGTAGTGCTAGTTATCCTGGTATTCGTAGCATGACCTTTAGTAGATCTATCATGCTCTTGTTGTTTCTCTGAGTAGTGCTAGTAGATCTATCATCTACGCATATCATGTTATCTATGCGTGATCACGTATTAATCTTATACTAATTCTCGTTGCATAGAGTTAGTCGCGTAGAGATAACACCCTGCTTCTTTTCTATCTAGTAGATCTAATCTGTTATGGTTTGTTCTTATACATAAGAATCGGCTTAATATCTGCTAGTTTAGGCCTTGCAAACGGGTTGGACGATCCGGCGACGTATTAGATGATTTGCCTTGATCTTAACAGGGATTGATCCGGGAATCGGCTTTTGCTTATTCTTAGGCCTCTATTCTGGTTAAAGTTTGGTTATCTATTACGCTCGTTAGGCCTAACTACGTGTAGGATGTTCCGATCTAGCAGTGAAGCTTTTACCGTCGTGGATTAGATTAACTAGATCTAATTGAAGTAGTTTTTGCAGTTATTTGCTTTATCTATTAATATCCAGATATGCAGATCTGATCTGACACCGGGACTCGATCGGTTCTTTAAAGCCGATGCAAGAGTCATCCCGGGGAGCCGACCACGGCTCGGACTAATGTTTACACGTGTTTATGCATGTAGGCAAATCGTCGAAAGCACGTTTGCACCTTCCTGATCGGGTATAGGTCAGGTGGCACGCCCTGCATCTCCGGAAGCATCGGCGTGTGCCAGGATCTGGGCCGTTGGCCGAGGGACTGGTGCCAGCCAGCGCCCCTACAGCCTCCCGGCTCTTCGTGTTGCCTGTCGCTACTCGCCAGTGGGTTTTGACCGACAACACATTCTGGCACACCCGGTGGGACCTTCATCAGCAACAATGTCCACCGCCGGGATGACCGGACCTCAGAACCAAGCGCCGGTTCCGCCGACCACCAACCCTGTCACGTATGAAGAGCTGACCCCCGAACACCAGCAGAAGTATGATGAGGTCAAAGCTCAGTTCGAAGCCGATCTCATCGGCTCTTTCGAGAGGACCCGCAGCCACAGCATCAAGTGGAAGGGGTTCTCACCCGAAGACGCTCTCGACAACGTCGACCTGTCTGTACCATCAGAGGAGCGTACCAGGGCCCTGCGCCAGGAGATGAACTACATGGTGGCTCACTTGCTTCATCGGCACTCAGAAAGCATGGTGAACGAGCTCGAGCGCGTGGCACATCGCGTCGTCCAGGAGGTGATCAAGATCTAGTACTCCCCATCGGGACCAATCCTGGGGAGAAGCCCCACTTCAGTCTAGGCCGCCGTTGCCATACTCGCTCACAACTCCAAGGCCGCAGAGTTCGCCGATCTACGTCGTCTACAAGATCGGCGGAGATCCCGGGGAGGGCCAGTTCCTGAACGAGCCACCTAAGGAGATCCCACACGGCTACACATGCGTGTACATACGTGACAACATCAACCCAACACGCGCGGGACAGTTGGTGAGTACATGAGCTTCAGGGACAGATGCGGAGAAACAAGCATGGCTAGCGAAGTACGCTACCGGGCCGAGTGCTGAACCCTCGGCCCAAGGAGTTCTTAGTGTGGAACAGATCAGCGCAATACTAAGGGACCAGTTCGGTATTCTGCCCAAGAGAAAGGTGATCGGCTATTCCAAACCGTACCCAAGCGACTACGACTTGATCCCGTTGCCACCCAAGTATCGGCTCCCGGAGTTCACTAAGTTCAGCGGGTCAGAAAGGGCCAGCTCCATCGAGCATGTGAGCCGATACCTAACGCAGCTCGGGATGATTTCAGTATCGGATCCTCTGAGGGTCCGGTTCTTCTGCCAGTCTCTCACGGGCTCAGCCTTTGGATGGTACACGTCATTGGCCCCAGATTCGATCCGCACTTGGAGGCAGCTGGAAGATCAGTTCCACACCCAGTATCACTCAGAGGCTGCTGAAGCTGGGATTTCCGACCTCGCCCAAGTGTAAGGATCACCGGGGTGTCCGACCCTAGAGGGGGAGGGGGTGAATAGGGTCGCTAATCGCTTTTTAACCTAGGGCTCAAACTACTTGCATAAGATAAACCTAACACGTCCTACGCATGCTAGTTATGACTAAGGTTTATCTATGCTACTCTCTACTTACCCCTAAAAAGACTTGCAACCTAGCTAATCCTAATCAAACTAACTAGGAAAGTAAAGGTATGCAAGGTAGAGTAAGTGCGGAAACGTAATGCGGTAAGTAAAGAGGTAAGTGCAAGAGGGATGCAAACTCCCGAGTAGACACGGTCATGTAACGTGGTTCGGCATAAACGCCTACGTCCACGGGACACCGAGGCTCTTCCGATCACCGTCTTGCACTACGCCACCAATGGCGATGCCGGCAAGCAAAGGCAAGTGCCCACAAGACACCGAGTCTCGTGCACCGCCACCGTCTCTCTCGGTCACCCGGCCGAAATCCACTACGGAGCTTCTCCACCAAGGAGGGGGCCTCCTCTTCCCCCGCACAAAGTGTCGTTGCCACTCCACACCAAGACGGAGGGTCACACGACGGATCACAAGTTGCTTGCCGCAGCAAGACTTCTCTCAAGGGAGCTCTTGCAAGAACTAATCCCTATAACAAGCACTAAGCACTCTCACAAGTGTGCTTAAGCCTATATGATGTACAATGAAGCTCTATGATGGTTGGAGATGATCTTTAGCTCTTGTATACTTCCTTGAACTCCAGCACACTCAAATGACCCGGCCTTGGGGGTATATATAGGCAGCCCAAGCAAATGTAGCCGTTGGAGAAAAGCTGCCAGAAAAACGCTTAACGCCGGTTAATCCGACGTACCTCCAAAGCCATCATCGGTTTAACCGGTGTATGTAAACTGCTACTTGAAAAACTAGCCGTTAGCAATTAACCGGTGTATCGCCGGTTTAACCGATGCAATCAACCGGTGTATGTAAAATTAGCGTCGGTTTAACCGGTGATTGTAACTTCTTCACGTTCCTCCAAAAACCACCTCTCTGGACAACTGAACCGATGCAATTGACCGATGCATCGTCGGTTCAACCGGTGTATGTATTTTCATCGGTCTTCGTTTGGCAATGCACCGACGTATGCATTTTCTTCAACGTCGGTTAATCCGGTGAGTGTATCTTCAGTTTCTAGCTTCTGGACAATTACACCGGCGTGTGTCTTTTCCTTAACGTCGGTTCAACCGGTGTATTGAATTTCTTCACAGTCTCTTCGATTCTTGTCCTTTGAACCGAAGAGGTGGCCCTTCGGGCCTTGCTACGCCTCTCTTCTCTTTGTCATCACTTGAACCTAAAAGCCTGAGAATAGTCATCTTAACAATCACATTAGTCCAAGTGTTGTGTGTGTCATCAATCGCCAAAACATTATATTGAAATATGGCATGAGAGGCCATTTTCGCTACACCAAGTCAAGTAGAAACGAGGGGAAAGTGTGTTGGAGTACGTGCAGTGCTTTAGAGAAGTTAAGAATCGATGCTACCCATCACGCATCACAGAAAAGGAGGCAGTCTATTTGGCAGTTCTGGGGATCGCTAAGCCGATCAAGGATCTGGTTTTTCAGTTGGATTTCACCTCTCTGGCGTACATGGTGCAGAAGCTCATGACGTATGAACACTATCACCCTGAGCTGTACCAGGAAAAATTTAAGCGCCATGTGAATATGGCCCAAGCAGATGATTCTGATGATTCAAGCAGGGAGCAAGAAGTGGCTATGGCAGAGTGGACCCGGGGGGCAAACCCCATCCCGTGCAAGTGGGTCAAATAGAAGGGGCTTGTGAAGGGCTTTGACTTTGACGTGGCCAAGGCAGAGCAGATATTCGATCTACTGCTCAAGGAAAAGTAGTTGAAGCTCCCAGAGAATCACAAGCTGCCAACGGCACAAGAGCTGCAGGGGAGGCCATATTGCAAATGGCACCACTCGTTCACCCATGCCACGAATGACTGCAAGGAGCTGCGTCGGCAGATCCAATCGGCTATTGAGCAAGGCCGATTAATTCTGGCCCAACACACAATGAAGGTTGACAGTCAACCGTTCCCATAGGCTAACATGGTGGGGCTGTCAGATCTTAGATCTGAGGGCCAGAATTTAGCGTTCCGGATTAACATGGCGGGACCCATACGCCGCCGTGACGAGCAGAGGTTTTGAGAGGCCGATTTTGGCAAACGGCCCCAGGATGAAGACGAGTCGGAGCAACAACATATTACTGAAGAACAAGTGCGTCACATCCGCAATCAACTCCCAGCTTCCAATCGGCTTCTTGAAAAATACGAGTATCAGTACAAGCTACGTCGCCGGTATGAATCGGAAGAGGAGTACGAGCACCGCGCGGGGAGAACGCTGGGGAGGCGCCAGGCTGTGCGCGACCACTTGCATTGCCCGTTCTTCGGGTACTGTTGGAATTCCGGCATGAGCCGATTGCCTACTATCGATGATTGCCTGGAGTGCAGGCCTCGGGGACGACAATCAGGCGAGACGTCGGTGTTCCGGCGCTTGGGGCCCAAAGCGCGTCACGACGACCATGTTGAGCGGCCATCTAGGGATGATCTTGAGCTCGAAGGGGAGGATAAGTATCATCGTCCACGATGGTGTCCTGACGGACTCAGTCGCTCGCAGAAGTGCAGAGTGCAGCGCTTGCGCAATCTCAAAGAAGCGGAAGCAAGGTACCTCGACGTGTTGAGGAAGGCATGCCCGGATCTCGCGGGGCAAGTCAGGCACCCGCAAAGAGTGGCAAGGCACCCTCCAAGGAGGGAGTGGCGTCCCAAACATTTGAAAGATGATGAGAAACCATCGGCTGATGTGAATATGGTATTTGTGCTCCCGTCGGAATTTTGAGTGCCTCATCCGGAGGAGCTGGCCGTCGCACAGCTGGATCTTGGCCCACAGCCGATCATCTTTGAGAAACCCAAGGAGAAAAGCTACAAGCACCTGAAGGGGTTATATCTCAAGGGTCTCATCGACGGCAAACCTGTGAACAGGATGTTGGTCGACACCGGCGCCGCAGTTAATTTCATGCCGTATTCAGTGCTGCGCCGATTGGGTCATTCTGCTGCTGACCTTATCAAGATCAACGTAATGCTCAATGATTTCAACGGGCAGCCATCGGAGGCAAAGGGCGTCCTCAATGTGGAGTTGACAGTCGGCCGCAAGACCGTCCCAACCTCATTCTTCATCGTCAACAGTAAGAGTACATACACAGTGCTGCTTGGGAGGGATTGGATTCACGCCAATTGTTGTGTTCCTTCCACAATGCACCTGTGTTTGGTTCAATGGGATGACGAAGAAGTGGAGGTGGTCTGTGCAGATGACTCCAGCGAGATTTCGCTCGCAGACATGAACGCCTGGGATGCGGAAGGACAAGAGCCGATCTCAGGGATTGCGCTAGAAGACTGTGATCGGATCGAAGCGACAAAAAATGGATTGAGGCTGGTCTTATCCACTGGCCTCACAGAATAAACACATCCTGGCACGCTACGGAATTCAGCAGGTTTAGAGAGGCCGGTCCCAGCGACCGGCCCCAAAAAGTAGATAATTCTTATTTGGAGTTGAAACTGTTACATTATGAATAAACAATAGCCAGCTCTGGCAGTTGGTTAGTCAATGAGTATTCAGTTTCGAATGGTAATACAGAAACGGCCAGCCCGTGCGGTCGGCCGAAAATTTTCTTTTGTTATCTCTCTGTATTTGCCGTCGACGTGGCAGGTGACGACGAGTTGCCTGCGTCCACAGTTGATTTTACAGGTGACAAGTTGGGGTACGGGTTTACATCAGCTGACGAGTTGGAGGAAGTTGATATCAGTCTCGGGGATAAGCCGCGACCAACATTTATCAGCAAAAAGTTAAACCCGAGCCTGCGTGAGCCGATGATAGCACTATTGAGAGAATACCGGGACTGTTTCGCGTGGGATTATACTGAAATGCTCGGTCTGGATAGAAGCATCGTCGAACATCGGCTCCCGCTTAAGAAAGGATTTTGTCCGTTTCAACAACGAGCACGACAGATGAAGGCCGAAATCCTAGAGGAGGTTAAGAAAGAGGTGCAAAAGATGTTGGACGCAGGGTTCATCAGGCCATGTCGGTATGCAGAATGGATCTCCAGCGTGGTCCCTGTACAAAAGAAGGATGGCCGATGGCGAGTCTGCGTGGATTTCAGAGACCTCAACAGAGCAACGCCAAAGGACGAGTACCTGATGCCCGTCGCGGAAACATTGATCAACGCAGCTGCCAGTCACAAAATGCTGAGCTTTATGGATGGTAATGCTGGCTACAACCAGGTCTTCATGTCCCCAGAGGATATAAGCAAGACCGCATTCAGAGTACCAGGCGTGGTCGGCTTGTTCGAGTACTTGGTTATGACCTTTGCATTGAAAAATGGCGGTGCGACATATCAATGCGCCATGAATTACATTTTTCATGATCTCATCGGCAAACTGGTAGAAATCTACATTGATGATGTTGTGGTCAAGTCCACATCGGCTGGGGGACATCTGGAAGATTTGCGTAAGGTATTGGAGCGGACTCGGAGGTTTGGGCTCAGAATGAACCCGAAGACATGCGCCTTTGGTGTATCGGGCGGTCAGTTCTTAGGATTCCTGATACATGAGCGAGGGATCGAGATCGGCCTAAAAAGTCAAGAAGCTGTAAGGACGATGAGGCTGCCTACTACGAAGAAGGAGTTGCAGAAGCTCATCGGCAAAATCAACTTTGTCAGACGATTCATCTCCAATCTGTCTGGACGTATCGAGCCATTCATGGGTCTCATAAAAATCAAGTCCGATGATGAATTTCACTGGGGGGCAGAGCAGCAGCAAGCTTTCGACGAAATCAAGGAATAATTATCGAAGCCTCCAGTTTTGGTTCCTCCACAGCAAGACAGGCCCTTCTACGTATGCTTATCCGTAGGCGACACCTCCATCGCCTCGGTGCTGGTTCAGAAGCATGACGGACAGGAAAGGGTTGTGTTCTACCTTAGCAGGCGCATATTGGATGCCGAGACCAGGTACCCTGAGATTGAAAAGCTTTGTCTCTATTTATTCTTTACATGTACAAAGCTTCGTCATATTTTGCTCTCGGCGGAAACAATCGTTATTTGCAAATCGGATGTCATAAAGCATATGCTGTCGACTCCTGTTCTGAAAGGCCGACTCGGAAAGTGGATGTTCGCGCTGTCAGAGTTCGATATCCGATATCAACCGGCAAAGGCAGTCAAGGGACAGGCACTGGCGGATCTCATTGCAGACATGATCAGCACTGATGTGGCTGCACTTTTCATACGTCCATGGGCCATGTTTTTCGACGGATCGGCGTGTGATGATGGGTGCGGTGTAGGAATTCTTTTGGTATCGCCTCGAGGGGCGACTTATTCCTTTTCCATCAGGATGACCTCTCCATGCACCAATAATTTAGTAGAGTATGAGGCCATTTGCAAGGGGATGAAATTACTCCTGGAAGCTGGTGCAGAAGCGGTGGAAATCTTTGGGGATTCGAAACTGGTGATTTCTCAGCTCACGGAAGAATACATATGTGAGAGCGAGGCTCTTTTTCCGATATGGATGCAGTGCCGTGAGTTGATGTCACAATTCAGGTACATTAATTTCCACTGGATACGTAGGACTTTGAACAATGAAGCCAATGACTTGGCACAGATGGCTTCCGGATACAAGGAAACAGCCGATCTGGTAGATGTAGAGGTTCAGTTTCTAGAACCTGGAGATTGGAGAGCCGATATCTTCAATTATTTGAAGGATTCGGCTCGGGGGGCACCCAGAAGGATAAGACTCAAAGCTATGAAGTATGTTCTGATAGGGGACGATATGTTCTACAGGACTTTGGAAGGACTGCTGCTTAAATGTTTGGGGCCTTCGGAGTTGAATCGGCTCTTGCATGAGGTTCATGAGGGAGCCTGCAGTACTCATCAATCGGCTCATAAGATGAAGTGGTTGATTAGGCGATCGGGATATTACTGGCCTACCATGCTTGAGGACTGCTTTAAATATTACAAGGGATGTCAGGCATGTCAGAGATTCGGCAAGATTCAGATGGTGCCGGCATTAGTAATGAATCCTATCATTAAGCCATGGTCGTTCAGGGGTTGGGCCATGGATATGATTGGCCAGATGAACCCGCCATCTAGCAAAGGTCACCAATGGGTGTTGGCTGTCACGGATTATTTCATGAAATGGGTGGAGGCAGTACCCATGAGGTCGGTGGCATCGAAAGATGTGATCAGTTTCGTTAAAGAGCACATCATTCATAGGTTCGGGATTCCCCAGACCATTACGACCGATGGAGGATCGGTCTTTATATCGGAGGAATTTAGGAAGTTCACCGATAACACGGGGTTCAAGCTGATTAGATCATCCCCATATTATGCCCAGGCTAATGGATAGGTTGAAGCATCCAACCAGAGCCTTATCAAGCTGATCAAAAGGAAGATTGATGAATATCCTAGGCGCTGGCACGAGGTGTTGTCAGAGGCTTTGTGGGCATATCGTATTTCGTGTCACGGATCCATCAAGACGTCACCATACCATCTGGTCTACGGTCAAGACGCTGTGTTGCCATGGGAGATCACGGCCGGATCGAGGCGTGTTGAGTTCCAGAATGATCTGTCGGCTGAGGAGTATGCAGCCTTGATGAGCGAAAATGTGGAGGATCTCACGGAGCTAAGACTTTGGTCACTTGAGAATATCAAGGAAAACAAGGCTAAAATCGCTCGTGCATACAACAAAAAGGTCAAGCCAAAAGATTTCCAGGTCAGAGACTTGGTTTGGGAGGCAGTGCTACCATTGGGAACTAAAGATAGGAAGTATGGTAAGTGGTCTCCAACTTGGCATGGGCCGTACAAGGTTGATCAAGTCTTGCCTGGAAATGCGTACATGCTTGAAGAATTGGACGGTGTCAAGTTTCCTGTAGCCGTCAATGGCCAACACCTCAAGAAATATTTCCCGAGCATGTGGGAAGGCGAATAACAAGAGCCGATGAAATCCATCTGGCTATATTATAAAAGGCCAACACGTTGACTTGGCCAGTAAATAATAATAATAATAAAAGTGAGAGAGGCCAACACATTGAGTTGGCCAGTAATATATATATATATAAAGCAAGGCAGCCGATGTGTAACCATCGACTTAAGATGTTTTTAATAGGTACGAGTTTCAGATTTAACAGGCAACATTAAATGTTCTCTGAATTGTTCTACTAGTTCAGGAACCCTTCTATGGCATGGATGGCTTCTGCGCGTATGGCGTCGGCTCTTGCTACGATCGCTTTGTTGTCCTTGTCATCGCCTGTTACTATTTGTTGACTCAAGGTGCTTATCTCTGCGAACTCTGCACGTATTTGCTCGGTTATTTCTTGGGCTTCTTGCCTGGAGTTTGCAATCGAGGCTTTCTCCTCGTGGATTAGTCACTGGGTGGTGTGGGCCTTTTCTTCAAGTTCCACCAGTTCTTTCTACAGGAGATTGAGTCGTCTTGTACTCGCGGAGATATCGGCTTTGGCGTCCATAGTTGCTTACTTCTGGTTGAGCATCTTGCACTTTTGAGCGATGTCGGCTTTCAGAGGAATTTGAGAATGACGTAGTTCTATTCTCTGTTGTGCTGCTTTCACCTCTGCCCGAAAGAAGGGAAGATGGCCGGCTGGCCAAAGCTTGACCTGAAGTGACTCTGGGAGTTGGGATTCTATCTGCTCGAGGATTTTCTTTATTTCGCTGGAATCGTCAACCAGGGTACTAATTGGAGCAGATAGCAGATTTTTGATGTGTTGAAGCTAATCCGCGAGGTCAATCGGCTGCTGTGATGGTGGTACTTTCGCTCCAGGGGCGATCAGACCCATTGATGTTGTGTCAAAGGAGAGCAAATCTGAAATATTGAAGCCATGTGGAGATATTAGAGTTAGTTTTGGAACAAGGTGTATCAATGGAATTATCGGCTGATTTAGAATCGGCTCATGTAGTGTTACCTGTTCTGAGGAAGAAGCAATGGTCGGTCCGGGTGTGATCGGCTCAGTTGGGTTTGAGGCAGGAACAGGGGCATCGGCTATGTCAGCCTGTTCGTCACGCACCTCCATCGGAGCATCAGGAGTCCCGGGTTGAACTTTCATCGGTACATCAGCTGTTGCAGTTCCTTCGCTGTGAATTTCTGCTGAAACGATGGTTGATTCTTGCTGTTCTTGGACTTCAGTTGTTCCAGTGTCGGCTTCATGAACGGTGGTTCCTTGTTGTGCTGGGCTTCCAGTACTGAAGGTGTCTCCAGCTGCGTCCTGAAAATAGGATTACAGTCAACCAGAATATATATGCGTAAGGAAGAAGTTTCGGAGGAATGAATTACCTGGTTGGTGTTGGATTCTGATTGATTCGGGGAAGGTTGTGCTGCTTTCTTGATGACTCGTCTTGCGATGATCTTTCTTTTCTTAGTTGGGACTCGGGGGGCAGCACTTCCAGAGGTCTGTCTCCGCTTAGAAGCCGACTGGGGTGAGTCTGGCTGAACAGTCATTATTACTTTCTTCATTGGTGGTGATTCCTTGCAAAAAAGAACATCAGGGGCGGTTGGAAGGAAGTAGAATGGCTCCCCGTTACTGGTCATGGGTTCTGGATCATCTTGTTGTTGTAGGCAAGGTGAGCAGGGTTAGCCAAGTAAAGTGCTGGAGGACTTAGAATAAGTGCACGGATTCAGTACCTCTTCCTCGGGGATTGCATATTCAGGATCAATTTGCTGCTGTAGAGGGCCTAAAGCTCTTCTGAATACATGAGTTTTCCACATTCCCCACCATGTGTGAAAACCGATTGACGAGGGAGTAAAGGACAGATCGGCAGGTATTGAAATGTGGAGGTTGTTAAACATGCTGTAGCATCTTGAACGGGTAAGACCATCGGGTAAATCGGCTCTACTCTCCACCAAGTGGTGAATATGGAAGTGGGGAGGGACTTGTCCTAAGTCAAATTGCCGAGCTGCTACGACTGGTTGATAGGTTTCATAACCTGGTTTGATGATTCTGTTGGAAGTCCTTATGCCAACAGGGAGGAAGCCATGTCGGATCATTAGGGAATACAGATGCCAAGTGCCGTCGTCATCGACAAAGCTATCCAGCCTGAAGGTAGTTGGGTTCTCAAAGGCTTCAGATTCAGTGAATGGAAAGTAGAGGGGATTGTCTAGACCTTTGTAGAAAACTCTAAACCAGTTTGCTGCATCTGTCGAGTTCAATTTACTGCTAGGGAGGCTGAATAGGGCTTGGCCATAGCTGGTGCATCTAATTTGCTTGCCATTCTCGTTGGGGAAGGAATTATTGGCTAGGCTTTGAAAGTTTGGAATTTGATGCTGGAAGTTGAGTTGTGCCCATAACTGAATGAACCACCAAGGGCCTCCAGTTCTGAGTTTTCTTTGGCTGAGCAAACTAGTTGTCATCAGATGGAGACATCTGTATGTTTCTCCGAGAAAAAGTTTGCCTAGACTGGTGCGGTTGCCATGGGCCAGATGGTAAGCCAAAGGAAGGTAATTCTTAGTTGGAGCTAAGGAAGGACCACAAAAAATAAAATGTTCTAACCAAAGATTTAAAAATGTTGTGTGTTCCTTTTTAGTTACTGGACCTTTTGTCTTCATGTGCTGTTTCATATAAGTACTCCAGTTTGTGCAGTCTGTCTTGGATGAAAGTTTGAAGGGGACTTCTACCATTCTGTGGGCTGCAGGATCAGGGGATCTAATGTCTAGGCCAGTAATCATGGTAACATCTAGCAGAGTAGGGGTCATGGGTCCATGACCAAAGAGGAAGCAGTTCAGAGCGCCGGACCAGAAATAGCCGATGGTTTTCAGAAGGTTTTCATCTTTATCAAGGGGGGATAATGATAAACTGAGTGTGTCAGCTATGTTCAATTCTTGCCACAAGGGCATATAGGTTTTTGCTACTCTGCTATACCATGCAATCCAGCTCTCGGGTGGATTAGGCCAGGCTCTTAAGCAGTCGGCCCAGGAATTAAAATTAATGTCTTGACTTACGAAGGGGATTCTATTCGCTTCACAGGAGATTAAATTTGTGGGATTTTCATAAGCTCGTGGGCCAAGACAAAAGGATTTGGGATTGGAAGGATGCGGCAAAAGGATGTCTGACACCTGGAGTTCAGAAATTCAGAAATTTATATATGGTGTCATATTTCAGAGTTTAATTCATTCGAAGCTGAGGAAAGTTGAAAGGACAGGCCGAATATTATCTTCAGGCCGAGGATTGCCATATCTACGATTGGAGATCTCGCTGTTTGAGCTTCAGAGCCCGCCATGGTTCAGATCTGCTAACTTAGGATTTGGTTGTTTTGCGGGCTCTGGTTCAAGTTTTGAATACTGTGAGTTTTCGCTCGAACTTATAGAGCGGGATTCTCGAATTGCGCTCGAATTTGGAATATCTATTTCGAGTCGGATTCAGAGTGGAGGTGATGTTTTGTTCTTATGCGGGTTACTTCCAGTTTTGAATTTCGTCGGCTCTTGGATATTGGTAAAGAACGATGCAGTGCCATTGGCTTTTGGAGGGTTGTCCGAGCAATCAATTAAGTGATAAGGAACTTTATTCATTAAAGATAAAGTTTTTACAAGAGGAAGAGCCGATTTGACAAAGGGGCGAATCCTTCAGCTCAATCTACGCTACAATACTACTCCTACAGTACTATCTACATCTACCACCTGTAGGTGCCTAGGTGCCTACGGCGCTTGGGGCTTCGCGCCGGCACGTTTCCGCCGTCGCTGTCGTCGTTGTCGTCGTCGCTGCCGCCGCTCTTTTTGGTGCTGCTGCCGTCGTTGGCCTCGTCGTCGCTGCTCCAGCCCCCGCCGCCGTTGCTTTCCTCCTTGCTGTCCTCCTCGGAGGAGCCGAGGAATCGGAAGGCGCTTCCTGCCGTCGGGTCATCTTCGTCAGAGGAGGAGTCGATTTCCTCTTCCGAGGAGGAATCGACTCTATCCCAGGAGAAGTGGTCGTCGCTACTCTCCTCTAGCTCTTCCTGGAACAGGAGCTGGAGGTCCTCGCTGTTGGTCTTGGGTTCGTCGTCTTCAGAGACGACCCCGAAGTCGAACTCCTCTGCATCCCAATGCAGAGGAGCGAGCGCCTCGTGCGCCGCCGTCGGGTTGTATTCCGGCGTCGGCTCTCGGCTCTCGGAGATGAGGTCGAGGGAGGAGACGGAGGAACTCGAGGAAGAGGGGGAAAGAGGAGAACCGATGGAATTGGAGCCAGAGGAGGAGGAGATCGCCATGGCTACAGGAGGTTTGGGTGCTCTGCGCTGTTTGGCTGAGGGAGGAAGACGAGTTTGTGGTGAAAGGAGTCGATTCAGGGTGAGACTAAATAGGAAAAAAAATGGAAGATGAATCGGCACTTTCACATTCTGCGAGGAGCCGGCTGCAGAGACGTTGCGTCTTCCGTGGTGGTTGTAGTGCGTTTTAACGAGCATCCACAGGAAGATGAAGCAACGAGATGGTTTTGGAATTATCATTGCCAAAACCAGGGGGCATGTGTTATCACCATAAATTAACAGGGTTAATTAATGGGCCGCAAGTGAGTTGGGCTTAATGCAGAAATTAAAGGAGGCTTACGAATCGGCTCCTGCGTGGGCGTTCGGGCCATCTGGGCCATGTAACTTTAGATTTAAGTTCAGTTTGAGTTAGAGATAGAGTCCAATATGGTCACGTTAGTTTAGATTAATTTTCAAGTCTCTGGACTATAAATATGTACCCTATGACATTCGTAAGGAGAGAACATCATCACGTCTCGCAACAACAATTCTCAGCGCACCGCCACCCCCTAATCCTAGGGTTTTATCCAAGTAAGCGTCATGCTGCCCTGATCACTTCTTGTGATCAGGGCAGTATTGTTCTTACTTTTACCTTGGTATTACTCGTACTGAAACGTTTTTGATGGCGAGTAGTGCTAGTTATCCTGGTATTCGTAGCATGACCTTTAGTAGATCTATCATGCTCTTGTTGTTTATCATCTACGAATATCATGTTATCTCTGCGTGATCACGTATTAATCTTATACTAATTCTCGTTGCATAGAGTTAGTCGCGTAGAGATAACACCATGCTTCTTTTCTATCTAGTAGATCTAATCTGTTGTGGTTTGTTCTTATATGTAAGAATCGGCTTAATATCTGCTAGTTTAGGCCTTGCAAACGGGTTGGACGATCCGGCGACGTATTAGATGCTTTGCCTTGATCTTAACAGGGATTGATCCGGGAATCGGCTTTTGCTTATTCTTAGGCCTCTATTCTGGTTAAAGTTTGGTTATCTATTACGCTCGTTAGGCCTAACTACGTGTAGGATGTTCCGATCTAGCAGTGAAGCTTTTACCGCCGTGGATTAGATTAACTAGATCTAATTGAAGTAGTTTTTGCAGTTATTTGCTTTATCTATTAATATTCAGATATGCAGATCTGATCCGACACTGGGACTCGATCGGTTCTTTAAAGCTGATGCAAGAGTCGTCCCGGGGAGCTGACCACGGCTCGGACTAATGTTTACACGTGTTTGTGCATATAGGCAAATCGTCGAAAGCACGTTTGCACCTTCCTGATCGGGTATAGGTCAGGTGGCACGCCCTGCATCTCCAGAAGCATCGGCGTGTGCCAGGATCTGGGCCGTTGACCGAGGGACCGGTGCCAGCCAGCGCCCCGGCAGCCTCCCGGCTCTTCGTGTTGCATGTCGCTACTCGTCGGTGGGTTTTGACCGACAACACACCTGCACCATATCTATAAATCCAGCCCAATTCAACATTGTTTATCATATGAATACATGAAAACTCTAGCTCATTCTAATTGTTGTGCTACTGAATTATGATTTGTCGCAGATGAGACTTTCAAACTTATGGATTATTGCTTTGTTGCTAGCTGAAATCAGATGTTTGTCTATTCAAATTATGAAGCTGTCTATTTTTATAGTATATCTTGCCAAATCCGCGGGCACCTGAAACCCGCCCGAAACCCGGCAGGTGCGGATGCGGGTGCCAAAGTCCACCCGCGGATTTGTCACAGGCGGGTTTCTCCTGGCCCCGCGGGTTTCGCTGCAAGCGGGTTTTCGCCGCACCCGCACCCGAATCCGCGGGAGCCATCCCTAGATAAGTGGTACTTTCTACCAATTCCGATCAGTAGCTTTTCGCATGAAGTACAAAAATTTTATATATATTCACTTCTGTGAAACTACATTTTGAGATAATTTACATGCACGTATCATTTCCAAATATCTGAACATGTAAAAAAGTACTCATATATTGTAACAAAAATTGAAATGGTTGGCTAAAGCCAAAAATTGTCACCTATATGTTGGTTCGAAGAGGAAAGACTGGCTGAAAAAGTTTCCAGTACTGGTCATGTATATTCTTGTGCAATCTGTCTTGTTCAGTACTGTACATGCATGTTGTGGTACATCTAATAGACTATTAGTGCTCTACTATCATCACTCTTGCAGAAGGTCATGGTGCTTCATTTTTCTGCCAAGCACAACTTAATGATTTTATCTCACTGTACATTTATACATCACAGCCAAAAAGAAACACAGTTTTTCCTTATCAACTAGAAACCCCTAAGGATACGTATGTACTGGTCCGCTTCTTCTTCCACAGGGGGTGTGGATATTCCATAGAGCAGATTTAAGATTCATGTTCATCGCCGCCGTTCGAGTCCACAGAGGAGGATGTGGATGACGAGTCAGGAGATTGGTGGTACTGCACTTGAGCCTGTCGCTGGTTCCTGAAGCTGTGAGTATGGATCGGTGGGGGGCAGCTAGACCCGCTTGTGGAATGCTTCTTGTGGCTGTGGCTCATGTTGACAATCGCAGTCATGATGTCCATGATTGTCGGGAGCAGTCTTGATAAAATCGTAAGAAGAGCAGATAGCTGCAGATGGACATTCATTTTGAGATCAGTGCGAAAGTACATTAGTAACTAGTAAGATTCAGTTGCACTGAAATGCGTCAGGCAGAAACACCAGAACGTTATGTTGCATGATGAAGAAAAGAAGTGGAATTCTAGGAGCAGAAACATTGCTTTATTTAGTAGCTTTGGGATCTAATCTCTTTGTAAAGCGTTTTTCATGTTCTTACCGTGCCATGGCGAAAATAAGCAGTGATGTCATATTGCAGCCATATGCCATATGATAGCACGAAGGCAACAAAGAGGCCCAGAAGGTACAGTGGGTTCCTGCTCATCAGCAAAAGAAAAAGATTACACTAGTTACACGTGCCAATGATGAAATCTGCATTATGGAACTATGGAAGTGTCTGCACTCCCGTAGACTTAACTAAAAAATAGAAAGAAAATAAACAAATTATCTTGGGGAGATGATTACCTGAGAAGAAACATAAATTCATTGTAACCTAGTATTGCCAGAAGCAGAATAGTCCATGCAGGTGGCAACCAGTTCTTGCTACGCCTATGTGTTTCCTGCCAGGACGAATTCAGATTGGAAGAATTTGGTCAGCAAAATGCAAAATGTAAACACATTTCAACAAAATGCACATGATATAAACAATCCAGTAAAACAAATATACTAAAACGAGGCATATACTAAAAAGAGGCACAGATGGAATCCAGGATTGGTTTTCAGAAGTATGTGAAACTAAGAAAACCAATTTCATAAGTTGATTATCCAACAAAACCATTAACATGGATCATAGTTATGTAAGCACCAACCCCAAACAGGATGGCTCATTGAGCAGGCACTGGAAAAAAAAATACCTGCACAGACATTGCTTGTGCAACAGCATACTCTGTCTCTGCTTTGAATTGCCTCCAGATGGATTTACACTGCACTGGCGTAATCAGGGTATCCTTTGGTGACACCTGCACAATTAGAGGAGTATTCCAAACTAACTCTCACTGTAGATAATCCTAATAAACCATAAACATCCCAAGTGCAGTGTAGGAAGTAAAACCTCTTCCCACGTGCTTGAAGCAAGTGGATCATAAGTAAATTCAATGCTCCTCTTCCAGGAAAGGGGTCCGCCATCTAGAAGAGCAGTAATCAGAGCCCGGTCTATTTTATCAGGTTTATCATCCAACCGTATAGCTGCCATTACAGACATGAGTCTTAAAGCCTGCATGGCAACACGAGATCCAGATTATGCTTCTTATGGATAAACAATATACATCAGGTCAGACACCCTAGAAGTGGTGCAACATTATTTAGCTTAAAAAATGTCAAGTGTCAGTACTGCTAAGCGTGCTTCTCTAGTGATCGCACGTATATCTTCATCTCCTGTCCATGTCCTTGGCATCGAATCCCTATCACGGCTCAGCACAGTGAAAAACCTACAAATAATCCAAAGAAATTAGAAGAAAAGATATGAACACTCATGGTAGTAGGATATGAAAACCGACACCGCATTATCCTTTTTTCTATTTTTCCTTCAAATAAGAGAAGAAAATTGTACCTTTCTTTCATACGCATCAGAACATTTCCAGCTTCTTCTCTAGCTTTCATTTCCACTACACTTCTAGCATGTTCCCTTAATTCTGAGACCATCTTACTGGAAACTGTCTGGTCCAGTTCAAACTCAGAAAGGGAAGCTGAGAATGCAAGAGTGGCATTTTCAGTCTCACGCCTATATAGTCTCCTAATACATGCCCAGGCGTCTCTCTCCCGAGTTTCCAGTATGGATTGTACAGGCCCAGCAAGTGCTGCTGACAGATTCTTCTGCAATATTATGCAAAAGGCAAAATATAAGTATAGAATGTTTCCGAAATGATTGTGACGTTTAGAACTTGGAAAAATCAAGGAAAGTAACCTCGTAATTAGATTTTAGTTCAGCCAATTTTGCATTCCTAATAGATTCGACATGATCTTGTATATGCTCTTTCAGTTTGTTCCTAACTTTTGAAGCATCCATTCCCACATGTTTAGCTGCTGCATCTGTACAAATAAAGAACAAGGACTTGACATCAACGAATAATAGACTGGAAAATAAAAAGGATACATGATAGTGAGTATGACAAATATCTCCACTAGAGGCAATGATTACGTTTACTAGGGATTCAAATGGACCATTACATAAGCATCTTCTTTGTATTAAGTATTTAAGTATTAACACATACAGGATGATAAAGGACTTCAGGATCCTATGATTGCACTAATGGTACTGTCCACCAGAATCTCAGCAAGCAATACCTCACTGAAGCCTGATGTGTGCAATAAGTTGTAGAGAATAACTTTATACCAGCATATGAGGTTTGACTAAACGTCAGTTGACAAAGGTTGAGTAAATGGCCGAAAATTTTCTTCCCAAGATATCTAGTGACAGTAGTTCACGCTTCACATATACCTCTCAGTCCAGCATCGAACTCAGCCATTGAAGCCTGAACACACTGATCAACTGATGCTGTAAATCCCTCTCCGCTGCTTAATGCTTGGTCCAGATCACTTCTGAATTTGTTGAGAGCCGCAAGATGTAGGTGCTCTATCACTTTCTCGAGAGCAGGATATGTGTGCTGCAAAAACCAATTTTTCTCATGATACTCTTGAGATAAAATACAGGGCAAAATGAAGTAATCCAGTTACTTTCAAAGAAATTATCCCTCCCTAAAATTAACAAACATCCCATTTATGACATTATATCAGCCAGAACTATGCATACACAGGAACTTAGCAGCATGATAAAGATCTAGATACTAAAAGGTCCAAGATATTTACGATGACAGAGGGACATATACTGAAACATTAGCTAATTAAAACTGAAGAAATAAAATATCATGAAGAACTGATTCTCAAGCAAACACAGACATTAGTCCTTGAGCTTAACTATGGCCCTCCTGATAAGCAGATATTATGAGCTAGGATAAACTAGTTCCTCAAATCAGTGGTGAAGTTGGTCATTTGGAAATGAGTTACTCACATCTAGCATTGAAGATTCTAATTGTTTACGCTTAGCAGTTCTTACACCTTCGTCAAAATACATGGTTTCCAGGTCATACCTGCAACAAAATCAGTATTTTTTAAAGAACCAATCAAAATAACTCACGACACCCCTCAGATATCAAACATTCTATTGCCAGTTTCTGATAAATTGCATTTTTCTGTTTGTAGGCTAAATTGTTTCAAGAGGATAGATCACTTTATCCTAGTGCTAGAAGTGATTCATGGGTATATATGAGCAATAAAGAAGAAAAATCAAGGGCATTATAAGGAAACCAATAGTAAATTGATTGATTAGATACCAACTTAGTTTCCATGTAGACACTCCACAATATAAATGTGTAAACATGACGCATGAAAGGAAGTGAATTAGCATTGACTGCATTATGTCTCACGACTCAAGAGGATGAACTGCGCAGGTAGTCAAAGCTAGCAAATTCAGGTTGTTGAACACACTGATTCATAGCGGCCACTATATTTGTCTTAACTTTGTAAAAGAATCACCACAATAATAATTAGTCAGATCACCCACTCTGATAGATAAGAATCGAGAATAGCTTTGAGCTTCGTTCCAAAGCTCGGTACTGGACCAGATTTTACAGCTGCATCTAGATCCAACCAACCCTGTATAGCAGAATAATCAATCCCCATTCAGCCAATTAAACAAATAATACAGAACTACAACATAAGAACAATGTCACCTTGTCGGAGAAGAAGTGTCTGAGCTTTTCATTTGCAATCTCTTCACACCGAACAGTAGCAACCATGACCTAGGAAATGTACAAAAGAGTTACATTTTAAGCTCATAGTATTCAAAAATAAATTGATGTATGTCCATACGTGCAAATGTGCAATTATAATTGTTTAGTTTGGTAGAATTGATGGCAAAAAATGGCACAATAACCTTATGAGCAGGAAGGTTGAGGTCCTTATTTTCACGTATTACTTTCCAGATCTGTAGTGCACTCAGACAAAAACCTGATGCTGGCACCACACCCCTTCTATCAGCTGCAAGACCACCTGGTTCGATTGAATGATAAAACCTCTGCCTGAGTTGTCCAACCTGAGAAAAAAAATGAAGACGGAAGTTCAATAAATTCAGAGATCATAACTTCCATTGAAGATGCAAGTTCCATAACAAATGCAATTGCAACCACTAGAGAAGAGAAGGGACCGTGGTACATTAAAGAGAGAAAACGGAGCACTTGAATGTCCAGTGTACCTGCTCCTTAAATAGTTCTTCTTTCTCTTCATAACTTGACAGAGCAGTAACCTCCACCTTTATATTGAAGAAAATATAGTCAGTTGATGCATCAAAGCCTCACTTTCAGAAAAATGATGCACCGACATTGAAGAATTCACTGAGCGCTGCTTCCTTGTAGGCTTCTGGCTTCTGAACAGAGTCCCATATCTGGTAGAAAAAGATAACAACTGATGAGAATTGTGATATGACATAGAGGAAAGCAGGTAAGCAGATAATAGAACATTAGCACCTTCTGAATATCCTCCTTGAGGGCTTGTGTTAGATACTCTACTGGAGTCTACAAAGACAGGAAAAACAGAGTACAAGAAAACTCAAACCAACTGAAAATATCAGACTGCAGAAATAAAGAAAGAAAGTGGATCTCAGCTCTGGAACTGTACAAACCTTTGTTTTATCGCGGATAACAAGTAGCAGTGTCGTCTTACGAGGACTGAATAAACGCATGAAAACCTTAAAGAGATAACAATAATAATAAGATGACTGGACACGGGAGAATTCAAACAGTTTCTCATTGAAAGAGATCTATCACCTGAAATACTGTTCTCAAAAGTGTCCTGTTTGCAGCATGTTCTCGACCTATGTCATGACACCACCTGCAGATCATATAATAATTAAAACATCTCTCTACTGACCAAATTTCTAACTTTCAATGAAGCAGTAATATGCGAGCTAGTAACTCACAAATTTATCATAACAATGTCTGAAACTGCAAGAGCAAACAGAGCACTCTGCTTCTCAAAAGCAGTATCATCCTGCAAGGATAATACAAAAAATAGTAGATATGTGATAAATAGTATTATCAATACAATAGGAACTAGGGGCTCATAAGTGGTAGACTGAGCATCACTTCATCAAAAGAGCATCATATTTATGAGTACCAAATGATTATAAGTTGATGCAATGCAAGGAGTTCTTCACTCGGCACTGAGAACAGGTATGACTAATACAAATGAAATCAGGCTAACTCCACTGAAAATACTAGATGCTCAAATGAGTTTCTGTATACAGGCAGCACAGGATGGTAAGCTAGTAAGTAACGTCCAAAGGGGCATGTATAGCACCAGGCAATCAGACTCAATCACCATCATTGCATCTTATTGGAGACATTACTCACAACATGGTATGGTAGTCCCCAAGATCCTTACAGCGAAGTTAACAATGGCACTAATGCCGCATGTGAATCAAGCCAAGTACTACTAACTAGTAACTACTAATCGCAACCATTTCCTTCGCAGGTTAAATGCTAATAGTACTACATAGGAATCCAGCTACTTAAAATTTGGAGATCCATCGGCAGGTAAGGTACAAGGAACACAAGAACATGCTATAGAGTAACGTACATCTACGCCATCAATTGCGCATGGAAATAAAAAAAGGATAAAACGGAACGAAAAAAAAATAAAACTCTGCTCGGGAGCATTTCTGCAGATAAAGTTTCACCTGCCCTCTTTCCCTCCCATCCGTCCCCTCCAGATCCAGGACAACAGTGAACGGCTCAATCCCAACGGCCTTGGAGATCCAAATCCCCTTGGTGGTCTGGTGCCTGCCGTCAACCAAACAACAGCGAACGAAAAGAAATTCAGCTGACGAACTCGACGATTTTGGCACGGCCAGCCGCGCAGTGCAGTATGTCTGTATCTGCGTTGGGGGTGGTCGGTTACCTTCCTTTCAAGGCATCCATCTCCCTGAAGTTCGTCCCGAAGAGATGGTTGAGCAAGGTGCTTTTCCCTGGCCGAGGAACAGAGCAGCCGTCAGCTAGAGGTTTTGAACTTAACAACTGCTTAAATCTTAAACAAAAAAAAAACTGGCTGAAACGAACGCAATCTGCGAAGCAGAGCTAGAGGGCTTGACGAAGTAACCGAAATCGAGACCGCCGCGATCACCCCCGGCGAGAAGGTGCGAGGGGAGGCGGGCTGGCGAGACGTACCGCTGCCCTGGGGCCCGAGGATGGAGACGACGGCGTAGGAGAGGCCGCGCCCGGGGAGCCCCGCGGCGGCGGCGAACCGCTCCACCGCGGCCGCGTCCATCTCGCCGCCCGCGCCCACCACCTGCGCCGCGTGGCACTCCCCGCCGCTCGCCTCCATCGCCCCGCTCGCCCGCCGCAGGCCCGAAGCAGAGCAGCGCAACGGCTAGAGAGAGAAGGAGAGAGCAGAGGAGAGAGAGACAGGTGTCGCGCCGCCGCCCGCCGCCGTTGGGGGTTTTTCTACGTGGTTTTACGGAAGGAATAACAGGGAGACGGCGGCGGATGGATTGCGACGGAAGGGTTGGAAAAAAGCCGAAAAGGGACACGACCGCACTGTCAAGGACCCCTCGAGTGGCTTCCGACTTCCGAGCCATCGGGTACGTGGCTACGCACGAGAATTCCGTTTGAATTGTTCGTTGGATCGTGACAAAAATTCACCGAATCATCGGTAACCAGGATTTTTCGAAACTTAAATTGGATAAAAATTGACCCTAGCAAAAAGAGACGTGCGATGGACTGAATTAATTTCAACTGGAATAAATACAAGGGATTGAGAGAGTTGATAGGTCCGTAGTATGACTTAACATGAGTGCTTAGCCTTGAAGAAGAAGATCACGTGCACTATAACAATCAAATTAACATAAATTACGGCTTCCATCCCTTTTGAAATAAAAAAAGTTACTAGCAAAATTCTGACCTCTTTATTAGTTGTTGACGCGAAATCCGGCTTTCCAAAAATTAGGGTTTTGCTAATTTTGATCGTCAACATTAGTCTTTAGGCTAGTGCAAGGGGGCTTATAATATTATTCTCAGTCCGATTGATTCATATCCTTTTAACCTAGCTTATTTATTTTACGATGACAAACCCACCGCTCATGCACATTTGGAAGCTGATCAGGTGTCCTGCATCAGTAATGATCCAAAGTAGATGCGGTTATGTAGCATGGATACCATTATTTCGTTGAGAAATTTTGAAACTTTCTTATGTGCCCTGCCTTACAGTCTTGCATCCAATGGATTTTCAAAGGCTTCAAAGGTTCATGTCATGTTCTTTAATATGTGCCATATTTGGATTCAGCACTACATATGATATTCTTTAGTTTGTAGGGAGCATCAGCATGATATTTTTTATGCTAAAAGTCTAAAACTTTCGGAGACCCACTTTTCAAGGAGCATCCAAAAACTAGTTTTTTTTTTGTGCGTGACTGTGTGTGAGAGATAACAATTCTCATGCTATTGATACTCAGGCTATCTAACGAGGCTTTGGTGGTGCTCTCGGCTGTTACGGCCCAATACTTTCGCGGGCCCTCTACTTCTCCGATGTGCTGATGCTGGGCTGTTCTGTTGCTCCAATGCTTGCCAAAAAGCGCCATGGTGAATTGTGAAATACAGTACAAGTACTAGGCTTGGTTTTTATGTGCTCTTTTGTGTTGACGTGAGATCTGCGTGTGATGTTCCCTAAAAAAGGAACTGCGTGAGATGCTAAAAAAAAAAGAGAAAAACCTTGCTACGTGATATATCATCCTATCTTAGTTTGCTATGAGCTGCGATATGCTGATACTGTGTACTTTTTTTGGCGAGAAAAGTTGAGGTTGGACATCCTTGTTTTGGCTCAAAATTTAGTTGAGGGCTTGTGCCCTTTGCTCACATGAGTCGCATCTACGTTGGCTCGGCCCTAAATACATACATATTGCATTTCTTTGAGAAGAAACCATTACCAAGTGCTACATACATATATTGCGACGCCGTTACCTCGTCAACGAACATGAAACGAAAGTCAGAATACAAAAACTAATTGTCGCAGATGTGCCCTTAGCAAAAGACGAGATGCAAGGGGGGCCACTAAAAAATAGAAGATGCAAGAGAGGGACGTTGTGATACTATATGGAGATCTTAACTAAAACACCAAACCCAATTACGTGAGATGGTGACATACATTTCGTGTCGTACTATCAAACGTCAAAATGATCATTAATTTCGAACATAGTGAGTGTATCCGAAGCATATATGAACATATCTCTGCTAGCTGATTTGGTTAAATAGCTCCGGAAGCACTCATCAAGTCCTGAATTTAATTTTTGCTAAGGTTATACAAATTTCCTCGCTGGTCAAAGACGATTTTCTCGAAAATCGAAGTCGTTTCCTCTTAATAAAAAATGGCAAACACCGTCGTACCCTCCGGCCGAGTTTTAAATCCGAAGCCTATTACTAAAGAGATAATTACCGAACACCATCTGTCATTGGACAGTCAACGCCGCGTACAGCGACGTAATGCTGTCCTGTAGCACGAGGACGGTTTTTGCTCGAGATTAAACCACCATGAATTAAATAATGAATACTCTAGAACAAACGAGAATTGCAGCCATGGGCAGTAAAAGAATCACAGCCGTGGACGAGGGCTTAAGAGCATTAATAATTGTAAGAAAAATGACCTCATTAGATTATTATTTGTGATTTTGGTGATTGAGTGACAACATAATCAATGAGACTAATAAAGTTTGTGAGATCACATTTATAGGATTTTTAGGTTCCATGAATGATGTCCAAACCATCTCCAAGACGTCCAATGCACTGTCGAGACGAGATGTCTAATACACCGTCGAGACGAGGTGTCCAACCCACCGTAGAGATATGCCGTGACAGTTGCAAGGGAGAATAGTTGCACCGGATGCACCCTTGTCACCGGTCTAACAAGTGACACCACATCAGCTGTCAGAGACCCAACGGTGTCAGACCCGGGACAGCGGGACTGCTTATAGACATAGAATATTCTAGAGTAAGGGATAGCTCATGGATGTACCTTACCTCTTTTGTAACTACTCGAATAGACATAGAACTAGCTGCAGTACAAAGGAAACTACCCAATTGTGTTGTAGTAGGACTCCAACTGTCCTCGGCTAGGACTTTCCATGTAACCCTGTCTCCCCGGATATATAAGGGCGGGCAGGGACCCCCTCCAAACAATCATCAACACCTAAGGCAATACAAACCACACAGGACGTAGGGTATTACGCAAACTCGCGGCCCGAACCTGTCTAAATATTTGTGTTCCTTGTACCATCGAGTTCTAGAGCAGTCGATCCCTACCTACAAACCCTACTGCTAAGGATATCCCTGAGCAGGCTTGGCGGTAAACACCGACAAACGGCTACCCCATGGCGCAGAGTGACCGGATGCACCGGTGCTATACCTTCGGATACACCGGTGCATGCGTAGAAAGTTGGGTAACGGCTCTAAACGGCTAGTTCGACTTGGAGGCCTATATATATGTGATCCCCCGGTCATTCGAAGTTTGCTGGAGTTTAAGGAAGTCATAGACACACTCAAGAACATCTCCAAGCCATCCAAGAGCTTAGTGTTCATATCTTTAGCCCTTAGCACACTTTGAGAGTGTTATGTAAAGGTTAGCTCTTTAGTGAGTGAGATTGCAAAGCCTTATGCCCATGTGCTGTGGTTCTTGAGTGAACCAAAAGAAGATTTCGGTGCGCCGGCACCTTGAAGCTTGGAAGGCTCGCCGGCACGTCATCGACCCTTCGACTTGGTGTGGAGCGGCGACGACAACCTTTGTGTGGGGGACGTGGAGACTTCCATCCTTTGTGGAGAAGCTCCTTAGTGGAACTCGGAATCAAGGTGACCGTGGTTGAGTCCGCGAAAGAGACTTGATGTCCTAGAAGCAATACTCTTAGTGAGTGCTTCAACAACGTGGATGTAGGTGTGCCTTTGTGGCTAACCGAACCACGGGATAAACACCTGCGTCGAGAGTTTGCTTTCTCCTATCTCTCTTTAAGCTTCCGCATTTCATACTAGCAATTTGTGTGCCTTTACTTTTATAGAGTACTTTCTTGATAGGAAAGGTTATAGATTGCTAAACTCTTTTGGGATATGAGTTTTCATACTAGAACAACCTTAGTTGCACATCTAGATAGCATGTTTTAGTTTAATATTGTGCAAATTAGTTGGAGCCATATGTTAAGGTTTTAACTTGCCTAATTCACCCCTCCCCCTGTTAGGCTAGAGCGCGGTCCGATCACGTTCAATAATACAGCCAACAAGCTGGCTGTAAGGATTCTTACAGTCTTCTTTCAGCCCACCTATATAATAGTTAGCTCTTCACAATTAATATATGGTCCACTTGTCTCTCTTATAGATTTTTTTGATTTTTGTGTCCAAGTCGGCTGTAAGTTTATAGCCCGCTTCTCTTCTCTTCTTTCCTCCACCTCATTATTTAGCCGGTTTACAGCCAACTATAATATTTGCTCTAAAAACAAAGGTATCCTGCCGTCTTCGCAGCTGCGAAGACTGACTTGCCCCTTGTTTAGATGCAAAATTTAAAATTCCAAAACTATCACATCGAATGAGAATCTTACATATATGGAGTATTAAATCTAGACGAAATAAAAAACTAATTGTATAGTTTGTTTGTAAATTACGAAACGAATCTATTGAGCCTAATTAGACCATGATTAGACACTAAATTGCTACAGTAACAATTACAGTAAATATGCACTAATGATATATTAATTAGTCTTAATAAATTCGTCTCGAAGTTTACAGACGAGTTTTGCAATTAGTACTGTGATTAGTCTATATTTAATACTTTAAATATAAAAAAAATTCTCTTTCAAAAACTTCACAACATGCATCCATCCTATAAGGGAAGGATTAAACATCGCTAAGTCCACCCAGAAATTTGCACCATGCAGAGACAGTCAGAACATTGTGTACCCACGAATTTGTACCCAGGAAGACACCTCCATTGACATCTATGGCTACGATCTAATCTCCTGATGCTTCAACGCTTTGGATCATCCGGCTTCAACGCAACGCAACGCGCGCCTCCCTCCCCCGTGCCCCGCGCGCCTACCACCATCGGCCGCGGTTCGAATCCCACCGACGCGGTTAAAACGAAAACGAAAAAAAAACAAAACTTCCCAACCCTCGGTCGACCCCGGCCTCCACCATACCGCATCCGCCGCCCGCCGCCCTCCACCCTGCCGCGGAGCCGAACGCCGCCGCCGCTCGCAGCATGCCGTAGAACCGGCCGCCGGAAGCGCGGGCCGCGGAGCCGACCGCCGCCGCCGCTCGCAGCGCGCCTCAGATCCGGCCGCCAGAGGTCCACGCGCCGGCGTGCCGCGCAGCGGCAGGCCCCGACGCACCAAACCCTAAAGAGCTGGCCCCGCCGGCGCCGCCCTGGGGATGGCGCCACACCACATCGCCGCCTCCTCTCCGCCTCTCGCCTCCTCCCCACGCATGCCCATGCTCCACTCCGCCTCGTGATCGGACCGGCGCGGATCTTCTTGGAGATTTGGGGGGTAGTTTGGTTTTGTTGCTATTTTCGGAACGCCACGAAGCCGGCCGCCGGACAACGCCCGCCGCACGCCTGCGGCTGACGGCGCGGCCGCTGCGCCGGGCCGCCGCCGTCTGCCCCAACGCCCGCCGCCAACTCTATATCCTCAAGCGCCGGCGGCATTGGAGGTGAATGGTTTCTCCATGCAATCCTCACTCTCCTACCTCTCCCATCCCGATCTGAATCCTATATCATCTTGTTCCTCTTCTCAGATCCGCATGCGGGAGGCCACGGAGAGGGCGAGCATGGCATGGCTGGGGCGACCTCCAATCCCTGCCGAGGCTTTCTTGGATTTCCCTCCCTGTGCGTGGATGAACTGTCGTTGGTTTTCCCATGTAGTTGGCGCAGCTTCTTGATTGATTCTTGGTGAAACCCGGTTTGTGCCTGGTTGAGTCGGAACTGTGTCCCCAGATTCTTGGTTTCAAAAACCTAGGTTCTTGATTGATTAGCCTTTTCCCATGAGTGGCGTTAAGATTGTGTGGCCCGTGGTGGAAATTCCTGTTTATTTGGAGTTGAATCAGGAACAAATTTTTAGTTATGGAACCATAGCCCTTCGATTCGATTTAGGGATCAAGGCCGAGGTTCTGGTGGCTTGCAGTCGCAGACCACTTTGTGTTGGTGTTTTTTTTCCTAGATTGGTTTGGTCGTTATCCCCAAGATTGCATGTTCTGCTGCAATAAATAGTTTTAACATTTAGGCCATTTCTAGCTGAACTGAGATGGTGATCTCGCAATTGCATTATAATTAGGCTCTCCAGTTGATTCACATATTCTTTCTTATGAGATTGGCTTGATAAATGAAGCATGAATCTACTATTATTGGTGGTTTGTTCGTGTGCCAGTGTCATCAGTCATCACTATTGGTGGTTTTTCATTGGTACACCACAAGTTCATACAGAATCTGATAGCGAAGTGAGAGAAAAGAGGGGGAGGGGTGGTAACCGGAGCAGGTTTCAGAAAGAGCACCTAGCAGACTGACATTCAGCCCAACTAAGCCCCTTGATTGAAACATAAGCAGATTTAAGAAAGACCACCTAGCAGACTGACATTCACCCCCATTGCCTATGTGGGTCACATAATCAGTAATTGAACACTAGGCACCACTGTTGCTTGGCTAGCTCATTTTTTTAATTCTGAAATATATCACCATTGGTGTTCTACATGCATGTGAATACATGGTATTTAATTTCATAAAATTTCAAGAGCTACCATTTTGCTTACACTGGTGCATAATTGTTACAATTGTTACATACATGATTTGTCAAGTGCTTGATTATCTAAGGTCTATGTAGGGAATGTGCTGCATTACCAGAAGATGGAATCCGTATGCAATGTTGCCTCAATTCAGTGTATTTTTCTCTGCTGCAGTGCTTAAAATTTTTGGTATGAAAGATGTCCCTTTGGAGCTTCTGCCTGTTGGACAGTATGTAACTGATGCATGTACTATTATATTAGCATCATACTACTATTGTTGACTGTTGCCTGTTGGACAGTATGGAGAGCTTTCTCGAAATTGAGCAGTTTGGAGAGTCTCATTCTACCATAAATCGGCTCCTAGGTAAACTCATTCATCCTTGGTAGATTATCAGATTAATCAAGCTATACCTGATGTTTTGCTCTACAGTTTGGAGTTATATACTTGCTGGTTGTTTATTTATTTTTTTAAGCTTGACTATTTTTTTTTGACAAACACTTTTTAGTATTTCAATTTTTCTGTGCTGTCCATGCTAGGAGCATTGTCCTAAAAGAAAAGCAAATGCATCTGCCAACCGTGTCGCAGGTGCGCCCCCGAGATCCAACAGCTACGCATCCTCCCTGCCATCTGACGTTGCTGACGGAGTTCTTGGTTCAAATCTTTTATGAATTCAGTTAGATGCAGCAAAAGATTACACTCAACCGTACTCTGAACAGCTATAAAAAGAGTTCAGTAAAGTAGTGATGAGAAGATGAGACCTGCACTAAAATATTCTTAATTGTTGAAGTTTACAGGGTCCAAGAGCAGAACACGGGTTGTGACATGGGCCACATGAATATGAGGAAGACATTGACAGTTCACCCTTGACTTCAGTTAGATGCAGTAAGATAACTTCTATATTGTGCTATTTTTCTAATGCTCTGTGAACAAATGCCAATCATAGATATATAGTGGTTCTTTCATTTTGCAGTGATCAAGACATGCTTAATTCTTGAAACTGGATAGCTGCATGTATTAACCAGCTAATCTTTGTTTTTTTTGTCCCAAAGTGTTCCGGCATCTATAGTATTATTAAGAATACTGCATTTGGGCCTCCAAGTATAGTCTGCAATTTTAAAATGAAACATAAACTTAAAATTATTCTGTACCATTTGCTTTCATGATTTAGAGCTGAGAGAATGGCAAGCCGAGAAAATATTTGTGGCTTGTTATGGTTGACATGCAATTCCAAAGTTGTAAATACAGTTAGGGACTGTATTTTTTCTTGGTTATATTTCTTACCATTACTTCTTAGTTCTTACCTTGGAGAGTTGGAATTGAATTACAAGTATAGCCACTGAGATACATAGGTCAGTAGTATCAAACTTGAATGTCTGTATACTTCTCTAAATGCACACAGATAGCCAGCATTTACAAAGATTATCCAAAGACAAGAAATTAATAATGCCTTTTACTAAATGTTCAAGTGCATATGTGCGTGATCTCCATTCTGCCCTTATATAGATCTGATAGCTGAGATTATTAAATGCTGGTCTGATGAATGAAAAAAAAAATCTTATTATGAAGTTATTTGTTTGTTGTAGTGGGGTACTTTCTTATTTGTGCTGGTGAAAAATTGTTCATTGGAGTAGCATGGGATGGTCATCAAGGAGAAATATGTCATGGTGCTATCTAATATTCTCTTATGGATATCATATCAAAAGTTGGAATGATATGTTTGTTTTGAAAGTTAGGCGCTTGACCATCACAGCCCTGTATGCATTCTTTCTGAGTATAATTATGTGATGTTGAGTATAATTCTGTGATGTGCACTTAAATATGTTTGTTTTTTTAACCCGTAGCGTTAGCACGGGCCAACTTACTAGTCTAAACAAGGCGTTGGATTGTGGAGCCGGCGGCCTGGTGCTGACTTGGCTCCAAGCTTCGGCTGGCTGCCGGCTTCAGTGAGCTCCGTGCACATGCCGTGCAGATCCATCACTACAGCTTCGGCGCCGCTCGCTCGCGGTGGTGGGACCAATTAAATCGGCCGTGCAGCTTCACGCGGGACCCGCGGAAGCTTCGCGCTTGGACCCACCGTTTGCCCTGCTCTGGGGTACGGATGCTCGGCGTCGGGGTCACGGCTCACGGTTTTGCGATTGCAGCTCGCCCTATCCACAGGGCTGGATGCATCTAGCTACCCGATGGTATTTTCAGATTATATGAATCAATGAATGATTAGATGGTATAACACTCTAGTCAGATTAATTACCTCCTATCTATACCTTCTGCTTTCTTTTTATATTTCTCTTATTCTAATTTTTTAAATTATTTCTAACCTATCCCAACTTACTTAGGATAAAAGACTATGTCGTTGTTGTTTATAACTTGCCCACTATCTGCGGGGTTGCAATGCTATATCGAAGTATTTTAATCACTCAAAATTCTTTCTAGTGTTAGGCCTGGTGGGTAGAGAAGATGGATTTATGCGTGCATTAGTTCAAGGGTATCTCTTATGGTAAAAGTGAACATTTAGAATTTGATTAGTTCGCTTCCAAAACCTTGGCATGTAAAAATATAGCCGGTATACAAATTATGTCACCTATTTGGTAGAAGACTAAAAAATTGTCAATATTGACAAGGTTTTGGTAAAAAATTGGCATACCTATATTTTGGTATGCCAATATTTTAGCATCCAACCGAGCAAGTCCTTAATTATTAAGAAAGCTAAACTATAACTTTCGGATATAGTTTCCATATAATTTTTGCAATTATAATCTGGTATCTTTGTGGCTACACGTGGAATGCTTTTCGATATGTATTACATGGCACAAGATCATAATGATTGGTGATGATATTTTGAGTTGTTTCCCAACACTCTTTCACTCCCCCTATTCCATTAATCAATTCAAACATTTACTAGTAATAAGAGCATCTCAAAGAGTGCTCAATTTTCTAATTCTAATATATCTGTATTGGGACCTTGCTAAAAAAAATTTAGGCATGGAAAATATGCACCTCTCCAATAATGCTTTAAAATTTGCCAAACCAGCAAAAAATAGTAACGTACCAACAGTTTTATTTCTCGCGGAAAAAAAAGGCACGACACCCTTGCCCCTCCATCTTCCATCCACGTGGCCCTTTTTTCACTCACGGAGGGATTGGGAGTCCAGAGCAAATTTGGCTCAGAATAGCTCTTTTATTGGGCACGCGAAAAAATTGGAAACATATATTGGGCACTGTTGGACTTTTGTATTTTGGTTTTTTTAACCCAAAACTGATTATTAGAGGGATTTATTGTGCACTCTTGGAGATGCTCTAAGTTGGCAATGGCAAAGGTAAGGCCAAATGTTGCATTGGCATTCATAATGAAAAAATATTTATATGGCGGGGCGGCGTGGGAACGTTTTTTCTCCGTCCTTTCCGCCGTCACCGTCAGGCAGGCAGGTCCGGCTTGGACCCTCGGATGGTGGTCCGGTAATTTCGCCACGGTAGCAGCTGTGGGCGGACTTGGAAGCCGGCCGGCGGCGTCTTCCTCGCAGTTTCCTCCCGCGCCCGCGGTCCACCACGCCACGGTCGTCGTCTTCCTCCCTCCCTCCGCACCACCACCACCACTTCCTCCATCCTCCCGCGCGTCACCGCCACTATCCAACCGAACAAAGATCAACACCAGGAAGTTTCGCGGTTACTACCACGAGTCCGCGACAGCGACCACCACCCGCGGCCGATCGAGGCGCGCGCGCCACCCAAGCACCCAGCCGCCGCCGATCGAGAGGAGGAGCAGCAGCAGCCAGCGGGAGGGGAGGGCCGGAGGAGGAGCCAGCAGGGACGGATTGGAATGATGCTTCCGGGCGTGGAGCTCGCGCGGCGGCGGCGCGTGTGCTACCGCGGCGACGCCGCGTCGTCGTCGTCGGCCGCGGGCGCGGGGGAGCACCACCACCACCACTACCTCCACGTACACACGAGCGCCCACCGCGCCGCGGGGCCCGCGGCCGTGGAGGGCCCGCGCTGGCGGCGCGCGCCCGGCTTGAGGAGAAGCTGCGCGGCGCCGCGCTGCCGCCATCGGCGCCGCCATCCAGGTAATCGGTCGCCTCTGCCTCCCCCGCCCGCGCTCTGCTTCCAAATTCGGCGGGTAGAATAAATAGTGCTCGACTAATAGAATAAATAGTATTATGTAAAAGAAAATAAACCAAATCGTATTATTCATGTGACCAGCCGAATAGCCCCAAACATCCTGTTCGTTCGTAGCACCTCTTCACTGACAGAGACATCGCACGCGGTTTCACTGACTTGTTTCTGTTGGATAGTGGGGTAGTATTTAAGATCAGAACTGACGTCAGATGCCTAAAAAAAGAGAAAACCTTGCTACGTGATATATCATCCTAAATTAATTCGCTTTGAGCTCGAATATATTGATATTATGCACTTCTTTTTTGCGAGAAAAGTTGATATTGGACATTCTTGTATTGGGTCAAAATTTAGTTGAGGGCTTGTGCTCTTGCTGACATGAGTCGCATGGACGTTGGCTGGGCCCTACAAGACCATAGTATTTATCGCATCGAATTTTCGAACATATACATGAAGTATTAAATGAGTTGAAAAAATAATTAATTATACAGTTTAACTGATTAGGACGAGATAAATCTTTTAGTCCTAATTAATTCATAATTAGATATTAATTATCAAATAACAACGAAACGTACTACAATATTCCAACCCATACTTTTTCATCAACTAAACACCCCCTAAATGCATACTCTACATGTCACATCTATTTGAGAAGAAACTATTACCTCATCAATGAACGTGAAACAAAAGTCAGAATACAAAACCAAGGCCCATTTTAGTTTCCAAAAAAAATTTACATAGTATCCATTACGTCAAATCTTCGGACACATAGAGCCTAATTAGTTCATAATTAAACATTATTTATTTAATAACAATGAAATGTGCTACAATACCAAAATTCAAATTTTTTTCACCAACTAAACACACCCCAAATGTCGCCGATATGGGCTCAGCAAAGGACGATAAGATGCAAGGGGCCCACTAAAAGATATAAGGCTTCCCACTCCATAAACTCCGTAAACACAAAAAACCATCACATCGAATATTTTGACACATGCATGGAGTAAATGAAGTCTATTTATAAAACTTTTTGCATAGATGGGCTGTAAATCACGAGACGAATCTAATGAGTCTACTTAATCCATGATTTGCAATAGTGATGCTAAAGTAACCATCCGCTAATTATTAATTAATCTTGGATTAATTAGCATCATTAGATTCGTCTCGCGATTTATAACCCATCTGTGCAAAAAGTTTTATAAATAGACTTGATTTAGTACTTCAAATTAGTATGATTCCAACGCAAAAATTTTTTACGCTTGAACTAAACAGGACCTAAGAAGATGCAGATGGTGACATATATTCCGTTCGTACGAGCATAGAAAAGTCAAAAACCATCATTGGTCATTGGACATTCAACAGCCCTGTTTAGATCTTTGCCCGTAAACATAAAAAAAAACGTCACATCGAATGGCCCTGTTTAGATCTTTGCCCGTAAACGCAAAAAAAACGTCACATCGAATGTTTTGATACATGTATGGAGTACTAAATGAAGTCTATTTATAAAACTTTTTGCATGGATGGGCCGTAAATCGCGAGGCGAATCAAATGAGCCTACTTATTCCATGATTTGCAACAGTGGTGCTACAGTAACTATCCGTTAATTATGGATTAATTAGCATCATTAGATCCGTCTTGCGATTTACAACCCATCTGCGCAAAAAAAATTTATAAATAGACTTCATTTAATACTTCAAATTAGCAAAATTCTATCGTAAATTTTTTTTGCGTTGGAACTAAGCACGGTCTGATTGGAGTGCGACCCACCTTGTTTAGATGTAAAATTCAAAATTTCAAAATTATCACATCGAATGAGAATCTTATATGTATGGAATATTAAATCTAGACGAAATAAAAAATTAATTGCATAGGTTGCTTGTAAATTACGAAACAAATCTAATTAGTCTAATTAGACCATGATTAGATATTAAATTGCTACAGTAATTGCTATAGTAAATATATGCTAATGCCGGGTTAATTAGTCTCATTAGATTCATCTCGCGATTTACGGATGAAATCTGCAATTAATTTTGTAATTAGTCTATATTTAATACTTCAAATGTGAAAAAATTCTCTTTCAAAAAATTTACGAGGTGCATCTAAACGAGGACCCAGTAATGTAATGGACGCTCTAGAACAAACTACCATGAACGAGAATTGCAGCCATGGAGCATCTCCAACAGCTCTTCTATCTTATCTCGGATGGCTAAAAAAAGAAAAGATGGAGAAAAAACTCAATCCAACAGCTACTGCATCCTCCCCATTATCTATCTGTGCTCGCCATTCTAGACCCGCCGCTGGGCATATTTGCTAGCGCCGCACGCTCGCCATCCCGCTCCCGGCCCCACCCACCCACGCTCCCTATACCTCGCGCCGCCCGTCCTCCTTCGCTGGGCCTGCCCCAACGGCGCCTCCTCCCCGCCGGCGCATACTCCCTTCGCCGGCGCCTCCTCCCCCGCAGCCTCACGCCATCAGAGGCCGGCGTGTCGGAGGCCGACCGCAAGGCGGCCGGGACGGCGAGCGGAGGCCGCGGCGGGCCTGTCTTGTCGAAGTTTGGCGTGAGGGCGGCCGTGGCGGCGAGCGGAGGTTGGCGTGGAGTCCCCGGCGGGCGCATCGGAGGCCGACGCGGGGCACCGAGCTGAGGCAGCGGCGGGCCTGTCTCGTCGAATTCCGCCGCGAGGGCGGCCGTGGCTGTGAGCGGAGGCTGGCGTGGCGCGAGCCCCATTCGCAGGCGAGCACTGAGCCGCGCTTGGCGTGAGGGAGCTCAGTCGCCGCGAAGCACCACACGGGTGAGCGCCGCCGTGGATCGCACTGGCGGAGCCGTCATCGCGCACGGAGAGCTCTGCGGCCGCGAGCAAGCGCCACACGCCGACGCGCGTGGGGAGCTCCGCCGCCGGCCACGTTCGCGGGCCGTGCTGGAGGCGGGGCCGAGCTCGCGCACCGGTGTTGGAGGTCGATTTGCCGGCGGGAGATCTCGATTCGCCGGCAGGAGAGCTCGATTCGCCACCACCGCCACCCCTCCTTCTCCGGCGAGGGCTGCTACCCCTCGCCTTGTTCTCGCCGCTGCCGGCTGCTGCCGCTGCAGATGGGCGCGCCGTGAAGCAGGGGCAGGGGAGGGGGCGAGGCCACGAGGGGCCGGCCGGCGACGGCTAGGGTTCCGCTCCCGGCCGTAGTGGTTGCGCCGCCGCCATGTCTGCTCCGGCTCCGTCTTCTGTCGTGGCGTGCGCTGGGTCGTCGTCACCGGAAGCGTGGGCAAACCGAGGAGGATGAGGCGAGGGGAGCACATTTTAGCTAGACTGTTGGACTACTACCTAAAATTTGATGGTTTTCTATTTTTACAAAGAAGTATAATTTCTAAATCTAGTTAACAAAATAGAAGAGCTCTTGGAGATGCTTTAATAAAAAGGAAAAAAAAAGTTCGTGCCGTCTTCACGCTGCAAAGAACTGACTTGGATTGTGGAGCCGGCTGGGTGCCTTGGCTCCAGGCGCAAGATGATCTATCAGACTGTCACCGTCAGCGGATATCATCGTCGTCGGGGGGCTCGGGATATCATCATCCGCGGCGGCCGGCTTTGCGTTGCTGTGGTTTTGCTTCACCGCCGCTCACACGCGGTGGTGGGACAAACCGGCGGCGTGCAGCTTGGCGCTTGGGGCCTTTTGCCCTGCTTCGGGGTAAGGATGCGCGGTGGGGGTCATCACACGACACGAATTTGCGGTTGCATTGCACCCTTTTTCCCTTTAATTAATTCAGACCACGTTTAGATTTCAAAAAAATTTCAACAATATCCATCACTTCGAATCTTCGAACACATGTATGGAACATTAAATGTAGTTCGAAAAAATGACTAATTATATAGTTTAACCGTAAATGACGAGACGAATATTTTAAGCCTAACTAGTCCATGAAGCATGAACATTGATTGTCAAATAACAATGAAATTGCTCATAGTACCAAAACTCAAAAAATTTCGTGAACTAAACATGACCTCAAACATTTTGTAAGTTGGCAATGGCAAAGGTAAAAGGCAAAATGTTGCATATGCATATCATAATGAGAAAATATGTACTAAATTTATATGGGGGGCGGCGGGGCAACGTGTTTTCCTTCTCCTTTCCGCCGTCACTGTCAGGCAGGTCCGGCTCCGACCCTCGGAGGGTGGTCTGGTAATTTCGCCACGGTAGCATATATCCCATTTTGGGAAAAAGTCTATATCACCCCCTCAACTATGGGGTTGGACTACATAACCCCCAAACTATGAAATCGTCTATATCACCCCTGAACTTTCCAAAACCGGTCAAATTACCCCCTAAATCAGTTTTGAAAAATTATAGTAAATCACAGAAAAATCATAAAATAGAAAATCGAATTGTGTTAGACTCCAAATGAGTAGATCTACACAATGAACATATAATATGGTATGATTTAGTATATTTTTTTGCTGTAGCTTTAGATCTATGTTTTTCTTCATAGCTATAAAAAACTGTACTAAAGTATACCATATTATATGTTCATTGTGTAGATCTACTCATTTGGAGTCTAACACAATTCGATTTTCTATTTTATGATTTTTTTGTGATTTAATATGATTTTTAAAAACTGATTTAGGGGGTAATTTGACCGGTTTTGGAAAGTTCAGAGGTGATATAGACGATTTCATAGTTTGGGGGTTATGTAGTCCAACCCTATAGTTGAGGGGGTGATATAGACTTTTTTTTCCTCCCATCCTGCTAGTGCATCCTGCTAGTGGGAGACGTCATGGAGCGCGGCGTCGTCTTCCTCGCAGTTTCCTCCCGCGCCCGCGGTCCACCACGCCACGGTCGTCGTCTTCCTCCCCCCGCACCACCACCACCACTTCCTCCAGCCGCGTGTCACCGCCACTATTTATACCCGAACAAAGATCATCACCAGGAAGTTTCACGGTTACTACCACGGCTGAGGGGCGCACCACCTTAACCACCAATCACCCAGCTCCCGCGCACCGAGCTAGAGGAGCAGCAGCTAGGACCAGCGCCGAGGAGAACCCCGGGTCCCACCGCAGCCGACCGCCGGGAAGGAGGAGGAGGAGGAGCTAGGGACGGAAGGATGCTTCCGGGCGTGGATCTTGCGCGGCGGCGGCGCGTGCGCTACCGCGGCGACGCCGCGTCCTCGGGCGCGGGGGAGCACCACCACCACCTCCTCCACGCGGGCGCCCACCGCGCGGGGGCCGCGGCCGTGGCGGGGCCCGCGCTGGCGGCGCGCGCCCGGCTCGAGGAGAAGCTGCGCGGCGCGGCGCTGCCGCTGCCGCTGCCGCTGCCGCCGCCGGCGTCGCCGTGCCCGTCCAGGTCCGTCGCCGCCTCCCTCCTCCCTCCTCCCTCCCCCCTGACTGCTCACGCTCCCCTTCGCCGGAAACATACGTGCCGCGCCAAAACCAAGCGACTGGACTGGACAGAGCAGACAAGATCGCCAATTCTCTGCTCCGCACAAGAAACCTCTCAGCTCGTCGTGGCGAGCTTGTCGGATGCGACCATGGTGCCTGCCTGCTGTGCTGAACGCAACGGTTTCACTGAATTGTTTTAGTCAGATAGATGATCGAGCAGTTCAGGTCGAATCGAAGTTGCCGCTGCAAGCAGATATCTCATTTAATTGCAGATTTGCAGCAGTAAAAGCTCAGGCCAAGCCGGTTTGATGGCGGCATCGGCTGGAGGCTCCGGATGACGAGTTACTTCCATGTCCGTTGCTGTCTCAACTGTGCGATCAGATCAGTAGCAGAAGGTAGGCGTAACAGCACCCAGCACCACACATCACAGGATTTTTAGTATACCTACCGGCTACCGTTCTAGAGGAATCAATCATCTAGGGCCTGAATTATTGTGATATCGCCACTGCCTTCTCTTTTTGAGGACCGAATCTTGCATGTGCAAGCATGTGACGAGCGAGAACACCTTCCTGAATCTGTTCGAATCAGATGAAGGGGCAACCACAAGGACGCTGAGGTGATAGAAAGTTAGAAACTAATCTCGATTATATGAGAAGATCTGGGTCCCCTTTCGATCGCCTGATGATCCAGTCATCAGTGTGCTCTGTTTTCTTGAAGCACTTCTGGTATGATGCATGATCTGCTCACTGCCTGATGATGTTCTAACAGTTTTGTGCTGTCTTTGTGCGTGCCTACCGACGCAGGTGGAGCCGGTTGATGGGCGAGCGGGAGGGGAGAGCGACCTCCGGCGGTCGTCGGAGCCACCAAGACCACCAGCAGCAGGCCGAGCTCGGCGGGGCACCGCCGCCGGCCCCGACCTCCGCGGCGCCGTCGGGCGGCGGCGGCGGTGACCGGCGGCGCGCCGAGCTGACGCGGACGCTGTCGATGGTGGACGTGTGCGCGGTGTGCCTGGACGAGGTCCGGGAGCGGCGGCAGCGGGTGACGCGGCTGCCCTGCTCGCACAAGTACCACTCCGAGTGCGTCCTCCCCTGGCTCGCCATCCACCCGGACTGCCCCTGCTGCCGGGCGCTCGTGCCGGCCGCCGCCGACGCCCTCGCCGCCTAGCGCCGCCGCCGCCGCTGCTGCTGACGTGGACCTGTTCTGCTCCGGCCCTCCGGTGACGTGGCACGTGGCACGTGGCACGTGGCAGTCCAGCTCTGCTTGAGGCTGCAGCTATACTGCAAGTCTGCAACTGACAGGAGCTCTCTCTCTCTTTTTTTTGGTTGGTTTGTTTTAGACTGCAACTGAAAGTTTGTTTTTTTTGTTTTTTTTTGAAAAGCAACTGAAAGTTTGTAACATAGAGAACTGTAGATGCAGGGTGTACAGTGGTTGGAGTATTGGCAGATGAGCTTCTGAATCCTGATGCTGTGTCTCTGTTCAATTCCATGTTTTTTGCAGGAGCTGTGGTATGTGTTCGAATTTCTGGGAATAGTTAGTTTTGACACGTCAGCTAGTAGGGACACATGTAAAATAGTGGAAGAAATTAGTGGGTACATTTGAAATTGAGATTTCCTCACTAGTACGAACAAAATTTCCTATCTGCCGAAATTTGAACTTGGCAGTGAAATTTTTGGAATTTGTTCGTTCATTGCTTTGGTTGGACTAGAATTAGATTTTTCTGGCCCACGAACATCAAGCCCAACCCGCTGCCGTTCGACAATTTTGGAAATGAGGTGTCGATGGAAAGGAAACTTGAAAAAAGAGAAACACAAAAAAGAAAAGAGAGAAAGAGATACGGCATGCTATGATCCTGTAGAACTTGTGGCGAAAATGTCCACGGTGGAGGTGATGGATGTTCTAAATGTGGTGCCGTGGTTTTGCCTGAACTAGCAGCAATCTCCATGCGTGCCACCTTCACATCTTGCTTAGTCCAATGGTTTTCTTGAAAAAACAGGGGCATCGGTCAATGTAGGAGCTGCTCAGCATATGCTCTTGGTAACTCCCGTTCGTTGGATTGGGCACCAAAACGGCAAAACCTGTCCTTTCGACGTTGCTCCAGTGAAGTACTCGCTAGTACTGATGAGGTCTTTTGACTTTTGTCCCGGTTTCTAACAATATTTAATTCTGGTTTTGGAACCAGGACTACCAGCACGGGACTAAAAATCCTTTTGATCCGAGTTAGAGCAACCAACCCGGATTAACTATCCAGGACCTTTAATCCCGGTTGGAACCACCAACCAGAAGTAAAGTGTGATTTTTAGTTCCGATTGGTGGTTCCAATCGGGACTAAAGCTCCCCACTGCCCTCTAACCATTGGACCTGGGACCAAAGCCTTTGTTGATCCCGGGTCCAATAGTGACCGGGAGTAAAGTGTTGGACCGCAGGTCATTTCTGTAGTGACTCCCTCCATTTGAAATATTAGATCATTTGACATTTCTATATTCATAGATTTTAACATTTAAATATACATAACATTACGTAGCAAAAACTATAAATTTAGAAATGTCAAAACAATCTATAATTTGAAATGGAGGGAGTATATCTCAAAATATTCTGATTGGAAACATGACGGCTTCCTCGTGTCATTGCAAGAATGTTATTATAATATTCGAAAGCATACTGTTAGGTTTCATAAATAAACATAGTGCTAATTTTGATATGGATACTGAGAAAGATGTCAGACCTAACTCATAATTGCCTCTGCTTAATAATGGGTTTGTATCAAATCCGTGTGCATTTGATATGAACAATTCGAAAATTCAAATAAAACCAAGTGTTATCCAAATTCATCTTTTTTTTGCTCGTTTTTTTGTCTTTACGTGAGGAACGGATAGGCATTATGCAATTCGTAAGCATGCTTGCTTAAGACCACAAGCAGCACCTAGTTAAGCCCGCACTAATTAAGCCAAATCCAGCCTCCTCCTCTCCCCCACGCCACAAGCAGCACCGATGCCGATGCTGGCTGCCGTCACCTGCCTCGCGCGCCGCCGCCGCATGCACTGCCGTGCCGCGGCGGCGCCGGAGCTCGATGACCTGGGGCAGTGCAGCCCGGGTGACCACCGCCGCCGCTGGCGGGACGAGCCGCCGCCGGCCGTCGGCATGCCCGGGTGCGAGCACGCCGGGCTGCCACGCGCGCCCCCGCCGCATGCTTCAAGGAGGCAGGGACGGCGCCGGGTCCCGCCTGACGGAGGGTCGCCGGCGGCGCTGGGCTCCCGGCGCCGGCGTCAGACGGTGGCGGCGGGCGCCGATCAAGCGCCGACCGAGACGGAGGCCCGCAGCCAGCCTGGACCGGGCTCGTCATCAGCTGCTGCGTCTTTGAAGAAGGCGCCGGACGCTGGCCGCGTCGCGCGGCGCGCCGGGGAGGAGACCGCGAGCGCGCCGGCTCCGGAGGCGGCGCCGTCGCCCGTGCTCTGCGCGGTCTGCCTCGAGGAGGTGCGGGGGCGGGGCGAGGCGGCGGAGGCGGAGGCGGAGGCGGCGACGACGACGCTGCCGTGCTCCCACTCGTACCACCCCCGGCTGCGTGCTGCCGTGGCTCGCCGCGCACGGCGCCTGCCCGTGCTGCAGGGCCGCCGTGCCGTCGCCGGAGAACTGACCAGAGATCGATGGAGCATGAACGTAGGAGTAGAAGCTTCTGAAATTCTTGCATGCATGTAAATTACTACTGAATTAGCGTTATGGTTTATTATCTGGGAAAACATGCCATGGAGATTGAACTCGAAAGATTTTCCTTTTCGCGGTGTTTCTTCTCTTTCCGGGCAAAATATTAGTCCTCATCTCCATGGAAAAGAAAGATGTCGTGGGTTGCGATTCGCCTCGCGGCCGGCACGTGGACCCGATATTTCGCATGTACATATGACTAGACGTGTTATCGTGACCTTTTATATTCGAATCAACGGTGAGAATTGATCATGGATAGGTGACAGTACATAAGGTAGGCAAAAGTGAATCGACGGTTGGATATGCGATCACACGTGTTATCATGACCCCTCATTTTTTATTCAATGGTAAGATCGATCGTGGATGGGTGAAAGTACATCGGGTAGGTGAGGCGAATCAAAGATTAGACTTTTTTTTTTTGAAGCTTTATTGATCTTAGACAATGATATAAGATGACTCTATTTGATTTGCAGCGTGCTAGTGAATAGTAACACTTTGACCGCTAATTACGGTGTCAAACAAAGTCAGTTTACAAAACCAACTTCAGAACCCCCGCGCCAGTGACCCTAAAGAATCTAATGAGGTTTTTTACCGCGCGATTTGAGGATGGTTACTGTAGTATCACTGTAGCAAATCATCGATTAATTACCGTCATTAGATTCGTCGCGAAAAGTTACACATATCCCTAAAAAGATTTTGCAAATAGATTTCATTTAGCACAGTATGCATGCGAGATTCTAAGCGCTAGATAGCGCTTGGGAAACAAACAAGGCCACAATTATAATAAGATCCAACCCGACCTCTAAATAACTATGATATACACAGCCTATAGAGTAAAAGAAACAAAAAGGGCGACATGACAAAAAATTATACCGTAGTAAACTACAACAAACAATTTCATTTTCAACTCATTGCCTCCTTTATTACCATAGCAACACCTGGACTTCGAATAAAGCTCCCAAGACAACGTCACCAACGTGGAAACGGTACGCGCATGCACCGCCAATACAGTGACCCAACTAATTAAGGCCAGATCATAAATTTTCACCTTAGAGAGCAATTCTTCGGAATCCAAACAATGCCTTCAGTAAGACCATTGCCAGGTACAACCAGTTAAGGTCAGACCTTGAAATTTCTTCATGGCACCGAAGAATTAGTACTGAACAAGTAGCACATAGACAAAGTCACCTGATGGTGTCCCCCTTCTTGCCAAGCCAATGCTACCAAACGGACCAGACTTGGCCAACTTCAAACAGCCACAAACTCCAAGTCTAGCAAATCATCTGTAGCCTCGTCTGCCGCGAATACTATACTACAAAGTGTCCAAAATAGATACATGCAAAGTCCACCTGAACGAAGTGAAGATGGAACTCGTCTTCGGAGTAAGAGAATCCGCAGATTGAAACCAAGATGACACGAGCCTCTTGATTTGCGTGGAAGACACATGCGAAAATAGAATAAAGATGTCGTCACCAGAAGTAGTCGCGAAACCCGGAGCTAGCCTCTCCGTCGTCGAAGTCGGAGCCCTCACGACGAGAAACCGCGGGAGCACCGCCGCCGCCGACACAGCGTCTCCACCAAGCACGCGAAGCCGACAGGCGCCACCGCGCCATTAGGTCGCACCGCGCGCTCGCGGACGGCCGTAGCCGCGCCTAGGCACGCCTCCGGGGTGACCGTGGACGCCGCACGCCAAGCGCGGACGCCACCGCTGTCGGGCGAAGCCGCGCCCGGACCGCCAGCGCGGCCCCAGGCAGACCGAGCCGCAAGGGGACAGGAGATCCGATGGCATGCCGGCGGCTTGCCCGTGAGAGGACTCTGCCGCCGCATGCCCCCGGCGTACCGGAGGATCGGGGGAACGCAGATGTCCGGAGCCAGCCGCCGCGGCCGCCATGGCCAGGGCATCCCCCGAGAGAGCGCGACGGGGAAGATTAGATAGATAAAGAGGAATCAACGGTTGAGATAGATCTTGTAGTCACATGTACATGTAGTTTCACATTTTCTGCACGACCTCATCTATAAAGCTTATGCTGATAAGGAAAGAAGGATGACTCCTTTATACTCAATACTTCTCAAGTTTAGGATCTCTGAGGCCTCAAATATGGAAATAGAAATCGTCTGCAGTTAAATAGAAGTGTAGGCTCTCTCGAGGTCGAGGCCACTAGTTTTCATGCCATATTGAATTGTATGCACTAGTCTATTCAAAACACAATTTTAATTTAATGGAAAAAACTCTAATACTACAAATGTTGCCTTAAGCTATGATAAAGATTATTATTATTCCTACGGAACGAGGCCCAATTAACAAAGCACGAAGCCCCACCCACCAGGGGCTGGAGCGAGTCCGCCCCCAAACCCTTCCCAAATATGTAGTTTCACATTTTCTGCACGACCTCTTCCTTCTTGCGCCTACGTGGCTACGTGGTCGGCGACCACGTCCATCATCTATAAAGCTTATGCTGATAAGGAAAGAAGGATGACTCCTTTATACTCAATACTTCTCAAGTTTAGGATCTCTGAGGCCTCAAATATGGAAATAGAAATCGTCTGCAGTTAAATAGAAGTGTAGGCTCTCTCGAGGTCGAGGCCACTAGTTTTCATGCCATATTGAATTGTATGCACTAGTCTATTCAAAACACAATTTAATTTAATGGAAAAAAACTCTAATACTACAAATGTTGCCTTAAGATATAGATTTATATTCCTACGGAACGAGGCCAATTAACAAAGCACGAAGCCCCACCCACCAGGGGCTGGAGCGAGTCCGCCCCCAAACCCTTCCCAAATCCAAACGCTCCACGATCCCTTCGACTGCTAGGACTGCCGCTCATGGATCAAGATCATCCCCGCCGCCGACGCCGGCACCGCCGCTTCTCCGGCGAGGACCGCATCAGCGGCCTCCCTGACGAGCTGCTGCACAGCATCCTCCTCCGCCTCGGCTCCGTCCGCGCTGCGGCGCGCACCGGCGCGCTCTCCCGCCGCTGGCGCCGCGTCTGGACACACCTCCCCGAGCTCGTCTTCGACAGCGGCAGCTTCGAAGACGCGCCCCCGCCGGCACCGGCCTCGTTCGCGCGCGCCGTCGACGATGCCCTCGCCGCCTACGCCACCGACGGGCCCGACACGACCCTGGGCCTGGAGGGCCTCGTCATCGTCGTGCCCACCGCCGCCGGTGGTGACGTCCCGGCCGGGCGCGTCGCGCGGTGGCTGCGCTTCGCCGCCGGGCGCGTGGCCGGCGAGCTCGTCCTCTTCATGCCGCGGCCGAGGATGCCGCCGGACGAGACGGAGGCCGTCCTCCATCGGGCGGCGCTCGAGCTCCCCGCGTGCGAACGAGCGAAAACGATCGCGCTCCGCCTCAACCTCGGCTGGCGGCTCCGGCTCCGGCCGGCCGGCGCCTTCGCGGCGCTGACCTCCCTGACGATACTCTTCGCCCGCATGGACGGCGGTGAGGTCACCGCCCTCGTGTGCACGCGATGCCCGCGCCTGAGGAACCTGCGGCTCGGCGTCGTTCTGGTCGGCGATCGCGGCATCTCCATTCGCTCCGGCTCGCTGCGCTCGCTGAGCCTCAGCGTCGCGAGAACACGGCGGCTGGAGGTCGCCACCCCAGGGCTGGAATACCTGTACGTAGTGGGAGCCATTGGCGAGGCTCGCGTCTCTGCCCCCAAGCTTGCAGGGTTGGTCTGGTCGTGTGCCACCTACGACCCTCACCGCCACCGGTTCGAAGACGCCGGCCGCCGCCGCCTCCAGCTACTAGACGTCGGTGAAACTTCTGCAGAGGCAGTGATGCTGATGCAGAAATTCGATGGAGTTGATCAGTTAAGACTGGGAGTCTGTATTCCACCGGTGCGTTGGTGTCATCAGAATCTCCTCAAAGGAAATTGCTTCATTTTTTCTGATATAATGATCCAGTGATGGTTACTTTGTCTCTGCTCATGACAGGGAGTAGAGGCATACAAAAGCTTCTTGAATGACACAACCAAGCTGCCCAAGTGTCAGACTCAGACCTTGAGCATTACCATACCGTGGAGTTGCCATGGTTTGGCACCAGTCATGTTGCATCTCCTGAGGAGGTGTAGCAGCACAAAGAAGGTTTCCGTACAAATGTTTGATCTAAGTAGCTACTCGTCGGTAATTTCTACGCACTCTACCTTGTGTTGAGGGGCAGCTGATGTTATGAGTATGTTTGTTCAGTGTATTTAAAAAAAACAAAGGAAACTTTGTTGGTTACATGGGTAGCTGTTTACGTTCGTTTTACTAGACCTAGCTGAGTTTTTTTTTCACAAATTCTCCACTAGTTTTATTGTTGTTAAATTCTTATTTCCAGTGGCTTCGTTGCCCGTCATATTGCCCTTGTCGCTTGGAGGAGAGTCGCAGGATTGATGGCATTGATCTCAATTCACTTGAAGAGGTGGAAATCACGTCCTATAGAGGTTCTCAGGAAGATTTATTGGAATTTGTGGAGCAACTATGTAGATGCAATGCACCAATCCTCAAAAAGTTGTTCTTCAGTCATACAATGTTCTCTGCTCCTTCTTCACAAACCAAGGCTCTATTTGAGAAGATCCGTAGCATGTGCCATCCAAAAATTGAAGTCGAATTCTATGACTTTATGGATAGGGCATGGGTGCGTTTCGACGGTTTCGACTGATTACTTGCGGCTCATTAAAGTAAGGAAATATAATGTAATATGGTACACTCTTCCAGCTATTTGGAGGAGCAGAATTTAATTGTCCAGGACTTTTCAGGATATAGTCTGTCGGTGGTGACCGGTTTATTGAAAACTTTCGGACATTTTGAATTCATACCCACTCCTTCCTCCTAGCCAGCATGTCTTCTCATCTCTATGCATTTTGTTTTCAGATTTACTCCTCGTCAATCGACTAAAATCTTACTTATCCATCAATCACCAAGATTTACACTAAAAATTGAATGAAGATGAAGATTCAGGTTAGGGTTTGGGGGTTGGGGGGCTTACCTAGCATGTTATCTGGGTTGTCTGGGAAATTATACTATGATACTTTAGCAGCTTCTTGTATTTGAAATTCCCTGTACAGAAAGTCAGAAATGTTATTCAGCTTCTTGCATTTCAGAACTTCAGAAGCAAGACTGTCGTTCAGCTTCTTGCATTTTCCTTACAGGTTTCATCATACAGCTTAGCCCAAGAGAAATAAAAGATGCAGCTAGCTGATTACTCCTCCTTAACTCATGTGGAAATTTTGCTTCGAAGGAAAAAAAAAAAATCCTTCCTTTACAGTTTAAACCAGTCCGCAAGGCTAAATGCCATTTTTCTAGACTCTGTCAGCGTCGGCAAATCACGTGGATGACCCACTGGCACAGGCACAACTGAAACTCAGTTTTGTACAGGTTGGGCCTTGGTACACATCGTACCGAATTGACTGAGCCCGATTAAATTTGGCCCAGTAGATTTTTTTTTATTTTACGTGGTCCAACTCGGAACTGAAAATTCGCTGGGGTCATGAATGCTTGGCGCCATTGACTTTCTCTGGGGAGTTTCAATCTTAGCAGCTACTATTTTTCAATTCGAATATATTTTGATTCTCAAAGTGATCCCCCCTTTCTAAATCGTATCCATTTTTATCCTAAATTAGAATTTTATAGTTTTGACCAAGTCTATAGAAGAATGTATCAGTGTATAATACCAAATAAATGCTGTTCCATGGTTAAAGAAGCTAGTTTGATGTTGCATATGTAGGTGTTTCACTACCGGAAAACCTAGTTTGCCGTGTGCCGAAATGTTTGCCATGGGCCAAACGTCGGGCACACGGCAAAGGCATGGTTTGCCGTGTGTCATGAATACAGGCATACGGCAAAGGTTCAGCACACGGCAAAGACTATATATGCCGTGCGCCAGACCAAACGGCCCACGGCGAATCTCGGACACACGGCTAAACATGAATCTTTGCCGTGTGCCTAAAAGAAGACACACGCAAAGATGGCGGCCAGTCACGGCGTTTGGCTGACTGTCCCCTTTGCCGTGTGCCTCAATAAAGCACACGACAAAGATTCTGTTTGCCGTGTGTTTTATTTTGAGCACACGGCAAAGGTGTACCAAAAGAGTTGAATTTGGACTCCGAAAATTTTTTGGTATAATAATACAGGACATTTTGCTCAATGCTAAACTTTGGTAATTTTTTCGATATATTTGCTATATTTAGGTATTTAATGTCAGTAATCGAATTTTTTATGCTTGTACTGGAAGTGTTTTGATTAGTGAAGTACAATGTATATAAAATTGATAGACATAATAGCGAGTCCAATGTGAGCATGTGTGGTAGAAACGGAAGTAGATTTTGGAGATCTTTGTAACAAACCATGATCCGGAACGTTTCCCGAATCATTTTAAAATTCTAATAAAAGTAGACAAATTCAGAAAATTATGAAATTTGTTGTGCTGTCATTATTTCATGTGTAGATACTATGAAAAAAATTTGGAATGCTTCGCATAAGTTTGCCCGTACAGTAGTTATGAATCGAAACATCTGCACAGAATATCCATAGAGTCGAGAATGAGTCGTATAGGTTTGTACTCAATGTTACGAACGAATTGGCGGTTCGTTTCGAAACTTTTTCAATTTGCAAAACACAGCTTAGGTAGTTTAATGGCATAATTCGGTTAATTTTTGGATTATTTTGCTAATTATTAAAAAAATTCAAGTAATCAATAGCACATGATCTATTGAACTTGAGCTTCAACTGCATAAAATAATAGTTCTTTTTCTAATACAATCAAAGAGAATGAAATGTTGAGTCAGATTATCATGGTACGTATAAAATTTGCAAAAGCTGAATAACATAAAATATTGAAACAAATTAATTGAAAACGATGTATTTGTTGATATTAAGTAAATAAACCTTACAATCACATAAAATAATAGGTTTTTTTCGTTTGGGTACACGTTAAGGCATTGTAAAGTATAGTGACAATTTTTGTTAACTTTAATTTGTATGTATTTTGGGTAGGTACAGCTTATAGAAATTGTTTTAGAATAAAAGTTTGAAAAATTATTTGCCGTGTGCCGCACGGGGGACACACGGCAAAGGAGCCCTTTGCCGTGTGCTTTAGATCTTGGCACACGGCACCTTTGCCGTGTGCCAAGATCTAAAGCACACGGGAAAGGGAGCTCCCAGTCACTTAGCCGTTGTCGGCCGCCCGCCCGCTCTCTCACTCTCACTCTTTCACTCACACGCTGCAGTCGAGCCCGCCGACTCCCAAGCCGCCGCCGCCACCCCCGCCGCTGCCGTAGTCGACCTCCGGCGCCGCCGCCGCCCAAAGCTCGGGCTCCGACAGCCCCACCGGCCCGCGCCGCCTGCCTCCGGCCCCGCCGCCGCCCGCGCCGCCTGCCTCCGGCCCCGCCGCCGCCCGCGCCACCCCGACCTCGGGCCCGACCCTGCCGCCCCGAGCCCCGAGCCGTCCCCGACCCCTCCGCTCCGAGCTCGAGCCCCGACCCCGCCGGCCCGAGCCGCGCCGTTCCGAGCCCCGGCCGCTCCCCCGCCGCCCCGAGTCGCCGCGCCGCTTAGAGCCCCGGCCGTGCGGCCCTCCAGTGCCGAGCCGGCGCTGCCGAGCTCTTGGAGAGGCCGAGGCCGGAGCTCCCGCGGCGGCGAGGTCACGGCCTAGCTGGCGGCCGCCGCCCCCTCTGGAGGTAATTTTCAAATTTTTAGTTAGTTTAATTAGTTTCCTTAATTAGTTTATTAATTTAGTTAATTAGTTTTATTGTGCACTTTAATTAGTTAGTTGAATACTTAGTTTATTTAACTTAGTTTAGTTAACTTAGTCGTTTTTAGTTACTTTAGTTAATTGTTTATTTTATTTTAGGTAGTTTAGTTTATTTTAGTAAGTTTATGCAATTAGATTAGTTATACTTTAGTAGTTTGGTTTATTTAGTATGGAAATTCAATTAGTTTTTGAGAGTTTTAATTACGAATGTTCCTTAATTAGTTTCTAGAAGTTCACGTAACAATTAGGCGTCTCCCATTAGGAACAGATACAGATGGAGATATGCAAATCAGTGCATATCTATAACCGTATATGTTTCGAATTGTCCACGGTTTTTGGACAGTCCGAGAATGCGTAATGGGGTCGGTTTTCATGCTGTACTCCGATCCAGGACAGACTTTCAGCAGCACGTCCCCATTGTTCTTCGGATACACAATCTCCCTTTCGGGACGTGTATTTGGAGAACAGCGGGGAGGTGCTGCCGAAATTCTGGCCCGGATCGTAGTAGAGCATGGAAACCAGCCCCAGCTACGCATCCTCGGGTGGGATTAGGACCTATCATTACCTATTAGAAACTATAGACACCGTGTAGATGCACTCGGGGTATTTTATATTATAAAACTCGTTGACATGATAGAGTATAGATGACTGTGCGTGGATGTACTCCGGTTGGAAACAAGGGGGAGCTTGATCTTGGAATGGATTCAAAAGACCGAGGCTTTCTTGGATCGAGCATTTTCAAAGGTTAAAGGAGGCTCATGCACTTGGTGTCCCTGCACCAAATGTGGAAACACGCGTCGACAGAGACGGGAAGACATGACACAACATCTTTGCAATTATAGATTTACGAGAGACTATACCCGGTGGACCTACCATGATGAAGCCAATCGTATGAGAAACAAGATTGTTAGGCAACACATTGAAGATCGTGATGCTGATGCCGGGGTAGGAGATATGTTAGATGACTTTCATGAAGCACACTTCGTGGGAGAACGTAGGGAGGAGGAGCCAGAGCCAACCGCGAAGGCGTACTATGACATGTTGACTGCAGCACAAGAACCCCTTCATGGGCATACCAAGGTTTCACAACAGGATGCCATTGCCAGCCTGATGGCCGTGAAGTCCCAGTTTACCCTGAGTCGAGATGCTTTTGATGTTATGTTGACAGTTATTGGCACTCTGCTTTCGGAAGGTCACATTCTTCGAAAGAGCATGTATGAGGCATAGAAACTCCTTCGTGCATTGAAGATGCCGTATGAGCAGATACATGCATGTCCCAAAGGATGCATCTTGTTTAGGAAAGAGCATACGGAAGCAAAATACTGTCCAAAGTGTGAATCCTCTAGGTTCATAGAGGTAGAGACTAGTGATGGTCAGAAGAGACAGCTCGCGGTCCCCGTGAAAGTCTTACGATACCTTCCGCCCATACCGAGGATCCAACGGCTATTCATGACCGAGGAGTCCGCGAAACAGATGACATGGCACAAAATGGGAACTCGATACAATCCTGATAAGCTTGTACATCCATCCGATGCTGAATCATGGACCTACTTTGACGGGATTCATCAAGTCAAAGCAGATGAAGCTCGTAATGTGCGTGTTGCCCTAGCAACTGATGGCTTCAATCCATATGGAATGTCGGCTGCACCTTACACTTGTTGGCCTGTGTTCGTTATTCCCCTCAATCTCCCTCCAGGCGTGATTTTCCAACGACAGAACATATTCTTGTCGTTGATAATTCCTGGACATCCGGGAAATAATATGAGTGTCTACATGGAGCCCCTGATTGATGATTTTCTCCATGCTTGGGAGGAAGGGGTTTGGACATACGATCGAGCTACAAAGACAAACTTTAGAATGTATGTTTGGTACCATTATTCCCTTCATGATTTGCCAGCGTATGGGATATTCTGCGGCTGGTGTGTTCACGGAAAGTTCTCTTGCCCAGTATGCAAGGCAGCTCTGATGTTCATATGGTTGCGGAAGGGTGGAAAATATTCTTCGTTCGATAAACATCGACAATTCCTCCCTCTTGACCATCCATTCAGATGCGATAAGAAGAACTTCACGAAAGGTGTCGAAGTTCTGGACCCTCCCCCTCATATTATGACAGGTGTTGGTGTTCATGCTCAGTTAGATAGTCTTGTGGCCAATGCAGAAGGTGGTTTTGAAGGATATGGTGAGCAACATGCCTGGGCACAGAAGTCGGGATTGTGGAGGCTTCCCTACATGCACGATCTCTTCCTTCCACATAACATTGATATGATGCAGTCTGAAAAGAATGTCACTGAGGCACTATTCAGAACACTCATGGACATTGCAGAGAAGACAAAGGACAACATTAAGGCCAGAGTGGATCAAGCAACATTATGCGATAGACCGAAGCTAGACATGAGGCCTCCTGGGTCAGGCAAGGCATGGAAAAAGCCTATGGCCAATTTTGTCCTGACGAGGCCCCAGAGGAGGGAAGTGCTAGAATGGTTTCAAACCTTAATGTTTCCTGATGGGTATGCAGCGAATCTGAGGAGGGGAGTCAACTTGTCTACTATGCGAATTAACGGGCTTAAGAGTCATGACTACCACATATGGTTAGAGAGGCTTCTTCCGGTGATGGTTCGAGGATACCTCCCTGATCAAGTCTGGCAAGTGCTGGCAGAGTTGAGCTTTTTCTTCCGCCAGCTTTGTGCTAAGGAGTTATCTCTGACTGTTATTGAAGAAATGGAAAGAATGACGCCTGTGTTGCTCTGTAAGTTGGAGAAGATATTTCCATCAGGCTTCTTCAACCCGATGCAGCATATGATTTTGCACCTACAGTACGAGGCACGAATGGGGGGGCAGTGCAAGATCGTTGGTGCTACTCAATTGAGAGATGTCAAAAAGTCCTTCAAACTAAATGTAAAAATAAATGCAAAATTGAAGCTTCCATCGCAGAGGTATACATTCTAGAGGAGGTGTCAAACTTCACATTGAAATATTATACTGAGAATCTTCCTAGCGTGCATAATCCACCCTCATGTTACAATGCTGGGGAAGCTGACTCGAATCTCAGCCTTTTCAAAGGGCAACTCGAAAGTGCGAGTGTTGCGAGCATCAAGACCTTAAATTTTGAAGAGTGGCGCAGTATCATGCTATATGTGTTGACCAACTTATCCGAAGTGCAGCCGTACATACAATAAGTTCTCTGCATTCATTTAGTTCTCGAGTACTCCCTTTACGGCATTCAACCCGTTCGTTTCTCTTTCGAACAGGGAATTTCATGTGCAATTCTGGCATCGATCAAGGATACCTACCCTCCAGGAAGCTGAGACCCTTCTTAGACAGGGTGCGGGAAATGGAAGGCTTGATTTTATTTTTTGGTTCAAACAAAAGGTAATGTCTACGTCGTGACTCTTTTGTAGTATGAATTTACAAGTTGCTCGGGCGTGTACATAATTTGGCCTGCTTGAACTTGTAGACCCAAACTGATGCCTCAGTGAATGCCGAGTTGCGTCAGGTTGCCAATGGTTGTGCCTATAGGGTCAAGTCATTTGGAGCTTATGATATGAATGGATATCGCTTCCACACAACAAGTCACGAGTAGAGTCGACCGAATAGAAGGACCACAAATTCTAGAGTGTTTACGCCAGGAGACGATGGGCTCGAGTACCATGGAAGAATCAAATAAATATATGAACTCATGTTTCATGGGTCGAATCCTCAGAAACCTTTCATATTCAAATGCCATTGGTTTGATCATCATGCTGTGAGACGGACTCTGAATCTTGGGCTAGTTGAAGTTCAACAAGCGTCCGTGTATCCAGGAGATGATGTCTATATTGTGGCTCAACAAGCTACGCAAGTTTATTATCTCTCATATCCGTGCCAAACCGACAATCGTCTCAAGGGTTGGGATGTTGTGTACAAGGTATCGCCACACGATAAATTACTGTCCCGAACAATGAAGATTACAACATAGATCCAAACACATATGCCGGTGAGTTCTTTCAATAAGATGGGCTAGATGGGACTTTTCAGATAGACTTAACCGAAGCGATGGGAATGGAACTGGACAATGAAAGAATTGATAACGACGATGCAGGGGATGAGGTTCACAATGTCAAGGACTTAGAATTACTAGAGCGATTACGCTTAGACAATGACAGTGATGATGACAGCGTTCCTCCTATGGAGATCGATGGTGATTATATCGACACACGTGATAGCGATGATGAGACATATGATCCGGCTAGTCCGGATCATGATGACTATTTTTAATACATGTAAGAACTATACTAATTAATTTTTTTTACTATTTTTGTTCGTTTTAGTCATTGTACTTACTTTATATACTAATTGTACTACTTTTAATGATATCTACTAATTAATTTACTCATTTTAATTTCAGGAGATTGTTCGGTGATGGCGGGGCGCAACAGAAGTCTGATGAGGTCACTCACAGACCTATTGGGCGGTAGATCTACCGAGGCAGGTGAGTCCTCCCAGAGGACTCGACAGACATGCAGGAGAAGTCGGAGGAGTGGAGCAGGTTCATCGACGTGCGATGCCGCTGAGGGCTCCGGCACGGCTGTAGGAGGGAGGGCTGGGAGGAGGAGCAGGAGCAGGAGATGTGCTCCTCTTGTGGAGGAGGAGGCGGAGGTGGCGGAGGAGGAGGAGGAGGAGGAGGAGGCCGGTGCTGAGGAGCACGAGCAGGAGCAGGAGGAGGAGAAGGAGGAGGAGGATGGGGCAGAGGAGGAGGAGGACTTGGGCGTACTTGCTGTCTGGCAGCGAGGCCCCTCGAGGCTCCCGGATCGTCCGATACCTCTAGAGCACCGACCGGTCCTCCGACATGACGGGAAAAGGTAAGTAAGTTTACAAGATTTCAATACGTTTCCTTTTGATATATTCAAAATCATAATTGACACTAATATTATCTCTCAATAACTTGCGCAGGAACTTTGAGATAGTTGTTCCAGGTGTTGCTCACAACCGCATGGCCAATGGCATCCTGGGACTCCTCTGCAAGCGACACTACCCAGGCGCCATGGATATTGCTGGGGTACGTCAGCCAGCCTCTTCGTGGGAGTACTACATCGCTGCACTGGATGGACCAGATGAGGAAGGCAGGGCATTCAACAACAAGGAGCACCGGGTGTTGAGTGAACTATGGGTAAGTCTTCATGGAACTACATTTACGAATACATCATATTCATTGCACCGGGTTTTGAAATAATGACTTTGTTCATGTTTTTGTGCAGGATTTCTACAGATGCGAGGAGGGAATGATGCCCAGGGCGATGCAGGTGGCTAGCAGAGCTTGTTACAAGCTGGTGGCGGATATGCTTTATGAGGCGCGCATCCAGGCCGTCATCGACTACAAGGCCAGGATCACAAAAGTGAGGACCTACAAAAGACCTGCGAGAGACATCAGACTCACCCGGGAACAATACTTGCGGGTAAATACTCAATCTTAAGGAGTTATCAACTATGCTCCATTTGTTCTTCTTAAATGTATTAGATATTGATGATGTGCAGGTGCCTCCGTGGTGAATTGCCAATGATTATCCGTGCTGGGAAATGATAGTGGACCGGTGGTGCTCGCAAGAGTGGTTGGAGATGCACGAGGCTGCCTGGCAGCTGCGTTTGCTGATGCCAGGTGCATCGCACCATCAAGGCAACCGTAACCTCAAGGCGTACGCGACTAGATATGTATGTGAATTAATTTCTTTATTTTAATGCTCAATTCTGCATAATTTCTAATCATCTTCTTTTTTTCGCAGTCGGCATCACATGGTGGTGTGCCTTGCACCCAAGTCCAGGCATACTGTTTGGCCCACAAAGGAAAGGCGACGTCCGATGTCACCTTCAACCCGCAGGATCCGCCCGAAGTGTACAGCAACGCAAGCGTCCACAGCCGCCTCAGTGGGTACACCTCGATGGCACAAGAAGATCATGGACCGGAGTTTGATGCGATCAATGAGCCCATTAATGGAGAAGTCGTCATGAGGGCGGGAGGAGGCTTGAAGCATGGACGGTACTGGTTTGGCGACAGCTTAGTCGACACGGCGACTACTCCCACTCTCTCGCAGATTCGAGCCAGGAGTACTAGCTCAAGCCCTGCCATACGCCCACGGCCAGACACTACACAGACTCAGATTGAGGCTGTCAAGGTTATTTTTGTTTCATCCGTCGTTCCTCCGTTTTTACATACGTTCGCTTTGAATTCTAACCCTAGGATCAAATCTTTTAGACTCAGATGGAAGCAACCTTCCAAGCACGGCAGGAGGCGGCAGAGGAGAGGTGGAGGGCCGAGCGGGACGACATGCAGCAAAAATTGGATCAAGCTCTAACATTTATGCAAAGCCTGGGCTCGGCGATGGGTGTTTCGCCTCCACAATTTCCTCCGGCCCCACTTGTTCGTCGGGCAGAAACTCCTCGTACCTTAAGTGGTTTTGACTCCTATCGAGTTTCATTTGTCTTAGTGACTTAGCATTAATCTAGAATGACTTAAGAATAATGCCTTATGATATATCTACAATGACTTACAACTTAAGCTAATGATTGTAGTTTCATTCTTATGTAACTAAATTATTATGCCTAAATTTGAATGCTCGTAACTTAATTCTTATATAACACATGCAATATATATATTCGTTTATGTGCAGAATCAGTCGGCGGCATCCAATGATGGGCCAGTGAATCCTGACTTCTCACCTCCGGTGCAGCCGTCTCAGCCGCCTCAGCAGTTTGTGTGGCCATCGCCTCAATGGGTGGCTTGGATTCAGCAGCAGCAGCAGCCGTCACCACCGCAGCAAGGTTGGTCGCCGACGCCTACATGGCCGCCCCCGCCGATGTGGCCGCAACATCCGCCACCGCCGCCGTCGGCCCCGTGAGTTGTATGGACTTTATTTCTAGGGACATATATGCTAGCTTTACACTTGAACTTGTATGGACTTGATTTGTATGAGCTTGTATGAACTTGTATGGACTTGACTTGAACTTGTGGTTGTCGATGAACGAAACAAGAGTTTATTTGCATCTGTGCATTTCTGGATAATATCAAATGCCTGCGATGCTTCTTGGGATACATGAAATGCTTATTGTGATATATATAAAATGCTTGTAATGCTTGGGATACCATATACGTAATAAACAAAAAAACAAATAGAATCTGGGCTCTTTGCCGTGTGCATTTACCATGGCACACGGCAAAGAAGCCCGCAAACAGTGCCAGCGACCATTATTTGCCGTGTGCAAATACCTTGGCACACGACAAAGATTCAGTCTTTGCCGTGTGCCAGGCCGGGAAAGCACACGGCAAAGATCCTTGCCACATCATCTGGCCGGTCGCCCGAGAAATTTTGACGTGGGTCACCCTTGGCACTCGACAAAGGCTTTGCCGTGTTCCCCAGAAGTTGCACACGGCAAAGGCTGGCTTCGCCGATGCCTGTTTGTCGTGTGCCCTTTGCCATGTGCGGCACACGGCAAACCCTTTGTCGTGGGCTTTTAAGGCTTTGGGCACACGGCAAAGGGGGCGTCTCCCGTAGTGTTTGTTTCTATAAACTTGGTAAGAGTCAGACAAGTTTGACTTAGTACGACAGTAAAACCAAATATGATTAGGAAGATATTAATTAATTACTTTTTAAAACAAATGGCATTTGATGTTTCGCGTTGCCAAATTAAACATGCTGGAAGCTACCGGCAAGTCAATGTTCCAGCATGTGACCAGGTTTTCTGTTAGAACGCCCGGTAATTTGACCAACGGGGAGTAGCTAGGTCCTTGCCTAAGCTCAAGGAAATCCCTTTCGCGCTTCAAAATTTATATATTTTCTCTTGGAAAACTTCCACGAGCTTTAAATATATATTAGCATCTGACGCATGGAAATCCTGCTAAGATCTTATTCGGTTGTTCGCGATTTATTCCGGATAAGGAATAATAGGTATAACAAGATAAGAGATCAGAATTTATTTCGAATAGGAAACTAATTAAAAAAGTAGACTTATAATCTCTTATTTTAGCTATCGTGAGTTTATTTTATTTCAATCAGTTTATGATCCAGAATAAATTCTCATACCTTATTGTAATCATGATTTTCTTATTATACCCATTAATCTCAGTCCGGAACAAATCTCATATAACCGAAAAAAGTCTAAGAGTAAAGTTAATAACTTAGCTTGCTGCTGGCTGCAAGTATCCTTGTAGTCTACCTCTCAACCTACTCGTATAATGGTTAGTCCTTCAACATTAATATATAGTTCACTTGTCTATCTCACAAGTTTTCTTAATTATTGTGTCGAACCCGACTGTAAGCTCACAGTCCGATTTTCCTCTCTCTCCTCCACCTCAGCATTCAGTCTACTTACAACCTGTTGAGCTAGTATTATAGGTGGGTGAGGAGCCGATGAGATCCTACGTGGGAGCACTGTTCACCTAAACGGCCATTTAGTTAGTTCACACACCGTTTAAACACTATATAGTGGTACACCGTTTGCATTTAATCGGTTGTTTTGACCATTTAAATGTTCATTTTTCCAGTTTAAATACCCATTTTGCTCGAATAATAGGCTAAACGGTAGGTGACTAACTGTTTACCGTTTATGAAACACTGCGTGGGAGAGAGAAAGTAGAAGAGAGAGTGGAGCAGGCAGCTGGTAAAATGCTCGTTAGGAGCCGGCGGAAAGACTCGCTCTCTCACTGCTACACAATAAATGCTAGTAGGACCTGCCCTAACAAGGCGACTTGGCAGCCTTGCAGCCGGCGTTGGGCAAATACCATAAGAGCAAGGTCAATAATTTAACTTGCTGCTAGCTGCAAGAGCCTTTGCAGCTTATCTCTGAGTCCACTTATATACTGGTTTAGCTCTCCACCATTAATATATGACTTATTTATTTTTTGATTCTTGTATCGAAGTTGGCTGTAAGCTTTAGAACCTATTTTTTGTTTCTCTCCTCCACCTTAACATTCAGTCTTCTTATAGCCCATCATAATAATACTTGCTCGTGTTACTCTAAAGGGAATCGAATTACACGCAGCTCAACCAGCTGCTGCGTGTTACTCGTTGGTTCGTTCATTCGTCAGACAAATCGAGCAGTTAAAGGGCCAACCAAATAAACATAAACCTTCTCGAAGCAGTAGCACCGCACCCACCAACCATGGCGATCGAGCGACAGACAGATCCGGCGCCGCCCATTCATTCCAACCTCAGCCCACAAGGCTAGCTAAATGATAAAAAAACGGGCAGATTAACCTTTTTCCAGCAGCGAAGAAGAAATCAACAGATAACAATAATATATACAAGAACACTAGAACAGCATAATTAATCCCGGGGAATTGACCGCATTCTACACGAGGGACACGGCACGGCACAGCTAGCTTCAGAGTAGTTCAGTTTAGTCGCCTGCATGTGTCTTCTAGATGAAACGGAGCTGGTAGCTCCCGACCGACCTGACGCCGCCCGCGGCCAAGAACACCGGACACCAAACGACGCGGCAGAGGCCAGGGCCCTGTTTGGTTGCAAGTAGCGTTAGTTGCGCTACGAGAGAATCTTGTCTGTATGAAGCACTAAACAAAGTTTATTTGGAAAATCTTTTCACGGGTGGATGTAACTTTTCGCAACGAACCTAATGACGGCAATTAATCCGTGATTGGCTACAGTGATGCTACAGTAACTATCCTCTAATCGTGTGTTGAAACACCTCATTAGATTCGTCTCGCAAAGTAGCGCGGATTGTGAAGTTAATTTTGTAAAATATATTTTATTTATACCTCTAATTATTTGTCAAAAATTGCTACATTAGCTTGCGCTACACAAACCAAACACGGCCCAGAACCCGTCAGGTTCCGATCTCTGTTAATCTGAAAACACAAAAAAAAAAAGGTTCCAGTCCTCTGAACTTGCGATCGCTCGTCAAATCTGACGACTTGCTCTCCCTTTTTATCTTCCACGCGAGAGCATGGGTTCGCAAGCCTCACCAGTCACCACACGACGACGCTTCCAGCTCTCCGAGCGCCAGCTAGCCAGCAGCTGCGCCGGTCGTCCTCCCTCCTCGCGGGAGGCCAGGAGGCGGAGGAGCTCGCCTCGGGCGCGGCGGCTCGACCGAGGGGCCGGCGCTCCTGTCCTGGTGTTGAACTGACCCCGGCCGCCGGCGTCCGGCGACGAGGGATGGGGCGCGGCGCCGGGCTGCTCGCCCTGCTGGCGCCTCTCGCCGCCGCGATGATGCTGGCCGGCGGCGCCGCGGCGGCCGGCGAGTGCGGCAGGGCGCAGTGCGGCATGGGTGCGTGCGCCGAGTCCGAAGACTACGCCTTCGGGTTCGCGTGCCAGTGCCGCCCCGGCTGGAGCCGCTTCCACCTCGGCGGCATGCAGTTCCCCTACCTCCCCTGCGTCATCCCCAACTGTAAGAACCTCCCCCTCCATCTCTGCTTCTCCAAGAACACGCAGGCTTGATCGGTGGCGTTCCAAGTCAACCCTGGCGCGTCGAAGTCCTCCTCGCGCAACACGTGCTGCGAGTCGGTCTTGGCACGGGGCTTTACTTTTTTTTTCCTATTCCTTCGGAAGGGCGATTCTGCTGACTCGGCAGCAGCGGCCGTCGGTGGAAAACTTGGAGAGAGAAAAAAATGAAGCCTTTGGCACGTGTCACGCGGTCAGAAATGTGAAGTCAAGGTGCAGCTAGCTTTGACTCCTTCTCCCTCCTCTTGCAGGCACCATCACCAACAGCTGCGACGGGTCGTCCCCGCCGCCGGCTCCCTCGCCGCCGCCACCGCCGCCGCCGCCGGGGCTTCCCAACTTCTCCATCTTCGACCGTAATAGCTAGCTCCCTCCAACCATGTAGTGCTACTGATGCCAGCTGAACCCAACCCATGGCTGAAGTGTCTTCTTCTTCCTTTCGTTTCGCCAGCGTGCCTGATGCAGTACTGCGGCGACGGCGGCGCCTGTGAGAAGGTAACCGACTTCACCCACCGCTGCAGCTGCCGCGACGGCTACGCCAACCTCCTCAACGACACCTCCTACCCCTGCTACCGCCAGTGTAAGCGATCGGCCCGCCTCCATGACCTCTGCTCTGATGAAACGCTCAAGCCTATGCCTATCTAACCGGCCTCGTGTTCTGGTCTCCGACCACGCAGGCTCGCTGGGGTCGGACTGCAGGGATCTCGGGATCGGCGTGATCAACGGGTCCACGCCGTCCACGTCGCCGCCGGCGCCCTTCTCCTTCACCGTCAGGAAGTCCGGCGCCGGAGCCGCCGCCGCGCCCGTGGGATGGCTGCTCGAGCTGCTCATGCTCGTGTCGTTTCTCTGGCTCCAGGCGATCTGAGCCCGGCTTTTAGCTCTTTTTGTTAAGAATATGCCATACGATTTGTCTTCAGATTAGGCAGGTGCACTATCATACAGTACAGCCAAGTTTTATTTCCGATTGAATTGCGCCAGTGTCATGTAAAAAATTGTATTGAGAAATAAATGAGCAGCAGACACTACACTACCCTGCATTCCTACATTCTAGGGGATCCACCGGAAACGCTCTACACCAGAGCAGCAACGATACGAAACAAACAGAACAGAAGCAGCAGCAGCTGCTGCACAGAAGCAGCAGAGCAACCACACTCAGCAAACACACAAGCTATAGGAGTAATTTTGATCTCCATTAAGGTTTTCGATCGAGGAGCGCTTTGGATCTCCATTAAGGTTTCAGAACCAACAGCGGACTAACAATCAGAGCCATTCGGTGCCGAAGCACGGAAGAGCGGGATATCTCAAGGTCCACGATTATCTAAGTGCAACGGGTCATATATACCGCAATCTCAGCTAGAGCTTGGCTAATTACATATCAATCTCCAGCTCCATAGTGCTACTGCTACTATTAAGTACTTGGTAACTTGAGGCAGCGAGAGTTGCGAAGGTATGTGAAGTGATGCAGCATGTACACGCGACGAGCGAGGTGAAGTCAGTGTGGGGGTGTTGAGGTGAAACCGGCGATGGATCACTGGAGGGAGAGCGACATCTGGGCCATGAAGAGGTTGATGACGTCCAGGTAGAGGGAGATGGCGGCGACCACGTACTCATTGTAGGTGTGGCGCTTGAGCAGCATGTGGGTGTCGAAGATGATGAAGCCCGAGAACACCAGGGTGGCCAGGAACCCGTAGATGGTGATGCCGACCCTTCCCACAGGGAAGAAGATCTGCGAGGTCCAGTGGATTACAACATTACACTGTATGCCAAACAGGAGGCACGGAGAAAGATGGATCTGGTGAGAAAGAGGAAGACGGCGTTGTCATGGGGCAGGCAAACCTGGATGACGAGGTACACCAGCAGCACGTTGAGGCAGGTGAACAGGAAGGGGAACATGAAGGTGAAGTCGTAGCCCTTTTTCACAGCCCAGAAGGTGAAGAGGGTGAGCCCCAGAACAGCAACTGCGGTGAGGATGGCAGCCTGCAGAACCACTCTGCCTGTTGATATTAACACAAGAATTGCACTTCATCAGCCATGGTATAAAAAAAATACACGGCTTCCTAAAAGACATAATGCACTAGTAATAACTAGAGAGTAATTTAAAACATTTAGAATGCCTGAAAGTTGGGCTGATAAGATTTCTTCACTTTTACAAACCAACAGAAGAAAGTTAGATTTATTTCAGATATAGAGTCGTCCAATATAAAGCAATGTGCCATGGATTTCACATTTTCATCAGAATCGAATGAATATGCATGAAAATTGCGCAAGGTTTACTTGATATGAAGAACAAATCAGAAAAAGAAGTTGGATTCAATTCAGATCATCTGTTTTTTTAATAACATAAGAAATGAGAGACATGGATTCCCTCACAACAAAAACACAAGCATTCAGCACTTAAAACTCACAGGCAACAAATATAACATAGCCCAGTACTTGAAGATGGTAGTGAAGCGCCCCGACCCGAAGATCAAGGCTAAACCATGTATTAATTACCGAATAAGGTCTCCGGCATAATACATGTTACATCAAGTGGAGTCCAGAGTCATACAGAGCTTTATTTAACACTGTCGGTACCCCAGGACTGGGGTACCCCCTCTTGCTGTGTCTAGGCAAGGATCTTGTAGTTATCCTTAACTACATCCAAACAGCCGGACCCCTGCAGTCCGGCATCCTGTTCTCCCAGCAGCGGCCTGGACCGATCCTCAGTTGAGATAGGTCCGGGGACACCACGTGTCCCGGAAAAGGCAGGAACTCGTGCCTAAGCAGTCGGGGCTCCGGACCTCCCCGAGGAGACCGGACCCCCGCAGGGTCCCGGACCCCTCATGGGGTCCCGGACCCCCTATATAATAACCGGACCCCTCGCTAAGGGAAGAGTTCGACGCCCCGCGTCGGGGTGGTCCGGGGCCGCCACGTGTCTGCAAGACATGGCCGTTTGGGTTTCCATGCCAACGTTCACCCACCATTGCATTTATTGCAGTAGGTGAACGTCTGCATTGATATGACAGAAGCTGAGGCGTCTCATTGACCATGGGATATTATTGATCGCGTATTACCAAGGCAGTGGAGCCGCTGGCGCCGCCCATACTGCGTCTACCAGATGGATACGACGGCTCAGCTTCGCCCATTATGACGCTACATAATAGCCTCAGCAGGCCACGCCGCAAGCTACGCTACTCCAACGGGCGCCTAGTTGACGGGACAAGAAAAGACCCCCCTGAGTCAGGGGAGCAGCAGTAAAGATTCGCTACCACTGTAGCCACAGTCACGTTGGGCCCACCTGTCGGGGCATCAACGTTCTATGTATCCGCTCCCCCTTGATCTATAAAAGGGGGGGCGCCGCTAGAAAACCTCAGGCGGGGCAAGAGCCAAGGCCAGCAGAGGATAGGTTCATACACACTACCAAGAACAATACATCTCCCAGTGGACGTAGGGTATTACGCTCCGGCGGCCCGAACCACTCTAAATCGTGTGTTCTTGAGTCCTTGTCCCAGCATAGATCCAGCCCCATCGCCTAGTACTTCCCCGAGTACTCCCTCACTGGGAATAGGCGGGTGCGTTCCGCCACCCGGCTGTGGGTACCCCTAGAACCCCACAACAAACACGTACATGAGGAGTAAAGTGACAACACAAAGCTACACAGAACAACCATATGATAACAACTAGCATAACGACATGGAGGACTAGCTCTTCATCCATCACGGCTCCACTCGATCAGCTTGGGTGCGGACACGATCTACTCGTAGTCTTCTGGCACAAAGTCAGGATCCTCTGGAGAAAAATCAACAGGGGTGAGTACAAAAGTACTCAGCAAGCTCCACCTCACCCTACGGGAGGGGAATGACATGCACGACGCACATTAAGCACAATGCATTAGCAATGCAACTAATGGCACGCAACTCTTCCCGACACAACCCACAATAGGTAGCTCACTAGTTGTCAGGACCACACCGTAGCCTGTCCATACCGTGGACACGGACCATTCGAATGGATTATACACTCTGCAGAGGTCGTACACTGTATCCACACGCTCGGCTGCCCGAACGGACAACCGACATAGCCGACACCCAGCCGTGGTCACGCCCCAGCCCGGCCGCACAAACCCTCGGGCCCTGACCCCAATGGTCTATACCCGTAAACCATCCCTGCGACCATCAGGCTAACCAGTGGGATTAGGCTAAGTCCGGCCCATACCGGAAACTGTGGTCGTACTAAAGTAAGCTAGGTGAGATGTCAAAACAACTCGGTCCTTAAGGTTCACCAGGGCAACAACCATCCTTCAACATGTCAACTCGAGCCTACCACCACGGTAGCACTCACCTGCCAGTCTACCACCACGGTAGCGCCGGCTCCAACATACCCAGCTGCCCTGGTCTCAGCCAGATCCCTTCGTATCTTATTCTCAGCTCTGGATATGCATGACTACTCAGATGCATGCATGAGCACACTCAATCACTCAAGTACTGGTATATGTGATCGATCCTAGACCCAGGTTACAGCTAAACGTCCTCACATGGATGCAACCGCTCACGTAGGGGTCGATGAAACTTGCCTTCGCTTGCGTACGCGTCGGCGGCGGCGGCTTCCTGCTCGTGGTACGGGTCTTCTGGCTCCTTGGCAGGCTCCTCCTCGGTCACTCCGTGATCTACGGGCGAGAACGGCACAACCGGCAAACAACACAAGCAAACAATAAAATAAGCTCAAATGGAGATGAAAATAGGAGGAATAGATAATATATGATTTGAGGAGAGTTTAGGAAAAAGAGTTTCGTGAAAAGGAGTTGATATGAAGGAGATATTGAGTTTACAGTATTGATTGGTAGAATGATTTGGATTAAGTGCTCACGGCCTGGTGGGAGTTTTGGGCCTTTATTAGTGGAGTTAATGGTCGGGGGAGCTGCCTGCCATCTCACCTTGGCGCGGAACAGCTCGAGGAAGAGGATCAATTGTTGGAGCCTCGTTTCGTGAGTGAGCTGGGCTCGGAAGGAGTGGTTCAGCTGGTGGAGCGAAGCGGCTCGGTGTGCTTGGGCTGGTGACGGGGCTCGTCACGGCCTTGCTCCTTTTATAGGCGAGGAGAGCAGCAGCGGCGTTGCGCAAGGATGGGCGACGGCGTGGGCTGCGGCAGCTTGTCGTCAACGCGAACAGTGGCAGCACTGAAGGCGTGAGCGCCGAGGCGGCAAAGCCGGCGAGGACGCTGCAGCGGCGTGGGCGAGGTGGGGACGCGGGAGTGGGCGGCACGGCATGATGCCGGCGGCAGTGCGCGGTCCCGTCGTGGGGCCGGCGTGTCGCGCGTGCGCGAGCGAGAGCGAGCGGGTGAGGCGGTTCGGCAGAAAAAATCTCGGCCGGCACTGTGCGTGGCGACCCCGATCTTTAGGGAGGTGAGTGCTGCCATGACGGGTCTTTTCAAGGTCAATGGTGTGGGTATTCTGTGGCTTCCAGGGAATGATGAAGTTATGGCAAAGGAGGTAGGCGCTGTCATGATTGTCTGAGAATTATGACATGGTACGGTGACTTAAGAGACTTTTATGGAAACGAGATGATTTTTGTCATAGGTGTAAGCATGCGTATGCTGGTTACTGGAGGGAACGAATGTACTAATGCAAGGCAAGAATATAAAATAGTTTACCTAATAGTTATGTAATACCTCGTATAACATTAGTATTATTTCACCTTACTAGTTTAATTGCATCCTAAGTTTTATTTTAGTGATTGCTGGAATTTGAGGTGGCCCTACTAAGTTAAGGATCTACACCAACTCACTTCAGAGTCGGTCAGCTTCTAGTTACTTAGTGTACCGGGTCCTTTTGACGGCAGAGCCGCCTTTTGCTTTCGGGAGGCAGAGCCTACCAACAGATGAAGCTGGCTTCCGGGTGGCAGAGCCAACCTTCGATGAAGCCCAGACCCTTTTGTGATCCCGGGTGGCAGAGCCAACCTTCGATGGATCACAACTTATACACTAAGTACTTAAATTTAACCGGGAGACTAACACTTATAAAGACGCTTACCTTATTGAAGCAACAAAGGAACACACCTAGCACACTCTACCTATGCTCACTTCTACCATGCCCTTGGATGTGTGTGGGATGGAGTGGAGTAGTATGGCATGGCAAGGGGTGGCACCCTCCTTATATAGGCACCCATACCCTCTTGGATGAGTGACACTTGTCACAATCTAGGAAGCTCCCTACAAATATCTAAGTTCCCTACAAATATCTAATTCTAGAAAATTCTAAATTTTACCATGACAAGAAAATATAAAACTTCTTGTCTTCTTATGATTCTTGTGGAACATTCTAGAACCTTGTCATGGTGAACAAAATTATGCCATTATTTATCCTTATTTTTATAGAACCTTCTAGAAGCTTACATTATAAATTTCAACACTCCCCCTTAATCGTGATGAAAACTGGGATGTTACAAACCTACCCCACTTAGGTTGAATCTCGTCCCCGAGATTCAGCTTCACCACTAAAGAGACTGGGAAACTCGGCTCGGAGCGCGTCTTCTCTCTCCCAAGTTGCTTCTGCTTCCGAATGCCTGCTCCACTGAACTCGGCAAATCCTGACTTCTGAGTTGCGGGTTCTTCGCGTCACAGTGTCCAGAATTTTTACTGGTACCTCTTGATATCTGAGATCATCCTGTAGGTCGATTGTCTCTGGGGCCACTTGTTCTTCTGGTACTCGCAAGCACTTTCTGAGTTGGGACACATGGAATACATCGTGTACATCTGACATCTCTGCTGGCAACTGAAGTTTATAGGCTACCGCTCCCACTTTCTTGATAATTGGGAAAGGTCCAATGTAACGTGGAGCCAACTTTCCTCGTACCTGGAATCTGCGTGTGCCGCGAATTGGGGAAACTTTAAGGTACACATAGTCTCCAACTTCGAAGGTGAGAGTACGTCTTCTTTTATCGGCATAACTTTTCTGGCAGGATTGAGCTGCCTTTAGATTCTCTCTGATTTCTGCTATCTTGTCTTCTGCTTCTTTAATAAAATCTGGGCCCTCAATAATGCGGTCACCGACTTCGGTCCACATGAGAGGTGTGCGACACTTCCTCCCGTAGAGGGCTTCAAACGGCGACATCTTTAAGCTTGACTGGTAGCTGTTGTTGTAAGAGAACTCTGCATATGGCAAACTGTCTTCCCAATTTTTGCCATAAGTAAGAACACAGGCTCTTAGCATGTCTTCAAGGATCTGATTAACTCTTTCGGTCTGGCCATCAGTCTGAGGATGATAGGCTGAACTGAAGTCCAACTTTGTACCAAGTGCTTCATGTAGCCTGCTCCAGAATCTCGAAGTGAACTGGGTGCCTCTATCTGACACAACCCTCTTAGGTACTCCATGCAGCTTCACAATACGCTCAATATATAATTTGGCTAATTTATCACCTCCATAAGTGGTACGCACTGGGATGAAGTGTGCCACTTTAGTGAGTCGGTCAACAATCACCCAAACTGAGTCATGACCGCTCTGGGTTCTTCGTAGACCGGTGATAAAATCCATACTAACTTCATCCCACTTCCATACTGGGATCGGCAATGGCTGGAGTAATCCACTAGGCTTCTGATGCTCTGCCTTGACTCTTTTGCACACATCACAATGAGCGACGAATCGAGCGATATCCCCCTTCATACCATTCCACCAGTACTTCTCCTTAAGGTCCAGGTACATTTTCGTAGTGCCGGGGTGAATGGAATAGGCTGAGTTATGGGCTTCATCCAAGATGGTCCTGCGGAAATGACCTTGCTTAGGCACACATAATCTCTTCTTGAACCACAAGACTCCATCTTTATCTACTCTGAAATCTGGGGCTTTTGCCTTCACTGTTGCGACCTTTAATCCATACCAATCTTTTATCCTCCATCTGAGCTTCCTTTATCTGGTCATCCAGGACGGGATGGACACTAAGGTTATAGTTGCAAGAGCGGCGTACAACCCTTAGGTTCAACTTCCTCATTTCTTCACTCAGCTCTGGGGATTGTGTGACTAAGTGATGGCAATATGCTTTACGACTGAGCGCATCAGCCACCACATTAGCCTTTCCAGGGTGGTAATGAATTTCCAAATCATAGTCTTTGATCAACTCCAACCATCTTCTCTGTCTAAGGTTGAGGTCTGACTGGGTGAAAATGTACTTCAGGCTCTTGTGATCCGTGTAGATTTCACACTTATTCCCAATCAGATAATGTCTCCAAATCTTGAGGGCATGCACCACTGCAGCTAACTCCAAGTCATGGGTGGGGTAGTTCTGCTCATGTGCTCTCAACTGTCTTGAGGCATACGCTACAACTCTTCCTTCTTGCATAAGCACACAACCCAATCCTTGTCGGGATGCGTCGCAATAAACGACAAAGCTCTTCTGATTATCTGGCAAGACTAGCACTGGGGCAGAGGTTAGTCGCCTCTTCAACTCTTGAAAGCTTCTCTCGCAAGCTTCAGACCAAACAAACTTCGTGTCCTTCCGGAGTAACTCAGTCATAGGCCGGGCTATCTTAGAGAAACCTTCGATGAATCTCCGGTAATAGCCGGCTAATCCCAAGAAACTCCTGATCTCCGAGGCTGAGGTTGGTTGCTTCCATTCTGATACTGCCTTGACCTTTTCTGGGTCCACCTCAACACCTTCAGCTGTTAAGACATGACCCAGAAAACTGACTCTCTGCAGCCAGAATTCACACTTGCTAAACTTGGCATACAACTGGTGTTTTCTGAGCTTTCCCAGCACAATTCTGAGATGTTGTCCATGCTCCTCAGCACTCTTAGAGTAGACCAGTATGTCATCTATGAATACCACGACAAACCGATCTAACTCTTCCATAAACACCTTATTCATGAGGGTCATGAAAAAGGCAGGGGCATTAGTCAGACCAAAAGGTATCACTGTGAACTCATACTGGCCATAACGGGTCCTGAAGGCTGTCTTGGAGATGTCCTCTTGTCGCACTCTGAGCTGATGATAACCTGACCTTAGATCTATCTTGGAGAAGAACTTAGCTCCCTTCAGCTGATCAAACAGGTCATCAATCCGAGGTAGAGGGTACTTGTTCTTGATGGTGACTGCATTCAGATCACGGTAGTCCACACAAAGTCTCTTGCTTCCATCTTTCTTCCTCACAAAGAGCACTGGGGCTCCCCAAGGAGAAGCAGCGGGTCTAATAAATCCCTTTTGTTGAAGCTCTTCAAGCTGCTTCTTCAACTCGGCAAGCTCTGGGGCTGCTAACCGATAGGCATTCTTTGCTATAGGCTTAGTTCCAGGGACTAAGTCAATAGTGAACTCTACATCTCTTTCTGGAGGCATACCGGGTAATTCATCTGGGAACACATCTGCGAATTCCCGAACTACTGGCACATCTTCTGGGGATTCTGCTTGGATGTGGTTCACCATGGAGTCTGACAGGCTAGGCTGGATTTGGCATGTGACTGTTAACCCTTGGCGGTTGGTGACTGTCACTGCTCTCTCAGCACAGGCTATGTTTCCGCGGTGCTTGGTGAGCCAGTCCATACCGAGTATGACATCTATCCCTTTGGAAGTAAGGACTACTAGGTCGGCAAGGAATACTACCCCACTTAGGTTTATAGGGATATCTAAGACACCTAAGTGGCAAGGTATATGACCTCTAGGGGAACGGGTTATTAGTGGCCTCTTAAGGGCTATAGTAGGTATATCATGCTTTTCCACAAAGTGGGAGGAGATAAAGGAATGCGATGCTCCAGAATCAAAAAGCACTGAGGCTAGAGCTGATTGGACCAGAAACTCACCGAGAATCACTCCTGGTGCATCCTCTGCTTCTTCAGCATTCACATGATTCACTTTTGCCTTGCCGAAGGACTGTTGCTGGCTCTTAGCTGGTGTTGCATGGTTGGCTCCAGTCGGCTGCTTTGGTCCTTGAACAAAGTTGGAGAAAATAGAAGGGGCGGGCTGATTGAGATACGGACAGTTGGCCTTGTAGTGTCCGGCTTCGCGGCAGTGGAAACAGGTCTTCACATTGGTTACTTGACTTCCGCCAGTCTGTTGGGTACGGAAGGAACTCTGGGTCTTCATAACAGGAGCTGACTGAGTGGGCTTCTGGAAAGAACCGGGCTGCGCTTTGAATGAAAAGGTACCCTGGCTCCTTGGGCCTGAGTGAGCCGGATATTGGGTCTTCTGGAACTTCTCCAACTGCTGGGGCTTCTTGCTTTCAAACCGACGTTTGCGCTCACTGACTTCTGCCTTTCTGTTTCTCTCAGTGGTGATGGCCCTGTTGACCATAGCATTAAAGTCACTGTGGGTGGTGACTTCAACCAAGGTCCTGATTTCAGGGTTAAGCCCACCAAGAAAGGCTTCTTGCTTCTTCTCGTCATCATTGATATCCTCTGGTGCATAACGAGACAACTCTGTGAACTTATGAAGATACTCTGTCACAGTCATACCACCTTGACGAAATTTTCTGAACTCATCCCTCTTGAGCTTCATAACACTGCTGGGAATGTGATGTTCTCTGAAGATCTTGACAAAGTCAGCCCATACCATCTCATTAGCGTTTTCATTTATTTCCCGGTAACTCTGCCACCAAGCAAGGGCTGGTCCCTTTAACTGCTGTACTGCGAGCAAAACCTTGTCTCTATCATCTGCATGGACCACTTCAAGCTTCATTTCAATTTCTCGCAGCCAATCATCTGCCTCCATCGGGTTATCAGATCCTCCAAACTTAGGTGGCTGCAGGCGGTTGAAATCTGCAATTCTACTGCCATTGCCATTATGATGCATTGCAGGTCTATTGTTGCCAAGATTGCCTTGAGCTTGAGCTGTGAGAGTGGTCACAAGAACTTGAAGGAGTTGGTTCTGCTGCTGCAGTATGGCTGCCAAGTCAATGGGTGCTGGGGCACGGGGAGGTAGCGGCGGTAGTTGTCCATTTTCTGGTGCTTCTGGGGCTACATTCAGAGGGGCTTGGTTTCTCGGGTTGACCTCGTCACCGTCTTCCTGAGCATGGAGTCCCTGGACTCGGCTCGAGCGACGAGACATCTACGGTCAAGGAGGGCAAGATTAGGTGACTCCCCTAGTATAATGCTAGGGTATATTTGTATATATAAAATATTTTGTACCGCGCAATGCACACAAACAAATCACTCAAGCACCACACAAGCATTCATTCAAACAAGCAGGGATACATGACACGACGGTTTACAATAACGCGGCTCGACTTTTAAGGGTCGGCCGGGACGACTCGACTACTGAACCCTACAACACGGTCTTCGGGGTCACTGTTTCCGGGATCTCGGGGAGATGCGGGAGACGTGGGCGGCACTGATTCACAAATCCTTCTGCGTGGTTGGGATGAGGAATATAGCGGAATTCCCTCTAGGATTGGCAGCTCCGCGGCAGTCCTGGGATGGCGTTCCTTGCGCTTGGCACGGTCCACTAGGTAGACACCCCTAAGGAGCTGACTGTGGCGATCTGCCTGCTCCCTAAGGTTCTCTTCGGCCATGGCAAGGCGGCTTTCAGCTTCGGCTGCTCGGGCTTCTGCCTGGGCTACGGCCAGTTTAGTCCTACGCCAACGGGACTCCGCTTCCTCAGCACGCTGGATTAAATCTCTCACACGCTGATGCAGTTGGTCGCACAAATCGTCGAGGCTAAGCAAATAGCCAGACATAGCGACAACTGTGGGGTTCTTCTCTGTCCCTGCGGGGCTCTCCAGGTTGCGGATCCTCGCCGCCCAAGCAGGACGGTTACGATCCAACGGGGGAAAGTACTTCATGGGGGTGGAACCCAAGTGCCATTCAAACATCTGGCACAGGTACCGCAGCGCCTTGCGAGCTGCAAGTTGAATGGTGTCAGGCATACGGGCTCTAGTGGCGGTGACGCTCCAGGGTTGCATCTCCAAGTACTTATCACTGGCACCAATATGGATAGTGACCTCACAACTTTCGGTGCCATGCTCCACGAACTCGCGACCCACGTACTCCGGTCGTTCCGGAATACCAAGTCGCACCGTGGCAGCATAAAGCACCCTGGGGAATCCATCTTCGTTGATGCAGTAGGTGGTGGTCCAGTCATCCGCCATCTGATTTTCAAGGGTAGGGTTAGCATAACAAGGATAAAGTTTAAGGAGTAATATATTTTCAAGGATTGACCATCCTAGGGCTCCTACGGTCATCGTTTACTACCGGTTCGCGTCCTACAGCCAAGCATGGCTCTGATACCACCTGAAGCGCCCCGACCCGAAGATCAAGGCTAAACCATGTATTAATTACCGAATAAGGTATCCGGCATAATACATGTTACATCAAGTGGAGTCTAGAGTCATACAGAGCTTTATTTAACACGTACATGAGGAGTAAAGTGACAACACAAAGCTACACAGAACAATCATATGATAACAACTAGCATAACGACATGGAGGACTAGCTCTTCATCCATCACGGCTCCACTCGATCAGCTTGGGTGCGGACACGATCTACTCGTAGTCTTCTGGCACAAAGTCAGGATCCTCTGGAGAAAAATCAACAGGGGTGAGTACAAAAGTACTCAGCAAGCTCCACCTCACCCTACGGGAGGGGAATGACATGCACGACGCACATTAAGCACAATGCATTAGCAATGCAACTAATGGCACGCAACTCTTCCCGACACAACCCACAATAGGTAGCTCACTAGTTGTCAGGACCACACCGTAGCCTGTCCATACCGTGGACACGGACCATTCGAATGGATTATACACTCTGCAGAGGTCGTACACTGTATCCACACGCTCGGCTGCCCGAACGGACAACCGACATAGCCGACACCCAGCCGTGGTCACGCCCCAGCCCGGCCGCACAAACCCTCGGGCCCTGACCCCAATGGTCTATACCCGTAAACCATCCCTGCGACCATCAGGCTAACCAGTGGGATTAGGCTAAGTCCGGCCCATACCGGAACCTGTGGTCGTACTAAAGTAAGCTAGGTGAGATGTCAAAACAACTCGGTCCTTAAGGTTCACCAGGGCAACAACCATCCTTCAACATGTCAACTCGAGCCTACCACCACGGTAGCACTCACCTGCCAGTCTACCACCACGGTAGCGCCGGCTCCAACATACCCAGCTGCCCTGGTCTCAGCCAGATCCCTTCGTATCTTATTCTCAGCTCTGGATATGCATGACTACTCAGATGCATGCATGAGCACACTCAATCACTCAAGTACTGGTATATGTGATCGATCCTAGACCCAGGTTACAGCTAAACGTCCTCACATGGATGCAACCGCTCACGTAGGGGTCGATGAAACTTGCCTTCGCTTGCGTACGCGTCGGCGGCGTCGGTCAGCTTCTAGTTACTTAGTGTACCGGGTCCTTTTGACGGCAGAGCCGCCTTTTGCTTCCGGGAGGCAAAGCCTACCAACAGATGAAGCTGGCTTCCGGGTGGCAGAGCCAACCTTCGATGAAGCCCAGACCCTTTTGTGATCCCGGGTGGCAGAGCCAACCTTCGATGGATCACAACTTATACACTAAGTACTTAAATTTAACCGGGAGACTAACACTTATAAAGACGCTTACCTTATTGAAGCAACAAAGGAACACACCTAGCACACTCTATCTATGCTCACTTCTACCATGCCCTTGGATGTGTGTGGGATGGAGTGGAGTAGTATGGCATAGCAAGGGGTGGCACCCTCCTTATATAGGCACCCATACCCTCTTGGATGAGTGACACTTGTCACAATCTAGGAAGCTCCCTACAAATATCTAAGTTCCCTACAAATATCTAATTCTAGAAAATTCTAAATTTTACCATGACAAGAAAATATCCAAACTTCTTGTCTTCTTATGATTCTTGTGGAACATTCTAGAACCTTGTCATGGTGAACAAAATTATGCCATTGTTTATCTTTATTTTTATAGAACCTTCTAGAAGCTTGCATTATAAATTTCAACACTCCCCCTTAATCGTGATGAAAACTGGGATGTTACAGGTAGATACAGTAAGGGTTCTGCAAGATGATCCGGACCCAGTTGTTCTATCACAAAGTAAAAAGTTAGAGATCATGTAACAAAGACCAACTCATGCATCTTCATCAAAATGTAAAAGGCAACATATTATTGATGACTGCCACCACAGCAAATGTGGTGGTTTAAAACTAGTATACTGGCTGACCTGATACTGAATGCATGTAAAAACATGCAAAGGAGTGATAGTGCAGATAAATCTTAAAAAGTATAGGACAAGCCAATGGTAAAAAGTAATTTTTATCTTATGCTAAAAGTAACTGTTGTGCAACTCACCCAAATGATGCCACGAGAAATGAAACAGGACCTGCCAATGGACTTAATACAGGACATTGACCATTGCAAATAATTACTCTGTATGGCGACAACAGTAAGAAATCAATGGTGTAAATTGCAAACATTGCAGGAGCTGTCCATGACACAGAAAACTATCAGCATAGGCAAACAAGACCTCGCCATGCAAGAATAGTACATTTATATGGTGCAGTCACAGGATTTGGTTAAAAAAAAAGTTGACCCTGAGCTGATGCCCATCCTACCACTGCCAACAACTAAAGTCTAAAGATTGGGTGAAATTGTACTCAAATTCCACAAAGGTCACAAGTCCACCCTGAATTTTTGCAGGGAACAGAGTAATTTAACATCTATCTGCTGGCAGCAGAAGAATACCATAATTGATAAGAGTTGCATACTAGTAGGCCTACAGATGATCATCCATTCCTACGTGAAAAAGTAAAAAGAAGCCCCAATCTTCTTCTCTACCAAAACCCCCCAGAGCCCGAAATCTGCTCTGTTCAACAATCTAACTGACAGCTACTGCATCCCCCCCCCCCCCCCGCCCTCTCCAAAAAAAGTGCAGGATCACACATCCCTAACTAAAGCAGAAGATGACAGATTGGCCCAATAAATCACCAGAATTTCACCACCCGCTGCACTTGATCTATCCACATCACAGCAGAAAGCGAAGACACGAGAAAAGGGAGATGGTGGAATCACGAGCCCGTACCGAGGCTGGTCGAGGTGGTCATGGCGATGCTGAGGCTGCAGCAGAGGGTGAAGACGCCGAGCAGCACCAGGTTCGTGGGGTGCTTCTCCCGGTACTTCAGCATGGGGAACATCACTGCACAGCAGATCAACCGCAAGCGTTATACCCATTACCCAGCGCCACCCGCTCCGATTTCCGCACCGCAGCCGAACCAAACCAAGCACGCGGGGGCGACGGAACCGGAAACCCTAGGGACGGGAGGGGAGGGGAGGGGGCGCGCACCGATGAGCGGGGAGACGAGGATCCCGATGAAGACGGGCCAGACGGCGGCGGCGGGCCCCGTGGCGAAGAAGCGCGGGACGGCGCGCACGAGGCAGGCCGCGACGGAGACGGCCGCCGTGAGCGCGAACTGCAGCGCCAGGATCGCGTAGACCTTGCGCACGAACGCCCAGCGCAGGCGCGGGTCCTCCTCCTCCGCCACCTTCCTCCCCGCGGGCTTCGCGGCCTCCGCCGCCGCCTGATCCGGCCCCGCTTTCCCCGCAGCCACCGTGGCGGGCGCGGGCACGGCCGCCTCGACGTCGCCGTCCTGGGGCTTCGGCATCGCCGGCATTCCGCGCGATCGGCTAGGGTTTCGCGCGGCGCAGTTGGGGGTTTTCGGGGGCGGGGGTTTGGGGGGAGCGCGGCGAGGTAGGCAGGCGACGCCGCCGCGGTGGGGAAAGGCGGCGCTATATACGGGCCGCGTCCCGCCGACGCACGGGCCCACCTGGCAGCGAGACGGGCCGGGATCTCCGATCCCCCGCGGCTGTTTGGGCCGGTGGGGGTCCGGTACGTAGCGTGGCGACTGGTGGGGCCATGCGTTGACGGTGGCCCCACCGGTCAGGGAGATGCAGCAGGGGTGGTGTTGGGCAGCTGCTGTGCGGATTCGATTCGGGCGATCAGGTGGGCCAGCGGGGGGTTTATCCGGAACCGCGTCAGTGGCACGGGGAGGGAAGTGGGGGCCCGCCCCGGCACATGCGCATGTGCTGGCTACGGTGGGGTAGTGAGGAGGAGGAGGTGCCACGCGTTGACGCGTGGGTGGGCGGTGGAGTGGTGGCTGACTGGCTGCCGATTCACCGGTTGCTTCCTTGCAGTTGCAGAGCTTCTTCCTCCGATCCTTTTTCATGCAAAAGTGGTAGTTCGATTCACAGCACATTTTCACGTGCTTTTCTTCCCGTTTTCTTGCCGTAGGGATTCAGGGAGTTTATGGAAAATTCTCCAGCCGAGGTAGGGGTCTAATGGTACTTAAAAGAAAACAACTTATGATCTGTTGTAGATGTCTAGATATCGGGACCGAGAGGAACTTGCTAATGTGCTAAGTATGAGTGCTCATCAAGTACGTGTACAACCTATTAGGAAAGAAGATTTGAAGGAATGAGACATGACATATAGTTGGTAGTATGGACCACTGAATGGAGCGAAGGTGGCCAGAGGGTGGGTGCAGAATCACGCGGTTGCTTCCCTTGGGTTGCTTCCTTAGTTCTTTGAACTCTTTTTCACACGAACAGCCCCGTCTTGAGATTTCAGGGGCCCGAGGCGAGATTTATAGTATAGGCCCTTTAATAATAATAATAATAATAATAATAATAATAATAATAATAATAATAATAATAATAATAATAATAATAATAACAATAACAACAACAACAACAAATAAAACCACTAAACACTTAAATTGTATAAGAATATTAATATCAAACAATCTATATACTACCTCAGAAGTTTCTTCTAACATCTTTAGATATAAAGTCAGTCGGTGATCATATTATCAATATTGATTTCATCCAATAATTTTCTTCTCGATGAATAAAATTGCCAAACCATTTAACCTTTCTTGAGACATTATGGACCTCAGATAATTTCTCAATAGCTTCAACTTTGTAAATGTTGTTTCAGCTAATGCTACAATGACTGGCTTAGTTGATAAGATCCGATAAGCAATAGAAATACCTAATAGCTTCTGAAGTCCTGATTTGCTAATTCCCGCAATTTAGTTGTTGGCTGATCCTGTCCCTATCTACTCACTGATTCTGATTGTTGCCCTATGTGGTAAAATTAAAAGAAAAAACATGACAAGATCGATCAGTAAGTAACCTAACTAGTTGATTCATAGGAGAGAGATGATTATGGAATTAAAACTAACATCAATAGATGTCAGATGAATAAGACTTGACTTGCCCGGCGTCCTGGTCGGCTGGTCGTGGCTTCTGGCTTGCCATCGAGCGGACGTCGGCCTCGGTCCTCGGCCCAGCAGCTGGCGTGGAACTGCAGAAGCCGGAAGGTCAGACGCCGTGATCGTGAGGGCTTCGGCACACTCATGTGGGGCAAAAGGAAACGATCGATTGGAATTCTGAAAAGTGATTATGCCTAAGCCTAATACATACTAGCAGATGCCCATGTGTGGCACGCACATATTTAAAAATCCAGAATAATAATTTTATATTTATAGTTAATGCTTACACGTGGCAATGATATAATTTTTTAAAAAGAATCAAATGAATATTTACTGAAGAAAGAGTCCAGCTTCGTGCACTTGTATTGAAAATGTATGGTTCTCTCACAGAAAGTTCAGTAGCAATTGCTCGTCATTAGCTTAACTGAACTCTTGTGCATTCCACGCCCTTAAACTGAATTCATGCAGCCAGTCTTGGATGCCTTGCCCAAAATGTTTCGCTAGTGACATCAAATCAATACACATAAAACTTTTTTTAGCTACCGACAATTTTCACTTTGTTATGATGTGTGCACACCCTTCGCCTCACGTATGTTTGTAGTGACCGCCAATTGGAACCCACTTCTGTATATACCAGCTATAGCTAGAGAAATGATTTCAATTTTCATTCATGAATCTCAAACCTCGTTTACACTACTGGGGCCATGTGTCACAGGAAGTAGAACAGAAGCCTTCTTTTTTTTTTTAAAAAAAAAGAGCCTTTCTACCGCTGAATGGATGTCTATTCAATCATTCTATACTTTATGTAGCAAGAATTAATTTGAATGATTGGTTCCAAACATTAAACAATATGACCACAATCATCTGCTATGCTTTATGTAACAAGAATTAAAAAAAAATCAATTTTGTATGGACCTCGAGGTCGTGGATCTCGAACCAGGTTCGGCTCAAATCAGCAACTCCAAGCCCCATATGATAGAGGCATACAATTTGCCTCAAATAATATTCATGCTCCATGTACATATTCCAAATTCCAAAGTATGCAAACGAATTGTTGGATGTGTTTTGTGCAAGTACAAATTGGCACAACAACATTGGAATATTCATGCTCCATGTACATATTCCAAATTCCAAAGGCGGCGCCATATACGGGCCGCGTCCCGCCGGCTTGCGGGCCCACCTGGCAGCGAGCCGGGCCGGGATCTCCGATCCCCCGCGGCGGTTTTGGGCCTCGTGAGCGGAGATGCCGAGATGACGCGTGTCGACCGGCCACCGGTGGGGGTCCGGTAAGTAGCGCGGTGACCGGTGGGGCCACGCGTTGACGGAATCCCTACCGGTCAGAGAGACGTTGCGCGTTGGGTGGGGCAGTGGTGTCGGGCAGCTGCTGACCCTGCTGTGCGGATTCGATTCGGGCGAGCAGGTGGGTCAGCGGGGTCTTGTCGGGACCGCTTGTCAGTGGCACGGGGAGGGAAGTGGGCCCCACCCCAGCAGATGTGCATGTGCTGGCAGGTTGGAGTGGTGGCTGACTCGCTGCCGAATGCCGATTCACCGGTTGCTTCCCTTGCGGAGCTTCTTCCTCTGATCCTTTTTCATGCAAAAGTGGTAGTTCGATTCACAGCACATTTTCACGTGATTTTCTTTTCGTTTTCTTGCTGCAGGGATTCAGAAAAAAAAATTCGAGAAGGGGATTTAGGAAATTTACCGGAAAGAGTTGAAGTCTTCATGGGAATAGGATGGTACATTTTCCTATTTCTCCAGCGAGACAGCGGCCCATTAGTACTTAAAAGAAAACAACTTAACAGATAGATATCATGACCGAGAGAAACTTGCTAAGGTGTCTAGTGCGAGCGCTCATTAAGTACGTGTACAACCTGCTGGGAAAGAAGATTTGAGGGAATGTGACATGACTCGTAGTTGTGGTGTGGACCACTAGGTGGGCGGCGGAGGTGGTGAGAGAGGAGGGTGGGTGGGTGTAGAATCTCATGCGGTTGTTTTTTTTTTGCGTTTAGTTCACCTATTTTGGATTTTTGGAAGAGAATCTTTCAACATTTGAAGCATTAAATGTAGATTAATAACAAAACTAATTATAGATATTGTCTATAAACTACGAGACGAGTCTAATGAGCCTAACTAATTCATCATTAGAGCATGTTTAGTGTAGATTTACGGTAGCAATTTAGTATCTAATCACGATCTAATTAGGCTCATTAGATTTGTCTCGCGATTTACAGTCCATTTGTGTAATGCGATTTATTTTTCGACTATATTTAATACACCATGCAGACGATTTACAAAAAATTTGGATTTTGGGATTTTGGATTTAAACACGACCTTAGTTCTTCAAACTCTTTTTCACACGGATAGTTTAGTTCAACCAGTACCACATTCTACTTTATTTTCTTTTGCTCGGCTTTCTTTTTTTTCCACTTTGGTATCTAGGAAGGATTGTACATTATGCCCACTGTGAATGCCGTATCTATATCTTATCTTAACAATCGAAACCTGGGTTATTTCGCGGGCGGATAATCGGTCCACGTCGCCCGTTAACCCGCTAACCGTTGGATCGGGGTAGTAAGCGGCGCCATCCGTCCGATTGCGGGTTGGTTCGGGCATCGACCCTGCTCAGCCAAACCGGGGCGCTCGCGAATCCTCGCGAACCTGTGCTTCTCCTTCGCCTCTCCGCCACCCTCTTTCTCGCCTGCGCGCCGCCTGCAGCACGACCCGCCGCCCTCCGCCGACCGCCTGCGAGCAGCTGCGCTACCCGCCGCCCTCCGCCGACCGCTCGACCGCCTGCCGGCTTCCGCATCGGTGGCCACGGACCTCGTCCGTTTGTCCCTCCGCTCCCCAATCGATTCTCCCGAGATTCCGTCCCCTCCGCCCTGTCGGCCTCCCTCCTCCCCTCACCTGCCGTACTGCGCCGCCCGCATCCATATTCTCCGGCCAGTGGACGGAGACAAGACAAAGCCCGTGTGAGGCTGTGCCGCCCACACCTCCCTCCACATGGCATCATTGGCATGCCGCTACTATCCTCACCCGCTCTTCGACCGCTGCGAGCAAGGGCCCCTCTAATTCCCGCATCACCGAGGTCCACGTCGTCGGTTGTCGGTAAGGCACCTCTTATTTCTTCCTCAACTGATGCAGCACAGCTGCCCCTCCTTCCCTCTCTCGTACAAAGCAGATCAGCAGGGGAGCTACAGCTCCGTTCCAAGCAATCCCATGGGTGGTCCTTGGTGTTCCTTCTCAACAAACGCAGCACACCTACTGCTCCTACCCTCTCAAGTACAGGCAGATCGGAAGGGGGAGCTACAACTCCATTGCAAGCAGTCCCATGGGTGTTGCGGTCTCCTCTGTAATGCCCCCTAGATACATTCTCCTCTCCCTCTTCCTTCAATAGATATTAAGGTCACCAAGATGTAGGGTTGGAGAATGGGCATTTTTTTTTCAAATGCCATAGAGCTGAGTGGAATTTGTGCAAAATGAGTTAGTTATGATACGAATAGATGAATCCTATTGTTTCAGAGTTCAATCGATTACCTTTTGAAACCAATTGTATAGGCAAATATGAGAACACTCATGGCCTCTTCTCTTCATATACAGAGGCACCCCCACCCCCACCCAAATCAATATTCAGGATTTAAATGCATGTGCTACTTTAGAGATGAAAATAATCCAATCATTGGTCTTCGTATCTTCTCATATGCCATCATTCATGAAATTGGAACAATCATGTATATGTCCAAAGTTAGTTCAAGAAATGTAAATTCTAAAGTTGGTTCAAGAAATGTATAGTTCCAAAGTTGGTTCAAGAAATGTATAATACACACAGAGGCACCTTATTTGACCCTCATGCAAAAAGAGCACAATGCATATTTGATTTGACAATATTTATGAGGCTTCCATATATGCCATGTAGCTGGAATTTACGCTCCAAACACCTAACTTGCCAATTACAGAAACATGTATCTTTGTTCCAAATAGAAAAAAATTTGCATGTCAAGTTTATGATAACCAGAGAACTATAAATTAAGCTCTGTACTCCGTAGCCAAATAACGATACATCAACTACAAAAAGAAGGTTGCATATTTAAGTATAATTCATCTTTGCAACCTTATATAAAGACCCACGTACAAATTCAATGTGTAACTGAAGAGGTCCTTTTCTTCCACCTTAATGTCTCTTCTCAACCTTTTGAAGTAGAGTTCAAAGCCTAAACATTTTATTTGAACTGAAGAGGCCATCTACATTAGCACTTTCAGTCTTAGTACGAAGTATGATTCCTTTCACTTGCAATTAAGTGTTGAATCTCATTCAACTGTTACAGCCATGTACATATGCATCGCTGTGCTTTTGAACTTCTGTGTAACATCAACGATACACATTTCAACTAGAAGCAATTGCTTGCCTCCTAAACAATATTGATTGTTGCTGTCCTGTGATTGGTTAACCATGTTCTACATTAGTTGAGACGTGCCTGTCATGCAGAATGGCAAAGTCATTCCACTTCTGAACAAATTTCTTGGGACAAAGGAAAAGCGTTTGCTGCTGATGGTGAGGGCATAGAAAACCATTAGGTAACAGCTCTATATCTCGTCTATAGTTTGCATATTCCCTACTCTTTTCAATTTCATCTTTTTTTTGAAAGAGTAATTATGAATTTAGCTTAACTCTACCCTTTTATTTTATACTTAATGACATGTACTGACAACCTGTATTGCAAACTAAATGTATAAAACTTTGCCTTCATGGCTATTGCTAAATTGCTGTGCCACTTTAATCCTTTCTCCATTTATTCTCAGGCCCTAACAACCTACTTGCATATCTTGATTGTTTAGAGCGGTCACTGTTGCACCAACAGACACAGTGTTAGAACATAAAAAAAAAGATTCTGAATTAGACTTTATCTACACCTATATCCCGTACTTACAATATATATACAGAGAGAATCCAACCACTGTTTCCTCTACTCTGTTATATTCTTACATTCCGTATCCAGGGTCACTCTATTGCAATACCAGATACAACACCTATATTGCAATAACAACTAAAAAAATAGCAAAGATTGTCTACATGAGAAAAATGGTCTTTGCTTCCGATGAAAGCACCTGGCACGTTGATACTTCAATTCTTCTTATGATATACTGGCTTGATCTTGATGTTTGCAGGTTCTGTGATCCCCTTGCATGTGTGCTCCTCCACCTGATGTCGTTGGGCCTGAGGTAAGCAGCCACACCCTTTGCTCATACAAAAAAAATATATACGAGTTACACTCCTGAATTTGACCTATACAGAACCATGGGCATGGGCGCCAGGGAACACAAGCTGTGACGAGCAAGTCAGTCCGCCGCACCAAGACCCATTGCGTGATTCTCTGAAAGATTTTCATGCTTCAGTAGTTCACACCTCCAGCATATTTATTTATTTATTTTGTAAAAAGGGACCTTGAAGTTGAAGTGCTCATATAACGTTAATATGTCCTTGGACCTCCTAAGGCCTAAGCTAATGTCTGAATGTACCACCAGAAGTGCCCATGCGAATGAAATAGACCACCACAACTGCCCATTCGAATGAATTAGAGACCATAACTGCTAGCAACCATTGGATTACTTCAAGTACAGAAAATTCCTCGTACGAAAGTTACGATGGCTTCTCTACATGCATGCAAGTGAATGAATAATATTCATGTGTCCATGACCTTTTAAATTACTCAATTGAAACACATGGAGTGTTACCACACAAAAGTAGAAGTTTATCTAACATAGTACCACTAGCCAGTCACCAAAGGCTAGAGCGCGCCAAAGGCGCGCCATAATTTCTAGTACTATATCTAAAAGCTCCAAGAATTGGAGATCCCTCATGAATTGAGGCCCCACATGGGACCCGTGTGCTGTTTAGGTGGGCCCCATATGGGACCTGCGTGCTATTTACGTGGGACCCACGTGGGACCAGGGTTTTATTTCCCAACCGGTTTCCGGTAACCGCCGGGCTCCGGTTCCGGTTTACCGGACCGGTTTGACCGGTTACCGGTGGAAACCGGTTGAATTCAAATCCAAATTCAAATAAATTCAAATTTTCCCGTGCAACCGGTTCCGACCGGTTTACCGGCCGGTTTGACCGGTTTACCGGCCGGTTTTACCGGTTTACCGGTCGGTTTGACCGGTTTGAAATTCAAAAGCTCCCGTGCAACCGGTTTACCGGCCGGTTTTACCGGTTTACCGACCGGTTTGACCGGTTTACCGGCCGGTTTGACCGGTTTGATCGGTGGGCCTTCATGGGCCGGCCCATTTTTTTTCTTTTTCTTTTTTGATTTAACTTTAAATTCCCACAAACTATACTAAATGAATGAATTTTTGAGAAAATTTGACACCATTAGATTCATCACACCTTGAAGTATTTTTAGGAATTTTTTGGGAATTTTTCATTTTTTGAATTCAAATTTAAAATTTGAATTTTGGCCGGTTGGGTACCGGCCGGAACCGGAACCGGACCGGACCGGTTTGACCGGTAACCGGTCAAACCGGACCGGTTCCCACCGGTTAGGTTAACCATGCGTGGGACCCGCGCAATTTGGGACCCACACTTTGGGGGCCCACTTAGTGGGACCCACACCATTTGGGACCCATGCACATTTAGTGTGACCCACTTAGTGGACCCACGGTATTATTAGGTGCCTCCATCATTTGAAAAAAAGCTCCAAGAATTGGAGATCCCTCATGAATTGAGGCCCCACATGGGACCCGTGTGCTGTTTAGGTGGGCCCCATATGGGACCTGCGTGCTATTTACGTGGACCCCGTGGGACCCGCGCAATTTGGGACCCACACTTTGGGGGCCCACTTAGTGAGACCCACACCATTTGGGACCCATGCACATTTAGTGACCCACTTAGTGGACCCACGGTATTATTAGGTGCCTCCATCATTTGAAAAAATCATCGATGGTGATTTCATATAGAAAATATAAATAGCTCCAAGAATTGGGATCCCTCATGAATTGAGGCCCCACATGGGACCGTGTGCTGTTTAGGTGGGCCATATGGGACCTGCGTGCTATTTACGTGGGACCCACGTGGGACCCGCGCAATTTGGGACCCACACTTTGGGGGCCCACTTAGTGGGACCCACACCATTTGGGACCCATGCACATTTAGTGACCCACTTAGTGGACCCACGGTATTATTAGGTGCCTCCATCATTTGAAAAAAAGCTCCAAGAATTGGAGATCCCTCATGAATTGAGGCCCCACATGGGACCCGTGTGCTGTTTAGGTGGGCCCCATATGGGACCTGCGTGCTATTTACGTGGGACCCACGTGGGACCCGCGCAATTTGGGACCCACACTTTGGGGGCCCACTTAGTGAGACCCACACCATTTGGGACCCATGCACATTTAGTGTGACCCACTTAGTGGACCCACGGTATTATTAGGTGCCTCCATCATTTGAAAAAAATCATCGATGGTGATTTCATATAGAAAATATAAAATAAATTTATCTTTTCCTATATATGAAAATAATAACTTTGTACACCACGTTCATCTATGATAGATCTAATACTTTTTGTAATTTATTTCCCGTACATAAATTCAAAAAATAGGATCGAATTATTCTTTCATCACTAATTTTATACATTAAACTGTCAGCTATTTTTACTCACACCTAAAAGTCAACGGATTTCTAATAAAAAAAGTTATACTGTGCTTAGATGACCATTATGATAGCATAAAATATCTAAATTTAATATTGAATTGAGTACAACAAGATATAAATTTATGTTTCATCATTTTTTCAAGTTAATATCTTTCGGATAGACGCGCATCGCGCGTCAACCTGCCTAGTTTATTAAGAATGCACTAGTAGGAATTTCACGGAAGGTGGTTTCATAGAGGTTGTTGCTCGAAACATGTTCATATTACGTGGTTGATCTCAATTCAGTCCGCTGTCTAGAAAACCTTTTCACCTACTAAACTCCAAGTTCATTCGACAAGAGAGAACCCGGTTTTGAACAAACCTGACATAATCTCGAGGTTGGGCGAAATCTGCTGCTTCAACGCGGGCCTTTTTCTTTCTCCTCTCTCCAAAACTGAGAATTCGATGATGATGCAATGGTTTCTGTGGCGCGGGGATCTTGCACCTCCGTGCACTATTCACGTCGTAATACCGAGCTACTGGTTAACTAATTATGTGCGGGCATCGTGTGATCGGGAGCCACAGCACCAACGAAGCACGTCTCTTGGGTGCTTCATTTTATACCCCTACTCTTACAATGTCGATCCGTTTTGCGATGGCATGTTTCGTTTGACTGGTGAGCTGGCTAAGCTAGCAGGCTCCGACCCTAGGACGCTAGATGGGTCATGAATGGTAACGCACATGGCCTGCAATCAGGGCCCCTTTGGGAGGGCTTCACGCGGACGGCTCCGGCGGCACTGTAGCACGGAGCTAAAACGAAGCAGCTTTGCCTGCGGGAGGAGTGAAGCCGCTGAAGCTGCGGGAGGGTGGCTTCACCGGCTTCGTGCTACAGTGCCGCTACAGTGCGCTACAGTAGACGAAGCCGGAGCCGGTGAAGCCGTGCCAAACAGGCCCTCAGAAGCGTGTGCATCCCGGCCTTGCTGCTCTTCTTCGACGTACGGCCGGCTCACACCACACAGCGGCAATGCAGCACCCTCCCATTGTTAGCAGGGGGCGGATCTAGCGTGGGGGCAGGGGGGGCTCAAGCCCCCCTACCCCCAGAAACTCCATGGAAAGTAGAGGCAAGAAGGAGGGAGAAGAAGAAGAAAGGGGGGCTGGAGGAAGAAGAAGGGAGATGAGCCCCCCCAGGGCAAATCGTGGATTCGCCACTGATTGATAGGTGGTATGATAGAGGGAGTTTGCACGCACGAAACTTAGCATTAAGTTCTAAGAAGTGGACATTGCCGCTGTGTGGTGTGATAACTCAACATAGAAGTAGCAACTAATAAACAGCTGCATATCTAATAGAAGTGGACATCTAACAACACTCGGCTGTCTCTGCAGAGCACGCGAAGTTCATGCTGCAATAATCCCCCGCTCAAGACCCAATAATCACCGGCGTCTGCAGAACAAGTATTCCACCAGTTAGTATTGTATGTCCAGAAATGAACGTCATTACCGGACTGTATAATAAGTCAATGCCTTCTACTTCACCCAAGTTCATGCATCATGTTGTAAAATGGATGCATCACAAGCAGGAAACTCAAAATTACCAGAATACCACCAAGGACGCACTGGTGAGGTGCCCTACAAAGATTTGTACGTAAAATGGAAGTATCATTCGGACAAGTAAAATTTAATACTCCTCCAGCAGAAAAATTGCAAACAATGCCCATGGCAGAAAACAGCTTCAAACATTCCACTCTTGAACCATGAGTAGAACTGGGCAACGCACTCCAGCCATCCGTACCACGTGTTACAAAACTGTTATGTTAAATAGGCATCTCAAGCATTCTTTGAACAAAAGTACGTGTTGTTTTATTGATTTAACCTTCTAATAATCCCACTCAATCTACCAGACAAAACTAACCTTGCATGACAACATATTCTATTTTTATTTAAAAGATTTAGCATATATACCCCTGCCTTATACTGACAAAAGCGTAATTTACTATTCTAGTGAATAAGCAAAAGATCATGTCACTATGCATATACATTTTAATTAAAGTAAGAACAAAGAAAACAGTATTATACCATGCTAGCTTCAGCAAAAGCCCCACTTGTCCGTTGTCTTTTTGGATAATGATTGTGATCATCAGAAGCAGTGACCTCCATTGGGTTCTTCCTTGGATTCAAGTCCTGGGGCACTGCCTACATGACTTGAATGCTTAGTTGTGCCTGACAAAAAGTTAAAATCAAACTTATCAAAGATCATCTTATTAAGTATTATATACCAGGGCGTAATGCCAATTGAATCAAATTTGTGATCATGTCTTCACCAGTTAGCATTTCAAGGACCAAGAATGAACAAAATATTTGGAAGTAATAAATAATATTGGTTTATTAAGTAGGTGCAATCTTAAGAAATTTTTATCAGGTGTGCAAGCTGAGTAGTTAGTCGCTCACCGATTCAAGTTCATTTTTAGAACTACCACAAACATAGATGAGCTCCCTCCGTTTTCAAATAATGAGATGATCAAAAGCCGCTTCCCATAATTTTATACTATAGAAATACTACCTAAAAATCATCAACAAACAGAAACAACATACCCAAAGCAAAATCTACATACGGAGTTTGGAGGAAAACAACTTTCTAGACTAGAGGTTAGGTTGATGTAACAAGTATGAATTTACCTTGCTTCCCACTTGTCTGAAGTGGACAGTTCTGATGGAGCTCCTGATGTTTACCAGCTTTCAAACTTTCATCTGAAGGCCAAATGAGTCCATTAAGTTGGCGCAACACAAACAAACAAACATACACAATCAACCCCAAAGAAAGAAAAGTGACAATGGAGACATTAGATCTAGGACAATGGAGACATTCAACCGTGGATTATGACACTACTACAGAAACGCTAATTTGTCCCGGTTGGGAAACCCTTGTTGTCCCGGTTTCCCAACCGGGAACGCCAGGCTGGAACAAAAGGGGGGTCCTTTTGTCCCGGGTCTGGCAACCGGGACAAAAGGTGCTACCAGCGCCACGTATTGGAATTCAATTAAACTTATGTATTGGAATTCAGTGTGTATGATCTCCACTAATATATATATATATATACTTATATAATATTTGTCCTAGATAGTTTCATATATAAATTAATTCACTTATATATATATATACACATACACATATCTATACATGTGAATTCATTTACATATGAAAATGTCTAGGACCAATATTATATAAATATATACACACACACATATATATTATTGGAGTGCTTATATATATAATACATACATACTCATAAATAGAAATTTAATACATACACACACACATATATATTTATTTACAAAGGTATATTCGTTCTTAATTACATATATACACGTATATTATCATATTTGCTGTGATTGTCAATATTAGATAGTCTATCATAGTAGAATTCGCCTTTTGGATCGAGGACTTGCTCAACAATAAATCCGGACAATTGTTCTTGAATCGCCATAATCTTTTCCTCCTGTATGAGTTTATCGCGCATCTCCTCGACCTATGGAAAAAGGGGATAATTAATTTCGACTAATTAAAATACGAGTTCAAATATTAACAAGTTTTTTACTTACTTCCTCCTCCCAATCTGTCCAGGCCCTTGGAGGACCTACCAGACCATGGATGTTCTCGCATACATAGTATGCGCATAAATTAGTGCCTTGTTTCTGCCTCATACACTTTAAGAGAGAAGAAATTATCTGGTATTTACATGAATATATAATAAAACTAATGAATCGTGCAACGAATCATCCAAGTGCATACCGCAAAATCTGTCTTGATCTTCAATTCCTTGTCAAATTTGCCTGAATGATTTTTAGCGAATTGTTTCCAAATCCTGTGCATGATTAGAACAATTATAGTCAAGTAACAAAGTGATTCAAATTATCGGTCATCGACGGAGTAGTGGTAGAATTACTTTTTCATCATGCTAAGAAGATTTTCGTATTGTTCTGGATTTCTCCTCAATGAGTCCATAACCACGAGTAGGCTCTTCTCGAGAATTATGACAATTAGGACCCAGTGTTCACTGCAAGATTATACGGAAGGAATCACTCACACAAAGTTGTAAGGAAACAGTATCATTTGCTTGTTATGATGAACGCTTATGTACTTGAACAAGTTTTGGTATAGCTCATCGGAAGTGTCGCGTAGAATCCTCCAATTACAAGTAATTGGGTCGATGAAGCCGAGGTGAGAGTATCCCTTTCTCCTGCAAGTTTGTATCTCCATTCTACATGATACCGAATAAATCAAGGGATCAGTATGTTGAGATCATGCAAAACAATATGTAAGGAGAGTAAAATACTTACAGAACCCACAAGCCGACCATAGAGATGTCGAGGTCCTCCTGATGGAATAGTTGGTAAATTTCTTCCCAGTTTATCCATATAATGGCCTCCCCCCGTAAGAAATCGTTATCTTTAACCTTTGCGCCCTGCATAAAGATGCAATCGGCCATCGCACGCATGTAGTGCTGGTGCAGCTTATACATTTGCGTTGGAAGCACGGACACTACTTCGGGGGTACAAGAGTTTTGCCCAGCTCATACGTCCATTTGACGACCACATCGGCCTTTGGAATATCTTCTCCCCCTGCAATCTGAGCCGCCGTCAGGTTTGATTCTTTCAAAAATGTAACAAAGTCTTGTTGTTGCGTCATCTGTCCCACTACGAGAGGCTCTATTGATTGTTTCTTTTGGGCTCCGAGCTGTGGAATGTCGGACGATGACGACTTTGATTGTCTCTTCATTTTCTCAGTAGTTTTGATAATTGTGCATTCGTAGTCTGAAGGGGGATCTCTCGGAATAAATTTTCTCTTATTTGCTTCGCATATTCCCTTAAAAAATTTCAAATCTATCGGATTTATCACTTTCTCGGGCTCCGGCTTCGGCTTCGGCTTGAAGTGCTCTTTAACTCTTTCTTGAGTTATCCGATCGCATTCTTCAAGGATCATGTCCCACGGTTTAATAGGATCCTCCTTGGTTTTCTTCTCCTTTTCCTTCTTCTTTGGAGGCTCCTTAGCCGGTGCAGCTACCTTCTTTGCCGGCGGCTGTTTCTGCTTCTTTGCCGGCGGCGGAGGGGGTGACCATGGAGGCGACGGTGACGCTTGAGTGTTCATCGGCGCATGAGATGATGGTGATGGAGAAATGTGCCGGTGAACCTTGCCGAGACAGTGCTGCCCTTGGGGAGTTTTGCGGAGATGCCGGCCTTGGAGAGGCATGCTGAGATGCCGGTCTTGGTGTTTGATCATCCGACTTTAGGACAATGTAGCGCTTATCCCATAGGATGTAGCCATGAATGGCTTCTGCTAGTGTCCTCTCCCCATCGCCTCCAGGAATATCAAGCTCGAGCATCTCCCAACCCTGGCACACCTGCTCCACGCCAACTCTTGTGTATCCTGGCGGAATTTGCTGCCCGTGGTACACATCGCCTGGTTGGGTTGGCATGGCGGTACCGTACGCAACAGTGAACATTAAGTTCTTAATGACAGTCTGCAGGTCACAAGGTGTCCGCTGGGTGATCTCATCCACTGGAAATCGCTGCGGGGCCGTCGGTTCAACTGCGGCCTGGATCCCCATTGGCTCTACGATGGCGACGTGTGGAAGCGCAACTGCTTTTCTGCTGAGACAGATGATCGGCTGCGACATTAGGCTCTGGAGGCACCGTTTGCGCTTGCTGTTGCTGGCTCATTGCTATGGCCACTTGGCGTTGAACCTCTTCCTCTAGTCTTTGATCGTGTGACATGAGCTGTTCCTCTAGCCTTCGTAAGTGCTCCCGTTCATCATTCTTTCTTCTCTATCGGCTCCTATATGATTCAATGTAATCCCTGAACCCATACTTCTATGGAACCACGCCTTTGCCTCTTGTGCGGCCCGGATGCTTTGGATTCCCAAGGGCGTAAGTCAGCTCGTCCCTCTCTCTATCCGGCTGGAATGTTCCCTCGACCGCTGCTTGTATGGCCTCCTGTAGTCTCTGGACTGCTCGCTGGATGTTTGACCCATAGATGCAGTCACCAGTCAATGGGTCCAAGCTTCCCCCATGACCATAAAACCAGGTCCTTGACCTTTCAGGCCAGTTCATGGTCGCAGGTTGGATGCCTCTGTCAAGCAGATCCTGCTCCATCTTCTCCCATTTGGGTATTGCAAGCTTGTAGCCTCCTTGGGCTATAGTGTGATGGTACACTTTCTTCGAGGCATTGTCTTTGGCCTTCTGCACCTTCTGAAGCCCAAGCTCTGAAGACTTGTATTCCACAAATGCATCCCAGTGACCCATGAGCTTTTCGAGTTCGCCAGTAAATACGGGTGTGGTCCCGGTCTTGATATATTTCTTCGTCAAAATTTTCTTGAATGATTGCAGCTGTTTGGCCATCTTACTCAGGGTCCAGCGCTTGCATATCTCTTCGGATTCAGCTGGAACCGTGAAGTTTTTCTTAAGCTCCCGCCAGCACCATTCTTTTTCTCTTTCGGGTACCGCATCCCGTTCCTCGCTTGGATTGGAAGATTTCCAGAGCCTGAAGCTGATCGGGATGTGGTCCCTGACAATACATCCGGATTGTCTTATGAATTTTTGGGCGGCAGCTTCTGGAGCGATCGGTTCGCCATCTGGACCAACAATAAAATATCCACTAAGTAATTCCCATATTATGACTATACTGAATAGATCTAGTCACAAGGATTCCAAAAAGTCCTTATTTGCCCCGATCGAGAAGGAGACTATGTTTGGATCGGACTTCGTTTAGCTGGACGTTTCTTTGGATCGTCGTATGTTTAGATAGACGAGTATTGGATGGGACAACAACGTTTACATGGACGAGGATTGGATCGGCGTACGTTTAGATGGACGAGAATCAAATCGGCGTACGTTTAGCTGGACGAGGATTGGATCGGCGTACGTACACACATACACACATACATACACATATACATACACACATATACATACACATTCATATATTTACAAATTAAATATAATTTCACTATACATTAACTCATTAAACAAATTAACACCTAATTTACATCAAATTAAATACCATAATTTACAATTTAAGAAATTCACACAAAAAAATTAACACATTAAACAAATTAAATTTACTAAAATTCATTATCAACTAATTTCATACTACATCAAATTAAATACCCTAATTTACCATTTACAAATTAACACATTAAACAAATTTCATATCCTCAAATTTGTAAATTAACACATTAAACACATTAAACAAATTAACACCTAATTTACATCAAATTATGGTTTTAATTTGCACAAAATTCACTAAAATTTGGTCATAAATCACTAAAATTTGAGCCTAATTCACAAAAAATGTAGGGTTTGCGGGCGGGGTGGCGGCGGCCCACAGCCGGCATGCTCATGTACGGCGGCGAGGTCGTGGCGGCGCACAGGCGCAGCGACGGCTAGGCTTAGCGGCGGCGCACGGGCAAGGCGGAGGTCGGGGACGACGAGGCCGCGCAGCGCGTCGATCCTCCGGGCGCGGCGCTCGAGGAGGCAGTCCTCTGGGCGGGGAAGTCCTCCGGGCGGCGCTCGGGGAGGACGACGACGGCGCACTGAGCGGGGACGTCCTCCGGGCGGTGGTCGGGGCCACGACGCGGCGGCAGTCTCGGGGTCTTGGCGGGGCGCCGCGGAGCTCTCGGGGCGGCAGTGCGGAGCTCTCGGTCGGGGCGGCGCGGAGCTCGGGACGACGGCGGCGAGGAGGATCGACATCGCAGAAGTGGCTAAGTGTTGGAAAAGGAGGCGAGGGGAAGAAATATATGGGGGGGGGCGCTTTTGTCCCGGGTGGAGCCACGACCCGGGACAAAATGACCATTTGTCCCGGGTGGTGGCTTCACCCGGGACAAAAGGGCCTTTTGTCCCGGGTCGTGGCTCCACCCGGGACAAAAGGTATTTTTGGGCGGGCCGGGAAAATTCCCAGCCCGCGGCCCACCTTTAGTCCCGGGTGGATCTACCACCCGGGACAAAAGGGGCTTGTTTTCCCTCATTCCCGCCAAATCTTATGTTTGTTTTTGTTTCTTTTTACTTCTCTTTTAAAATAGGCTTTCATTTGTTAATACAGTTAATAAATTTTTATTCCAAAAATTATGGAACAAAATTTCTTATCTCTATATAAACTTGATACACGCAACAAAAATAATTAATTTTCATTCAAGTGATTGGGTCAACGAAATATCTAACTTTTTTGAAATCATATTTGTTATTTTGACCATGCAAAAATATATTAAGTGAACAAATTTTTTCAAAATGTTGCTTTTCGACAGAAAGTGGATTCTATCACGATATTAACGTTTAAAAAGTCAATTTTACATAAAATTAAGTAATTTCATCATATTAAATAGTAGTGTGTGAGTTTGAGAGATAGTGTGTGTGTTAGTGAGATTGTGTGTGTTAGTGAGAGAGTATAGTGTGTTAATGTGAATGTAATTTCATGAAATAAATAAAATTAGTTCAGTAATCCATTATTGAATGAAAATTATAATTGAGTCTGGTAATTAAGTGAAAAATATAAAAAATGATATATATAACACATAAAGTATAATTGTACAATACATATATAATAAAAGTATTCGAATTGCAATTACGTTTTTATACAATGTGAGCATGATTTGTATCCCTTGTTCGAATGTCCTGACAAGTTACTAAGAGCAGGCCAGTCATTGATCGTTACGAACAGCAATGCTCGTAGGTTGAAGTTTTCATGTTTGTATTCATCTCACATCCGTACACCTTCATCGCCCTAGAGTAATAAGAGTTCTTCGACCAATGGTCTTAGGTACACATGAATGTCATTTCCGAGCTGCTTTGGACCCGGGATAAGCACTGGCATCATGATGAACTTTCGTTTCATGCAGAGCCATGGTGGAAGATTGTACATACAAAGAGTCACAGGCTAAGTACTATGACCACTACTCATCTCACCAAAAGGATTAATGTCATCCGTACTCAAACCGAACCTTACGTTTCTCGCATCCAAATCAAATTCAGGGTACGTTCTATCTATTTTTCACCACTGCGACCCATCAGCGGGGTGTCTCAACATCGAGTTTTTCTTGCGTTTCCTCTTTGTGCCATCGCATCAACTTAGCATTATCTTTATTTCTAAACAGACGCTTCAAACGTGGTATTATAGGCGAAAACCACATGACCTTCGCAGGAACTCTCTTCCGGGGAGGCTCCCCCTCGACATCTTCAGGATCATCTTTTCTAATCTTGTAATGCAATGCACTGCATACGGGACATGCATCCAAATTCTCGTACTCGCCTCGGTAGAGGATGCAGTCGTTGGGGCATGTATGTATCTTTTGCACTTCCAATCCTAAAGGGCAAACAAGTTGTTTGGCTTCATACGTTGTGGTAGGCAATTCGTTGTCCTTAGGAAGCATTTTTTTAACAAGTTTGAGTAATTCACCAAATCCCTTGTCGGATACACCATTTGTCGCCTTCCATTGCAGCAACTCCAAGGTGGTGCCAAGTTTCTTCAATCAATTTTGACAATCTAGGTACAACAACTTACGGTGGTCCTCTAACAACTTCTGGAACTTCAACCTCTCCGTTTCACCCTCACAGTCTGCCTGCACATTGTGCAATGCCTGCCCCAGATCGTCGCTAGGATCATTTTCTGCTACATCTACTTCGGGCTCTTCCATGGGAATATCGTCATCGAATGCACCGATTCCAGCATTCTCGGGAAAGTGATCGTCAAAATCTTCTTCTACATTGCCTTCCATGGTAACCCCCTGTTCTCCGTGGTTCGTCCAACAAACATACTTCTCCATGAAACCATTTGCGAAAATGTGGCTGTGTAGGATTCTCGAAGATGAGTAATCCTTGTTATTGTTGCAATGCACACACGGGCAGCACATAAAACCATTCTGCTTGTTTGCCTCAGCCATAGACAAAAAATAATGCAGGCCATCAATGAATTCTTTCGAACGTCGGTCAGCATTGTACATCCATTGCCGGTCCATCTGCATTTTAAATAAATCGATTTGAATTCTTTACACATATCGAATAAATAAAATATATCAAACCTAAATTAAACTAAATGTAACATAACATGAATAATTAAAAGATCTGCAATATCCATCATACATCTTGATTAATTAAAAGGAGTACTTAATCCATTACAGAACTTAACAAAGGAGTACTATACATGAAACTTAAAACTTCGGACAACAACACATAGGTTTTCAACCATCCTTGCGTTGGAACGCAGAATGCTCTAACGGATTTTTTGCTGGCGCAGAAGAAGATGGCGGAGCTGAAACCTCCGACCTTGATGGTGACGAATCGTAACACCGCAATAAATCCTCAAGATCAAACGGAGGTTCCTCGCCCCTTGCCATGCATTCTCTATATTCTTTTTCCAAATAACGGAGCGCTGCCCTATGAAAAGCACTAGGTTTTTTGGACCGACGACCTACTCGAGTTGTGCCCTTCTCTCCAAAAGGACAACGATCACCGCCACCGGTGCCACTCCCTTCAGCTGCGGAAGCCATATTTTACTGAAAAATACCTTTATTTTCCACAAAATTATAAATTCTTACCATTACAACGCAAATATTATTTACTATTACAATTACAATGATCAGATTAATAACTCTTGCAAATAACAATGAAATCATATAAAAAAGACGAAATGTATCATTAATTGAAAGAAATCTCTAATTAATTGAAAGAAATTTCTATAACTTCTAATTACTTTGACACCCTTCAGTTCCAGGAGTACACTCTTTTCAATATCCAGAAGAAAAAAAACTTTTATTTCTGAAAATGTATATGTCAGTAACCTCAACCCTGCGGTGATGACAGTGCCTTTCGGGGGGACACGGTGCGGTACAAGGATGTCACCAATCGGCCAGTCGCAGCATCAACATTTATGATTAATAGGCACAACACTTGGCACAGTCAGCGTGCTCGTTGATATGCTCTCAGTACAACAACGGTCATGCTGACTGCGTCAAATGATGTCTTCTTATCACTCGGAAGTACTGGTGATGCGACCAACCGATTCGCGACGTCCTTATAGCGCATCGTGTATCCCCGAATGGAAGTGCTATCACCGTTGGATGGAGATTAACGACGTATACTTATTTCGAAATAAAGATTTTTTAGCTTCTATATGGTTTCAATGTGAGCCTGAATAAATACATCACTAGAGTGTCAAAATAATCCATTCATAATACGAAAAATTCTAATATACTCATTTCATTAATTCATTCATGAATACAAAAATCAACTATCCACAATATGGTCATATATACAAGTACATCACATGAAGTGTCTACACTCATTCTAAAAATTTCTACTATCCACATACTGATCGAAATCTAAAAGAAAATCACACCAACATATGCAATCTAAATGTCCAAGAAATGAGCTAGCTACACATTTTCTCTATTTCTAAAGCATGAAATGAGCTATACAAGCCAAGGAAGAAGAGAAAAACAAGCCCCAAAGCTTTAGCGCCGATGGATGGACGGGGAATCAAAGATTTTCACAAATGTGGTGAAGAAATGAGCAAGAACTCCTCTCTCCCGAGCCAAGAACAGCAAGAATAAGTGAGCTGAATGGCTCGGACGGGGGGAGAGGGAAGGGGATAAGGGGGCCAAGGAGTTTTGTCCCGGTTGGAGACACCAACCGGGACAAAAGGCCCTTGTCCCCCGTTGGCCCGGCTAGCCGTTGGACCCGGAACAAAAGCCACATATTGCCCCGAGCTCAAAGGCTGCCGGGACAAATGGCGTCCACTCCGGCCGAGGCGTCCACCTCTACCCTATCCCCCCTGGCGCATCCCTTCTTCCCGGATACCGGCGGCCGCTCCAAGGCAGCGAGATGGTCGGAAGATGCCTTCGACGAGGAAGACCTTCTGGAGGACGAGCTCATGGAGGTGGTTCCGGGGGAAGACCCCTCCTTGGTGGCGCCGCCGCCGGAGGAGCCCCGCGTCACGTCCTACCGCGACGTGGTGCTGAGCCCACCACGGGTTGCCTCCCTCCCACCGACGGCAACGGCGGCGCCAGCACAGGTACGCCCACTGGTGCGCATGCGCTCCCCGTTACCCCAGGATCCTGCACGTCGTCGGCGGCCGACACGGCACACCCATCGCCGCCGCCGCCGGCCAGCGCAGCTACTGGTGGGGCTCCCGGTGCGGGGTGAGCCGCCCCGTCACCCTCGTCTTCAGGTGCCTGAACGGCTGCGCGGTCGGCTTGGGCCCTTGCACGCGGGTGCCCGCCACCTGGGTGCCGTGCCGGAGTGCCACGGCCGCCACCCGCCGGTGGGCACGCAGGTTCCCCCGCCTCCCCGTCCGCGGGTCGACACGGAGGGGTTCCAGATGGTGCAGGCCAGAGGCTCCAGACGGCACGCATCGCAGGCGGCTGCGGAGTCGTTGTCAGCCCCGGCGGCGACACTGTAGGGCAGTCGCATCCCCAAGGAGCTGAGCGGGCGGTGCTTGAACTGCCTCTCCTGTAGCCACCGGGTGGCGACGTGCCGGTTGCCGAGGAGATGTCTCCGCTGCCACGGTTTTGGCCACCTGGCTAGGAACTGCAAGAGGCTGCGCAACCCTCCGACTGGTGGTGCTCCGACGCTGGCGGGACAGGGTCGCACCACTCCGCCGACGTCACAGGCTGGGAGGGGGCCGAAGTTGACTTGTTTTCCTTGTCAGCAAGGAGTCCCGGATGGCGGCCACTGCCTGCAGCCACCGGCGCCGGAGACGAGGCGTGGCAACGGTCCTTCGGGGCGAGGGAATCTTGGTGGTCAAAAGAGGATGTGAAAGTGATCGGGTGCTCTAGTCTAAGAGGGGGAGGGGGTGAATTAGGCACTAATAAAAACTTAGACCTATGGCTCCAATTAGTTTGCACAAAACTTAAACTAAAATATACTATCTAGATGTGCAACTAGGTTGTCCTAGTGTGAAACCCCTATCCCAAAAGAGTTTTGCAACCTATAGCCTTTCCTATCAAGAAAATATTCTATGAAAGTAAAGGCACACAAATTGCTAGTATGAAATGCGGAAACTTAAAGAGAGGGATAGGAGATAGCAAACTCTTGACGCGGGTGTTTATCCCGTGGTTCGGTTAGCCACAAAGGCACACCTACATCTATGTTGTTGTAGCACTCACTAAGAGTATTGCTACTCGGCCACCAAGTCTCTTCCGTGAACACAATCACGGTCACCTTGGCCCCGGGTTCCACTAAGGAGCTTCTCCACAAAGGATGGGGGTCTCCACGTCCCCCGCACAAAGTGTCGTCGCCGCTCCACACCAAGTCGGAGGGTCGATGACGTTGCCGGCGAGCTTCACGCTCCAAGGTGCCGGCGCACCAAGCTCTTGTTTTGGTTCACTAGAGAACCACAGCACAAAGGCTCAAGGCCTTGCAATCACACTCACTAAGAGCTAATCTAGCACTCACACTTTACAAAGCTAGTGCTATAAGCTAAGGATATGATCTATGAGCTCTCGTATGGCTTGGAGATTTTCTTGGATGTGTATGAGGTGTCTTGGGACTCCAGCAATCTTCAAATGGCCGGGGTGAGGCGTATATATAGGCCACCAAGTCTTGTAGCCGTTGCTCCAACGGTCAGCTGAAAATCTGCGTATCACCGGAAGAACCGATGCCTCTTGGCGGGGTAGCGTCGGTTCATCCGGTCACTCATAACCCGAAGTAGCCATTGAAGTCCTGACAGCTGACGCAGAGACCACCGGTTGAACCGATACTTTGTACCGATGCATCACCGGTTCATCCGGTGCTAAGAATCTTCTCCTGGGCGCTGACGTCATTGCACCAATGCAATACTCCGAAGCACCGTCGGTTCAACCGGTGCTGAAGAAACTTCTCCTGGGCACTGACATCGTCTCTGGAACATGGGACGCCCAATGCACCGATGCCCTTTCTTGTACCGTCGGTTCAACCGGTGCCTATAGGCTGACTTGGCTTCGTTTCCCCTCCTGCACCAAATATCATAGCGTCGTTCTTCCGACATGCGTCGGATGCACTGATGCCCATGGCGTCGGTCTTTCGTGCTCCCGTAGGGCGGCCCTTCGGGCCTTGCTACGCCTATCTTCTCTTCTCTTTGTCATCACTTGAACCTAAAAGTCTGAGAATGATCATCTTAACAATCATATTAGTCCAAGTGTTGTGTTGTCATTCGATCACCAAAATCACTCGAAATGGCATAAATGGTGCCATGTTGTTACAGGATGCCACCTTTGGCAAAGGCTGCACCATCGCCTGTGCTGGCTGTCGGCGGTGGTTGCAGTGGAGGTAGGGGCCCAGTGTTCACGAGCACCGTGGAGCTATCTGCCAGGGAGGAACAGACAAACTTGGAGCTACAAGTGATTGGTGGAGGGAGGACTTGTGTACCGTTGCCAGCGCCCCAATGCACCGATGCCCTTTCTTGTACCGTCGGTTCAACCGGTGCCTATAGGCTGACTTGGCTTCGTTTCCCTCCTGCACCAATATCATAGCGTCGGTTCTTCCGACATGCGTCGGATGCACTGATGCCCATGGCGTCGGTTCTTTCGGTGCTCCCGTAGGGGCGGCCCTTCGGGCCTTGCTACGCCTATCTTCTCTTTCTCTTTGTCATCACTTGAACCTAAAAGTCTGAGAATGATCATCTTAACAATCATATTAGTCCAAGTGTTGTGTTGTCATGTTGTTACAGGATGCCACCTTTGGCAAAGGCTGCACCATCGCCTGTGCTGGCTGTCGGCGGTGGTTGCAGTGGAGGTAGGGGCCCAGTGTTCACGAGCACCGTGGAGCTATCTGCCAGGGAGGAACAGACAAACTTGGAGCTACAAGTGATTGGTGGAGGGAGGACTTGTGTACCGTTGCCAGCACGGGACCACGACCCGATGTCGTTTGAGTCGCTGCTTGCAGCTCGGCTGCCAAGGCTGATGAGGGTCTCCCCGGCAACGGCGGTTTCGGAACCTACCCGTGTTCAAATCATTTCGCAAGGGGGGACGTCGAGGAGCCGTCAAAGTTGGGCGTGCGGTCTGGAGCCAACTGTCCTGGTGATGACGCGGATCCTGTGTCACACGGGCACGTCGGAGACGCCGACGGTGGCGCTCCCACCAACCGAAATGTTGGAGCAGGAGCAGCAAGCCATGCAGGAGGTGGTGCCGGCTTCTGAGGAGGCAACCGGCATGGTCGGGGCGTCGGATGACGATAATTCCGCGGCCTTGGAGGATTTCATCAGCAAAGTTACGAAGAGTATTCCGCCGCCTCTTGTGGACAAGCCGCCTCGTCGCCGTCGAGTTGACCCTGTCCTCGTCGAAGCGCCTCCTCAGCTGCCTTCGTCTGAGGCATCTGGTCCCCGGCGAAGCCATTGCCAAGCTTTGGACCCTCTCTCGGCCGTCAAGCCGGCAAAGCGAGGGGCGGTGCTCCTGATGCGCCGACTCTGTGAGGTTGGTGCACCTCTGCCCTTGGTGGCTTCGGCGGAGCAAGCGGTGGACACTTTCTTCCGCGATCCTCTGCCGCACCACGTGGAAGCATTGCAGGACATGTTTCCGATGTTGAAGAACAAGAGCAAGAGATCTCCCTTTATGGGATGGAGCATTGACTGAGGGCTACGCTTGAAGCCAGTTGTTTAGGTTGTGCGGGATGTGAATAGTTCACGTGGGAGTTTATCTTTCGGGTTGTGTTCAGCTGGCTTGCCGGCTTGTGTCCATCTGGAGTCCGTTCCATTTGGGTTGTAACCGAACCAATTTCTACTTCGTCTTAATACAATGATACGCTGCGCGCGTATTCGAGAAAAAAAACGAAACAATGTGCTTCCGATCTGGTCCAGGTAAATTTAACTGAAAAATTCCTCTCTCTCTTTGGTGTCTTCTGCATCTACACTAACCTGTTGTTCTCCGGTTCGAGTGACACTTGGTTCATCATTTTTTGATTGTAACATTTGACACAGTACTGGCCGGAGGTATTGCAGGAAGAACCATCCCCGCCAGCCGCAGGCATCTGCGCTTGCCAAGCGCTATCTTCGGAGGAGGGAGAGGTACGTTACAATGCCTCTACTTTTGCTGAGTGTTTTTCCCATACTGTGTTCACATAAGCATGTTGGTTACCTCTTTTGCAGTTTGCTTTCTTCAAGCCACTCTAAGGAATCAGCTAATGGTATGGTATCCTTTTTCTTTGCACCATCTTGTATTAGCAATTGCATACGAGTGACAGTTAATGATGATGAATGCTTTTCAGTGGCAGAATTGCATGCCAAGGCAGCAACCTGGATAGCGGATATTCTTGGTAAATACTTACCGTTCCTTTTACAAGTCAGCCTTGCATATGCATTGACCTTGTGTGGGTGCTCAACTTCATGCTGATTAGTGTTTGGCAGCTTGAATGCACCTGCAAGGTATGATCTTAGTCTAGCGTACATGATAAACTGCCATGACTAAACTAGAGCGGGGATTGACCCTACTGTTTACCCTGTTTGGGATCAGACTGCTGTGGCTAAAACAGACCTAATGTCTCCATTGGCACTTTTCTTTCTTTGGGATTGATTGTGTATGTTTTTTGTGTTGCGCCAACTTAATGGACTTATTTCGCCTTCAGATGAAAGTTTGAAAGCTGGTAAACATCAGGAGCTCCACTAGACGCATCCAGTTCAGACAAGTGAGAATCAAGTTAAATTTATATTTGTTACATCAACTAACCTCTAGTTTAGAAAGTTGATTTTGCTTTGAATGTGTTGTTTGTTGATGAATTTTAGGTAGTATTTCTTTTGCAAAATTATTGGCAAGAAGCTTTCAATCGACATTATTTGAAAATGGAGGGAGATCATCTTATATTGACACCTTTGCAACATTTGAGGAAAAGATTTCGCCTTAACTTCATTTCCTCGTTCTAAAACTAACCACTGCTAGAAATTTAGTCTTTATATTTTCTGTAAGAGGTCTTTGAACTTGTTTATATATATTTCCACGAGTAGGCATGAAAATAAGAACTACATAAGCATGATTCTTCATTTGAAATTCCATAATATCATTAATCTATATTTTTTTAAATGGTGAAAAATAACTGGCAAAGTTCTGATTAAATGGCAGCATCGTGCTCTCTCCTATTTAATTCGAGCCTATCTTCACAGTTTAATATGTAAAATTGATCATTAGTAAGAGGATATGTCACCATTGATATGCTGGGTCCGCCTGGACGCCTACGGGTCGCCTTTTAAACACTGCTCACATGTTAAAACATGACCATTTGATTGGTGCCGTTTATCATAGTTTCTGATCTATTGATGAGAAACTTCCGTCATCACATTGATGCTGAAATTATTCATTGCTAATGACCAGAAAATATACCAGTGATTGCAATGTAAACTTGAAATTATTCTATCAGTGGGGATTTTTCTGTTTCAGTCAGTGTTTTGCCATATTTAATGTCTCCACGTCCTACTCTATCCATTTCTTTTGTTTTGTGTTCGTAGTTCTAAAACTGAACTTGAATCAGTGAGGTGATAAGTTTCCACACCTGATAATAATTTCTTAATATTGCACCTACTTGGTGAACTAAGTTTATACATCCAAACATTTTCTTCACACTTGGTCCTTGAAATGCTAACTGGTAGAAAACATCATGCGCAAATATGATTCAAAGGGCATTTTGCCCTGGTATATAATACATAGTAGAGATGATCTTTGATAAGTTTTGATTTTAACTTTTTGTCAGGCACAACTAAGCATTCGACTTGCCCAAGACTTGAATCCAAGGAAGAACCCAGTGGATGTCACTGCTTCTGATGAGCACAATGATTATCCAAAAAGGCAACGGACAAGTGGTGCTTTTGCTGAAGCTAGCATGGTATAATACTGTTTTTTGGTTCTTACTTTAATTAAAATTTATGCATAGTGACATGATCTTTTGTTTATTCACTAGAACGGCAAATTATGCTTTCAATCGGTAGAAGGTAGGGTATTATTATTTTTTTGAATAAAAATGGAATATGCTGTTATGCAAAGTTGATTTTGTCAGGTAGGTTGAGTGGGATTATTATTAGAAGGTTAAATCAATAAGATAATGCGTGGTACAGATGATTGGAGTGTGTTGTACTGTTTTATGCATAGTGACATGATCTTTTGTTTATTCACTAGAATGGCAAATTATGCTTTCAATTGGTAGAAGGTAGGGTATTATAAATTTTTTGAATAAAAATAGAATATGCTGTCAATTGTCATGCAAAGTTGATTTTCGTCTAGTAGTTTGAGTGGGATTATTAGAGCATCTCCAACAGTTTTCTATCTCTCTTCCCCCATTTTTGATTTTTTGGAAAAAATAAGAAAAACAGTCTCCAATAGTTTTCCATCCTTCTTTCCCATCTGCTAACACTTGGCAAATTAGTCATCCTAGTGCCTAAATATGCGCATGCCTCGTCGCTCCCTATCGGACTCCCCGTCGTTTTTTTCCCCGTCGCGCTTCTTCTTCCCCGCGAGGAGCTGTTGCTCGCGCTGCGCCTCCTCCTTCGCCCCATCCTTTCTTCCATGGTTGCAAGCTCGCTGGCCCCCTACTGGACCCGTTCGCCCCTGCTCCAACGATCCCTGGCGGCCGGAGAGATAGAACGACTCAGAGGATAGCGGCTGCCGCTCGTGCGGGCTGCGGCGGGGCTGCCGGACCGAGGCTGCAGCGGAGCTCGATTCCACCGGCGGGGTGCGCGACCGGAGCTCAGTTTCGACGGTGAGGACCTCGATTACACCATGCACGCGAGTAGGGAGAAGAAGGGGGAACGGTGCCTGCCGCTCGGCTCCAGCCTGTCCCAGCCGTAGCTACGGCGCGCGGTGGACCGGCCGCGAGCAACACACAACCCCCGCCCGCGCGTGGGCAGCCGGCGCTATGTCGCATTGGGGCGGGGCGTTGTGTAGCAGGCGAGGCGAGCGGCGGGACGGCGAGCGCACTGCGGTGGGCGGTGGCCCCTCAAATCAACCAGATGCCACGAGCTGGATTGATGGAAGTCAAGATCCGGCCTGTATATGTGTAGCCTTTGATAGTCACTAGCTAAATTAATGGACTGGAGGAGGCCTCGGACGGCAAAAGGGTGGGGCGGCAGGCTGCAGCAGCGGCGGCCAGAAAGGAGGCGCGACGCGACGAGGAAGAAGTAGGCCCTTCTTAATTTTGGGAGTGAAAATATAGAAAACTATTGGAGATGGATTCTTTTTTGCCTTCTCATATTTATTTGGGGAATTGGCAAACAATTAATTTTGAGGAGAAAATATTAGGAACTCTTGGAGATGCTCTTAGAAGGTTAAATTAATAAGATAATGTGCATTACATATGATTGGAGTGTTTTCCTGTTTTGCTCATGGTTCAAGAGTGTAATGTTTGAAGTTGTTTTCTGCCATGGGTATTGTTTGCAATTTTTCTGCTGGAGGAGTATTAAATTTCACTTGTCCAAATGATTCCATTTTACAAAGCTTGTAGGCAATGTTCTTAAGGCGTCGCATAGGCGACACCAAGGCGTCAAGGCGCTCAGGGAGGCCAAGACGTCGCCGACGCCCAACCAGAAGAGAGGAAGAGCAAGGGGAAGGAGCGACCCAGAGATGAAAGGAGGAGCAAAAAGGTTACCAGAACTAGCAGGCGACGACCTCTGCCTTCCTCATCCTCGACGGCATCGGTGCCGGCGAGATCTGGCCCCAAAGAGAAGGTGCAGGCCGCCAGCACCTGGAATCCTCGGCGGCGGTGCTCTGCTCCGTCTCTGCCTACCTGCCGGCACCCCTTCCTGGAGCGGTGGCGCTGGTGCTCCATCTAGGGGTGGCTGCGGCAAGGAGGAGGACTGGCGGCGCTGGTGCTCCATCTGGGAGGAGCGGGCGAGCGGCGGTGCACGACGATAAAAGGGTAGGGTGGAGAGGGTGGGCTGATGGGAGGACTGGATGAGTAGTTTATGGGCTGATTGTGACTTGGTGGGCTGGGCCTTACATTCTTCTTGGGCCTTTTCTCTTTTCTTTTCTCATTTCTTTTCCCCTTTATACTACTAATTATACTGCTAATATGCTGCTTTTACGTTGGTGTATGGCATCGCCTTGCCTCGCCTAGGCATCCAGAGGAGGTAGGGCGCCACACCTCGCCTCAACGCCTTAAGAACATTGCTTGTAGGGCACCTCACCTATGCGCCCTTGGTGGTTGGTACTTTTTTCAACTTCTGATGCATCCACATTACAACATGATGCATGAACTTGGATGAAATAGAAGGCATTGACTTCTTGTATAATCCAGTAATGACGTTCATTGATGGACAACTAACTGGTGGAATACTTGTTGGCCTGCAGCCACCAGTGATTGGGACCTGAGCGAGGGATTATTGCAGCATGAACTTCGAGTGCTCAGCTGAGACATCGGAGTGTTGTTAGATGTCTACTACCATCAGATATTCAGTTGTTTAGTTGCTACTTCTATGTTGAGTTCAACTTCTGATTGCTGCCCTATGTGGTAAAATTAAAAGAAAAAACATGACAAGATTGATCAGAAGTAACCTAACTAGTTGATTCATAGGAGAGAGATGATTATGGAATTAAAACTAACATCAATAGATGTCAGATCAGTGGCGGATCTAGGAATAGATAGGGGGCTGAGTTTCTTTTTCCTCTTTCTTTCTTTCTTCTTCCTCTCCATCTTTCTCATTCTTTCTCCTAAAAAATGAAGGGGGCTCCATTGTTTGTGGGGTCTGAGGGGCTGGGGCTGCCCCCTTAGACCCACCGCTAGCTCCGCCCTGTGTCAGATGACTTGCCTTGCGTGCTGGCATGCTGCGTGCATCATCAGCATGCGTCCGGCGTCCTGGTCGGCTGGTCGTGGCTTCTGGCTTGCCATTGGGCGCCATGTGCGTCTTGCTCCTGCCATCGGTGGTCGGCCGTCGGCCTCGGTCCTCGGCGGTCGCGGCCCGGCGACTGGTGGGAACTGGAGAAGCCGGCAGGTCAGACGCCGTGATCACGAGGGCTTGGCGGCGCTCACATATACCAGGGGTGGGGCCCCTTGTAATCTCGGCACACGGATTGTTCAACCAGTACCACAATTTCTTTCCTTTTGCTCAGCTTTTTTTTTTTTTACTTTGGCATCAAGGAAGGATTGTATATGATGCCCAGGGTACATACTGTGTTTATTAAGAATGCACTAGTAGGAATTTCACGGAAAGTGGTTTTATAGAGGTTGTTGCTCGAAACATGTTCTAGTCTCGTTAATTTCAATTCAGTCTGCTGAACCTTTTCACTTAACAAACTCGAAGTTCATTCGACAAGAGGGAACCTGGTTTTTGTTGAGTAAACTCCAAATACACTACTACAATAATTTTTTTGAGGTGATTGAAAAACATTATAAGAAGTGGGAAAAAGCACGCCTCTAAACAAACGCCTCTGTAAATGACCAGTTGAACCGACACCATGTCACCGGTTGAACCGACATTGTACGCAGAAAAACCCCAACGACTAGTAACAGCTATTTCGAGTTGGTGGCCTATTTATATGTCTTCCCTCAACCATTTTGGAGTTACGGGAGTCCAGAGGAACTCTATAAACATTGAAGAACACCTCTAAGCCACCAAAGAGCTGATTGATCACATCTATAAGTTTTAGCACAAGTTATGTAAATGTGAGTACTAGGATTAGCTCTTGAGAGAATGTGTGAGCAAGGTGCTTAGCCTTGTGCTTTGGTTCTTGAGTGAACCACTATTGTATCTTGGTGCGCCGGCCTCCTTGGAGTCTTGGTGGCTTGCTAGCAAGTCATCGATCCTCCGACTTGATGTGGAGCGGCGACGACGGCTTTGTGCAGGGGACGTGGGGACTCCCTTTCTTGGTGGAGAAGTTTCTTAGTGGAAAGCGGGGCTGAGGTGAACGAGAACTTGGCGCAAGCCTTGGTGGCGTTGCCTTAGTGGCATGTCAAGGAGTTCCCAGAAGAGACTTGGTGGCTGAGAAGCGATACTCTTGATTGAATGTTTGAACAACGTGAAGTAGGAGTGGCTTAATGCCTTACCAAACTACAGGATAAATCTTGTCTTACCAAACTACAGGATAAATCTTGTGTCCTTCCTCTTATCCCTATTTAAATTTCAATATTTTTATTGTAATATGTGTGCCATTACTTTCTTAGAGTAGTATCTTGTTAGAATTGGCTATAGATTGCATAACTCTTTTGGGAGTATGTTTTAATTTAAATTTTTGTGCAAACTAGTTGAAACCATAAGTTTAGATTGGCTAATTGACCCCTCTCCCTCCTAGGTTACGAGCACCCGACTCTTTTAATGGTCTCAGCGCGGGGTGACCTGACGGTTGGTTCGTCGTGGATAAGTCATGTCCGCTAGCTTTCTTCAAAGGTAAAGAGCTGTGCTCGCATCAGCCTGCCGGCTTTCAGAGGGTAAAGAAATACATGAACTATACCTCAGCCTCGGTTTCGAGCGCAATACCTTTGGAAAAACATGCCGTGTGCAAGAAAAGCAAGCGGGAGCCAAACAAAGAAGAGTAAAGAAATACATGAACCAAAACAGAGCAAGTCTCTCTCTTTTTTGTTGTACGGGAAGTTGGCAAAAAGGTGGAGTCTGAACTCCACATATCTAATAATGACTGGAACTGCCACAGATTATACGACCACCTGAATTATCTGACATGAAAGGAACAGAAATTCCATCAACCTAATGCGAACACAAATGCAGAGCACCCAAAGGCACCTCGACATTTTTTCCCCCCGACGGAACCTGCACTTTGACAATACACCTATCATGTTTTGTGTGCTGCTGTCACCTGCATCTGCCTCCTCTAATTTGTGTACTTGCTGAATATACCGCTGCTTCGGTCCGATGGTCTGATGAGGGGGCGAGATCGTCCGCCTCATTGCAGTGCGGGCACTCTTGACGCAACCAGAGAATTAAATGGTGACAAGCATTGCACCTGCACATATATACAATGCCCAAATATGTTAAACTGGATGAATAGGCACACTTAATCCATAGGGATCACTTGAAACGGAAGATGCAGTCAACTGAAAATAACGGAACAACACTTGCGGCAAATTTACCTGAATCGTAGACACAGGAGCTGATGTTTGTCAGTAGATGCACGTCGTCCTACCAGCCGCTCGTCTTCAATGGTGCATGTGGTCATGTAAGCAAGCCACCTGCGCTCACTGCGGGCTGTGGATGATAGATTTAATCGAACAGGAGGAAAGCAAGAAACTAAAGCGAACATAACAGAGTATTTACAAATAAAATATATTAGATGAAGCAGCTGTCGTGTTAATTTACCTCGGGCAATGGCAGAGTGGCTGATATTTGTCTCCAAGTGGAAAGGATCCCTTGTGTACAGCATGCACCATTTCCTTGAAACGCCTGCATCGTCTGCATATGCCTTGACTTGTTGGATATGATCGAACTTGTCCCACTCAGGACCAGATTTCCCTGCTGCTATGAAAGTGAGCAACCGTAAGTTGCAGTCCAGCAGCAAGTGCCTTGGCTTTATATCCTGCAGATATCTGGGGACTATTTTCATGTCATCATCAAGTAGATTGAGTCTTTGTAGTGCAGGAATGCCCTCCAATACCTTCAGCTTCGGGCACTTGACGATGACGAGCTTCTGCAGTTTTGGTAGATTGCTGATCCTCTCCAGGTCAGTGTTTCTAAACATTTCAAGGTGAACAACAGAAGTGAAGTTCTCCAAGGAGCTTAGGTGCTTGACATCATATATGCCTAATATCTTCAAAGCCCTTGCGTGGAAGGCAAGACCAGGAGGCACGTGCCTCAACTTGCACTTCTCGAGTTTAAGCTTCTCCAAGATGGGCATGGCTTTCACTTGCAGCTCCCACTTCCATTCCTCCCACTCGACCAGTTCACAAAATTTCAGCTCACTCAATCTGGGGAATGAAACCCCTACCTGGAAATGGTTATAGTAGTGATGGTTTGGTTGTAGGAATTCAGGCCCAACACGCTTGATCGCTGGTGCACAAACAATCTGAATGAATTCCAAGCAGGGGAGCTGACATAAGCCACTAGGAAGCTTCGTGCAATAGTCCAGGTTATCCATCATAAGAATCCTCAAGCTCCCAAGGGCCACAACTGCTGTTGACATCATCCACCTTGGGAGCCGCTGACCAAAGTACCTTCTGATTGAGAGGGTTTCTAAACTAGACGGAGGGTGGAGCTCATTAAATACCTCCTCGATTTGTCGCTGCTGCTCCTCAGGAATGCCTTCTTCATTTGTTACCAACTGGCCATCATGTCTGATTCTACTTGTGCATTCTAAGGACAGATAGCTCAGCTGCACCTTTTCACCAATCCTGGCCATTGTCGCAAATGAGGAACAAGGTACATTCTCCAGGCCACTTGTACGAAGCCTAGTGAGCTGGGAGAGAGGTCCCAGTTCTTCGAGGCTACACCAATCACCATCCATATGTGCTGGAAACCCATATAAACTCCTCAGATTGGTTAGCCTATGAAAACCCTTAGGTATGCTGCTTATTCCTGTTACATGAATGTTAAGAAACCTCAAGTGTTGCAGCGTTACAATGGAATTTGGAAGCTTCACCAAACTCTTACAACCATAAAGGATAATATATTGCAGGAATTTCATCTTACCAATGTTTTCTGGCAGCCTAGATATGTTAGTTCCTTTTATGGATAAATACCTCAAGTGTTTCAGTTGATTCAAAGATTCAGATAATCCATCAAAACTTGCATCTTGCATGTGTAGTGTCCGTAAATTTGAAAAAGCAAGCAACGAATCACCAGGTTTGATTCTTATATTCCCAACTGTTATTAGTGTTCTCAGTGATGTTTGTGCTTGTAATGAATACCACTCTAAGTCATCTGATTCTGATCCTCTTGTTTCTAGAGATAAGCGTAAAAACTTCTGTGAATTGATTTTGTCAGCATTATGAATTTCCTTGTTCTGCACTACCAATGCTTCATGTCTAGCCACGTATTGAGCAAATGAACGGACAACATCATGCATGTTACAGACCACTTGACCAACATAATCTAAATTAGGCTCAATAAGGTTCCTCTGTATCAACTCATCATAGTACTCTTTTCCTATTTCCTCCAAATCACAAGACGTTCCATGAACAAATCCTTCGCTAATCCACATGCCAATAATCTCATCGGTGAAGAACACTCTGCTCTTGGGAAGGAGGGAGTAGTGAAGAAAGCAAGGCTTCAAACTAGGACTCAAATCTTCGTAGCTAAGATATATTGCATAGTTTAGCTCTTCAGGCATTTGGGAGACCGACCAAATCGAGTCATTTCGGACATTTTTCCAGTCTCGCCGGCTGGTCCTTTTCTGGCGTAGGAGACCTCCTATTACTTTGATAGCAAGTGGTAAACAATCACATTGTGCTATGATTTCCATTCCAATATCCTTGAGCAGTTCAATCTGGGCTTCATCATTTTCATTTCCAACTACCTACAAGAAACTCATGCCTATTAATAATTCAGAATAATACTACCACTAGTGCCAGAGTGTTGTACCTTGGTCACAGAAGAATGTGATATAGCATACAGTTTTGCAGTCAACAACTCATGGGCACTCACGACTGATGTATAATAAGTAAAGAAAGGATGAGGATGGTCATTTTTCCGAGAAAAATAACAAAATTTTGATCCTACACTGACGGAAGTCATTTAGTTATGTCAGATGTAAGTAACGAACATATTTTAATGGCAGCTTGCATTTTAGCTACCACATCACGAAGATCAAATGAATACTGTGAGGCTTGACGAATCTCCTCTTCTTTGTCCGTATCACTGTTTAAGTAAGCCCACGTACAAACGTTTTGTACGGATCGGAAGCAAAATCAGCTATATTTAGTACGTGTTATGCTTGATTGGTGAGACAACATTAAGTTTAAGGACCTATATATTGTTAGTGTTGATCTCCACCGTTTGGGCCCAACGGACCAAACGGGCCTTGACTCGCGCCCTGATCGGGGGCGCCGAGCCCGTGGAAGGCTGGTGGGCCCCTGTCGCGCAGCACACATATAAAAGAAGAGGTGGGGGTCAGGAGCACGCGGTCCAAAGATTGTCGCCCATTGTCCCACCAATAGAAACCCTAGCCGATCTGGGGGATGTGCTGAAACGGCGGGAAGTCCACCACGCCATCACCAGCTCGCCGTTGTCTCCTAGTGGTCACGGTACTGCGCGCCGGCACCCCTGCGTATCTCGCCGTCGACCACGCCGTCGCCACTGCTACATCAGCCCCTGCGCCGCGACTTCATCACCCTTCCACGGCGGCGCCATGGCAGGCGGTAACCGAAAGGTATTGATCTATGTAAAGAAGTCTAATTTATCCGCTCGATCTACACCTAGATGTTCCAAAGAATCCTAACAATGGTATCAAGAGCCTACTCTAGTGAGTAGGTCGAGAACGAGATGGATCCGAACTCGGATCGAAAGAGTCAAAGAAAAGAAAACCCGATCTCGAATTGGAAGAACAGAAAAAAAGGAAAGAATGGATTCGATTCGATACCTATCGAAGTCGAGACAACCCTAACCCTAGTAGAAAGAGGCGGCGGCGTCGACCTACCTGGTTCTCGCCGCCGGCACCACCGCCGGCCATGGCCATGCGGGAACGACCCAGAGGCGCTGTTTTCGCCAGCGCTCATACCGCCATCGCGCGGAAAGGAGCCGAGCCGCCGCTCCTCATGTGCGCGCGTGCTGGGGCTCAGACCACCGCCCCAAGGCCGTTCGACGGCAGCGTGCTCACCCTCGGGCGAGCGCGCGCGCCGGCGAAGGGCCTCTCGGCGGCGCAGCCACTCCCCTCGCCTCCAGCCGCAAACAGTGCCGCGGCTCCTCGCCGTCGTTGCGAAAGAAAGGTAAGGGGAAGAGAAAAGAGACCGGACCGAGCGCGGGGATCGCGCGGTCATGGCGCCGACGGCCGGACCGAGGAGGCTTGATGGCGCGCCGCCGCCGCCAGCCGAGAAAAACGGGGAGGAAAGAAAAATGGTTTAGGGTTAGGGGAGCAACAGCCGGCGCCGGGTTTTGCCTTGGCAAAATTGACGGGCGGCCGTTGGATGAAATCCGACGGTTAGGAGCGCCTAGGCGGATGGCGGGCCGAGTTCGGCCCAGGAGGGGGCGAATGGGCCGCGCGGCACTGCAGGCCGCGTGTTGGCGGGCCGCCTGCGGCGGCCGGACTGCTAGCGGGCTGCGCAACTGACTGGCGGCGCTGGGCCGAGCCGCAACATGTGGGCCGTTGCGCGCATAGTACAGGCCGCGGGCTATTTCTCTCTCTGGGCTGCATACAAAGTTGAAATCACAGAAAGGTTTTTATTTAGAGGTCATGTTGATGAATTTGATTAGAATTTGTTCTCTATTCAATATTGCACCAACATATATATTGCCTAGAGAATTAAAGTGTGCAATAGTGCATCTGAGTATAGAATGTTACATGTGTCCGCTGCAAAGTTTAAAGGTGTTGCTCTTAATTTTAATTCAAACAAAAGGGAGAATTAATTTTAAGAGCATGGTTAAAGAACTTGCTTTGAGTAAGTTTGTACAGTTTTATCTCTATCCAACTTTGAACCAACAAGATAAATTGTTTAGAGAGAAAATGGGTACAAAGCACTGTTTCTGAAAGAAAGAAAAGGTTTCCACTGCCATAAAGAAAGGAAAAGTTTTCTGCTGGCTTAAAGAAAATAAAGTTTTCCGCTGCAAAGAAAATGTTTAATTTTTCAATTAAGTCGGAACCAACGAGAAGATTTAATTGGAAGAATAGTTTTAAAAACTTAAATGAGTTTTTCCCTGTGGGTAAAAGACACATTTAAAGTTTAAGATAGAAAAGCTTCCGCTGTTTAAAGTCAAAGTTGAGTTTTGGCATAATTCTGCCATTTGAAGTCTCAAAGTTGAGCTTTGTTGAACTCAGAAAGATAATTCTCAAAAGAGAGAAATTAAAAGTTAATTATATATTTTGTTATTTTCTGACCAACGTTGATGATAACAATATTATAATTTTTTTTATGAGTCATCGCTTAAAGTTTAAAGTCTCTGGTAAATATTGCATCAAAGTACCATTTTCAGAGAATAGATAAAGCACTGCTCCTGAACTAGAAAAATGTATTTTCCTAGTTTGCGCTGCAATAAAGTTGTTTATCCTCTAATTAAATTCGAACCAACGGGAGAATTTATTTTTGAGGAGCAAATATATGGTTTTAAAGTTATTGAGATTTCCATACGTTAATTTCGTTTCTGCCCAACGGTGATATGAAATTAATGTAAAAGATTATTCTATTTCTGCCCAACGGTGATATAGAATAGAACTTAAAGTTTTAGTTGTTTTGTTTTCAGACAAAGATTTGTATGTAGTCCTTCTTGAAGGGATAAAAGAAAATGAACTGAGTACTTGCGACTCATAAAGAAAGAAGGTCATCACAAGAGGAAGTATATTCTCTTTAAAGAATATCTTGAAAAGAAAAATACTTATGGATATTGATCCAAAGAAAAGAAGATAGAGCAATAAGAGATTGTTTTGAGAAATGTCTCTTATGTACTCTTCATCAAGTAGAATTCATTTTGAGTTCGTTCAAAGTTGTGATAAGTCATACATATTTAATTTGACCAACGTCGGATTAAACATGTGTGTCATGAAATATTCAGATTTATTTCTGAATTTAATATGAGCCGATCCTGATATTTTTGTCTGGAAAAAGTATGAAATAATACCCGCATGACGGGTAAAGTTGGCATAGTACTAATCTTGCATGGCGGGACAAAGTTGTGATGACTCATGTGCTGGTTTATCCCACACTGGGAGAAAAGTTTGGAGTAGCTTTGCTATTCTAGAATTGATCGGGCACTTCTATTGTGTCACAGTGATTAAGCACTCAATGAGTTTAAGAAGAATGGAAAATTATATACGAACCTCAAAATAAGAAAGATATGCGAGCATGACTTGCTAAAGTACTGGTAATAAAGGACTTTGTTGAGTTCATGAAGTGAAATGAGGAAAAAGTACTGCCATATCGAATAAAGGACTCTATTGTGTTCTCAAAGTAAAATGAATAAAAAGTACTCCCATACGAAGTAACAAATTACTTGATTCTGCATATCATAATCTTGTGGATGAAGTAAGTAATAAAAGTTTCCTCATTCACGAAAGTTGTGAATAGTTTTCGAAACTGTGGCAGAAAAGTTCATGCCACATTTCGAGGGGGAGAAATATGAGACAGATAAAAAGATACTCCCCTGTAATGTGCATTGAAAAGCAAGAGATGATCTATTAAAGAATAAATGTGACCGTCAGGGGGAGTACAACGGTCACTATACTGATACCCCTATGTAAAGAAATGGCTAAATTCCAGTATTTATGCTGGACGACCCTCAAAGATAGTAAGATGGTGCTTACAGAGCACATATAAAGTTTTAACAGATGGAACCCAAATAAAGAGACTTACTGATACGCCATACTTACAAAATATGGTAAAATCTGGGGGAGCATGGTATATAGAGACCTAAAACTTGAAGAGAAGTAGCAATGCGTGTCCACTTCGATGATTCAAGAGCAACAAGGTTCTCATGCCAGCTGACGTTGTATACAACACTTGTTAGCTCTCAAAGAAAATGAATAAAGTAAAGAAGGATCTTGTTATGCAAGATCTCGTTAGTTCATTGCCATTTGGCAAAAGGGAGCAGCAACAGCCCTATACAAAGTAAAGAAAATCAAATGGATGTTGATTCCACTCATTTGAAGAAGTCACGAGAATTCCATGGGTTATGTCCATGGAAAAAGATGTGATTCCTGAAAGAGCCATCACAGTAAGTTATAATGGACCTACAAAATGTCAATGTGACTCCAAAGGGAATGTTGAAAGATATAAAGCAAAATTTATGACAAAATTTTTAGTCAAAGAGAAGAAAGAACATACGGGATACCACAATAGTAAATTTATTTATGGATTGAAGAAATCCTCGAGACGGTGGTATCTAAAACTTATTGAAATAGTAAGAAAGGTTGGGTTTAAAGAGATTGAGGAGGACAATAGTTTTAAGCAAAGTAGAAGAATGAAAAATCTGATTTCCACATCTTAAGTGAAGGTAACATCCTACTTTCTAGTGGTGGTCTTAATATGTTGTTATAAATAAAGAATTTTTGTCCTCAAATTTTGATCTCGGTGATGGATTTTCATTCTATGAATGACTCATCGAAATAAAAGGAAGGGGTATTATGGTTACTGCGAAGGCATACTCAGAAAAGCTTCTAAAGAAATGAAGTATGCAAATGCGTAAACCTACGCCTGTTCCTATCGTCAAGGGTAATAGTTTTGGGAACCTTAGTGTTCTAGGAACCAATGTGAAACGGAAATAGTCCCATGTGCTTCAGCTGTTGGAAGCTTTATAAGCGCGCAAATAAAGAACTTACCCTGACATAGTTTTAAGCATCCGGGTTATTTTGGCAAAAGTTCAATCCAGATATAGATCAATGGAATGAAATTGATAATATCGGCCTCATGCTAAGAAAGAAATTGTCAGTACTCTCAAAAGGTTGTGAGTACAAAAAAAATAGAACTTGTGAAATGTATGGCGAATCCACAATTGTCGCTCACTTTCACACTTGGAGTTTTTGTGTGGAAAAGCTCCAAAATGAAACAATTATCATCAATATGATGCAAAGACATGGTATAGCATGATACAAGGCCGAGGGACAGGCAAAATGGTTAAGGGAACTTGTGCCTGGAGTTGATAATGGTTGACAACAGCAAGGACCATTAAAGTAGTTTACTCCTATGACAACGAGTCAACTGTGGTGCCAAACACGTTGACACAAAGTTATACGTTGTAAAGGAGAAAGTCCGGAATCATGATTGAAATGGATTGTGAGTTTAAATGACAGAAAGTATTTGCGGATCCGCTTACTAAAGGCTTGCCACCCAGTGTGTACAGAGAACATACAGTCGACATGGGTTTATAGTATAGCCTATGTTTTCCGGACGATAAAGGGCCCAAAGTTAAAGTATCTATTTCAGAACCGAGAGGTGTATTGTAGCTGTTAAGTCCATCGGCTATTGACCGTGACGATGAGGCATGCTCATATGCACTAATTCGTGATGGAGTAGGTAGATAAAGAATCAAGAATGAAGAAAGTAAAAGATTGAGATAAGTTAAAATACGAGATAAGATCAAGGGGGAGAATGTTAGTGTTGATCTCCACCGTTTGGGCCCAACGGACCAAACGGGCCTTGACTCGCGCCCTGATCGGGGGCGCCCAGCCCGTGGAAGGCTGGTGGGCCCCCGTCGCGCAGCACACATATAAAGAAGAGGTGGGGGTCAGGAGCACGTGGTCCAAAGATTGTCGCCCTTTGTCCCACCAATAGAAACCCTAGCCGATCTGGGGGATGTGCTGAAGCGGCGGGAAGTCCACCACGCCATCACCAGCTCGCCGTTGTCTCCTAGTGGTCACGGTACTGCGCGCCGGCACCCCTGCGTATCTCGCCGTCGACCACGCTGTCGCCACTGCTACATCAGCCCCTGCGCCGCGACTTCGTCACCCTTCCACGGCGGCGCCATGGCAGGCGGTAACGGTGGTCACCGAAAGGTATTGATCTACGTAAAGAAGTCTAATTTATCCGCTCGATCTACACCTAGATGTTCCAAAGAATCCTAACATATATATATTACCAAAAGCCATGCTTAAGGGCTAAATCTGCATTTTGAGGTACAAGGACCTAGGTGACACCCGGAAGTGTCAAGCTTTGGAGCTAGATCAGCAATTTGAGTGCATAGACCTACGTGATGCAGCCGCTCAGAAGTATCGGCCATGCATTTACTCCAAATTCTATAGGTTCATAAACTTTAGGAGCCAGATCTGCAAGGTTTTTTTTTCGCATACTAGGTATGTTGAAAAAATTGTAACATGTACAGTTAGTATTATTTTTTTAATAATTCATAAGCTTGCTAACTTTTTTAAATATAACGGGGCAGGAGGGGTACCGATTATGAGCCTGTTTGGGAGCACTCCACTCTCAGAAAAGCAGCTCCATTCCATAAACTTCACTCCACCTTTGAGCTCCACTCCACCAACTCTACTCTATTCTGTTCGGCAATTGCATGGCTTCACCCCACCTCCGGCCCAAAGTGCGAATCAATGGCCCAACTTCTTCCTCTCCATAGGCTGTTAGTAGCCTAGCGGTCCAGTCCATTCGTTGTCTCACTTTCACGTGGGTCCCATTATCAGGTGGTTCTTCTACCCGGCCCCAGCCACCGTGCCCTAGGTGCGCCGCCAGAGCAGCTAGCTCCCGTGCGGGCAGCGGCGGTTTCCGCGTGCCACGATGGCGGAGGCTGAGAGCACCGGCGACGGAGGCGGCTGCAAGCCCTGAGGGTGGCGACGGCAAGCCACAGCGGGGGCGGGGGCTAGGGCGGCGGCGGCGGCGGGCCTCGGCGGGGGAGGGGACGGCGGCGGTGGGCCTCGGCGGGGGAGGGGACGGCGGCGGGGACTGGTGCCGGAGACAGCCGGGCTAAGGCCGGTGCTCTCGGCGGCGGAGAGGCGGTGGCGGTGCGATGGGGACTGCAGGAGGAAAGAAAGACCGAGAGTTGACCCAGAATGAAACGTTTTCTTGTGTAAGCAGTGGTATGGTTGGTAATTTTACCCAACTCCATCAGCTCCATGAATTGGTGGAGCACCTCTTGAGGAGCTCCACAAAAAAGGTGGAGTGGAGCTAGTTTTTTGTGGAGTGGAGTGGAGCTGGGTAGGATGTTTGGGTATTTTTTTTCGTGAAGTGGAACCAAGTTTGATGGAGAAGAGTGCTCCCAAACACCCCTTATATTAAAAATAGAATACAGCCAAATTAAGCAATATAGTTAATGCCAAAAAAAACAACTGCAGCCACAATAATGCAGCACCAAGCAACTCGGGCGACGACTCCGGCCACACGGAGATACTCAACGAACATGCACCACAACATAACCCACCGTTTATATTATCTTCACTGATCGATTTAACCGTTGCCCATTGGGTTAAAATAAATCTCGGTTTGTACATGTGAAAGTCGATCCTGCTAGCAGAACCAAACAATTTATAGAATATCTTACTATTACTAATTAGAATCTTCTTTTGGACACTTCAAAAAGTGAAGAAATTCTCATAAAAATCAGAAATATCCGACTATCAATCCGACAACTCTAACTATAATAGTCATTGGATCTTATCCTTTCTAATAAATTATCCACATCTTCCGTTATAAAAATAGACTAAAGTAACCCCCTAAATATGTATCTAAACTACCCACCTCTACTATTATAAAAAATGTAAAGTAATCCCCTAATCTTCATATAAATTACCCACCTATGTCATTATAAAAATAACGCAAATAAACCCCTAAATTTACATATAAATTAATAGCAAAATATTAAAGTGCATGAATATAAAATTCTAAATTACTATTTCTATTAGTATTAATATATTATTTATATTATTGTTTATACTACCCACCATATGTGTCACTATATATTCATGTATGATGGAAGAGATAAGAACACCAATTCACAAACAAATGATTCAATTAAATATATATAAAACACACATGGAAATGTGATGAAAATTAAAATCTATTGCAACTAGATAATAATAAATATGTATTTTAGAGTATGTGTTAGAATATTTAATAGATGAAAGAGGGCGTGAGATAGATAATTATAATTATTGTAGCAATTATTGTAGCAATTTAGTGTCTAATTATTGCCTAATTAGGCTCATTAGATTCCTCTTGCAATTTATAAGCAAACTAAGCAATTCGTATTTTAATTCGTCTAGATTTAATACTCAATGCATGTAAGTGATTCATTTTCGATGTGATAGTTTTGGAAATTTTGAATTTTGCAACCAAACGAGGTCTTAGTCTGCGTCAGCTTTATAATATTAGCTGACACTTTGTCCCTTTAGAGTTTTGAAGTTACTAGTGTAGAATCGATATCCTGCTGTGAACAATGCAGCTAATAAGCAGTAGCTAATTAATGCGATGCAACTATCAAGCGTGATGTGTAAATAAAAAACTAAAACAAGAGGAATTTTTCAACCCATGGGTTAATTTTAAAGAACCTGCTTTTTGAGCAGCAACCATGCATCTTCGGACTCAAGTTTATTGACATGGTGATAGGGCTTCTCCGCCATCATCCCTTGTGCAACTGCGTCATGCCTTGTGGTGACGAGGATTCGGATGCCATGAGCTAGGGTAGCATTGACCAAGGGAGTTCGGAGCACAATATCCCATGCACGGCAGTCCCAAACATCATCCATTATTAGTAAGGTCTTATGTCCCTTCAAGGCTTCTGCGAGGGTTCGCTCTAGTGTGGCTTTTGTATTTCCGGCTATATGGTGGTCCCCACCAGCTTCGGTAATAGCTCTTCTCAATATCTCGGTGTCATTATAGTCCTTGTTGACACTTAACCATATTTTCTTAGTGAACTCTTGTTGGATGATGTCATTGTTGAAGACCTTCTTGGCAAGGGTAGTTTTGCCAATCCCGCCAACTCCCACAATAGCAAAAACCATAATTTTGTGGTATTCTTTATGGGTTTGCTCATGCTTTATTAGCATATCCACTAGATTTCTCGTCTCCTCCTCGATCGTTTCACCTACCAAACCTGACTCGTCGAGCCCTCCTGTAGTTTCAACGGTACTAGGATAAGCTGATACCACCTTTCTTCCACTATCCTTGTAGGAACTGAGGATGACAAAGTTGAATGACGTGCTACGGGCCTTGATGTCATCTAGCCTTTGATTAAGCTTCTTGATGCGGCTTCCGATGCCATGTGCGTGGAGGGGATTGCGCATGCAGAAGAGCAAGGGGTTGAAGCACCCAATGTCCCGTCTTGGACCCTGTTCCATGGCCTTTAGCTGGCACAGATCAAGGATGTCCGTGGCCTCATACATGGTGTCCCGAAGCTCTCTCACCCATGCCTGCACGCTTTGGTCAGTGATGTTCCTCCTGTCGGCGTCGGCAAGGAAGTTCTTGAGGTCCGCAAGCTTGACACCCATCTTGTCGATCTCCCCGGAGACACCCAGCAGCATAGACACCTCTTCTTTGGCCATCTCTGTCAGCATGTTTTGGACGTAGGATGCCAAAGCATCAAGGACGCCCGCCATTAGTGGCAGCTATCTAGCTTTGGTTTTTCCTGCAATAAAATTAGACCAAACGTCAGCATGAGAGGCCGTGAATAATTCTCTTAACTTGAACAAAACCGGATGCTAAAGTTCTGGTTTTTTGCTTGTTTATTATACCGATGATACTGATACTACATGATGCAGTTGACAAATTGGAGCAATATCGAAGGCCTCAGCTGATTCATCCTGGCCCAATTCAAACAGCAAGAGGAAAGAAGAGGCAGAGCTATGCATGGCAAATTGCTCAAACTAACGGTCAAGCTAGCTAGGAAATGACCTGAGGCGAGTTGAGCGGCGACCGGAACTGATGCCACCAGTGATATTTGTGGAACGGGATTTGTTGGTGTGCAGTGTTGGAGGTGGACTGATGATCTTTCCTCAACACGGTAGTCGTCGGCGAAACACGCGACTACTGCTCGATGGAGGCGCGGTGCGGTGGTGAGGGCCGACCGCGAGGATCGTGACAGGCCGGTGTTGGGGGACGAGATGAGTCGACTAAGGCGAAGAAAAGAGGAGGGCTTTTGGTTGCAACGCGAGGTCGTTATGGCCATGAACTGCCATAGCTGGCCATGAACCTGCTGGGGTTTGCTGTGGCTTCGTTGGCTGCTTGAGTTGGGAATTGAAGGATGATTCGGATGGATTCACTGCTGGAGAAAGGCACATCAGTGCCGGTCACAGGACGGCTTAGTGCCGGTCCCTGTGGCCGGCACTAAATGGCCGGCACTAACATGACAGTCGTTAGTGCCGGCTACTCTGACCGGCACTAACGTGCGCATGTTAGTGCCGGTCCGACATACCAGCCGGCACTAACGTGCCCGACCCCGCCTGCCCCCTGGCAGCAAGGTTAGTGCCGGCTGGTATAACTAGCCGGCACTAAATGTTTTTTCTTCTTTATGTTTATTTTTTTTCGTTTTTATACGTATGGCTATGCATATTTCTACCGTATGTGACTACATAGTCGTACTCTTTGCATTACACAGTAATATTAGGACAGCGTATTACAATATATATATATATATATATATATATATATATATATATATATATATATATTCGTCATGTATGGAACACTTAAGAGTTGAGTTCAAAAGTACTTGAGATATTACAAATTATTAAGCACATCAACTATAGTAATTCATCAGCTTCCCCGTCGTCGGATCTTCTTTGGCGACGCTTGTATGGAGATCGCCATGAAATTCACCCTTAGGATTTATGACTTCATCGAGCAGGAATCCGCATATAGCTTCTTGAATTGCCCTGATCCGAGCCATTTCAATGAGTTCTTCTTTCATCCACCAACGCTGTCACATTTTTCGATAAAAACATGAGAATAAAAAATAATGAATTAAAATAATGAGCAGATGTGATTGTGCTCACGTACATTGAATGCCTCCACTGTCATTTGTCTTTTTTCACTTGCAAAAGAGTTGATCCACTCGCATACGTAGTATCCACATAAGTTGTTTTCTTGTTCCTGTCTCCAACACTATGGACAAATGTGGGTTACGATATAGAATTTTTCTGATGTTTATTGCGAATGACATTAGTAGCGAGAGTATATTCATACCGGAAAATCAGTCATGTCACCAGTAAACCTAAAGTAAATAGCAAAATAAATTAACACAATAACATATACACATGTCACCATGAAATAATTCGAAAAAATCATTCTAAATGTGTGATAGTCAAACTATATAGTAAACTTTCTCTAAAAAACAACAAATAATTCTACCTTGCTCAAATTAATGAACAAATTGATAAATCATGTTCATTTTCCCTCACCCTTAAAATCCTTAAAATTTTGCATAATAACATATAGACATGTCCCCGTGAAATAATTCAAAAAATAATAATCTATATGTGTCATACTCAAACTATCTAGTAATCCTTCTCTAAAACACAACAAATCAATTCTATTTTGTTCAAATTAATGAACAAATTGAAAAATTATGCTCATTGTTCCTCAACCTTAAAATCATTATTTTCTTTACCTAGAAAGCATGAAACGAAAGAATAAACACCGTGAAAGAAGAGTGGAAGAAGCTGCTAACTTTTGGTGCACTTGGATGGGTGAAATCCTCACAAATTTTGGAGAAAATGGGCAGCACCTCTCCTCTAACACGCCATGGGAGAGAGGAGAAGCTCGGCCAAATGGATGGGTCGGGCTGGGGAAGAAGGGAGGCGCCAGTATATACGGGGCAACTTAGTGCCGGCCAGTAATTTCAGCCGGTACAACTGTAGACTATTAGTGCCGGCTGGAACCTTAAGCCGGCACTATCCTTCACCGTGCCAAGTTAGTGGCACACTACACTACTACAAAAACGATTTATAGGAACATCCCAATTTTTTTTAGGGGCGGACTAAAATTTCACCCATTGCTATAAATATAGCGAAGGTACTGTAGCATCTGACCTGCCCCTAAAAATACATTTTTAGGAGCAGATCACCCCTTCATCCGCCTCTAAAAATAGCAGTCATTTGTAGGGGCGGGTGAGTCCATCACCCACCCCTAAAGAGTTCAAAACCATCGGCGGTACTTTTGTAAAAAACAATTGAAAACCATCTGCGTGTACTCTCTCTTTCCTCCCTCCTTATCTATTCATTAGGTTGTGTGGGTGGCCTTACCTCTCCCCTCCTCTCTCGTTGTCTATTCCCTCTCCCTCTCCCTCTCCTTATCTCTTCCCTCCCTCCAAGCACAAGGCACTTCGGTGCCATGGGGAGACTAGCGGCCGGCATGGGGCGCAGTGAAACCTAGAGCGGCGGCGCAGCGGTGCGACCGCGACGAGGCGCAGCCGCGGCAGACACGTATGCGGCGGCCCGACCACAATGGGCCGCGGACGCGGCGGCCGGCGTGGCGGGTGGCCAGACGCACGGGGGCTAGCGTGGCGCGGCCACTGGCGGTGGAGCGTGGCGGCCTACTGACGGGAGCTGCCACGTGGTGGCTGAGCGGGTGATGCCACATGGAGGCCGTGCGGGAGGCGGCCGCGCCGAGGCCGAGCTGGAGGCCTAGTGGGAGGCCGCCGTGCAGAGGCCGAGCGGGAGCACGGCTTGGATCGGATCTGCGGCAGCGGGTCCAACGGCGTCACGGCGGGTGCACGGCCTCCCCTGTGGCGCCGTCGAGCGCAGCGGGCGGCCGGGGGCAAACGGCGACGCGGCAGCCGCAGGTCGGACGGCGGAGGGGCAGACGGTGTCACGGCTCGACGACTCCTCCATGCCACCAAGGAGCTTAGCATCGTGCGGCGGGCCGCCACGGGGTGGTGGACGAGGGAGCTCGCGAGCGGCAAGAGGCGCGTTGGAGAGCGTGCGGAGTCGGCGGGCGTCGCTGTCCGGTGGAGTAGCAGAGCTCGATCCAGGCGCTGCGGTCGGTGGGCTGTTTTTTATTTTTTGTTTTGTTTGTAGGTTTGTAGGGGCGGGTGAGGGTCACCCGCCCCTACAAATCTATTTCTAGGGACGGGCACCTGAAAATGGGTTTGTTGGGGCGGGTGATGGGGTGACCCGCCCCTGCAAATGCATTTTTAGCGGCAGATAGCGTACCCGTCCCTACAAATAACTATTTTTGGCTGCGCGAAAAGCAGAGGCGTTTGAGGCATCCGCCCCTAAAAATACCTTTTCACCCGCCTGTATAAATTGTTTATATAGTAGTGCTAGTGACATGATTCCATTCCATAGATGCATATCGACCACAAAAATCACAAGCTTATAATTGAAGCACACATACGTGTCCAAAATAGGTCTAGTTCCACGTTTTTTTAATAATTCAAGCATCAATTTAGATCGATATAACTAGAGCCATTACAAAGAGAATAAAGTAGGAATGAAAATGATATAAATAAAGAAATATATCTGGTGGAAACAACAACCATCGTGAAAACCCGTGCAAATTACGGCAAAAAAGTCGTCTAAATTCACCAAAAAATCACACATGTAGATAATATGATTATACACAACCTTATAAAATATCTTGTCCATACTCGATTTCATTTGTGAGATATAAAAATAAAAAAAATTCAGGCCAGAAAGTTGTCCATATGATTTGTTAGAAATTTTTTATTTTTATATCTCATAAACAGAATCGAGTTTGGAAAAGATATTTTACAAGATTGTGTATCATCATATCATCTACATGTGTAGTTTTTTTGGTGAATTTAAACAACTTTTTTGCCTTGGTTTGCACGGATTTTCACGAAGGTTGCGGTTTTCACCAGATATATTCCCAATTAATATGGGAACAAATTTGGTGGAAACCAAAACCTTCGTGAAAACCTGTGTTTAATTGTTCTATTAGTACAGAGAGGGCCAAACAAACTCACTAAACAGGAAAATATAAGAAAAACAAGATTGCTAAAAATGACAAATAAATATGCATGCTAGTCAGTGCAAATAACAAAGAAGCGTAAGTTAGTTTCTCCCATATTACATAAAAAGCGAAAAGTCCGCTTTACACAGAATTATTACAAAAGTCTGATTTTCAATCTTCAACTATAAAACCATATAACAAAGACCATCCAACTGTTGAATCCGGGCAAATTTGGCCCTTTAAGTGGTTGTGAAGGTGGTTTTCTGTTTTTTGAGAATTAAAAATATTCAAATTTAAACTAAGAAATTATAAGTAATTCATTTTAAATAAAAAAGATAAAATAGGTATCAAAAGTTTTCTAAAAATGTAACCTATCTATTGGTACAATATTTTTTAGTTATTCACATCTAATTTTTTTTATTTTTATAATATTTGGTTCCTTGTAGTTATGTCTCTTATTTTTAAATAACTAAGATTCAAATAGAGCAGTGATAGCTAGGTTATATTTTAGAAAAAAAATTTGTAGTACTTTCATATTTTTCTGATTTAAAATGAATTATTTTTTATTTTTAAGTCTAATTAGAACTTTTAAATTTTTTTAGAAAATATAAAACAACTTTGGAAACCACTCAAAGGCCAAATTTGCTCGGTTTCGATAGTTGGATGGTGTATGTTATTTGATTTTGTAGTTGAAGGTTGAAATTCGGACTACTTCTCCCAGCATAAAAAGAATCATCTCGGTTCATGACTTCATTTATTGTTACCGGTTGCGAATTTCGGTGGACGAACATAGAAATTGTTGGACGATGGCTGAGGAGTGATGAAGGGGCCGCAAGAATGTTGAGTTCTTCTGGTTTAAAAGAAAGAATGTTGAATTCCATGCCATGGTGGACAGCAAGGGCACGTCCGCGGGCAGCCATCCCGTAGCCTGCCCTCGCTGTCCACCGTGAGCTGCACTGAACAGAGAGGAGAATACCCAGCGATAGAGTTTTCTTTATTTTTAACCTTTTTTAAGAATATTTAAGTTTAACCAAGTACAGATTTGATTTGCACAATATAGCCTATTTAGTCGTGTCATTAGGCTTGGCGCGACAGGTAGCCTCTGTCGCGCCACATGCAATCGCCATACTGGCAGGCAGGCCCGGCGCTGCGCCACGGGAGGAGCTGACGTGGCCGCCCCGTCGCGCCACATGCACTGGCGCGACAAGCCTTATCCCGACAAGCCATGAAGGTATTGCCCCTATTTTCCACTATGTCAGAATCCCTAATTGCAGACGCGGATAGAGGCATATTGGAGACGAAATCATTTTTCGTCTGCAAATTTGTGTCACTGATGTGGTGTCATTGGAGACGTGATTTTACGCGTCTGCAATAATAATCATTGGAGACGCGGTTTTAATATTGCAGACGCGGCATTGTCTAGACGCGGCATTGTCTAGACGCGTCTTTGGTCATGCTTATTGGAGACGCATTTTTCTCAACAAGCGTCTCCTTTATAGGGATATCCCAGACAGGGTTATGTGAACCGCGTCTCCTTTAAATAAAAATGGAGACACCAATATTAATTAGACGCGACTCTAATGAATTGATTAGAGACGTGTTTGAGTATAGACGCGCCTCCTTTAAACAAATAGCCCAGACGTATTTATGTTTAGATGTGTCTGTGTTTTTTTGTTGCTCACAGGTTTAGCAGCTAGCTAGCACAGCTCATTGGCAGAACATGCATTAGAACAGAAACACAGATTCACCATCTTGTATAGTACACCACATAATTGGCAGAATATGCATCATCATCATACATAGTACAACATAATGTTCATCATCATCATCATCTTGTACAAGATCAAACTTAATACATACACAAGAACATCAAAATCTGGTTTCATATCCTGCAAGTTTCATATCCTGCAGGCCCTTGGTTCGTCTTTCATAGTACAATTGACATTTTTTGTTCAATTATAATTAAGACCTAGGTTGTCGCAATGAAACTCTCCTTTCGGGTTGATCACCTGGGACATTATGAAGGAGGCAATGCTTTCTCGAATCTTGACCATTACATCTTGGTTGATGGGATTTGTCATCACTTCAAAATCATGTGTATTTCAATAAAATATTTTTAGAACAAGGCACAAATAATACAGCAGAAGGATAAAGTTGATTTGTACATGCGCAAACTAAATGCAGAACAAAAAATCATTGAGAAAAGTTGATTTGTACCAAAGAATTATCCAGTCCTAGTATTTCCATTGCTTCTAGCATGTGATATGCTTTGTAGAAACCACAGGTACTACCAGCAGATTGCTGGTGGCAATGGCAACAATTACACAGAAATACAAATATTAATTTATTGGAGAATGAACAGGTCAATGCACAAAAATCACCAAGACACTTAATCCCTTATATATGTTTGGTCTTAACATGCACTTACCGGGAACTTGGAGACATGTGTCAAGCTCTTACTTCCCTTCCCCCTGACTGGGTATGAATTAAATGCCCTACAAGCATGTAAATTGAAAATTGTTTATGCTCAGTTATTCGTCACTGTTCAAAGTTAACATATAAAATATGGTGATGGTTAGGAACAAAGTAATCACTCATCAATTACTTCTTTCAACAAGGTATGATCACGTGCCTTGGACCTAAGAGAATCGAAGAACAAAATCTTGCTCTATTTTGGAATAATTACCACTAAAATCCAGTGGCCACCGGGGTTATGTGAAAACATAATTATCTCCTTCTTAGCATAATGATTGAGGGCTCTTCCCAAATAATCCACCACATAAGATTTGTTAGTTGTTATGTTTGACAGGGACATTAGCTAAGGATCAAGAAAGCCCACAGGCATGGCCTTTGACTTAGTTTCTTGAAGCAGATATCTAAGAAATTAAAACCAATGTCAAGCAAACATACGGAATGAAGCTAGTAAAACTATACATTACGCTAACTAGTGCTATATGCTGGTGTCAAAGATAGTAGAGGAATTGAAACTTACAATGTGAAACAGCGCAGAAGTGACACATCCAATGCATCAAGTTTGAAGAGGTCATATAAATCATCAAATCCAACAAGGAAAAACTTTGTGTCACAGTCACGCCAAAAATGCTGACGCCTGTACTTGACCACAATGCCATTTTTCTTATTTCCCTGACAACCTTTCATGTAGTAATTGTGGATTTCAACTGTGAAACGTCCAGTGACAAGTAGTTCTGCCTCTGTTAGAATAGCTTGTCCATAAGTGAATTTGGGGTGTGCTTTGGTCCATACATTTGATGGTTGTTTCTTGGATTCCTTGGCAGCAGTAGAAGCCGCCTTCTTCTTCTTACCAGCAGAGGCCTTCTTCTTCTCACTAGCAAAGGCCTTCCCAGCAGCAGCACTAGCAGCAGCAGCTTTCAGCTTCTACTGCTAGTGCCCGGATAGAGTGGTGTCTTCATGTCTGTCACCAACTTTTTCAGTTTCTCGAACTCTAAAATAGTATGCCCATAGTACCCCATGGCATCACACACCATCTCCTCCAATTGATCAGCCACATGGACATAGTTGTCACTGATTTGTATTAGGTCATCGTCTTTAAGATCATTCCCAACAGCCTGATTGTCAGAGTGTACTTCCTCCTCATCTTGACAAGCATAAAATTTTCCAGATTGTTCATTACAAGCGGTTTCTTGATGCATATGGTCGGCCTCAAGGTCTCGAACATTACAACCTTCTTCTCCATGCATAATCCAACAAATGTAGTCATCCATGAAACCTCGAATGATCAAATGGGCATGGACATGAACTGAACCTGAGAACTATATGTCATTCTCACAGTCAACACATGGACAACTTATGGCGGACTTGCCCTGCTTCAACTGATCTGTCTCTGCTGCATCTATGAATGACTTCAAACCAGTCAACACACGTGCGGTTCTTAAGGTACATCCACGTCCGGTCTGCCATCTACATATTCAAGCATGATAAAATTAAAATTTATTCATGAAGCTGTGCATAATAAATAAAGCAATACAAGTATCAATAATAGAGTTACGCATGAATTTCAAAATCTCACCTTGGGGGCTAGCTATGCAGCTAGTGACAAAGCCGTGGGGATGTGCGGCGCAAGGTGATGCTAACAAGTTAATGGCTCCAGAAGACTACAACAACAAAATAAAAAAATATTATTCAACAAATTGAATATATTCAATATATATAATTACATATACATATTAAGTACATAATATAAATTATTTGAACTATTTGTGCATGAATGAACAATTAAAAAAGTCACCTTTTTGGCCGGGGAGGAGAGACCAGCACGGCGAGATGCAGAGGGCAGCCACCGTCCCCTAATTGGACGACGTCGCAGATGACGAGATGCAGAGGTGGCTGCCTGATGATGTGCGGCGACGACCAAACAACGACGATGACCGAGCGTGCGTGGCGAGCTGTTGCCTGGCCGCCCGCAACGACGATGACAGTGATGCGCGGCGGCGGGCAGGCAGTGATGCGCGGGAGGGTCCAATGGCGGTGGGAGGCCCCCGGCGGCGGTGGCGCGCGCGGCGCGTGTGGAGCCGGGGCTAGCTACCTAGGCGCGATCGATGGAGCACGACGAGGCGTGGCGTGGGTATACGGTGCTCCACGGGTAGGTCACCGGCCGGCCTGCTGGTTGTCCACTGTGCCGCGCCCGGCTGGCCAGACGATCGCCGGCTCCCAAAAAGCAGAGCGGAGCACAACAGGAAGAGAGCGAGTGAAGATAGGGCTTCTCAAAACGCGTCTGTATATGTAGCCTTTTGCAGACGTGTTTTCCTTAAAATGCGTCTAGAATTAACGTGTCTCGGATAAGTACGCATCTCCTATACTCTGCGTAAAGCAGACGCGTTTTGTTTAGCCGCGTCTCTAATACATCGCAGACGCGTTTCTAATGACGCGTCTGGGATAAGTCATCATTGGAGACGCATTTTGTTTTTCCAAAGCCTGGAAGACCTTATTGGAGATGCGTTTCAAACCGTAATGTCTGGAAATATGTTTTGGAGACGTGTTCTAATATTTGTGTCTTGAAAACATAGTGTCTTCTTTGATCGTTTCTTACATAGTGTTCCCTTCGTTTTATCGGGTACATTGGTAGATATTAGTGTTTTTTTTGTTGATTAGGGTTAGCGTTCTGATTTGAAGAATGGTGTTGTAGTTGGTAATTAGAGGTTTAGGTGACACTCAAATGGTTCTCTGCTCCCGATTTTAATGAGAGGAATTAGTTGCATGTCTTAAATATTGCATTTTTTAGGGTTAGGTAGTTGGTAGTTAAGCATGTTGAAGCCAGCCCATGTTGAAGTCATGTATGTGCAGTTTCATTGTCTTCATTTATTGTTGGTACTACTGGCGCTTTGTTTCGTCTATGCAGGATGGCTCATCAAATGTTCCCCCTACTGGAGACCTTCTATGACGCCAAGCACCGCGCACACGTACTAGCTGACGAAGGGGAGGTCAGTGGTTTCTATCAACTTATTATTTCAGTTCTTTTGCAGTGCCACCTCCTCAGGAGTCACCTTGAAGCATAGCATGTTTCCGGTATGGCATGTTTGAGAATCAAGTGATGCATGTTTGAGAACAAAAAAAAATCATGTATTGCCTACTAAAATGTCAAAAGAAATTACCAATTCAACCAGTTTCTATAGTTAACAACTGGATCCATTTGTTATTATTAAAATTTAGTGTCACATGTATAGAACGTGATCCCCTGTTAAAATCATGCTTATTTCATTTTGTTAGAACAAACCTTTGACAACAATAACTTTATTATCACCAAAGCCCTAAATAAATCTTAGGAATCTCGTACTCGTAGTTTACTTCCTTTTTCGAAGTATGTACACAATAGTTGCATATTTGAACCCCTTGGGTCAGGTTCCATGTCTTGATTTGGAGTACAACACAATTAGGTTAGATCATTACATAAAAAACAAGCTTTTCATCTAGTGGTGCAAATAAACATGCCCGATACAACATTTCATTTGGGGTTAATATAGTGAATCTAGTAGTCAATATAGTGAATTTTCTTCACGTGTAGTACTGCTTCGGTGAGGCTATCTTTCCCATCGGCCATCGCCTTCATGTGTAGTCAGGCTAGTGTCAATATAGTGAATTTTCTTGGGGTTAATGTTCTAGCGATAGTCTAAAGTCTGAACAAGGTAGAATGATTGTAGGTTATAATGTAAATATCCAATTTATTTCAATTATTTTGCAATGCCAACATTTCTAGCATTCCCATTCATGATACATGAACTGACATTCTATTTTCCCATTTCAGGTGCTGCAGCCCCTCTGTGCACATACGCACTCGCCTCTCCGGTGGGATGAGCGGTATGTGTTGTACCTTCGCCGAGCTGGGTTGTTGCCTCTTGCTCGGGTTGTGTGCGCAGGTCTGCCAGTGATGGATTCACCGCTTTTGACCGCTTTTGTTGATCGTTGGAGGCCGGAGACACATGCTTTCCATTTGCCTTGCGGGGAAGTGTCCATCACTATGCAAGATGTGACAATGATTCTTGGACTACCTCTGAAGGGAAATACAGAATGATGGATGGAGAGATATGGTTGAGTCGTTGATTGGGGTTCGTCCACTAGAACTGCCAGAGGGAGTGAAGGACAGAAAGACCTCATGGTGAGCTCAGCTTGGCTAAGGCAGAATTTCAACCATTGCCCTCAATGAGCACCTTAGGAACTGGTAGAGCGGCATGCACGTGTTTGGTTGTGGCACCTATTTGGAGGCTCCTTTTTTCCTGATGGTTCGGGTAATACTATATCATGGATGATACTTCCTATTATTGGTCAGCAGTGGGAAAACATTGCACAATACAACTGGGGGTCGGCAAAACTTGCTTGGTTGTATCGACAGCTTTGTGACGCATGTCAGTGGGTTGCAAGCAACTCTAACCTAGGAGGTCGTGCATATATATCTATTGCAAATCTGGATTTCGGAGAGGTTTCCAGTAGAACGGCCATACCGTGGTGGTCTAGAGGTACTTATTACGACGTTTAGCAAACTTTGGTTAGTTTCACGGTAATTGGTGTTTCTAACCCATTTGTGCTTCATTTTGTAGGAGTGGCCGCACCCCGATGACGAGGTTAGTTTTTTTTTCTTTTTCTTTTTTTTGGGAACAGACGACGAGGTTAGCTAGCCATGATTTTTTTGACACTATCACACATTTGTCAAAATATATTTGGAGTTACGTATCAGTCACTCCTGCAGAGAGTCCGCCGGAGTTGCAAGCGGATGGCCGCGAAGCTGAACTGCATGGCTAGGCCGGACGAGGCATTTGGCCTAGGGCCACATGCTGCGGGAATTTCAATTGCACATGACACGTCTTCCAGCAGGCGGACGCCAATTCATTACGTCAAGACACCGCTGGAACCCCTTCGCGTTCAACATCGAGGATGGGTTCCCGTGCCGCTTCCAGGGGAAGCTATACAATCACCCCAAGAAACCGAGGAGTCCGACGCACAAGGTGACTCGGGAGATGAGGACCCAGACTTTGAGGTTGTTGGGATGTCACAGATGCTCCACCATGCACGCAGACACAAGGGGAATCTAGCCAGGTAACATTTTTTGGTCTCTATTTGTTGCAAAAATCAATAGGATATTGATTGGTGCGGCACACTAAGCTAATTTGTCCCGTGCAGACCTTGCAGACTCCGGCCCCTCCACGTCACCCTCGTCGTGCACGTGAGCGGACCGATGTTGGTACCACCTATGTTCTGCCCACGGAGCTTGAACGTGCACGACGCCGTAACACGCCGTCGCCGCCGGTAGATGGCCGTTGTAGCATGTATCTGTGTGTCCATCAGCCTAGAGACTTATTTCTGTTTGTAATGCACTATCTACGTTTGTGACAGACTATATGTGCTTCTGATGGACTATTTGAGCTTGTGATGGACTAATTGTGCTTGTGATCAAACCATGTTGTGTTTGTACTTTGTAGTTGCTTCTTTACCCCTTCGAACTTGTGCATTAATGTGTTTTAACTGTAATGTGAAAACCCTGGTAGAACATAAACTTCTGCCTAGGATAATTTCAGGATCAAGTGTTGCCTCAATAATGTGTTCTATTGTAGCAACGAGGTAATGGCCTAAGCTAGAGAGCTTTTTTTGAGGTCATGACCAGATCGGTGGGATCTTTCCTGTGGTTCAAACAATTTTAACACATGGAGCTGTTCATGACATTAGGCACTTGCAGGTGTTTTTGAGAAATCTTACCAGCAATTTGACATTCCAAGAAGCTTATGACATGACTGGCAGGGCATTTCGACGGGGCATTCCTTGTTTTTTTTTTTGGGTTGAACTCAATGGGGGCCATTCCTTGTGAAATAAAGACACATCATTACTCGATGCCGTGTTGATGGTCCTTGCGGTTGCATTGAACAACATCCAGTCCCTGCTGCCGGAACCTGGGTGCTGAGAAAGTGACAAGCACCTCGTCGCCGTGAGAAGCACCAGAAAGCCAAACTGAGATCTTTTCTGTGAAAGCCTTGTCGCGACTGTGCCGCCGCAACAGCCCGCCAGAAATACAGCCCATTCTAGGCCGCGCCAGCCAAACTGGCGCGACAAATAGAGCTTGTGGCGCCAACCGAATTGGCGTGATAAGACTGTGCCGCTGCCAGGAATACAACCCATTCTGGGCTGTGCGCGAGGCTGGCGCGGCGGCACAGCCTTGTCGCGCCAGTGCATGTGGCGCGATAGGGTGGTCATGTCAGCTCTCCCTTGGCGCAGCGCCGGGCCGGCCTGCCAGCATAGCGATCCTGTCGCGCCACTGCATGGCGCGACAGAGGCTACCTATCGCGCCAAGCCCAATGGTGCGACCAAATAGGCTATACGGTGCAAATTAGTCTGTATCGGGTTAAACTTAAAATATTCTTAAAATAAGGTTAAAAAATTGTGATAGAGTCAGGAAATGGTTTTGAGCTGTCGAGGCACGGATCTATCGATGGAGCAAGGAAATTGCTCATCATGCCTGAATGTCCTTTGGATGAACAGCAAAAAAAACTTTTTTGGGCACGGGCAGCTGGCAGAGGGTGCAAGTCTGGACTCCTAGCATCTGATGTCACAATTTATACCATCATCTCTGTACTGGAGTGAAAGGAATAGAGATTTCATAAAGTTAATGGCAGCACAAATGCAGTTCATCCCAAAGGCCCTAATCCACTATGACACTACACCCTTGATGTTCCGTTTGGTTGCTGCTGCCTCCTGTATCTGCCCTGAAAAATTATTTTACACGCTGAACACACGGGTCCTTCCTTGGATGAATTGATCTAACGAGGAGGTGATGTGGTTGGCTTCCTTTCAGTGCAAGCACGCTCGACGCAACAAGAGAACCAAGCAGCCGTAGGCACTGCGCCTGCACCATTGATCAAATATGTTAGTACTATCGATGGAACAGGGAGCAAGTTGCAACGTACGAGTGATGAAGTGTCAAGCACATTCACAAGCAGTCAGCAGCATGAGATGTCCTCTGAGGATGGAGCCAAATTTACCTGAAGCTTAGGCAGAGGGCTGACGTTTGTCCCCAGATGCATGTCCTCCAACGGACACTCATCTTCAACGGGACATGTTACGCGGTAAGGAAATCGGGCGCATGCTAGGCGGCCTGCAGGAGACTGAATGAATTGACATCAACCGGAGGAAAGGTGTCTGAGAAGAGATTGAGATGAAGCAAAGCAGAGTATCAGAAATGAAATGCATCAGATGAAGTTGTTACAGAGTTAATTTACCATGGCCATTGGCAGAAAGTACGGCTGAGTGCACCATTTCCTTGCTTCCTCTTTTACAAACAGCCCATCATCTCAGAGCCATCAGAGTCGTAGGCTGAGAGGCTGATATTTGTCTCCAAGCTGAAAGGATCTCTTGTGTACAACATGTAAAATTTCCTAGGAATGTCGTTGTCGTAATCGTGTGCATAGGCCATGACTTGCTGGATGTGGCTGAACTTTTCCCACTCAGGGCTCCATTTTCCAGTCGCTATGGAGGTGAGCAGCGATAAGGAGCAGAGTAACTGCAAATGCCTAGGGCTTACTTCCTGCAAGTATCTGGGGAGTGTTTCCATGTCATAATCCTCCAGCTCGAGTCTCTGCAGAGAAGGCACACCCTCCAAGATTTTCATCCTCGGGCATAAAGAGATAAAGAGATTCGTCAGCTTCGGCAGATTACTGATCCTCTCGAGTTCAGGGCTTTGAAGCACCTCAGCTTTAGAAACAGAACCTAAGTTATCCGGAGAGCCCGAGAATTCTGGCCCAATATGCTTCAAGGCTGGGGCACGCAGAATCTGTAGGAACTCCAAGCAGGGAAGCCGGCATAAGCCATCAGGGAGCTCCGTGCAGCAAGGCAAGTCTTCCAACATGAGAATCCTCAAGCACCCAAGGGGTTGAACTGTTGGCAACCTCATCCACCTTGGGAGCTGCCTTCCGAAATACCCTCTGATCTGAAGAAACTCTAAGCAAGTTGGAGGGCAGAGCTCATCAAATAAGTCCTCGATTTGTTGTTGCTCTTTCTCAGAGATGCCTTCTTCCCCATTTACTAATTGCCCATCATCTTGATACCTACTGGTGCAACTTAGCAACAGATAGCTTAGGTGTATCTTTTCACCAATCCTGGCCTTAGTGGCAAATGAGGACAAAGGTACATGGTCTAGGCCACTTATATGTAGCCTAATGAGATGGGAGAGAGGCCCCAATTCTTCCAAACTACACCAATCACCATCTATGTGGGTTGGAAACCCATATAATTTTCTCAAATTAGTTAGACCACCAAAACCCCTAGGTATCATATTTATACTTGTGCCGTTAAGGTTAAGATACCTCAATTGCTGTAACTTTGAAATGCTACGAGGAAGTTTTGCCAAATTTTCACAACCTGCAAGACTAATGTGTTGCAATAATTTCATCTTACCAATGTTTTCTGGTAGACTAGATGCCTTGGTGTATTGTATGGACAAATACCTCAAGTGTCTGAGTTCACACAAAGATTTGGCTAATGCATCAAATTCTATTGATTGAATATGCAGGCTCCGTAAACTTGAAAAATAAGCCAAAGTATCACCAGGATTGATCTTTATATGTCGAACCGATATTAGTGTTCTCAGTGATGTGTGTGCTTTCAAGGAACTCCACTCTAACTCACTTGTTTTTGATCCTTCAGTTTCAAGTGATAACCGAAGTATCTTCAGTGGATTAGTTGCACCAGTAGTATCAATTCCACTATTCTGGGTTACTAATGCTTCATATCTGGCCACATATTGAGCAAATGAGCGGACAACATCATGCATATTGCAAGCCAGCTGATCAACATAATTTATATCAGGCTCTATAAGGTTCCTCAGTATTAACTCATCATAGTACTCTTTTCCTGTTACTTCCAATTCACGTGAGTTTCCATGAACAAATCCTTCACCAATCCACATGCCAACAATGTCATGAACGAATAACACCGTGCCCTTTGGGAGGAGGGAGTAGTGCAGAAAGCAAGCCTTCAAGCTAGGTTGCAAATGTTGGTAGCTAAGGTATATTGCACTGTTCAGCTCTTCTGGCATTTGAGATACTGACCATACAGAATCATTCAGAACATTTTCCCAATCACTTCGTCTTGCCCTTTTTTGACACAGGAGTCCTCCCATTACTTTGACAGCAAGCGGTAAACCATCACATTTGTCTATAATTCCCATTCCAATGTCCTTCAGCATATCAATCTTATGTTCATCATTTTCATCTCCAACTACCTGCAAGCAGTTCATTGTAATAATTAACTATGGGACCTACCACTATGCATGTGCAAGACTTCCTTTGACGATGTCAGAAATTAAACTATGTGGTTCATCCGTATGCCAAAAAATGTCTAGCCCCTGAATTTGGGACCGAGTTCAAAAGACACTCATAACTAAAAAAAACAGACAACTACACCCTTTATCTCTAAAAATATGACAAATTACCTTGTGCCATTTAATTTTAATTAAAGTGGTTTTTATGGTTGTTTTGCTAATGTGGCAAAGGCCCCACATGTCTGCATAGAATCCTTTTATGGGATTTTTCCATAAGATTTCCTTGCTATAGATAAAGACTAAGTTCTGATTTTGTTGTTTTTAGGGACCAATCTAAAAAGTGCCATGATAAAGCTATGACCGAGTCAGTCTACATGCATGGATGTCGGCACCTTCGGGTGGCTGACTTAATGGCATTGGCCCCGGGATAGCATGAGGGTCGCATTGCTCACATCAACCCATCACTAGCCGAGCATCATGAAGATGGAGCTGCTATCAGGTCCGCCTTGCTCATTGTGCCAAGATGATGAGAGAGAGAGGCAGCACCGAGAAGTGAGATAAAGAGAGAAGACAAGAGAGAGGTGATGACGAGTGGTGGCCACATGTACGTGAGAGAGGGGAAAGTTATAGGGTGGGTCTTGCATATCATATCAACAAAAACCCACTGCATAAACCACTTTGAATTATTATAGGTGGGTAATTTGTCCTTTTTTAAGTTATAGGTTGTAGTTGTCTGGTTTTTAGTTCTAGGGGATTTTTGAACTTGGTCACAAGTTCAGGGCTAATACAAACTTTACTAAAAGAGAAAAGTCTATATTGCTCCTCCGAACTTGTCACCAAATTTTTAAAATCCCTCCTTAACTCCAAAATCGTACATCCTACAATCCGAACTCTTGAAACCATTTGATTTATCCCCCGGACCAAAACCACCCTGGTTTTCGCCATAGCAGACCGGTTTTTCCTTTTTTTTCTCCCTCCAACATTCATAGGAAGAAGAAAAATAGTTAAATGATCTAAAAATTAGAAAATTTATTACAGAGATAGAGTATGTGATAGGGAAACTATTTTAACTATTGTCTTTAGTTGGAAAGCAAAAATCTTGAAATATAAATATTTGAATATGGGTAAAATTTAAGTTTTTTTTTAAAATTTTTAGGTATCAAAACGTACTCCAAAATTTACCAAACTTGAAACCTAAGGTTTGTTTTCAATTTAGTTTATCATGTTAATTTTAGTTGACTAATGTTCCATAGAAATATTTCAAGAATATTTCAAATTTGTTCATAAAGGGAATATTTGCACCAAATTTGATTATTTTAATAAACTTTTGAATTTTTTTTGTGGAACATGTGTGAAATAGAATTAACATGTTAAACTAAGTTCAAAATGAACCTTAGGTTTCAAATTTGGTAAATTTTGCAGCACATTTTGACACCCTAAAAAGTCATTGAAACTTAAATTTTATCCATATTCAAATATTTATATTTCAATTTTTTTTTGCATTCCAACTAAAAATAATAGTTAAAATAGTTTCCGTATCACCTACGTAACATTTGTAAAAATATTCATAATTTTAAGACCCATTTAACTATTTTTTCCTTGCTATGAAAGTTAGAGGGAGAAAAAAAAAGGAAAACAGCTCTGCTGTGGTGAAAACCAGGGTGGTTTTGGTCCCAGGAGGTAAATCAAATGGTTTCAAGAGTTCGAAGTGCAGGATGTCCGGTTTTGAAGTTAGGGGGGTTTAAAACTCGGTGACAAGTTCAGGGGGGCAATAGAGACTTTTCTCTTATTAAAAAAATTATAGATCTAGCTTAACTTTCCATTCTACAACACAAAATTTTGACCACCATCTTTTATATATATAGACACACACACACAAGGACTACTAACTAAGAAAATTATCAAACTTACTCCCATAACTAATAAAGACATTATGGCATTTCGTCAATCTATACTAAGATCCAATGTTTTGATCTCACACCAAGACAATCTTTATTTTGTTACTATAAGATTCAATCGAGTTTTTAATGGTGCATTTGAGATAAACGTACCCACCCACTTCAACTATCCAATGAATTAATTGTGTATTTGTCTTGATGAATCTCAATTTATTTGTTCCTTAGTTGCTGCTCCAACTATTGCCACTGCTCATGCAACGCCATGCCGAGCTCAGACCCTGCCTGCCTAAGCTTGAAGGCGCGACGAGGCCAAGCAGCTGATTTAATTGTAGATGTTGGTGTGTGTTTGTACGTAGATGAACAAATAGTATATCTGTGCCTAGATGAGAGGCGTAAAATAATATATTTGATGGTGGATTTAACAAAACTGATTTCATTGTAGATGTTGGTGTGTATTTGTAATAAGACCTAGGATAGTATTAAATGGCTTACATTTTGGAACTGGAAGAATAACCTGTGTGAACCTAAAGCTGTTTATCTTCACTTCATCCAAGGTTTTCAGTACTACCAAGGATTAAAATATCAACTCCTCCCATTGTTAATACACTTAGGGTAAAATGCTTCCACTTTTTAAAGTTATGAGCTTTTTTTTTTGTTTTGTCAGAAATATGACGCTGACAACCATTACTTCAATAAATTTTAGTTTGAACTAGAATGGATGCTACAAGATTTGTATTGAAAATATGGACGATTTTAATATTATATCATAGAAGGAAATACTAATGATGTAATAGTTAGTCAGAGGCTTATTCTAACGAAATAGAATATGTATTGTAGAAAACAGAGGGCATATCATTTAGTGCTTGGGTTTATATATCCATGAGGTGGATATAGAGGCCGGTTTATTCTCTATCTGAAAAACATCATTTAGCACAGTTGCTTAAAAATGGGTAATTGACACATAATAGAGGTTTTGCAGATGAATAAAAGCTACATAAATACATAATCATGATAAAAAGTTAACGCATATATTAATGAACTGACCTGCTTCTTGAGCAAAGACCAGGCATCTTCCCGCTCTAATTTGTCGACACGGTGGTAGGGCTCCACAGCCTTCATTCCTCGAGCGACTGTTTCATGTCTTGTAGTTACGAGAACACGGCTGCCTCGATCTAGGACGTTGAACAATGGAGTTTTGAGCACATCCTCCCAAGCATGGTGGTCCCAAACATCATCCATGACCAGCAAGGTTTTGTGTCCATTCACAGCTTCCTTGAGGATCCGTTCAAGTGTTGTCTTTGCATCTCCTGTTGCATGGTCTGCCCCAGCTTCAGTGATGGCTCTCCTCAATAACTCTGTCTCATTGAAGTCATGGTTGACACTTAACCACATTCTTTTCGTGAACTTTTGTTGGATGACGTAATCATTGAAAATCTTTTGGGCGAGGGTGGTCTTGCCAATCCCACCAACTCCCACAATCGCAAAAACCATTATGCTGTTGTAATCTCAACGGGTTTGCTTGTCCTTTGTCAACATCTCCACTAGATTTCTCGTGTCCTTCCCAATATTCACACCGACCAAACTAGACTCATTGAGCTCCCCTGACGTCTCACGGGTACAAGAACGAGATGGTACCACCGCTCTTTCATTGTCCTCATAGGGTTTGAGATCGCTTAAGTTTAATGAATCTCTACGGTCCTTGATGGCATCTAGCCTCTTGTTCAGGTTCTTGATACGGTTGCCAATGTCATGTGCATGTAGAGGATTCCGCATGCAGAAGAGCAATGGGTTCAAGCACCCTAAGTCACGCCTTGGACCTTGGTCCAAGGCCTTGAGCTGGCACAGATCAAGGATGTCAGTAGCATCATACATGGTGTCCCGAAGCTCTCTCACCCATTCCTGAACAGTTAGGTCAGTGATGTTCCTCCGATCAGCGTCGGCAAGGAAGTTCTTGAGGTCTCCAAGCTTGACACCCATTTTGTCAATCTCCCCGGAGACACCAAGCAGCAAATGCACCTCTTCCTTGGCCATCTCCACGAGCATGTTTTGGATGTAGGATGCCAAAGAATCGAGGACGGCCGCCATTATTAGGAGTTTGATTTTGTCTGTAACTGTAACAAAATTAATTATTGGGTTAATTAGATCCATACCATTATAATTTTGCAACTTCTAAATTATACCATTACAATTCACCTATTTCGAACGATACCATTACAATTCGTTTAAACCTTCAAACATGTCATTTTCTATGTCTTCGAAGACCTTGGGCCCACGTGCAGGCGTCCGTGGTACCGTATAGACCAAGATACCCCTGTTGTAATCCTCTCTCTACTCACTGACATGTGGACCCCACATGTCATCCCCTTCCTCCGTCCATTGTTCTCCTTTCCTAGCTCTTCTTCATCTCGTCACCGCCGCTGCCGACCGCCCAGATGGGAGGAGCTCGGGAGGATGGGAGGGACGGGGCTCTGGGGTGGGGTCCATGGGCGGCCCCAATATGGAGCAAAGGTATTCAGTTGAATACCCATTATTTTTGGCCAAAAAATTTGTATACATAGGTATTTCTCAAGTATATACAGAAAAACAAAAAAAAACCATCCTAATAAGCATAAATGGACTCATATCTTTCTCTTCTTTGACTCCCACCAAAATAGCCCACGACCTCCCCTTGGCCCACGGCCCACCTCACGGTCACGCACGTCTCCTATGCCCACTTGCCACAGCCCAGCTCCCTCCCGTCGATCTCTCCCAATTGGGGACGTCTATTCGTCGCCCTCTGCGATTGGCCGAGCGCCCCCGCCGTCCACCGCCGCCTCCGACTCCGGCGGCCTCCGCCGCCGCTACACTAACCGAGCCCATCGCCGCGCCGCCCAGCCGTCGCCGCGCCATCTTCTCGCCCCCGCCGCCGGCCACCGCCCACCGGTTGTCCGGCCCCGCCCGCCCGGTTGCGCTCCAGCGCCGCTGAGCCCTCCGCCGGCCGAACTGCCGCCACCTTCGGTCCTGCGCCGCCCAGAACCCCTCTTCTACGGCCGCCGGCCATTGAAAGCCCCGGCAACCCGAAACCCTAAAGGTCTGCCGCCGCCCTCCATAGGGATGGCAATTGCACCCTCGGATGCAGGTACCCACGGATTTCAGACCCGGTGGATGCGGGTGCGGATTCCAAATTTAACCCACGGGTGCACCCGCACCCGCACCCGCACCATCCCTATAAATCCCGGCCCAATAGCATTGGCCCAGCCCATTTACAATGTCCAACGTATAAATACCTGGACCTAAACCCTAAATTCCAATCCCCATTCCCCACTCCCCAGCAGGCATCCGCCTGCAGCCCGACGCCCCGAGGCCCCGACCTCGCGTCCTCGCCCAGGCAGGCAGCCAGCGGCCGGCGGCGCTCCATCGTCCCCATTCCCAGCGACCGGCGGCCAGTGCCGGTGCCCGCGCCCACACCTCGCCTCAGCCCCTCGCCCCCTCCCCGCGCCTCGCCGGCGCAGCAAGAAGGCAGGCCGCCACCACAGGCCCGCAGCACGGCGGAAGGTAGTAGAGTACAAGGATCTGTTGCCACACCCTACATGCAGGCGGAAGGTAGTGGAGTACAAGGATCTGTTGCCACACCGGCGGGCACCCGAAACCCACCCGAAACCCGGCGGGTGGGGGTGCATTTCTGGTGCAGAAATGCACCCGCGGGTCTGCCTGCGGCCGGCTTTTCCCAGACCCAGCGGATTTGTCTGCAGGCGAGTTTTCGTCAAACCCGAACCCGCATCCGCGGGTGCCATCCCTAGCCCTCCACTACCCAGACCCCCGGTCGACCTTCCCCCACCGCCCACCCCTCAACGGCGCGCTCGTCTCCGCGAGGAAGATCAACAATGGCGGCGCTTCTTCCTTCTCTTCCTTCTGCGATAGGAGCGCTCGCACCCGCGCGCGTGATGAATAGACACGGCGCCCCCAATTCGTGACTGCCGATCCCATCCCAACCCTAGCGGTTGCTGCCCAGCAGCTGCAGGCCCCTGAGCGGTGGTGGTGGCAGCTAGGACTGAGGCAGGTGCGCAGCACACCTGCACACGCCAGCATGGGAAAGAGCACAGGGTCTTGTTTGGTTATAGTACATGATTCTTGAGAAGAGAATTTCTCATGCATGGAGTACTAAATGAAATTTATTTGCAAAACCTTTTCAGGGATGGTGTAATTTTTCGCGATGAATCTAATAATGGTAATTGACAATGATTGGCTACTGTGCTGCTACAGTAACCATCCTCTAATTACGCGGTCAAATGCCTCACTAGATTTTTCAGGGTTCCTAGCATGGGGGTTTTAGAATTGGTTTTGTAAACTGACTTAGTTTGACACATAATTAGGGGTCAAAGTGTTAATTTCCTATAATTCTAGGAAACCAAACGGGGCCCATGACGCGCAGGAGCCGAGCCGATTGGCGCAGCCGCGCAGGAGCATGAGCGGCCGCCTGCTCCTGCTCCCTGGCTCCCTTCTGCCCTTTTCGACGCAGCTCCTGGCCTCGCTCCGTGCAGCGCAGGCAGGCGGGCACGAAGGGCGGCCAGCCGGGCAGCAAGCTCCGGGTGCTGCGTATCAATTGCAGAATTGCTAGGTAATATGGGTGATGGTCCCATAGATGTAGAAAAGGTTGTTGCAATGCTATGTATCAATTTCTGAAACTTGATTGCTTGTATTGTAATATGTAGGTTTGAATCATGAAAAGATGGAAGGGTGGCAGTACCACTACTGTTTCGAGATCTTTTTTGGAAAGAACTGCAAAAAAAAAAGACAATCTGAGCTGGGTGTTTCTCCAACTATCAATGAAAGCCAGCTGCAAATGGTGGTATTCCAAGAACAGAGTAGCAGTGGGCCAATTATTCAAGATGATGAACCAGTGAGAGTTGAGTAGAGCCAGTTGAACCCCCAATAATTGAAGATGATGAACCAGTGAGCGTTGAGTCAGTTGAACCAGTGAATTCTTCTTGCAAGCGAAGGATGAGGACATTATCAAGTATTTTAAAGTCATGAAGGAACCCAAAGTTATCTCGTAAGTTGTAAGCATTCTTGTAAATGCCATTAGTTGTTTTACAATTTTATCCTTTTTTATTTCATATTTTCCCACTTTGATATATTAATCATTTAGTACAACTATTATATATATATATATATATTGAATCATTTCAAATTATGAATAATTTGTGTTATTGGTACTCAATCGATTATGTGCTACTAGTTTATGATTTGAGTTATAAAAAAATTCACTACTACTTGAAATTTTGAATACACACCTCCTAAATTCTAAGCCCGCCATTGGTGGGGTCAGAGGCGCCCGACCATGGGCGGTGAGCTCCATGCGGCCGCGGCCACCGAGGAGGAAGAACTGGGAGATCTTCTAGAGCGTGGAGTAGGCGAAGGCCCTGTGCTCCTCGGGCGGGATATGGTATGGCGCTTGGTTTGCTTCGCCGCCACCCGCAGCTTGACCAGCGCCACCACCTCCTCCGGTTGCGACAGCGCCCCCCATTGTCGCGGGGTTTTTACATTTTTACCATTATAACGGATGTCGCTCATCAGATTATCACTCTTAGAATGACACCTACATCTATACCAGCGGAGAGAAGTTTAAGTTACTTTTTTACCACATTTGCTGATGTGGTAGCCACGGCAGCAGGCCACGCGAGCGCCGAGTCAGCAGTGTGCCAACGTCGTGCTCCCACCGTTACTGCACGCTGGACCCTGTGCTTGATTTTAGGTACCCGCTGACCAGATTCTTGAAAAATCCCTTCTTGCTGAATCCCAGAGCATCAAGCAATGTATCTAGCTCATCAACCCGTAGCATACATGAAGGGCGGAGGCCATGGACGCCGCCGCGCGCCTGGATCCGGAGGCCAAGTCCATCGTGCCGCGCCGCCAAGGCCACCGTGCCGAGCCGCCATGGCCACGGGCGGCAGGGGCGGAGCGCGGAGGCCGCCAGATGGGGAGGGAGGAGGAGGCCGCCTCGCCTCGCCATGGCCGCCGTGGAGGAGGTCCTCGCCGCCAGCTGCAGGGCGCGCGTGCCGAGCTCGCCGCCAGCTACAGGGCGCCGCTCCTGTTCGAGCCCGCCGCCGCGCGCCTGCTCCGCAGCCTGCCCGCGAGCGCCGGCGTGGGCCACGCCGCCATAGCGTCTGCGCCTGCGTCGCCGCCGCGGCCCCCGCACACGCCCGCCGCTGGCTCGCCGCCGCGGTGCGCAGGCCGCCGCGGTCTCTGGCGCGCACCAGCCGTCGCGCGCCGGCCGTCGCCCGCGCGAGAGGGAAGGGAGAGGGAGGGGTGCGCCTGGCCGGATCCCGGGCGTGGCTCCTCGGCCCGGCCACCGGCCACCGGCGAGATCAGGGCGCATTGCCGCCGCCTCAGCAGGAGCCTTCTCCTCCACCACGAGCTTGCAGGCTTCGTCGAACACCTTCAGGAACGCCGCAAAGGCGCCGGCAAGGTGGGAGACGAGCGCGGCAGCGGCTTGGGGCGAGGGCGGGCTGGAGGACGCGGCCAGGGACTTGAACACGATCCACGCGTCGTCCGAGCGGTCCTCGGCGACGACGGCGAGGAGGTCGGACTCGAGTGCGGCGGCGGCCGCGACGGGGAGCGTCTTTCTGGGGGCGGGGTCATGGGCCGGGGGTGGGGGCTGCGGTGGCGGTTGGGGCCTCTGACGCGGCGCGAAAACGGAGTGCTGGAGGAAAGAGGAGGAGGAGGAGACCCGCGCGGCGAGGGGCAGAGGTAGCCGGCGCCGGAGGCGGAGTAGGGCGCTTATTTGGCGGCGGTGTTTTTGCTGTCGAGGTGTTCTGTCGGAGGGTCGGGCGTACCCAGGCGGGAGTCGGGCCCAGCGTGCAGTAACGGCGGGAGCACGACGTTGGCACACTGCTGACTCGGCGCTCGCGTGGCCTGCTGCCGTGGCTACCACATCAGCAAATGTGGTAAAAAAGTAACTTAAACTTCTCTCCGCTGGTATAGATGTAGGTGTCATTTTAAGAGTGATAATTTGATGAGCGTCATTCGTTATAATGGTAAAAATATAAAAGCCCCCATTGTCGCCGATCCAGCCAACAACCGGCCTCCTCGCGAGCCCCAATAGGACGACCAGTCTGCCGGATCAAAGAGAGATGCCGATTCGATGTGGAGTATTTCTAGTAGCGCCTCCCCTCCCCTACTTGGGAAGAGACGAGACGAGTTGAGATGAAAACTGAGAAGGGTGTAGCCGTCCGCCGCGCTGTCCGTTGTGTTGGTGAGCGTGGGTTCCTTTTGTAATTAAATCCGAGTCATCCAGGTTGTTGGGTAGAAGCTGGTGGAACGATCTCCCATTCTCTCGCCATCTCGTTCTCTCTGCTGGGAGCGCAGCCATGGGAGGGGAAGGTGCGAGGGGAGGAGCTCAGGAGGATGGGAGGGGCGGGGGTTCTGAAAGGTTCTGGGGCGGGGTCGGAGGTGCCCGGCCATGGGCGGCACGCTCCGGGTGGCCGCAGCCACCGAGGAGGAGGAAGAACTGGGCGACCGTCGAGGAGGAAGAAGATCTGGGCGGCCGGCAGCGGCGGCAATGAGAGGAAGAAGAGCAGAGGATTTATTATACCAAATCTCAGCACGGACAGGCCATTAGTTAGACTGTCTACAGTACTGCTTCTTCGTTATTATCTTGGTAAGAAACAGTACGATCCAAATGCAAAAGTTTTGTTTCTCTCTGCTTGTTTTTACCGGTAATTCAGATCCTATGTGATTCAACATATGCAGTTTGGGACTTGTAACTGGAGCAAAATCAGCATAGTGCTAGATACCGTAGTGGCTGCGAGTTTTTATTTTGCTACTGAGGCGAAGAACATCAGAGAGAATGAGAGAAGGATAAGGCGCGATAGAGTGAGAGGCAGAGAATACGCACCTGTATTTGCAGAAGTCTCTTGATCTCCAGATGTTTGGTATGGGTGGAGGAAGAGAGGACCCGGGTACTCTGTTTGTTGTGGCAAAGCAGACTTGCTTGTTGGTTCCAAAGAACAATGGTATTAAATGCAGTGTTTGGGTGGTGCTTGCCTCTCTTCTTCTATTTTATAACCGCTCCATGTGTAGGGGGAAGAGCTGCATATGCATCCGTACTAGGTGCGGTGGTTGTGCTCAATAGTTTCTTCTGAAGAAAATTATACTAACCTTGTGTCAGGCCAGTGGATGATTGAGCTGCATCGACAAGTCTACGCTATCCGACGGCCACTTTTTCGAGGTCTTTGGCAGAGTAGTACGCCAACATTATGGCGTGTTTAGATTTTTAAACATAAATCTCGTAAACGCAAAAAAAAATCACATCGAATGTTGGGATACATGTATGGAGTACTAAATGAAATTTATTTATAAAACTTTTTTACATAGATGGGCTGTAAATCGCGAGACGAATCTAATGACCCTACTTAATATATGATTTGCAACAGTGATGCTACAGGAACCATCCGCTAATTATGAATTAATCATAGATTAATTAGCAGCATTAGATTCGTCTCGCGATTTACAACCTATCTATACAAAAAATTTTGTAAATAAACTTTATTTAGTACTTCAAATTAGTAAAATTCCAACATAAAATTTTTACATATAAAAAACTAAACACAGCTAATTTTACGTTGGAATCGCTATCTTCCTACCATAAATTTTGTAGAAGTAAACCTAGGCCGTGTTTAGTTTTTTACGTATAAAAATTTTACGTTGAGATCTTACTAATTTGAAATACTAAATGAAATTTATTGGAGACGGTAGACTACGACCTATGCGAATGGTAGGTTAGCCGTTCGAGCAGGGAGGAGCCAAGCGTTTCTTAAATGTGTACTCCCTCCATACCCAAAAAACTTGACGTTTAGGACAACGACACGGTCTCCAAAACACAACTTTGACTTCTTATTCCTCTAAAAATATTTATCAAAAAGTGATATATGTATACTTTCATAAAAGTATTTTTCAAGACAAATCTATTCATATAATTTTTACATTTTCAAACTTAACAACTTGAGAGTTACGGAGTATTCATGATTTATATTCTCAAGGTTTGACTCAAACCTTGTCCTAAACGTCAGGTTTTTTGGGTATAGAGGGAGTATTGGCCAATCACCCACTGCTAGCTTTGTTCTTTCGGTGGCCTAATGCATGCATTTGGAAGGCAGATCGATCCTGAGCCACCCCCCTCCCCTCCCTCTTTCAGACTTTCAGTAGCTATCTTTGACAAATTCAGAACCTTCTGAGTTGTTTCGGGCAGTGCTCTGGTCACATGCCTATCCCATCAAGCTAACAAGTTGATTGACTTTTCAGTTCCGAGGTAGTACATCAGTATTTTGCTCATGTACTTGAGGCTGTGTTTAGTTGTAAAAAAGATGCGAAAAGTGTTTGCGATAAGTATTGTAACAATTTTTGTTTATATGTGGTAAATATTGTTCTACCATAGGCTAACTAGGTTCGATAAAATTTGTCTCGCAACGTACATCAAAACTATGCAATTAATTTTTTTTATTTACCTACATTTAGTACTCCATGCATGGGTCATTTGCTATATTTAATGTTTCGATGTGATGGAAAGTTTGGAAAATTTGGAGGAGTTGGGGAAACTAAACACAGCCTGAAATGAAATGTCCAGGCTGAGCTTACTTGAATTTGGGTAGAGTAACTTATGTCTCTATATTTTGTTTTATGAAGGAAATCAGTTCGAAGTAGTAAGAGTTATAAGTTGGGACATGAAGAGTACTGATCTCTGGTGGCCAAACGCCCTTAGGATCAGGATGCTAAATCTGCGGGTGATCGTAACATACCTCCTCCAGCGGTCGATTTTTTTCCATCCACGTGCCTTTATCCTCCGCGCTCCTCCTCTCCTTCCTTTTCCACTGCACACAGGCTCTCCCCTCCCTCCCATCTGGATCTCGAGTAGCGCCCCCTTCCCCTTTTTCCTTTCTGCTCCAGATCTCGAGCATGGCGCCCCCTTCTCCTTTTTCCTTTCTGCTCCATGGCGAGTCGGCGGCGGGGCCGGGGCGGGAGGCGCGGGGGGACTGCAGGGCCGGCGGCGCGAGGGGCGGCGCGAGCCGCGGCGGGGCGGGCGGCGCGAGCGGCGGGTCCGGCGGCGGCGGGGCGCGGCGGGGTGCGGCAGCGGCGGGGCGCTGCGGGAGGCGCGGTGCGCCGGCAGGGGCGGCGGCGCTCGCCACCAGCGCCGCCCCTGCCGAGATTCAGTTTTTTTCTTTGCATACAAATTTTTTTTTGAAAATAATAGCCGAGTTTTTTTTTGGATGTACATTTTTTTTTCTTCCATTTGATAAATTTCTCTCTTTCAAAATTTTTCTCGTAAATTTTTTTTATCTCACCAATTTGTTTCTTGAAATTTTTTCTACCCACCAATTTTTCACTTTGAAAAATTATTTGACTCATAAAAAAATGTCTGAAATTATTTTTCTCAGAAAACGACAAAAAAATTCTAAAAACGGAAAAAAAAATACTGTCGAAAAATCGACCGTACGGGAGCCTCGGTTAACCGTAAATTAGCGGTACCCTTAGGATGTGTTTGGTTGGTGGGATGGGGGCGGATGGACATTCAGAGCGGAGCCATTCCCATTTAGAAATATTCTTTATAGATCGTGCACCCACCGCTTGTTTATTTCGGTCGAACGCAGCAGCTCCGACGCGTCTTGCTCCTTCCACGCCCGCGTGTTCAGTCACCGCTTCCCACCCACCTTCTCACTGCTCCACCTTCTCGTTTCCATCTGCGCGTCATCCTCGCCTGTTCTTCCCGTGCGCGCCCTTCTCTTCCCGCGCAGGCGCCACCACCGCCGGGCGCCGCCACCGGATCCAGCTGCGGCGGCACCTCCCTCCACTTCCCCTGCCCCTCGGAGCACTGCCGTCCGCGCCCCTCCATCTCTTGTTCCCCAACGTCGACCCCCCCCCCCCCCCCCCCCCCCCCCCTCCCTGGACCGCGGGAAGCAGCGTCCGCCGGCGGACCCTGCCGCGTTGACCCCTCTCTGCACTTCCCCTGCCCCCACGAAGAACTGCCGATGCCGGCCCCGACTCGCCACCACCTCAAGTCCTCAACTCTGGAAATCGAAGCAGGGTCCCTGCCCACCACCGGCAGCTACCCCCACCCGATCTCCTTCTGTAGCTGCAAGACACCACCGTCCGCTGATTCACGTGAGCAAATTGAATCCTGGTGGCCTCCTCGAGCATCCCCTCCTCAACAAAATTATTAATGGCCATATTCTCTTATTTCTGGCAGATGTTTTTTCGAGCAATATTTCTGGCAGATTGATGCCCCTATATCGTTCCATGGGATAATTAAGGATATATATTATATATAATTATCTCTTAATTTTTATATTTAACTGTGACATATATGTAATTGTGATGTATGTCATTGTTCCCTTATTTATATGTGGGTTATGATTGTGCATTAGTGGTAAACTCACCACAATAGAGAAGTGACTCTGCTAAAAAAATACACATACGTATCGGGCCGGAACCCCCGGTTTGTACTGGGCGCCGGCCCAATACCACCTGGCCACTTAGTACCGGTCAGGCCGCCCGGTACTAAATGTGCATTTTAGTACCGGTCAGGCTGCTCGGTACGAAAGTATTTTTTTTCCTATTTTTTCCATTTTTTTAGGCTTTAATTAATTCGTATTCGTATATCTTTGCGTATTCGTATTTGTGTATGTTTGCGTATTCACATTCTAGCACATCTGCGTATTCGTATATATTCATATCTATTATACAATTGAATATATTTATTATAATTATATAAACTCGAAATATTATATGTACTTCTAATATAAATATATTAATAATAAATTCGGGATTCATAATATATTTACAAGTCGTCGTGCACCTAAGTTTTGTCCAACAAATTTTTACAAGATACTAAGTGTCCTTGGGCGCCTCATCATCATCGCTGATGTCCTTATTCGGATCCGCTCGACCCACACTTATTCTAGGATTCGCAAAAAAAATTCCAGTTGGATTTATGACTTCATCTAGGATGAATCCACAGATTGCTTCTTGAATTGCTTTGATTCTTTCTGGTTGGATGAGGTCATTCTCCATGTAAGAAATCTGTCAAGTGCAAACACCAATATTTTGAATTAATACCTAGATGGAAATAAATGCAAGTAATTGTTAGTAATGTTGTTGTACGTACCTTGTATTCATGTGTTGACATTGAGCTGCGGCAGCAAAAATCCAACATGTACTCACAAACGTATTATCCACATAGGTTGTTTCCTGGCGCCTGTCTCATAATATATATATGGGTTATGAAATATTTATATTGATTAAAAAACGACAGTAGATTTGCGATATGTATTCGTACCTGTCAGTGGGTGGTGAATTCAATCGGGGCTGGAGGTGACGATATTCCTGTATGTTTTTGGAGGAAACGAGCCTATGCTTTTTGGATGATGTTTATGAGGTCTTGGTAATAATATGTTGACTTCCTCAAGGAGTCGTACATCCGAACTCGGCATTTATCGATCTCGATAATAAGAAGGATCCAATGAAACATGTTTCATGCACATATATGTATAAAAAATGTTGGATATATATACACATATATACAGTGAAGTCAAGAAAAAAGATAAAGAACTCACTCGTTGATTTGCTCTCAGTGCAACAGTGGCGACGCTGACTGCGCCAAATACTGTGTTCGTATCAACCGGAAGTGCTGGTGATGCGACCAGCCGATCACCCTGTCTGTTCGGTGGGTATATATTGTATAGATCTCATCAATGAGAATCAATCATTTCCATTCAATCATTCACATACCATTTGCACTACTCTTACTAGACACTCTGTTCGTTTGGCTTGTCAGTCAATCAGTCAGCAGTGTTTTTTTCTTACACTAAATTAGCACCAGCCACTGACTACCAATCAATTAGCAGTGTTTTTTTCTCATAACAAATCAACACCGGTCACCGGCCACAGCCAAATGAACCGAGAGAATATTTGTGCCATCTATCTGACAGGGGACGCGTGGACCACGAAGTGGCAGCAGGCGCCAACCAGTTTTGCGGGGCGCGGGTGCATGTGTTGAGTTAGGACATGTGACCATACTTTGATTAGATGAAGCTGGTACGAATCGTGAGTTATTACTCATGTTCCAAAAAAACCTCGAACTAACTTTTCTCCTAAACTTTATGTCCTTTTTCAAATATGTTTGAACTATAATATTGTTTAGAATTAATATGATAAAATAAGATCCAATATATATTTCTATGTTTTAAAAAAATCAGCATTTCCAAAAACCTATTTCAACATTTACATTTGAGAATATCAACATTTTACGTGAAATATTGGACTAGATTATTTAAATGTTGACCTGGTTTGAATGAATGTTGAGTCTAGTACAAACAAATGTTGGATTTGCTTTCTCTCTCTTATAATAACATAAACTATAAATACAACAAATTAAGAAAAAAAAAGTCTTACATGAAAGCACATGCGAACAGCCAACCTCTATTGTACCTGCTCCTACTGTGCGCTGCTGACTGCATGTGCAACATGGGCTGGGCCGGTTTGTCTGCTAATCATGTTTTATCTTGGGCTTTAAAGATATGTCCAATAAAAAATTTTCCACAAGACGCCCCTCGGACGGACGCTGCAGCAGAGCAGACAGCAGAGTGCAAGCAAGCAAGCGCGAACGGGCGCAGCTGGCTGCAGCCGCGCGCAGCGCAGGCGTGCGAGGACAGCAGCTGCAGTGTCCAACTATCCATCCATCACCAAGCATCTTTTTTTTTTGAAAACGAACGTGCAAGAAATGGTTTTTGGAAAAGACTCGAATGTCCCTGCTCCATGGCAATGCAGTCCTAGTACGGGCCAGGCCTGTTTGGTACGGTTGGGCTCCTCCACGGGCTTCTGCATGATGGAACTCTATGAACCCGGACTGCATAACGGAAGCCCGAGTAACCTTAAAGGTCAAGCCGTGTAAACCAGGCCCAATAATATTTTTTCACACTTAATTTCTGCTGAGAGAAGCTGTTCGGTAGAGGAGCAATGAAAACGGATGAATGAAGCACCTCTCTCCAAACCATGCTATGACTACATTGCTTTCATTTTTTTTGAAAAGAGAAATTTTATTGATTTCAAGCACAATACATCAAGGTGATACATCGTCTTGAAATTTTCCCGACCTCTGCCTAAACGACACACAGCCTAAAAAGAGTTTGATAAAGATCCTTCCACACTAATGACTGTCAATCCGAAGACTAGACCGCCACACATGTGCCCGGGCAAAAAAAATCATTGGCCACCTGTGCCAAGAAATGAGAGGCCGCTACAATCTTGTCCTGCAAAGTATACTTCTGAAGGATAGCCCATGTACGGAGCCAGTGCGTAGTTGAGTAGATAACCTGCAAAATGGAAGATTTTTTGTTATCGAACACCACCGTATTTCTGCATAGCCAAACAGACCAACACAAGGCTGTCGCGCCCAGAAGTACTAGTGGCTTATATTCTTTAGAAATTCCATTGAGCCAACTCCCACACATACTAGGCATATTATGAGGTTTTGGTATGCCCCAGGCCGCATAGACCGAAGCCCATACCATTCTCGCGAATCGGCAGTCAAAAAACAGATGTTGTATCGTTTCATTCTCATGACAGAAACAGCACTGTTGGTTCCCTGCCAATTCCGTTTTGCAAGATTATCCTTTGTAAGAATGACGCCTCGTCTAAGATACCAGAGGAATATCTTTATCTTGAGTGGGGCTTTTAATTTCCATATTCTCTTATTTAGGTTAGGAGTGTTCTAATTGATTAAAACCAGATAATGTGACTTTACCGAAAAAACACATGTCTGGTGTAGGTTCCATTTAAATTCATCCCTTTCTTGGCTGAGAACTATAGTTGATAGACGTGAGACAAGATTATTCCACATCACCAACTTATTTCCAATTAGATCTCTACGCCAGGAGAGGTTCGGGATCTGTGTACTTAGTACATCAACCACCGTATCTGGTTTCTTCTTGATTATATTATAAAGTTGTGGGTATTGATCGAGTAAAGGACTATTTTCTAATCAAGTGTCTTCCCAGAATCTTACTTGAGACCCATCATTTATCACGAATGTTCCGAATCTTAAAAAATCTCGTGTTACCTTCATCAGGCTTGCCCAAAAATGTGAATCTCCGCTCTTTCATTGGGCCTATACCAACGGTTGTTAACAGGCGGTACAGCCACTTACTGAGCAAAGCTATATTTTTTAATTCCAAATTATGAATCCCTAGTCCCCCTTGATCCTTGGGTTGACACAAGATGTCCCACTTTGCTAGCTGATACTTTTTTTTATGCTCGTCACTTTGCCAAAAAAAATCTAGATCGAAAATAGTCCAACTTCTTACGAACCCCTTTTGGGATTTCAAAGAAGGACATTATGTACATAGGTAAGCTGCTAAGAACAGAATTAATGAGTGTTAAACGACCTCCAATTGAAAGGTGTTTACCTTTCCAACTACTGAGACGTTTTTCAAACCGTTCTTGAATTTTCAGCCAATCGCTATTAGACAATTTTCTATAATGAATCGGAATGCCTAAGTATCGGATTGAGAAAGATCCTGGATTGCAACCAAACAGTTCCATGTACTGACTTTCGCAATTCTTCGCTTCTCCAAAGCAGAAGATTTCACTCTTATGGAAATTAATTTTGAGGCCCGATAGCTGCTCAAAAGCACAAAGAATAGTCCTCATGTTATGAGCCTACTCTAGGTTATGGTCCATAAAGAGAATTGTATCATCAGCATATTGTAGTATTGATAGCCCGTCATCTACCAAATGGGGCACCACACCACTCAGCAAACCCTCTGCTTTTGCTCTCTTAATGAAAAGTGTGAGCATGTCGGCTACTAAATTAAAAAGGATGGGTGAGAGTGGGTCTCCTTGCCTAAGTCCTTTCTTTGTTTGAAAATATGGACCCACCTCATCGTTGACATTTATTGCAACATTTCCACCTGAGATGAAAGACTTAATCCAATCAATCCACTTGTTTGAAAAGCCTTTCAGCCGAAGCGTCTGAATCAGGAAGTTCCACCTCACTTTATCATAGGCTTTTTCAAAATCTATTTTGAAAATTACCCCACTCTGGTTCTTGCGATGTAATTCGTGAACCGTTTCATGCAAGATCACAACACCTTCTAAAATATTTCGGCCACGCATAAATGCCGTCTGTGAAGGGCTAATTATGTTATCTGCAACCGAATTGACACGGATTGTCGCCACTTTCGTGAAGATTTTAAAACTCACATTCAGGAGGCATATCGGCCTGTATTGCTGGATTTTACTGGCTTCTTGTGTTTTTGGCAATAACGTTATGACACCAAAATTTAGACTGAAAAGGGGAAGATCACCATTATGCAGGTCATGAAACATTTGCATGAGGTCCCCTTTGATGACATCCCAAAACTGCTGATAGAATTCAACTGGGAAACCGTCTGGTCCTGGCGCTTTGTTATGATTCATATCAAAGATTGCATCCCGAATCTCCTTTTCAGTGAAAGGAGCTACGAGGAATGCATTTTTTCTAGTGAACTGACTTGAGGGATATCATCCGTCCTATCGCCTAGAGTAAAATTATTCTCTTCAGGAGGACCGAATAATTCTTTGTAAAATTGGGTGATATAACCTTTTAGGTTATATTGACCCTCAATTTTTCCACCCTCGTGTTCTAGGGAGAAGATACGTTTCTTACGATGTTTGCCATTAGCAACCATATGAAAGTTTCGAGTGTTATTATCCCCCAAAAGAACGTCAGTCACTTTGGCCCGTTGATAATACTTGAGTTCCTCCTCACGCAGGAGTTTTATCAAGTCATCCCGGGCGGATTCCAGTTGATTCCTCTCATCGTTCATGAGTGTTCTAAATTCAGCTTGGGTGTCTAGGTCCGTTACTATCGATTGTAGGTTTTCCTTTTGTGCTTTATACACCCCATGGTGGTGACGAGCCCACCCCCGCAAGTGCTTTCTGAGTGCCCCCAGTTTTCTATTCCAGCGTTGCACTGAATTTTGTCCACCAACCGGTTTATTCCAAATTTTTGTGACTCGAAGCTCTTTAAAATCCTCATGAGATAGCCAACTGAGTTCCATTTTGAACTGCTTTGCATGTCCCGTAAAGGATGGGTCACCCGTTTCCAAAAGTAATGGGGTATGATCTGAGATGCCTCTATCCAGTGCTCGCACTGTTACCATCGGGTATTTGAACTCCCATTCAGTTGTCATTAGAGCTCTATCGAGCTTCTCATAGGTCAGATCCAGAAGAGAGTTTGCAAAGGTGTATTGTCTCCCTGTCAAATCTATCTCCCGAAGATCAAAGCTATCAATGACAGCGTTGAACAGGAACGGCCAGCGAGGGTTAAAATTATTTTTATTCTTTTCCTTACTATGCCTCATGATGTTAAAATCTCCCCCGATTAAGGTGGGCAACGGATTCTATTGACACATACGGACGAGTTCCGACAGAAAAGCTGATTTGAATTCATCCTGTGCCGGACCATATACTGGCATCAAAATCCATTTGAAGTCATCGTTTCTGTTTCGGAGATGGAACTTAATAAAAAATTCTCCTTCCACAATAATAGATAGATCAAGGACTGTTGAGTTAATTCCTAGTAGAATACCACCCGACCGTCCCCTGGGTGGGAGGCAATGCCAGATAAAATCTGCGTCACTAGAAAGACGGTTAAGATTTGATCTAGACATGTCCTGTTTCCCGGTCTCCATGACGGCAACAAAGTCTAGTTTGTGATCTCTAATTGAATCTGAGATGTATCTATATTTAGCCAAGTCTGAAAGACCTCTGCTATTCCAGTAGAATCCTTTCATGGGGAAACACTTTTGTTTAGTTTTTGAGTCTTTTTCCGCGCCTTGGCTTTTTTAGCTGTTGATTTCGACTTACGCCCGGTCACCTTAAGGTCACAAATTCTCATGCCTAGGTCCAGGTCATCCAAATCCACATCAGTTATGTCCTTGATTAAGTGGGAAAGGAGCCTGTTTTCATTTTCAGGATCCTCCTCATCACTTAAATCAAAAGGATTTAAATCGGTATCCGCTCTTTTATTTTTTGGCTGAACCTTAACTTTGTCCACTTCGATTCGTTTTAGTGCATTAGAAGAAACAATAATCTCTTTAGAGCTGCTACCCATAGATATCCCGATAGACTTTAATTTTGCAACACTATTGTCCATAGGTAATTTTAAAGATATGTTACCTGGTGGGTATGTCCCTGCCGGGTTATCCAGGTTCCTAATAGCAGCACGCCTCTTGGCTTTGTCCAGAACTAGCTCATCTGCTGCAGGATTACCATCCGCAGAAAAAGAATAGTTAGCGCGAGCACTTCTGCGTTTACCATCGAGGAAAACTAATCCAACCCCTAAAATATCATCACATTCCGTACCTGCGATACTGTTGGTAGGTGTCTTGAAAGCTTCCGGTGTGAACACCTCCGGCTGCCCTGACGCCAACACAACTTGTTGCTTACTCGGTGTTGTCACCCCCGCCTTAGCAGATACCACCGTATCTGTACCAGATAGATCGAGTGATGATCTGAAATTATCGCAACAATTATCTGACAAAGGTGAAGGAGTACCTGTATTTGACTCCGGAATTATCGGCGATGCCATCACAGATGGCCCACTAGATGGCGAATTAGCATAATCTGCTACACAAAAGGGTAAGACTGTATGCAATTCCTCAGAAGCTGACCCAAAGAAGCGCGAACACTGACCATTATTTCTTGGTGAAGTAACATTAGCCTGACTACTATAAGTAACAGACTCAGAGCCTGTTTGTACTTGCAGTGCAGGTTTAAGCTCCTGAGGATTTTTATCCATCACCATGCTGGAATCGCCCATTGGCCCTGCCATCTGGGCGCCCATGCCAGTCGAAAGCGCATCTACGCCCAAAGGTGTGTCGATCACCTCTCCCTGCTACTTAACTGCATTAGATAGAAGGCATTGTGAAAAATCAGATTTAACACAGCCATATTCTGATGTAAAAAAAGGATGATATTTACCAAAAGTATTCCCAGGAACTGGCCTGAAACCACCTCTTGGTACAGTAACCGCAATCTTGGTCGATTTTGTAGTCCTTCAGACAAAACCGGCTTCCTCGGTGGACATGAGCGACGGTTTCCCATAGGAGTGACCGCAATCCGACACTGCATTGGGGCAGGTCCATATCCAACATTTTTTGTCTGAGGTAAGCTGCTCTCAGGTTGACTCGTCCTCTTCAATTTTTTTGAAGAATCATCCCTATCCTTATCCTCAGCACTACCATTACCATCCCCAAAATTATCAAAATCCATGGGATCATCATCTTCTGGCGGAAGCGTTGCTGGCAAGAAAAGTTCATCTTCCTGTGCAAAGGTCACATGATAACCTTGAGTACCAAAAACCAGGTCTGTAGTATGTGGCAGCTGACGCTTATCCATCATCCCAACCTTGATTCTGATCACGCCCTTCATCCTATAAGTTAGCATATCAACTTCCAGAGTTGCACCAATCACTGTCCCAACAGCCCAGAAAACCAAGTAATGCCGGTAAGCATGTAACATGGACCCAGACTTCCTCTAACTCATACGTAGGTGCAATATCTTGATCATTTTGCCAGACTGACACCGTGAGTGTGACGCCATGATTTTTCAACTGAAAGCCAATGTCAACCATTCTCTGCAGCGAATCGTCACTAGGAAAAGCCACCAAAAAAGAATTTTCATCATGAACTAAAGCTTCCCACTTCCAGTCTGTTCTGATGATACGAGCAAGTTCAGCCTGAACTACTTCCGCTGTGATGCGTCCCCCAGAGACGGTGACTAGTCCCATGGGCGACGGATCTGGTGTCTCAAGCTTGTAGTCGACGTCTGTAATTCTGATAAAAGCAAACTCCTTCTTGCCTGACCCAAAGAAAGATGCATTTGGTTTAGACATCTTCAGAATCAGGCACTTGGCCGACAAATGGGAATTCTTCTTGTTGCAGATAACGCAGTCGAGATTTGCCTTGCAATTTTCGTTAACATGTCTGCTGCACTTGCAACGAAAACAGAAGGGTTTCCTCTTCTTAAGTGCACCATGTTCCAATTGCTGTTGCTCCCGCTCTGCCCCCTGTTGAACAAAATCAGCCTTGCTAGATGGCAAGATAGGAACGTACTGCTATTGGGATTGATTTCCTGCTGATCTAGAAAATTGCTGATCAGCTCCTCCTCCTCGACCAGGATGTGCGCTGCGACCATCAGAAGCACCATGCTCACGACCAGCAGAAGCACCATGCTCACATCCATGTTCACGACCTACCTCACGACCATACTCACGGCCGCGACCAGCAAGGTGTTGTGCCCTGGAGTGGGCATGGAAACCGCCGCCGCCAAAATCCCCATGACTGCGACCATCCCGGCGACCAGGGTTGGGGCCTCGACCCCTGCCTCGATCCACAAACCGAGGGTAAGGTGGCATCGGCGAGCTCCGCACGACGTCCGCAAAGGAGCGTTGGTCCCGCTTAGCCACCGACACCGGCGATGAATCTGATCTCGGGCACCCAGGTTCTCGCGCTAGGGTTAGAGATGGTGTCGGCATGGGAAGTTCACGGCCAGGAAGTGGAGCGCGATTGATTTTCTTGGGTCCGTTTGGGATCAGGTCCCAGATGGACCTACCGAAATCGCGAGCACGTGCAATGAGGTCTGCACGCAGAGGCCGAACCGGATGCAGGAGGCGCTTCCTTGCAATCTCTGGCAAAAAGGCTTCCAACGTGATCACCTTAGATCGACGTTTAGGAAGTGGGACTTTCCAAGAACGCAAAGCAAACCCTTTCTTTCGAATGTCTGGATTTGACGCACCCTTTCTCTTAGATGGCAGAGAAAATTGCTTAGCACGTTGCGGTGAAGAAGGCTCCGACGAGACACATTGTTTGTGCTCCGAATTACTTCCCACCGGCGATCGCTCATTTTCCCACCATCGTGTTCCCTTTGGGAAACCCATATCTGCCCAAAATTTTTCAACGAAAATCTCATCATTGTAACTTGAACACTTCTTTTCTGAGATGTAATCTCGTGCCTCTTCATATGAGTAACCCGCCATGATACAATCCTGTAAAGCCTCATCGTCCGCAGGACTGAAGCACTCATGGTTGTCCACTTCGTTGGATGATTGCAACACCATCGACACTGGAGAAGAAGCCTCTGCTAAGTTGATTCCTACCTCGTCGCTGTCGATAGGCGTTGCGGCCATGCCATCGGCAAAGCTCTGATCCTCCACCTCCGGAAGACCTGCAAGAACAGACGGAAAAGCACTCACCTCGGGACACGCGAGCGTGAGCCGTCGGCGACGACGAACAGCCGGTTTCGCCGCACCGCCAGGGTCGAAATCCGCCTGCAAAGGAGTTGTCAGAAGCACCGGAATCGCATCCGGCGGGATTGAAGGCTCCGGCGACGTAGTCGTCCCCGGAGACGAGGTTGAACGCTCCGGCGAGGAAGCACCACCCGGAGATGGCAGGGAGGTCATCCCAGGCCAGGCATCAGGTGACAAGAGCGATTCCTTGCTGGTCGGGAATCAGTGGTCTCGCCAACGCCCAGCAACGCCTCGCCGGCGGTTTAGCACGCCGCGAACGCCGAGCGGGGGGCCGCGCCGACGCACAGGCACCCCGCGCCCACCGGATGGCGGTCCGCCCGGCAACCAAGGACGCCGGCGGCTTAGCACACCGCGGACACCGTCGCAACGCCCGATCGCCCGCTCCGCATTTTCAGGAGTTCAAAATTCAAAATGAATCAAAACCTTTATGCGATTGTATGGACGCACGGGCCTAAAAACAGCACATTGCTTTCATTTAGTTTGCAACTAACATAGTTATTGATGCAGATTGTTTAGATTGTTTTAAATAACTTATATTGTTTATTTAGATTGTTTTAAATAACTTATATTATTTATTTACTAATGTAAATTATATTTATATACGAATTGTAGGTTAGCTGGTAGGGTTGCTTGTAGTGGAACTTGCTTACCCACAAGAAGGTATGTGTTAGGGGTGTAAATTGGTAATACCTACGTGCAGTTCCAACCATTTTTAGTTCAAGTATTTATACTACTTCTTCAAAATAATATTAGGACCGTCGTGCGCTGTTGGCATGGACATGTCCGTAGTGTGTGTAGTAATTTAAGCACAGCCACAATGATTCTTAAAATTTCTACACAATATCACACATTTACAAATGAGATATTTTAACTTGAATCGATCACGTACGGCATGGGGGAGATTTTTGCATGCCCGTGCGCGCCTTGCTTGTTGAGACTAAAATATGGTGAGCCGACGGTCTACTGTTGCCGGTACGGCCGTTTACTCGGCTACAGGGTCTGCCGGTCTGTGGACGTACCAGCTATCCTTTCTGCCACGACAAACTAGGCTACAAATTAAGATTGTTCATGTTCAGATAGAAGGTGAAGAATGGATGGATGGATCGACAAAATAGTCAAGGCAATTATGGAGATCAGCGACTCAGTGTAGCCTGTGTCTGGCTGCTTTCATTGTCATCATGCTCGCCTTGGAATGTGCAACGTGAAGGCGACAAAATCTATACTACTACTACGTCGATCTCATGCGTCCGTTTACGTCGCCGCCTTGTTCATTATCACGCTCTGCTCCATGCTGTCCCAAATGCATATTGGTTCCATAATTACGATTATGAAAACAGTCAAGGATGTAGCTAGAACTTTGACTAATAACATGCTCAAAATGTTGTAGAAATATTTTTTTTTTGAAAAAATAAATATGGTAAAGTAGACCTTCTGTTATGAGTTTATACAATTTTGGGCGAAAGGGCCGGCGTATACTTTCAGTGGTAGGCAATGTTCCCGTTGACAGCGAGACACCTATAGTGACTTCGTCAATTTCAAAGATTTACCGGCTCAGTCTTCGAAGATGTTCATAGGGGTAGAATTTGCCTATGTGTGTTCATAGTTATGATTATCTGAATTGTATTGTGTAATCTCAATAAAAAATTTATACAATTTTGGTTTGGATGAGAACGCAGAAATATTAACTAAGGCCACGTTTCAAGATCAATGGGAACTAGTCATGGAAAACATGTTTGCTCTTTGTGTTGTATTTGCGCGCGCGCTAGTATTCAAGGATGACATGATCTCTAACAAAGAAGCTACTATGTGCCACCGATAAACATATCCCAATCCGCCATTAAACATTATCAGCAAAGGAAATCAACGTTAGTTGGAGCTCTTTGTAACGACTACAACGACCGGGGCATCATCCATGGAAGTCGGAACGACGCATGAGAGTGATCCAGCATCTCATGTGGACCATCCTGATGGACGGTCTCGCCGGCTGCAACATGCGCAAGCAAGGACGCGATGCAAGATTTGCAAGTGCTCTTTACTTAAACTAGTAGAGCTTGCAAGTGCTCTTTACTTAAACTAGTAGAGCGCACGTGCGACATCGCCCGCACGTGTTTAAAAAATAATGTTGCAAAAAAATAACCACGCTAAGTTTAAGTTGCAACAAAAACTTTGGCCTGTCCTTTGAAAAAAAAAACTAATTATGAAAATATCACGGGGCTCAAGATGAGGGAACCGTTCAACCATTGCTAGCTATACTGCAACTTACAAACCTTGCCTAAACTACTGCGTTCGGCTGGTCTCCAGCCCTCCAGCGCTACAGTTTTTCCCTCTCACATCCCTCCAGCTCCAACCTCCAGCCACCAGCCAGGTAACAGTGTTTTTCTCACACCACTCCAGCTCCAGCCTGATGCCATATTGCCTGACTCATAGAGCTTGCACAGTCACCAGCCAACGAGAACCATGGTCTCAATGTTGCCGAGCATCCGAACAAGCTTTTCTTGGTTGAGCTGAAACCACTGGACCTCCAAATTGCTTTCTTTCTTTCTTTCAAAAAGATAACTACAGATTGAGAGATATTGGAAGTCTTACATAGATCAGAATGAATAAACTAAAAAGCAGATATTGTGATGTGATATACACCTATGGGACATGTCAAAAACTCCCATTGATACGCCTATTGGCTGCCATGCCACCATAATGCGAGACATGGCAAGCACCTGTTTCAGAAGTTAAATGTTCAACAAAATTAAAAATCTTTATCCAACAAAGCAAGGAGCAGAGGTGGTAAAAGATGTACCATGCACCTTGTTTATATCCTAAAATGAATGGATGCATGGTAATCTGTCTTCCTCAGGGACAAATACTTTATTTAAAACTATGTCTCCATTTTGTACCATTCTGGGTCCGATTCTGTTACATATGGGATTTAGGTATGAGTGCCAGATGATGGCTGTAAATATCCATGGCAGTGCCAGTCTAAAAATTGAAGAGTGGCAATTAAAGTTTAGACAAATTGGTTCCAAACATGGCTTTAAGAATATTAAAGAAAATTCCAAATTTAAAGAAAACCACCTGGGCTTTAACAATATTTGACATCTCATTCAAATATAGTTATAGCCTAGAAAATTGCAGAGGCAAGAATATTCCTGTTATCTTGATTATATGACTTACCTGGCCACAAAGTTCTGTTTTCCCATGTTATACAGTCGTCCGACTAATCGCGATTAATCGCGATTAGTCGACCTTATCGCTCCGCTGGCTTCGATAAGTGAAACGACTAGCTTTTGTCGATCAAATGTCTGATCGTCCGACTAATCGTCGCATAATCGCGATTAGTCGTCCGACTAGCTACTTGGACGATCAGCTTTTATCTTCTGATTGAACTTTGGTTCTTTCAGCTTGATGCATTTCCAGACTTCAAAAGTCAATAACATAATCCCAAATTTTGATGTCTGAATCATGAGCATTTGTTCCTTCAGGAACCGTTGCTGAAGATGGAGTTAGAAAATCCTGCACTTCTTTCTGGCAACTGGTCACAGCTTTGTATAACCTGCAAAGTAAGTAGAACTCAATTGAGCGATTCAATTGTCCCTTTCCTTGATTGATAGTCTCATGAATCCGATTTCCTGACTTCATTACAGAAGTGGTGAGTCCCAACCCTTGACTGTATAACATGACTGTACTTATATAGTATATAAGTACATATACATGTACATATATGTCGTGGGATATATAGGACGACTATAGCGACGATTAGGACCGACTAGGGTCGACTAATCGACCTGATCGACGACTAGACACGACTAGTCGCCTTATCGGTGCCATGGCGACTAGGTTCGACTAGACGACTGTATAACATTGCTGTTTTCCTTCTCCACCATTCAAGTGTTGCTCTCCAAACCTGATTGAAACCTAGCATTAAGAAGTATATGGTTGTGAAAGAAAAAAAAACACAATTCATCTTGAAAATAGAGCTATCTTGGAGATCTGAAATTTCAGAGAGAAGAGGCCGCAGCTTCCACCCAAAAGAATGCTCCTTCTCCTTGTTGCAATTGAAGAACCGCCTCCCTGCAATCCGTATGAAAGTCTGCAATCTGTAATTGAAGCAATCTTCCATTCTCAGCTAGGTGCTTCTTCTTGTTTTTAAAATTCTGTACAAAGAACACCATTCTTTGTAAATAAATAACAAAGGTAAGAGTATCTATAACTACTATTCTTCAGCACATGGTGGGGATTGAAATCAAAAGGTGTGTCACTGCAGGAATTTAAAAAACAATTTTTAAATGGACATCTAGGAGCTCTGCCATACATGTTAGAGCCTATTTGGTTACAGTGCAGAGAAACTCATACCGAGTATACATAATTTCAGCCATTTCTAAAATGAGAAATGGTTACGAATAATATGACAACAAGATAACAAATGTAAAGGTGAGAACTACAAATAATAGTAGTGGTACCACACTAATGCATGAACTCAACATCTCAGGAAAAAAAACTATGTTTATGAATGAATAAAAAGTTAAAAACACATGTCAGAGGAATCAGGTTAACAATATAGACAGGCTGAAGTTAACAACTCTTTTTACCAACTGGTCATATAGACAGGCTGAAGTTAACAGCTCCTTTTACCAACTGGTCATCCAACAAGATCATTTAAACAGATAAAAAAAATAGAAGCTCATTTGGCTGCAAATTAGTTTTAAAGTTGAGCACAAGCACATCAATCATACAAACCACATTCACAGTATAGATAAAGCTCACAATTCAGTTGAGTGGGACCTACTTTGAGTTGCTTTCTGTCAACTAACTTGCTATGCTGTCCAACTTCAGTTGAGTGGGACCTACTTTGAGTTGCTTTCTGTCAACTAACTTGCTATGCTGTCCAACCAGTCAACTAATCTAGCTGAGTGACTATAATCTAAAAAAGGGTATGGATCAAGCAAAGAGTACTACTGTAGAGGGTATCTAATGAGAATGAAATAAACCACATCAACTGGCTCAAAATGTTCTATTGAAAGCAGTACAAATATTTTTTTCATGTGATAAATTCTGGAAGCACTGGTTTCTTATAGTAAGTAAATAAGATGCCCATCTATTATTTAAACGTTTCCCTCTCTCATAATAATCCATGAAAATTACAAAATTCATCAAAAAGGCATGCACCAGTTTCAGGCATCTAAAAAATGCCTAAAGCATAGTGCAACAATCTGATCAAACTAACAGCTGGAACTAAATTCACGTGATGACAATACCAGGTCAAAACTTTTAATGAACAAATTATTCTGTTCAATATTTTGTACATAACTGCAAAGGGAAATGACTGCCTCTTGCCCTTTTACAACAGAATGTTCAACATGCAGCTGTTCAAATATCTATGATGGTATTTCATAGTCCAATTACTGTCATCTAGTGAGGCTATAAATGCCAGGGAATAGTGATACATGTTTCAAATAATCGTCCATGAACATGATTGCATGATCATCCTGCCCAGAACTAAGTTTGAATATACGCAACACTTTGTCTTTCTTGAATGACTGCAAAACAAGAAGGCCTTTTTCATTTTTCATTGTCATAGTGATAACCAAGAAAAAAAACTCTCAGAAATTTAGTTTTTTGTTTGTTATTATATCAAATCTCTGAATCTGACCGGTGATAAAATCTAGCATGGTCACATGATAATTCTAGAAACCAACACAGAAATACAGATAAGAAATGTATTGTTCCATAAAACAAGCAATGCACTGATGTCCCAGAAAAGAGCAATAACATGAGTTTAAAAGAAAACCTCCAAGTCTCTGTCAACTTGTGTTCTATCTATCCTTCACACTGCTATACAATTGTGACTGCAAAACGAATGGCTGCACCACAAGCTGCAAGTGATGGCAAAATAGGATGTAACTTACTCAGTACCAAAAAAAAGGAAGCAATGAAATAAGTACACCTGATTAACAAGTACAAAATAAAACATGTTTTTGTGTGATCAATATTCTCTTATAGAAGGATTGGAAAGATGAGACCATATTTATAAGGGAGGCAAAGTACCTTTTCTAGCTTTGAAAACTGGGTGCGCATCAATTGAAGAGCTATCATGGTATCGTTGAATGTAGTCCTCTGTATCATCAGAACTGTTAAATACAGTAATAGTTTCAGTTTTCTATGACTCAAGACACACAAGAGAGGCAACCAAACTGGTGAAAGAATAGCACCCACCAAGGCTTGAGCAGATTTGATCTCTGCCTAGAGGATGTTCATCATTATCATTAGCACAGTACCCATTTCTTGTCCTTTGATAGGCTAATGACACTAATCTTATTGTTCCTTTGAGAGCTTCCTCAGACAAAGTACTAAGCAACTTAGCACCCTGCAAACCAGTAAAAGAAAAAATAACTTAAAATCAGTGTGCTGAGACTCAAGAAAAAATGTTAATCAAGCACGAGAAGTGGGCTAGCATGGTTATCATCAGTCAATTGGTATGGAGTATGGACAGTGGAACTATAGTTTGGGGGATGGATTGAATAACCTCTTCGTCGATCAGGAGAGCGTCGATACTTCGTGCGACTATTTGAATTGAACTTCGTCGATCAGTTTGGAAGTCATAAATATTAATTGATCGACAAGAACCATTCTGTAGAATCTAGAAGCCATTGATACCCTCACGGCAACCAGTGCAGAGGACGTTCTTCGTTGTACATGCCCGGTCCGCCATTTTGGACTTGATTGTCTCCCGAACGAGCTGCTCGGCGAGCAACATGCAGGCCAAGCTCAGACAGGCAGCGGAAACAAGCAAGATAACAAGAAAACAACGCACTGCGGGCACAACGCATGCAAGGCAAGAGAGCGACGCGACGACCGAGGAGGGCAGTGAGGCATAACCTTGGCCTGCGAGTGCCCGGCGTGTACGCGGCGGCGGTACCGCGGCCCCGGCAGGCGTGACCGACGTGGGTGACGAGGCCGCGGTACGCGATCGGGTCGTCGTCCCGTAGGAGGCGCGCCTAGCCGCGGCACGCGAGGCACCCGCACCCGCCCTCCTCGATCCATCTGGAGAGCCGAGCCCTTCTCCTCCCCCAAACGCGCCGCGGGTGTGGCGCCCGGCCAGATCTGGCCAGCCAGACGTGCGACGACACGCTTCTTGGCTGGCCGCGCGCCGCGCTCCTGATTGGGATCCCGCGGAGGGGGCGTCGTGGGGGAGGCCAAGCGGCGGGCGGGGGCGTCGGCGTGCTGCTGGCGTGGCGGCCGGGCGGCGAGGACGGTCCGGGCGACCCCAGGATCTGGTCGAGGGAGGGGACGGCGGCATAGAGGGGCCCGCGATCTGGGCGTGAGAGAGGGAGCGGCGGTGGATTTCGCGGAGAGAAGGGAGGCGGGGTCAGGCGGGTAGACGGAGGCGCGGCCGGCGGGTCGCAAAGATGGAAAGCGCTCCCCCATCCACGGATTCAGCGCGACGTCGGGCGTAGATGAGGGGTATGGGTGAGGGGTAGGCGCCGTCGTGGGTGAAAAAAAAAAACAGCGCTCCCTCTCCGATTGAACTGGTGGGAGGGTGGTTTTCGCTTCACAAGGCCTTTGATCAATATTACATGTGAGTCTAAAAGCGGTGGTATGTGAGGTGGATAGATAGATTTTGCTTGATAAAAAATGTTTCAGTTGTTTAAATTCTTAAAAATAGATAGAAAAAAGATTTGCAAGTGCTTGACTAGCATCACAGTGTTGGATGCATGGGCTTGACCGCTTGAGTGCTTGACAATGCTAGCTGCCATGCTGGCAGAGCAAGTCAGCTGCTGAGTTGGACACGCTTGCCCTTGACCGATCCATGAGGGGCCTGTTTGGTTTTATTCATGCTACTCGCGCTATAAAGAAATTTTGTATGTATGGAGTGCTAAATAAAATTTATTTGTAAAATCTTTTTACGGATGGGTGTAATTTTTCGCGACGAATCTAATGATAGTAATTAATCGATGATTGGCTACATTAATACTATAGTAACCAACCTCTAATCATGCGATCAAATGCCTCATTAAATTCGTCTCGCAAAGTAGCGCAGGAGTTGTGAAGTTAGTTTTGTAAACTGCTTTTATTTAGTACCACTAATTACTGGTCAAAATTCTGCACAAACCAAACAGGACCGAGATGTGAGGGCAGCTCCAATGTGTATTCCAAGGAGGTGCTAAGAGGAGAGAGAAAGAAATAGAGAATGTGCTATACATTGGAGTGCTGGTGCTAGCTTAGCAAACTCTAGCACCGGTATCTTGTTTGGGCACCCGTTGCTAGAGGAGAGAGAAGGGGGGAAGGCTATAACTTGTGGGCCCAGCTTTATCCCACCTTGTTCGCTGTGCTGATTTCGGTTGATTTTGGCTGGTTTCGGCTGGTTTATGTGAGAGGGAAGAAGCTGAAAGAAGCCGAAAGAAGCGAAGCAAACGGAGTGTCCATGGATGGGTGCAATGAGGTGCTATATATTGGAGCACATTTTGCTAAGCTAGCAGGGATGACATAGCACGGTCTTAGCACCCCCTCACGTTCCATACATTGGTGCTGCCCTGAGGCGGACAAGCAGCATGGCCCTGTTTGGTTCGTGCTAGAATTGTAGCGCGCTAGAAATAATAACAACATTGACTATTAATTATGGTGTCAAACAAAGTCAGTTTACAAAATTAACTTCAGAACCCCCGCGCTAGTGACTCTGAAGAATCTAATGAGGCTTTTGGCCGCGCGATTAGAGGATGATTACTGTAGCATCACTGTAGCTAATTATTGATTAATTACCATCATTAGATTCGTCGCGAACAATTACCCTCATTTCTAAAAAAATTTTACAAATAGACTTCATTTAGTACATCATGCATGCGAGAATTCTTGCACTTCCAAGGCCCATGTGATGGAACGCTAGAGCTTGACCGGACACTGTTGGGATCGAGGGAGAAAGGGAGAGAGGACGAAGGGGGGCAAAAGAATAAAGCACGGCATGGACTCGCTGGGAAAAGCCAGGGATCGTGGCTGCAGACTGCAGAGGCAGCTGCTGGGGTTTGGACCGTCCCGGAGGAGGAGATGCCGCGCCCGGAGTAGACAAATTTGCTCATCATGACCAAACAGGATCGCTACAGGTTTTCTCCCGTGAAGGACGGGCTGCGACCTTCCACTCTTTCGTTTTCATTTTCACGATGAAAGGAATCACAGAAAAAAGGAACCTACAAACTAAGTCCGTGTGTTTGGATGCAAAATTTTAAATTCCAAATTTTTTTCCGGCACCTGCATAGAGACTTAAATCTAGACGAAATAAAAAACGCATTGCGACTGCTGTCTGTAAATGGTGAGACGAATCTAATTAAGCTGTAATTAGATGCTAAATTGCTACAGTAATGCTACAGTAAATAACCTCTAATGGCGGATTAACTAGACTCATTAGATTCGTCTCGCGATTTACAGGCGAGTCCTGTAATTATTTGTGTGATTAGTCTATGTTTAGTACTTCAAATGTAGAAAGATGTCTTTTCAAAATTTTTACAACGCGCAACCAAACAGAGCCTAAGCAAGTTTTCATCCCAACTCCAAAATTAAATGAGTTTTTTTATTATTACAGTGTTGGCTGTCCTCCATGGATCAGGCGTTCGTCATTTCTGTTGAGTTTCATGTACTTCATCCAAAAAGAATTTTAAGCTAACAGGAAAACGTGAGCAATTAACTCATACTTCAATCGTTCCACCGTACATTTCACGTGCAAACTCGCTAATGCACTAAAAGTGTAAGTAGGAGCCACATATCACAAAAGTCCTGTTTACACCCTCAACTATCATAAAAATCTAATTTTTTCAATCATTAATTAAGATAAATAACAAAGGATATTTAGCTATCGAAACCGGCAAGTTTGGCCCATATGGTTTCAAAGGCGGTTCGTTTTATTTTGTGAAAAAATAAAATATTCAAATTTAAATTAAAAAATTCATATGCAATTCATTTTAGAAAAATATGAAACAAGTACCAAAATTTTTCTTTAAAATGTAACTTATCTATTGGCACTTCACTTCTAAGTTATTTGGATTCAATTTTTACATATTTTTAGTATTTATTTGCTTGTAGTTATATATATATTATTATTATTTAATAAATAGATTTAAATAGATCAATAATAGACATGTTACAATTTTAGAAAAATATTGGTACCCTTTTCATATTTTCCTAATTTAAAATGAGTTAGTTTTGATTCTTTTAGATCTAATGATTTTTTTTGTTTTTAAAAAAATGCAAAACCACCTTCGAAACTAATAAAGGAGGAGTCAAGCTCGGGCTAACTAGGATCACGCTCTCGAAGAGGGAATCCAGCAAACAAAATCTACGTAGCGATAATGTTGGCAACACTAGAGTTTAAAGATGAATGCGTACGGATATTGAAATTGTTGACGTATAAGTAAACTATGCAATCTTTCCCCATCAGCTTAATTTTTTTTTGTTGAATCTGTTGGTGCACGCATGCAATTTAATATGGTATCACATTGACAAGTGTCGAACCCATATCCATGCTGATGCAACTTATATAAATAAGGGAATCGAACTATCACAAAATTTGATTTTCACTATAAAACTGGATAACAAGGGTCATCCAATTATTAGAATCACACAAGTTTATTTGAAGCACCTCCAAGAGATTAGTCACATAATTTCCTAAAAATAAAATTAGCTATATTAAAGAAAAAATGCCTCCAACAGGCTTTGTAAATAACTCTCCAAATCTAGTAGCTCTTCATCCCACCTTATTCGCTCTCTACTTTTGGATAGCCTATCTCTAGCCAATCCAGCCTCTTAGAGCATGGCTAATGAGCCAGCTGAAGGCTAAATGCTATTGCTATGTCATATGAAGTTGGGAATATAGCCTGTTAATATAATAGCTTGGCTACTAGTTGGCTGTTAGAATGGTTGGATTGAAGATGTACACAATTAAGTATGGCTAGCAAAAGACTGTCACCTTTTTCTCAATTCTTGCTAGGCGTTTCACCAGCCGGCTCTATTCTCTCTCCCTTATTCTCTCACATCCAGCTCATATTTTTGTTAACATGGATTGCTCCTAGCCAGCTGACTAGGCATCATAATATTTGCTCTTAGTTTTATAGAGTCGGTTGTTGGAGTATTCTTGTATTTTTTTTATCAAATCTATTTTAGAGGGTATCGAAATTATTAAATTTAGCTAGTTTTTTGGCTAATCTTTTGGAGATGCTCGGGCAGCTCTCCAGTGTGTTCATAAAAAACAAGTGAATCACATGACATTTATGCAGCGTACTATACTAGCATCTGGTGCCACACTAGTTGCTAATAGAGAGCAAGTAACTAGTTGCTAATAGAGAGCAAATAAGATCCTATATATATGCACTCTATGGTCTATAGCGTTCTAGCCATCGGACCGGTCTGCAGGGAGTGTGCCGCATGCGACTTGTGAGTAGGGGTGGCAAATGGTCTTAATTTTTATCTAGATAATTTAAAAGCCGAATTTTAAAAAAAATAGAGTCATAATCTTATTCAATTTTAAACTAAAAAATAAGAATTAAATAGAATTATGATAAGAGTATTAAAGTCATATCCCATTACCACCCACCCTTGTCAGAGAGAAAGGGGTCGCGCGGTAGTACATGTAATCATTACCGGCGCAAAAAGTCCTCGACATTTGGTCTCCCCCAAGTTCTTTCACGGCACTATCACAATGGCCGTGCCTTGCCTTTGTCACGCAGCGCGATATCTTTTGCATTTCCATGTGGCAGCTAGCTAGCTAGCTTTAATTTATTTTTTTTCTTTAGCATTATTTCTACGCTGTCACTTCGACGATTGAGAAGCATAATACAAGGAACTGCTACCAGGTGCAGGACCAAGGAAAAAATTTCGACGGGTAAATCCGGTTTACCGGAAAATTTACCGTTACCGGTAGTGTCCGAGAAACGGATTTCGGTGATATTTCGTATTTATCGGTTTCAAATTTGAAAATTTTAAAAAAATTTATATAAAATAGGGTAAAAATCTGATAAAAAACTAGACATTTTTATGAGCATTTTGGACTAACATTTTTTGAAATCTAACCTCATATGTTGTGTAAAAAAAATAGACCCATACGACGGTGAGGATGATGATAGCTCTACCTCTGTCAGTTCCACCTACAGCTACCCGTCGGCACCCACCTTTGTGTGGCCACCACAACCACATCCGATGGTTGTCCCTCCGCGTCCTCTATATGGATATCCTCATATGTACTATCAAGGATACCTCCCATATGGATTTCCTCACATGTACTATCAGGAATATCCCCCAGAGCAAGATCACAGAGATGACGAATGAGTACCCATGTATGTAGGTAACACATCTTATTTTCTCACTTGCATTCATTTCGTTTGCATCTTCTCATCCATTTTATTTATTCCATTCTATAGGATTCGACGTTACAATGTGAGTCATCAACAATTTCCGGTCGGTCGTAAGGTTTTCCTGTTGGAAAACACCGAAATAAAAATTTTAGAGTATATTTTGTGTTAACTATTTGAGACTTGTATTATTTGAACCTATAAATTGTGTTAACAAGTTGAACCTATATTTATTGCATTTGGATTGTGGTTTGTATTGATATACATATGTTTTACGTCAAATCTATTAATATTTGCTTTGTAAGAAAATCATTATGCATATTGAACTATTATATATAAGAATTAGATATAATTCTCTAAAAATATTCCACTTCTCTTAACACAATTTGTTATTTTCTATCGTGGTCAACATTTTTCGGTCCATACGCAGCGAATTCCACCGAAATTACAACTGAGTTCGGTCGAAAAATCCGAAATTCGATGATTTCAAATTTGAATTGGTTTACCGATCGGTAAATCCGGTAAACCGGCGGTTTTCGGTAACTTACCGTTACCGGTGAGGACCGGTAAATCACTTACCGCCGGTAAGTTTTTCCCTGTGCAGGACATGCAGGCCCGCGACTTCTTTTTTTCTTAAAAAAAAGGTAGGTTGACCATTCAGGCGAAAAGAAATGAAAAAGGTTATTCACCCCATGAGTCCATGATCGTCCTAACATCACTGTGTGACACTAAATTAAAGGTTGCCCAAACAAGTGTAATTTTCTTAATGGTCGAGAATTATCGTTAATTCTTAACGTTTCTTTTGTCAAGTGGCCTATGGTTGCTCTAGTTCAGACTTTTTCCGAGAGGAGAAACAAATTGGCAACCAACAAATTTTGTACAAAAAGAATGTCGGCCAAGTTGATAATTAAATTGACCTCCAGGGGTTCCCTGATTTTTTTTTGTTTTTACTCTACTTGGGGAAATTATAAAAAATATAAATAGTTGCTAAAAACTCCGGACTACCCATGCAGGTCTTGTACTGCACATATGTGTCATGCATGGGTACTGTCGGTACAATGTATCAGGGATACCCACTCCTACTGCAGCAAGGCAGGGCCTGTGTAGTTATCCGTAACTACTCCCAAAGGACGGAGCAGCCAGGCCCCATGGGTCAGGCTCTTACCTCACCAGGCCAACGGCCCCGAGGCCGTTCCCCGATTGGGATAGGTCCGGAGACGCCACGTGTCCCTGAGGAAGGGAAGCTCCGAAGCTGACAGCCGAGGCCCCGGACCCCCATAGGGGTTCGGGACTTCACGCGTCCATCCGGACCTCCCACGCGGTAGAACCAACATACCGCCGGGGGTCCGGACCCGCCACGTGTCCCGGAGGCACGTGGCGCGGGCTCGTGCGCGCACCTTCCACTGGAAGACTCGCCCACCCACCACATTCAATGCGGTGAGTTGAGGCGTGCTCTGCCACCACGGCATGCGGGCAGTCTTTGTCAGACCTCACTGTGCACCGCGTATTACCAAGGTACACAGTACAGCCGCCTGTGCCGTCCCCGCGCAGAGCCCGTCTGCTGCATTAATTGGATACGACGGCACGACACTTTTCAATCATGCCGCCTACGCCGCAAGCTACACAGCCCGTTCAGCTACGTGGCAGGCGACGCCGCCAGCCTACGTCTGGCGCCGTTCCGACAAGACAGCGCCTGGATATGCTGAACGAGGGACTCCAGGAGCAGGCAAGGGAATCCAGGGCAAAGATCTCCTCCGCCTGCGACGCTGTAATGTATGAATAGTACATTACTCTATACCGCACCAGTTGGGCCCACCTGTCGGGGACCCAGCAGCCATGTACGCGCCTCCCTTGAGATATAAAAGGGAGGCACTCGCTGTACAGGACAAGCTCTCTAGATCACACACTCAGGCTCGCCCAAGCTCTCGCAGACTCTCTCGAGTCAAGGCAATACAACACACAGTGGACGTAGAGTATTACGCTCCGGTGGCCCGAACCACTCTAAACCCTTGGTGTTCATCGTGTTCTTGAGTGAGATCGAACTAGTCGCTAGCTAACCCCCGAGTACTCACCCTCTGGGCTTAGGCGGGTGCATTCCGCCACCCGGCTGTGGTTTGCCACACCACGACATTTGGCGCGCTAGGTAGGGGCACTTAGCTGGTTTCGGTTCATCTCTTGCTCGTCTCCATGGTTCGGGTGGACGACATGGAGATGACTTAGGGTTTAGTGCTACTAAGCTGTAACTTTGAAGTGGTTTACAGGTTAAGCCTTGACTGGTGGTAGCCAGCCTCAAACCATTGAGCCTATCTACCAGGGGGTCCCGGCATCCGCTTTAAGGTTCCATGCAGATTGAGGTCCAGTTTCGATGGTAGATAGACTCAAAACAACTGAGTCTATCTCCCAGGGGGCCCGGGCCGTTCGCTTTGAGCCACAAACCAGATCGATCCTGCATGCATCAAACAGCTAAGTTGCAGTATCATTGCTTTCATACAAGCGAGTTTGATTCTTCTGTCTGTAGTTCTTTCTGCTACACAGGGAAGAGAATAACACGCTCGCTCGGCTTGCAAACTATGCTACACCTATGCCCAAGGACGCTTGCCCAACCTCATACGGGGTCCGATGTGTCTTCTACGGCTCGAGTGGCAGATAGGTTCAAACACCTGAACCTATCCGCCAGGGGGCCAGGGCCCCGGGGTGCGCGCTGTATACCGCAAACCACTATCTGACAAATAGCTAAGTTGAAGTTTTCTTCTATTAGAAAATTTCAAACTAGTACAATGTTTGTTACATAACGCAAAAGATACAAAGATACAATGCCCAGCTCAAGGCTCTGCAGGCTCCCACTTGAAGTAGGCGGCGATGAAGTCGATGACCTCCCGCACGCTGTCCCGAGCGGCGGCCTCCGTCTCCGCTACAGGACCATCGACCACGGGCGTCAGCGAGATGGCCGGGTCGTGGCTCCGGAGGCAGGTCAGGATGTGCTCCGCCACCATCCGGATCAGCTCGCGGCCCTCGGCTTCAAGCTGGCCAGCTAGGACCGGCTCCAGACGCCGGAGCCTATCCGAGGCGGAGTTCAGCACTGGGAGGGCGTCAGCTATCGAAGCTGGCGGCTCCGCCACTTGGATTGGGCTCATTCCAAGCGGCACCAGTGCTAAGCTCGCTTCGGTCGCCCAGTCAGCGATTCGCTGGGCCCCCGCGCGCTGGTCCTCCTGGAGTTTACGGACCGCCTCCTGGACTACCTCCTGCACCTGGGTGTCCAGAGCCGCCTTGGCCACCTCCATCTCGCGGGACCTTTCCTCGAGCTCGGCTTTCCTCTTCTCCGCCCACTCCTTCTGCTTCTTGAGGGAGTCCCACTGGCGCCCAAGTTCCTTCTCCATGTTGGCCGCGTTGGACTCCCGCTTATCAAGGGACTTCCGGTCCTCCTCCAGCTCCGCCTCGGCAACAGCCAGCTTGCTGGCTCTCTCCTGCAGTTGCTCGCGCCATCCCTGCAGAGTTGCAGAGAGATTGTCGGGCTCCTGCCTCCGGACCTCGAGACCCTGGCTGCGAGTCTCCAGCTCGGACTGTTGGGCCGCGAGGCGAGTCTCAAGGTCAGACCGCTGAGCCGCGAAGCTAACAACCTCCAGGGCGAAGGTCTCCTCCCGCTGCGCCACGTTTTTCTCCCAGCTCCATACTGCGAACTCCCGGTCAAACATCTTCCGAAGGTTGACCCGGTAGGCCTCTTGGTCGGCCTTGAGTTTGGACCGGACTTCCACAGCATGGGAGGCTTCAGCCTTCGTGTGCGCTTCCAGGCGGGTGTGCCAGTCGGAGAGGCGCTGGCACTCACTCTCCAGAGCAGCCCACTCCCGCCGGAAGGCCGCCTCGGCGGAGGAGGTTGCGTCCTCTATCGACCACCGGACCTGGACCAGCACCTGGGGGAGGGGAGTCGCTTCCTCCTCCGGGGGTTGAAGCTGCAGGAGCTGCCTGCCAAAGACCACCTCCAACTCCTCCTCTGCAACAGGACCGGAGCTGGAGGTGGGAGCTTCCGGTGCAGGCATCGAAGCCTCAGTAGTCATTGCACTCGCCGCTGCAGCGCTTGTCTCCGGCGCCTCCGCCGCCGCATCGGGTGCGGCTGCGCCCAGCACCGGCGCCTCCGCCGCCGCCGCGTCGGGTGCGGCTGCGCCCAGCACCGGCGCCTCCGCCGCCGCCGCGTCGGGTGCGGCTGCGCCCAGCACCGGCGCCTCCGCCACCGCCGCGTCGGGTGCGGCTGCGCCCAGCACCGGCGCCTCCGCCGCCGCCGCGTCGGGTGCGGCAGCGCCCAGCACCGGCGCCTCCGCCGCCGCCGCGTCGGGTGCGGCTGCGCCCACCACCGGCACCTCCGCCGCCGCATCAGGTGTGGCTGTGCCCGACACCGGCGTCTCAGCTGCCGCCGCGTTGGGCGCAGCAGCGCTTGACGTCGGCGCACCAGCCGCCGTCGTATCGGGCGCCACCGGGCTTGCGGAAGAGGCTGCACCTGCGCACTCCGCACCCGTCGTCGCACTCACTGTCGTCGCCAAGGCCACTGACGCCTGGACCCCCGCTGAAGGACCAGCGGCGGCGGAAGAACTGCTTGGGCGTGGAGCCCTGGCAACAAAGAGGAGAAGCCTTTAGTAAAGAACAGAGCACCCAGAACAAGCTGAGTAAGCAGAATGGCAGTAACCCAGGAGCGCCGGGTATCCAGCGACCACGGAGGCCCAACGACTACTTCTGTTGCTGCCGCTGTTCCCGTGGTGGCGACGGAGGCGCAACCCGGGACTGGTCCTGCTGCTGCTGCTCCTGTTGTTGCTGCTGCTGCTGCTGCCGTGGCTGCCGCCGCCACTGCTGCCGGAGGGAGCTGTCTCTCGGCGGTGACGGTGGCGGCACGGTCGCCCCGGAGGACCCGCGAGGCCCGGTGGGCCGGGAGCTGCCCTGGCCCGCGCCCTCAGCGGTCCTCTGGCGCTTCACGGTGGGCTCCCCAACTAGGATCCCGTCGCCCCACTGCAACCTGCGCCGGCTCTTATCCCCCGACGACGCACCGGAGCTGCTCCGTACCTGGCTGGGACCGCCTGTGGCGGCGCTACTAGCCACGGCCTGCTTGCCCTTTGTAGTGGGCCCGGCCCCCATGGTGCTTGGCGTAGCTTGATCCTCGGACGCGCCAGGGATCCGGAGCCCACGGTTCGGGTCGCCTCCGGTCTGGCGTGGGGCCAGCCCCCCGTCGTCAAGAGTTGGCAGGGTAGCCAGCACCGCCACCCTCGCAGAGTCCTCGCAGAGGGGGACAACACCCTGGGGAAGGATCAGGTTCTCCGGGATGAAAGCGTCCCCCGTCACCGCCCGCACCAGGACCTCCAAGGCTTCCTGGGTCAGGTCGCTCCCCTCTCTGCGGTGGGTCCTGCTGCAGTTGTTGAGGCCGGTGAAGCTCCAAGCAAGGCGCGGCCGCTGCTTCAGGGGTGCAATCCGGCGCTTCAGGAAATCTCCGAGCACGTGCCACGAGGTGAGGCGGCTCTCCGCCAGCGACCTGATCTTGCCCAGCACGGAGTCGAATTCCGGCTGCAGGGACGGCTTGGCTCTCCAGGATGCTCGGTCGATGGCGGGTCCCTCGGTTGGCAAGGCAAGGCGCTCGTTGGCGTCGGTGGTGGCGATCACCCAATCCTTGCGCCACTCCTCCCACTTCCCGCCAGTAAGGCCGGGAATGTAAAGCATCGGCGGGTCGCTCCATGTCTGGAAATAATATGCCCCCACCTCATCCTTCGCCCTCCCGGACTTCACCAGTATGAAGAAGTAGCGGAAGAGGATGACGCAGGGCCGCACTCCCACAAACATCTCGCACAAATGCACGAAGATAGACGTCGGGAGGAGGGAGTGGGACGTTAGGTGCTGAAGTTGGAGGCCGAAGTCTTCCAGCAGCAACAGCAGGAACGAAGAGATCGGCAGCCCCACGCTGGTGGAAATGTGCGAGGTGAATAGCACAAACTCCCCGGCGCGGAGGTTGCCAAGGGGAACCGAGCCTGCTCGAATCCCCCAAGCAGTCTCCTGAGCACTCCATCCAAGCAGACAGCGCACCGTGCTCAGCTCCTCTTTGGACTAAAACGGCGGGATGAGCAAGTGATGCCATGTTTTGTCATGTTACTAAACAATCTGTCTTTCATTGCAGGAGATTCGAAAGGTGGTGGAAGAGATTGGACCGGAGAATGTCGTGCACGTAGTCACCGACAATGTCTCCAACTACAAAAAAGCATGCAAGGAACTACTAAGTGACGTGTATGACCACATAGCTTAGACACCTTGTCTAGCACACACCGTCAATTTGATGTTGAAGGATATAGCTCGAAGGCTTGAACATGGTGTTATCATCAAGCAGTGCAAGCGAATTTCAAATTGGTTACACAATCATGGTCAGTTGAATGCAATGATGAGGAACGCAATTGGTGGTGAGTTGGTCAAGTGGAATGCCACTCGATTTGGAACCAACTACATGTTCCTAGAGAACATCTATCGGAAACGTGATCGTTTCATGTAGTGGATGGCATCTACTGAGTTCCAACACAGCAAATGGGCGAATACCGAAGATGGTAGATATACTCATGCAAGTTTTTCAAGTATGGAGTGGTGGGATGCACTGAAATATATCATCGACACAGTTCAACCAATATACAAGTTCCTTCGCTTCGCTGATTAGGACAAGAAGCCGAACATGTGCGAAGTCGTGATGGCCTACCAGACTATGAAACAAGAGCTGCAGTCTTTCTTTGGAACAAATGTTTCCACACTGAAAGAGTATATTGAGGTGGTGGACGAGAGGTTGGGTGACGTCTTCATAGGCACGTATGTGGGTCCAGGTAAGCACACACGAGTCGTCTATTTTTAAACTCTATTGACATAATGCTTATTTGAAGTGATTTATATTTTGCAGCTGCTGTCCTAAATCCGAGGTATGCTTATACGATGGATCCAACTCAACAAATGTTTCGTGGACTCAAGGATACATTTCAGCGCATGACAGATCTCCAGAGAGCCGTCCAGGCATTGCAGGAGTTTAACGTGTTTCGGCAGAAAGTTGTCGAGTATAGCAGTGAAATGGCAATGCGGATGGCGATGGACCCAAAGACATCCCCATGTAAGAGTTATTATGTATGAAATTGTTGTTTTCTCTGTTCGAATATATTGCTTACATACTCGGTTGCACATGCAGCGTCCTGGTGGATGATGTTCGGATCAAGTACTCCAAAACTGCAGTACCTTGCCATGAGGCTTGTTTCACAATATTGTTCGTCCAGTGGATGCGAGCGGAATTGGAGTACTTTTGCCTTGCTGCATATAAAGGTTCGCAATCGGTTGTCGCACAAGAAACTTAATAAGCTTGTCTATGTCAACTACAACCTTCGTCTCCGACTTGAGGAGGTCTCCGGCCCACTGATGCGTGAAGAAGGTGATTTCATTGACCAGTTGGCCCATCTTTCTTTCTATGATGAGAAAAATCAGGTGCAGGAATGGATGGAATATGGTAGATCTAACCGGGCTCCAGTTCTGGACGAGGATGATGATGACGGCGACATCCTTCTCCCGTCCCATATTGTCAGAGATCAAATAAACGTGTCAGATCTACGTGAGGCTACAGGGAATGATTCCATCAGCGACTGGGCACGTCAAAATATAGGTGACACTCACCTAGGGAAGAGAAAGTTGCAGAAGGGGCCTAAGAAGGGTGACCCGAAGCGTCGAAAAGGCAAAGAAACAGCAAAACCAGTGAGCAGCGACACCGAGACTGATGATGGCGAAGGTGAGCGTAGTCCTCCGTATCAGGAGTCCGAGGATAGCAGCTCGGCCGATGATGGTGATGATGGTGACGGTGCTGATCCTGATGCTGGAGGTGGTGGTAGTGGTGCTCATGTTGCTGCTGCTGCTGGTAGTGGTGGTGCTCGTGGTGTTCGTTTCACAGGTATACATTGCACATATAAATAGACACATATTTCTAACTATGAGTATTGACTAATAATTTTGAAATTTGGTTGATTGCAGGGGAGACTCAGTTCACACATGCTACTCAGGACACCGACCATGGAGTACCGCACTCGCAGAGGAGAACAGGTGGACCGACGGATTATGACAGTCCACAACACTTTTTTACCTCCTACAGCGATTCCAGGCAATCTTTTCACTACCCCATTCCTGACATCAGCATGCAGCCACCGACGAGATGGGTGTACGAATGGGAAGACCCCCATTTTTATACTATGTTAGTTCAGGAATGGCAAACAACATCGGCGTGGACGGGCCAAACTTGGCAACACTACAAGGCTGAGCTGTTTAGAGTGCGAGGTATCGCTTTGATGTCCACCGCCGAATACCAAACCGCGTCCCAAATGGGGGTATTCCCATTCCTACGTTGAACTTTCATTTCATGTGTATAACTCCGTATTTGTATGCACGCTTATTACTATTGTATTCTATGCATGATTATAAATTATTGCTTTGGTAAGATCATTTACATTAAAATGTGCATAGCTAATGCCGAAATTTCCTTTTATTTCACACCGGGGTCCATTTTTTAAGCGTCGGAAAACTGCTCGAAACCACCGGTATACCGGCCAAACCGGCCGGTATACCAGAAAAATCGGCCAGTATTCCGTTCAGAACCGGACCGCCAACGTAACCGGTATTCCGGCCAAACCAGCCGGTAAACCGATCTAACCGGCCGGTATACCGGTTACAACTGCATCGGGGAATTTTGAATTCAAAATTTCGTTTATCCGGTTCCGACCAGTAACCGGCCTAACCGGACCGGTTAGCCGGAACCGGACCCCGGCGGTTAGGCCGGTCCGGTCGGAAAATCAAACCCTGCGCGGAGGCCAACGCAGAGGCCGGGCAGGCACATTGAAAGTCGACACGGGGCAGCCGGGGCGGCAAGCGGAGGCCGGCGCAGAGGCTGACACGGGGCGGCCGAGTCGGCTAGCAGACGCTGGCGCGGCTGAGGGCGATGCGGGGCGGTGAGCAAAAGGCCGTAGCGGGCTCGTTAGAGGCTGGCGGGATGCAGGAGATGTGGGAGGAAGAAAATATAGTGTGGTAGGTTCACCGGTATAGTACCATATGAAGAGAATAATTTAGAGAGTCAATTGGTTTAGCTCTCAGTTTGGAAAGCTTTATATTTTTTTATCCAGCTTCAAACTCTTTATTTTGAGTTAGTATTATACCTAGGCTAAAACAGATACTCTTACACCACCCATGTGGTGGCCGATCTCTCGGTTCAGCTATAGGTGGCCACAGAAAAGACTGATGAATAAATATGACAGCCAGCGCCACAGCGCACAAACCATTACATTCCTTGAGGATCCAGATCCAAATTCTTGGGTGGACAAATTAAAATCTCCAAAAAAGAAAACGTCAATGCACCTATACTCGTGCACATTGATTCGGTACCTTGCAAGCTGGCGCACCGTGCACGTACTGCAAGCTCTATCACGCCAAATAAAGGAACATAATTTCGCATCGATAACCGCGCCGCCTAGACCGGGAGGATGTAGCCCGTACTAGCCATGAACATGCATCAACATACAGTGTAATTAACCCCATGTAAAGGTACTTCTGCATCATACTTACAAGGCCTGAATGCTGTCCAAGAATTTTTTAAGAAAATGAAACAGTTTGAAAGCAAAAAAAAGGAAGAAAAAGAAAAGAGCAATGACATGTAGAAGTAGTACGTAGTTAAGATCTTGATTTGCATATACACAAACATCACGGTCGCACACGCACGCACGCCTAATTACCTAACCAGCACCGTCTTCTTTTTTTGTTTACGTCCGTACCCTTTTTGCAAAACCACCGGCACCTCCCGGCCGGCACTTTTCTCCTCCAATTCAAGAACAAGCAAGATCACCCCCGCCGGCCGTGCTCATCAGGGCATGAAGAGCTTGTTGCCGCACTTGCAGCGCCACACCTCCGGGTAGTACTCCCACTGCGGGCCGACGCCGGGCTGGATCGCCACCCGGGTCGGCCGGCACGGCGTGCACCGTCCGCACCGCGCGCGGCACGTCGGCGGCGACGACCCCGGCCCGATCAGCCACCGCCGGCGAGCTGGGACGACGACGCCGCTGCCGTCCGCCCGCCACACGCTACCGGCGATCGCCGCCGTCGTCGACGAGTCAATCCGCCTCCTCGCCAGCGCCGCCGCCGGCAGACGGACCGGCCGCCCCGCCGTGGCAACTGCATCAGTAGGCACGTCATCAGAATTAGTTCACCACTCCTGAAGTGCCAATTATATGATAGCTTATCTTGTAATGTATAATCCTTAGCTAATATCCTACGTGTTGGAGAAAAAAAATGATTCTTATCATTGTCGTCTATCATTATTAGGGTTTGACAAGATAGAAACAGTAGGGGCATATGGTGGTTGTCCTAAACGTTAAGCGAGTGAGACCAAAGCGTATTATTTGTGCCCGACTGGCACGTACGGAGGACACGCACGTATCGATCGGACGGCCTGGATGGACGGGGAGATTCTCCGGATCTCCTCCCGGCCCTGCAGGTCTCCTCTCTGCACTGAATTGGGTGTCGTATGCTGGCTGGCTCAGCTCAGCTCGTGTGGGTGCAGGAGTGGGTGAGTGAGCAATGAATTGGAGGGGGATCCTGGCCGTGGGTTGGGTGCTTTTCTGGACCAGGGCCTTGTTTGGCGTTCTTAAAAAATAGCAAGCATGTTTACAGAAAAGAAAAATCTCGCATGTATAAATTACTAAATAAAGTCTATTTGTAAAAAAAATTTTAGTGATGGGTATAATTTTTCGTGAGGAATCTAATGACGGTAATTAATCGGTGACTGACTACAGTGATGCTACAGTAACTATCCGCTAACCGCGCGGTCAAAGACCTTGTTAGATTCTTCAAGGTCACTAGCGCGGGGTTCTGGAGTTGGTTTTGTAAACTAGCTTTATTTGACACCGTAATTAACAGTCAAAATGGCAATGTTTATTAGCACGCTAAAATCTTAGCGCGAACCAAAGCCCAGACTGCAGGCAGGCCGCTGTGCCAGGGTGGGGTGCCAGGACTGCTGCTGCAGTGCAGGGAAGAAAGGAGCGTTTAGTTCCAAAAAAAAAATTGCACAATATACATCATATCGAATTTTCAGACATATATACGAAACATTAAATGCAATTGAAAAAAATAAATAATTATATAGTCTAACTGATTCCTACTAGATGAATCTAATAATGCTAATTAATTCATAATTAGACATTAAATATTAAATAACAACGAAATGTGCTAAGTAGTCAAATCCAAACTTTTTCACTAACTAAACACCCCCGAAGAAAGAAGGTTGCTGTTGGTTTGGTTGGTGAAGACTGGAGACTACTGCCAGATGCATGAGAGAGATGGGGTTTAATTTAATTCCTGAGGGAACATCCCTGTAGCTACAGGGGTTGCCTAGCAACAATAGTGCCTTGGAGAAAAGAAAACCACTTTTAGTATTAACTAATTGATAGTAGACAGACAGAATTTTTTTTTTGTTCTTGAGTTTTCTATTTAACTGCGGGGTTGAATGAAAAAAAGGTAGTTATGTTTGTACAAGAAGATTTTTAATCTTGTCATGGGAGGGATGGAGAAGATATGTCAGAATGGATTTCTGCAAGTATAATAAGGATGCTCCATTGGTTTTGCATACATCATGGAAGAAGAGAGAGTAAATTGAATATCAGTGATCCCACAAATTTTTTCCCAAAGAAAAAGTGATCCCGCAAATTTTGGGTGGCAGCTAGAAACACATGGTTAATGCAGATTTGCACCAGGCTAACTGCTTGTTAATTACAGCGAGGCGGTGACGATACCGAGGAGATAGGATAGAGGGAAGGGCACAGATTTTACTTGTGTTTAATTTGAAAGGGAGGGAGGGCTGCATCTAGAGCGTGCGTGCATGCTAACAACAACGTAGCTGAGGTTTCTTGAGGGAGAACATCCTGCGAGCAAGGAGTGTCTACTGTCAGTCTAGCTAGCTACTAAAGTACTAAACCTAGGGGAGGGCAAGCAAACATGTCAAGAACGAGCACCTAAGTGATCAAAAGATCCCCTTGGTCTTGGATGAACTAGTGCGTGAAGAGACAAGGCAAGAGGAAATGGGAAGGGAAAGATAAAAAAGAAGAAGAAGGCCAGAAAAGAGGCGAGAGCAAGAAGGAACCGAAGAGAACGAGAGTGCGTGCTCAAAAGGCAAGACACACGCGCGCGCATGAAAAGAAGATCTTCGCAAGAGCGAAGCTTTAATTCGCTTCAAATTAACAGGCAAGAAAAAAAAGCACAAAAAAGAACATGAAGAGCAAAGCTCGCGGCTCTAGCCTTTCCACACTTACCTATGGCCGCGGCGAGGAGGACGGCGACGAGTAGTGCGGCAGCGCCGCGGCGGCGGCGGCCGCTCTCGGCGCCCATCGCCGCGGAAGAAGGTCGAAGATGTCGCGCGCGCGCTCCTCGACCCAGCCGGCCGCGAGAGAACGGCAACCACCGCGACGCGGCGCGGAGGCTGGTGGCACGCAGCGACTGAGCTCCCGGCCGCCGGAAGCTGGACCGGAGAGGAGGCCCGGAGCTAGCTCGCGCTCTCGCCGGTAATGGCGAGCTGGCGACAGGCGAGGATCAGGCACGCAGCAAGCCGGCCGCCGGCGGCCGCACGACTGACGAAGTGAGCTGATCGGTCGATTCTCCCGCAACGCTCCAAGCCGGCCGCGAGGGCGTGCGTGCGCGAGCGCCAGCTAGCCTGCCACCGCCGGCGTCAGTCCGCCACTGCACGGACTCACAGGCCTCACAGGCACCCGCACGCTTGCTTTTCAGAGAGAGAGAGAGAGAGATGTGATTGGGAGGGGGGAAGAGAGGTAGGGGCACGGCGGCCGGTGGTGACACGGGCTGTTCAGAGGAGGAACAGGGCGATGTATAGTGGAGAGCACGGGCATGTGTGCGCTGCGCAGCGCAACGCGACTTGTGATCGTATTGGGCACCTGCCCGGGTGGCCCGGCCGGCCGGTCGGCTTGACCGAGCGGCGGGGAGGGAGGAGAAGGAAGGGAGCGCACGCCACTACTCGGGCCGGAGCGCCAGGGTTACACAGGAGAGGGACACTACTCTTCATTAAACTCTGAAACGACAGGTCGATCGAACGCGAATCTTAAAGGCGAAATTCTACTGCCAGCCGGTGTTGTGGTCGATCGAGGCTGACAGTGCGCGTGCGAGGGGAAGGATGTACCAGCGCTTTGTCATTTTGAGCTTTGCTTCACCGGCTATAAGAGCTTGTTCTTGTTTGGTTTGGGAAGGATTGTAGCATTAGTGAATAGTAACAAATTTTGATCACTAATTATGATGTCAAACAAAGTTAGTTTACAAAATCAACTTCAGAACCCCGAGCTAGTGACCCTGAAGAATCTAACGAGGCCTTTGACTGTGAGATTAGAGGACGGTTACTGTAGCATCACTGCAACTAATTATCGATTAATTACCATCATTAGATTCGTCGTGAAAAGTTACACCCATCCCTAAAAAAGTTTTGCAAATTGACTTCATTTAGTGCTTCATGCATGCGAGATTTTTTTTCGGGAAGTGTGGGTGCTAGAATTCTAGCCCAGCCAAATAAGACCGTGTATCCAGCATTCCGGCTACAGGTGTCGGCGTGCGTGTATGTGAGCGGGTGGCTTATGTACAATGAATAGTAGGGTTAGCCGAGGTAATTGTCTGTTTGGATCCATCTAGGCGCTCTTATTTCCTTTTTCTCACCGGATTGGCGGTTAAGAGTAAGTATTATAGTGGGCTAAAAAAAACTCAATCTTAGGTGGAGCAGAGGAAAGAGGAGGAAGAAGAAAACAACGTTTCCCTTACCACCGGCCCAAGAAAGCATTCTACTGTATGCTTGTGGGCCCGAATGAGTTAAACTGTCAGCAGCGAGCGCATGGCCGCGCGCTCGCCGGCTGCATTATTGTTCATGCTCGAACGGGACTAGATTAGCTTGAAATTCTAAAGATTACCAACCACAACCTAATGGTCGAGCTTGCATGCACCAACCAATGAACTCTAGAAGCTGACATTGAATAAAAAGTTAAAAGAATATAAAAAATTCACCTACGAGACAATTAACCTACACCTAGTAGTCATATAAAAGCCCCAGACTTTTATATGACGGCACCGTACCCATCGTTTCGCAATGCACATGGATCAGTTTCCTGTAGACGTGACGACTTCTTCCTCCTCCATCTATCCGGTTGGCAAAAAAAAAAATCAGACCTAGCTGTGCCATTTTATTGCTGGCTACCTAGCTAAGAAACGTACGTACTCCGGCCGCGGACGGTCCCCTAGACGATGGCTTTACACGGTTGGCCCTGACGGCTGACGAGATCGATCACCTTTCGTTGAAACACATCGCTTCTCCATTTCCATCAGGTAGGGGCTTAACAGCCTAGTAGTACGTCGTCCATGGCTAGCTAGCCAGCTAGCTAGGGCAAGCATCGTCTCACTAGCACGTTCATGGACATGGGCGCGCAGCTGGGGAGCGAGCAAGTAGGACGACGATGCATGCGACGGGCTGCGTCGAGGAGCATATGTGTATGTGTATGTGTATGCTCCTTCTGTTTCAAATCGTAAATCATTCTTAACCTTTTTGAAGAGCCAATACATTTTAAGTTTGACCAAGTTTCTACGATAAAGTACTAACATTTACAATACCAAAATTATGATTAGATTTTTCATTAAATATACTTTCATAGTATATCAATTCATTCGGTGCTATAAATTTTTATAGTTTTTTCTATAATTTTGATCAGACGTAAAAATAGTTTGACTTTTTAAGAAAATTGGAATAACCTACGATATTACTTGATACATGCGAATATATGCATATATATAAATGTAGGCATCAACAGAACATAACCAGTCATGTGCAATGTCCCTGTGTGTATGTACACGTACACGATGAATGATGCTGATTTGACCAAGCGGAAAGATAATTGGAGAAGATTATTTTTCTTTGAAATAATACGTGTGAATTTCTTTTTTTCTTTTTTTTTAAACGAGAGTGTGTGTGCGCGCGCGCGCGCATTTCAAGCCGTGCGTTCTTTTTGGTCGTCGGTCGGATTGCTGGGTCCCTGCATGGATGCCGTGTACTGTCGTTGCCCAAGCTGAATGATGATGGTGCACACGGATTGGACGACGGGCAGGCAAAGGCATGCGAAAAGCGTGCCATGCATCATGCATGCATGCGTGCCTGCCTGCCTGCCTGCCTTTGAAGTTGTTTGAAGAGGCTTCACATACATGCATGATCAAGCTCCAAGTAACAACGTAGAGCTTGTAATCATTACTTTGACCCATTATAACACATGTACCGTACATCTCCTTAATCGTTTTTTTTCGGGTAAAAGTACACCTCCTTAATCTATTTACGTAGGTAAATACATGTACTATATACGCCACCCCTGACGAGTACCGACATCTACATGCCTCTTCCTTGGTTCTTACTCCCTCCGTCTCATGATATAATCACTTTTCGCACAAGTCCCATGTGTATAGTACGTGCTCTCTCTGGAGATACAACATCGATATAGAAATACTAACATTGATAGAAAGAATTAAATACATTCATTGGTCTTTGAACCAGAGGAGGTTACGCCTTATATACGGGTACAAAGGGAGTAATTATTTATTTATTTGCTATTTCCAGATCCAGCGTGGCCTCCGGCAATAAATCAAACCTAGATATGACCATTATCTCCAGAAATAACCAAATAAATATGTAATTATGTTTTCAAAATTGTTTTGAAAATCATTCTCCATTATTACGAACTAGTGGAGATGCACGTGCCACAAGCACGTGTTTGAAAGAACAATTGTTTAAAAATAATTGGATTGGATCAGAACTACTAACATTTAATTTATTTATTGGTATATCATAGCAATGCAATATAAATACAATCTAATTGAGCAACTTCTAAGAATCTGCAGACGGGATTTCGTAATGACTCGAGCCGCTCATCGTATAGTCATACAAGTACTTCACTGTAGATTTGGCTCCTTTAGAATCCAAACATGCTACATCATTGAACTCCACTAAGAAATAAATTATAAAATGCAAGTAAATAAAATAAAAAATTGGGTTGTTCATTCATCGGCCCATGAACGCAACAGCACTCCAGCAAATATGGCCCATATAAATGTCTGGCTCACACCACGCACATCATATTGATCTAAGGTTTGGAGCCAATATTTGGATCTCCAGCATATTCATACTGAAAAGAATTAATAATTTATGAAGCAAAACTTATTACTGTTAGTCAGTTCAAATGGATTAGCAGCTAAGCTTAGTGATGAAATACACGTGCTTCATCGTCTTATATACCATCCGGTCCATAGTCCTCTAGGTTCATTTGATTTAAATTATTTTTTGCTAATAAATATAGTGGTGATTCACGAGCCACATGTCTTTAAAGAAAATATATTTAAAAATATATTTAAAGAAAATATATTTAAACAACAAACAACAAGGATTCACATATCTTGGGACAATGGAATAATCCAAGAAATCAAACAAGAATAAAATGATGCAGCATTGCCTATGTCAGCCTGGATCCATCATGAGTATTACAGTTAGGTATTATTAGAATATTTGCATCGAAATGAATTTGACTAAGATAGCTCCTCGAAGCCAATTCATTGGATTATGATTAACGAGTTATTACCAAGATAATATACTGGTTTAACAACCATTGGGTTTTGTCCTAACCTGAGTCGAATTCTAACATGCTTCATGTAATACTCGTGTGACATCCACCTGTTGACCAACCCAAACAAATATGCTCGTGGGACAGTCCAGAACGAAAACATCTTCTGTCATTAGATCATCTTGAGTAAAGTGGTGTATTCCCTTGACCTGCTGAATAGATTCAAATAAAAATTTTGAATGTAAAAGAGGGAAAAGAGTACGACATAACATACTAAAGTACAGTTTTAATGTGCTAACCTTCAAATTGCCTTCCTGGACCCCAACAGATTACGAACATTAAAAGAGAACATCAGAATGAGATCAGTATGTATTGAAACCTTAACGTGGATAACTTCCTAACAAAACTATATATGGATCTACATTATTGATTACCTTTTGACAGGATGCATGAGAAAAGATGGGGATCACTTTCAACTTCTCGCACCATTTTTTGGCTTGAATACTCGGATTTTCCTCCCAGTAAGCTTCAAAATTGTTCTGCTTCTGACCCTTCCTTTTGTGACCTAGACTGCGTATTTGGCTATACAATATAGAAAGTTATGGAAGAAAACTTAAGCCAAAAAAAGCATTATAGAATATACCAAGCTGAACATAATAAAAAATTTCTCATAATGACTTGCGAGTTTGAACAATGGAAGTTCAACTTATATCATCCTGAATATTCCTGATGGAATACAAGAAAAGTGTCAGAAAACAACAGAGCTATCAGCTCCCAACATATCCCAGTGGAGCTGGGATTCGACTGACTGATTCCAACGTACACTTTACTGAATTAGTCCATTTCCCATATTGTTAAACCCAGCCAGTTTCAAACCACAATGATTTCTTAAGTTTGACTAAGGATAAATAAGACACATAAATCAATATTTGAGATGGTTTTTGCCAGAATCAGACTGGTGAGTGTGGTACCAAAGATATTCCAGCTGGACCAATTACCATAACCACCAGGAGCCAACTGGACGATAGTAATGGCAGGCCTGCTAAAATCTAGGTAAGGCCTAGGCCTGTTAATTACAATTTTCCGCTTCTAACAGCCAAAAATTCTTCTTCCAAACATGGTGGGCAGCCAAAAAAATTCATGGAATCCAAAACCCATATAATAGTCATTTTTACATTAAAAAATGTGGGCTTAACAAGACAGAAACTTAGCACAATCAAATGCATTTGCTTGACCTCCATTGAACACTTCATAGGTTGTTCAGATGCTGACCGTTGCAGAGCATCATGTGCAACTTAAAGTCTTAAAGCAATATATTTGCCCAGCATTATTGTTGAAGCTTTATAGAATAAGGCAAAAAAAAAGGGATTCACGCAGCCTCCATTACATTACCTGTAAGATGTTGAGAACTGATCTGATAACATCTTGGTTCTTCAGGATATCAATGCTTTGGCTTGCCTGTCCAATTATTTCTGCCCATTTTTGTAAATCATAAGACCAAAGGGTAACCAATTCAAAATCATATTCAAGATCAATTCATAGATATAGTGAATGTGCATGCTAGAATGCAAAACAAGAAACCTGATTAGGAAGGCTTATCAATCTCTTGAGGTATTCATCCCTCTTAGCATTATCAGATTCAGCTTGTATCATATGGCCAACCTGAGTAGTTAGCGCAGAAAATGTGTTAGGAAATGTCAACCAAATCTGAAGCAGAGGACATCTCCTTGACAATGAGCTCTGCCCATTCAGAGTCATTGGTGGGAATAGTTGACGGTGGCAAATAAACTGCAATAGGCATTGATGATATAAGGTTTAAGTTATATGGTTAAGCTAACACTTTGCTTGCATGGAAATATATGGTTTAACGTATTCTCATCAGTGACAATTGTTGATCTTCCTAACTGTGAAATATGTGATGAATATAACGGTTGCATGGTAAATTGAACATTTTGGATAGAAACATATGCAGATGTTGCATACCTTCAAATGGAACGGCATCATTTGCCTCGTTGTCGGATAGAGCAAAGGTTACGGCAGAAGTAGATCATGTGCTTCTATCTGCCAAATTATCTGCACAGATCAGAGCGGATCGTCATGGGGGGCGGAGGAGGAAGGGGGTCTCCGGCGGCTCGATTCGATCGCAAATCGGCCGCCAGCGGCGTGGAGGCGGCGGTCTGAACCGGAGCGTGGCCGCGATGGTGCGGATCCCGCAGCGCGCCGGTGATTGCGGGAGAGATGGGAGAGCAGATGCCGTGGGTACGCGGGCGGGTAGACTGATACGCTCGGTGAAAAAAAAATGGCCAGAGCGGACGGAATCATTTTGCTAGAGCCCATTTTTTTTCGGTCTGCCGTCGTCCTGTCAAACTTTGAGAGCCGACCGATGGGCCGGTTCCGGTTTCGCCCGGTACCCAACCGGTCAAAATTTAAAATTTAAATTTAAATTTAAAAAATGAAAAAAATTCTAAAAAAATCCTAAAAATACTTTAAGTTGCGATGAATGTAATGATATCAAATTTTATCAAAAAATCGTTCATTTAGTATAGGTTGCGGGGATTTAAAGTTAAATCAAAAAAGAAAAAGAAAAAAAATGGGCCGGCCCATTAAGGCCCACCAGTCAAACCGGCCGGTCAAACCGGTCAAACCGACCGGTAAACTGGTTGCATGGGGGCTTTTGAATTTGGATTTGAATTCAAACCGGTCAAATCGACAGGTAAACCGGTAAAACCGGCCGGTAAACCGGTCAAACTGGCCGGTAAACCGGTCGGAACCGGTTGCACGGGAGTTTTTGAATTTATTTGAATTTGAATTTGAATTCAACCGGTTCCGACTGGTAACCGGTCAAACCGGTCCAGTAAACCGGAACCGGAGCCCGGCGGTTACCGGTTACCGGTCGGGAAATAAAACCCTGCCGATGGGCCCTTCGTGAGAGTAAGGTGGGATTAATTTTGGTTAAAATTTTCAATTATTTCAATCTTTATAGTATAGATTTATTGACCCTGCTACTATTATAGTAGCACATCCGATCCGACCATTTCCATGAACACACTCTGCTGGAAGGAGCTTCAAGATCAAGATCGCACGTATCCCCTGGACCCACGAGCCACGAATCCCCCTAATAAAACAGCAAGGAAATAATCAACTATTAAAACAAATAATAATAATAACAATGAAAACAATTGTTAAAATCAACTCGCAAATCTGAAACAGAAAATCTTCAGCGCAGCAGCAGCAGCTTCCCCTGCTCCTTCCCTCCGTCCTCTGCACGCACACGCACGCGCACCGCCGTTGCCTCTCTTCCCCCCGACACGCGGGCCCTCGGCCACCGGGCGGCTGCTGCTTGCACGCGCCTACGGGGGTCTAGGCATGGCGAGAGGAAGAAATGGGCCGGGAGAGCAGCGAGGAATCTAGACTTAGAGTCTCTCTTCTTTCCCAATCCCCGGCCGCCGTGGACGCACACCGGCCGGCGGCCGCATCAATCCCTTTCCCCAGTTTTCCTTCACCGGCAGATCGGAGGGCCCTGCCTGCCACATGGGCGTGTGTTGCGTAGGACTTTTCTGAAACGAAATTGCGTAGGAGGACTTTGATGCTAGCTTGTTTTGTTGGATCTCTCTGTGTGCTCACTGTTCTTCCTAGCTAGGGTCCCCATGGACACACGGCCAGCCATGCATGATCCATGGTGGTTGGGCAGGCTTGGGCAACACATTGCGGCCGTGTTTAGTTCTAACGAATTTTTTTATGGAATCTTACTAATTTTAAGTACTAAATGAAGTCTATTTATAAAACTTTTTTCACAGATGAGTTGTAAATCGCGAGATAAATCTAATAATGTTAATTAATCCATGATTAGCGTATAGTTACTGTAGCATCATTATTGCAAATCATGGATTAAGTAGGCTCATTAGATTCGTCTCGCGATTTACAGCTCATCCATGTAAAAAGTTTTATAAATAGACTTCATTTAGTACTCCATGCATGTGTCAAAATATTCGATGTGATGTTTTTTTTGCGTTTACGGGATTTACGAGTAAAGATCTAAACAGTACCTGTATTGTATGGCCTCCTGCTGTATGCTATGCTAGTGATGAGCTAGGAGCTAGCTAGCTCCACTGTAGCAGCAACCATGGGCACTGTGATTAGTACCAGCCTTGACTGACATAGGCTTTATTTAGATCCCAAAACGCAAAATGTAAAAATTTTATAACTCACTTGCATGGTATACTAAATGTAGTCAAAAAATAAATCGCATTATGCAAATGGATTGTAACTCGCGAGACGAATCTAATGAGCCTAATTATGATGCGATTAGCCCAATCTCGGTGGAAGAACGAGATGAACACAGCAAGTTTAGAGTGGTTCGGGCCGCCGGAGCGTAATACCCTACGTCCACTGTGTGTTGTATTGCTTGCGCTCTCAAGAGGTTGAGAGCAGGGTTGTTCGGAGTGAAACCGAGCTTGTGTTGTGAGAGTCTTGGCGTGTCTGGAGTGTGCAGCGAGCGCCTCCCTTTTATATCTCAAGGGAGGCGTGTACAAGGCCGTTGAGTCCCCGACAGGTGGGCCCAACGATCTAGTATAAAATGACATACTGTACAGACATTATGGCATTGCAGGCGACGGAGATCTCGTTCCTAGATTTCCTTGCTATGCCCGTGGGAATTTTCCGTCCGGCATAGCCATGCCCTGTCTTGTCGAAACGGCGCCAGGGTGTAGCTGAACGGGCCGTGTAGCTTGCGGCGTAGGCGGTATGATGAAAAGATGCCGTGCCGTCGTATCCATTTAATGCGGCAGACGGGCTCTGCGCGGATGCGGCGCATGCGGCTGCACTGTGTACCTCGGTAATATGCGGTCTACAGCGAGGCCTGACAAAAGCTGTCCCACGTGTCGCGGCGGCAGGGCACGCCTCCACTACCCGCATTGAATGCGGTGGGTGGGCGAGTCTTCCAGCGGAAGACTCGCGCCCGCGCCTGCGCCTGCGGGACACGCGGCGCCCCCGGACCCCGCCCCGGCGGTATGTTGCTTCTATGCGCGTGGGAGGTCCGGACGGACGCTGGGAGGTCTCGGACCGCAGCCCTCGGATGTTGGCGCGGAGCTTCCCCTCCTCAGGGACACGTGGCGTCACCGGACCTGTCCCAGAGCGGGGAGCGGGTCCGGGGCCGTTGGCTCGGTGCGGTAAGAGCCTGACCCGTGGGGCCCGACTGCTCCGCCCCTTATGGCGTAGTTACGGATGACTACGCGAGTCCTGTCTTGCTGCAGTAGGGGTGGGTATCCCTGCTACAGGGTACCGACAGTGGCCCCCGGGCCCATCTCGGGAGAGGCAACGAACCCGCAGGTGGGGCCACTACTGTGATTTGGCTCTACATAACTTGAAGCCTCTAGTGTTAGACTATGCACACTGCAGGAGTCTTGTCCGGCTTTGACCATCCATCGGGTTTTTCGCTGCCTCGTCACATCGCAACGGCTGATTCGTGGCCCCCACATACAGTGGTACACCTAGTCACGCGAGCGACGCTCGGGATTGTTGCGGCCGGGGTAAATGAAATTTTTACCATTGGCGCAGTTCCCAAAAAACCTGGTCATGCCAGCGCTTTGTGCGCGCACGTCAGCTCAGCTTCCGCCTCGCTTCGCGCGCGGGCGACGGTTCAGATCCCGTCTTTTCACACCTTTGTTTGTTACCCGCCCTCCCTGACAGGCGGGCCTGGGCCCCCTTGTCATGGACTGGGCGGCTAACACCAGGCGTGAGCGTCGCTTGGCTTCCAGCGACGGTTCCGGGGCGCCCCGGATGGGTCAGGCTTCATAAAGGTCCGAACCGCATACCGCGGTCACTTTTCTGCATTCGCCTTCTTCCTTCCAAACCTTTGTGCCCCTTTGCCTTCGAGCCTCCTCGCCCCTTGCTCTTCTGCGCAGATTGTTCCTCGCGCTCCATAGCAAGATGGCGTCCCTCTTTCGTCCTCGTCGTTTCCAAACCGAGGAGGAACTGAACACGGTGCGCCACCTGCTTGGGTGGAGTCCACAGGAGACTGCCTGGGGGATTCGAGCAGGCTCGGTTCCCCTTGGCGATCTGCGCGCCGGGGAATTTATGCTGTTTATTTCGCACATTTTCACCGGCTTGGGGCTGCCGATCTCTTCGTTCTTCCTGCTACTGCTGGAGGATTTCGGCCTCCAGCTCCAACATCTCACACCCCACTCCATCCTCATGACGTCAATCTTTGTCCACCTATGTGTGATGTTCGTGGGGGTGCGACCCTGTGTCATTCTCTTCCGCCACTTCTTCGTCCTGGTGAAGTCCGGGAAGGGCAAAGATGAAGTGGGGGCATACTACTTCCAGACGAGGAGCGATTTGCGGACGCCCTACATTCCCGGGCTTACTGGCGGGAAGTGGGAGCATTGGCGAAAGGAGTGGGTGATCGCAACCACCGAAGCCAACGAGCGTCTCGTCATGCCGACCGGGGGACCCGCCTCCGACCGTCAGTCCAGGAGGGCCAAGTCGTCCCTGCCGTCGGAGTTTGACTCCGTGCTGAGCAAGATCAGGGCGCTCGCGGAGAGCGAGCTCACCTCGCTACACGTGCTCGTGGACTTCCTGAAGCGCCGGATCGCCCCTCTAAAGCAGCGGCCGTGTCCTGCCTGGAGCTTCACCGGGCCCCAAGACTGCAGCAGGACCCACCACGGGGAGGACAGCGATCTGACCCAGGAAGGCCTGCAGGTCTTGGTGCGGGCGGTGACGGGGGAGATCTTCATCCCGGAGCACCTGATCCTTCCTCGGGGTGTCGTTCCTCTCTGCGAGGACTCACGCCTGAGGACTGCAGTGCTGGCCACTCTGCCGACCCTTGACGACGGTGGGCTAGCAGCGCACCAAACTGGGGCCGACCCGGACCGTGGGTTCCGGATCCCTAGTGCGTCCGGGGAACAGGCCGTGCTGAGCGCCGCGGGGTCTGGCCCTTCTGCCAAGGGCAAGCAGGCCGTGGCTGGTAGCTCCGCCGCGAGCGGTCCCAGCCAGGCCCGGAGCAGCTCCGGCGCATCTACGAAAGAAGCGAGCCGGCGCAGGTTGCACCGCAGCGATGGGACCCCAGTTATGGAGCCCACCGCAAAGCGTCAAAGGACCACTGAGGACGCGGTCCAGGGTAGCTCCCGAGCCCCCGGCTCACGCAGGACCCCTTGAGTAGCCGCGCCGCCACCACCACCGCCGGGAGGTGCCTCCCCCCGGCAGCAACAGCAGCAGCAGCAGCCACGAGGTTTGCCTCCGCCGCCGCCACGGCAGCCACCACCACCGCCGGGAGGTGCCTCTCACAGGCAGCAGCAGCAGACACGAGTTGTGCCTCCGCCGCCGCCACGGCAGCAGCAGCAGCAGCAGCAGCCACGAGGTGCGCCTCCGCCGCCGCCACGACAGCAGCAGCAGCAGCCTCCACCACCACTGCCACCACCAGTTCAGCAGCAGCAGCCACGAGGTGCGTCTCCGTCGCCGCCACGGCAGCAGCAGTCGCCTAGCCTCCGTGGACGCTGGAGACCCGGCGCTTCGGGGTAAGTGTTCTTCCGTTCACTCCCCTTATTCCCGGTGCTTCGCTTTTTGCTGAAGGGCTTCTTCTCTTTGTTTGCCAGGGACTCTCGCCTAGGCAGCTCTTCCACCGCCGCTGGCTCGTCAGCGGGGGTCCAGGAGACCGGCGCCTCGGCGGCAACGGCGGAAGCGACGGTGGATGTGGGGAGCTCGGGTGCGGCGACCTCTGCTAACCCGATGGCGCCCAACGCGGCGGCGGCGGATGAGCCAGTGCCAGGTGCAGCAACACTCGATGTGGTGGCCCCCGAGGCCCCGGCTACGGCGGTAGTTGCGCCTACATCGGGCTTGGTGAAGCGAGCACAGCGGCAGCGGGCGCGGCAACGGCGAGCACCTCGGTACCCGAGGTCCCGACGTCTGTGCCGGATATCCCCTCCCCTAGCTCCCAACCTACAGTAGAGGAGGAGCTGGAGGTGGTCTCTGGTAGGCGGCTCTTGCAGGGTCCCCCAGAGGAGGATGCGGTTCCCCGCCCCCGGGTGCTGGTCCGGGTCCGGCGGACGATAGAAGAGGCGACCTCTACCGCCGAGGCGGCATTTCGGTGGGAGTGGGCAGCTCTAGAGAGCGAGCGTCAGCGCCTCGGCGACTGGTACATCCGCCTGGAGGAGCGCACGATGGCCGAAGCCTCCCGTGCCACCACCACCCAGTCCGAGCTTGAGGCCGACCTTGAGTCCTACAGGAAAGGGCTCCGGAAGGTGTTTGACCGGGAGCTCGCGGCGTCGGGACGGGAGAAAGCCCTGGCGCTACGGGAGGAGGCTATTGCCAAGGAGGAGGCCAGCCTCGCAGCCCAGCGATCCGAGTCCGAGTCTCGCAGCCAGGGACTCGAGGTCCGCAAGCTGGAGCTCGACAAACTCTCCGAGTCCCTGCATCAATGGCGCCAGGAGCTGCAGGAGACCGCCAGCCAGCAGGCTGTTGCCGAGCTAGAGCTCGAGGGGGAGAGGAAGCCCTTGCCCGGTGGGAATCCCTCACCACCAGCATGGAGCAGGGCCTTGCGCGCCAGCGTGAGTGTCTTAAGACCCTGAAGGAGTCACCGGCGCAGAAAGAGGCCTCGCTCCAGGAGAAGGCCCGCCAGCTGGAGGCGGCTCAGGCGGCACTGGATGCCCAGGTGCAGGAGGCGGTCCAGGAGGCAGTCATAAAGCTGCAGGAGGACCAGCGCATGGGGCCCAGTGAATCATCGACTGGGCAAGCGAAGCAAGCTCAGCTCTGGTGCCACTTGGAATGACTCCAATCCAAGTGGCGGAGGCGCCAGCTTCAACTGCTGACGCCCTCCCAGTGCTGAACTCTGCTTCAGATAGACTCCGACGCCTGGAGCCGATCCTTGCTGGCCACCTTGAAGCCGAGGGCCGCGAGCTGTGCCGAATGGCGGCGGAGTACATTTTGACCTGCCTCCGGAGCCACGACCTTGCCATCTCGCTAGCCCCCGTCGTCGATGGTCCAGTGGCGGAGACGGAGGCCTCCGCTCGGGAAAGCGTGCGGGATGTCGTCGACTTCGTAGCTGCTTATTTCAAGCGGGAGTCTGCAGATTCCTGAGCTAAACCATCACAGCAGGCGAACTTTTGTTTTTTGTGTTATGTAAAAACTTTGTACTAGTTGAAATTTTAATAGAAGAAAACTTCAACTTAGCTGTTTGTCAGTTGCTCTGGTTTGCGGTATGCAGCACCCCGGCGCCCTGGCCCCCTGGTAGATAGGTTCAGTTGTTAGAACCTATCTGCCATCGAAGCCGAAGAAGACGCTCCGGACCCCTGTATGAGGTTGAGCAAGTGTCCTTGGGCATAGGTGTAGCATAAATTGCAAGTCAACCGAGCGACTTATTCCCTGTATAGCAGAAAAAACTACAGAGAGAAAAATCAAACTCGCTGGGATGGTAGTAATGGTACTGCAACTTAGCTGTTTGACGCATGCAGAATCGATTCTTGGTGTCTGGCTCAAAGCGAACGCTCCGGGCCCCCTGGGAGACAGGCTCAGTTGTTTTGAGTCTATCTACCACTGAGACTGGACCTCGATCTGCATGACGCCTTAAAGCGGATGCCGGGACCCCCTGGTAGGTAGGCTCAATGGTTTGAGGCTAGCAACCACCAGTCAAGGCCTAACCTGCATACCACTCAAAGTCAAAGCTTAGTAGCAGGCCCGCGTGACTTATTCTGGACCGGCCCCCAAGCTAGTACGAGGTCCGGGGCTCCGGATACGCAGGTCCAGGCAGCTCAATGCTTGTTACAGAGTGGTGGAGTGTGTAGGGTTAGGGTATGGAACCAGGCTAAGGCGCTACACAGGGCTCCGGACCACTCCAGGTAACAAACACGACTTTACCGGACCTGGCTCCGATGTTCCGGACCCGTCCCTAGCAGTGGGTGAGGCCATTCTGTCGTACTCGATCCTTTGAGATATGGAGCTGGACCTGCCGTGTAGGACTTAGGAAGCCAACCCTTGAGCTAGAACGAGGTCCGGGCCCCTAATTACCCAGCTTCGGGTACTATAGCACTCGTTACAGGGTGGTGGAGCATGTAGGCTTTTGGTACGGAACCGGCTAAGCAGCTACACAGGGCTCCGGACCACCCCAGGAAACAAGCACCCCCTCTCCAGAGCAGGTCCCTAGGGGTACAGACTCCTCTCCCAGCAGCAAGGGGGTCCGCACCTGTACGACAGTCCGGCAACTCAATACAGATCTTAGCTGTAGCGATAAGAGTGAAAGTCCGCACAGGGGTTAGAAAGGCAAAAGCTCGAGAATCGAAATGCGAAATAAGATTTTGACACAAAGACAGAACTGGGGGCAAATCTTTTCTTTGTAACTTGGTATATATGGCTTGCGCGATGGATGCCAGAGGCAGGGTTTATGAGGGCGGATCTCTACCGCTCTGGGCCGCGCGTTAATGCTAGCCGATGGTGCGATGGATGCCAGAGGCCGGGTTTACGAGGACGGACTCCCACCGCTCTGGACCGCACGCTAATTCTATCTTATTACAAAGGAAAATTTCATTTTCCTGCTCTGTCTAAGTGTAAAACTTACGCAGATGCTCTATGTTCCATGGATTGGGTAGCGGCACCCCTTCTTCTGTGGCAAGTCGAACGCATCCAGGCCAGCATACTTCTGTAACCTTGAAGGGACCCTCCCAGCTGGGGGAGAGTTTGTGGAGCCCAGCTCCGTTCAGAATCCGCCTTAGGACGAGGTCCCCAGCCCAGAGCTCCCTACTGTGCACGAACCGTTGATGATAGCGCCGGAGCGCTTGGTTGTAGCGTGCATTTCGGATTGCTGCTCGCCACCTTCGTTCGTCAACGAAGTCCACATCGTCACGCCGCAGTTGTTCCTGCATGGATTCGTCAAAAGCCTGGACCCCTGGTGAGCCCAGGTGAATTTCCGGGGGAAGGCATGCTTCAGCCCCGTAGACCAGGAAGAATGTGGTCTTCCCGGTGGCTCGGCTGGGTGTGGTCCGGTTGCCCCATAGTACGCACGGAAGCTCATCAACCCATTTTGCACCATGCTTCTTCAAGCAGTTATAGGTGCGGGTCTTGAGTCCCCTAAGGACCTCTGCATTTGCTCTCTCGACCTATCCATTGCTACGGGGATGTGCCACGGACGCAAAGCATAGCTCGATGCTGATGTCCTCGCAGTACTCTTGGAAGAGTCTGCTTTTGAATTGGGTCCCGTTGTCCGCGATGATGCAGTTTGGGACGCCAAATCTGCACACAATGGACTTGAGGAATACGACTACTGATTTTTTTGTGATGTTCACCATAGGGGTAACCTCCGGCCATTTTGTGAATTTGTCAATGGCTACGTAGAGGAACCGGTACCCGCCGACGGCCTGGGGGAACGGCCCCAGTATATCCACGCCCCATACGGCGAATGGCCATGAGGGTGGGATCATTTGCAGTGCTTGAGCTGGTGTGTGTATTTGCTTTGCATGGAACTGGCATGCTTTGCAGGACCTTACCAGCTCAGCTGCATCCTGGAGTGCTGTCGGCCAGTAGAAGCCATGCCGAAAGGCCTTACCAACAAACGTGCGAGATGAGGAACGACTTCCACACTCGCCTCCATGGATCTCCGCGAGCAACTCGCGGCCCTCTTCCTTGGAAATGCACCGCATGAGGATACCATTGGCGCCACGGCGGTAGAGATCCCCTTCTACCACCGCGTAGCGTTTAGCCAATCGTACTATGCGCTCAGCAAACACATCGTCATCAGGAAGCATATTGTCTTTCAGGTAGTCCCGGATCTCGGAGATCCATGCATCGGGACCTCCCTGAGTAGGTGGGAGTGGCGCTATGAGGTCTCCAGGGTCCTCAACAGCGCACACAACCCTGTGCGGGCACCACGGATGGAATGCCGCCAGGACCGCTAGCTTCGAGGTGCTAGCTTGATCCCCTTCACCCAGTTCGGCAGGCTGGGCGGTAGGTCTCAGCAGCCGTCTTTCGAAGACGCCCTCGGGCACGGATGCCTAGGTAGATGCTCTCGCGGAGAGATCATCTGCTGCTGAGTTGAATTCGCGGGGAACATGTTGCAGTTCCAAGGTGTCGAAGTCCTTCTCGAGCTTCCTCACGTGAATGACGTATGCCGTGAGTTGGGGATTGTTGCAGCTGCAATCCCCCCGGACCTGCTTGATGATTAGCTGAGAATCTCCCATCACCAGGAGCTACCGGACCCCCAGAGACAGGGATTGTGTCAGGCCAAAGATCAAAGCTTCGTACTCTGCCATGTTGTTGGTGGCCTTGAACTCAAGGTGCACCATGTACTGTAGCTGATGTCCGTTTGGGTCGATGAGGACCGCACCAGCTCCAGCCCAGTGCTTGCGGATGGACCCGTCGAAGAAGAGTGTCCAGTAGGGCTCGGTGAAGACTGGTGTCCTGACTTCCGGCTCCGGGGGTCCGGCGTTGTGGTCCGGACCCCCAGAATTGCTTGGAGAAGGAGTCCATTCTGCTATGAGATCAGCCAAGATTTGACTTTTGACTGCATGGCGGGGCTGGAAGTCCAACTGGAACTCAGCCAACTCTGCTGTCCACTTGGCGATGTTGCCCGTGGCGTTGGAGTTGTGTAGGATCGTTCTCAACGGATAAGAGGTCACTACGACAACTCTGTGTGCCTGAAAATAGTGGCGCAGTTTCCTGGACGCAATAAGTATGGCATAGATAAGCTAATGCGTCTCAAGATACTTGGCCTTTGCCTCGTGGAGGACTTCGCTGATGTAGTAGACTGGCTTCTAGATGGTCCGGACCCTTGCCACCGGGTCCGGCTCGCCCTTATCCACCACGTCAGGTCCTTGGGCCCCCAGCGGTTCTGGGTTCCCACTGGGTCGAGGCTCCTCCGGACCCCCTTGTGCGGGGTCCGGACATTTAGACAGAGGAGTGGCTGCCGGACCCCCATGTCCGTGGTCCAGCTCACCATCCTTGGCGGGGGAGACCCTGGTGTCCCCCTAGCGGGCTTGCTCCGTCCTCTCGGCGACCAGCACCATACTGACCGCTTCTGCAGACGCAGCAAGATACAAAAACAACGCCTCATCTGGCTTTGAAGCCACCAATACTGGCAGTGAGGTGAGGTGCTGCTTCAGCTCCTGGAAGGCTTGTTCAGCCTCTTCAGTCCAAGAGAATGGACTGGACCTCCTCAATAGCTTGAAGAAGGGGAGGGCCCTCAGCCAGCCTCGAAATGAAGCGGCTAAGAGCGGCCAGAGATCCAGTAAGTTTCTGGACGTCCTTGATGCGGCCGGGAGGCCTCATCGGCTCGATCGCCTTGATCTTGGCTGGGTTTGCCTCGATGTGAGACCAGGAAACCTAGCAGCTTCCCTGCCGAGACGCCGAAAATGCACTTCTCGGGATTCAGCTTCATGCGCGTGTCGCGCAGTCGGTTGAAGACGAGGGACAAGTCCTCAACTAGTGTTGACCCTACCTTAGTCTTGACCACAATGTCATCGACATACACCTCAACAATATCTCTAATTAGATTACAAAAAGTTTTGTTCATAGCTCGCACAAACGTGGGTAAGTCATTCCGCAGATCATATGGCATGACAATATAGCAATAAAGTCCATCCACTGTTACAAAAGCAGTATGTTTTCTATCCTCTCTAGACATCTGAATCTGGTGGAAACCAGAGTATGCATCTAGGAAAGACAAAAGGTCACACCCGGAGGTGGATTCCACAATCTGATCGATACGTGGAAGAGGATAGGGGTCTCTAGGACATGCCTTGTTAAGGCTGGTGTAGTCGATGCACATCCGAAGCTTCCCATTGGCCTTTGGGACGACGACCGGGTTGGCCAACCACTCGGGGTGGTGGACCTCCTCGATGAAGCCAGCGTGTAGCAGCTTGTGGACTTCTTCACGGATGAAGTTCTGCCGCTCCACAGACTGCTTCCGAGGTTTTTGGCGTACCGACGTGGCGTCGGGATAGATCCTCAGATGGTGCTCGATCACTTCCCTGGGGATGCCGGGCATCTGTGACGGTTCCCAGGCGAACACGTCCACATTTGCCTGGAGGAAAGTGATGAGCGCATCTTCCTATTTCTCCTCCAGGTTTCTCGCGATGCGGGTGGTCCTGGAGGAGTCCGCTCCGATCTGCACGGTCTTCACGAGAACATTGTCCGGATCAGACGGCTGAACCTTAGGTGCCTTTGCGGGCGCCTTGGCTCGCGAGGTGGATGGGTCCTCCTCGGAACGTGCAGCCTCTGCTGCCAGAGCATACAATTTCTCAACTGCAGCGACGGCAGTGGTGTCACCCCGCACGGTGAGGATCCCCGGCTTCGCCGAAAGGACCTCTCGGCGAATGGTCTTCACGTCCCGCCGGGAGACAAGCTCCCAGCTTCCGCCGTACATTACGTATAGCTTCTTGCGGTGGTCCTTGTTGTCAGAGTCGGAGTTGTCATGGCTGTAAATGCCCTTCAGCTCCCGAGCGGGGGATTGGTACCCCAGCTCCTTCTCCGTGACAGCGTTCTCGCTGTCGGAGGCTTTCTCCTTGCCAGACCGCTGACGAGGAGGGGGTGAGCCGTCCTTGGAGGCCAGCTCACACCGCCCACTGACCCGCTTCGCTAGTTTTTGGATCTCGCGGCAGTCAGCGACGCTGTGGCGAGCGGTGGGATGAACTGGGCATGGACCTCCGTTACCACCTTGCGGGCGCAGATATTTGCCATGCGCATTCTGGCCCCCAGCCGCTGCCGCAGCAGCTGGTGCCGTTGCTGCAGCGACTGGACCGCCAGAATGTGGCTCCCCGCGACCCCGGTTCTTGTTCTTCTTTTTCTTGCCACCGCCCTGGACGGTAGCCCCGAAGTCACCAGCCTTGGCGTCTCCGTCTTGGAGGGTTGAGTGCCATGCGCGGCCCTCAGCGGCCCTGGCACACTTGTCAGCCAGGGAGAAAAGCGTGGTAACGCTTTCCACCTCGTGCATCGCCAGTTTCTCGAGCATCTTCTCATCACGTACCCCCTGACGGAAAGCAGTAATGATAGATGCGTCAAAGATACGAGGAATGGTACCCCGTACCTTGGTGAAGCGCGAGATGAATGCCCGGAGCATCTCTCCGGGTTTCTGCCTCACGGCGTGGAGGTGAGCCTCCACACCATGCTGTTGGTACGCACTGGCGAAGTTCGCAGTGAACCTTGCACAGAGCTCCTCCCAGGACTGAATCGTCCCAGGAGTGAGGTTCATGAGCCAAGTCCGGGCTGGCCCAGTCAAGGCTACATGAAAGTAGCTCGCCATGACAACTTGGACGGATTAGTCGTACCGTCGTACTTCTCCGGCAGGTGCGGGCGGAACTTGGACGGCCATGCCACCGCGTGGACGTGATTCGTCAGCGCGGCGCAACCCACCCCAGCCTCCGGGGTGCCCGCCTGTATCCGGGCGTTTCCCGGAGGCTTGGGTGCCGCTGCATCCATGTCGGCGTTGAGGTTGCGGCCCTCAATGTTGAGGCGGCGTTCTCGCGCCCTTTCCACGGAGATGCGGGTGTCCTCACCCGTGCGCCTGCGGTTGAGCTCCGCCTGCATGTCTTCTGTTCGTGCACCCCTTACCGTGGGGGAGCGCACGGACGCCGACACACCGCCCTGGCGCCGGTGGTAGGGTACCACCGCATTGCCAGGCGGAGGTCATTGCCCAGTCTCCTTGCAGAACTGGGGGAGGCCTGAGCCAGATGGAGGAGACGATCAACGTCGTCCCGCCACTGCCTCAGGGCGTCTGGCGAGGCTGCAGCATCCGGAGGGTTGCGAAGCAACTCCCTCGCTGAGGCCAGCGCTCCGCCGCTCGCAGCTTGTGAGGGGGCCCTTGACGGGCGCCCTGACTCTTGCCGACGTGCAGCGCGCGCCGCTACCGACGGTGGCTGCTCCACGGGCATGGTTGCCCCTGGCACAGGAAGGCGAGAGGTGTGTGGCGCAGATGATGCCACACCCTCCGTCATCTCCACGTCGGCGTCGTGATGGGAGTGCTCAACCACCCGAACCATGGAGATGGGCAAGAGATGAGCTAAAACTAGCTAAATCACCCCTACCTGGCACACCAAATGTAATGGTGTGCAAAACCACAGCCGGGTGGTGTAGTGCACCCGCCTAAACTCAGAGGGTGAGTATTCGGGGGTTAGCTAGGATTAGCCCAATCTCGGTGGAAGAACGCGATGAACACAGCAAGTTTAGAGTGGTTCGGGCCGCCGGAGCGTAATACCCTACGTCCACTGTGTGTTGTATTGCTTGCGCTCTCAAGAGGTTGAGAGCAGGGTTGTTTGGAGTGAAACCGAACTTGTGTTGTGAGAGTCTTGGCGTGTCTGAAGTGTGCAGCGAGCGCCTCCCTTTTATATCTCAAGGGAGGCGCGTACATGGCCGTTGAGTCGCCGACAGGTGGGCCCAATGATCTAGTATAAAATGACATACTGTACAGACATTATGGCATTGCAGGCGACGGAGATCTCGTTCCTGGATTTCCTTGCTCTGCCCGTGGGAATCTTCCGTCCGGCATAGACATGCCCTGTCTTGTCGAAACGGCGCCAGGGTGTATCTTGCGGCGTTGCCTGTAGCATAGCTGAACGGGCCGTGTAGCTTGCGGCGTAGGCGGTATGATGAAAAAGTGTCGTACCGTCGTATCCATTTAATCCGGCAGACGGGCTCTGCGCGGATGCGGCGCATGCGGCTGCACTGTGTACCTCGGTAATATGCGGTCTACAGTGAGGCCTGATAAAAGCTGCCCCGCGTGCCGCGGCGGCAGAGCACGCCTCAACCACACGCATTGAATGCGGTGGGTGGGCAGTCTACCAGTGGAAGACTCGCGCCCGCGCCTGCGCCTGCGGGACACGTGGCGCCCCCGGACCCCGCCCCGGCGATATGTTGGTTTTACGCGCGTGGGATGTCCGGACGGACGCGGGGAGGTCTCGGACCCCTATGGGGGGTCCGAGCCCTCTGCTGTTGGCGCGGAGCTTCCCCTCCTCAGGGACACGTAGCGTCACCGGACCTGTCCTAGAGCGGGGAGCGGGTGCGGGGCCATTGGCCCGGTGAGGTAAGAGCCTGACCCGTGGGGCCCGGCTGCTCCGCCCCTTATGGCGTAGTTACGGATAACTATGCGAGTCCTGCCTTGCTGTAGTAGGAGTGTGTATCCCTTCTACGGGGTACCGACAACTTGTCTGTAAATCGCGAGACGAATCTAATGAGCCTAATTAATATGTCATTAGAGGTTGTTTACTGTAGCATTACTGTAGCAATTTAGCGTCTAATTACGGCCTAATTAGGTTCATTAGATTCGTCTCGTGATTTACATGCAAATTGTGCAATGTGTTTTTTATTTCGTCTAGATTTAAGTCTCCATACGGGTGCCGGAAAAAAAAATTGGAACTTGGGAACTAAACACGGCGCAGGAGTGATTTGAGAGCCCATTTCCTGGCCGGGGAGAGTGATTTGAGAGTCCATCTCCTGGGGAATACGTACTCCTACGCTGAATGATGTGCCGCTTCTGCATAATTTTGCTTGCGCGTTCTGTCAGATGCAATGCTAATGGATGGACGGATTAGAGTGTGTGTGTTTTTTTCTTTCTTTTGTGGAGAAGAGGGTGAGCAAATGTGGACCATGGGTGACAGGTGGGCAGTGGCATTTGTGGGCAGGACGTGCTTGGGGTTTGGGAATCATTCAGGTGCGGATGACCTGGATCAGCTGGATGTAGTGATCACCACTGACGAGACAGATTCAGAGCTTTCCGATGAACACATACACTTATCTTTGTTCTCACTCGAATTTTATTAGTGTTTCTTTTTTATGATTTAGGGGAAAAGAATGGTGTGGGAGCTGTGGACCAACGCACGTAGACCTGTTTGGCAACGAATGAACGTTGTATGTGCAGTAGGACATGCTTGGAAGATTTTTTTTCTTTTTTTTTATGCGAGATGCGAGATCTGAAGATTTTCGAAGTGCATGCAGATGCTTAGAAGAGCAACTCAGTTTCAACGGAGTAATATCTTTACTGAACAGCTGATGAAAAGCCGGCTGCCAAGTCCTAACCGTCAGTCAGTGCGGCCGCTCAGCATTCCCAGCTTGGAAAAAGAATGCAATACTGTCTCGCAGCTAGTGAAGGTGATGACTACTCGTATATGCATGCAGGCACCAATGGTGTGTGTACACTGTACACACTGTACCTACTGCAGAGTCCATTCATATTTTTTTAAGATACTACGTTTAGGACAAGATAATTAGTTTGAAAACGCTAATTAGGCAAACGCTCATCAGATTCTGGATCAGTAAACGTGCGTACGGCACTGTAGTCTGTACACTGGACTCAGATGTGTACTACAGCCGCATGGGCTGATCGGAGCATGCGTGCGTGGGTCGGTCGACCGGCCTGGCCGTGGCCGGCCGTGCGGCGCCAATATAATGGCGGTGGCGGACGGCGGACGGCGGCCGGGGCGGACAGACCGGGCCGGCCGGCCGGCGACCAGTCTCCAGCCAGGGTCTGGCGCGCAATAAAGCGCGCGCAGTGAGTTGGTAGGAGGAGTACGCCTGGCCGGCACCTGCTACGCCCGCCCGCTCGTGCGCCGCGCAGGTGGCAGCAGATCGACGGAGAGCTTTGCCACTGCAGCGCGGCAGCAGCCATGGATGGGCTGCCTGTCCTGACCTCGTCTTCGTCTGATCGGGTCATGTGCGGCTGCAGTGCGGCCGGCGTCCGCGCCGAGCCAAAAGCCGAAAGCGGCGGCGGCGACCGGAGAAGCCGGGGGCCCGGCCGGCCAAGGGGGCCGCGCGTGCGCGGGGGCGGGGATCTTCTGCGCCGGAGTAGGAGCGCTTTTTTCTTTTTTATATTTTGAAAAAAATAAAAAATTTAAAAATATATGTCTGTTTGAAATATTTAAAAAATACCACCCGGTCGCCCCCCATAGGGCCACAGGCCCTAAGTGTTTTTTTTTCTTCAAATTCGCAACGAGGTCCCTGAAAAAAAAGGGGCATGTCGCCCCCCCAACGGGCGACAGGGGGGCTGTCGCACCCCCCGCGGGCGACAGCCCCCCCCTCGGGCAACCGGGGTAACCCTCCTTATATAAGGATCCAACCCCCATTCCCTCCTCATTTGAGCCCGAAAATTCCACCAAAAATCCAGAAAAAAGAAAGGGGTGAGGAGAAGGGAAGCGGCGAAGCCCTGCCAGATTCAGCACTTGTGATCTGCAGGTTAGTACATTTAATTTATATATTTTTCTATTTAAGTACTACGCATTTAAGTAGGAGTAATTTAAGTAGGGGTGAGTAAATTAATTTAATTAGTGCTATGGTAGAACCATTTAAGTAAGAGTTTAATGATACTTTAGTTTGTAGTTAGTTGTAAATTAGTTTATAAAATTAGTACTACACATTTATTATTATAATTGCAGTACTATTAGAGACGTGTTTATAAATTAATTATGATTTAGAATAGAATTTGGCATATGAGTATAGAATTTGAGTGTCATCACGTAGTTATGAATACTTATACATTTTAGTTGAATTTCATACTTAGTTTTTACGGATTATTGAATAAGGTAGTGAAGTAAAGAGTATAACTGGATAAGTATTATGTGATATACAGATATGTCGAGCAAGATGCAGTTTCAAGTATTTTATGGTGACTACAATGTTTTGTATGGGGCAAATAGAGTAGATCTTTCTGCCTTTAAGTGCACATCTAGCGCCATAGATAAACCTCTGGAAAGGAGTTTTGGTTCCATATGTAAGTGGCTGCAGCGTGGGTTCCGTGTTGATCCGTTGACACATGTGATCACCGTCCAGTCTCTTGTAAATTGGGAGGTAGAAAGTGAATTATGGGAATTGATGATGATACACAGCACTGATGACTAGCAAAAGTACATGCAAGTAGCTCTAGAGCGTGGGTGGCCTCTGACCATTCTTGTTCAAATCCGGGAGAAGACACAAAATGAAATCCAACATTGTGCAGATCAAGGAACTCCGAGTATTCGAAGAGAGACCAATTATGTTGAGCAAGATGAGTCAGAAGAGACAGAGAACCAAAACATGAGACCACAGGGCCTTGCTGATGAGGGAGAGAGGATACATAGCATTGTGGACGAGATGGAGGCAGAAGACCAAACCACAATAGAGATGGAAGAATATGAGGGCTCATCTGATGACGAGCAGTACTCATTGCCAAAAGAGTGGAAGAAGCATGGTTTTGGCAGTCATGTCGCAGAAGATGTACGAAATCAGGAGTGGGAGTACAGAGGGAATGAGGTAGTGCAAGGTGCAACATATCCAAACATTGAAGCCGTAAAAGATGCTGTGAGACTATGGGCAATATCATTGAAACGAGAATTCAGAGTCGTAAAGTCTGGCAGTAAAGAATATGAGGTGAAGTGTGTGAATGATGGATGTCCATGGCGAGTACATGCATTCAAGGGAAAATGGAAGTCGAACTGGAAATGTTCCATTGTGACAGACCACACTTGTTTGCTGTCAGAAGTTTTTCCATCGCATCGCAATATATCATGCGACTTTGTTGCAAAGCAAATATATGGGTTTATTATGGACAACCTAAATTATGAGCCAAAAATGATTGTTCGACACATTGAGCAGACTTACCAGTACACCATCAGTTATTTGAAGGCATGGCGGGCTAAACAAAGGGTGTTCGAGATGCGGTTCGGCACATACGGAGCATCATATGATAACCTACCTCGTATGTTATCCCAGGTTGCTGCTAGAAATCCTGGAAGCTTTTATGACACATACCTCGTACCAGCCGTGACTAGGGGGCAAAGAATTATGCAACGAGCCTTCTTTTGCATAGTTGCTTGTGTTAGAGCATTTCAGTGTTGTCTTCCGGTGATCTGCATTGATGGCACATTTCTTACTGGAAGGTATAAATGTCAGATACTCACCGCAATCGGGGTAGATTGCAACAACCAAATAGTTCCGCTCGCATTTGCATTTGTTGAGAATGAGAATTTAGACAGTTGGTATTGGTTCCTTGAACGAGTGAAGGTTCATGTTGTTGCTGCATGTCCAGATGCGTGCCTTATTAGTGATAGACATGCAGGTCTGCTGCAATCAATACTGAAATTGCAACGTGGAACTGCGACAACGCCTCTATTGTGGCCCGATGTCCAAAACAGATGGTACATTAGGCATATGGGTGCAAACTTTTATGACCACTTCAAGAACAAGGATCTTAAGAACCTGTTTAAGAGGTTGTGCATCCAAAATCAACAGAGAAAATTCAATGCATTATGGCAGATGCTTGATCAGTTGACTGCAGAGCTAGTGAAGGTAAGGGCATCAGGAGCAGGCACGAGTCAGGCTGTAGAGGCTAGGGATTCAATTGAGAAGCCATTTTCACACTGGATTCGAGGTGCACCTAAGGAGAAATAGTCATTACTTTATGATACCAACGAAATACGGTATGGTATTCAGACAACGAACCATGCAGGGTGTTTCAATATGGTTATGCATTCTTGTCGTGCCTTTCCTCTTGTGGGAATTGTTGAGTTCATCATGTATGGGTGCATGAAGTATTTCAGAGAGCGTTACACGGCTGCAAGCATAAACATCAGCAACCCCCAAATTCAGTTTTGCACAAGAGTGACACAATATATGCAAGAGAAGATTGAAAAGGCCAAACTGCACCGCGTCATATCGACAGGTACAATGGAGCATCGATTTGAGGTTCTATGCAAGGATAGAACTGGTCGTGGTATCCGTAGAGATAGGGTGGTACAGGAGAGTTTGATTACAGTAGATGGCAAAGCCTTCTGCTCCTGCATGAAGCCTAAGTTATTGCATTTGCCATGCTCCCATCTCATTGCGGCATGTGCAGATTCTGGGTTGCAGCCAGGAGTATTTGTTTCACCTTACTTCAGCAAGGAAGCAGCTGTATCCACCTGGGGACATGAGGTATACGGAATTGGAATAGTGGGGCCTTTCATTCAGGATAATGAGAATAAGATGTTTATCCCTGATCCAGCCACTAAGAAAGGCAAAGGCCGCCATCAGACACGTCGTATTCGGAATGGTATGGACGAGTCCGAACCAAGCAAGGCACAAAAGCGTTGCAGCCAATGTGGAGCATTGAGTCACAACTACAAGAAGTGTCCTCAGAATGCACTTCACGATGCTGATGACGTCGGTCCTTCCGGAAATCCCAGAGATGGAGCACCTCCTACGTTCAGACGAGCATCGGCGAGAATTGCACGTGGAAGGCATTCGGTGTCATGATCCACAAGTGTATTTCATTATTTGTAATATGTAGTAATGAAATATTGCAGGTATGTAATGAAATATTATTGTACCTAGGTGTCCAGTTTGTATGAAACATATATGTACCTATGTGTTCTCATATATTTTTTAATGCAGGTATGGAGATGGACTCCTTGCTAGACCCAGTTATCGACTCGAGCCACAGGTCTTACTTTGCAGCAGTTGAGCACCGAGCCCTAGAGGTGCTACGTCCTCGTCCACCCGGAGAGGCGATCTCTATACACCACGATTGGTGTGACAGGTATGTAATGAAAATTTATTGTTTATCACTTATGTATTCGTTGGTATTCCTTTGTTTCGACAATTTTGTTTATTGCAGGTTACGTGAGGCCGGTCTACTGACTCTGAGCCGTCTTGTCGAGGTTGGGCCTATTCAGCTCGACCGATCCCTCCTGACGGCGTTCGTTGACAGATGGAGGCCGGAGACACACACGTTCCACCTCCCGTGTGGGGAGATGACTCCTATGCTGCAGGACGTGGCCTACCTCCTCGGCCTCCCTATCGTCGGGGAGGCTGTAGGTCTGCGTGTGGTGGCGGCCTCGTGGAAGGATGACCTGGAGGCCCGTTTTGCACTGGTTGACCGCGTGGAAGGAGCAGGTCCGATCAATCCACACCCGCGAGCAGCAGGTCCTTCGAAGACCTGGTTCCTACAGTTTACAGTACATATTCATTCCATATTTAAATTTAATTGTTACAATTCACATGTTCCATTGTTAGTTGAAACCACTAATCTTAATTGTTTATGCAGCCTGCCCTGTTGGCTGCGGATGCCGATGAGTACAGTATGACCAGATCGCTGGAGGCGTACCTACTTTGGTTGTTTGGTTACATCATGTTCCACAACACTCATGGCAACTCGGTCTATAGGATTCTCCTTCCGTATGCACGGGAGATTGCGGATGGGGACGAGGACGTACCGCCCTACAGCTGGGGTGAGGCGGTACTTGCAGCCACTTACTGTGGACTCTGCGACGGCTGCATGAAGACACATGGGAACGCAACGTGACCCCGATGTCTTGGGGTATTCACAGCTAGGAGGAGCACCACTTGGGATCTCTCTGCAGCAGACACCGCAGCCCCTTTCGCGTCCTGAGCGACAGGTGAGGTCTCCGGATGTTCTCACCTACTCCGAGGGCCATGTCCGTGCCCAGCAGAGGGCTAAGAGGGTCCGACGCCCTAGGGGTGGTTAGATATATCTGATATTTGTATCTCTGATGTTTATTTGTAATGAGATAGATGTGGACCGCTTATTTGTATCCGATGTTTATGATTGTGCTAGTTTACTTGTCATTTGTTTCTATAGATACTATTGATGTGAACTTGTTATGTTTGTGGGTTCCATAATGCTCGTGAAATAAGGGAAGTTCTTGCGATTTTTTCCGTGATTTCATGAAGTTAGATGCGGTAGGAGTTAGCGGCCGAGATCCTGCCGACGATGATGACGACTACACGCTCGAATAGCTCAAAATAGGAACCATAGTGTATCTAGCTGCGAGTACGAGATCACAGGTTGCCACTGCTCAGCACGGCGATCACGGGTTTCCCAAATGTCGCATTCTTTGCCCAGACATACGTGACGCAATAGCAGTGTACTTCCACCATTTCAAAAAGATGTGACAACACGGCAACCACACCAGCTCACCTTCAAAGCAGTCTCTCTGGCGAGGACGACAGACCTGTCATTCTACAGCGCAGGTCTATGGCGTGTAGTGGGGAAGGCGGCATCTAGGCGCGATCGACCGAGCGGCAGTAATGCAGCGCTGTGAGTCTGCATGCACAGAGATGCATCGAGTAGTCATTTCGAGAATCGAATCTAGCTTTTTCAGTGTTAGGTCAGCTAGCCTCTTCACTGTGTTGTCATGTAGGTTTTTTAGGTGCATTTACACTCCACACTCCGGGTACCAGACCTTTGTGCGCCTACAAATACTCCGAAGTTTGTGAACTCCCAGCAGCACTTAAACACCAAAACTCATTGTATACCCAATGTCTGGAGGTGGGTCTAGTGGGAAGAATTACTACGGTTTTGGGAAAGGAAAAGGGGGAAGAAAGGGAGACCCCATAATATGGGAGGGGCCTCTTGGACCTGATTCCTTTCCGGAACCAGTGTTTGAGTTTCTGCCACAGCACAAGAGTGAATTTACCAATGAAACTCCTCTTCGACAATACGATAACCATAGAGAACCGTGGCCAAAATGCAGACATGGTGAGAACTGCTTAGTGCAAATGTGCACCGACAGGATGGATAGTGGTCGGCGTTTCTTTAAATGTCCACACGCATGGGTAATACTCGGTTGTTTCATTTCTTTATCTTCAATGAGACACCTTACATGAAATTTGTTTTGCAGTCTTCCGATGCTCCAGAAAACTGTGGTTTTACTAGGTGGGTCGATCCTGCACCAATTGATTCTGTGCAGGAGTTCATCGAGTACCTCCAGATAAAGATCTTTGATCTGGAATGCAAGGTGAACCATTATGAGGAAGTGAGCGAGGGTAACAAAGACGACGAAGTTGATGATACTAGCAATGCTGCCGGTTCACAGGATGAACCATGCACTATTCCTTATTGCAACTGCCCATGTCACAAGAAGAAGGGCCCTGTGCCTCCGGCACCATCGCCCGCACCACCTGCAATGGGTGCATACTGCGGAGAAGGCTCAACGCAGTTTGCTATGTGGGGGTACGTCTACTAGGACTACCCTAGTGGTAGTGACTTGCTGCATCGTTGTGTTTGTTCTGTTTTTTTTTAAATTACCTAAGGCATGTTAGGTTAGTCCGGAATCTGTTTACCGTAGTTTGCAACGGGTTCTGCCATGCCACTGCATGTGTGATGTGTGTTTCATTATCGTTGTATTATGATGTAAAATTTGATGGTTCATATTATGTAATGCATTTCTTAGTTCTTATTTCTTATCGTTATATTAATTAAATGTGTGCTTTTTAGTATTCTAGTCACATGAAAAGCTCCGAGGGCCATGTCCGTGCCCAGCAGAGGGCTAAGAGGGTCCGACGCCCTAGGGGTGGTTAGATATATCTGATGTTTGAATCTCTGATGTTTATTTGTAATGAGATAGCTGTGGACCGCTTATTTATACACTTCAACGTTCGCCTCTGATCACTCTCGTATTTTCCATTACATACAATAGATGGTATGTTTATACTTCGATGCTCCATTACGACTAAGTACGATTCAAACTCGACATTATGTACATGTCCAGTGAATGCAAGTTTGGTACGAGACATCCATACAAGCATAATACAACATTAACAATACTAAATGCGAATACATCTTAAACCGATGAACATCATATATTATAGATCATGGCATGAAATCATCGAGGTCGTCATCCCAGTTGACAGATGGTAGTGCTGCAGGTGGTGTAGTATGGCTCGACGAACCTCTTATCTTTCCCTTTCTCTCTTTTCTGGATCTACGTTCATGTACAGGTGGAGGAACATCATGTGTTGGAGGCCATGGTTTGGGGGGCATGAAGTCATCCATGTCGTCATCCCAGTTAACACAAGTTTGTGCTGCAGGTGGTGAAACATGACTTGACGAATCTCTTGCCTTTCCCTTTGTCTTTTTTCTGATTCTAGGTTCATGTAAAGGGGGAGGAACATCATGTGTTGGAGGCCATGGTTTGGGGGGCATGAAGTCATCCATGTCGTCATTCCAGTTAACACAAGTTGGTGGTTGAGGTGCTGAAGCATGACTCGACGAAACTCCGGGCATCTGTTCTTGCGCAGGCCAAGTACTATCACCCGAAGATCTTATCCACCTCCTTCGTCTAGTTTGCGGCATAAGTCCACCGAAGATACATACCTATTTACGGAAATTTGGTATCGTTTTGTTAATCAACTCCGTGTCCTTGGGGTAATCCTAGCATATAATTAAAAAACAATGTTACTGTTTCATAAATATGGATTCGAAATGACGGACGTGATTACAACTGAATGAGAGTTACCTTAATGTGCATCTCGTACACCTCTAGCCGCATCCATATTTTACAAGAACTTTGTAAGAATCCAATGATATTAGAATGTTTCGCTAGTTCACATACTCTCATGTATATCTTCCGACGTTCTAGCAAGTGTCCCTTTTACATCTTGCGTCGTAATACCTCGAAATAATGTGAAATCTTTAAACTCTACTACTTTGGACAACACCATCTCTATCGTACCATCCGCTAACGGATCCAACTTCTTACTGATAACAAGATGGGTCATGATATCAAGTATTATACTAGATTTTTCTTCAGTCCATGAAAATCCTCCACAATTGAAGGCAGTCATTGCCTTATGCTGCAATATCAATAAGGTACTTTCATAATTCTATTCTAATTCATAATTAATTTAAAAACAAGTCTTTTATAGTCATGAAATTGTAAAACTAAACGAGTGTTCTAAAGCACCAAATCTAATTCAGCTAATCCGCTAATTAAATTAAATTGTTATACAATATCAATGGATTCATACGGAAGTTATCTGTAGATCACAAGTACGCAATTCGGCAGAGCTTCACCGCTTTTCTTCTCCTCACCCCTCTCTTTTTTCCTGAATTTTTAGGCTCAAATGACAAAGGGAATGGCGGCATATGTCGGCCAGGGCTTATATAAGGGGAGGGGACCCTGTCGCCCCCCCAACGGGCGACAGGCCCCCCTTTTTTTTCAGGGACCTCGTTGCGAATTTGAAGAAAAAAATAACACTTAGGGCCTGTCGCCCTATGGGGGGCGACCGGGGGGTATTTTTGAAATATTTCAAAACGGACATATATTTTTGAATTTTTTTTAAAATATAAAAAAGAAAAAAGCGCGGAGAAGGATATGGGCCAGAATGGATTCGGCCCACCTATCTTGAAAGAGGAGGGAAGAGGAAGTGGTGGTGGTCCAGGAGCGACGGTGGGCTGGTCGACTCGTCTCTTGTCAAGAAGAGGCCTTTGGAGGCCCGGAGGAAAAGGTGGCGTGCGCTGACGACGGACCAGACCGGTCTACAATAGATTTGATTGATAGCAGCAGGTCCATGTGCATGTTCCTCTATTGTATCTCTGTATGTATGGTCGTGTTTAGATCCAAAATTCTAAAATCAAAAATTTTTATAAATCATTTGTATAGTGTATTAAATATAGTCGAAAAATAAATCGCATTACATAAATGGACTGTAAATCGCGAGACGAATCTAATGAGCCTAATTAGGACGTGATTAGACACTAAATTGCTACAGTATAGCAATAGTAAATATATGCTAATGATGAATTAATTAGGTTCATTATATTCATCTCGTAGTTTACAGACGGGATCTATAATTAGTTTTGTGATTAGTCTACATTTAATACTTAAAATGTTGAAAGATTTCCTTCCGAAATCCAAAATGAACTAAACTCACCCTATCCCTCACTACATTTTGACATTTTGTCCTCTGTTTATGGCCTTATACATGTACCGGTTGTTCCCTGTATACTCCATGTGACAGGTGACAACCATGGGGCAAAAAAAGGATTTTTGAAGAAGAAAAAAATAACGTGTACGTTATGTTAACCTTGTTTTCTTTCTTTGTCTTAACAAGGGTAGATGACTTTGTGTCCAGTCAGCAGGTCCTGCTTCAGCCTTTGATCGGAAGGCTCTATCGTCCGAGGACGGTCTGGTCTGTCACCGGAGAACTCGCTTTTGCGGGAAAAATACCCCTTTTTAAGTTCAAAGACTTGTTCATTGCACTTCTGTGGGAATTTTCTTCCAGTAACTTTGAGGCTCAGTGATGTCAGTGGCCACGGATCCCCTACCTCTCGAGGCGTGCCGTCCCAATTTAGGACAAACACGTACAACCTTACAACCTTACGCTGCCATCGCATACGCCGCCATATTACATTCTCTATGATAGAAAGATACAAACCACGAATCGAAGTACATGCTTATAAAACTTTTGATCTCAAAAAACGATGCCACCCGTTGCTGCTAGAGCAAAACATGTATGTAGGTTGAAATTCTGACCATCACACCATCTCAAGATCCAGAAACAATTCGATCATCTTTTTTTTTTTTGAGGGAGATCATCAGACCATCTGAAGTTCTTACCATCGCACGCGGCCTGTTGTGGGCTCGCGCGCGGGCTCTTGCTGAAAGCCCACGCGCTCGCCGATATACGATGCGGGCCGCGGGCCGGTCCAGTACGCTTGCAACTGCGCCACTAAGCCCACTCTCTCGCGGAGGAAGAGAGGCACCGGAGGGAGAGCCCACCCAGATCGGTGGCCGTGCCTTTCCGCGCTCTCTTCCGCCGCCGCCGCCGCCGACTCGCTCTGCTTGCGCGCACCACCGGCCGCCGCCGCCGCCCTCTCCTTCTCCCGATGCGGGCCCTCGCCCGCGCCGCGTCGCTGCTCCGCGGCGCCGCCGCGGGGACGGCGCCGGCTCCCGTGGCGCCGCGCCCCCCGCTGCCCGGCGCGTTGCCGAGCCTCGCCAAGGTCCGGATCCCCCCCTCTCCCCTTCCCTCCCCTCCGCTCCCGCTCTCCGTTCCTCGGTGAGGCGGTGCCCCGACGGCTGGCTCATAACGACGGTGCTGGCGCTACGACGGCGGCTGGTTCCGGTCCGCGTCTGGCTGCCGCCGCGGTAGGGTTTACGAGTGGGTTAGGAGAGAGGGTTGAGGAGCTGTCGCTCTTGCGTTCGGGTGGCTCGGTGCCGTGTAGGATAAGAGATGGACCTGTTTTGGGGTGGAGCTGTGGTTTCGGTGCTGCTTTTCTGAATGCCGATTCGTATTTCGAATTGAGAATCTAGTGTGATTTAGTAGCAAACATCTGTTGAAGCTGGTGGCCATTTCACTCGAGTGCAGTTAGGTTTGCTTGAGGTCCACTCTGGTTGGCATGTCAAGGGATTACTCCATTCCCAAAGTTCCTGAGGGCGATGCAAAATTAAGTCAATTTTCAGAAATTACTGTCGGTAGCAGCAGCTGTGCTCGGGTTAGGAAGGGGTGCATCGTGTAGATTTCATTGTTGGGGGCCCATCTAATTATAGCATGCTGGTGGCTTGTGAAATTTGAGATTTCATCTCTGAATCTGCCTTGGGTGAGAAAACATACTAGTGCAATTGCATTGTGTTAGTTGTGGTTGTGGGTGTTGATTCAGTTGGGCCTTAGTCCAATTGCCCCTGTCTGTTTATTCTGTTCCTGGTGCTGCTGGTGCTGTGATTCTTCCTGCTTACCTTAGGCTGCACTCAGTTACTGCTCAACAGGGATTTGAAATTATCCTTTAAACTTGTGCTTGACATTTGCCCATAAATGCACTGCAAACGCTACATTTATGACATGCTGTTGTCTTCTGGAGCATTTTCCTTCGATTTTTGATATTTTGGTTGATGATAATTGATTTATTGTGTTTCCTAGATAAGATAGGTATGCCTTAGAGGATAAAGTTGATTATATGCATCCTGCTAGCAATTTGGGTTGTCGATATTTCAGTAAAGCAATTTCTCTTGTTGCGAATATTTGTCTTATTATCCACTCATATGTTAAGAAGTCAAATGTTTGCATCACTCCCTTTTGAAGTGTGCTTTGGTATATTTGATTGCACACGATTTTAGCATTGACTTTTTGTTTTGACTACGTGTTTCATTTCCAGAATTTGCCAGCTTCCTGTTTCAGTGGGTATTCTACTCTTTTGGCTCCAGCAAACGAAGTGCTGATTCCACCAGAACTTCTATCCAGCAAGACTGTTTGGACACCAGACCGCGAACTTGGTACTTTCTCCCCCTATTGACCAGTTGCAAGGCACCATCTTAATGTCATTTCTGATGAAATTAATCTTCTCAACTTTCCATTTAACTAGAATTGATTTATTGCGTGACTGCTTATCTTATTTTTGGTTAACTACAGCTTTGCTAGCTGTTTATCTACCCTGATCAAAATTTGGCATGAATGCAATTCGACGTCACTTATGCAGTATTACAGTTTCTTCTTAATTTTGGCAACCTGATTTCTTATAATATTGCAGGGCAGTATGAAGACCTGGTAGCTAGGGTGACAAACTTCCATAATGAGGACAAGGGCTTCATGGTTTTGGATGGTGATGTTTTTGATGTTCCAATTAGGAAGGATATTGTTCACCGTGTTGTAAGGTGGCAGCTTGCTAAAAGACAGCAGGTGCACCCATAGGATCTCTTGTTCTCTTTATTTGGCCCTGACTTTTGAACCTTGACTCTTGGAGATCTACAGTATCATCTTGATGAAATAACAGTTCTATGTTCTGATAAATTGGATGCACCTTTGTCTTTGCAGGGGACACACTCAACTAAAACTATCAGTGAAGTCAGTGGCACAGGAAGAAAACCTTACAAACAAAAAGGAACTGGAAGAGCACGGCATGGAACACTACGTGGTCCTCAGGCTAGTTACTACTACTGAGTTATACATCATTCTTATTGAGGTTGTTAGAAACATCCCATCCAGTTTGGAGTTCAGTCAACTAAACTAAGAATGTAACAGTTTCGTGGTGGTGCAACCATGCATGGGCCTAAACCACGAAGCCATGCAATCAAGCTGCAAAAGAAAGTACGGCGGCTGGGGCTTAAGATTGCGTTGTCTGCTCGAACTGCAGAGGGGAAGGTATTTGCTAACATACTAAATATATGTGCGCTTCAATGTGGTCATTTTTGGTTAGCAACTATATTATGTTGCAAAATTATTATAGACAGGCCAATTGCTATATTTAATGGTCTAATAGTGGGCCCTGGGAAGAAATATGCTTATTATTTAGACATACACAAGACTTTGTTCCAATGTTTTCACATGATGAACTTTGTAAATGACACCGACATAATTGGAGAACCTGTTTTGCATATCTTGTCTTTCTAGATCTTCTTTAAGGATTACAGGCTAAGTTGCCAGCCACATGTCTACTTATCTAAAAAATATGAGCTTAGTTCCATGATACATGGTGCCGGTCCCCTGTGTCCTAATGTCCTTGTAGCATATTTAAGCTTCATGAATATGCTGTTCTTTCAGATGGCCATTTTAATGATATCATGATCGACTTAAATTACTAAGATCATGTTTGCACATCAGGTTGAATTGCTGGTTGCCAGATTTTACTCTGAACTGACATTATTGCCCCACCTTCCTGAAATATATTGTAGTTAACTGAAATCTACTAAATAATATGACAGTAAATGTCTGTTTTACACAATGTTTTCTGGTGTGGCTCATATAATTTTCTTCCATGCTATTAAAATTTATGCAGTAAAATTTGGTTGTCCTTGTTTTCCATAGCTCTTGGCTTTCGAGGACTTAATGATATTACTGTCAACTTAAATTACTATTATCATGTTCTCACAAGAAGCTGAATCATTAGTTACCAGATATGACTAGAAACTGACATCTTTACCCTGCTTTCCTGAAGGTTAACTGAAATTTGTGCAGCAATATGAGTATACGACAATACATGATTGTTTGCAATGTTTTCCGGTGTGGTTATAACTTGCGTACAAACATTACGAGCACTCCTAACCTTTTTCTGTCCTTCATGTTAATACCTGTATATCAAAATGTTTGTACGTTAAGTCCTTAACGGATGTATTCATTATTCGCTATCAGAATGTTTTCTTTAAATTTACTGGTCCTTGATCTTTGTATAGCTCTTGATTTTTGAGGACTTGGAAGTTCCTAGCCACAAGACAAAAAACATTGTGCAATACATACGCCAGATGGATGATACAAAGAAGGTTTTATTGGTGGACGGAGATGATATTGATAAGAAGCTAAAGCTGGCTACTCAAAACCTTCACTACGTGAATGTTCTTCCTTCCATTGTAAGCTTCATAATTTCACTACTTGAGTGTTTGAGTAATCAAAATTAGTGCTTTCTGCTGGGTATGTCTTTTGGGGGTCAAGGAGCATTGTACTGATGGGTCTATACCCTGAAATGCAGGGCCTCAACGTTTACAGTATCCTCCAGCATGACACCCTTGTAATGACTCGAGCTGCGATCAATAGAATTGTCGAGCGGATGCACACCCCCATCAACCGCTAGCAAGGAGAGATTCCAGTCAGATCATTGTTTCTTACAGCCAACAACTGCACTTTAATCCCCTGGAGCTAGGAGCTTTCCAGTTACTTCGGAGCTGACTTGAAGCACCAAAGACAACCATTTTGTGTTAAAATGGCCGGTTTAATTTTGACGTGCAAGGATATTAGTATTTGCAATAAAGTTAGCTTCGGCAGATTGGGGATGTTGTTCCTAGGTTGTGGTTGGACTGTAAGCTTCTTTCAAGGTCAATTATGCTGTCCTAGCTTTGTAATTCAGGAAACAAGTAGATTGCGATTACATTTGGCTTCTGAAGCACACGAGGCTTGCTTGAACTTTTGTATGCTACATTCGCTTTGTTGGTCTCACCTTCCTCTTCTTTCAAATGAGCCGTTGAAACCTAACTCGGTATGATTCATGGTTTCCATGTGGAGTTGTGTTGATTCAATGACAGATTGTACCCTGTATTCGTCAAATGAATTTATAAGGGAGACATTCAAGCAGACATACATGAAGCAAAACCTTGAGTGTAAATTCATAATACTCTCTTGTTTTCCAACATATTTTAACAAGTAGGGCCAAAATCCCTTCTATTCACTGGTGAAGCCGTTCTGAGTTTTTAATGTTTGGTACAGCTTCATTGGACGCTGCTGCGGAAGTCAGTGAATAAGCTGTAACAAACCGCACGTGTGCTCAACAACACTTACGCAACTGTCATCCTTGTCTGTTTGCTGGCCGATTAAGGGGAAACTCGATGACTGTCATGCCCTAACAAGATCCCTCCTAGGCTAGTGCTTTGGTGGTCTTTTTGCTAGTTTCCCGGAAACGTTGCTGCACAGCAGCACAGGCACTCAGCTATCATGTGCTAGTAAACTAGTCATCTGTTACCACAAAAGCAACGTAGTTATCCTGCTCGGACGAGCGTTCCATTGTGCGGCCTTGACGGCGATGCCTCTGAAATAGTTGCTCCCTGCCCTGTCTATCAGCGAGGAAGGACAGGTGAAATAGTGTCCCTCAGCGATGGCACAAACGTTGCTGCACAGCAGCACAGGCAGTCCTGTGAGAGGAATGGCAAGCTCGTACGGTTGCTTGCCCAGTCGTCACCCTCGGTCAGGCGCGCGGCCAGGACTCACTTGTCCGATTGCTTTCGGGACAAAACATGCCCGAAAGGTGGGAAGATGCCCGAAAGCGGTAATGAATTTCACCCAAGAGTGGTGAGAAACTTTGAGGTCAGCGATGAGCGAAACCATGAGTGGAAAGGGAAGAAGATGGGAAAGAGATACCGACACGTCGACCCCGTGGGAAAGGTAGTTGACGATGTCAAAATGCTATAATCTTATTCAACCCAATTTCCTATGAAAAAGCTAGGTTGGATCCATCTTTCTCAACCAAACACAAGAAAAATTGATCCACTCCAAAAATAGGGACGGAACCATCCCATCTCATATTGTCCCGAAACCAAAAACACGCATACACAACTGTCTGATACCACGTATCAAGATTGAAAAATGTCGCTGCGTGTAGGAAAAACAAAACAATTTTCAGGAGCTGTACGTATAGCATCCTCATAGTAGCACAATTTGATTTGATCCAGTCTAACATATATAAGGCACAAAAACTGCAAACACTGACCCTGAATAACAATGTTGTACAAAACCCTAGCTGTACTCAACATTCAGTAAAAATCTGTTATAACTGACCCTGAATAACAATGTTGTATTGTACAAAACCCTAGCTGTACTCAACATTCAGTAAAAATCTGTTATAAACTTACATACACACTCCTTAAAGCAAATTGTAACATTATTAGTATATCTTTCCGCTTTCCAAGCTGTCGATCGACCATCAAACTCTAGCTGTTCATCTGTCTTGCATTATTCTTGCTACAGGAAGCTGAGACAATTAGTACTTCTCATCCTGGCTGCCGGTGGCATGTAACACTACAGTCTCCATTGTGAGTCCCGGCCCGAGCCCCGACATGACTCCCCACTCGCAGTCCTTCCCTTCCTTGTCAGCGTCATCTTGCCGGCGGCGGCGTATCTCGTCGAGAACAAAGATCACCGTCGCCCCGCTCATGTTGCCGTACTCACTCAGCACGTGCCGGCTCGCCGCAAGCTTCCCAGGCTCCAGGCCGAGGACGGCCTCGTAGCCGTCCAAGATGGCGCGGCCACCGGGGTGCACCGCCCAGAAGAGCCCGTTCCAGCCGCCGTCGCCGGCGTCCGGGAGGCCCAGCGGCGCCAGCGTGTCCACCAGGCACCGCTCTATACTGCCCCGGACAAGCTCCGGGACCTCGACGGACAAGTGGCTGTCGGTGAGGCCGCTCTCGCTGAGATTCATCGCCACGGCGTGGTCTGTGCCCGGCAACGTCGTCTGCGAGGCCGACACCATGTGGAACACGGGGCGCTCGACGGGGCAGCCGGTCGGGTACGCGCCGACGACGACCGCGCCGGCGCCGTCGCCGAACAGGGCCATGATGACGAGGTGGTCGATGTGGGCGACGTCCGGGGGGCCGAACAGCAGGATGTTGGCTTGCGTACAGGCCACGAGCACGCGGGAGCCGCGGTTGTTCTCGGCGATGTCCTTGGCAACGCGGAGCGCGGCGACGCCGGCGGAGCAGCCGTGAAGGTAGAGCAGCGTGCGGCGCACGGCCGGCAGGAGTCCGAGGAGCCCGGCGAGGCGGAGGTCTGCGCCCGGCTCGTGGACGCCGGCGTTGGTGCAGACCACGAGATGCGTGATAGCGGCCGCCGGGCGGCCCCAGGCCACGATCGCCCTCGACGCGGCCTCCGCGGCGAGGCTGTGCGCGGCGTCCGCGGCGATGCCCTGCCGCGCGCCAAGCGACGGAGCTGCGCGGTCAGTTATCACAGGGTGGCCGCCGATCAACTCCTCGGTGTGGTAGAAATGGCGCTTCTTGATGCCGGATTTGTCGCCTGTGTATAGTAGGAAGAAGCAGCAAGAATCTAGTGATGTGGCAAAACAGTATGATCGACCTACTGACACTTTTCTATTAGCTGAGCTGAATCAAATGATCTGTGTGTACATATTTTCTTCATCTTGGCTTTGAGCTCGGTGAGGTGGTCGCTCTTGGTGACACGGAAGTACCAGTCGGTGAACTCGTCTTGGTGGATGCAGTTCGTCGGGTATGCCACGCCGATGGCCAGTATTGCCGCGGGGCCATCGGCACGCTGTCTCTCATGGATGTCACACAGGACGGTGTCCGGATGGGCACTTGCAGCCATGGTTGTTGGATTGCTAGAAGCCTAGAAGCAGATGTGTTATATGCTAATATGCTAACTGCCAACAACCGGGCATCGCAGTCGAAACTCGAAACCAGCTTGGAGATTGGAAGTTATTGTCAAATAACTGACATGAAACAGGTTGTAATTAAGTTTTGAGTCGTCACATGAAAGTTAATTAATCATGTCATCAACGGCCAACAGTCAACAATGGTTTAAATATAATGGCCATCCACATGATTTAAATGATAGAATTGGGTGATTTGGAAGACTAGAAGAACTGAACAAGATTCCATGTGAACGCCCATGTTTACAATTATTGGACACCGTATATCAATGTGCTTTCTTGATATATTGTTCATTGAAAGATAATTTATATACTCGTTCTCTCATGATATCAATTATATCTTTGAATGAACAATCATGTCGTAACATTGAATATCCCATTATTCATGTAAAATCCTATCAACACACTGAATGTGCTAGAACACACTGAATTGCAGCAAATCATCTCGGGGTGCTCTTAGTGTAAACCAGTCTGACCGGTCTTTAGAATAGGATTGGGCACTTCTGCTAAGCGCCGTGAAAACCTAGAGTGAAAACATAGAACTTAAGCTCAAGAGGGATCCCGTAAAGGAATGGTGAACCTAGAATTGCTCTTACATCAGCTAGCTACTCAAAATGTCCTTGTACTCTATAGAGACGTAAGAAAAACAGTAGTTAGATGTAAGGCGTTGTCGGTGTTTTACCGGCAAGCCTACCTAGGGATACACTTAGGTAGTACTTAGTTGTAGGGGATCGCCGAGATCAGGAACACGATAGTGCAAGCAACACGAGGGTTTATAGACAGGTTCGGGCCGCGAGAGTTGTGTAATACCCTACGTCCTGTATGATGCATCTCTCTAGGTTATCTAGGATATGCCTTAGGCTCTGCATTGGAGGGGTCTCTGTCCGCCCTTATGTAGGCCGGGGGAGCAGGGTTACATGGAAACCCTAGGTCGGTACGGGCCCTAGAGTCCTCCTCGAGTACTACTCGGATGGTTTCTATCTATATTGACTAGTACAAAATTTCATAAGAGTAGTTACATGACACATATATGTACATGACATGTTCTACCCTACATCCTATACAGGACTGTACCACGTTAGGTATCCCGTGGCCCCGGGTCTGACAGGTGTGTCCGTGCCCCATTAGAAATTGGATCCGTTATAAATTCTGTGTCGAAACATGACTCCTACTTGGATTACACATACCAAAATTGGTCAATCATGGTTTGTAACCTGCTTCCTTAGGTGCAATATTTCCTGAGGTTATAACTCTCTTATCCAAAGTCTAAATGGGACGTGACTCCTACTTGGATTACACATACCAAAATCGGTCCATCATGGTTTCTAACCTGCTTCCTTAGGTGCAATATTTCCTAAGGTTATAACTCTCTTATCCAGAGTCTAAATGGGATGTTATATGCATGTATTTTGATCATCATGACCAGAGCTATGTAATAGTGAAGTCAAATATGCATTTTAGCAAACCCCAAAAAATGGTCAGACCTATTTCTTCATATATGCTAATTTTGGTTGTCAAGACCCACTATATATACCCATATTATGTTGCAGATCTTACATTATTAACCTATCCTTGTATGGCTTTAAGCACCCATAACTTTTGATTCCCAAAGTCCACTAGTTGAGAATGGGCCATTAGTCCCGCCCTGTCCACAACTCCTTAGGTCCTGCAGGGCAAAAAAATTAATTGTCACAAGCATGGTTTTTAAGGTGTCGCTTAGGCGTCGCCTTGGCGTCCAGGCGACTTTTTGACCTGGGCGTCCGGCCCACCATGACCTTCTGGCTTATGGCGTCGCCTCGCGCAGTTAGGAATAGCCAAGGCATTGGACAGACGCCACAAGAGGAGGAAGGCGATGTGCATGGGAAAAAAAAATAGGCGCAACCACCTTGCGTGCGCTGGGGAAAAGCCATGTGCCCATGCGCGCACGTGGGAAGAGGATAGCGAGCTACGCGCTGGCGGGAAATCATGGGCATATACCCCACACGGGCACGCCGCACGCCCCTGCGCCGGAGAGAAATCGAGAAAGGAGGGAAGAGACGAGGGCAGCTGCCGAACCTGCAATCCGACGGCGGGCATTGGAATCCTCAGCGGCAGGAGCTGGAATCCGGTGTTGCGGCTCTCCGTAGTCCATCCAGCCACTGGTTCCTCTGCTCTACCTCCTCATGCGGTTCTGCCCCTCTGAAAGCATCTAGGCCCCTAATTCGAATTTTGGTAATTAATGACAATGTTTGTAGACTAATGATTTCATTTGAGATTATGAGCATAGGTTGGTCCATGGATGAATGGGGTTTTATTGTGATCATGCAACGTTTTGGAGATAATATGCATAGCATGAGCTTAAGACAAAGGTATTATATAGGGCTTTTCATTTTGCCGGTCATGAGGTGATTAGCAGAAGAAAAATGACCAGATTTATAGAATAGATAGTTGTGCTATCAAGAGAGGTCTTTGCACTCGTGCTTGATGAGTCTTTAGTGCCATATTGCTCAAAATGTCTAGATGCATGCATGAGGGATAACATCGATTTGAGAAAATGGAAACTTGGTTTCAAAAAGTTGTGAGCTAACTACCTAGTGCGGACAGCCCGGCCATGGATGGCGGACTGTCCACCACTTTTGATCTAATTCGTCCAGAGGCAGTGTTTTCTCTGGTTGGAGCTAACAGCCAAGGGAGGATGGTCCGCCCATGGTGGGCGGACGGTCCGCCCCTCTAACTTTAAGTTTTACTGAGATGCTGGGGCCTCTGTGTGCGCTGAAAGAATGAACGGCGGACGGTCCGCCCCTGGGGCGCGGACGGTCCGCCGGTCACTTGAGTTTTTATCCAGAGACGTCTGCATCTTTGGTGAGGTTCAAAGGTTGAATGGCAGATGGTCTGCCCCTGTGGTGCGGACGGTCCGCTGGTCATTTGGAGAAAATGTCTAGAGACGATTTCTTCTCTGGTGGTTTGTAAGTTTTAACTGCGGACAGTCCGCCCCTAGGGCGCGGACGGTCCACCAGGGCTCTAACGGTCACTTCTGACACATAATCATTGCACTCTGACTCAATGGTTTATAGCGGCGGACAGTCCGGTTTTTGAACAGCGGACGGTCCGCGATTACGCAGAACAGAGTGTAACGGCTAGTTTTTGAGGGGAACTCTATATATACCCATTGACCGGCCATTTGAGGTTTCTCTTGGACACTTTGAAAGCACACTTGACACATTTGAGCTGGTCTTCCCCTCTCTCACACACTCTTTGCTTAGGGATTGCATTCTTGTGAGTATGAGAGCTTCCTGGTGCATTGCATCAAGAGTTTGAGCTTTGTGGCACTAGGGAAACTTCAAGCAAGCGTCATCGACTTTTTACTCTTGGGAGTTGCCGCTCCCTAGACGGCTTGGAGGAGTTGATTTCGTGGAGCTCTCTAAGAAGATTGTTGAGAAGCCCCGAAATTGGTTGTGAGAGGTCTTGTGCTCACCTCACCGGAGTGGTGAAGAGCAACTCTAGTGGAATCAACGTTTGGAGCGGTTCATTGATTCGAGCCGGCTCAAGATCAAGAGATTTCTTGATAGAGGAGCAGTTGACTCTTTGAATCCACCTCAACGAGGATTAGGGGTGACCGTCAAGTCATCGACATCACGGGATAAATTTCTTGTGTCAAGCTCGGTTATTTCTCTTTAATTCTAGCATTTACTTTGAGCACTTTATTTTACTAGAGCTTGAATTGTATCTTGTCATCCTAGGTTGCAAACCCAAACTAGAGATAGTTGTAGCAAGACATAGGGTTCTCTTGTGTTACTAATTAGATTTCCTTAGTGTTTGTGATTTTAGTTTTAAACCGCCTATTTACCCCCCCTCTAGTCGGTGTTTTTGATCCTGCACCCTCTTCTTCCTTTGCTTCATCCACCTACACAGTGCAGATCTGTGCTTCCATGTGATTGAGTTATTATTTTCCCGATGCCCGAGATGTACCTTTCAAATAGTTTATTGATCTCCTTTTTTGTGCTCTATGCATGTGTTTAGACTATTGATTATGCCATGCTATGTTGCTTTTACTAGATTATTCTATGCACTGTGCTGCTGGTGCCATGATTGCGATCAGTATGATGCCTAAATTCCTAGTGAGTAGTGACCTCTTGCCATTTTTTTACTATTGATTACATGTACTGGCTGTTTGCTAAAGTGCTAATCATTTTTTACTACTTGGTAGTGCCTATAGTGACCTGTGTAATTAGAATTTAGTTGTTACTTTACTTTTCTTTGCATGCAGTACCAGCCAACAGGAAAAATGGCTAGTCCACCTTCTGTCAACAATGAAAACTATGATCCAAAGACTGATCAAGCAAGAAAGACTAGGTCTAATGATCCAGGCTGGAAGTATGGTTATTGGGCAAACCTTGAAAATCGAGTTCAGGTGACATGCACCCTTTGTGACATCATAGTTTGTGGAGGGATAAAAAGTTTGAAGCAGCATCTAGCATGTGGCTATGGAGATGTCAAAATGTGTGCAAAGACCACTACTGCAATTAGAAAAGAGATGAGAGATTACTTGGATGGACACAAGAGGAGAAGGCCACTGTTCCTAGAAGATGATGAGCAGCAAGAGCATGAAGATGTGGTGGTGGTGGAAGCACGTCCAGCTGAATCTGTTCAAGTTCAAGTGGGTGCACCTGAAGAATCTCAAGCCTCCAAGGTGCAGCCAAGTTTAGGGACTGCATTCAAACAAAGGTGTGCAGCCTATTTATCTAAGGCTCCAACAGTAAGCAAGACCAAGGCAACACCAAAGGGGAACAAGTCAATTATTGAGATGCTTCGAAAATCACCTGAAGAAATGGTTGATGAAAGGCGTAAAGGCTGTTCTGAACCAACAATTCCAGCCAAGATGAAGACTCTAGAGGAGAAGCTCTATGTGGATATGCAGGGGGCTTTGTGGTTCTATGAGTTGATGAAAGGCGTAAAGGCTGTTCTCAACCAACAATTCTAGCCAAGATGAAGACCCCAGAGGAGAATCTCTATGTGGATATGCAGGGGGCTTTGTGGTTCTATGAGTGTGGTGTACCTTTTAATGCAGCATTAGCAGCAGCAAGACAATTTCAGATTGCAGTGAGGCAACCGCGCAGTTCGATTCAGGTTATGTGCCTCCTTCTCCTTATCAGCTTGGGGAACCATTACTTAAGGAATTTGTGTAATTGACCAGTGATGCGAGGAAGGAACATGAGCAAGCATGGAAGCATTATGGCTGCATGCTTATGTCAGATGGATGGCTGATAGGAGGGGCCGACATTTGATCAACTTTCTTGTGAACAGCCCAGAGGGGACTTACTTCTTGGAGTCTGTTGATGCATCAGTTGAGGTTCAATATGCATTTATGCTTGATTTGCTAGAGAAGAATATTGAGGAGATTGGGAAAGACATTGTGGTTCAAGTTATCATCGATAATGGTGCTAACTACAAGGCAGCTGGTAGGATTCTAATGGATAGGATTCCTACACTTTTTTGGAGCTCATGTGCTGTGCATTGCTTGGACCTTATGCTGGAAGACATGGGCAAATTGCATCCATTTCAGAAGATCATTGGACGAGCAAGACGTGTCACAACTTTCATCTATAGGCATGGGAGAATTCTTAGTTTAATGAGAGAGAAGATAGGTGGGGCTGATCTTGTGAGACCTGTAGCAACTCGTTTTGCCACTTCTTTCCTCACTCTGAAGAGTTTACACAAGCACAAGGATTCTTTGAAGGCTTTAGTTCTGAGTGAAGAATGGATTGGGAACAAATTGGCAAAAACTGCAGCCGATGCGGAAGTGCATGACACTGTGCTCTCGGTGGAGTTCTGGAATGCAGTTGAAGATTGCTTTAGAGCTTCAGCCCCACTCCGTATTGTTCTTAGGGTGGTTGATGGTGATGAGAAGCCTGTAATGCCGGATGTGACAACACTAATGAATCATGCAAAAGAGAAGATCAAGCTGAGCTTCATTGTTGACAATAAGAAAGTTTTGCTCAAGAAAATCATGGAAATCATTGAGAAATGTTGGATGAAATAGATCGACCATCCTTTGTATGGGGCTGCATTGTATTTGAATCCAGGAAAGTTTGTAAGGATCACCGAGGTGTCCGACCCTAGAGGGGGAGGGGGCGAATAGGGTCGCTAATCGCTTTTTAACCTAGGGCTCAAACTACTTGCATAAGATAAACCTAACACGTCCTATACATGCTAGTAATGACTAAGGTTTATCTTTGCTACTCTCTACTTACCCCAAAATACTTGCAACCTATAACCAATCATAAACAAACTAACTAGGAAAGTAAAGGCACGCAAGATAAAGTAAATGCGGAAATGTAATATGGTAAGTAAAGAGGTAAGTGCAAGAGGGATGCAAACTCCCGAGTAGACACGGTCATGTAACGTGGTTCGGCACAAACGCCTACGTCCACAGGACACCGAGGCTCTTCCGATCACCGTCTTGCACTACGCCACCAAGGCGATGCCGGCAAGCAAAGGCAAGTGCCCACAAGACACCGAGTCTCGTGCACCGCCATCGTCTCTCTCGGTCACCCAGCCGAAATCCACTACGGAGCTTCTCCACCAAGGTGGGGGTCTCCTCTTCCCCCGCACAAAGTGTCGTTGCCACTCCACACCAAGTTGGAGGGTCACACGACGGATCACAAGGATTGCTTGCCGCAGCAAGACTTCTCTCAAGGGAGCTCTCGCAAGAACTAATCCCTATTACAAGCACTAAGCACTCTCACAAGTGTGCTTAACCCTATATGATGTACAATGAAGCTCTAAGGTGGTTGGAGATGATCTTTGGCTCTTGTATACTTCCTTGGTCTCCAGCACCCTCAAATGAGCCGTGGGGTGGCATATATATAGCCCACACACCCCAAACTAGCCGTTGGAAAAAGACTGACAAAAAGCGCTATCACCGGTTAAACCGATGCTCCCATTTTTGTCATCACCGGATTAACCGGTGAGTGCATTTTCCAACTAGCCGTTATACTTCAACGGCTACCTCAATCGACCGACGTAATCAACCGATGCAGCGTCGGTTTAACTGGTGAGTGTAGTTGCTGAAAAACTAACTCTCTGGACAACTGCACCGGCGTTCACCAATATCTAGCATCGGTTCATCCGGTGTATAGATTTTGCCTCAGCTGCTGAGTTCATTGCACCGACGTATTCAACTTTCCTGGCGTCGGTTCAACCGGTGTTACCTAAACTCCCAGACGTGCTCCAAGTCAATGCACCGACGTATGTAATTTTCTTAGCGTCGGTTCAACCGGTGATACTAAAATATCTCTGTCTTGATTGTTTTGACTTGGTTTCTTCACGGTCTCTTCAATCTTCGAATCTTCGAACCACCGTAGGGGCGGCCCTTCGGGCCTTGCTACGCCTATCTTCTCTTTGTCATCACTTGAACCTAAAAGTCTGAGAATGGTCATCTTAACAATCATATTAGTCCAAGTGTTGTGTTGTCTATGTCAATCACCAAAATATTATATTGAAATATGGCATGAGAGGCCATTTTCACTACAAAGTTACATCCTCTCATACGAGATCATGAGGATGCCGCTGTTGGGCAGCTAAGAGGTTATTTTCTTGATGTGCTTGGAAGAATGGTGGAGGATGAAGAAACTAGAAGCAAGATTGATGCACAATCCTTGGACTATGAAGCCCTTAGAGGAGAGGCATTCTCAAACAAATTGGCCAAGCAAAACCTTGAGACAAACATCCCTCGTAAGTGTTGTATGCAATTTCATATCCAAAAAATTCTAGCAAATTTATTTTTATTCCCAATTGCTAATATTTGTTTTAATTTGACAATATAGTTGATTGGTGGCGCTCTTATGGTGGTCGTGCTATTAAGATTCAAAGGTTTGCTAGAAGAATTGTTAGTCTTTGTGCAGCATCATCTGGCTTTGAGAGAAACTAGAGTACATTTGAGTTTGTGATACTAATTTTCTTGCTCAATTTGAGTTCATAATTTTAGCCAATTAATTACTATTTGTTTGTTGTCTTCCCATTGTTCTTTTGTAGATCCATACAAAGAAAAGAAATAGGTTGTTGCAGAAGAGATTGAATGCTAGTCTTTGTTCCCTATAATCGGAAGATGAAGACTAGGTTTCAAATAAGGCGTGAGAAAAAAGGGAAAAGTTTTGACCCTTTAGTCATTGAGGAGTTTGATTGGGACAATGAGTGGGCTGACTCCTGTTATGTTCAACCTCAAGGTGCTCGTGGGTGTGACCTTGGTGAGAATGAATATGGTCTTACATGGGAACTTGTTGCTGAAGCTGTAGGTGCATCAAGCTCATTGCGAGGCCACAATTTACCAAGGAGAGCCAACAACAAGCGTGCAAGAAGTGGGCATCCAAGGCTAGTTGAAGAAGACTCAAGCTCAGCTAATGAAGAAGAAGATCCACATGATGATGCTTATGTGAGCGACTGTGATGATGCTCCCAATGGCTCTAGTGGCGATGCAGAAAACATGGAGGCTACAAACATCCCGGATGAGTTTGATGATGGATATTGACTGCTGAGGCTTGAGAGTAGGCTGCTAGCAGATTTCAGATCTGCACTAAAGCTACTTTTGTTTGTGGCTGTTGACTACTCGTAGTTATGCCACTAAGACTCTAGTTCATGTTTGTGGAACATTTGTAATGTGGCTGTGGACTGCTATTATTTATGCCACTAGTATCTATGACTCTAAGGGTCTAGGCTTGTGGACTGATTTAATGATGTTTTGCTACCTGTGTGCTGTTACTCGATCCCAAGTTACCCAATTTACATCTGTTATTATTGTTGGGTTGTGTCCATGATTCCTAGTGTTGCTGAATTTCTTTTTGTACTTGCAGCTTGTTGCCTGGGAAAAGAAAAGAAAGTTCAGTTCATACAAAGGTATTTCATTTGAATGCATCATCCTTTATTCATTTGATTATTGATTACAAAGTATTTGTCTTACACAATTACATTCATCCATGTTGAAACCTTAAGGGGATGCATGCTACATGGAACAAGCCAACAAGGGCTGCTGGAAAGAGGAGGATCAATGGTACATGTGCTCCAGAACAGGAAGCGAAAAGGTATGTATGTGAATGTTTGTGCTACCTCATTCCAGATGAGGGTATGTGTATGGCGTCGCCTCACCGCGTGCCTTATTCGCCTAGGCGTCCGGAAGGGGGTGGGTCGCCGCACCTCGCCTTTCTGCCATAAAAACCATGGTCACAAGCAACCCAAACTTTGCATTCAAGACCTCTAGTTTCGTGAGTGACTTTTACCACCCCATCTATACAATACATGTGACCCTAGATAGGATGCTTTCCTCTTGAACTACCCTATGGAGGAGGATCCTTTAGTCCCTAGTGATAGCACCAACCAAAACTAAAAGGTCCTTTAGTCCCTGTTGATTGCACAAACCGGGGTTAAAAGTATAGACTCTTAGTCTGGTTGGTGATACAAACTGGGTCTAAAGATCCCTCTCGCCCCCTAGCCGTTCGACCTACGACTAATGCCTATATTAGTCTAGGACCAACATCGACAGAAACAAATATCAGAGATTGAAGACTATTTCTATAGTATGGGTCATCCTAATAATATGTCGGCTTGCATGTTTTATCCTTGAGATTGATTGTGATACAAGGCTCTTCTATCTCATTGGTTGTCATGTGAAGTTGACAAGTCTGATTTTTTCTTGTGATAAGTGATCCATTGATTTTCGCGCGCTTCTAATGGCAACCACATGGACCATCTGTGTCTGCAATGCCAACCGATAACTAGTTGCGTTATCCATTATTTTCATGCCAACACATTCTCCACAACATAATGAACTTAATTAATGCCGTCACCTCGAGCTCACCCTCACCATTGATCTGCCACCTCGCTGCTCCTCCTTGTCGTCTTGCAGCCGCCCGAGCTCCTCCTAGGTAGGGAACCTCCCAGACCCCTTTCAGTGTTTTTACCGCCAGCCTACCTAGGGATACCTTAAGATAGAAGATTGTTTGGTGAGGGATCGCCGGATCTAGAATTTGAAGATAAACGCGATGACATAAGACACAGATTTAGACAGGTTCGGACTGCCAAAGTAGCGTAATACCCTACGTTCTGTTTTAGATTTTGTATATTGCGCCCTGCGCTGGGGTGTTGTATTGCCTATTGGCTGCTCTATTGAGCTTGCTGATCTATCCTTTATATACTCTAGGGTGGGATACTAGTCAGTTAGAAGGTAGGAGTATAAGAAGAATTACAAAGTAGAGTCCTAGTAAGATTACGGAGGAATCCTAGTACGAGTCTGACTTCTTTCTTCCTTGAGGGTATCCGGAGATCTTTTACCCAAAATTCTTGAACACCGGGTTTAGTTTATTTGTTGGGTAGAAGTGCTTAGCTGCATATTGTCTTGGGACGGTATTGTCACAAACTTTTGAGAGTATTAATCATCACTTTATTTGTTATTAATATATGGATAATTACAAGATCATATGTTTAATCGGAACATTGAGAACCACCCAAAAAAGCAGTACAACCACAATTGTCACATGGCTCTGACCTTAGCCAAATAATTAGACGTGTAGTTGATTGATGGTCTTACCGAAAGGACAATGAGGGGGTCAGTGTTGGGGTATAGTCCGGTCCTCTTGGGGTAGCAGCCATTGCTAAGGTGCTGATCATTTAGATAGGCTATGACCCACCTCACTATTGAAACTCTAGCGGACCATTAGTTATATCTTTGTAAAGGCTTCATAGTGATCTTCATATTTCTCTGTAAAGGCTTCATAGTGGATCCCTACCACTCACCTCGGAAGTGTTTAATAGGCTAGCTACCTCGGACATCAAGGTAGACACAAATTGTGGGTAAAGTGTACAACCTCTGCAGAGTGAAAACTGATATATCAACTGTTCTCACAGTTACGAGTGGCTTGGACCCTCACATGATAATCAAACTTGATCTTAGGGCCAACTTAGTGAAGGTCAAATGAAGGTTTTGGAACTTGTTACTCTTGGTGTTTGATGGCACCTAGATGGTCATGTTGACCTGGATGCTCTTGGTTAGCTCCTGGAGTTTGTGGGAGCCCCAAGAAAAAGAAGATTGTATGCAGTATGAACTTTTACTTTATTGTCAAATTTTAATAAGAATCATTGTTTGTCTTGAAAATAAGTATATTGCAGGTATCCTTTTAGATCATGCATGGAGAACTGACCCTGCAAATAACAAGTAGCAATACTGTAGCTGAATGACACGTAGTATTAAAAGGAATTATCTATTCCTCCAAAGAAAACTAGCTCGAAACTTCTACCAAAACTGTAGAAACCAGTCGATACAACTGATACACGCTGTATAAGATAATGACGGCAAGAATACGAAAATCGGTACGAAAATTAGTTCACGTAAGGCATATTGTTTTTAAATCCACAACTGCAAAAATGTAAGTCTGCATTGGTATTCATGTTCTCTACATTTATTCAGAGTTGTTCAGTGTTTTTATTCTTTTACATGTCATGCTCGACTACACACTAACCTGCACTTTGTTCGCAATAGGTTCTGAACCCTTCTGAGACTTTTCTGAACATTGTTGTTGATCATCCGTAAGAGAAAAAATCATGAACACCATTAGTTTCTTTATTTTTCAGTCACATGGGAGGTAATTCATTGTACCAACCAATTGATAGATCTGTTGAATGCACATCATCGGCACTACAAACTCTGGCCATGTTCAGGGAGCTGTACCCAGGATACCGCGATGAAGAGATAGAAAAATGCATTAAAGGAGGATCCAAGTTTATTGAGAACAAACAGCGAAAGGATGGCGCATGGTCATATCAAAATCTTGTTTAATGTGTTATGCCTAAATTATTCAAACATATCATGTATATATGTAGCAATAACTTGGTTCATCATTATCTAACAGGTTTGGCAGTTGGGGTGTGTGTTTTACTAACGGGACATTATTTGCGGTAAAAGGGTTAGTTTCTGCTGGAAGAACTTACGAAAACAGTTCTTCCATCAGGAAAGCATGCAGCTTTCTGTTGTCAAAGCAGTTAAGCACAGGGGGATGGGGAGAGACTTATCCTTCTAGTGCAAACGCGGTAATTCTTGATCTCTTATCTGACCCTGAGCTTGTTTGAGGATTTTCTGTGCCATGTTTGGTAGTTAGGTGTTTGCCTGACAAGCAAAATTTAAGATTTGATCCCTGAGCAAGTTTCAAATCTGAGCATCTGATCTGTTTCCGTGTCTCTAGTACATTTATTAGTTGAACTTTAATAAATTGTATCATTTTGTGATGGTTTCATAACAAACATTTGCCAGGTTTATGCAGGGACTGGACGTCCTCATGCAGTGAACACTGCATGGGCAATGCTCTCTTTGATTTATGCTGGGCAGGTATACATCGCACATTGGACATTGCAATACATTATAAATGGAACTATTCTGATGTCGATTTTTTTTAATTTCATACTGTGGGCAAAGCAGGTTGAACGGGATCCAGAACCCCTGTATCGTGCTGCAAAAGAATTGATCAATATGCAGCTAGAGTCAGGCGAGTTTCCCCAGCAAGTAAGTCTTATGAGTTGGGAATTTCACCTTATTTTTTCACAAAAAAAAGTTTATCTTTCTACCAACAGTAGGTTTATCACTAATAATAGTCAGAATATATGTAATGAAAAATCTTACTGTTTCGTCCCTACTATAAATGGTCAGAAAAGGCACATATATTGTAAATATTCCTTTTTTCTGTATAATCACATATGCATAAGTCGAGTCATCATCTGTGCAGTAGTAGTGTGCATCACTTATCGCCCTTCCATATGAGTTTGTGCTAGTGCCCTGTAGATTCTACAGTTGAACCATTGCTTCTGCCATGCCTCAAGATATATGGTTTAGTTACTTAGCTGTGTTTGACCTCAAATAATGCAGGAACACGTTGGAAGCTTCAATTGCTCCTTTTACTTCAACTATGGCAACTACCGCAACTTGTTTCCCATTTGGGCTCTTGGAGAGTTTCGGAGTCGACTTCTTGCAGAAAAGAAGAGAAACAATGGGCATGATTAATTTTTCTCCTGCTCGAATCCACTGCAGGAAGGGGGTAATTAAATGTACATGCAAGATTTGCAACTCTTTCAAGAAAAATGCCCACAGGCACACTATGATTATGATGTATGATCCAAAGAAAATACAGTCCTTGATATGTGTATCCTTCGCAAAATGGAGTAGCTGTTAGCGCTAGTCTTGTTAATTACATGAGGCCGTAAGGTGTGTATGTATGTGTTTTACTTTGAAAAATTTTCCTCAACGCCATCCATACTTTACCAAGCCCTTATATGCCGTTGAAAATATAGCATTCCCTTATGTGTTATTGTTTCAATTTGTCTTTTTTTTAGGGGTCAATGGAGGAGGAGAGGATTCCCCACCTGAATTTTATTTAAAAGTGGCCCTGACTGACCAGATGGAGCAAACTTTATGGTTTGTTTTACATTGCCAAAGAAAAAAGAGAGCACCAGTGACCGCCTAGACTTTCACCGTGTTCGGCAGGCTGGAGCTGGAGGCTGGAGCTGGAGTGCTGTGAGAGAAAAACACTGTTCGGCAGACTGGAGCTGGAGGCTGGAGCCGGAGGAACGTGAGAAAGAAAAACTGTAGAGCTGGTGGGCTGCTCACCAGCCGAACACAGGCTTTGTTTCAATTTGTTCATTCCCTGTTGAGCTGCTTTACCAGCGTCGGATCGCAGATCAACGAACAAGATTAACCTGACGCTGCCACGTTGATGAGGGGGGCGGTAGCGGCTCTAACCGCTCGCGCTGTGCATAGGCGGTATAGAGCGTTGCGAGCTGCTCCCTCCCTCCCTAAATATTAATAATTATATAATTATTGATTTATATAAAAATGATTTTGATTAATTTTATATAAAAATATTAATATTTATGATACGTAATTGATATCATTTGATAGATTTTTTAATTTATTTTTTTAATAAATTTATTTGGAGATATAAATAGTGCATGTATTTTCTATAAATTGAGTTAAATTCGTAACACGAAAAACGATAAATAATAAGTGACAGAGGGAGTAGAGGCTACAGCATAGGGGACGAGATGTTGGGGGTCGTGACCCGGGCAACAGCGGCGGAGACTGCAGGCCGCACACGGCGGGGGCGCGCGAGCTACGGTGCAGGTGAGATTTTTTATTTTTATTTTTAAATTATTTATTTTTTTGATTTTTCAAAATATATATTTTAGTTTTTTTTTTGTAGATCTGGCCTCCAGTCGCCAGTTCAACTAGCGGTAAGAGCTTACCGCCGTGCACTGTAGCGATGCTATCGACAGTTCACCCGACGGAATTTTTTAGACCTAGACAGCTCACTTTCAAAAAATCATAAATAATTTATATGAATTTGGATGGAGATAAACTTTATATAAAAATGTAGATCTCGAAGAGATCTACAACTTTGTAGTTCTAACTTTTTTTATTTGGAACCATCTTGGAGCTCAAATAATCGACGCAAATTTCAGATCTAAAATTTAAATTTTGGTATGAACACTGGACAGCACACCTTCAAAAAATCATAATTAATTTATATGTATTCGTATGGAGATAAACTTTTTATATAAATTGTAGATCTCGACGAGATCTACAACTTTGTAGTTCAAATTTTTTTCATTTGGAGCCATCTTGGTGCTCAAATAAAATATAAATGCCCAGGAGCATAGTTTACTGTACATGTGACGCAGCGGGGCAAGACGGTGGCCACGCGTGGGCGTGGGCCGCCGGAGCAGCGAGTGGCACGGCCGCGAGGAAGGATCTTGGTTTGCTCGACCTCGACGCCTCGGTCCTCTATCTTGGGTTCCTAGGTCTGTCAAGACAAGGCGAGATGAGCAGAGGCGGCTGGCGAGCGGCAGCGCCGGCAGGCAAAGGCTATGAACGGAGCAAACGGAAGTGGCATGGAAGGGATGGAAGATCAAAATTTAATAGCAAACAACGAAATACTATATTTTTGATGGTATAGAACGAACGAGTGTAAATTTTAGTTGGATTTTTTTTGGAACTTCCTCTTTCACGGTGGCGTGGTAGGCACGTGGTTTCTCCACTGACCAACTGATTACGTGGTTTCCCCTCGCCTAGCAATGTTCATCCGAAGTGGTAGGCTATTTTGTGCCAATCTCCATAAGAATTGTTTGATCTTGGGAACACAGTCCACTTTCCACAAGGAGTTCCAGAATTTGTTCTCAGTACCTTGCTCCCGGTTGAACTCGATTCTCCCGGTTGCCGTTCTTTCTCCTGCTCCCTTTTGTCCACTAGTACGTGATATGCTGATTTGACAGAGAAAAGTCCTCTCGAATCATAATGCCAGGCCAGTGAATCCTCGTGGCCTTGTTTCACCGGGATGGCTAGAATATTAATCACATCCTCCTCCCAGAAAATTCCACGTACTAGTTCCTCATCCCAGCAACCAGTGTACGAATCAATAACTCTGAAACTTTATTCAGAAGTATCCTCCCCTTCGGCGTAATAGGCCTTCTTCCCTTCCCACTTGGGATCCATGGGTCATTCCATATATTGATTTGTGATCCATCTCCAACTCGCGACACCAGCCCCTCCTTCAGAGCTTGAAAGCCACGCAGAATACTTCTCCAAGAATAAGAGATGCTTGGTTTTTCCTTAGCTGTAAGCAGTGACGGATCTAGAAATAATTAAAAGAGGGGCTGATTTCTTCTTCCTCTCCTTCCTTTTCTTCTTCCTCCCCTTCTTTCTCATTATTTCTTCTAAAAATTAGAGGAGGGGCTCAAGGGGGGCTCCATTGTTTTTTCGGGTCTAGGGGGCTGGAGGCCGCCTAGACCCGGTGCTAGATCCGCCCCTGGCTGTAAGAGGGTCACCATTTGAGTAATACTTTGCCTTCAGGACTTGGGCACATAAAGATTCAGAAGCTGTGAGTAATCTCCAGCCTTGCCGAGCAAGCATCACTAGATTAAACAAATGCAGATCTCTATGGCCCAGACCTCCTTTTTCCTTTCTGCTACACAACATGTCCCATGACAGCCAATGCATTTTGTTTTCTTTTTCTTGTTGCGACCACCAATATCGACAGATCAACCTTCCAATATCATCACACAGGCCTTTTGTCAAGTCAAAGCATGACATTGCATAGGTCGGGATAGCCTGTGCTACTGCCTTTATCAACACATCTTTCCCAGAAGTTCGTAAGTGTTGGAAACAACTGAACCTTGAGGAAGTGCGTCTGAACATGCTTCCATTGGCTTCGGCAAGGGAGGTGATTCAGGCTATGCTTTGTCTGAAACGAGACAAACAGAAGCTAGTGATCCGCCTGTGTGGGCTTGGTGGATGGAAAGAAACAAGGCCAATGCAGGAGGAAGAAGGCCGTCTGTTGAGGAAATTGCTAGTAGGGCTATGGTCTTCTCATCTGAAATTTTCCAGCAGCAAAAGGGGGATTGAGGGTGGCATCAGTGCAAGGAACTGAAACCAAATGGGGTGGAAACCACCACCACCTGATATTCTTAAGATCAATTCCGATGGTGCTTTCCGGGAGAAAGATAAGACAGGTGCTTGAAGTTTTGTGGTGCGTGATAGTGATGGCCATGGCATTCTAGCAGGTTCTGGCCGACTATGGGCAGTGCATGATGCACTATCAGCTGAAGGAGAGGCCTGCCTAATGGCCCTGAAGACAGCGATATAAGTTGGGATATCTCGAGTTATTATAGAAACTGACTCGCTGAACCTGATCACAGCAATCCAATCAGGATCTTTCGATCTCGCACCAGTGGGAGTTATCTTCAAGGAGATTCGGGGGGGTGTTAGCGTTGCATTTTGTTCCTCTTAAATTTACCCAGGTTCCATGTGTTTGTAATCGTATCGCTCATGAACTGGCTCATTCTGGTTTGGTAAGGGACCCGGATCAACAAGCCATTTGGTCTGATCCCCTCCCGAATTTTGTATTGTCGCTGTTGGATAGCGATTATGTTGGATCGTGATTATGTTGATCCAGAGTTTGGTGAATAAAGAATGAACAAATTCCCTCAAAAAAAGAAGCAAGAAGACATTCAACATACATACATACATGTCAAAACCTGTAATGCATTATCATTTAAAAACCTCTAATGCATTGCAGTTTTTTTTTGAGAATCACACAGTACAACGGAGACGCCCACAACACGCACACACACTCACACCCTATGAATACACGTACACAAATCCTACCCCTATAAGCACCTCCGAAGGACTGAGCACCGGCAGATCTGAAGATTCTCGAAGTCACCACTGGCGCCTCGTCGTCGACGGGAACATCGCTTACCACTTAACGTGTAACACCGGTAAATCCTAGGAAAATCCCAGGAAAAGGTGCGAGCACCTGGATTTGAACCCTGGTGGGTAGCGTCCCACTGGACCGTCCTACCATTGGACTACAAGCCAATTCGCCTCTAATGCATTGCAGTTGTGACAAAGTAAACCTTGAATGCACTTTAGCTGCAACCATTCTGGCCGTGCACAAATTGTTTGAGTTTGCGTTGCACACCTCGCTCCTGGCTTCCTACCTCGCTCGCTATTAATTGGATCACTACCTCACTGACTCGCTGCTTAGGCTTCCCTGTCACCCTATGCACTACTACGAAAAGGACTTTTAAGTTGGGATAAATTTTAGGAAACGCTACGCTAGCGATAAGGATCTCATGCAAGAGATGATCATGGAGCGTTACCCCTCGACGCGCAGTGCAGCGGAAGATGCGTTGGAGTAGACTTGTCCAACGTAGGCGCGCGTCAATGAAGAGGAAGTAGATCGCAGCTCGCGGTTCCTCCTCCTAATCCCGCCGATCAACACCACAGCAATGCAGCGGCGCCTCCTCGGAGTCCACACATACGGAGCGAGAACGTCGTGCGCCGGTGTGCTAGCACCGCGCGCGCGGCTAGAGTTTCGTGGAGAGGTAGAGGGGGCAGCGGCTAGGGCTTGTCACGTGTAGATTATGGCGCCCACCTCCCCGCCCCTCTATTTATAGACCCCGCTAATGGGTTGTCATGCCGGAAGTCTATTAGGGTTCTAATCCTACTCGGATCATATCCGGCCCACGAGTGATTGGCTTAAGGGCACAACCCAACAATCTCCTACTTGCACTAGAGACAATCACATAGGCAAGTTTTCGTTCCAACCCGTTAAGTGTGTGACCCGTAAGGTTTATGTGTGAGTAGCTGTGTTGCAAGAACCATTCTTACATCACTAATCAGTAGAGGTACCTAGCAGGGCGTACTGACTCCCACACACACGTAAAGATCATATCGGCCAAACCTTTTGATAAACGCATTTACTAATCCCTTTGCCTCAGGATACCAGTCAAGCTCAAGGCGAGTCTTGTGCCACCCTTGTGATAGCTTGACCACTTAACTCGATCTTGCAGCGGATTACAATTTATGACTAACCTTTTAGTCACTTTGTGATTAACTATTTAATCACTTTGGCATGGCCATGCACTTTCTTAATCCAACCGCATCGAGGGCCCAGAGATATCTCTCTGGTCATCTAGGAGGGGCAAATTCCATTTTGATCCGCACACATCCCATTCCATGTTTCATGATACACCCATAGACTACTTTTATAGCCACCCAGTTACGGAGTGGTGTTTGGCAGCTCTAAAGTGCACCATTACGCACAGTGAGAAACAATGGCTATCTTAGGTCTAAGGATTCAGTAGGTATATCACTCGAGACCATCTGATGGCACATTTAAGATAACTACCTCTGCAGTGTCTCGAGGTGGGTCAATCTACTTGTTAATTAATGTAAATAATTATCATCCAGGGAACGAATAACATTTTATTAAAACACAAACTTAGACATGATTACAATAATCTCCCACTCACTCTATAGTCAATCATGCAAGTATCTAATACCCATGGAACTCATATGTGCCTCATGCTTCTGCTGTGAGAGGGGCTTCGTCAAGGGATCCGCAATGTTTAGATCCGTGTGCACCTTGCATATTTTCACATCACCTCTATCTATTATCTCTAGAATTAGGTAATAACGCCGCAGTATGTGCTTGGATTTTTTATGTGATCTAGGGTCCTTGGCTTGTGCAATGGCACCACTATTATCACAATAGAGGTCCATTGGACTGGACGCACTAGGTACAACCCCCAACTCAGAAACAAACTTTCTAATCCAAACAGCCTCCTTTGCAGCTTCCGAAGCTGCTATGTACTTGGCCTCTGTCGTAGAATCTCCCATCGTCTCTTGCTTGGAACTTTTCCAGCTCACCACTCCACCATTAAGGCAAAATACAAATCCAGATTGCGATCTGAAGTCGTCCTTGTCAGTTTAGAAGCTAGCATCGGTGTAACCATTTACAACGAGCTCCTCCTCACCTCCATAGACAAGAAACTTATCCTTAGTTCTTCTAAAGTATTTAAGGATATTCTTAGCTGCAGCCCAGTGAGCCTCTCCTAGGTTTGACTAGTATCTACTTGCAACACTTAGAGCATAGGCTACATCAGGGCGTGTACAAAGCATGGCGTACATGATGGATCCAATAGCCGTTGCATATGGAATCACATTCATCTTCGCTTGCTCATCAGGTGTCGACGGACACTGACTCTTGCAGAGACTAACACCATGTGACATCGGCAGAAAACCCTTCTTGGAATCCTACATATTGTATTTTTTCAATACTGTGTCAATATATGTATTTTGGCTTAATCCAATTAGCCTTTTCGATCTATTCCTATAGATCTTTATGCCCAAAATATGCGCTGCCTCTCCTAAATCTTTCATTGAGAAACTCTTTCTTAATGAAGATTTAACAGTCTCAAGCATTTGAATATTATTTCCGATCAGCAATATGTCATCAACATATAGAACCAGAAATACAAGTGCGCTCCCACTAGCCTTCTTGTAAACACAAGGCTCTTCTTCATTCTTGATGAAGCCAAACCCTTTGACTACTTCATCACAACGAAGATTTCAACTCCGAGATGCTTGCTTCAGTCCATAAATGGACTTCCGAAGTTCGAATATTTTTCTAGCATTTGTAGGATCGACAAAACCTTCAGGTTGTATCATATACACATCCTCACTAAGGTTTCCATTCAGGAAAGCCATTTTGACATCCATTTGCCATATCTCATAGTCATAAAATGCGGCAATAGCTAGAAGAATCCGAATAGACTTTAGCATTGCGACGGGCGAAAATGTTTCATCATAATCAACACCTTGAATCTGTTTAAACCCTTTCGCCACCAATCTCGCTTTATGGATGTGACATTTCCATCCATGTCTATCTTTTTCTTAAAAATCCACTTGCACTCCACAGGTCTAACACCTTTAATTGGATCAACCAAGTTCCAAACTTGATTGTCGTGCATGGATTCTATTTCGGATTTCATGGCTCCAAACCATTTCTCAGATTCTGGTCCCATTATTACGTCAGTATAGGTCTTTAGGCTCATCATTATCCAATAATAATACGTCGCGCTGCTCTGCGGTTAGGAGCGTGAACTTTTCAGGTGCGCGACGTGCCCTTAGAGACCTTCGTGGGGTTGGTTCTTCAACAACGGGTTCTGCAACTCCTTGTTCATCCCGTGATGGTTCAGTGGGGGCTGAAACCGTTTCAGGCACATCCTGAATTTCTTCAAGTTGCACCTTGTTCCCACTAACTCCTTTTGAGAGAAACTCTTTCTCTAAGAAGACACCATTGCGGGCAACAAACACTTTGCCTTCCGCTTGACTACAAAAATAATATCCTTTGGTTTCCCTCAGATACCCCACAAAGAAACACTTGTCTGATTTTGGAGTGAGTTTGTCTGACATCAAACATTTGACATAAGCATCACATCCCCAAACTTTAAGGAAAGACAATTCGGGATGTTTCCCAGTCCACATCTCATATGGTGTCTTTTCCACAGACTTAGTTGGAACCCGGTTCAGTGTGAACACTGCAGTTTCGAGAGCATAACCCCAAAAAGAAATTGGAAGATCAGCTTGGCTCATCATTGACCTTACCATGTCCAACAAGGTTCGGTTTCTCCGTTCAGAAACCCCATTCCACTGAGGTGTTCCAAGCGGAGTCCGCTGTGGAACAATTCCACATTGTTTCAAATGATCACCAAACTCGTGGCTTAAATATTCACCCCCATGATCAGATCATAGGAATTTAATTGTCTTGCCAAGTTGATTCTATACTTCATTTTGAAATTCCTTGAACTTTTCAAAGGATTCAGACTTGTTCCTCATTAAGTAAATATACCCATACCTACTGAAGTCATCGGTAAAAGTAATGAAGTACTGAAAACCACCCCTTGCAATCGAACTCATTGGTCCACATACATCAGTATGTACTAGTCCCAATAGGTCACTTGCCTTCTCACTTTGACCAGTGAAGGGTGTCTTAGTCATCTTCCCAAGTAGACAAGACTCACATGTGCCAATTGATTCAAAATCAAATGGACTCAGTAGACCATCCTAATGGAGCTGCTCTACATGCTTCTCATTTATGTGACCCAATCGACAATGCCAAATAGAAGTGGGATTCAAATCATTAGGACAAAGCCTTTTTGCATTAATATTACAGACATCTTTATCCTCAAGCTCAAGAACATATAAACCATTCACCAATGGACAAACTCCATAAAGTAAATCCTTATAATAAATTGAACAACACTTGTTCTTTATTACAATCTCATAACCATCAACTTCCTCCAAACATGAGGAAGAGATAATGTTCTTACTCAAAGCAGGAATGCAATAACAAATATTTAATTCCAAAACTAAGCCCGAGGGTAGCGACAAGTGGTAGGTGCCGACCGCCAACGCAGCAACCTTTGCTCTATTGCCGACTCACACGTCCAGCTCGCCTCTTGCAAATATTCTAATCCTTGTCAAGCCCTGCAATGATTTACAACTGTGAATCATTGAACCGGTATCAAATACCCATGAATCACTAGAAGATATAGCAATATTAATTTCTGTAAGATAATTACCTGAAGCGGAAGTCGAACCTCCCTTCTTTTTCTTATCTTCCAAGTATTTCTTGCAGTTCCTTGACCTGTGTCCCTTGGCATGGCAATGGAAGCATTCATCATCAGGAGTAGGTCCAGATTTGAACTTTGGCTTTTGCTCAGAGCTTGAGGGCTCATTGGGAACTTTTCCCTTAGCTTTGCCTTTAGGAGGCATCCAACGCTTCCTCTTTTTATTCTCCTTCTGTACAACCATCACATGATTGGTATTTTGTTTAATGCTTTCCTATGCTGTTTTCAGCATGCTATGCAACTCACTCAATGTTTTCTCCATGCTGTTCATATGAAAGTTCATAATGAACTGCTTGTAGCTCGGAGGGAGCGACTGGAGAATAACATCTATAGCCAGATCAGCATTGACGGGAGAACCCAGTCTCTCCAAGCTCTCTATGTAACCAATCATTTTGACCACATGAGGACTAACTGGACTACCTTCAGTCAGCTTGCACGCAAACAAGGAACTAGAGACGTTGTATCTCTCAGCCCTCGCCTGGTTCCCAAACATCTCACGCAGTCCCTGAATCATGGTATGAGCATCCGCATTCTAATAATGCTTCTGCAGAACAGAGGACATTGTGGCAAGCATGAGACAGCTAACTTCAAGCGAGTCATTGCAGTGCTTCTTATAAGCTCTGCGAGCTGCAACATTTGCAACCTCAGGGAGGTTATTAGGATATGGTTGCTCAAGAACATACTCTTTTTTTCTCATTCCTGAGAACGATTCTCAGGTTGTGATACCAATCAATAAAATTAGCTCCATTGAGTTTTTCTTTCTCAAGCACAGATCACAAGTTAAAACTGGAATTGTTATTAGCAGCCATAATCTACAACACAAATATGCAAAGTTTCAGCACTAAGTTTATGTAATTTTTCTATTAACAAATTTAATAAAAGACACTCCCACTATATCAACATCGTCTTCCCTCTAACGACATATAGGGGACCAAGATCCATATTCACTAAACTCCTAGTGAGCTTTGGCTTCACTGCTAGAAAGTTAGTGACGTAGGTAAACAACAAACTTGTTAATCACATCCCTATGTGACTCTTGTTCGTTGGGTGGCATCCTATGCCCCGGCTCCAACAATATGCCTATAGCCTAAAACCGTTTTGATAGCTATGTTGAGTAACCAAAACTATGCGAGCGAATGTCCAACATCCACCCCATTTATTATGATTGTTGATGGCACCCTACATTGGCAGACCTACCATGCAACGATCAAAATCTAATAGGTGCAGCTTTTGGTAAAGGCATCTAGTGAACTCAACTTTTCTAAGGAAAGCTATTCTATCATAACAAAAGCATATCGACCATATGAAAACATGAAAGAATAGTAAGACAGGAAAATAAACATCACAGGCATATAATCATGTTATATTGTGAATAGTATGGCCATTTGAATCATAGTGGTCTCCATCTCCATGGTTCCACGGTGATCTCAATCGCCATCACTCCTGCTTCCATGGTGATTATCATCGCCATTATGCTTGAAGCCTCCATGAAAAAGAATACTAAGCTACTACATCTAATAGCTAGTAAAGTAAATTACATGAGGAGAACAAGCATCACATGTCGACACGCAGGCCGTTATACAATAATGCTACAACCTCAACCCGGTTGTTGTAACGGTGACATGCAGGTCACAAAAATCATTACACATAGATCATCACATGATATTGAGCCCATACCATTCACATCACACCCTGGAAAAACAAGTTAAGCATAGAACGTATTCTATCGTAAGGGTATGAAAACCGTTATCAACAGACTGCAACGGCGGTCCTGCTATGAAAATCTCATCGGATCGATCCAATCAAACCGATCTGGGGCATTCACAATTAGGGTTGAAAGCGAAAACGAAAATTTTCGGTTATCGGGAACCGTTTTCGAGATTTTACCGAGATTCTGGTGTAAACAAAAATGAAACCGGCTACCAAAAATACGGAAACAAAAATGATATTTTTATCCAAAACTTAAAGCGAAAACGATTTCAGCCTCTACCGACCGTTTTCGAAAATTACCATATTTATCCGGTAATTTACCGCCGGTATTACCGTATTTGAAGCCCGGTCCAACACATGCTTTCCCAGCCCAACAGCTCGCGGGTTTCCTGGCTGGCCCAACCTTTCAGGCTAACCCTAACCCTAGTCGCTCTTTGAATTTGGTTAATGATCATGTATGACTATATCACATATGCTGTGTGCAACTTTGTACCATACTATCGTGCATGCTACTATGTGTCAGTTATCATGAATTGATTCGATATTTGGATTAATATCTTAATCGAATCTTCACTACTTGGGTATGAGATGTGTCAAGTCATATAGTTAATATTATGCTCTATTGTTTGATATGTTTATCTTTTTTAAATATCGTTTTGATGGGTTTCGATCATTATCGATGTGTTCCGACCGTATATTTTTGTTTTCAAAATTACCAGAATACCGATGTCGTTTTTATTCCCGAAAATACCGTACGGCTTTTGTTTTTGATGAAAAAAATATGAAAGTGAAAGTGGTGGAGCCTTTCGCCGATTGTTTCTGACCGTTTTCATCCCTATTCACAATGTCCCTTATTTTCACTAGTCAATCACATTGAATATCGCGATAGGTACATCGGAGAAGACCGCACCACACGAGTCAGATATGTTGGCTCAATCTCTTCTCGTTTGCACAGTTAGCCCAGATGGTGATTCCAGCCAGTATGGGCAAGCTGTGCACACAATAGAGAAAGAACACGAACCAATCTACAGTCATCGTGATGCAATCAACTCGTACCAATCCCACACCGTGCATCAATCTATATATCTCATATGAACAGATTGCAAAACCCTAATCAAGCATATCTCTATATGCACATCCAGACCAAAAGCTAAACATGATCGCTTTGGTACCACTGTTAGGAAACGCTACGCTAGCGATAAGGATCTCATGCAAGCAGATGATCATGAGTGTTACCCTCGATGCGCAGTGAAGCGGAAGATGTGTTGGACTAGACTTGTCCAACGTAGGCACACGTCGATGAAGAGGAAGTAGATCGCAGCTCGCGGTTCCTCCTCCTAATCCCGCCAATCAACACCACAACAACACAAGGGCACCTCCTCAGAGTCCACACATATGGGGCGGGAACGCCGTGCGCCGGTGTGCTAGCACTGCGCGCGCGGCTAGGGTTTTGTGGAGAGGTAGAGGGGGCAGCGGCTAGGGCTTGTCACATGTAGATATGGCGCCCACAGCCCCGCCCCTCTATTTATAGACCCCGCTAATGGGTCGTCACGCCGGAAGTCCATTAGGGTTCTCATCCTACTCGGATCATATCTAGCCCACGAGTGATTGGCTTAAGGGCACAACCCAACAATAAAAACATATTTTCAGAGACGGGTGTGGTACCCATCATTGCTTCTCATAGCTTAAAAAACGATTTGAGAGACGGGTAACGTGCCCGCCCCTGGAAATACATTTGTAGGGGCAGGTCATGGCCTCACCCGCCCCTACAAATTAATTTTAGAAAATAAAATAAACAATTAGAAAAAAAAACTCAAAAATAGCAAAAGAAGAAAGGAAAAAATATCCCAACCAACCGGCAACCACCACAGGCCCCTCTACTATCGAGCTACATTTTGACAAAATATGCAAACTTGCATAAATCAGGGTTCAAACCACTTATCTCAAGTCTTGCACATATCATCCTCTCTACCACACTGTACAATCATTTGTGACTCTATGAGATATGCTATTTTTTATATTAACTCTGAAATCAATTTCTAGGAGCAGGAGACGCTATCACCCGCTCCTAAAAATATGTTTCCAGGGGCACGTGATGGCATCCACATCTCTAAATTTTTTTTTCTATTTTATTCTAAAATTTAATTAAATCTTTAAATATAGAAGAACAAGTAAAAAACTGAAACTTCTACACTATGGTTATTATGAACTATAGATACATAAAAACTATGCCAAATATATTTCAATGTATATAAAGATTAAGATTGTGGAAACCTCAAAGTATGACTTGAGTTGTATGAAATACTATATGGTCATAGCCATGTGTAGGGCACAACTAGTTAATGATCTTTTGTGATCCTAAATGATCTTAAATGAATAATATATATACCATAAATTTTAAATCTTACCACTACAACTTTGAGTTTGATATGGAATTACTCTACATCCGAAGTTGTTTGGAAAAAAAAAATCAAAACTTATAGATTTTAAAATTAGAGAACTTATATTAATTTATAGGAGGTGGGTGAAGGCGTATTTCTAAGGGCAGGTTAAGGTGTCACCCGTCCCTAAAAATGGTGGCCATTTTCAGGGATGGAAGACACCATCACCCGTCCCTAAAAATACATTTTCAGATGTGGGTGAATTGATACTGTAACCCTGCTCCATTTGTAGGAGCGGGTTAGCTTTTGAGCCACCTCTAAAAAATGAGGCGCCTCTACGAAGTGTTTTTTAGTAGATGGTGACCATATGCAGAAACGGTTAAAAGAGAGTAACTGTAACCCTTAATACACAAAAAACTGAAATGCCGCTTGCTATCGCTCTGAAGGATGAAGGTACACAGAATGCTCTGAGATAAGCAAATCATATGATATATTCAGTTGCTAACTATCAAGCTGCCGTCCAAAATTCTGAGAACACTATTCCCCAGCAAACACCTGCATAAATCTCCTAGTAAGCAACTCCAAACCGCAATATGCAAAATACCCTATCAAAGCTTCAGTCACCTAGCAAATCAAATCTGATTGGGAAAAATGAAGGCTAACACATACAAATCGCACAAAAAAAAAACTCCTGGATTTTAGAGTGATCTGATTGGGCGCACGTGACTAGCTTACTAATGTAATAATTTTCTGATCAGCAATTAATGGTGCCCGTTATGTGTACGTGCCACTAATACTAGTACAAGCTCATGAAAATTTATTGAATAATAAAACATCCGATAAATGATGCTGCATGCAGAAGAGAAAAATCTGGTTTGTAGATTGCAAATAGCTAGCTCGCCCAAAAAAAAAAGATTACAAATAGCTAGCAGGCAGCTACTGTGTGCAGCCGTGTGGGGTGTCGGTACACGAACAATGGGGCACAAGTAAAGAGCATTCTTCCTTTGTACCATCATACCCATCTCCTCAGCCATGTCCCGGTCACTTGGCTGCACCCCATTACCAGGCAGCTCCCAGTCAAAGTGGTAGAGGAGCACCGCGAGAGTAAGCTCTATGTTGGCTTGCGCGAACATGATCCCCGGTCACACCCTTCGTCCAGCTCCAAACGGTATGAACTCAAAATCCGTGCCTTTGAAGTCGATCTTGCAATCCTGAAACCACTCTGGCATGAACGCCTCCGGATCCTCCCAATATTCTGGGTCCCTACCAATCGCCCATGCGTTCACAAGCGTGATTGTGCCCCTTGGCACATGGTAGCCCATGACCACACGATCCTCCGTGCACTCTCTCACGACCAATGGAAAGGCAGGATGGAGCCTGAGAGTCTCCTTCATCACAAGTTTAAGGTAGGGTAGGTCGGGCAGGTCGTCCTCAGTGACGGTCGGCTTACCTTGGAGCCTGCCGCGCACCTGTCCCTGTGCTTTCTGCATCAATCCTGGGTTCCTCATGAGCTCCGACATGGCCCATTCGAGTGTGATCGCTGACGTGTCGCTCCCTCCGGTAATGAGTTCCTGCGGAATAGAATAAGATCACACAATAATAATAATGGTAAATAGCTTTTTGCAAATAATTATATTCTATTTGGATCCAAGAGCTAATAGGTGAAAAGCTAAACTTTAGTATTAGTTTATCCAAATAGTAGTGCTAATAGGGCCGGCTAAAGTTTAGCCGAGATTCAAAAACTTTAGCAAAGGTATCTTACTATTACTAATTAGAGGCTCCTTTTAAACCCCACGTGAAGCCAGCCAAGATCCTAGGTGGACTCTAAAAATAGCGAAATCCTTAAAATTCTCACAAAAATAAAAAACATTCGACCATCAATGCCACTATTCTAATCATAACAGTCATTGGATTTGTAATCTTTCTCAATTAGAGGCTCCTTTTAAGCCTCCATGTGAAGCCATTCAGGATCCTAGGTGTATACTCTAAAACATAACAAAATCAAAGAAATTCTCACAAAAATCAGAAAATATTTGGCCATCAATCTGACTACTCTAATCATAATAGTCATTGAATCTATTATCTTTCTTAACTAGAGGCTCATTTTAAGCCTCCATGTGAAGACATCTAGAATCTTAGGTGGATATTCTAAAAAAATAGCGAAATCTTAGAAATTTTCACAAAAATCAGAAACATACGTCCATCAATATGACTACTCTAATCGTAACAGTCATTGGATCTGTTATCTTTCTTAATAATTACCCACCTCTGGCATTGGATATGTTATCTATCTTAATAAATTACCTCTGTCATTATAAAAATAGACTAAAGTATCCTCCTCAATATGTATCTAAATTACCCACCTCTACTATTATAAGAAAATCTAAAGTAACCCCATAATCTTTGTGTAAATCACCCACCTATGCTATTATAAAAATAATGGAAATAAAACACTAAATTTGCATATAAATTATCCAATTGAGTTAAAGTAACCTCTAAATCTGAATATAAATTATATAATCATAAAAAATATAAAGTATACCAATATATATTTCCATTATTATTAATAGGAAATTGGCATTCTTGCCGTTGTTTTGATGTTGAATGGTGATTTTACCCTCAATTTTTTGAGTTTTACCCCACTTTTTTAAAATGAATGCTCCGTTTACCCTTACTTTTAACAATAAAAATAAATTGGAGGAAAACTCAAAGCAATGGGAAAAAACCTTGCTATCCATAACCCTATCCTCTCTCCTTTCTCATTGCAAAGGCAGAAAGCCTCCCTTTCCAATCCCATGCGCCCTGAACCCTAAGGTCCCCTTACCGGTGGGAACCGGTCCGGTTTGACCGGTTACCGGTCAAACCGGTCCGGTCCGGTTCCGGTTTGGGCCGGTACCAAACCGGCCCAAATTCAAAATTCAAATTTAAATTCAAAAAAATGAAAAAATCCCAAAAAAATACTAAAAATACTTCAAGGTGCGACGAATCTAATGGTGTCAAATTTTCTCAAAAATTCGTTCGTTTAACATACTTTTCGGGCATTTAAAGTTAAAACAAAAAAGAAAAGGAAAAAAAATGAGACGGCCCATTAAGTCCCACTTGGTAAACCGGTAAACCGGTCTAACCGGCCGGTATACCGGTTGCACATGCGATTTTAAATTTGGATTTGAATTCAAACCGATCAAACCGGCCGGTAAACCGGTCAAACCGACCGGTAAACTGGTCTAACCGGATGGTATACCGGTACGAACCGGTTGAACTGAGTTTTTTGAATTTGAATTTGACCGGTTTCTACCGGTAACCGGTGCAACCGGTCCGGTAAACCGGAACCGGAGCCCGGCGGTTACCGGAGACCGGTCGGTTAGGTGAAAAGGCGGCGGATTATAGGCTGCGCGGCAGGGGACAGTAAGGGTGGAGGTAGGCAGGCAGCGGCGGCGGCGGCTGCACAGCGCACGCGGGGGGTGAGGGGGTTGAGAGCGAGCGTGCAGGCCAGCGCGTGCGGGCGTGCGGGGGGAGGGGAGGCGTGCGGGCGCGCACCGAGGGGAGCCGGCGGCGGCATCAGTAGGGTAGGAGGAGGCAGCAGGCACCCTTGCAGACGTTTTCAGCATGGAAGAATCAAGGTAAAATCGATGTTGTGATTCCAAATCGTGTGGATTGAAATCGGTTGTGTATGGCGAATTAGATATGACCTCTAGACAGATTCAACTAACTTTATATTTCGGTGCTATGATTTGTAGGTTAAATCACATAGATGTGCAATAGGTTGTTAGAATTCGGTCTTTTTTCAGCTTGCCTGATGGTGAACCAAAGTCATGCCGGCTGTGTTGTGTGCACTTGTACTTATCATGTTGTGTCATGTTGCTGCCAAATTTTTTTAAAAAAAAATCAAATTTTGGTCATGTTTGAAAGTTATAAAAATCTGGTTTGAATTTGCTTGAGAAAATTCATTTCAGACCTATGAAATTGTTCTTCTATTCAAAATAAGGGTAAAACCACCAAATCCATATAATAGTAGGGGCAAATTTGCAAGGGCAAATTGGTCTTTTTAAAGCAATTTTAACACCATTAACTGGCTTTCACAGAATAGGGGAAACTATTCCTTCATTTTCAAAAAGTAGGGGTAAATTCACAAAATTCAAAAAATAGGGGCAAATTAAAATCATCATTTCACTTTGAAATAGGGGGAAAACGCTAAAGCCCATGTCGGTGTTTAACCGCCAAGCTCTCCGAGGTATACCCCGAGGAGATTGACTGTAGGCAGGGACTCACCGAGATCAAAACGCGATAGTGCAAGGAACATAAAGATTTAGAGAGGTTTGGGCCGCCGGGACGTAATACCCTACGTTCTGTGTGCTGGTTTGTATTGTCTTAGGTGTTGATTGATATTTTGGAGGGGTCCCTGCCCGCCCTTATATATCCTGGGAGGATAGGGTTACATAGAAAGTTCTAGCTGAGTAATAGCAGAGTCCTACTCTATCATGGTTGGGTAGTTTCCTGGTACATCAACTAGTCCTACCTATATGAGTAGTTACATGCGGATGAGGTACATTTCATGCGCTATTCTTTACTTTAGAATATTCCACGCATGTGAGCCGTCCCGCTGCCCCAAGTCTAACTAGCCATCGAGCTCTTTGTAGTCGAGTCCTGCCGGCGTCGAGTACTTTTGAAGGCGTTGCTGAGTGTTTCGAGTGCTTCTGGAATCCTCCAATGCTGCATCGAGTGCTTCGAGCAGTCTTCCGAGTACTTTCTTGGCTGCATCGAGACTATGAGGTGCTCAAGCCCCGAATCTTCTTCTATATGGTGCGCGATGAACTCGAGCTCCATATGGAGTAGCCCCAGAGCCTTAAGTTGAATCGCAGAATCAGACTAAGTGTCAAATCAGTCTTCAAAAGATCCTACAAATCTTCATTTGCTTTTCAAATCTTCTTTGAAAGATATGCCATTTATGCCACCTATACCCTGCAGCCCCCGTGCCTTAGAGCCAATATTCTTAAATTGGAATTAAGGGTCTAAAGGTTGTGGCATACAATATTATGTTGATGGTAAATTTGGAATTATCGATTGAGAAATTTGAAACCCCTTTTTCGGAATATAATCCCAGAAAAAAATATGGATAATCCGATATCTTCCTCAGAAAATCCCTAAATTACTGCTCAGAATAAATCTTAACTGGTGTGTGTCTCTTCATCCTTGAGATATTAACAATAATGCCATTGACTGGGTTATTTAACCGGTTGGTATAACCTAGGGTTAACACCCTTTCGTCATTCTCACAACCGCAGCCGCCATTAGCATGCGCCAACTCTCCTTTGCCATTCCCAGCTAGTAGTCACTAGCCCCCCGAGCTCGTTACCAAGGTTAATTTTCTGATCTGTGAGATGGCGTCCAAGAAGTCAGCTAGCAAGGGGAAAAGGCTGGAGGTCGGAGCTGCAGAGCATGAAGAATGGACGAAAGTAAGCCTTCCACCTTCCATTTGCTTAGACTCATAGAGGAAAAAATCCTGCAGCCCCGTGAGGTAGTTCATTGGCGTAAAGCAATAGGAAACACTTCTCCTCGCGAGGGTGTGGGGGGAAACCATCGCATTTACAGCTTTCATTTTACGTGGTTTTGGAATCCCCACCTCAGATTTCTTTCGCGGTGTTCTCTTCCACTGGGAGATTCAAGCACACAACTTGACCCCAAACTCTATCCTCCATATCTCCATTTTTGTTCATCTTTGTGAGACTTATCTAGGGATTGTGCCCCACTTCGGTCTATTCCAACATCTTTTCCATTTGAAACCCCAGCCCAATGCAAACAGGATAGATGTAGTTGGAGGGGCTGGGCTACAGTTGCGTCAAGGACTAGGAGCAAAGTACATCCACTATAAGTTGTCTTCAAAAGTGATCGACTGGAAAGATTACTGGTTCTATATTGAGGACCAAGCTCCATCACTCCCAATAAGGACTCCAGGACCACCAGTGCCGAGACCCAGTTGGAATTCCAAGGGTCAGAATCTTGTTCAAATCAATGATCTTCTGGGCAAGATAGATCATTTGAAGAAGAAAAAGTTAACTGGAGCGTCGTCGGTAGTATTCAACTGGACATGTCGACGGATCCAGCTGCTTCAACAAAGGGCCAATTTGGGCTTCATGTATGAGGGTTAGAGCAATCCATCGCGCTTCTCTCCTAACAAGATCAGCAAGGACGATGCGATGCGCCACGTATGCCGAGTATTTGAAGGAGTACTCGAGCCACCATTAAGCGGAGGAGACTTCCGACTTGGCAAGCATCCCCGAGAGGTCGTTATAGTTGTCGTTTCGTAGCAGTCGAGTACTTTATCTCCCTTAGACTTCGTTAATCCAGCTTACTATGCAGATTAACCCATATAGGCCTCCGCTTCCTGAAGTTGTGCCTGCTGCACAACCTAACCCAAGTCAGCATCGATCCCTTTGTTCTATGTTTCAATCATTTGTATTTTTGAAATTGAAACTGACAAAGATATGTTTTGGATGCTTGGCATGCCTTTCCATCGGAGAAAATGGTGATGATGGGACTCGAACACCAAATGCCCATGGAAGCTGCGCGACAAGCGGACCCTGTCGGTGTTTAGCCGCTAAGCCCGCTCAGGGGTACCCTTAGCAGTAGGATTGTAGGCAAGGGATTGATTAGCTCTGGAACTCGATGGTGCAAGGAACACAAGGATTTACACAGGTTCGGGCCGCGAGATGCGTAATACTCTACATCCTGTATGGTTGCTTGTATTGCCTTAGGTGTTGATGTGTTTTGAGGGGGTCCCTGCCCGCCCTTATATATTCCGGGGGAACCAGGTTATATGGAAAGTCCTAGCCAGGTACGATTGGAGTTCTACTACAATCCGGTCAGGTAGTTTCCTTGTACTGCAGCTAGTTCTACGTCTATTCGGGTAGTTACAAAAGAGGTAAGGTACATCTATGTGTTATCCCTTACTCTAGAACATTCTATGCCTATGTGAAGTCCCACTGCACCGGGCCTGACAAGTCCCCGAGCTCTTCGTAGCCGAGTCCTGCAGGTGTCGAGTACTTGGAGAGACGTCTTCGAGTACTTCAAGTAGTCAGAACATCCTTCGGGTTGCTTCTTGGCCTTCCTTCGAGTACATCGAGTAGTCTTCCAAGTTCTTCTGGTTGCTTCGAGGGTGTGAGGTGCTCAAGCCCCAAAATCTTGATCATATATGGTGCACGAAGTATTTTTGCTCCATATGGAGTAGCCTCCGAGCCTTAGGTTGAATCGTAGAATCAGGCTTAGGGTCACTTTAGTCTTTTTCTTCTTTTATTTTCCAAAAAAATTGAAAAAGAAATCTCTGATGCCACATATCTGCAGCCCCCAAGCCTTGAATGTAAATCTTTCTTTTTAGATTTGAGGATCCAAAACTCGTGGCGTATAAGATATTCAGATGATTTAAAACCGCTCAGAAAATAAGATGACCATTGGACTTACAAGAAATCACCAAATTGCCACTCGTAAACTTATTTAACCATGTGGTAACTCCCTAGGGTTTTTACCCCTTTGCTCCTGGCCGCCACCGATTGCAGATCCATATTTTTGAAACCCTTCCTTGCTCAGTTTCCGTTCCCTTGGCTTCTCTTTCAGCCCCCGAGCAAACAATCCTGCTCGTGACACTAAAATGGATCCGAAGAAAACTAAATCCAAGCCTGATGTTGAAGAGGCTCCGGATATTGCAACTGTCTGGAAAAAGTGCAAGATGTCAGAAGCCGATGTGCAGGAGTTGGAGGACATGAAAATGCTGTAGAATCGAGCCGTAATCCAATGGCGTCCTGCCGAAGGAGAGGATCGCCCGTACGAAGGTACTCTTGAGGCAGTCATGTTCCTTGATTTTGTGGAACGCGATCTTGCAGTCCCTATCTCTGAGTTCCTCCATGCTCGCAATTATGGGGGATCCAATTGCATCATTTGACCCCTCAATCCATTCTGCATCTTTCCATTTTCAAACATTTGTGTGAAGCTTTCCTTGGTGTCTTACCACATTTCACCTTTTCCAATATTTCTTCTTCCTTCAACCAATCCCCAATGCTAGAAAACCTGCTGTCGTTGGTGGATGTGAACTAGTACTTATCTTACCAGCCCTCTGGTAAAGGAGTTGAGTAGAAAAGTTTATGGTTTTACGTCGGAAATTTTGAATCTCCTTTTCCTGAGAGAACTCCTGGAGCCCCCAAGGCCCAGACAAATTGGATGAATGCTGGGCCAGGTAGGAGTTAAGTTATAAAACTCCTCGCTACTCTTGAAAGACTGAAAAGGAATGGGGTCACTGGAGACACTGTGGTATACTCCTTTCAGAGCCGTCGAGTACAACCACTGCAACGTCGACTGCATCCTGGGTTCAGATATGAAGGTGTAGGGGATCCATCTAGATTCTCACCTAACCAGATTCATCAATCTGACTTGTTAAAGAGATGTTGCAAAGTACTTGACAACTTCAATAAGTCTGTGACTCTCCCAGTTTTGTTCTGGGTAGGTAATCCGCCCGAGAAATTTTGGGTAAGTGTTCAATAAGCATACCCAAGTACTTTTTCATGTGAACTTCCCTTTGTTTTCCGATAAAACCACTCTTGCTAGTGAACTACAAAGTATGGTACTGCATACCCCCACCTCCTCCCGAAACCAACAGATCTGGTGATGATAATGGGAAGAAGCGGAAAGAAAGCCCCGGATCTCTGCTGCGGAAGAAAGTTTATCGTCTTGACAGCAAACTGTATCTTGCTTTTCTCAATACCAGTTCATGCTTAATTGCTTTATGCTGATTCTGACTGTTCCAGAATTCAACACCTCCCTGAGCAAGAGAAAGCTCAGATTCAAGATATGCGTAGCTGGATAGAAAGCAATCCAGAGTCTTCTAGTCGATCCGCCCCCGATTCGCCAATAATGGGGGTGATCAAAGGCTCTGGTGATGCAACATCCCAAGAGACGAGTGCTTCTGTAGAAGCGAAGGAAGATGCTTCCGGAGTAGATAAGTCTACTCCTCCTTCTCAAAAGCCTTCTTCATCTGTGGCTATTGGTGATGCCGCTGCTGTTGCTGTGCTGGGGAGGCTGGAGGATTGGGTAGTTCTGGTGTGCAGGGAGCACTTCCCAGGCCTGGTCCACTATCAAGGACGGTACGAGCCGGCCTGGACGTGGGACCACTACATCGCCGCCAACAACGATCAGTTGGATCGGAGCGGCAGAGCCATTGAGAACAAGGCGGAGCGGGTAAAGGGCGAGCTCTGGGTAAGTTTTTCCCGGCAAAAAATGGTGAATACATCACATTTATTGAATATTTTGTTAATGATGACATGATCCATCGTCTTTATATGCAGGATTTTTACAGGTGTGATGAGGGATACGAGGAGCGGGCGGCGATTGTGGCTCACAATCGATGTGCTAAACTCGTGAAGGACATGCATTATGAGGCGCAAGTCCAGTGCATCATCAACTATTGTGCACATTTCCTAAAGCAGAAGATCGGGAAGTCTGAGGCGAGGGATTTGAAGCTGACCCGAGAGCAATATTTACAGGTAAGTTCAAATTTATTTTAGGATGAAAAACATCGTTAAATGTCTCTTTTCTTACATGTCATGCATTTGATCACGTGTAGGTTCCTGCGTGGTGGTGTCGTAATGACACCGTGTGCTGGGAGCGCATAGTGGACAAGTGGTTCGACCCCGAGTGGCAGGCTTTGCACGACGCTGGCCGGCAACGGCGATTGCTGATGCCAGGTCCAGCGCACCATCAAGGCAGCCTCAACAACGACGAGTACAGGGCTATATGGGTACACAGTACACAGACTCATTTCTCTAAACTAACATTCAATTCAGCATAATTTGTAATCAACTTCTTCCTTTTTCGCAGTCGTCCTCACATGAAGGCCAAGAGTGCAACCCGTTCGTGGGATGGGCTCTGGCCCGCAAGGGCAAGGCGACATCCAACGTCACCTACAACCCTGACGGCCCGCCCTCGGCGTACAGCAACCCGTCCGTCCACAGTCGTATCCAGGCGTACACAGAGATGGGAAGACAGGTCCATGGGCCAGACTGGGATCCGAGCTCCCAGCCCTTTGATGGAGAAGTCATTATGAGGGTGGGAGGAGGCAAGAAACATGGGCGCTACTACATTGGCGATGGCTTTGTAGACACGGCCAGCACTCCCACCCTCTCCCAGATTCGAGCGAGGAGCACGGCCAATAGCCCGGCCATACGCCCACGACTGTCCGCGTCGCAGCTCCAAGTGCAAGAACTTCAGGTTGTTTCTTATTTATTCATAGTTCATTCGTTTTGTACATATATTTGCTTTGCATTGTAACATTGTCATGAACTATTGTAGCACCGAATGCAAGCGCAACAGGCGGCGTACGAGGCGGCACTGGCCGAAGAGAGGAGGATACGACAAGAGAACGAGCAGAAGCAGGCGGCCGAGATGGCCCAGATGTACAACTACATTCATAGTCTTTCTGTCCAAATGGGTAATCCCATCCCAGCCATGCAATTCCCTGTGGCTCCTCCTCCTACTACTCCTCCGGTGAGTATCTTGAAAACCCTTTAGTTATTTTTGAAGTATTAGATACTTAGAGAACTTTAGACTTAGAGATTGTGACTTACATTACTCACTTAACGATTTAGGGGACCTACATCTGATCCTTTAGTGCTCTATTTATTGGCAAAATAAGTAAGCGAAATGGAAAGCGTTTGCAATAGCGCTAGTGTGTCTAAATTTCAATTTGGAGTTTTCATTTGGATATCCGAGTTCGTAGAAAATTTAAAGTAGGTTCCATTTTGAAAAAAGTTACTGGCTAAACTATCCCAAACTACATATAGAAATGTTGAAATTGATTTGTAAAGAAAGTCATTGGCGAAGGTTTCTTCATAGAAGAGGTTCATGGATTCGTTTGCGGTAATTTGGTCGATCTAGTTATGCAAATCAAATTCGAAACTGAAGTTTCAAGCTCGAATTACAAGATGCATTATCATAGGAATTCGAAATCAGGTATTTCAATGAAAGTTTGAACTTCTGTTCTGTCTGTCCCAATGCATTTCAGTAAACGAGTGTAGCATATCTCCTCTCATGAATTATAACTTGAGAACTTGGTTTTTGTCTCACCTCCAATTTACTGTCTTACTTTTTTTGCAGAATCTATCGGCGGCATCGAATACGCCAAAATTGTCGCCGGGCATCTCACCGACGCTCCCACAGCAGTTGTTCCCGCCTCAGTTCGGCGGCGCCCCACCGTTCGACGACCCACCACAAACATAAACTTGTTTATTTCAATATTTATGGACTTGTGAACTTCTGGATATGTATTTGTGAACTTCTGGATATGTATTTGTGAACTTCTGGATATTTTGTGAACTTGCAGGACTTTGCATTGGACTTCTGTATGTGTTTGATGTTATTTGTGGCTAGTTGTGATATATAATGTCTGTGACGTTTGTTATGATATGTAATGCCTGTGATATATATGTTGTGATATGGGGTCCTTTTTACGTAAAAAAACCAAAAAAATAGCATTTGTTTGGTCACTTTGCCATGTGCCAGGGACTAGGCACACGGCGAAGTGACCATTTGGCCAGCCCTGAACACCAAGTTCGCCGTGTGCCTAGACCGGGCACACGGCGAACTGACCATAGTTCGCCGTGTGCCAAAGCCAGGGGCACACGGCGAACCTGAATACTTTGCCGTGTGCCAAAGCTAAGGGCACACGGCAAAGTTGGAAATTTTGCCGTGTGCCTGATTCCTGGCACACGGTGAAGTCCTCCGTCGCGCCGTTAGGCCGGCGGCGTCACGACGTCTGGCCTTTTTTTGCCGTGTGCCCTTGGATACACACGGCGAATGTGTTTGCCATGTGTGCGACAGATGGCACACGGCAAACTAGGCCTCTGCCGTGCCTAGCGCTGCCGTCGGGGGTTCGCCGTCGGCCACTGACGGCGAAGTCTTCGCCGTGTGCCTACTTGGCTTCGCCGTGTGCTTGGGGCACACTGCGAATTAGAGAATTCCGGTAGTGTATACTTCTAGTTCACTAAAAGGCTTGTTCAGCTCTCATTGTTCTGCTGAGAGATGCGCTGATGGTCGCCTTAGAAATTATTGGCTAGGTGAATTCCACATGGAGGATTGTTCCGACCAACTGCTTATATATAGAAACCTACTAATGGTATATGATATAATCTCCTTGTGTCCAGACCTCCCCATGATCTGTGTTTAAGGAGATGATTGTGTTTTTCCTTCTCCCATTTGTATCCATACATACAAGGATGGAAACGGATCGGATTCGCACGGATACGGATTCGGATATCTCGGATAACCATTTTCCTGTTTCCTTACCATTTCCATACCTAATACATAGGTGGACCAACTTTTACATAAATTTATTAAAGTCTGCTTTACCCTTCTAAACTTGTGATCTAGTTTGGAAAACTCCCCTAAACTCAAAAACCAGACAACTACGCCCTCTAACTTTACAAGACCGGTGTAACAGGGCAAATTACCCCCCCCCCCCTCCCGACTCAAAGTGATTTGAAGTAATTTTTGCTAATTTAATTAGTTTCTCTTTCTTTCACTTGTTGTCCCCACCTGTAATCACCCACATCTTGTCCTCTCTTTCTCTCCCTTCTTGACCAATAGCCACCGGAGGTCTTGGTGCCTTGGTGGTGGCAGGAGGACTCGGAGGCGGAGACGGTGTAGGTGCAGGAGAAGGTTGTGGGCTTGGAGGCGGAGACGGTCTTCGAGCTGGTGGAGGTGGAGAATTTGGTGGCCGTGCAGGAGCAGGGTCCTGTTTAGATCCATGGGATAATTTCTATCCCCCACCTAGCCCTGAATTAGCTCCAAGGATCCAAACTGGTGGGCTAATTTTGAGCTAAAGTGAATTACCCCCATCCCCAATTCTTAACCCCTCCAAGGGATGCTAATGGGACTAATTTTACGTAGGCCCCACAAAAAAGGTGAGTCTCCATGCACACCCAAGCCTGGGAATGGGAGTGAGAGGGTGTGGGTTGGTGTATTTATCAAGGGATGTAGGTCCTGTTTGGAACATTAGAGCATCTCCAGTAGATTTGGTAAAACTGGATACCTTAATTTGTTTTTAGGTATAGGACAAAAGATTTAGGTTATGGTTTTATGCTCCCCTCCATCAGATTTGGTATAACTGGATACCTATAAAGTTTTCTAAAAATACTCTTATGTAAAAGGTCCAAGATACAGAAAAACTATCAGAAATTACATGTTGCACTAAAGACTTTTTTTGCAAAACGCCACCTACACATAAAATTCCCCTTCTTCCTCCCCCCCCCCACCCTGACTGACTCCTCCTCTCCGGGCAATACACCTCCTCCGCCATGCCATGCCGCGCCTATGCATGGCCGTCGGTGCTGCTTGTGCGGCGGTGCTCCTCCACCATGAGGTCGCCCACTGGATCTCGCCGTCATCCTGCTCAGCCTCTTCCGACACCAGCGCATCCTGCTCCCCCTCTCCCCGCGTCCTTCTCGGCCTCTGCAGCGTTGCCACCTCCCCTCCCCTCCTCTCTGCCTCACTTGTCGTGCGGGACTGCAGCAATCTGTGACCGACGGCGACATGGGGTCACGATGGTGCAGGGTCGCGGCGCCCAGCAATGCGGATCGAGCAGCCGCGGCGGCCTGGAGCTCGTGTGGTGCTGCTCCCTTGCGCCATCGAGTTTGCCTGCGGGCGGTGCTCGCCCGCCTGGATCTCGCCATCGCGAGGAATGATGGCGCGGACTCGCGGGAGCAGCGGCAAGTGGCCGGTGCCGCACCGGCATCTTGGGGAATGGTGGCGCGGCCTCGCAGGAAGGCGGCGGGCGGCCGGAGGCAAGGAGAACGCCGGCGATGCGGTGTTTGAAGGGGATGGAGGCAACATGGAAAGCTCTAACCAAGAGCGATTGGCCTCTCCCGCCACACGCCTCCAGTTTTAGCAATCCAGCCTTTGATTTGGTTTATTTGGGTCAAGGAGAGAGAAATTTAGGTAATTTGCTAAAAAAATTAGGGATTGGTATCCATATACCAAATCTGCTGGAGCTGTTTTATAGTGGATTCTAGGTATTCTGGTAGTTTATAGGGATAGGTATCCGCTATACCAAATCTGCTGAGCCTGAGATGCAGACAGCCCACCTTAGGCTAATCCTTAGCCTACTAATTCAAGTCTAAAAATTAGTCCTCAAAATTAGTCTTGGCCTAATGTTCCAAATAGTGCCTAGGCGAATCCACCGTGTATGCAAGCAGATTGTCATAACGTCTTTTTTCGAGATCCACTAAACAAAGAAGAGTTCATTCATTAAGCTGGTGTTGATTGTTCATTCCGAGGCCACCTTGGTCCTTGGGTCAACACATTGCCTCTCACCTGCCATGTGAACTGTGATACCTACTTGTTGCCCTTTGCAGAATAAATTGGCCACCTTGGTCCTTGTGTCAACACATTGCCTCTCGATAACCTACCATGCGGCATATGCACGCACTACTAGAAAACAGGCCAAAGGTCCTGGCCAAAGGTACCAGCTGCTGTTGCAACCGGTACTGATGCCACACATCAGTACCGGCTGCAAAAGCAGCTGGTACCTTTGGCCAGCGGCGATCAAAGGTAAGATGTTTGGTACCGGGTTAAAGCATCACCCGGTACCAAAACTTCAATATAGGAACCGGTTAGTGCCACCAACCGGTACCAAAAGCACATGGAGGAATAGGTAACCAACCGGTGCCTAAAGGGTGGACAATGGCACCGAATTTTGCCATGGCCCGGTGCTGCCACATGCCCACAACAAAGGCACCGGTTAGTAACATCAACCGGTGCCTATGCCTTTTGTTTGGCACCGGTTGTTGAGCACCAACCGGTGTCTTTGAGCCACGCCTATAAATACCCCAACCCCACCCCCCTCCAAGCTGCCGTGAACTCACTGTTCATGGCAGCTGAGTGAGGGGAGGGGAGGCGATTTTTTTTCTTCAAAAAAGGTTAGTTATTTTTCTCCATAACTTAGCAATTGGTTTTTAGAAGCAGTTATCATTTAATTTATTTGATAAGTGAATAGTATCTATTTATTATAGTTATAAGCATTATCAATTATATATTTGAATTCAAATTTAATATAGTATGAATGTATTATTTGTACACTACAATGATGTATATAAATGTATTGCGGACCTAGATGAGTCGGCAATGGATGTACATGGCCGATCGGCGTTCAAAGGAGTTCATTGATGGCGTGCATGAATTCATAGAAGCGGCCGAGAAACACAAGTATGACGGTTTCGTTCGTTGTCCATGCAAATTCTGTAAGAATGAGAAGGATTACTCATCATCAAGAACCATCCATAGTCACTTGTTCAATAGTGGTTTCATGCCGAACTACTATGTTTGGACCAAGCATGGCGAAAGAGGAATTGAGCTGGATAATAATATAGAAGAAAAGGACAGGATTCCTGACTTTGCAGCCAATTATAATTCCTTTTTCAATGACACTGCAATGGGTGAGCCTGAAGAAGATATTGAAGGATACGTTGTAGAAGATGATCTTGGTCAGATGCTGCGCGAAGCTGAGGAAGGTTGCGAAATAGAAAAGGAATCGAGAGATCTGAAGCGTATGTTGGAGGACTACAGAACATTGTTGTACCCTGATTGCAAACAAGACCAAAAGAAGTTGGGTACCACATTGGAATTATTGCAATGGAAGGCATCAAATGGTTTGTCTGACAAGGGATTCGAGGAGTTGCTGAAACTTATTAAAAACTTACTCCCTGAGGATAACACCTTGCCGGAGACAACATACGAGGCAAAAAAAAGTTGTTTGTCCTTTAGGATTAGAGGCACAGAAGATACATGCTTGTCCTAATGACTGCATCCTATATCGAGGTGAGTATGAAAATTTGGATTCATGCCCTGTATGCAACGCATGCCGGTATAAGATCCCTCGAGATGATCCAGGCGACGTTGAGGGGATGCGTGTCAAGAAGAGGGTGTCTGCCAAGGTGATGTGGTATTTTCCTCTAATACCATGTCTGAAACGTTTGTTCATGAACAAAACGAATGCTAAATTGATGTGATGGCACAAAGAAGAACGTAAGCAAGACAATATGTTGAGACACCCCGTTGATGGGTCGCAGTGGAGAAAAGTGGATAGAACATTCCCAATATTTGCAAATGAAGCGAGGAATATAAGGTTCGGCTTAAGTACGGATGGCATGAATCCTTTCGGTGAGCAGAGCAGTGGTCATAGTACCTGGCCTGTAACACTCTATATATACAACCTTCCTCCATGGTTGTGTATGAAGCGGAAATTCATTATGATGCCGGTGCTTATCCCCGGCCCGAAGCAACCCGGTAACGATATAGATGTGTATCTGAAACCACTAATTGAGGATCTTCTATTGTTGTGGAAAGATGAGGGTGTTCGTATGTGGGATGCGCACGTAGAGGATCATTTTAACCTGCGTGTATTGCTTTTCGTAACCACCAACGATTGGCCAGCACTAAGTAACCTCTCCGGACAATCCAATAAGGGTTATAGGGCATGCACCCATTGTTTAGAAGAAACCGACAGCATGTACCTCAAGCACTGTAGGAAGATTGTGTATATGGGTCATCGTCGATTTCTTCCGATCAAGCACCCATTAAGGAGGAGGCATGCTCACTACGATGGAAAGGCAGATCATCGTACCAAGCCTAGGCACCGTTGTGGGAAAATGGTGTTTGAAATTGTCAAAGATATAAAAGTAGTATTCGGAAAAGGACCCAACAGCAAATCAGTGTAGAGTGATGACGGACGTGCACCTATGTGGAAGAATAAGAGTATTTTTTGGGAGTTACCTTATTGGGAAGTCTTAGATGTCCGCCACGCAATTGATGTGATGCACCTAACAAAAAATCTTTGTGTGAACCTTCTAGGTTTCCTTGGTGTCTACGGTAAGGCAAAGGAAACATTGGAAGCGCAGCAAGATCTTCAACGTATGAAACAACGGGCCGCCCTACATCCAGAAAAAAGGGATAAAGGACGTCATTATCTAGGTCCTGCGTGCTACACTCTTAGTAAGGAAGAGAAGCAAAGTATGTTCGACTGTTTGAACAGTATCAAGGTCCCATCAGGCTACTCTTCGAATATAAAGAGGCTACTGAACTTGAAAGAGAAGAAATTCGCACACGTAAAGTCCCATGACTGTCACGTGTTGATGACGCAATTGATTCCAATTGCACTTAGAGGTATTCTACCATCTAATGTTCGAGCAACAATCATAAAGCTATGCGCATTTCTCAACACAATTTCTCAGAAGGCAATCGATCCATCGAGTTTAAGCAGGCTACAAGAGGATGTTGTCCAAAGTTTAGTCAGTCTTGAAATGATATTTCCTCCATCATTCTTCAATATTATGACGCATCTTCTAGTTCACCTGGTCAAAGAGATTGGTATTCTTGGTCCTGTTTTCCTTCATAATATGTTCCCTTTTGAATGATACTTTGCAGTACTAAAGAAATACGTTCGTAATCGGGCTCATCCAGAAGGAAGCATTGCAAAGGGTTAAGTCACAGAGGAGGTCATTGAATTTTGTGTTGCCTATGTGGAAGAACTCTGCCCAATTGGGATTCCAGTATCACGTCATGAGGGGCGGCTGATTGGAAAGGGCACACTTGGAAGAAAATCAGTAAATGCCACAGATCATGCCACGTTGAGTAAAGCACATCTCACAGTTCTGCAACAATCAGCCTTGGTGGCTCCATACATGGAGGAGCACATGCAAATTGTGCGAAGTATATACCCTTTGAAGTCTGAGACATGGATTACAAAACATCATAACGATACATTCGGCTCCTGGTTGCAGAAGGAAGTCATGGCCAACGATCAAATTCATGAGCAGCTAGCTTGGCTGGCCAGGGGTCCGGCAAATTCAATCCTGATGTACCAAGGATATGAAATTAATGGTTACACATTTTATACAAGAGCCCAAGATAACAAGAGCACCAATCAAAATAGTGGTGTTCGTATAGATGCCACCGACTCTAGTGGCCAAACGAACTCATATTTTGGTTACATTGAAGAGATCTGGGAACTCGACTATGGGCCGTTGAAGATACCTCTATTTCGTTGTCAATGGGTTAAACTCACAAGAAAAGGTGTCAATATCGACGAGTACGGAATGACAACGGTAGACCTCAAAGAGCTTGGCTATCGAGATGAACCATTCGTCCTAGCTAAAGATGTCACTCAAGTTTTCTATGTGCAGGACATGTCTAGCAAAACGAGAAAGGACAAGTCTAGGAATAAATCAAGTTTTGTAGGTGCCGGAGATGAGGCAAAGTGCCATATTGTTCTGGCAGGAAAAAGAAAAATTGTGGGAGTCAACGATGTCACAGATGAAGAAGAATACAATAAGGTTGAAGATATGACTCCGTTCGCAGTGGAGGTTGACACAAGTATTCTTTTAGCCGAAGAGGAGGCTCCGTACGCACGTCATGATCATAATGAAGGGACGATTGTAAAGCGAACCATCGTTAATATTCCCTTAGTTGAATGATTATGTCTTGTAATATTTTCTGTGAACATTATTAGATTTCTTATGCAATTATTTGATTTATTATGCAATTAAAATAATTAGTTATGCACCTAAATGATTTATTATGTAGTAATTAAAATTATTGTACATTTAAATGATTTATTATTGTGCACCTAAAACCATAGTTAATATTTTCTTAGTTGAATGATTTACTAGGCAGTTAATAAATTTATTGAACAAATAACAAATTTATTAGACAATTGTTTTAACTATTAGACAATTATTTAAATTATTAGATAATTATCTGATTTTCTAGGCAATTATCAGATTTATTATGCAAATATCAGATTTATTACGAATTATGAGGCAATTAATAGATTTACAAGAGAAAAAGAAAGGGGAAAAGAAAAGATAACCTTTGGTACCGGTTGGAAAATCCAACCGGTACCTTAGGGTCCTATTTGGGTAAAAAAAAGTGGGGCGTCGCGCGGGAGTCGAACCGTGGCCGCGAAGCCCAAATTTCCGCGAGTTACCATTGAGATACTGACGAATTCCATTCAAAGGGGGTCAAAGAAGATTGAAAAGTGAACTGCAAAAGGCCTAAGGTACCGGTTTTGATAATCCACCCGGTACCATAGGGGCTTTTCATTTCCCGCCCGTTGGGCCCTAAGGCACCGGGTGTGCGGAGAACCGGTACCTAAGTCTCGCCTAAGGCACCGGTTGGAGATACAACCAGTACCTAAGGCCTACATAGGTACCGGCTGAATTTTTGACCCGGTACCTTTGGCCAGGGGTATAAACCCGTTGCCTTCTTCCTCCCAATTCTCCACTGCTCCTCCATTCCTCCGGCCGACCGCCGCCGCCCTCCATCTCCGCGCGCGCACCGTCGCATAGTCGTGCCGCCGCTACCACATTGTCACGCCGCCGCCTCTTCCTCTCTGCGCTCGGTCCGGCGTCGTCCGCCTGCGCCGGTGGCCCCCGCCCCTCCTCCACTCTAGCCGCCGGTAAGTGCTCCGCCCGTGAAATTCAACGTCGAAGGCGCGATTCCGACCTCCCTGACCCCTCCACCGGCTTCGCAGCTCGACCCCGAAGCTTCCCGTGGAGCCAAGAATCCCAGAGGACCCCTGCATCGACTCGTCCACGGGCACCGCACTGCCCTCGCCGCTCGCCTTCGACGCCACCGCCCCTGCACGGCCGCCTTGCTCGATTTCGAGCCTCAGTAAGTCCCCCAAGCCCCCGCCATCCTTTTGCGCCCGGATCCGAGCCCCAAAGCCGCCCAGCGCGTACGCCCCGGCGAGCGCCGCTGCGCAGAGCTGCCACCGCCGTCGAACCCGCCGCCCCGAGCCTTCCCTAGCCCCGCACAGGCCATAGGTGGATCACGCATGCCGCGTAGTCCATCATAGACCCAAAGCCCGGTCGATTTGACCCCCGGAGGGCCGAGTTCGGCCATCTCCGGTGAGCCTCCGCCGCGGGAGCGCCGTCTCCGGCGACTCGCTCCGCCGCCCCGCGCGCCCAACCGACCTCAGCCGCCCAATCTTGATCCAATGGTCGGAAACACCCGAGCCCGAGTCAATCCAGGCGGATAACGGTCAGCGCCCACGTGTTTTGCTAAAGAGCCCCTCAGCTTCTTCAAAATAAACCCGCAGTCCATGCTAGTTGAAAAGTATTTCCAAATCCGCCCCTGCTTTTACGTTTTAGACCCTGATCTTCTTTAAAATTTAACCCGCGGTCCACCCAACCGTCGCCCCTGGTCTTTTTGCATCCTAACCCCCGTGTCTACCCTTTAATTACGTATAGGTCCCTGGTTTTGCAGAAAAAACCCCTAGAAACTTAGTTTTTCTTGCAGAAAAGCCCCTAGACCTTGTTTTAAGCGAAGTTTTCACGTTCTAGCTCCGTTTTAGGCGTTCTTTGTGTCCACGCGATCGTTGTAACACGTAGAATAGTTCTAGCATAGTTTTGGTTGCTGTTTTCATGTATTGTTGTACTGTTTCTTAGTTTTTGCTATTGTTTGCATGTATGTTTATGTTGTGTATTGTTTTTGGCCATGTGTTCGTGAGAAGACGTTGATCCATCTGATCAGTAGCCCCAGTACCAGTACCCGGAGCATCCATCTTCTGAGCAGTTTGAGCAGCAGGAGCAGTTTGAGGAAGGCAAGTATAACATGTATTTAAATAGAGAGTGAATAATGCTTGTATTTATGTATTTATCATGTATTTTTGTAACTCATGTATTTATCATGTAACACGTGTAACGACGACGAGTAACGACAACGAGTAACGACGACGAGTAACGACGATGAGTAATTTCGTATTCGCTCTCTAACTCACGCATTCGCCATCCCTCGACCCTCAACTCTAGACCTCGACCCTCAACCCCGTTCCTCGACCCGGTTCCTCGACCCTCAACTCTCAACCCCGTTCCTCGAACCGGTTCCTCGACCCCATTCCACGACACACACACACACTGTCTAATACACTCTAACACACACACACTCACACTAACACACACAGACACACACACACACTAACTCTCTCTCTCTCTCTCTCTTTCTCTGTCCCTCTAACATACACACACACTCTCTCTCTCAAACACGCATATTCGTTCAAAGAATTGAATTCTCCTGCTTCATTTAAGGATGGACACATACTATAACACATTTTTACGGTTTCAGTTAAGGATGGACCCCTTCGGTGATGAGCAGGCCGCCGGGCAATACATGTTGGACGCAATAAACGAAGATACGAGGACCAACACCACCCAGCCAATCGCTGAAGAAGATGCTCGGACAGGTGATTTGTTCCTGAATATGTCTGGAGATGCCGATGAAGAAGATGATGAATTTGCGCCGCCGCCCAATCAACAGCAGCATGTTCCAGTACGAATCTTAAAACTATATGCATGGTGTCTTCAGTAGATTAGTTTTGCGATTAACATATCTTTTTTGTAATTTAGTCGACCTCCGCATCGACTTCGTTGAGCCAGTCAAAAGGGAGACGCCGGCCAACAAAGAAAATGGAGGGAAGACAGGTCGTCAGAGAAGTGGACGCAGAGGGCTGTCCAAGTGCTCCAGAGGATGCTAGCACAAAATTTTTCAACCAATGTGGGGTTATTATTCGGGCAAGAATTCCGATCACCACAAGACTATGGAAAACGACCAAACCCGAAGAACAGCAACACGCCGTGCCTGCACATCAGAAGGAAATGCTATGGGCAGAACTCAAGGATATGTTCACTCTTTCTGAAGGAGTTGACCAAGAACTTGTGAAGAAATGTGCCTTGAGAAAGATGGCCCTTGCCTTTGCAACTTTCAAGAAGAAGTTGTACACCAATTACATCAAGAAGGATAAGGAGCCGAACTGGGACGATCTTCCTCAGGTTAAACCATACTGGGAGGAGTTCAAACAATACAAACTATCAGAGGAAGCCCAAAAAAAATACGAACAAGCCAAGGTGAATGCTGCAAATAAGAAGTACAGCCACCACCTTGGGGCTGGCGGGTCCAAGAAGTCAGTTAAAAATGGCAGAAGATGGAGCAGAACCTTATAGATAGAGGCATCAGGCCGACGACTTGGGATTGGCCGAATAGATCCAAGTGGTGGTTATTTGCTAATGGCGTGACACTAAACCAGTTGGATGGAAGTTTGGTCGTGCCCGAGCATATGCAATAAGTGTCCCGCGATCTAGTCGCTGCAATAGATGAGACTCAACAAGGAATATTCCATCCTCAAAGGGAGAATGATGAGCTGACAAGGGCATTAAAGAATCCAGAACACCCTGGACGAGCCCGCGGCATCGGCGTGGTCCCATGGAAAGTTGCTTGGGCCGGAGATCCCTCTTACAAGACTCACCGAAAGAGCAAAGCCGAACAGGAAGAGAAACTTCGTGCCATAGAAGAAAAGATGAATGAAAAGGTTGCGTCCTTGGAATCTCAGATGGACGCCAGGGTCAATGAGGTGGTGCAGCTAGCTCTGAGCCAAAGGGGCACTGTTCGGTCGCACCCGGATGTTGTGATAAGCTCGGCCTCTCAGCGACGCAGCAGCTGTGCATCCACGGCGGCGCCCGACGTACAAGTGGAACAGCAACCCCAGATTGAGCCAACGGCGGTAGATGACCAGAGGTATCCAGTGGATGATATCACCATGCCGACACCGTGCGAGCTTCATGTGCGAGCAAGAAATATATCCATTCATGTCGCATATGGGTCAGCCCTGCCCCTGAATCCTTCTACTACAATTCATGGAAGGCCGATACCTCCTGGCTACACCTCCGTCACAGTCGAGCAGATAGTTGGAAACAATGAGGATCTTGAGCTCGACTTCGTTGGAGGGGATGGAGAGAAGACATTGGGAGACGCACTGCATGGGGTCATTCTATGGCGCAAGGCCGACATCAAACTTACTGCAAGCACAACGGCTCCCGTGCAGACCGATCGCCCGTCTCCGCGGCCTACCTCACCGCCGTCCCCACTACCACCTCCTTCACCACCGTCTCCGCCGGCGCAAAGGGCCACGAGTACTCCAACTTCTCCTACACTAGAAAAGGGAAAGAAAAAGACAGCATCCCTCCCAGCGGTTGGACCCTCAAAGAAGAAGCAGAAAACAGTCGAAAGACAATTAACCTACGAGAAAACCGCTGAGAAGTTGGAAGAGGAGACTGCTCGATATATAAAAGAACAATTGAAGCCTAAAGTCCCCCCGTCGAGGGAAAAGGTACCTCTAGAACTAGGGAAAAAGCTTCTCGCAAACCTAGACAGCCCACCAAAACCGAAAAGCTTACCCTCGGACTATGATCGTACTCTGACAAAGGCACACAAGGTGAGAAATCTGAAGAAAAAATGTGGCAAGACCATTCCTCAGCTTGGCACACAACAAAAAGAACTCGAGCCCCTCCGGGTGCCAGGGTTGCCACTCCTACACCCGACAGACATACAACTCCAGGCGGACCTACAGGCCGCAATATTTCTTTCTGAAACTGGATTAACGCTAGAGGAGGCAACGGGGCATGTGGAGGCAAAAATCCCTGTCGCTCGCACTATTACTCCATTCCAGCATGGAAAACCATTTGTCACTGAGGAAGAGGAGAAAAGTCTAGGCACGCAGATGTTCAATTTGCATAGATGGTACCTGCGAATGGCGAAAGACGAAGGAAAAATGTTTGGAGTCAAGTATCGTGACCATGATTTCTTCCGCGGGGAGGACGACTTCTTGGTGTACTTCCAAAATTTATATCACATTTACCATCGACAAGCCCTCGATGCCTCTATCATCACCATTTGGGTTTTGTAAGTATCACTTACCTCTACATTAATACTTTTTGTTAACAAGAACATAATTATATGTGTGCATTATAAAATTTGTATTGCATCGTTTAGACAGGAGATCCAAAGAAGCCGAAAACATGGATGGCACCATCAGATCGGCATCATATCTCCTTTGCTAGTCAACCAGAAATTGATCAACGAAAGTTACAAGGAAACGTGCAAAAACATGTACGATTCGTTGACTAGGCAAAGTTACAAATCCTATATATTCATACCATACAACTTTGGGTAAGCCTTGATCGACTCAAACCTCTGTTATATTACTAAATAAATATTAAGTTGTCTAATACAGTTATGTATATATCCTATCTATATCTGCAGTTATCATTGGATTTTACTCATACTTTCCGTAGAGACCGGCAATCTTATAGTCTTTGACTCAATGAGAAATCCATATTCCGCAATCCAACATATCATAGACCCCTTGAACAGGTAAGTTCAATTTGCACAATCAAATCTTTTTTCTGTTAATAACAATTCCTGAATATCAAACTTAACTTTGAGCATAGGGTTTGGAAAAAATTTGTGAAAAATAACAAAGGACGTGGTCAATGGAGGCCCGAACTGAACGTTAACATGGATTATCCGGTATGGTCATTCATAAAAATTTGTCTAGTTAAGTATATAATCCCAAATTGTTCTAAATTGAGTAATTTATTTGTTTCTCCTTAAGTGCGCGAGACAACAACAAGGAACTGATTGGTGCGGGTACTACGTATGCGACTACTTGCACATCATGACTCCATGCGAGAAGGCTACTGATGAAGAAACGAGAGTACGTCCAAACCGTTCACTAGTATATTTTCATAATTGTACTAACGCACAGAATGTTAATGCTTTTTTCCTAAATGATAGATGTCTCAAATGGGGGATGAATGTTACTCTACTGATCGGATCAACGCCGTGTGCGAGCAGCTCGCCGGATTCATTTTGAACGAGATCTTGGATCCTAGAGGCGAGTTCTACCACGACGGTCACATCGATAGAGGACTTTCATCGACATCCTGAGGGGACTAGTAGTTGGACGGCTAACATGACTTGTACATTTGTAAATATTTTTAAACATTATGCCTTGATGTTTGTAAATTTGTAAATATATTAGTTCATGTAATTAGCTTAATTATATGCTCGCATTTCACTTTTAGTTAGTTTCAAATATTCTCTGAAAACGAACACGAACAACCAATGAACGTAGAGTACTGTAGAGTTTGAGTGCGTTTAGCAATTATAAAAGAATAAACAGTAATAAATAGAACAAACAAAACTGGATTTGCGAAAAAAAAGGGAAAAGGTCATTGGTACCGGTTGGAAATACCAACCGGTACCAAAGGGGCTGCCACCTTACGTCAGCGAGGCAGCCTCTTTGGTACCGGCTGGTATTTCCAACCGGTACCAATGGAGGCCTAAGGCACCGGTTGAAAAACCCGGTGTCTTAAGTAGAGGCCAATGGTCGCGGTTGCAGGGCACCGGTTGGGAAACCGGTGCCTTTGGCTTTTCTCAGCCGGTGTCCAAGGCCCGTTTTCTAGTAGTGACGCATGAGGTAAAAACCAATGATATAGTGTGGCAAGATACTGAAGGAATTAGTTAGAGCGAGTTTTGCACCAGAAGATACGTCTTAACCCTTCCATTGGTCGAACATCCAAATCATATTGTTATAGACACAAGAAAGCGCATGCCTCCAAGTGTGCGTGCGCCAGAAATAGGAATTCCCAAATGTTTCATAGCGAGCTCTCCTACCTTGTAATTCAAGCATGTTTGCAGCTTCTTCTTTCTTAGATTGTGCCATCCCAAAAGCAAACACCTTACTTTTGCGGAAGTTTAAGTAAAGGGTCGCTTTAAGGTTATAGATTGACATGTCTGAGCCATCAACTATGATGATTGTATCATCTCTCCATATTGTATATGGGAAACTCCCCATTGGATCAGATCATTCAACAAACCACCTTGATGTGATTTGAACATCTTTATCCATCAGAGAACTCAGTACATCAGACACCAGATTGAAGTAGGGGAGAAAGACTAATATTGCTTGATGGTATTAGCTTAGGAGCCAGAGTGATTATTCAAGCGTTGTAACTTGTAAGTCCAGCATCCCATCACAAAGAAATTGAGACATAAGCAGATAATCATATTTAGTTGTTTGTAGAATTTTTCGAAGAAAGTCACTCCAAGACCACTTGGGCCCGGTGCTGCTTCATTTTTCATGTCAAAACGTATCCACCTATATACTTCTACTTCACTTAAAGGCTTGTTCAGCTCTGAATATTGTCCTGCTGAGACATGCGCTGATGATGCCTTAGAAATTTATTGTCTAGGTGAATTTCACATGGAGGAATGTTCCCGACCAACTGCATATATATAGAAATCTACCAGATGGGCTATGATAATCTTCTTGTGTCCCGACATCCCAATGATCTGTGTCTAAGGAGATGATTGTGTTTTTCCTTCTCCTATTTGTGTGTGTGTGTGTGTGTGTGTGTGTGTGTGTGTGTGTGTGTGTGTGTGTGTGTGTGTGTGTGTGTGTGTGTGTGGACCAACTTTTACATAAACTTATTATTACGATGAAAGAAGCAAAGGATTTTAAAAAATATTATGGAGAACAGAAACTGTTTGAGTTATTAGGTACTGACAAGTGACAACTTGATCACAATCCTACATTGGCTAAGCAAGGTGGGCGCGCCAATGATATGAATCATGCGCGTGACTGTGATTTATCATGTCCCATAATTAAGCAGTAAAGAAGGCCCGGTTGTCTACACATGCGGTCCACTAAGAGATTGAAAGCATCTAGACCCCAAATTCAAATTTTGGTAATTAATGACAATATTTCTGGACTAACAATTTCTTGAGAAGAAATGAGTTTAGGTTGGTCCAAGAGAAAATAGGCGTGCATGATACCATGACCAAACTTGGAGATGATTATCAAAGCATGAGCTCAAGGCCAAGGTATATGATAGGGGTTTTCTATTTTTGCCGGCCATAAGACGCCTAGTGGATGAAAAATGACTGAATTAATAGGATAGATAGTCGTACTGTCAAGATGGGTCATTGTTCCATTGCTTGATTGTTCTTTAGTGTCATTTTGCTCAAACACTTGCATTGCAGGCATGAAGGATAACTATGTCGATAAATGCCAAAGCTTGGTTTTAAAATATGTGCTGACTGTGCTAATGTGGGCAGTCCTGCCCATGTGGGCGCATGGTCCACCACCTTGTTGAAAAATCAGGACAGAAACGTTGTATTTCTGGTGGACACCAAGGTTGAATGGCGGACGGTCCGGCTCTAGGAGGCGGACGGTCCACCGGCTAATTTGTAGTATTAGTTAGAACCAAAGTTGGTTCTGGTGGGCGCAAGGACTAAACGGCGTATGGCCCGCCCCTGGCATGCGGACGGTCCGCCGGTCACTTTCAGTTTAGTCAAATGTCTGAGTGCTCGGGGTTTTGTACTGCGGATGGTCTGGCAGGACTCTAACCGTCGACTCTGACATGCATTTATTGCACTCATAGCCTTTGGTTTCGAATGGTGGATGATCCGTGAAAGCTCTATTTTCACGATATTTGAGTGTAACGGTTGGATTTCGAGAGGGTGGCTATATATACCTCATGCCCAGCTATGGGTGAGGTCTCTTGACACATTTGAAAGCTTCATTGACATATTTGAGCCAGCCTCCTCCTCCTCCTCCTCCTCCTCCTCCTCCTCCTCCTCCTCGCTCTCACTCTTTGCTTAGAGATTGCACCCTTGTAAGTGTGAGAGCACTTAGTTTATTGCATCAAAAATTTGAGCTTTGTGGTACTAGAGAGTCTTCAAGAAAGCATTATCAGCTTGTTACTCTTGGGAGTTACCGCTCCCTAGACGGCTTGGAGAAGGTGAAACCATTGAGCCCTCTCAAGGAGATTGTTGAGGTGCCCGGTTTAGTTGTGAGAGGTACTTGTGCAGTTTGTGCTCACCTCGCACGGAGTGGTAAAGAGCAACTCTAGTGAAATCGAGGTATGGAGCGGTTCATTAATTCAATCTGCCTCAAGATCAAGAGAAGTCTTGATAGAGGAGCGGCGGAATCTCCACCTCAACATGGATTATGAGTGACCCATGCAAGTCATCGACAAGGGAAAAATTCTTATATTGTACCCCGGTTATTTCATTGCACAATTTAATTCTTGTAATTTACTTTGTGCAATTTACATTCCTAGAGATTGAATTGCTTCTTGTCACCTAGTTTGCAAACCCCTATTAGTGATGGCTTTGTTAGATATAGGAGCTCATTTGTCTTACTAATTAATTTTTCAAGTGTTTGTGTTTAAACCGCCTATTCACGCCCTCTGATCAATATCATAGATCCTACAGTGATGCTGCTGCTGCCCCACTCTTCCCTGGCTCACTTTTTATCAATATTTTTATTTGTAGAATATTTGTTCCATAATATTTATCACTTTCATGGCCACCATTTATCAGTTTTTGTTCCAGAATATTTTATTTGTAGAACATTTATTGCTAAATATGTTTTTCAAAAAATATTTGTTCTCCAAGCATTTTTATTTTATTTTCAGAATATTTTTTATTTTGTTCTAAAAATATTTTCTTTCAAAGGTGGAACAATTGTTTTAACTTCACGGTTAAATTGTTTGACCTTATAGTGAAATTGTTCCAGCTACAAAATTATTAATATATATAGAAGTGTGATCTTATTCTAAATAAGGATTATACTGGTGTAACAAAATTTTAGTTTTTACGATCGGTTTGTGAATTACCCTAATTTTTACTAATAATTCTATGCTACATTCACTCTATTTAGCTGGTTTGTCAGCCAGCCAGCCAGCAGTGTTTTTCTCACACACTAAATTAGCATCAGCCACTAGCCAGCCAGCAGTACTTTCTCTTACAACAAATCAGCACCAGCTACCAGCCACAGCCAGCCAAACAGAACTTGGCCCACGTCCCGCTTGGCCCAGCCTCTAGGGTTGAAAATGAAAACGAAAATTTTCGATTACCGGGAACCGTTTTTGAGATTTTACCGAGATTCTGGTGTAAACGAAAATGAAAACGGCTACCGAAAATACGGAAATGAAAACGATATTTTTATCCGAAACTGAAAGCGAAAACGATTTCAGCCTCTACCGACCGTTTTCGAAAATTATCGTATTTATCCGGTAATTTACCATGGTATTACCATATTTGAAACCCAGCTCAACACATGCTTTCCCCGGCCCAATAGCTCGCGGAGGTTCAGCTGTAGGTATAGGCAGCCTGCGGCCCTGCAGTAGCACTATTCTTAATGGCATGCTAGTCTATGTTTAAGTCTCTATTTGAATTTGGTTAATGATCATGTATGACTATATCACTTATGTTGTGTGCAACTTTGTGACATACTATCGTGCATGCTACTATGTGTCAGTTATCACGGATTGATTCGATATTTGGATTAATATCTTGATCGAATCTTCAGTACTTGCATAGGAGATGTGTCAAGTTATATAGTTAGTGTAATGCTCGATTGTTTGATATGTTTATCGTTTTTTAAATATCGTTTTGATAGGTTTCGACCGTTATCGAAGTGTTCTCGACCGTATATTTCTGTTTTCGAAATTACCGGAATACCGGCGTCGTTTTTCGTTTCTGAAAATACCGTACCGCTTTTGCTTTCGATGAAAAAAATGTGAAAGTGAAAATAGTAGAGTCTTTTGTCGATCTTTGCGTCCGTTTTCATCCCTACCAGCCTCCGCTGCACTCCACAACATGCATGTGAACGGATAATGATTTGCACGGCCTGAGAAAAGATTGGCCCTCATCCCGCTTCTGTGAGGCACCAAATGCTAGTTGCAGGTGCGCGATATCTAACAGCTCCAGGGGAAGAGTGCGAATACTAGGAGTCACACATGTTACTGTGAGACAAGATGTTGCAGAAGCACGCCAGCGTCGCTGCCTGGTGGGTCCTAAGTCCTGTTCTTCTTTCTCGCGCAGTGGCAGTCGGAGTTCATGGAGGGGGCTTCTGGTGGCCTTACAGAAGGGGTGGGTGTGTGTTGGGGGAAATAGCCTAGCCCAGATAGCAAAATGAGTTGTTTATTAGGGTCTAAAGGGCTAAGTGTAAATTTTGTACTGTTCAGGGGGTTGGAAGCAAATTACCACCTCCCCTCCTATATATATAGAGGACCCTAGGGCTAAGAGGGCTCTCTCAAATTGAGCACTTGCTCTCTCTTGTTCCAGTTTGAGTGTCTTTACTCTCTTCCTCCCTCCCTATACTGCTTGGCAGATTTAGATCCTAACAATTTAGCGTAGTGTGTCTGGCACGAAATTAAAGCTCATGATTACCACACGACGAAGCCAGCAGGCTTTGTCCCAGCGCTTGGAGCTTCGGTGCGCCAGAAGCACCACCAGAGCCTCGGCTTCGGCCACGGGTGGCCCAACATCGCACGCTCCTGCCTTCCGTTTTTTTCTTCAGCCCGAGGCGAAGGCATCGACCACTTCGGCACGGCGCCCCACATCAGCCCGTAGACCACGCGCGCTTTCTTCAGCCTAACCAACTCATCCGCTTCGGCTACATAGCTTCGTCAGTTTTTTCTGTACAGATTCCTTTTAATAACGCTACAGAGTTTCTCCATCGACAAGGGGCTTCGGTCGCCCCCCGTCAAATCCTCTCGTTCGGACGGTTTTACCAAGGGCCACCAGCTTCGGCCCTACGCCTTCGGCCCAGCATCAGCCAGCTTCGGCCCATGGTACCCACTTCAGCCCGCAATGAAGCGCACGGCCCGCCACGGCGAGGGCCGCCTCCGTCGGCCCCTTCGGCCCACGACGAAGAGCGCTGCCACCTTCGATCCACGACTCAGTCTGCGGCGACCCCTTCGGCCCGCACGCCTTCTTCGGCCCGCGATGCGAAAGTCGCGCCCCTCGGCCTGGGACGAGACCTTCAGCCCACGAAGCGTCGGTGTCATCCTCGGCTCAGCGACCCCTTCGGCCCAACTACCCTTTCGGTCCACGACGTGCAAAGCGCGCAGCCTGCTCCAACCAGGCCTTCGGCGTCTCCAAACATCCCGCATGCACAGGCTGTGAGCCCTTCGGTCGGTGCCATCTCCCTCCCTCTCAACAAGCTTTTGGTCAATTGATATCTTAAGCACAGCATGTTTTTTCTCCCTTAATAATTTGATATCTTCGATCATCAGCTTTGTCTCTACGTCGATGGATTTTTACTCTAAGCCTAAACAATTAATCTACTTCGGCTATTTCTTTTTGCGATGGACAAAATACCTTGGGAGTCCTTATGATTTTTGGAGGACAGGAGATGCACCTTCGTCAACCATCAGAAATTACCTCCGGAGGGATGAAAAATATCTTCGAAGACTAGTTTTGTAACCTTTGTGTTTATCTCCGTGGGAATTCATGGCTTAATTCTCACCCTTCCGAGTCATTTCGGTTGGATTTTACGAGATAAATTCTCTACCTTTCAAAGTGGAATTCAGCCATTGGAATTTCCACCCTTCGGAAACCAGCGAAGCCGCCGGCAACGTGGGCGACATCTGACAACACCAATCATTGCACCCTTCGGTTTGAACAAAGAAGTTAATCAACAACTTTTAATTCTCTTTACTGAATTAATTATTTTGAAACAAAAGTTGTCAACTTTGCACCCTCCGGTTTCCACCGAAGTTTTTAGGGCCAGCAGCAGGCGAGGCGGCGGCGTCGAGGTCCTCAAAACAACGGCACAGCGTAGTCGTCACTTATCACTTATGAATAGTGTTGTTTAATCGCATGATGTTTTATACTAATATATGTTCATGACTAGCAAAAGCTGCCTAGATTCATTTGCCTTCAAAGTCTTTAAATGAAAAAGAAGCGGCCTGCTTGAGCTTCAAATCTGCATCTTGAAGCATTTGGCCTTCGGCTCGTACCGATGATCTAAATCCATTTATATTTATATTTTTATGCTAACTAGAGCTTCTATAAGACAAATCTCACCCATTTGTAATTTTGAGGTTTTTGTTTGTGTTGAATTAATTTTTCATCAGTAGGCTTCGGATAATTCGTGGCTCAAAGGATATCGTTCAGTATTCATTATTCATTTCTAGAAGCAAGAAATAGCTACCTTCCGGTTCTTAGTGCTGAAGCAACCTACCCCTTCGGTTCAAAGGGGTGTTGTCATCAGCAGAAGGGCTGAAATGCCCAGAATAAGCGGGCACAGTTCGTCCTCACTTTTAGGGCAATGACAACTAGTGTCTTGCTTAATATCTTATGATTCACCCTTCGTAATGCCCTGCTTAATTATATGCTTATGCTAACCCCTTTTATTTAGAATACAACTTGTGCAGGATACCATCTTCGGGTTATTGGTTTCCACCCCCAAAGCAAAATTCTATATGCGGCTTCGGTTATCTGAGTTTTATGCAAGATCCTCTTTCGGGCCATTGGTTTTCACCTCCAAAGCAAATTCTACATGGGGCTTTGGTTATCAGAATTTTATGCAAGGTCCTCCTTCGAGCTATTGGTTTTCACCCCGAAGCAAATTCTATATGGAGCCTTGGTTATCTAAATCTTATGCAGGACCCATCTTCGGGTTATTGGTTTTCACCCTGAAGCACTACCGACTGATTGCAGTTAACTTAAGGAATTCCCATCACAGAAGGTGGGATTCATCCGAAGGTTGGACCTTGATTGTTAGGCCAACCCTTCTTTCTTTACTCATTGCAATAGCATTCATTCATTCATCTCATACTGCAATTTTTGCATCATGTTGCATTGCATTGCACCGCAATGGGGAGCTAAAAATGCCCAGGCTGAAACGGAAAGTCCTGTCGCGCACAATGCCGAAGGCTAGGATATGACCTACTCGAGCTAAAGAGCTGGAGGCATCCTAAGGAAAGTCTTATCGCACACAATGTCGAAGGCTAGGATATGACCTACTCGAGCTAAAGAGTCGGAAGCATCCTAAGGAAAGTCCTATCATGCGAAATGCCGAAGGCAAGGAAAGTCTTGTCATGCGAAATGCCGAAGGCAAGGAAAGTCATATCCCGTGCGAAATGCCAAAGGCAAGGAAAGTCTTGCCGCGCGTAAAGCCGAAGGCAAGGACGAATTCCCTTCGAGCTAGAAAGCCGAAGACATCGTAATAAATATGAAACAAAATGACAAGTTTTTGTAGGTGAATTAACAGTCAACTTTGGAGTAGGAAATTCTATCTCCAGTTCCCATATTATTGTTGGAATAACAAGTTGTCACCATCATGGGCCTTTCACCAAAAATTCATTTCATCTATAACGGGTTTTCACTCAGACATGGGCTTCATCAGTGAGACCTCTGTCCTAAATGGGCTTCATCACTCCTAAGTAGCCTTCACCACGAACCCCGGCCAAGAGGGACTATGGTAGAGCCAGGGGACTAGCACCTCCTGATGAACAAGTTTTGTCCAGCGCTCATCGTTTCGGCCTTGTCGACACAGTTCGACCCGAGGGGCTCGCCATCTAACTTCGACGGCGACAACTTCGGCCTCCGCCCTCGTCGACACAGTTTGACCCGAGGGACCCGCCTTCAACTTTGGTGACACCAACTCCGGTCTTCACCCTCGTCGACACAATTCGACTCCAGGGGCCTGCTTTCAACTTTGACTTTGAGGGCTTCGGCCTTCGCCCTCGTCGACACAGTTAGACCCGAGGGGCTCGCCTTCGACTTCGGTGACGATGACTCCGGCCTTCTCCCTCGCCTACATAGTTCGACCCGGGGGGGCCCGCCTTCGACTTCGACGATGACGACTCTGGCCTTCACCCTCGTCAACACAGTTCGACCCAAGGGGCCCGCTTTCGACTTTGACAACGACGACTCCGGCCTTCGCCCTCGTTGACATGGTTCGACCCGAGGGGCTTGCTTTCGACTTTGGCGACGATGACTTCGGCCTTCACCCTCGTTGACATAGTTCGACTTGAGGGTCCCTCCTTCGGCTTCGACGATGATGACTTCGACCTTCCCCATCGTTGACACAGTTCAACTAGAGGGGCTCGTCGTCTACCTTTGGCAGCAACTATTTCGACCATAACCCTCATCGACGCAGTTCGACTCGAGGGGCTTGCCTTCTACTGCGGTGACGATAGCTTCGTCCTTCGCCCTCATCGACATAGTTTGCAGGCTAGCATCACTTGGCGTAACAGGTCTTGTCTGACACTCGAGAGCGTAGCACCGAAGACGTTGCGGGCGGGCAGGCGCCTGGTGGCACGACAGCGTGCCCGGCTCACCTCCTTGCCCGCGGGTGGTGGATCTGCAGTGGCAGGTGGGCCCCTAGTGGCGTGTGCAGGAGTCTCGACCAGAGGAGGCGAGCGCGTGATAGGAGAAGGGGAGGCGGCAAGCGCGCGGCAAGAGGAGGGGAGGCGGCGGTGAGCGCGGCCGGAGGAGGGAGCAGGCGAGCACGAGAGGAGCAGGGGAGCAGGCGGCACGGCGGATGAGGGTTTGAAATGGGAGACGACAATGGGTGCCGAGATATGTAGATCTAGTTACGCGAGAAAACAACTATAGTCTATAGGTGACGAGCCACTTGCGTTGCCCGTCGTTTTGTCCGAGAGGTGATGGGAAAAGTTGTCAGTCCGTCACCTTCATAGTCTACTATAGGTGACGACAATGCAAGTTGCCCATCACTTTTGTCTTGATAGGTGACGGGCTACATTTGTTGCTGTCACCTTTGATGCTTCACCAGATAGTTGATGTATGCTCTGGTTCACCTTTCAAACATGTCCATTCATTGATGATAACAGTCACAAACACACATACATGATAGGGTATATCACAAGGCCGTCCATTGATGATAACACAAGACAGTACAATTTTGTTTCAGGACCTACATGATGGTTCAATTTACTGACCAGCAGGAATTACAATCATGCCACCCAAAAACAAAAGAAAGCATCGACAGTGATGCTCCAGTTTCCTGCATGAATTCAGCCTCCATTCCTTGGTGATGTTGGTGCAGTCACAACAATCAGACGCACTTCCACACGCCACTTCTTGGATACCATCATCTCTTCTTTCTTCAGCGCTTGTTCAAGATTCTTCATGTATGCTTGTGCCTTTGAAAGCTGGTCAAACTTTTGTTTTGGTAAATAGGCTGTGTATAAAGTTGAATCTGGTTAGCTAATGTTAAATGTTGGGCTGAATGATGAAATCAGGCCCACTCTGAATTGGGCCCATTCAGAAATAGGCTGCAAGGCGGATGTCACTCACCACGTCACCTACCATGTCAGCACCACATTCCACATCATTGCCATGTCAGCAGCCATGTCATTGACCATGTCAATTTACGCTATCCATGTCATCGCCAAGTCACCAGCTACGTCATCCTCCATGTCATCAATGTCTGATATGGCAATTGAATCTGTGACGAAAATTATACTGTTTGTGACGTTTATTTTCGTCATAGAAAATGGGCTTGGGTTGGGCTTTGAGGGCCCGGGGACATTCTATGACGGTTTCAAAACGTCATGGATCAAACAATCCATGACGAAATTTTAAAAAACATCATGAGATGTGATCTGTGACGCTCAATACATGACACAATTTGAGATCATCATAGATATTGTTTTATGATGATTTTTTAGTGATCTATGATGAAATTTAATCGTCATGGATCAACAGATTTTTTTAGTGCTTGCTAATTTGTGTTTGTAGCTCGTTGTGCAAGGTCTTGCTTTTCTGAGCATGGTCAAGCGGGATTGCCTACATGTCAAATTCAGAATGTAAGTTCTCGATGGTGTAGTATGTAGCTAGTGGACAAACTATAGCATATTTGAGTACTGGAAAAGTAAAACAGCGATCACAAGTTCAGCTAGGGAAGATACATATAAGTGCTATAAGTGCTCCCTGTGCATGTAACTAGTACCAATTAAAATTCACAGGTCCAGAACAATGAGCTCACATGTCGCCATCGCCGGTTGCCTCCTGTTGCGGCTCCGACCCCGGCTCTGTCCCTGATAACTTCCGCTTGAGCCGGGGCCGCAAAAATGGTAGAAAAGTTATTAAATCCACGACCACGAATGCGAAAATGGTAGAAAAGTTAGTTCACATAAAACACAAATATTGTTATTAAATCAACGACTGCAAAAATGTAGGTCTGCATTGGTACTCATGTTCGCTACATTTATTCAGAATTGTTCAATGTTTTCCTTCTTTGACATCTCATGCTCGACTACACACTAACCTGTTCTTTGTTCACAATAGGTTCCCTTCTGAGACTTTTCTGAACATTGTTTTTTTTTTGCGAAGGGGAAAGGATTTCATTAAAGTAAAGAGTACATCCCCTGAAAGTCCGGAAAGAAAAGAAAATTACAAGAAAGTACACCAGGGACTTCATTGCAAAATTCCTCTTCTTCCAGACCCTTCCCCAACCTAGCCAATGCCGCGCCGCATTCGCCACCGCTTCTGCAGCTCGCCGCCGGCCGCCGTCTTGCCCAGCAGGAATCAACGAAGACGACCAACACATGTGAAGCCGCAAGAGTCAGCAACTCGGAGCCCTCCAAGTCACATCTGAACCTCTGAACGTCCATCGGCATCATCTCCGTTGAGGACCACCGCCAGAGACGGCAACTAGCGGCCGGAACATTCCACTGCCGGTGACGAAGTCCCCAACCAAGAAAACAAAGCCCATAGGGGAGCACCGAGGATCCAACCCCAACGCAAGGAGGAGGACCAATACAAACCTCATTCGGATCTTCACGGAGCCGACGCCTCCGTCGTCACCGCCAGCAGAAGATCGAAGAGGAGATTTTATTCTCCCCGGGTCGCCGCCGGCATCATGTACAGCTGCACCGGCGCAAGCCCAGAGGGACAAAAGAAGCCGCGAAGGAGTCCACCTCGCCGCCGTCGCCGACGAGCAGATCCGACCGCATGAAGAACTCCTCCGACAACCCTAGCCTACTAGTAAACCTACCTAAACTAGCAGCTAACCTACGCCGGACGCCGATCCACCCGATTCCCTCCTCACACCGCCGCCGGAGCGGACGCCGGAGGAGGGAATCGATCATATCGGCACTGGAAAGGGGATCTCCTCTGTTCGCCTCTCGTGGTGACTGTAGCGAGGGGAAAAGAGAGAGAGAACAGACAGGGAACTTCTGAACATTGTTGTTGATCGTCCGTAAGTGAAAAAAAAAGATATATTCTTACACGAACACCATTATTTCTTTTTTCAATCACATGAGAGGTAATTCATTGTACCAACCAATTGATAGATCTGTTGAATGCACATCATCGGCTGTTCAGACTCTGACCATGTTCAGGGAGCTGTATCAAGGGTACCACGACGAAGAGATAGAAAAATGCATTAAAGGAGGATCCAAGTTTATCGAGAACAAACAGCAGGGCCCTATCATCAAATGGCTAATTTTTTTTCTGGCCTTCAAATCTGAATTGTGCTGCTTGCTTTCCGTTTTGCTCTCGGCCCGTGCGCTAATGCGCCCGTGCTGCTGGCGTGGGCTACTTTGTGGGCTCCGCGTGGGCTTTGGTAGAATTTCTTAGGCGTGGGCTGCGAAAGTGGGTATAAAATTTCTCAGGCCTGGTCCGATCTGACTTTTGTACGTGGGCTTTGCCGCTTTGGTAGAAGAGAGTGGCGGGTTGGGCTTACAAGACGACCCCAGGCCGCCTTTTGGTCCATTTTGATCTAATAGCAAATGTTTTTTCTTGATCTTTGACACGTGTTTTTTTATACGATGCCTAAAGTGTTTTTTTGCACATTTATAACAGAAAAAATAAAAGTGGATCACATAGCTGCCAACAAATAAAAGGATAAGCTGTTTTCATGAATTCAGCAAAAAATTAAAGAGTTTGCGCGGGCATGTTTTGCAGATTTGTGGGGGTATTTTCGAAAAGCAAAAGATCATAGTGAGTCACGACCTATCAGTTCCATTCTAACATGCATGTAAACATCACAGAGCAGGAACTGTGTGAGTAGTGGAGTGCAAACCTCAGACTGGCAAGGTCACAAGCTACAGCCTCTGATTATTAGCCTGGCCGTTGCATTGGTTACTCGTCGCACGACACAGCCGTGCACAAGCAAAGCAACTAGCTAGACTTGTTGCTTGACACCGTACCGGCCGGACAACCGGACGGAATCTTTGTCACCAGAACATGGCTTAAATACGCTCCAAAATCCAGATGGGGGCGAGGAGGATATGGTTGAAAACGATTAAACTTTTGGAGTCTGGGTGTACCCACTCCAATAATAAGATCGCCAGCTCCACGACCACGGCCGGGTTGGTTCGGTTGGCGGCTCCGACCCGGACAGACGTGATAGGAGGCGTACGGGGCTTCGGCCCGGCCGGGATCGGGACGATAGCTAGATAATCCCCGGAAAGGCAGCGTTATCTGGATCTGTCGCACGTACGCAAATCCTATCCCGTGCAGCGTGAGCAGATGAACCATACCGGACAGGACAATGTGCATGCGTGTACGTGACACGCAACATGGTGTGGTGGACTGGTGGTGTCCACTCCCAGAGGGCAAGATCAAGCGGCAGGTGCGGCTCTTCGTAGGAGACCTCACCTGAGAGAAATCAATGAAGCTTTATCGTTACGGCCGGACATGCATGATTAAGCAGATGCATTGCATGCGATGCGACGAGCTGAATTAATATAAGAAGTTTTTTTAGCAGAATTAATATAAGAAGCTAGGGCAACAGGAACAGATCGAAAGAGGCGGCGAACTAGCTAGCTTTGTTTAGGCCGGTACGCATGCATGTTGCGGGCCCAAAAGCTAGGCTTCAGCGCTTTTGTATATGAGTAATAAGAAGGGAGCACGCCCCTACTACAAAATGATTTTCTTTTTTTTTTTAGATTTTTTTTGATACTATTATACAATACAACTCAGATACTCACACATGTACACTTACTCTTATAAACGCACATACATAAACTCTATCTTTATAAGGATCTTCGAAGACGGAGTTGGCAAATTTTTTAGATTGACGAATCACCATAAGCGCCTCGCTACTTTACGGGAACGTCGCCTACTACTGAAAGCATAACGCCATTAAATCCTAGAATATTTGCTCTCACGGAGAGTCGAGCCCAGGACCTGAGATACTACCAAAGCTCGTAACCACTAAGTTATAGAGAACTTGTCTGTATATATAAGCATTTCATTAAGAAATATATATGGGTTTCCTCCATTTTTTAACAGCTCTCGAGGCCTCTATTTTGTTCCTCTGGGGTTGGGGTAGTCGGGTAGACCTACGTTGAGGCTAATAAGGACTCGTTTGGGATTTCTTAATGGATCTAGGTGTTGGACGGTAGCTTACATTGTCGCATATATATGGTATACTACGTAACACGTCGTTAAGCTGGTTACACAAAACCATGGCACTATGCTGTACGTTTAGGGTACAAGCCAATGCTGGCTTATATATTTGTGCATCCGGGGCTAATTATATTAGCGACCGGCTGTTGCTGACGTGTATGACGACTTGCTGCTGGGCCGGGTTCTGCCTGTCTGGCTTTGACATGGACCGACCGGACCGGAGCAGTTGGTCGGCCAAGCCCCCAACTGCGCCAAATTTTTTTTCTTTTCACTCCTTTTCCCTCCCCAAGCTGACGTGGACGTGCAGCTGATCTACCTGCCTGCCGTGGCCAATTAAACGCGGTTAAATTGTTCTATTATCATCTAACCACGCTGCCAATCAACCCCTTGAATTATTAATATTAAGTATAGTAGACTATTAGGTGGCAGGTGATTGCAGACACATATATTTAATATATATATATATATATATATATATATATATATATATATATATATATATATATATATATATATATATACTGATCACACGTGTGGGGGTCAGCTGATATGTTTAGAGTATAGAGGTAGGTCAACTCCTGCGTCCGCTGCTCGCGTAATCTATTCCGAAAGAATTACCTGCCATGCTCTAATTAGCTTGTATTAGGTTGCCTTATGCTTGGTGTAAATCACAACCGCGTGCTGGCGGGCAAAATAGATTTACTGCGACGGGTAACACAAACGTCTTAGATATAAGATCATTGTTAATCAAGTCATTTACCGAGATGGCCATCTTAAACAAATTGTTTCAGTTAATACGTGATTAAATGAGACGATTTTCTTATGTTGACCTCTTCAGTTAAACTATTAATAATCGAGGCGGTTGTACGGCCGGCGACCCAGCCATCATTAATCGAGGCGGGCCGTTGGCCTACCCGCTTCAGACCCATTTTAAAAAAAGATTGTTGTTAATGGAATTTTGTAGTAGTGTGAGTACTAGCACAATTCTCCTGCATTTTCAATAAAAAAATATTACCCACCGTCAGTTTCGGGTGCAAAAATGCATGTTCTGCGGCGGAAGAAAAAGAAAAGGTTAGCGCAAATAATGCTCGCGGAAATGCCACGTAGGTTTGGCCAGTCCGTCGTCGCCACACACGCTCTCGAGCACAAGCTAATCAATGAATTGGTTGATTAGTGAGTTTAATTGATGGATTAGTTGCCGCTGCACCGGAGAGAAGTCAAAGCCAGGAGACTAGCGGGCCCCACGAGGCAGGCTGGCTGGCAGTGGCGGAGCCGTTGGCGAGCCGCGGCTGGCTCGGCTCGGGCGAGGGCGACACCCGCGTTTGTTTGCCGCCGGGGCCCGCAGCCCATAGACCAGAGGGGCTAGTAGACTACTACTAGTAGTAGTGGGCAAGTAGGTATAAAAAAAAAGAAAAAGAAAAAAAGAAGTGGCGCACGGGCGCGTCCACGTCGCGCACTAGCCGATGCATCCGGCAGGTTTCGCTGCCCCTGTTCCACGGCTCTTGCTCCTTCCTTATTGGATAATATTTTACTCCCTCCATATTAAAATATATTTACATATAGATTTTTTTTTCAAAGTCAATTTTTTTCAGTTTTAACTATAGATAGCAAAATAATCATAGAGACTAATAACATAAAATTATGTTAGTAGATTTAATGTGAAATCAGCTATTATAATATGTAACATTTTCTGTTTAAAATAATTTATTTTTAGAGATATTGTTAGTTAGACTTAAAAAAGATTGATCTTGAAAAAGTCTAAACATTGCTGTATTCTGGGACGGAGGGAGTAATTTGCACTCATTTTGCAAAAAGTAAAGTATTTAGTAAATAAGTCCCGTTTTCTTTCTCTGGAATTGGCCGCATGCTGCAAGATTACGGATTACTACCTGGAAACAATTCCGTAGTGCCCCTTTTTAACTCCTTTTTGCAGATGAAACAAAATAACCGGAAATTGGACGTGAGCTCTGCATCTTTCTGGCTAAAGGTAAGGCCGGTGCCTAACCTACAACTACTAACTTTTTTCTTTTTGAGGCAACCAAAAAAAAAACTTGTACAAGCGATGAGTTTGGAGTCTTAAAGCTAATCCGTTTGCAACAATAGCTAGGAAATCATTGATTCCATTAGCAATGCGCAGGAAATCACTTTGAGAAGTTGAGAGAGGAAAAGAATATATTATCTTAGCTGCTTTTACTATTTTTTTCCCAAGGATTTCCCCTCCACCCACATGCCTTTCTTAGATTACCTTCAGATGTAATACTACTCCATTAGCAGGGAACGAATCTTACACGGAGGGGTGGATAAACAAATTTGGGACGGAACGGAACAGCGAGGGTGACGGGTTGTTGCACGTTCTCATCCATGCAACGTCCGCGCCGCGGCAGTTCTATTTATTTATTCATTTGCTGCCGGGAAAAATAAACTAAAAAACTCGGGGGCTCGCGGGGTGCGATTCGGACACCACAACATAAATAAATACAGGATGGTCGAAGTACCTTTTTTTTTCCATGGCCATACTTGACTAGTACTAGTACAGTACCTGTATTGCTAGATTCTTGGACTTTTTTTCTTTGTAGGCATGAGCTACAGGTAAACCATCGCGTGGAAACCATCGGGTGCAGTACCAGGTCGTCGTAGTCAAACGACTGTGCTGAAACTTGAATGGGTTCCGGAACCACCGTGAGGCTGAGGCAGTAAACCGTTTTCCACCTTTTTTTTTTGACAGTAAGGGCCATGTTTGGTTAGGGGTGAAAAAGTTTTTGCCCTTTTGACCACTAATTAGTGGTATTAAATGAAGTCTAATTACAAAACAATCTCCACAATTATGATGCTGTAGCATGTGCTCTAGCTAATAAAGCCTTTGACTGCATGATCAGAGGTAGACAATCATGGTGGAACTAGACTCATTAGATTCGTCTCGAAAAGTTACACCCATCCATGAAAAGGTTTTGCAAATAAACTTTGTTTAGTACTCCATGCATGTATTTGTCTTTTTGTGAAAAAAATTTCAAAGTGCTAACCAAACACGGCCAAGATAAGAATTCTCTTGTGATTTACTTTCTCCGTCCCAAAATAAATACAATTCTAGAGTTCAAAATTTGTCCCACAAAAAATATAAACTTTGATCCACCTACCACAAAAGACAAGCCAATTTCTGGAAGATTCTCACAAAAGACAACTAACATCTCATTCACTCACCACAAAGAGTATTTTGGTCATTTTACACCTAGCATTGGTTTGCGTGCTTGGTCTTAGGCCAGTCCCAGTGCAAGTTTCATAGAGGTTTTATGCACATTAAATGAGGTGCCACATAGATAAAAATGATGATATGGCAAGAAATTTATGAAGAGAGAAGAAATGAGTTTCATCTAGATGAAACTTGGGTTACACTGTTTCCAAGACTATGAAACTTGATGAAACTAGCATTGGGGACTAGATAATTTCATCTCATCTGATTTCAACCAATCATGTTCATAGTAATTAAATGCAATGGCTCGCCTATAAAATCGTGAAATGAAACTATGCATTGGGAGGTTCTATTTCATCTATAGTTTCAAAAGTCTTTTGATGATATATCACTCTTGGTAATCGTGTATTGAAATTTTGTACAGGGATTAGCCTTAGAATTGTATTTATTTTGGGACGAAAGGAGCAGTATTTACTCCAGCTACCGAATTCTTTTTTTTTTTAAAGATTGCCAGGAGCACTGGCCGTTTAAGAAGGAGAGGTGAGGCGCCGGGGCGAGCCAGCGCTCCAACCTCGGCGGGCAGCCACGGTTCTCCAGCTACCGAATTTATCCGTCGAGATGCTGAAACCATTGATCACCGCAACCAACGTGTACGTTGGCCATGAATGACCCTCCCGCCCACATAATTGAAGTAATTCCCTTTCACCCCACACCAAAACCCCGCGTGCACCAGCGCCACCGCCGCGCGCTCGCCGGCCCACCGCCGTCGCCGTTCACACGCACGCCGCCGGCCCGTGCGCCGAGCACCACGGCCGGGGTAAAAACGAAAACCAAAAATTCCCCACGAAAAACCCACCCGTTGCGCCATTGCCGTTGCCGGACCACACGGAGTGTCGGAGTTTGGCTGGGTAGCGATTAGCCGCGTGGTTGCCCGGCGGCTAGCCTCCCCGGACCCCTGATTAGCGCGTGTAGCTCCAAACTTTTTCTCCCAGCTCGGGCTCGCAACTTCCCCTCCTGGCAGAGACCAGAGAGAGATAGAGAGAGATCACAGCAGCGGCCGCACAAAAGCGTTCGCCGGGGCTTTGGATTCCCGAGAATTCCCTTCCAAAGCGGCTGAATCTCGGGACCCTGCGCACACCTGCCTGCTCCTCTCTTCCTCCCCACCCGTCTCCCTCCTCCCGCCGCCGCCGCCTCCAGATCAGGAGCAGGGCGAGCAAATCTTGGGGATCCCGGCTCGCTCGCGCGCCGCCGCGCCTGGTGGATTCGCCCGCTCCATTGATTCCTTTTCCGTCCTCGGGGTCGAGTTGGATTTAGTTGCGAGGTGTGGTTGGGGGGTGGTGGGGGAGCTCGCTCGGGACTGGAAGGGGGAGTGGTTACTCCCCCACCTTGGCTTCTTGCTGCGCGCCCCCGCCCCGCTGGGCCGTGTCGTGCCATTAAAGCCGGCGCCTTCGGGTTTCTCTCTCTCCATCTCCCTCTCCCTCTCCCTCTACCCGTCCCGCCCTCTCTCTCTCTCTCCTCTCTCTACCTAGCTAGCTAGCTGCAGATTGGTCCGGTGGTTGTTGGGGCCGGGTTCCTGCGCCTGCCCGGAGCGCGCGGCTCGACTGGGGGCTCGGAGCTCCAAAGGCGCCGCCTTTCCCCGCGGAATTCTCGGGCTCCGAATCCCCGCCGCCGGCGGCGCGGGCGAGCCGGAGGGGTCGATTCGCTGCGTCTCTTTGCTGCTGGGGGTGGTCTGTGCCCCTGGATGGGAAGGATTTGAGTGGATTCGGGAGGAGGGGGCAGATCTGGTTCGATTCGCCGTGGTATGTGCCATGAGGAAGCTCTTCTTCTCCGAGTCCGCCTGCAAGGAGACCAAGCTCCACTCCGCGCCCCACTCGTGGCTGCCCCTCGAGAGAGGGAACCTCTCCAAGTCCTCCGCTCATGCCTCCGGCGGCACCTCCATGTAAGCGCCCGCCCCTTGCTCCCCGTCGTACCTGATTTCTCGCTTGATTTCGCAAGACGTGCTTGCTGTGGCTGAATTCTGTTGCCCAAGATTCGTTTTTTTTTTGGGTACCGGTTCTGATTTCCTGTGAAAAATTGGCGGATTGAGGTGTTTGCCCTCTTTTCTGGTGTCTGTGATGCAGAGAGTCTTTGATGAAGATGCCGGAGCCGGCAGTGCTTCCGCACTTCAAGCCCGCGGACTATGTCGACATACTGGCTCAGATACACGAGGAGCTGGAGTCTTGCCCTCTGGATGAGAAGTCCTGCCTGTACCTGCTCCAATTCCAGGTCTTCCGAGGCTTGGGTGAGGCCAAGCTGTCGCGGCGGAGCCTCCAGTCTGCGTGGGAGAAGGCGAGCACTATACATGAGAAGCTCATCTTCGGGGCGTGGCTCAAGTATGAGAAGAAAGGGGAGGAGGCAATTTCGGACCTCCTCAGCTCGTGTGGCAAGTGCTCGCAGGAGTTCAGGCTGCTGGATTTCGTGTCGCAGGCCTCCACCGGGTCACATGACATGAGCTATGATGAAGAGTCTGATGAATTCCGGGGCTCCGCGGTGGTTCATTTCCGGATAAGAGATGATATGATCGCATGTGATCGGCGGAAGCTTGCAGCTTTGTCAACTCCGCTATATGCGATGCTCAATGGCGGGTTCAGGGAATCATATCTAGAGGTCATTGACATGTCTAGAAATGGCATCTCCCCTATTGGCATGAGGGCAATCAGTAAATTCAGCCTGTCAGGAAGACTACCGTATTTGTCAGCTGATGCTATTTTGGAAATGCTTGATTTTGCCAATAAATTTTGCTGCAAGGGCCTCAAGGATGCTTGCGAGCGAAAGCTTGCTTCTTTTGTCTCTTCAAGGCAAGATGCTATAGACTTCATGGAATGTGCTCTTGAGCTCGGCTGTTCCATCCTTGCCGCTTCATGCTTGCAGGTGCTCTTGAATGAGCTTCCAGAGTGCTTGAATGATGAACAAGTGGTTAGGATATTCTCCTCTGCAAATAAGCAGCAGAGGTTGACGATGGTTGGCAATGCATCTTTCTCCCTATATTGCCTTCTCAGTGAAGTCTCCATGAGTACCAACCCAACATCGGATGTCACCTTAAGTTTCTTGGAAAAGCTGGTGGAGTCGGCATCAGATTCTAGACAGAAGCAGTTGGCCTTACATCAGCTTGCATGCACAAGATTTCTAAGGAAAGATTATGCTGAGGCTGAGCCCCTGTTCAGTGCTGCCTTTTCTGCCGGCCATCTCTATTCGGTAGTGGGTTTAGCTAGATTGACCTCTCTGAGGGGTAACAAGCATTTCGCTCTCAAGTTGCTAGACTCCGTGATGTCATCTCGTTGGCCTCTTGGATGGATGTATCAAGAGAGAGCACTATATTTGGATGGTGATAGCAAGTTAGAAAATCTTAACAAGGCTACTGAGTTGGACCCTACTCTGACATATCCCTATATGTTCCGAGCTGCATTTTTGATGAAAAGGCAAAGTGTTGAAGCTGCATTGATGGAGATCAACCGGATCCTGGGATTCAAGCTTGTGCTCGAATGTTTAGAACTAAGGTTCTGTTGCTACCTTGCTCTTGAGGATTACAGAGCTGCCCTATGTGATGTGCAGGCGATCCTCACGCTTGCCCCAGATTATCGTATGATTGGTGGTCGGGTGGCTGCCAAGCAGCTGCGTATGCTAGTGCTGGAGAATGTAGAGCAGTCGACAACTGCTGACTGTTGGATGCAGCTTTATGATCGGTGGTCATCTGTGGATGATATAGGATCCCTCTCTGTTATATATCAAATGCTGGAGTCAGATACTTCCAAAGGAGTTTTGTACTTTAGACAATCTTTGCTTCTTCTCAGGTAAATAAATTAATTTATGTTATTGCTCAGAAGAATAGTTTGCATAACTCAGTATTATAGAGTCAGGCAATAATGGGCATAGTAGATGCTCATGCTACTGCACATGGTTGGTATACCTGGCATGTCTTGCACCTGCTAGTATTATGCATCTGGAAGCTGTAAGTTTCGCACATGTTTGGCTGTTAAGCATGTTTGCACATGCCTCCTGTGCTAACTGCTAACTTACTGCACGATTTTTTTTTTGGAAACACTATTTGGGATGTTAGGATTAATATGGTTTTGTTTTTTGTTATCAGATTAAACTGTCCTGAGTCTGCAATGAGGAGTTTGCAGCTTGCTCGTGAGCATGCTGCAAGCGATCATGAAAGGCTTGTCTATGAAGGATGGATATTGTATGATACTGGCCACTGTGAGGAAGGATTGCAGAAAGCGGAAGCATCCATTGCAATACAAAGGTCATTCGAGGCATTTTTTCTAAAAGCCTATGCTTTGGCTGATTCAAGTCTTGATCCTTCGACCTCAGCAACAGTTGTATCACTTCTAGAAGATGCGTTGCGGTGCCCCTCAGATAGACTCCGAAAGGGTCAGGTAAGGGTTCTTTCTCCCCCACATCATTTCCTCAATTCCACTTAGCTAATTGGACCATGAATGATAAGGAGCTGCTGTCCTTTTTCTACTGTGACATCTTGCAAATTTTGAGATCTAAGAGATCTTATACCAGAAAATAGAATATTAGTTGCAACCTGTAAATTTTACTTGACTTTTATGAATTCGCTTGGAAAATCTGGAGCGGAAATTTATTTCTATATTTACTGAGTAGTCCTTTTTTGGTAGGGAGTGGTCTTGGATTCTTGTTATTCCTTTCATTCTTCACATATGCATTTGTTCAACTGCCGGGTGTTACTAAATTTTGTTAGGAAGTTAAGATGTTGTATTCATTGTTGCATTAAGTATGGGAATGACACTCTCATTCTTAAAAATGGTTTTCCTGGTTCTCCTAACATGGCAACTGATCAACTGGAATCCTGGGTATACACCAAGAGTAATTTGATTTCTTAACAATTGGTTAGCCTGCTAAGTAAGTTTGAGCATCCAATACCATCTTCATTACTGCGAAAATTTCAGTTTATGTGGATAAATGGAGCACTCCTTTCAATGGCTAATCAAAAGAATTTTTTTTAAAAATATTTTCAGCTTAGCTACATAAACTTCAGAAACTGCCCTGTTTACATCTTTGTAGCATTCTAGTTTGATATGTTCAGACAGATGCATAACTGCAGCTTACTGATAATTTTACATCTTTCAGGCTCTGAACAACCTTGGAAGCGTTTATGTGGATTGTGGGAAGCTAGACCTGGCAGCTGAATGCTACATTAACGCCCTGAAGATAGGCCACACCAGAGCGCATCAAGGCCTTGCAAGGGTTCATTTCCTTCGGAACAACAGAACTGGTGCATACGGTGAAATGACCAAACTAATAGAGAAGGCCAGGAACAATGCATCAGCATACGAGAAGAGATCCGAGTACTGTGACCGGGAGCTGACGAAAGCGGACTTGCAGATGGTCACCAAACTCGACCCTCTGCGAGTCTACCCTTACAGATACCGTGCTGCTGGTAAGTGCTACTTCCTGCATGGCATATCCAATTTCTTATGAAATAAAAGCTAGGGTGTGAAATGATTCTGGACCACCAAATTCAAAGCAGATTGAAACTTGCAATATAAAATTCTTGACAGAGTTGTTTAATTGTTAATAGATGTAGGCATGTAGCTCATCTGTGCCCAACTCCTAGTGGTTTGTGCTACTTTAACTAACCAACTACCTCTTCTCCTAACACAAGCTGGTAAGAGGTCAATGTGGGTCTGCCATCTTCTTTGTTCAACTTGATCAGTAGGTGTAACAACCATAACATATTCCATTCAGTTCATGAATTAGCTCATCTGTTTATTGCCTTCATGCTTCCTCAGCTGACGCTGACTCTGTCCTGATTTTGTACCCAGTGCTAATGGACAACCATAAGGAGAAAGAGGCCATTGAGGAGCTGACAAAGGCGATTGCCTTCAAGGCAGACCTGAACCTGCTCCATCTGCGCGCAGCCTTCCATGAGCACATTGGCGACATCTCGAGCGCCCTCCGGGACTGCCGTGCGGCCCTCTCGGTGGACCCCAACCACCAGGAGATGCTGGAGCTTCACCACCGGGTGAACAGCCAGGAACCCTGAACCTCGTGATGTACATATCCGGAGCTCTCTTAGAGAACCAGCCAACCAAATATACCAGTGTATGTTTTGTACCATACACAGCAGATGAATGTAAGGTAGTAGAAGCCATTTAGGTCGTCCCCTTCAAAGCCAAACCCCCATCCCTTGTGTCCCTAATTAGATATGCTGTTTGCCATAGCCTCCTCTTAGTAAATTATTATTGTCGATTGTGATTAAGCCTCCTAATTGTACCCGCCATGTGCCCCAGCAGCCCCATACTGCCAGAATCAAAAAGTTTTGACTGTATCATGTGTAAATGAAATGGGAAAAAAAGAATGGAAGCTTTTGTCGGCGCAAAACTGTCAAACCTGCTGGCCACTTGCTGATCACACTGATTGCGCATGTGCAGATATGCCTCTTGGCTGTTGATCAATGATTATTCAGGGGTGTTCTCTGTTTACCCGTCATCTGTGAGGATTAGCATGGGGTCATTGTTGCTCTGATTGGGGTGAAGACTGATGGAGGGCTACGGCTCGCAGCTTCTGAAAATGAATGGTCAATGAGTGAGGACTGAAGACGTGACTCTCAGGCTGAATGGTTCAGAAATGGTGCACCGGTCTAGTGGAGGGAGAAATCGTAGGATTCCTTTTTTCCCCATAATGAGCAGCACTTGTTGTGCTTGTATGTGACGTTTAGCTGCACTGAATTGACCCAAGCAACAGTGATGATCATATGCTGCGATTTTATGTCACTGATGGCGACATATTTGGAGCAGAAAGAGAACGAGGATTGAGACTTAAATTCTCAGACAAAGCCCCTTCTCAGAAATAGCCATCCTTACCCACTCGTAAGTAGGACTGCACTACAAATTCACCTAAAACATTCTCTAAGAACGCTTTGTATGCTCTCCCTAGCCTTGTGTCCTAAAGCCAAGATCTCTTTGGTAACTTTGCCTCTTGTTTTTCTTCGAACCATTCGCGTCTTTTCGGTTGGTTTGCCAAACAAATCCCAACAAATACGATCTCCATGTGTCCTAAAGCCAAGATCTCCAACACATACGATTTCTAAAAGATATTAGGTGACCGGTGTAACCATCCATGCACAAATTGACTAAAGCTTGAGACCTTTCATCAGCTCCCTTTTTTTGTGCCCAACTGCCGGAAACGTCAAGAAGACTCACGTCATGGGGGCAGCGGCTTCCCCTCCAGCTTTTGTGGTGGATTTTCAGCGGCAAGCTTCCTGTGAGAGGTACGTGAGCGAAAGCGATCTGAATTCGTTGAACACTTCACGGGTGCTGATGATGTCTATCGGATGAGCACGGAATGAGAACAAAGTGTGGATAAGTGCTGAGGTGATGAGATGATAAGCTCTTGGCATATTGGCATCTGCTTCTCAAATACAAAAGTTTAAGATGAAACTTAGCTAAATATGACCTTGGAATCAGGTAAACTTGGCAGAATCTTTTTTTTTGAAGAAATACATTGCAGAATTTAGAGCATCTCCAGCAATGACCTTCAAATTAGACCCTCTACTTCTTGAGTAAGGGCTCCCTCTTTTTTAGGTTAGAGTGTAACATTTTACAGTATTACAATTTTAAACTAAGAAGTCCAATGGGCTGAAATGCCAGACCTCAACAAGAGTTCAGAACACGGATCGGGTTTGTGCCCAAACTTGTTCGCCACAAGGTGAAATTATTGCTAGGCCCACCATGTCTTAGGCCTCGCTAGCCAAGCCCACCGTTCCATTCATCCAATGAACTATCACATACTACTTCTATATAAATTATAGTTTAGGTTACCTTAAAAAATTAGTGATATAATCTTCTCATTATTCATGCAAAAATTTCAAACCATGATAATGTGGATGTGCATGTTAACAAAAGAAAAAGAATCTTTGACCATTTACTATAAACAAATATTTGAATTGGCCATGTAAACAGTATAATTGGATTATAGTTTAAGTTACATCCAAAAATTAGTGATATAATATTCTCATTATTCATGGAAAAATTTCAAACCATGATAATGTGCATATTTATGTTAACAAAAGAAAATAATCATTGGCCATTTGTTATAACAAATATTTGAATTGGCCATGTAAACAGTATAATTGGATTCGTATAATGATTCATGTAAACACATCTTCATATATTAGTTTGCATAATTGCATCCGTTGCATAAGCTTTTGCAACTCCCCTAACGTTTCCCAGTATAGTCACAACCCAAGACTACATCAAAACTCGATGTGCTAACGCTGGTTACTGCACAAAGATCAGAGGGAAATAAAGACAGGAACAAAGACGCCAGCCCACCCCCTTTCTCTGCAACGTGCAAGACCTCGATGGGTTCTTGTGTAGTACTAGAAAGAGGTTATACAGACCGGAGTCGTGGATGTGCATGTTAACAACAACAGGAAACGAACTCTGGCGCTTCATTTACAAACAGGTAAATGAATGAACCATACATACAAATAATAACATTGGATTCTTGTCATTTAAAAATATCTTCGAATAACAGCAGAAAGTAGGTGAAAACAGGTTGACGGGCGGATTTGTAACCACCTACAGGTACAGACACGTTCGCCACGAAACAATTGAAATACAGCACAAACAACAAGCGCATGCCCTGGGGCTGGGAGAGTAGCAAGAGCAGCAAGAGTTACGGCACCAGCTGGGAAGGGCGGCATGCCGTATGCGCACATGTACCAAGCAAATTGAACCCACCTCGCAGCTGCTGCCAGGCAGCCCGATGATCTCCAGCCTGCTTCCAATGGATGTCGTCGGACGAGTTATTTGTGTGTCTATACAAACAGGTTGGAGATCAAGACTCGTGCAAAATAGCAAAAATGTTGCAAACCTGTCCAAGACTCATTCCACCGTCACGATGGGTTCGTTTGCATTCCGAGCGAGCTGGTCCTGGATTTTCTTCTTGAGTTCACCTTTCTTGAGCGCTTCTTCCTGTCTTTCTTCCTCCTTTATCTTGTTCCAGGTCTCAGAATCAGGAGCGGCGTTTACCCTTTCGAAATCCCAGGGAAAGTGAACACGGAGCTGGACTTCGTTGATGCTTGGGAGAAATTCTAGCCCAGAAAAGCAAAACTCATTATCTACACTCCCTTGGAAATGCAGCCGCTCAAGTTTAGGCATAGTTCCTTGTTCAATCTTTACCGTCTTGACCGAGCTTCTTACGGAAAACCTGAGCACCCTGAGGCTTCCGAAAGCTATTCCAGCCTGCGGAGATTTGAAAGCAGGATCTTCCAGAAAACCTGACCATCCCGAAGACAGAACTAGAATTTCAAGCTTCGGTAGTTTCCCAAGGAACTCGAGAAAAGCATCGTGATTCAGGTTGCTAGTGCAAATTAGTTTCACTTTCACGAGATGCGGGAGCTCCTTGATCCATTCCGGCAACGTTTCCAGATTGCCGTACAGCTTGAGGCTCTGCAGGTTTTCTGGAGGCGAGGATATATCGTCCAAGCAGCCACGAAAACCTTCTTTCCCCACCGATCTCACTGACAGTGATTCCAGCCTGCTGAGACTGGAAATGGCCGAGCAGAGTGCTGGGCCATTCTTCTTGTTGATGCCAGTGACTCCTAACTTGCGCAGTCCCGTGAGCATTTTGATGTCCTGTAGAATTGCATTTCCCCTTCCGACATTTACTTCTCTCAATGTGTGCAAGTCTTTCAATTTTCTGATCCCCCTTGGAACAGTAGGGCCTGGTTCATTATCCACTCCCGTCACGAGAGCAGGGAATCTCACACAGCAAGCAAAAGTGCACGCATCACGCCTGGTGAGGGACTTATGGAAAGGGCCATCAATTCCAACAAGAATAGGTAGGCAGCATGTTGTACATTAAACTGTCCTTTGCTCCTGTTACATAATCTAATTTCCGACCAGAATGGATGTACTGTAGCTTCCGAAGCTTGATGATGGTTTTTGGCAGAGCATTTACCCAGGTATCCCTGACGTCTAGCACTTGGAGTTGCCTCAGGTTGCCCAATGAATCTGGCAGTAGATCAATACCACTACATCCTCGTAAAGAAAGGTATTTTAGGTGAAGAAGCTTCCAAATGTTATCAAGGTGATGGTACTTTAGACCATATGTGCCTTCTAAATCAAGCACTCGTAGAAACATCATCTTGTCCGAAATGTAAAATGGCTCACACCACTCAAACACTGACAGTGATCTTATTCGAGAGAGGTCAACTATACTCTCAAACTCACTTTGATCTCCTTGCCAGTTGCTGCTTATAGCAAGATGGCGAATTGTGCCATTGGTGCTCAAGGCACAACCTTCCTCTAATATGAAAACAAGGTTCTCCTCCATTGACTTGGAGATGGCGATGTCACGCATGAGGTCATGAACCTTGCAAGAGTCAATTGATTTCCTACTATAAACTGATTCATGAGATGGTAAAATCATGCTTCTGTTTTTGAGTTCTGTGAAGTAGGTTTCAGCCATTGCATTGGCAGACTTCCCACGCCTCTCGCTTGAGTAACCTTCCACTGTCCATCGACGCACCAAACGCCTCCGACTAATGATGTGGTCTTCAGGAAAAATGGATAGATATAGGAAGCATGACTTGAGATGATACGGTAAACCATCATAACTCTTTTCAAGGATGGTTCTTATCATCCCAAGCTCTGGATTCATCTCCAACTCAGCATTGATATTCTCATTCAAGATTCTCCACTCGTCTCTAGTCTTTGGACGGCTTGCCAAGTAACCACCTATTGTAACTATTGCAAGGGGAAGTCCACCACACTTCTTTAAGATCTTGTGTGCTTCTTGAGTCAACTCAGGATTCTTCTTGATTAAATCTGCAGCCTTCAGAACCGGAACCTCACCACACTTCTTGAGGATTTGGTTTACTTCTTGAGGAATGTTGAGTACTCTATCCTGCTTGTGATGAGTGAATTGTCAACCGTGCGGTGTGATCGTGCGCTTGGTCTTTGGATTGCAGGTACACGGGCGTCGAGTGTTGACGGAGAGTTGCCGTGGAGGAGCTCAGGCCGGGCGGCAGCTGTGGCGTCCACTCCTGGATTGAGGGCACAAGCGGCGATGGAAGGCGGGTTTCTTGGTTTGCGCCACAAAACCAAGCAGGCGGACGGCGGTTGAAGACGCCAAGTCGTGGAGGCACGGGCGTCGGTCTCGGGACTGACGGAGGCAACGGGCGTCGACGGCGTCTAGGGCCTCGCTGCGGGCGAGGAGGTGACGGGCGTCGGGCGGCGTCTAGGGCCGTCAGAAGGCCGAGGCGGGAACGACGTCTAGGGCCACGGCGTGGAGGCGGGAATCTTCCCGCGCGTGAGGTTTTGGCGGTTTTCTCAAAACCGGCCACCTACCCGGGTTTCGCGGACCCTCCAAAACCGCGGACTGGATCTTCATCAAGACGGCGGCATCGCGGAGAAGACTTCGTTTCGAAGAAAGAACCTCGGCCGTCGGATGAGATCGTTGTACAGGGGGTGCTGCAGGCCAACCGGTCTGACCGGTCCCTGGCACCGGTCTGACCGGTCTAACACACCGGTCTGACCGGTCCAGCGTACCGGTCTGACCGGTCCCGCGGGTATAAATACCCCTTCACTTGTGTTAGGTTAATTGCGGCTTTTGTAATATGTTCGTGGACACCTCTGTTCTCCAGGCCGCCGCCCCTGTGTTTTCCTCCCCCTGTTTCTCTCTTTAGTGTAGATTTGTCCATGGATTTGTGAAAGTTTGTATTGGATTTGATTGGGAAAGGAGGCCCTATCCTCCTTGTGCCCTCTGGGCTTTTGAATCAATCCAATCCCGTCCCTCTTGTGCTTTTTGTGTTGGATTTTCGTTTTGGTTTTGATGCACTTGATTGCGACGGTTCGTAGGGCTCTTTGGATTGATTTCTGCGCTTCTAGCTTCGTGCCAATCCCTCTGGAATCATGAGCTCTTCAGAATTGAAGTTCTTGAGTAGTTGAGAAAACCCCAATCCCTTTTGATTTCTCCCTTAATTCTCTAGATTCGTTGATCTTTAGGCCGAGATCTCTTGGGGATATGTTCACGGGGTAGGGGCGAAGCAATCCCCCAAGTTTCATCGACTTTCGTTGTCGTTTGATCAAGATTCACCATTTGAATCCTTTTTCTCGGGGGTTTTCTGGGTGCTACCGGTCAGACCGGTAGGCACGACCGGTCAGACCGGTCCAGCGCACCGGTCAGACCGGTATAGCGCACCGGTCAGACCGGTCCTGGCAGTTCAGTGCTGAAGATTTTCCAATTCACTTCCGTGTTGCTTCGTTGTTTCGCTCGCTCATTCGAGGGTCTTTGTGTTGGGTTAGCTTTTCGATAGCTACTCCAAACTTTGGTCAGAACGCTTGAGGGCTTGGGCGATTTTGGGATATAGGCCGACGATTCGAATTTCGAAGAAATTTTGATCGGCTGCCATTCACCCCCCCTCTGGTCGCCGGCTTCGGTCCCACAATTGGTATCAGAGCTTGGTTGAGGTTTTCAGTACCTTAACCGGTTCGAAAACCACTCGGCGACCATGGCGAGTCTTGGTAAGATCCCGGTGTTTTCCGGCGAGGACTATGCCTACTGGAAGGTTCGCATGAGAGCCTTCTTGCAGAGCATGGGAGCCGAGGTCTGGGAGATTACCAAGAACCAGCTTTACGAGGTGCTGGCTGTTCGGACCACGGCTCTTCAGGTGACCCAGCACGAGGCTAACGCCAAGGCCGTCAATGTCTTGTTCGCTGGCGTTTCTCGTGCGGAGTTCTCACGCGTCCAGGGTTTTCAGGAAGCCCACAAGATTTGGACGTGCCTTGAGAACTACCACGAGGGTACACCTCAGGTGAAGGCCAGACTGTTCGAGACTCACCGGCGTGAGTACGAGAACTTCACACAGGAGCCGGGTGAGAGCATTGACCTGATGTTCAGTCGTTTTCAGTCGATTGTGAACAAGGTCAATGCGAACAGATCTGCTGGTGCCCTTGAGTACACAGAGCACGAGAAGGCTCTCAAGTTGCTCTACGCACTTGACCGCTCTGTGTGGGATCTCAAGGTGAACACGATCATTGAGTCTGCAGGCTATGAGACTCTGACCGTGAACGAGCTTTTCAGCAAGCTCAAGGGCACGGAGGTGGATAACCAGACACGAGCCAAGCTCAATGGTGCCCCTCCTTCCAAGAGCGTCGCTCTTGTGACTGGCCCAGGTGGATCGAGCTCTAACGCTAACTCTGCTCTTGGCTTTTCTCTTGCCTCTTTGCCTTCTGTTTCAGATGAGCAGCTGGAGACGCTGGGCGACGACGACTTGTGCCTCCTCATCAGCAAGTTCCAGCGCGTCTACCACAATAGGCAGAGGAAGAAGAACCCCGGGTGCTACAACTGCGGCGATCTGAACCACTTCATCGCCGATTGCCCCAAGAAGTCCGGTGGTGGCCAGAACAACTCCTTCGACTACTACCGCCACCGCGACCGCGACGAGGGAGGCTCCAACAAGGAGCGTCAGCGCCACAAGCACCGCAGTCGTGACTGGGGAGGACGCTTCGACAAGGAGTCGCTCAAGAAGCGCTTCCAGTACAAGGCCAAGAAGCGGGAGAAGGCCTTCCTGGCGTAGCTCAGCGACCTCGACAAGAGCTCCGACACCGACCGCTCTTCTTCACCGACCTCCGACGACGACGACAAGAAGAAGAAGAAGCGGGACAAGGAAGCCACCGGCTTCATCGGCCTTTGCTTGGCGGCCGGTCGGCGCAAGAGCTTCTGCACCATGGCAGGCGAAGCCGATGGTGCTCGTGCGTCTTCAGGTGGACACGCTACACCGACGCACTCCGGCTCTTCTCCTGGATCCGAGAGCGATTCAGAGGTAAACTCCACAATCGACTTGCTTGATACAGAGGTTAGGGAGTTGTACGCCGCTCTCGACAACCAGAAGAGGCTGCTTAAGGAAGCAGCCAGAGAGCGTAGAAAGCTTAGGGCTGAGCTGGCTTGTGCTAGGGAGAAGTCTAGTGAGGATGAGTGCGCTGGCTGCATATCTCACATGAACGATCTTGTTGCTCTCCGTGCCAAGCATGATGAGAACGTCGCGAACTTAGATGTTGCTAAGACTTCGCTTTCTGACGTGTCTCATGAGCTAGCCAAGGCCAAGCATGAGCTTGAACTTGTCAAGGACGCTCCCATTGTTAGTGATGTGCTTGAATGCGATGAGTGTCCTATTTTCAAGTCTGATCTAGCTTCTTTGCAGTCCAAGTTTGCTACTGTTGTTTGTGAATTAGAGGAGCTTAGATCTAGGCCTGTTTTGCTTGGCGCTTGTAAGCTTTGTCCCACGCTTAGGTTGGAGCTAGAGGAGAAGAACGCTTTGATCAAGTCTTTTGGAAAGACTAAGGTCGTAGAGTCTAGCCCACCTATTGACTGCTCTGTTTGCCCTGGTTTGATTGCTGATTTAGATAGTCTTGCAGTAGAGAAAGCCAACTTAGAGGATGAGAATACCTATCTTAGGGCGATTCTGAGTTGGGTCTCTAGCAGTGAGCCGCAGTTGGGCATGATGATTAAGCAGTTCAAGCGTGGTGATGACTTTGGGGTCGGTTACATGTACATGAAGTCAGACTTTGACAAGTTGTACGGTAAGATTGGCAAGGCTGCTGGAAACACTGCTAGCACGAGCACGCAGCCTTCGCTTGTTGACCCCGCGGATGGTGTGCTTAAAGAACCACCGAAAGCACCTCCGCAGAAGCAGGTTTGGGTTCCAAAGCCCAATGAGCTGAGGAACTCCCTCGACACGCTCCCTGTTGCCACAGCCCAGGTTGCCCAGAAGAAGAGGGCTGCTCCTCCCCGTCCGCAGGCTAGGCCTCCATCTCCCAAGCGTGAGGTGAGGTACCACTGCGAGTTCTGTGACAGGGAATGTCACCTGGAGGAGTTTTGCTTCAGGAGGAAGCGGGCTGTGAGGTGAGAGCAGGAGAGACAGAACGCGGACATGTACTCTGCTCGGGTGCATGGTCCTTCTCGGCGTGGTGGTAGGCAAGATGCTAGGGCGCGCCGTGTAGGTGGAGGTCAGGGAGACGGTGGTGGATACTGTGCTCCAGCAGGTGGTTGCTTTGCCGGCTGTGCTCCTGGTCGTTTTCAGTACGGCTATGGACCACGAGACCGAGGCTTTGGAGGAAGTTTTGAGGCTCCACGCTTTCCTCGCGGTGGTGTTCGTCAGTCACGCGGTAGACGGGACGAGGGATACGCTTTGTCTGGTTTTGCTAACCCTTCTGTAGAGCAAATGGCTCGACACTGGTTTGCTTCTCACTTTGCTAACCCCAGTGTTGAGACATTTGCTCACCCTTTGTCTCACTACTGATGAGCAGGTCGGAGGCTTGGAGAACAGGTGGATCATGGACTCCGGTTGTTCGCGCCACATGACCGGAAATGACAAATGGTTCTCCAGCCTCACCCCGATGCGCTCAAAGGAGTACATTGTGTTCGGGGATAATGGAAGAGGAAAGGTATGTGGACTTGGCGCTGTTCGAGTTTTTGATCGCTTTACCCTGAGAGAAGTTGCTTTGGTTTCGAATCTTGGTTTTAATTTGCTCTCTGTTTCGTAACTTCTTGATGAGGGGTTTGAGGTTCGCTTCAAGGAGGGCTGTTCGCGTGTTTTGGATTCCAGGGGAGATTTGGTTTGCCGGATTACACCTCGCGATCGAGTTTTCTTGGTTGACTTCTCTGGAACTCCTTTTGGCCCTTCTCATTGCTTGATGGCTGGTCCTTCTTCTGATTTGTGGAAGTGGCATAGGAGACTAGGACATTTGAGCTTCGATTTGTTGTCGAGATTGAGCTCACTTGGCCTGATCCGAGGATTGCCCAAACTGAAGTTTGAGAAGAACCTTGTTTGCCATCCGTGTCGCCACGGGAAAATGATTGCCGCTTCTCATCCGCCTGTTAATCAGGTGATGACTTCTCACCCTGGAGAGTTGCTACACATGGACACTGTTGGTCCTTCCAGGGTGATGTCTGTTGGTGGGAAGTGGTACGTGCTTGTGATTGTGGATGACTTTTCTCGCTATTCTTGGGTCTTTTTCATGAGAACCAAGGATGAGGCTTTCGAGTTTGTTCGAGACTTGATCTTGAGATTGAAAAACGAGCTACCCCAGGCCATGCGAGCGATCCGCTCTGACAATAGCACAGAATTCAAAAACGCTCGTTTTGATGTCTTTTGCAGTGATCAAGGTCTTGAACACCAGTATTCTTCTCCCTACACTCCACAGCAGAATGGAGTTGTAGAGCGGAAGAATCGGACGCTGGTTGAGATGGCGAGGACGATGCTCGATGAGCATAGGACTCCTCGCAAATACTGGGCTGAGGCGGTTAACACCGCTTGTTACGTGTCCAACCGCATTTTCTTGCGTGCTTTCATGCACAGGACTTCTTATGAGTTGCGGTTTGGACGCCAGCCCCGTGTTGACCATCTCAGAGTTTTCGGTTGCCGGTGCTTTGTGCTGAAAGATGGAAATCTTGATAAGTTTGAGTCTCGCTCGTCTGACGGTGTTTTTCTCGGTTATGCATCTCACTCTAGAGCGTACCGTGTGCTGATTATTGATACTAACATCGTCAGAGAGACTTGTGAAGTCACTTTCGACGAGACTGCACCGTGCAATTCTTCTGTCTTTGAAGTTGCAGGAGATGATGAGCTCGGCACCTCCATCTTTGAAGATGAGGAGGAAGAAGCTGCAGATGGCGAGGCTGAGGCTACCACGCGTGCTGTGGACCCAGCTATCTCTGCTACGAGCTCGGACGATGATGACGGCCCCGATCCGACTACGTCTACTTCACGGGGGTTGTTCGAGGAGGTGACTCAGGCTACACCAGCTGATCTTGAGGAGACACCAGCTTTGGTTGAGGAGGAGGCGACTTCGACACGGGAAGCACCGCGACACATTCAGCGCCGCCATCCACCTCAACAGATGCTAGGTGATCTCAACGAGCGAGTCACCCGGTCCAAGGTAACAAGTATCGCTGGCTTTGCTCATTCAGCGTTTGTTGCCTCTTTTGAGCCCAAAGATATTGGACACGCTCTTTCTGATTCTAATTGGGTCAATGCCATGCATGAGGAACTTGAAAATTTTGAAAGAAACCAAGTTTGGGTCTTAGTCGAGCCTCTACCTGCTTGTAATCCCATCGGAACGAAGTGGGTTTTCAAAAACAAGCAGGGTGAGGATGGTTTGGTTGTTCGAAACAAGGCTCGTCTTGTTGCCCAGGGGTTTTGTCAAAAAGAGGGTATTGATTTTGAGGAAACTTTTGCCCCTGTTGCTCGTTTGGAAGCTATTCGAATCTTTCTTGCATTTGCTGCTTCCAAGGGTTTTAAGGTTTTCCAAATGGATGTTAAATCTGCCTTCTTGAATGGTTTTATCGAAGAAGAGGTTTATGTAAAGCAACCCCCTGGTTTCGAAAATCCCAAGTTTCCAAACCGCGTTTATAAACTTCAGAAAGCTCTTTACGGTTTGAAACAGGCACCTAGAGCTTGGTATGATAGATTGAAAACCTTTTTGCTGGCTCAGGGCTTTAAAATGGGATGCGTTGATAAGACTTTGTTCCTCATGCGATCTGGCACTGATTTCCTTTTGGTTCAGATATACGTGGATGATATTATCTTTGGTGGCTCTTCTCACGCTCTTGTCTCCAAGTTTTCTGAGCAGATGTCCAGGGAGTTCGAGATGAGCATGATGGGTGAGTTGCAGTTCTTCCTCGGGCTGCAGATCAAGCAAACTCCTCAGGGCACTTTTGTCCATCAAGCCAAGTACACTAGAGACTTGCTGCGGAAGTTCGACATGAGCGACTTGTCTCCTCAACCGACTCCGATCAGCACATCGACGGCGCTTGATGAGGACTTGGACGGCGAGGCGGTGGACCAGAAGGAGTACAGGAGCATGATCGGCTCTCTCCTGTACCTGACGGCGACGCGACCGGACATCCAGTTCGGCGTCTGCCTCTGCGCGCGGTATCAGGCTTCGCCGCGCACCTCCCACAGGCAGGTGGTGAAACGCATCTTCAGGTATTTGAAATTCACCCCTGAATTTGGTTTTTGGTATTCTGCGGATTCTTCTCTGGTTTTGGTGGGCTTTTCTGATGCCGATTTCGGTGGGTGTCGGTTGGATCGCAAGTCGACATCCGGCACTTGTCAATTTCTCGGTACATCATTGGTGTCTTGGTCCTCTCGCAATCAGGCTAGCGTAGCGCTTTCTTCCACAGAAGCTGAGTATGTTGCCGCTGCTAGCTGCTGCTCCCAGATACTTTGGATGAAACAAACCTTGCAGGATTATGGCTTGAGTTTCGGTAGGGTTCCCATCTTTGTAGACAACATGTCAGCCATTAGCATTGCAAAGAACCCTGTCCTACACTCCAGAACCAAGCACATAGACATCCGATTCCATTTCCTGCGAGACAACCATGAGAGAGGACACATAGACTTGATCCATGTCCCTTCTGAGAGGCAAACTGCAGATATCCTCACCAAACCGCTAGAACAGGACACCTTTGCTCGCTTGCGAGGGGAGCTTGGGGTTTGTTACCCCTTTTGATCGCTGACTTTTTTTTTGGTTAGCTTGGTAGGTCTTTGTTTTGCTTCTCTTTGTTTTCTAGGTTTGGTAGTTGCATTGTGCATATGCATTGTACATATTTGCATTTTGCATTGTCTCACTTGCACTAGCATTCTTGTATACATTGCTATGATCTTCTAGTGCCTGCTAGTGTGAGTTGATAAAGTTGATCATGTATAGCTTGCTCCATTATGTATATGACATCATCTGAGTTAAGCTATTTTGATTTGAAAATCTGAAAACATGATCACCCTACTTTGGCTACTAGCATATTAGGGCGTGTTGATGTGCTTTGCTATCTTATTCATGCTAGTATAGCCTTATGTTTAGCAATTCATACTTGAAATAATCTAAATCTGATAAAATTGCTTGAACTGTTCTCGAAATGGATTGAAAAGATCCAGGTGGGATTGCTTGTCGCACTGATCGAGCTTTCGGGACGGCTCACTTTGCACTTGTGAGAACCCGGGCAAGGCTGTGCATGACTGAAACGAGTGCTTTAAGCTTCTGATTGTCTGTTGGCATAGGCTTGGCCTCGTTGCTAAGTAAAGCATGACAAGCTTTCAACCCCTGGCATTAAGAATTGCTTGATATAAATTTGATTGAAAAATGAATATTCGCAACATGTTTTGGCTGGTTTGGCTCACCTGTATGAGTTTGAGTAGCACTGCTTTCCATTCCCTACTTGTTAGTGCTAGATCATGGGTGATGCTTTTATTTCTCCTAAACTGAACTTGCCTAGCTCTAGACTGATTTGATATACCCTGTTGAGCTAGATGCAGGTCTTGTTTATGTATGCACACATGCTTGAGACTAGATGTTGCTCATATCTTTGTATCCCTGAATGCTTTCACTTACACCTCCTGCATTGCATTCATTGCATAGCATCTGTTCAGGGGGAGTCTCAGCTTCAGGGGGAGCTCTAGGTCTTTGTAGCCTTGATGTGTGCATGTGCCAACAAGGGGGAGAATTTTGAGAGAAGTGATCGAACAAGGGGGAGACTTGTTTGATTTTTGAAAAACTTGTTGAGCACAGGGCTTTGTGAGTGCATCATTTTGGGAGAGTTGCACTTGTGAGAGGGAAAAACTTTGTTTGAGGAGTTTCTGCTTTGGTTTGGCTCCTGGTTTCCCCGTTTTCCCTCTGCTTCTTGCATGACTGCGTCGAGCGTTACCTCTGTCTTTGAGGAGTCATGTTTTGGCTTTTGATCGATTGTGTCGAGCCGTTGCCCTTGTCTTAGGGGATCGATCTCTGCTTGAGTATGTGACTATTTCTGCCTTTCTGAGCTTTTTGTCACTTGCTTGAGTTCTTCACTTCTGCTTCTTTTTATCACTTCTCTTGGTTCGTTTGTGGTGTGTTGACAATGCACTCATCAAGGGGGATATTGAGGAATGTTGAGTACTCTATCCTGCTTGTGATGAGTGAATTGTCAACCGTGCGGTGTGATCGTGCGCTTGGTCTTTGGATTGCAGGTACACGGGCGTCGAGTGTTGACGGAGAGTTGCCGTGGAGGAGCTCAGGCCGGGCGGCAGCTGTGGCGTCCACTCCTGGATTGAGGGCGCAAGCGGCGATGGAAGGCGGGTTTCTTGGTTTGCGCCACAAAACCAAGCAGGCGGACGGCGGTTGAAGACGCCAAGTCGTGGAGGCACGGGCGTCGGTCTCAGGACTGACGGAGGCAACGGGCGTCAACGGCGTCTAGGGCCTCGCTGCGGGTGAGGAGGTGACGGGCGTCGGGCGGCGTCTAGGGCCGTCAGAAGGCCGAGGCGGGAACGACGTCTAGGGCCACGGCGTGGAGGCGGGAATCTTCCCGCGCGTGAGGTTTTGGCGGTTTTCTCAAAACCGGCCACCTACCCGGGTTTCGCGGACCCTCCAAAACCGCGGACTGGATCTTCATCAAGACGGCGGCATCGCGGAGAAGACTTCGTTTCGAAGAAAGAACCTCGGCCGTCGGATGAGATCGTTGTACAGGGGGTGCTGCAGGCCAACCGGTCTGACCGGTCCCTGGCACCGGTCTGACCGGTCTAACACACCGGTCTGACCGGTCCAGCGTACCGGTCTGACCGGTCCCGCGGGTATAAATACCCCTTCACTTGTGTTAGGTTAATTGCGGCTTTTGTAATCTGTTCGTGGACACCTCTGTTCTCCAGGCCGCCGCCCCTGTGTTTTCCTCCCCCTGTTTCTCTCTTTAGTGTAGATTTGTCCATGGATTTGTGAAAGTTTGTATTGGATTTGATTGGGAAAGGAGGCCCTATCCTCCTTGTGCCCTCTGGGCTTTTGAATCAATCCAATCCCGTCCCTCTTGTGCTTTTTGTGTTGGATTTTCGTTTTGGTTTTGATGCACTTGATTGCGACGGTTCGTAGGGCTCTTTGGATTGATTTCTGCGCTTCTAGCTTCGTGCCAATCCCTCTGGAATCATGAGCTCTTCAGAATTGAAGTTCTTGAGTAGTTGAGAAAACCCCAATCCCTTTTGATTTCTCCCTTAATTCTCTAGATTCGTTGATCTTTAGGCCGAGATCTCTTGGGGATATGTTCACGGGGTAGGGGCGAAGCAATCCCCCAAGTTTCATCGACTTTCGTTGTCGTTTGATCAAGATTCACCATTTGAATCCTTTTTCTCGGGGGTTTTCTGGGTGCTACCGGTCAGACCGGTAGGCACGACCGGTCAGACCGGTCCAGCGCACCGGTCAGACCGGTATAGCGCACCGGTCAGACCGGTCCTGGCAGTTCAGTGCTGAAGATTTTCCAATTCGCTTCCGTGTTGCTTCGTTGTTTCGCTCGCTCGTTCGAGGGTCTTTGTGTTGGGTTAGCTTTTCGATAGCTACTCCAAACTTTGGTCAGAACGCTTGAGGGCTTGGGCGATTTTGGGATATAGGCCGACGATTCGAATTTCGAAGAAATTTTGATCGGCTCCCATTCACCCCCCTCTGGTCGCCGGCTTCGGTCCCACACTTCTCCAACCAACTCTGGATTCTTATTGACAAATTCTGTGTCCTTCCCAAATACCTGTTTTAACGCAATCGAAGTATTTCAGTACTCCAAAGTATAAAGGAATATTGTGTGTTGAGCATTCTTAAATTACTATACTCCTTCGGGTTAAAAATTATGTTAAATATTCATTTCAAAATGACGCCAAAAATTCATGTGTTAGACCCCAATAACACTCGACTCTTTTGTTATTATATGACGCTAGATCTAATTTTAATTACTTAACTAATAACTGCATGGCTAAAAATGAGGTGTGGGAAACCCCTAAAATACTAGTGACGTATAGATAGTCCCCAAAATTAAAGACCAAATTATACATGACATTCACTTGAAGTGAGATATGCTTCACCATGAAGAAACAAGAGGGAAAAAACAAAGCTATTTTTCTTAAAAAAATTATTTAATATACATGTTAAATTATTTATATTTTTAGCAATATCTCAAATTATTATTATGCTTGAAAGTTTTACTAACAAACTTCAACACTACCTCTCATATGTCGATTTTATCTTCTCTGCAAAGCAAGCTAGACGTAACATGGAATTCAGCTTTCATGGACAGCAAGCAGGAGATAATTAAGTAAACTGTAAACTGCAGCAATTCAATTCACTTGTACTCGAATACTTCCCCTATATGCACATATAGGCTCCCTTAGGCCTCAAACTTAGAAATAGAAGTTGGATGTAATTATTTTATTTAATCGCAAGCCTGATATCATATTTAGTTGCATGCACCAATCATTTTAAATATTTAAACTAATGGAAAAGGATGCACAATTCATCATTATCGATCATAATGGTCCGATCACTCAACTTACTAGCAAATTGTCAAAACAGTATGTATGTTCCCTTGTGCCCCCGGCGTATGGGCAATAGTCCCTACTCCATTCCTACTATGTTAATCATCTCTAATCTCTACATATTACTAGTATTAATACTATTTCAATAAAGCAAAAGGGAGAAAGTCTATTTTATTACCTTTTGGCTGAAGAGATCAAGTGCGTCCTCTTCTTTCAGAACTTCAAGGTTGCGCACAGTTTCGTCATTCCCTGAACAATGGTGTGCAATATTCTCTTTCCTTGTAGTCACAATTATTCGAGTTGTCTTTCCAATCCAACAGGACCCTTGCATTATCTCATCCCATTCTGCAATAGATGACAAATCATCCAGTACAATCATGCAACGCTTCATCTCTAAAAGTTTTTTCAATTGCTTAGTCAACGCTTCAACCTCCACCATTGCAAATGATCCATTCTTGCTGGCACTATTTTTCAACAGTTCTTCCTTCTTAGTAGACTCTTTTTGTAATTGCACAACCAAACTCCTAAGGAGATCTGCAGGATTGAAAGGATGCATGATTGTGACAAAAGCACGCCTCTCAAACACGTCATTCAGTTTTGGGCTTTGATAAACACTGTTGACTAGCGTGGTTTTTCCAAGACCACCCATTCCCCATACAGAGATAACCAGACCGAATCGGCTATCCTTGTTTGAAATTAAGTCTATAATGTCAGATATTTCTTTATACCTTCCAATAAGATGAGATTCCTCCAAATCACCAACACTAGTCCTGATGCGAGTGAGAGTTCTTTTCACCTCCATTTCAGCAGCATCCTTAGATTGATCTTCTATTATCTCACAAGGTTCCAGCGCATGGCCATTTCTGCTTGTTGTGGCTGTATCTGAGCTAGACGTTGGCTCAACTGAATCCTTTCCCCTTCGTGAACCCTAAACAAAAGAAAGCAATGGTTAGGATCATCCTTTAGCTTCCATTTTCTTGGGCATGTCAGCCCTTTTTTCAGCCTTGTCAGAATGTATAAAGTTATTATCATTTTTCTTTCCTTTGTTGTTATGTGTATCTATAACTTACTATACAAAATTTATGTAATTTTTAGCCAATATATTAATTAAAAGATATCAGCCTGTGCAGCTGGAACGCTGGGCAGTCGTGGCTGTTTTTTTCACTGTAGAAGTACCATCAGCTACGGTGTCGTGCTCTCGGTAGCAGCACCAGCCGCTGTTGGTGGCCAGCGAACCGAACAGGTTGCATGGCCCTGTTTGTTTCTTTAGATCTAGAATTCTAGATCATGGAATTTTGCCATTTAAGAGTATTAAATAAAATGTATTTGCAAAATATTTTCACATATGAGTGTAATTTGGCGCGACAAATCTAATGAACCTAATTAAGCCATGATTTACTATAATAATGCTACAATAACCATTCACTAATCATAAATTACTATACTCATTACAATTATCTCGCAAAATAGGTCTAGAATTCTGCAATTAGTTTTATAATCTATTATATTATTAAAGGAGTGTTAAAAGAAGCCACCACGTTCGCCGAGAGGGTCTAGAAATTCCCACATTAATCTAAAAAAGAGAAGAATTTGCACCGTTGGATTTTATAAAGATCTAACGGTTCAAAATAACTCAAGAGTTCATATCAAATACGATTAATAAATAGCTAATTTCGGATTTAAAAAATTAAGGAAAATTAAGACATGGCAAAGAGTCCATGCTGAATACTATTAGTAAATAGTTTAATTCGGAATTAAAAAAATAAGGAAATTAGGGCTTAATCAAAGAGTCCATGTTGAATACAATTACTAAATAGGAAAATTCTGACTTATCAAATTAAAAAAATAGCATTACCACTAGATAAAAATTAAAAAATTAAAAAAAAGACATGACAAAGAGTCCATACCAAATACGATTAGTAAATATAGCTTAATTTGGAATTAAAAAAATAAGGAAATTAGGACTTAACCAAAGAGTCCATGTTGAATACAATTACTAAATAAGCAAATTCGGAATTATAAAATTTAAAAAATTAGCATTGGCACACGACAAAAAAATTATTATTAGCCAAATAGCTAAATTAAAAATTAAAAGAATAAAAAAATTGGCATCAAATATGATTAATAAATAGATAAATGCAAGAACTAGAATAAAAAAATTATTGTTGATATGTGATGGCTGTCCAACTGTTGTCAGTTGACTAATTTTTTAGTATGTCATATTGTTAGTACCTGTTAAAAGTTTTGCAAACGGATTATGCGTTCTGGACGATTGAAGAAGAGGGGGGCATGGGTAATACGTGAGCTTGATGGAAAAACATATGTTTTAGAATTAATCTGGACTGTTAATACCTCTTTGCAAAGAGATAATGTTGACTTGAATTCCTACCAACTACTGGTAGCTAGCAGCACGGTGGTCGCAAGCAACAGGCTGGCAGAGGGAGCCTCCGACGCGATGTGCCCCCGGTGTCGTGGCACTGCCCCGACGTGAAGGGATGTCGAAGATGGATGGACGGACGATTTCGTGATGATGATGGAGTAAAGAAACGCGATGAGATGTCAAATACGATTAATAAATAGCTAATTTTGAATTTAAAAAATTTTAAAAAAGACATGACAAAGAGTCCATGTTGAATACAATTACTAAATAAGCAAATTCGGAATTATAAAATTAAAAAAATTAGCATTGGCACACGACAAAAAAATTATTATTAGCCAAATAGCTAAATTAAAAATTAAAAGTATAAAAAATTGGCATCAAATATGATTAATAAATAGATAAATGCAAGAACTAGAATAAAAAAAATTGTTGATATGTGTAGTGATTATGAATCATATTAAGAAGAAAAATAGCTAAATAAATAGTATCAAATGCAATAATAAAAATCCAAGTTTGAGTTTCATGGCAAATAAAGTTAATAAATAGATGTATGGGAAAAATCAGGGAGTTAGTCATGTGAGGAATCAAATAGCATAGATAATTATTAACATTATTATCCCCATCTAATCTTCTACAAGTACACACTAGGCATGGAACACAAATGTGATCGATACCTCTAAAGAAGTATAGAGAAAGAGAAGATAAAAAGATAAAGAAGCACCAAGATTGAACGGGTAAGGAAAGTAGAAAAAAGAGAATAGAAAAAGAAGGCAGGAAAAATGAGAAAATGAGGGCAAAAGAAAAGGACAAAAGTGAATTTATTGGTTTTGTCTATAAATAATATCATTAGAATGAGAAAAATATTAAATTATAGCCATGTCCTGTTGGACATTTGACATCTTTCATATATTCATGAAAAAATAGAAGAAGCGGTTCTACCGAACGGTTTTCAAAACAGCTCTATATCCATAAAAAAGTTGCTCCATCAAAGAAGCCACAATTGAAATTATTTTAGCCACAGATACAGGCCTGAAGCCCTGCTAATCTATCTCAAAGTCGATTGCCTATAGTACAAAATCAAATGATTCAAACAAATGTACGTTGTCGATGCTCCTCTTCACTCAGAAAAAAAACTCTGAATAATACTAAACAGGAAACTTCTCCATTAGATGCATCGGATGCGATACACACTAATTGATTTCAAATATACCGAGGAACAAAATAGAAGACAGAGAAATCAATAAAATTACTAGAGAAAATGAAAAATAAAGAAAAGAGTTAGAAACAACAACAAAGATATATATGGAACTATCTATCACCGAGATGACAAAACTCTAAAGTAGACCAATATATGCAGTCATATGGGCTAAAAACAAATAAATTGTGCAGTAACCAAAGTGGGAAAAATAATAATAGGTTCGGTTAAATAAAAAATTTAAAACATATATGCATTAACATAGCACGCATATATATAAGTTTTGCATAATATTTATTTACCAAAGCCAGCAGGAGGCCTCAACTTATTTTTTAACATAACTTTTTTTTGTCTAATCCATGATCATTTTTATTTCGCTCCGATGATGAGTCAGGTCTAGATCTACTAGATGCTACTTAAGTGCTCTAACAACTACACTAGATATATTTTCGCTAAATATTAATCAAAATATTGCAAGATACAAATCGAACTCCAACATCTAAGTTACAGATTGTTGGCAAACATAACTATCAAATACATATAAATATATTTCATAATTATAAAAAACTTTATATGAATACAATTATGTACAATTTGCTCCGTATTCAAGGTGATCCAAAATTGAATTCAATCCTCAAATTTAGATTTTGCAAGTTTAAGTACTAAAATATACAACTATAATATAGAATAAAGCAACATAAAAAATGATGATGGATATGAACTCCTATGCATAGAAAGCTGCAAGTAGTATAATATTCAACAAGAGCAAATGAGAGGTAAATAAATTACAAAATACATCTCTTCTGTCAATGTAAATATTTTTAAAGAATTAAATAAAAAATTAGCTACCCGTGCTATTAGCGCGGGCCACCTTGTTAGTTAGATATTATTTAATACTCTAAATAGCAAGGTTGTTTGATCTAAAATCTAGAGCGCCTGTATCGCCCACCTCCCCTCCGTCCCCCGCCGGCGGTTTTTTCTTCGTCCAACCTCCCCAATCCATTTTTTTTCCTTCGGTCTTATCCCATTCAGCTTCGAATAGATCGTGGGCCATTCCGTTTCCCGATTTGTGGCGATGCACAGCCTCCCGCCGGCGACCCTCCCGTATCGCCCCGGCGAGCTTCAGACGTCCGCGGCGGGCTCCGGTTCACCCCCTCTTGCCGCGCCGCCGAGAGCCTCCCGCCGGCGCGCCACATCCTCCCACTGGCGCCCCGGCAAGACCCTGCGCCGTCGGCGACCCTCCTGGCGATGCGTTGCTTTTCCGTCCCGTGCCTCCCCGGTGAGCTGCAGGCATCCGTGCAGCGTGGTCACAACAACGCTCTGTTGAAGATACGTTGCCGGCGGCGCAAGGTGTCGTTCTTGCCCTCCGTCGCAGATCCCCTGCGCCCCGACACCACAGCCTCCACCACACCATTGTGCTTGGCCGCTACCGATTCCGTCGATGTTCGCCATCTGTGAGCCCACATCCGTCTTTCCCATTATCTTCTCTCTTCACTCGCCCCCTTTAAATATCTCACCAGGTGATTTCTTTTGATCTGTTGCCTTATATTAATATATGTTCCAAGAAATCCGGATTGGGTGAGATCTCATCCAATTGGCTGCTGTTCCAGTCCCTAACGTGATGAGTTTGTGACTCTCATTGATGGCGGGATCCATCCTGATGCGTGGTCACCCATCCCTGGCTGGCGAGCTGGTGGCATGGCTGACGAGCTGGTGGCCATGAGCAGATGCACAACGATGTGCAACAACACAGAAACACCGAATCAAGCATCCAGCAGAGAGGACAAGTGCCTTGCCCCTGCCCTCTGGTGCCTTGCCCCTTTGTGCTTTCTTCTATGTGCTTTCTTCTATTATCAACTGGTGCATTGTATTCTCTTTGTGAAACTCCACTGGTGCATTTGTTCAGGAGGGGATTTTTTTGTTTGCTAATTAATCTCCGAGTCCAACGTATGTGGATAGTTGTAGATAACATCTCTCGGCAGAGTTATGATTACTAGATTAGCTAGAAAATTATTTGGCAGATTTTGCTGAATTTATTGATTGATAGTTCAGTTTATTTTAGCAGACAATTTGCAAATTATTACAGCGTCAGTGTGCTTGTGAGCTTCTACCTGCTAGCCTGCTACTGCCTGTGTGGTTTTGGCCGGTGGCCACTGCATTCAGTACACTAGAACATGCTTGGTGATCAACACTAGGTGTTATGTGCTTTTGAAATATATATAATGTCTCATGGATTGTGATTTTTGATTGGCCATATGATTTTTAGGAGTTATCCACCTATTTAGTTTAGTATAACTGCTTTATATAATACCTGCCTGCGCCTAGACAGAGCATGCAGCTGTTTTTCGTGGTTCTATTGTGGATCTGTGCAACTAATGATGCATGATTAGCTCTATGTTTTGGTGGATTAATCAGATGCATAATTTATCAAAAATATTCAACTTTCGTCGGTTATATCATTGAGATATAAAAGCTGCCTTGCCATGGCCATTTTAGTTCAGTCAAAATAATTTGTGTCCATTGCCTTCCTGATCTAGACTGCTCTTAGTTCACAGGCTACAAATGAAGATTAAAACTGTTATTTTGGATGACTTAAAATCACACTAGTAATGAAGATGGTTTTCTATACAATGTAAGGTTCTTTTGCCATACAGATATACTTTCTCCTATTTTTGTGTTACTGCATACAATTTTCTATCTGCAGACCATTTAATTTCCGTTGGTTGATTTACCTGGGTGCTTCTGATGATTTGTCCAGGTTGCAGTTCAAATTAGGTCGTAGGTTGTTACAATTGGTAGCTGCATCACTCTTTTCCCTGTTTCATTATTTTATAGTTCCGTTTCTTATGATTTGTTAAGGTTGTAGTTCAAAGAGGTGCCCCTCTTTTCTTACCTTCATTCGATCCCCCATTTGTTTCTTGATTGACTGTGTTGGTGGCGATGGTGTGTAATAATAAAAACCATTAGGTTGGAGAGTTTAATCGAGTACCTGCTGGTGTTTTCAGTCAGATAGCATTCTATGCCCCTGCTGCTGCTTGATGGCCCGCGTTGGTGGAGGCGGTTAGTGGGGACGATTTGCAATAATGGTGAGAGGTTAAAGAATTAAATTGAGTAGTGGGTGTACCTTCTGGTGTTTTCAGCTTATTGGAACTCCTAAATTTAGTGACCTAATGTTTTCAGCTTATTAGCAGTCTCAAATTTAGTGATGGTTGGGTGCAGAGGCAACCAGTTCAGCTTCCTTTTTCCTTATGCCCCATATTTAGTGATAATGAGAGTCATGAAGTATTTTCTGGCATGTCAAAAGCTTATTAGTCAGTACTAATCCCCAGAGACCCTTTCCAGGAGAGCATCTTTAACACCGTTCGGCTGGCTGGATGGCTGCTGGACGGCTGCCTCTGGCTGAAACGGGTCCAGCCGAGAGCAGCCCAGAGTATAGCAGCCGAACATAGTTTTTGGCGACCATCAATATGTGAGTGCTGAACTAGAACATTTTCATATCGTTTGATTTCCATATGATTATAGTCATGGTTCCTCATTGTAATTATCTGATGTTTTATGCCATCAGATTATGTGTCAAAACAAAATACTATTTGCTGGCTCTTGCAAAACCGATGCTCCAAAATTGCAAAGTAGCTATCTTTTATGTTCATGGCTATTGTGAAATCACTCTGTTCAGATAGCAATTTGTCACTTTTTATTATTACAGTTGAGATGACAAGGTTTCAGAAAATAATCATTGTATTTTAAATTGTAGCATCCATTGTACTATTTTTCTTTACTGGCATTGTCATTTTGGACTTTTGATTTCAGGTCATGGCATGTTGGTCGTATGAGCAGTTGTATGCCACGTATCAGCTCAAACTGGACTTCATCTCCGAAGAAAGGAATACCCCCTGCACTGAGTTACTATTGGGGCTAGCATTTAGTGAAGAATTATTGAAGATTGATATTGACTGCAGCAGCGACACACCTGCATAGCATCTCATGATCCTAAGTATTCTATGACATCAAACATTGTTTTTGTAATTATGTAGCGCTTTGACTTCGTGGCTTGTATTTTCTGAAGTTGCTTGGGTGTGGTTAGGTGTACAGCAGTTTGTAAATTTTCGCTTGCGCAGTCGGACCATGTCTGTTCAAGTAATTCTTTCGAGTATACTAGCAATTATGTTTGTGTGTTGCTACGGATAAAGTTATATAAGTATCGGATACTATAGGTGCCAGTGCATTAATTTATAGGGATTTACGTGATCGAGTTGTGGACGGAGGGGGCTGGTCCGCCTCGCATACGGGCCTGTCAATGACAAACGGACCAAACTAAAAAAATTAGGTGGAAACTTTATTCACTTTACTAATAGGTATAAGATACGAACATCTGTATTCACAGCTTGTTCACCTATAATTAATGCATTTCGAATATGAACTGGTTGATGTAAAATCTATTTCCAAAACATTTTAGTATTAAAATGGCAAATTCTTGTTTTTACAACAAATCTAGGGATGAACAGGTTGTCATAGAACTAGTGTGTTCAGGTTGCACACGATTAGTTTTTTTTATATCTCACATTATTAGCTTTGTTGACCACGACTCAGATGAATTTGTTGTCACAAAATCATTCTATTCAAATAGCAATTTGACCATTTTACATGATGATTTAGATGAACAGGTTGTGGAAGTGGTCAAATTGCAAATTGCCAGCTTTATTTGTAAGAGTAAGATCAATATATAATCGCAAAAACATGAAAATATAATTAAGTTCCATGTGGCACATACAAAAAGAAACCCACTGGAAACCACGTGAGCTAAGGGCATGACCAATGTTAAAGGATCACCTGGTCCATATGGATGGGACCCACCCGCGGTCATTATAGCTACATAAACTCCACAATGTATACAGACAGGATAGGAAATAAAAGACCCCACACGTGACCCTCTCCGCAACCCTGGTTGCACAAGAGTTGTAGCAAAAAGTAATGTATTTTATTTCTTGTGGCCAAGCCATATGGCTATGGGCTTTTGGAGTTAATGCTACAAAGATCAGCTTCACAATGTACATGAGTGGGCTGTAAGAGTGTATTTCTTACCTAAAGACAATTTTTTCACCATACTATGGGTGCCCTAAGAAGGTGCGGTCTGCAATCTGCATGTCGAAAAAAATCAGGAAGTGCTATCCTGGGAGGGGGAAAAAAAAGACCCGCAGCAGCCCATTGTGCTCGGCTTCTCGGTCACGCACGGAAAACGAGAGGAAAACCGGTGCAGAGAGGGGTGGGGGGGGATCTATATATCGAGCACTACTTTGATTCGACGCGTCGCAGAAAGGCCGTTGCCGGTGCCGGAGCCGGAGGAGGAGGTAGGGAGGTGGGTGGAGCGGCGCAGGCGAGCTTGGGGAGGGGGAGGGGGTGGCCGGCGAGGGGGTGGTTGGTGGGGGAGGGCCGCCGGCGAGGTCGCCGGCGGCCGAGGTGGTGGAGGGCAGCGGCGGAGCTTAGAGTTCTTGGTTGCTGGGTGTGGGGGCGGCTCCATAACCACCAGATCTAGAGGAGGGCCCGGCGGTGGAGGTGGTTTGGCCGATGAAGGGCGAGGCGCCGCGCCGCCGGCCGGGCAGGGTAGGATCCCCGGTGGGCGGCGGCCGGAAGCGGGGGCGAGGAGAAGGTGGTGCGGCGGTGGCTGGGCGGCGAGAAGGTTAACGTGGTGGGCGGCGGCGGAGGCGGTGAGGGTGCCGCTGGAGCCGGGGGAGGCGAAGGAGGCGGGGCCGCCTGTTCACCTTCCTCGACGCTGGCTTCTGCGATTGGTTGTGTTCCAATCGCAGAACACGATAAATAGATGCCCTGGGGGGAGGGGGGTGCTGGTCCGGTGCACGGTCGTGCGCCTGTGAAAGGAAGGTGGGCTTTGGTAGTGAATCCTTTTGGTAATCCTTTTTACACTTGTTTGTAGCTACTTCCATTTGTGTATAGTGGTATACTGATGATGAGAATAGATACATGTGAATGTAGAAAAAACTCGTTGGGCGGCAGATACATAGAGTTGATATATATATATATATATTTGAGTGTCTGTACTTTTTAAAGTAGTTCTTTGTTAGGATTAGCTTTAGGTTGCAAAACATGGTTCTTTGGCTTAGTGCTTTTTTGCTTGCACAATATATCAAGTATAGATCGTAGTTATTGTGGCCAATCTACCTACATGCTTCTTTCTATATTTATGTCTAGTGTTATGAAATACCATGTAAACACACACATTTCCAAAAATGTGTGTTGTGCGTTAGTTGTGTTAGTTCTTGTGTTTCTGTAGACATGGTAACTCCAATACACACTAGAACTAATAAGACAATTTCTAAACACTAAATAGTACCTTGTGGTTTTCTAGATAAATGATAAACCGGCCTCTAGAATAATACCTTGTGGTAGAATGCATAAAGGGTCTGATCTGCAGATAATTGCTGCTTCAGCTCCGAGGCTAGGCTTTCTTGCCCGGCACATAAGCTTGCTACTTCAACTTGCGATGTTGACACTATGATACGGCTTCCTTTCTGGCTGTTTCGGAAGCAATTTTTAATCTGGATCCCACTCTTCTATGGTTGACAGGTCATTAAGCACAATCAGGCACCTCTTCTCATTCACAAATCCATTGAATTCCTGAGCCAAATCTTGTGCTGTCTTGTTTTTCTCTACGAGATCTTGAACCCCTTGTGCTGCTTGGAACTGGTTCACTAAGCTCTGGACAAATCCTTTAGGGCAGAAAGGATGCATCACCCTAACCCATGCTCTGCCTGGAAATTTGCTTTGGACATCTGGATTCTCGTAAGATGCCCTAATGATGGATGTCTGACCAATATCTCCACTTGTTCCCCACACCGAGATCACTTTAAGGTCCTCGTCCTCCTTGTTGATTAGTTGGACGAGATCCACTCTTTCATTGTTCTGCCTCGCAGCACGCCTTGCATCGTCAACCCCGAACATGGCTGCAGCAATAAGGTTGGACTGTCCGGCAGCTACGGTAGCGGCTGGCGCATTGGAGCCAGACCCCTTGATCAGGCGGTAACGCATATTCCTCTGGCTGACATCCTCAACCTTGGCTCTGAGCTCCTTCATCTGCTTGGCCACACGGCGCCGCTCGAGCAGCGTGCGAGGGAAACGCCACCAGGATGGCCTCTCCAGACGAACAGCGAAATCCTGGAGACTGTCCTCGACGTTGTAGGCTGTGTCACGGACCTGCTTCACCCAGGTCTTGACAACCTTGCTGTTGTCTCGCTCCTCATGTGCCTCCATCATGAAAGACTGCATCATCTCAAGCTCATCAGCGACGAACGCCTGGTCTTTCTAGATACCGAGCTGCAAGGCCACCTCCTCCGCAAAAGCGGATTTGGCGTAGCCAAGTGCTCCACTGAGCACGGACTTGCCCACGCTCAGCGCCGTCGCCTCCATTGCTCTTCTGTGCTTCTCTATGGATTTGTAGCAGAGCTGCTTATTTTGCGCCTGATGACAGATCCTGGTAAATATACAAGAGGAATCAACATAAGGCCCAATGATAAAAGTTAAAGTCTAAGGCAAAAGAGGGCATACGAGCTTGGCTTGATGCCACCCTGCGTGATGACAAGTACCTGAACCGGTGAGCACAACGAAGGCAAAGGCAGATCCAGAAAACTTCTCACCAGTTGATCAGCAGCGGTCAACCACTCATCACAAGGTAAATGTACTGCAAGATACATATTCTTACTGTAATTCCAAATATTAACAAAAGTGAACTATTCTTATTTCACACTTTACATTCATATACTGTGCTACCAGCAAACAGTTTTCATCATCTAGTGAACTCCAAATTAGATGCTCAACTGAACAATCTGTGAGAAACTGAATATCTTTGAAAGAATACCTTCTGTTATATATGGAACATTGTAGTAGCTTGGAATGGTGGAAGGACAACAAACTGCTGCTTGACCACTTGTTGCTCAGCACGGTGCAGGGCGCTCCCAGAGCCACAGATCGGCGAGGTTGCAGCTCCCCGGACGGCCCACGCTCGCCTGAGTGCTGGAGAACAGTGGCCTGATGCGTGATCCCACCCAAGGCAACGTTGGAGCCGCGCGCATGCCGATGAGCCAGCAGGCGATCACTACTAGATCTCGCTCCTGGTCGGCCGTTGCCGCTCACACCCGGTGGCTCAGTAGTCACTGCTCAAAGTACCTCAAGCTGGCTGGGAGCAGTGGAGTAGATACCTCTAAATGGACTTTGCAGCAGTACGTTTGCCCACGAGCACTTAGCTTGTTGGCGTCGGTCACCAGCTGCCTCCTCGGTAGCCAATGCCTCCACTAGCTCCTCAAGGTTGAAGGGTGGTGGGCCAATGGGATCCCAGCATCTCATTTTTAGTTTCAAAAACCATCTTTGAAATAAAATAATTTGTTATGGCACTAGGGACAGATGCATCACAGTATACGATCGATGCCTAGGATTAGCATATTTTTCAATCAGTTAGATGCAAGTCTATTGGGTAGCAGTTGTCAGTATACTATGTCACATGGGGCGGTACATTGGTGAGAACAATATACTAAATAAAGGAGCTAATTTACTCAAGTCCGGATCTTGAGGTCATCACTTATTAAACAATGCTGCCAATTGCCAATGACTTGCTAATTACTCGAGTCCGGATCTTGAGGTCATGTGGGGAACAGCAGCACGATGCCAAAAGTAATGGGTCAGTAAATTCTAATCAGTAGCAAATAGATATATTAGCTGCTAGATCTAGATGTCAGTATATGTCACGTTGGGAGCTAGATAGTTGACCTGATCAGACAACCAAAATGTTTTTTTATTTGAAAGGAAAAAAAAATTGAAAGGAAAGACAAGCAAAATGTATGTTAAGGCTTAAACAAATAGAGGAGAATGCGGCGAAAGAAGACTTGACGACTGGTTACTAACGTAACAGTACTCATGTGGCGGGGAACAACTAGTGCTTTGAATAAAATTAATGGAACCAATTTCTTATGCTCCATGCCTCCATTGAGGCAGATTCGACGTGTCTTATATTAACTGATGTTAAATGTACCCTGGAGAGGCAACTCGATGATTCGCTGGCAGATGCCGCGTACGTAGTCCACATGGGTAATAAGAACATGGCCCCACTAACTCTAACATGCTTAGCGCGTTGGAGAGAGTTAGGTGTGGGTAGTCATGGTGTTTAGTTCATACATATGAACTCTAACATATGAACTTAGGTCGTGTTTAGTTTTTTACATGTAAAAATTTTGCGTTGGAATCTTGCTAATTTGATGTACTAGATGAAATCTATTTACAAAACTTTTTGCATAGATGGGTTGTAAATCGCGAGACGAATCTAATGATGCTAATTAATCTATGATTGATCCATAATTAGTGGATGGGTACTGTAGCATCACTGTCGCAAATCATAGATTAAGTAGGCTCATTAGATTCGTCTCGCGATTTATAATCCATCAATGCAAAAAGTTTTGTAAATAGACTTCATTTAATACTCCATGTATGTGTCCCAACATTCGATGTGATGTTTTTTTGTGTTTACGGGGTTTACAAGTAAAAGATCTAAACATGGCCTTATTGTTATGGGGATTTATTATTAGTACCCCGCCGTGGTCTGCATGCTGCATGCGACCCTAATCAATCATCACTTCATCAGCTGGCTGTTTAGTCGTCGACAACCCCGCGCGCCGTCCGTTTAAATCAAGCTGGAGGCCTGGAGCCAGGCAAGGACGCGACGTGCTTTGATGCCCTAAGCAATAATAGAGAACGAGTCAGCGCAAAATCCTGTCTGGACCGTCACGTAGAGGTGTATTACGTTTTGCTTGGTGTGTAATGTATTTCGGTGAACACGTGGGAGGCGAGCGTTGAGGACCGCACTAGTCAGTGTTAGGCCAGTGCTATAATACTGTGCCGGGTTGTAACGTGTGTGGTGCCGTAAAATTCGGTTTGGTGAATCTTGCGGAGACACTCTAAGGTTTGGGAGTTCTGCTTATCTCCAGCGCAACTCCTTCTTAGGATTGCGGCGTACCAGTCAGTTTGACCTGCAATTGATAAGAAAAAAGTTAATCAGTAATTAATAGGGAACTTATCGGGTGGTGTTTCGAATAGTTCCATAAATATGATATCGGCCATGAAATCCGATACTCCGAAGGAATCATAGGCTATCAAGCCGAATCTCATGTGACAGCTGGAGTTAAAAACAAATTCAATTATATATAAACGCATCTAACTCGTTAAACATCTCCTGTTTGATTGTCCCCATGCAAAAGAGATTTGGAAGATAGTCTATTTAGCCACAGGGTTAACCCCGCCAAGATCGATTTCCCATATACTAGGAAATTGGCTCTCAAATTTTGATAACAACGAGATGCGTGTCATTTTGGTGGGGGCAGCTGCATTATGTTGGGCTATTTGGAGATGTCATAATGATATTATTTTTAACAAAACCAAGTATTTATCATTTATGCAGGCTGTTTTCAGGAGACCTACTGGTTGCGCTTATGGGCACAACTGCAGCATAAAGATACAATAAAGGTGATGTTCCGAAGGACAAGTCTTGCATTGGAGGTCATCTCCTTGAAGATAGCCAATCATGGGTGGAAGCATAACATTAGAATTTATTTAGATCATTTTCCCTTTATTCATTCCCCAGGTAGCTAATAGGCGGCTATGTTTTGTAATAATCACCGGGCTGTGTACACTTTGTAGAGGCCGGAACTCGTTTCCATTATCTAAAAACAAAATCTACCTTGAGTGACTTGAGAGTACCACTGGGGAACCTGAACCTCTTTTGAAAATTCTTGCAAAAACTCCGAGCTAGGAACCTGAATAGGTAGCAGGGAACATTCCGGTGAAGGTTGTTCAGTTCCTCAACCGCTCAAGACCGAGGGATAAGAAACAAATACGCCCCATCCTCCAGAATCTTAGGTATGAGTCAACTTATTCACAGTACATACGGGAAGGGTAATATGCTATGCACAAGGTACCTGCAGGGGGTGAACATTGACACAACTCTTGATTCACCGAGCCTCAGTTTAACGTTTGCTCGAGGACAAGCAAAAGTTTAAGCTTGGGGGGTGTTGATGGCCATTATTTCACATCTTAGCCGTCAACTTCTCGGGAATAAAAAAGAGCTTTACACTATGTTCTATTCATATTTGGTTTATGTCTAACGAGTTCCACAAGTTTTGGATGAATTATGATTTCAGGAGCAGGTGTGTGGCGGAACCACCTGAATTATCCTGGCTCAAGTGCGCTGGCCATCACCGTAAAGGCAACATCGACTCAAACGCACTTCAAACGGAACAATTCTTGGTCTGTTATGTAACGTCCCGATACAACCACCGGATCTCGAATCGAACAAGTATACCCCGCATGAAGGCGAGTCCAGAGATATTACAACCATATATTTTACAACACAGGCACCGTAGTTATTACAACAAGTTCAAAGTATTATTACAGTTCCAAACTCAGTAAAACGTTATACAAAACATAAGTTTAAAGTTCAGAGTTAAGCAGCGGAAAGAAAACACGACGGCTACAACACGTCGCAAAAGTATACCAAGCTAGCCCAAGCAAGGTATCACTCGTCGGGGTCATTGCCAGCCGGAGACGGATCCCACTCTACGGACCAGCCAGGGGGCAAAGAGCAGGGCCAAGTCAGACTAGCGGTCTGGTCCTCAAAACTCATACCTGAAACAGGATTCAACAGCAATGCTGAGTATACTAATACTCAGCAAGACTTAACCGTCAACAGATATACTTAGTCCACTTAGCTAGACTATGTAGGGTTCTGTGAGGCTCTGGGTTTCCTTTTTGCTGAAAATCAATAAAGAGTATGTCCTTAATTTCACATTTTAGCTTTCAATATTCTAGTTGATTAACCATTCTATGTAAGCAACTATTTCTAATCAACCATGGTAGACCTTTAGTCAAACATCAAGATTGATCATAATAATATTACTCTTATTACTCTGTGTGGCAAAAGGATCAAGTAGTCTCAATATCCGCGAAAGACGGACGATTCGAATCGGATTTCCAACCTTGCAAGGTAAATCTAACACACACGTTTGGAACACCGTCGGGTCGTTCCCAAACAACCGTTGACCTTTCATTCCGGCTTGTGGATAGGTCACTCTCCCCGACTACAGGGCACCAACTTCCTCCCTGTACGCGTGGTGTTGCGCAACATAAACATAAAAACCTATCTCTAAGAGAGAGTGAAAGGTATATCCACTCACCGGTCCGATCAGCTACTAGGCTTACCGCGTACCATATTTACGGCATGTGACTAGTACGTTCAAACACTTAACCACCACTACCATACACCGCGACCTTAGCAGAATTCATCAACACAGACTGGGTCTCTCCCATGGTCATGATATCGAACATGACCACGTCCGACGTCCTTATAGTGATTGCAGAAAGTAAACAACCAACTCCTATTAAACTCGCGAGTGATAGGCAATCACTCGACTTTTACCGGTCCTATAAGCATAGCAATTACTCGAACTCAAGTCTAGTGTTCAGTACATAGGTTCCTTGGATCATGCATCTAGGGTTTCAATTCAAATCCTAAGAACTGTAAATGCACAAGTAAGTAGTAAATAAAGTACATAATTTGAAATACTGGGTTTATGTCCGGGGCTTGCCTTCGCGGTAGTCACTAGCTAAATCAGCCTTGGGCTCTTCCGGACTTTGGTCCGGGTCTTCAGTTAGTGTAGCGGCGTTCAACTGGGCTTCTTGTTCACCTTCTTCGGACTCCGGGATCAGCTCATACGTCTCATCCGCTAAAACAGTCGTATCTATATGTGATGCAAGAAATGATATTACAATCATACACACTTTGCAATAAAGGTGCAGTCTAACAATTAGTAAACATAAGTAGCATATAGGCAATCATTTATAGAGTAGTTATTTAACATATCTTACTACACAAAACAACATGATTAACCTCACAAGACAACTTGATTATCTTCACAAAGTAAGTTTTAGTTAGTTCATATAGTAAATAAATTATGGTTTGCTAAGAAATAAGTAACTCAGCACACAAACAGCATTTACACTCAGAGAAATTACTTTAAACAGGAAGTATAGAGAGCAATCTATCCTGTAAATTTCATGCCATTTCATGAAGCCAATTATTCAGAATAAAACATTTACTCTGAGAACACCTAGAAAAGCTTAAATTCTACAGAACAAACTATAACACTTATGAAGCTCAAAATTTCTCAGAACATGATTCATATGCTTATGAACGTCCTATAAATATTTAAGAATTTATCTAGGCATAAAACAAAAATAATAATTTTGACAAAATTAAACTACATATGGAAAAACTAATTAGTACAGAAAGTTCTATAACATTTCTGGATCCTAAATTTTACAGAAATGAACATATAACCAAAATAGAGTTCCACAAAAATTCTCAGATTTTTCTAAGCAAAGAAATTGTTTATCACAATTAAAGCCTACTTAACAAGCATTAAATAAAATAAATAGCTAAACAGATCCAAAATTTCTCAAACTTGTACAACAGCAAGGTTTTAGTGACATCCATGCATGGAAAAGTTTCACACTCAGAAATTTGATATTTCTACCAGCATAAATACATTAGCAAAACTAGTAGATCTAGAAATCTTGAAACTTTGACCTACTTAAAGATGTCAAAAAAAAGTTCAAATTTTTACCAGGTTCTAGTAACACTGCAAGACACATTCTAGCCAAAAACCACATGAAGTTACTGAGCACAACTCCTAGAACAATTAAAGCCTATTTATTCTATTCTTTTTATTGGATTAATATGTAGACCAAAACTGAAGATGTGTATGTAACAAAACTTGTAGGTCTTGTAACAATGATTCCAAAACATTTGGTTTTGTATTTTTCTGATTTTTCTACAAATTTCTAGGCATTTTCAAAGTTCAGCCTAGAAACAAAAGAAAAGGAACTGAAAACTTACAGATAGGTCCCTAGAAGTTTTTGAATCCTAGCAGATAGGCCCTTGGCCGGAGTCAGAGCAGAGGGGGGGTGTTGACCGGCCGATTCCGGTGGGGCTCGTCGCCGGCGGCGTGGGTGAAGGGTCCAGAGAGGTTCACTAGGTCAGGGCGCACCTGTGAGTGGGCTTGGGAGGCCGAGGGGATGGTCGGAACAGTGTAGTCAGCGGTGGAGCAGTTCGCGGCGGCGAAGGGAAACGGCGGCGAGGGTGCTCCAGCTGTTGAGGGTGGGAGAGGAGTGGCCGGGGAGCTGCGAGAGAGCGATGCGGAGCTAGGGGTGGGGTCTGCACAGGCGGAGGAGGTCTGGAATGGCGGGTCGACGGTGAGCTCGAGCTCGCCGGCGTTCAGGTGGCCGGTGGCGGCGTTCTGGAGTTTTGGGGCAGGGAACTGGTGAGAGAGCGAGGGGATTGGGTTGCAGGGCTGCCACTGGTGCTGAAGCGCACGAGAGATGGGGAGCCGGGGCTCTTTCCCGAGCTGGCCACGGCGACGGCGAGGTGGCGGCCGCGGAGCTCGACTGGGGTGGCGTGGCGAGGGGAGGAGGGATCCAGCGCGGGGTGGAGTGGGGCCAGGGGGTTGCGGGGGTGCCGCGTGTGGCGGTGGAGCAGCAGGAGGTGGCCTGCGGCCCTCCTCGGCGGCGGGCAGCGCCGCTCTGCGCCGGCAGCAGAGGAAGCAGAGAGGGAGAGAGGAGGGAGATGACAGCTGGACCTATTTGCAAATTCTAAAAAGTTTAGGGGTCCTACTATAAAACAAAAATAACTCCTAAACTAGGGCTCAAATGAAAAAGTGCCCAACATGAAAGTTGTTCAACTTTTTAAGATCTACAACTTTGGTGTTGTGTAAAAATTGATTTGACTAAAGGTTAAAGAGTTATTTTGAAATCATAGAAAGAATTTTGAATTTAATGGACTTTTGTCTTTTCCAAAGCAAATTCACCTTAATTTCAGACTGAAAAGTAAAATTCCCTGCCAAGTAATGATTACACTGAATTTTACAAATAAACCCTCCACAAAAGCAATATTTGTCCATCCTATTCAAATTAAACTATAGGAAGGTCCTTGCATTAAATCATATTTACACATTTAGCCTTATATTTTTAAAATAAGACCCTTGTTCAAGCAAAGTAAGCACATGATGCATAAAATAATTGCAGTTCCACTATACAGACACCTAGGGTGTCACAAGGTGCACCAAAATTAGGCAAATTTGGGCAAAAACCCAGGTCGACCGGCCTCTCGTAGGCCGGCCGGCCTGTCACTTCTGAAGATGGTGTCACGTCTTCGATCCAGGGGCAATGTGACACACATACAATGCCTTTGAATCATGGATTGGATGTCGGTTTGATCAAGTGGATCGAAAGGCTTGCACAAGGATTAAAGGACCCACAACTCAGCACAAACTCGAGTCTGAGTCATCGATTCACCACCCAGACAAGATCACAAGCATACAAGGGCAATGTCGGCGCAACGGAGGGCCAAGATGGGCCAGAGGGAGGCCGGCCAGCCTCCCCTAGGCCGGCTGGCCTAGCACGTGCACGTGTTGATGCTACGCAACGAACACCGACTCCAGGAGAAGATCAGAGACGTCCACGCAAAGGCGGTGGCCAGATGGCCACAACCCCAGGCCGGCCGGCCTAGGGGAGGCCGGCCATCCCCACTTTGCAGCCACTCAGGCTCCGGCTTCGCGTGGAAGACAAGCACACTGACCTTACCTGCTTACAACTAATGCTACAGATTTTACCGGCCAAGAACCGACCCTGGAAGACTATAAATAGAGACGCCATCCATCACTTGAAACACACACCATTGGAGCTCTTCACTCATCACTTTACTTTCTAGAGTAGGTTAGTAGTTTGAGAGTTAGAGTCGAGTCGAGCTTGCTCGGGATTCCAGAGTCGTCGGAATTCTGGTATAGCTCTTGTATCTTTTTTTTGACTTTATAAATATAAGTTATCTTCTTTACTTATTTGAGTCAGCTTTACTTTCCGCTTTTCTTTATCTTCTCGAGTCTGAGTGTTCAGCTCGAGCGCGGAAGTTTTATCTTTAGCTTAGGCTAAGTTATCTTTCTAGTAATTGGGATCTTATCTTACGGGTTTTCTCGCCCGGACTAGAGTAACTCAAGTTAGTTCTCTAGGTTGAGGGGGATGTAAGGATCACCGGGGTGTCCGACCCTAGAGGGGGAGGGGGTGAATAGGGTCGCTAGTCGCTTTTTAATCTAGGGCTCAAACTACTTGCATAAGATAAACCTAACACGTCCTATACATGCTAGTTATGACTAAGGTTTATCTTTGCTACTCTCTACTTACCCCAAAATACTTGCAACCTATAGTCAATCCTAAACAAACTAACTAGGAAAGTAAAGGCACGCAAGATAAACTAAATGCCGAAACGTAATATGGTAAGTAAAGAGGTAAGTGCAAGAGAGATGCAAACTCCCGAGTAGACACGGTCATGTAACGTGGTTCGGCACAAACGCCTACGTCCACGGGACACCGAGGCTCTTTCGATCACCGTCTTGCACTACGCCACCAAGGCGATGCCGGCAAGCAAAGGCAAGTGCCCACAAGACACCGAGTCTCGTGCACCACCACCGTTTCTCTCGGTCACCCAACCGAAATCCACTACGGAGCTTCTCCACCAAGGAGGGGGTCTCCTCTTCCCCCGCACAAAGTATCGTTGCCACTCCACACCAAGTCAGAGGGTCACACGACGGATCACAAGGATTGCTTGCCGCAGCAAGACTTCTCTCAAGGGAGCTCTTGCAAGAACTAATCCCTATTACAAGCACTAAGCACTCTCACAAGTGTGCTTAAGCCTATATGATGTACAATGAAGCTCTAAGGTGGTTGGAGATGATCTTTGGCTCTTGTATACTTCCTTGGTCTCCAACACTATCAATTGAGCCGTGGGGTGGCATATATATAGCCCACACTCCCCCAAACTAGCCGTTGGAAAAAGGCTGACAAAAAGCACTATCACCGGTTAAACCGATGCTCCCGTTTTTGTCATCACCGGTTTAACCGGTGAGTGCATTTTTCAACTAGCCGTTATACTTCAACAGCTACCTCAATCGACCGACGTAATCAACCGATGCAGCATCGGTTTAACCGGTGAGTGTAGTTGCTGAAAAACTAACTCTCTGGACAACTGCACCGACGTTCACCAATATCTAGCGTCGGTTCATCCGGTGTATAGATTTTGCCTCAGCTGCTGAGTTCATTACACTGACGTATTCAACTTTCCTGGCGTCAGTTCAACTGGTGTTACCAAAACTCCCAGACGTGCTCCAAGTCAATGCACCGACGTATGTAATTTTCTTAGCATCGGTTCAACCGGTGATACTAAAATATCTCTGTCTTGATTGTTTTGACTTGGTTTCTTCACGGTCTCTTCAATCTTCGAATCCTTCGGGCCTAGCTACGCATATCTTCTCCTTGTCATCACTTGAACCTAAAAGCCTGAGAATGGTCATCTTAACAATCATATTAGTCCAAGTGTTGTGTTGTCTATATCAATCACCAAAACATTATATTGAAATATGGCATGAGAGGCAATTTTCGCTACAGGGGATTTCTCTGGAAGGCCTCGAATCCTAACACCGAGTGCAGACGTGGTGTCTGAGCTTAGTGTTAGCTAGATAGTATGTTCCATCCCATGAAACCGTTGTGGTTGGCGGCAGGTGGTGATAGCCCTGTCCGTCTCTTGTAGTCCACCACGTTCGGGTGTTTTCATAGCAGTAGTGCAGGTTGCCATTGGACTCCCCTCTCATCCCTTTCTGAAGTCCTTCCTCTTCCAGCCGCTGAAGTAAGCACTGCTTTACCGAAGACTAGTTAGGTGTTTAGGGTGTGTTTGGTTGGGTTGTGGTTGTGAAAAAAGCTGCTGTGGACTTTCAGCTGTGGAAAAAGCTGCTGTGGCCTGTGAGCTGTGAGAAAGCTGAAAGCCGTTTGGTTAAATTGGCTGTGGCTGCGTGTATTTTGTAAGAAATATCTATAATGCCCATAAAATGTTCATATAGAAAATGATTGTAAAACACTTTACTATTCAGGAATTCACTTGTTAATTGCCATTTTAAAAAGAAAAAAAGAATCATTTTTTTAATCTAGCACCATTAATAAATAAAATGTTTATTGGCAAATAATGTTTGCACTACCATTAACAAATAAAAGGTTTCCTTGCCATATGCTTGTGGGCCCTATGTCATTGAGAGGGATTTGCAAACAAAACAGAAAAAGGAGAGATCAGATTTCGCGAGGCAGTGATGCTCCAATTTCACGAGCAGCGGTGGACCTCTTCCTTTCTTCTTCTTTCCCGGTCGAAACAGAGCAGAGTAGCTTCCGCTCGCCGGTAAAATTCGCAGGCCACACTCCACCTCCAGTTGATTCCCCTCATCCACGGCACCACAACCTTCCTATATCCATCCACGACCAAGCCCTAGGCGCAACCGAGCACAACCTCAATGGGAATCACGGATCTTGCGATCTCCATTGCCGTCAGTCATCCGAGCTCCGCCCACAGTCGAACTCCTGCCCATGGGGAGCTCGCGCCGCCGCTGGGGGGAGAAGGCGCTACTTCCCGTGGTGAGCTCGCGCCACCGCTGGGGAGCAGGCGTGGCTGGCCATGAGGAGCTTGCGCTACGCTGGGGGAGTAGGCGTGGTTGGCTGTGCGGACCTCGCGCGACCGGCTATGAGGACCTCCTGGAGCAGGGCACGTGGAGTGGAGGGGAGGTAGGGCGCCGGACTAGGAGCCGCCGGGCAGGTGGAGCGACGCCAAGCGGGTGGAGCGCCGGCGGCACTGGGCGTTGTCGCAGGTGGGAGTGGGGAAGGGGCAGTCGGAAGAGAAGAAAAGAACGAACCAGTACAACATAACCTATGGCAGTGGGTAATTTTGACGAAAGTTTCTCAGTCACAACCGGAATAAGTAGGGTGTGGGAGTTGCTGCGAAACTTGAACCAGCAGAAAGCTACTTTCAGCTGTGACTGTCGGTGGAAGTTAAGCGCTTTGGTTGGGCTTTTGACTTTTTTGAGAAGCCACGGCAGGTTGGAAGCCGAACCAAACAGAGCCTTAGTCTGATCTAGAGAGACTAGCTCGATAGTTCAGAAGTGTATCAGGTGTCTTTTCTCGCTCGTTGTCCTCCTAGCTGCTACCTCTCTAAGGAGTTGAGCCTCTGTCTATCACTCGGTCATCGACTGGCCATTTATCCTATCAATCTATCTGGCTTACCCCCATCTAGTTAGTCAGTTGATTAAGCTAATACGGTTATCATTCGATTTACGATACTGTTTACCATAGTGCTTCCCTGAGAAAAAATACGATACCCTCGAATACTCCAAGGTGAAGTGCTACAACGGTGATTTTGTGCGCTTGCAGAATATATATTCTATTGGGCATTAAAAATGCCAACATACTCTCAAACACTTGTGAAGCTGTGATATGTGGAACACGGGGTGTACTCCTGTGAGTTCCTCCGTAGCTGTAGCTTGCATGCCAAATCCCCAACTCTTGCAATGACCGGGTACAGACCCACGAATCTAGGGGCTAGTTTTCCCCTCACGTGAAACCTCTTGGTTTCGCGAAGCGGTGATACTTTCAGGTAGACGTGGTCTCCAACCTCGAACGAGAGTTCCCTCCTTCTTTTTTCAGCGTAGTTCTTCCGCCTGCTCTGGGCGGTCTTCAGATTTTCACGAATCTTAGCTACACTCTCTGCTGCTTCTTCGATGGCCTCGGGTCCGAAGAATTGTCGCTCTCTAACTTCTGACCACATCAACGGTGTTCTACACTTCCTGCCATATAGTGCTTCAAATGGTGACATCTTGATGTTGGCCTGATAGCTATTGTTGTAAGTGAACTCTGCGTAAGATAGGCTTCTCTCATAGTCCTTTCAATAAGACAATAGACACACTCTTAGTAGATCCTCTAGAACTTGGTTCACTCTCTCTGTCTGACCATCTGTCTATGGGTGGTACGCGGAGCTGTACTCAAGGGTTGTCCCTATAGACTCGTGCAGACTTTTCTAGAATCTAGTAGTGAGCTGGGTGTCTCTATCTGATACAATGCTCTTGGGTGCTCCTTGCAGCTTCAAGATGTTATCTACATACAACTCTACCAACTTACCAACTCGGTAGTTCTCTTTGACCGGTATAAAGTGTGCCACTTTGGTCAACCTATCTACTATCACCCAAATGGCATCATATCCACTATGGGTTCGGGGTAAGCCCACTAAAAAGTCCATGCTGATATCATCCCACTTCCATTCAAGTATGTCCAGTGGTTTGAGCAGTCCTGCCGAGCGTTGATGCTCTGTCTTTATCCTTCTGCATACATCACACTTTGCTACGTATTCTGCGATATTGGTCATCATATCTCTCCACCAGAAGTGGTCTCTGAGGTCCTGATACATCTTCGTACACCCTAGGTGTATGGCATACTTAGAGTTGTGGCCTTCTCATAGAATCTCGGTACGAATCTGCTCATCTTTTGGGATGCAGATGCGTTCTTTCAGCCACAAGGTGCCTTGTTCGTCAACTCTGAAGTCGGTAGCTTTGCCTTGTCTTAGGAGTGCCTTCACTCCGCGAATCTCTGGGCATTTCTTCTGTGCTGCTCGAATGCGATCCTCCAGATTGTACTTCACTATCAACTCGTGTAGCTGCCCATGTTCAACAATCTCGAGTCTCAGCTTTTCTAGCTCTCTACAAAGCTCTAGTTGTTCGGCACGTACCATCAGGTTGCTATAGTAGTTCTTCCTGCTCAAGGCATCTGCCACAATGTTGGCCTTGCCCGAGTGGTACTGGATGTTCAGATTGTAATCTTTGATCAATGCTAACCACCTTCTCTACCTCATGTTCAATTCTGCTTGCGTGAAGAAGTACTTCAGGCTCTTGTGGTCTGTATAAATGTCGCACTTGTTTCTGATCAGATAGTGCCTCCAAATCTTCAATGCTTGTTCTACTGCTGCGAGCTCGAGGTCGTGGGTTGGGTAGTTCTCTTCGTGCTTTCTCAGCTGTTGTGAAGCGTACACGGCCACTTTGCCTTCTTGCATAAGAACACAACCTAGACCTTGACGAGAAGCATCACAATGCACAGTGAAATCCTTGCGAATATCCGCTAGGGTAAGGATCGGTGTAGTCGTGAGCTTGGACTTGATTTCTTGAAAGCCGGCTTCGCATTTTCCAGACCAGACAAATGGAACTCCATTCTTGAGCAATTCTGTCATTGGATTGGCGATCTTGGAGAAGTTCTCGATGAACCTTCGATAGTATCCTGCCAATCCCAAGAAGCTTATGATGTCGGTCACGTTCCTGGGTTGTTTCCATTCTGAAATGGCCTCGATCTTGGCGGGGTCCACGGCAACTCCGTCTGCTGTCAGAACATGTCCTAGGAATGCTACCTTCTCTAACCAGAACTCGCATTTGCTGAACTTGGCGTATAGCTAGTGCTGCCTTAGCCTCTCTAGCACGATCCTCAAATGCTCTGCATGCTCTTTTGCGGTTTTGGAGTAAACTAGAATGTCGTCAATGAATGACAAACTTGTCTAGCTCTTCCATGAATACCTTATTCATCATATTCATGAAATAGGCAGGCGCATTAGTGAGTCCGAAGGACACCACATTGAATTCATATTGCCATACCTAGTCACGAAAGCGGTTTTTGGGATATCGCTGGGTCGAATCTTCATCTGGTGATATCCGGATCTTAGATCGATCTTGATGAAGAACTTGGCCTTTCTAAGTTGATCCAATAGGTCATCGGTCCTGGGTAGTGGGTACTTGTTCTTAATGGTTACCGCATTTAAGGAGTGGTAATCGATACACATCCTCATGGAACCATCCTTCTTTCGTACAAACAACACTGGGGATCCCCATGGAGATGTGCTAGGTCTGATGTACTGTTTCTCCAGCAATTCCTTCAGCTGCTTCTTGAGTTCTTCCAACTCTTCTACTGATATCCGATAGGGTCGCTTGGCAATCGGGACGGTGCCTGGCACGAGGTCAATCACAAACTCGATGTCTCTGTCTAGCGGTAGACCTGGTAGCTCCTCCGGAAACACATCCAGGTACTCACACACTATGGGTACTTCGGAGAGTGACTTCTCTCCTAGGTTGTTCAAGTTGTAGATTAGAGGGGTGCCTTTTGCACTTAGAGGTTCAACCTCTATTTTCCTTCCACAAGAATGCTCTAGAGTTACTAATCTAAGCGAACAAGAGATTACCCCTTTGTGGGCTGTTAGCCAATCCATCCCTAGAATGACATCTATCCCATTCGACTGTAGCACAGTCAAGTCTGCCGCAAATGGCAAACCCTGGATCATGATCTTTACCCCTTTGCATGCAAATATGCACTTTTTATCCCCTAAGGGTGAGCTAGTGACTATGGGTTTCTCTCTGAGGGTCATGGGGAGGGAGTACTATCTAACAAACTTGGTAATCACATAGGAGCTAGTTGCTCCGGAATCAAACAACACCAGTGCTTTATTGCCATTGATCATGAACTCACCAGTCACAACGTCGGGCACCTCTCTAGCTTCTTTTGCAGTCAAGTGGTTGAGACGGCCATGATCGGTGGTGCGGGGTGCTTGAGCTGGCCTTCCAGCTGTTCCTGGGGCGCGAGCGGGCATCTGGTTCTTCTTCTCGGGGCAATCGTACGACTTGTGGCCCGGCTTCCCGCAGGTGAAGCAGGTGAACTGCGGGGCTCCACTGTTACTCCTCCGAGCTGGCTGCTAGCGAGGGTAGCCTCCTCCTCCTCCTCCTATGCGCTGTCCTCCAAAGTTCTTGTTCTCGGTGTGCTGGTTGTTCCCTCCGAAGTTCCTGCTCGGCTGGCTGGGGCCTCAGTGGTAGCTGTTCCTGAACTATGTCGGTGGTGCACTCTGAAACCTCTGGGTGCTTATATCGTGTGGCTGGTGGTCTCTCTTCGTCTTCTTCTGACGCTGGCGGTCTTCCCATCCCAGTCGTTCCTTCTCCACGGCAATGGCACGGTTCACCATGTGGCGAAGCGAAGGGTGGTCGCTTCCCGCCACGATCTGGCGTATGCTGTGGTGCAGTCCGCGATGGAACCAGAACTGCTTCTTCTCGTCAGTGTTCACGTCATCGTGGGCGTACCTCATCATCTTGGTGAAGTGGCGCTCGTATTCCTCCACCCTCATGGTTCCTTGCATCATGGTACGAAACTCTTGTGCCTTCTGGACGAGCACTTGGCGGGGAACGTGCTGGTCTCGGAATGCCCTGGCAAACTCATCCCAAGAGATCTGAGCTGGGTTCGGGTGAGAGTCACAATAGCTATCCCACCAGGACTTTGCTGGTCCTTCTAGCTGATGGACTGCGAGCGCGACGCACTCCTCGTCCGAGCAGTTGGTCAGATCCAGCTTAGTCTCGATGATCTTCAACCAGTCGTCAGCATCCATGCGGCCTTCTAAGTAGCTGAAGGTAGGGACTTTGAGGCGGATGAACCTCTCGATCTTCTTCTGTAGATCTTCCTCCTGAGGGCCATGGAGGTGTCCGCCGTTGTTTCCCTGATCGGCCACTTGAGCCAAGCGCTGTAGCAGCTGGGTCTGGGCGGCCATCACCTCCGTGAGGTTGGGCGGCGGTGGTGGCAGAGCTTGCTGCTGGCGGCTGTTGCGGGCTCCACACCTTGGCTGCGGGGCGGCGTCAACCTCGACTTCAGGCTCGTTCTCCTCATTCTCGTGCTCTTCGGCTGGTGGAACTGTGGCTCGGCCTTTGCCTCGCCCGGCGGCGGGGGCAGGCACCTGGCCTTGTCCCGCGGGTCGTCCACGGCCTCGTCCTGGGCGGCTTCCTCGAAACGGTTCATCAGGCGGTTGGACCTTCGGATGGACATCCTCTGAATACAGAGATAGGAAGAAAACTAGTTTAGCGTTAGGGGTTAGTCACATAATATGGAGTATATATGAGTATACTAAAAACATAACTTTTAATAATATGGGTTCACTCATGATGAAGAACCAATTAAGAATGTTTAAACACCATGATTAAGATCGAATCACTCATACAGCAGTAAATTAATATGTTACAATAGTTCCTAGTGTTATCCCGAGGCTAACTCCTAAACCTTGGGGATCTCACACCAACACACGCTCTAAGTACATCATAGACGGACTCAAGGCATGGTAACTCTACTACAACTCAACGCATCTGACACACACACCGAGTACAACTCAACCAAGAACTCACTCCCTAGGTTACACAATCCCTACTTCGTCCTGGGGTGCTTGCTGAAGGGTAGTATTCTCTTGTCCTTCTCGGTGTAGTGGAGGGGGTAGATCTCTCTGAGCGTCTCTAGACTCGCTAGAAGCTCCTATGTCTCAATCATCGGGGGCAAGCTCTTGTAGGGGCACTTGTGCAGCCGTAGCTCTAATGGAGTCAGCTGAAAGTCCTCTACTCTCACAGGTGTCTGATCCTCCTCAGGCAGCTTGCTCTTTAGCGTCTGGATCTCGTAAACTCTCATGGCGTCGGAGATCTTCCAAGACTCCATCATCCTATTGGCCTTCTCGCGGAAGTAGACGGTGGTACGTAGCAGCGCGGTGAGGTTGGCCTGGTTCTCTTTCAGACGAGTCTTCATCTCGTGGTACTTGTCGTAGGTGGACTCCATGTACTCCTGTGTCGTGATGATCTGGAACAGATCATCGTCCTGAGAAAGTAGCTTCGAGCACTTCGTCTCTGCGTTGAGAACCTGCTCCTTTAGCTTGTCCTGACTCCGGAGAAGTTCCCTCTTCTCCTTCCTCCAGACTGTCCTCTCTGCCCGAAGCTGCTCTAGCTCCGACTCGGCCTTCTGAAGCCTGACCTACTGGTCGTAGGCAAGGTTTTCCATTCCGGAATTTAAAAAAAATCGGTGACCACCGAAAAATGTGAAATATCGGGACAAATTCAATAAATTTAATTTTTTTAAAAAAAAATTGCAGAATTTCACTAGAAACTACGTCTAGTCCACCCTATATCATAATTGTATATAAGAAACAAACAAACAAGACCATTTCACATGTTATAGCCAGATTAGATAGCTTCAAGCATCTCAATATGTCAATGACTCATCAATCCTAAATGCAGTACCAGACTAAAGTGTCCCCACAAAATACAGTCCATATTACAGTCCCTAGTACATGCTTGAAGCACAGAGCACCAATGTAGATCCCAAATGAACATCATTTCCATTGCAAAATACAGGAGCGCACATCAAACCCAAAAAATAGACTTGGACAAAGAACATGCACCAACTAGGAGTGTTCCTGCCGCATCTGAACCAGGAGGCCTACAAAATAGACATGAAAATTTTCAAAATCTGAAACAAAAAATGGCCTAAGCATGCTCTTGCTGTTGTTAAAACAATACTTTGCATTTGTAGGCCTTGTTTGGTATAAATTCGACAAACTTTCTATTTACTTCTAATGATCATAGCATATATGAAAGAGGAATTTCTCATCTTGAACATGTAAGAGGCTCACATAAAAAAAATCTTTTACTGTGCATCAAATGAAAACTGAGCAAGTGTTAAAAGCATTGTAAAGTAACCTTTTAGAGTTCGGAGACAGCCTTGAGAGTTGGCTTCTTCTTCCTAGTTGATCTTGTACGGATAGAGCAGCTTGGCCTTCCAATTGTAACTCCTGAACGGTAGGCTGCACCACCACCACGGGCTCTACGTCCACTACTTCCAGCGCCTATCACAGATCATATTTTTCAAAAAATAAAGAAACAAGCAAGATAACAATAATCAGTTCTTGAATTTGATTGAAACTCAGTAACTCACCATGCTTTTTTGCTGCCTCACCAAAGGCTATACCACCACCAGATTGATCTCCCCCCACATCATCAGCACCTATGCAGCAAATAAGGAAAAAAATTATGTTGTTGACCATTTATCAGAATTACTCAAGCTAATAGAAACTCACCATCACCATCCTCTTCAGAGGCGGAGCTGCTGTCCCCTGTCTCAGCATACACAGGGCTACCATGTGTAGAATCCGACTCATAGTCATCTACGAATTCTTCCTCATCATCCAATCCCACCTTCCCTTTCTTCTGACCACCATTTCTACCAAAACAAAGCTTCCTCTTGAATGCAGCCACTTCTTCTGGTTGCATCTGTAGCTCATCAATGAGGAAGCCACCAGGTGTGATTCAATCATCATCATAGTCATCATATTCATCCAGAATTGGTGCAGATTCAGTCATGGAGTTGGACAGCCAATCCATAATTGGATTCTCTTCATCGAATAAGGCAACATCCATCATCATGCTACATGGATCTACCTCCTTGTGTTGTTGAAGGTTCTGGAAATCTATTTCAAACTGTTGGATAGACAACTTTAAGTTATAATGCACATATAATAGCTTATGCAGCTTCTCATAACCTAATCGGTTTCTTAATTTAGTATGAACTAAAGCAAATGTGCTCCAATTTCTTTCACACCCACTGGATGACATGCATTGTGAGACAATGAGTTTTGCAAGTTTTTGTAATTCTTTGCACTGTCCTCCGTATTGAGTCCACCATTGAGCTGCAACGAACTAAGAAAATTAGCGATTGCACAATAAAAACATGCAATCTGATCTGTCCAAGAAATAATACACTACCTGCTTTTGTTTGACCATGAAGTGCCGAACTCCGAGCCTCAATTGATCCAAACAACAGTTTCTTTTCACAAAAAATTGAGAGTCCTCCCAAGGCACTCTGCCCACTTTCCGGTCTCGTATCTCAACTGTCGGACTAACTTGCTGCGGTCGTGGAGGGTACAGTGAACTCGCTTGGCCTCGTCGACTGTAGTCTCTGCCAGGGCGTCGGTGTCGAACAGGTACGAATCGGTGGTGTAGGAAAACAGCTCATCATTGTCCTGCTCCGTAGGTGGCTCGGAGATCATCTCCGGGCGTGTAGCCTCTCTGTCCTCTCCTGGTCAAACTCCTCGGGGCACTAGGCTGAACTGGCTGTCTTGGAACTTGCTCTCCCAGAAGTGTGCTAGCATCCTCTTGATCATCTTGTAGGCGGCTATCTGAGCACACAAAGCCTCGTCGGTGGAGAGGGCGGTGACGATCTCATCGGGGAAGGGTATGGTGGGGTCGGTCTTCACTACGAGCATGGCGGAGTAGCAGCAGTGCTCGGAGGTGTGCTGGGACATGATGGTGAGGCCAACGAGGTCCTGGCTGATGCCAATTTGCTTCAAGATGCTCTCAAGCCAGACAACAGCTCCAGTCCAGTAGCGTTGGTAGGTGTCGATGAGGGAAGGTGAGGTAGCAGAAACGGCGTTCGAAGCAGCGTCCATCTGCGCGAGGACGTAAGCAAGGTGTTAGCGTTAGGTAAGTAGAAATTTAAAATTAGAAAAGTAGAGTAATACAGAGAAAATATTATTTTTATAGTTCAAGGGGGCCATATAAAGTATTTAGAATTGTTTGGAGAGTCCTTTGCCTAACGACCATTGCTAGGGCTTGGTACTAGGGGCAAGCATGGCCCTGATGCCAACTGAAATGAACCGGGTTCTCGTATCGGCGTGATAGTCCCTGAATCAGACGCTATCATTACTACAGAATATGCCTTTGTTCCAAGCCATTTGTCCCGGCAGCCTTTGGGCCTGGGACAATATGTGGCTTTTATCCCGGGTCCAACGGCTAGCCGGGCCAGCGGGGGGGGGGGGGGGGGGGGGGGACAGGGGCCTTTTGTCCCGGTTGGAGGCACCAACCGGGACAAAAGGGTGGCCTTTTATCCCGGTTGGTGGATCCAACCGGGACAAAAGGCCGGCGTAGCCTTTTGTCCCGATTAGAGCCACCAACCGGGACAAAAGGCCCCCCTTTTGTCCCGGTTGGTGTCTCCAACCGGGACAAAAGGCCTTGGCCCCCTTATCCCCTTCCCTCTCCCCCCGCCCGAGCCATTCAGCTCACTTGTTTCTTGCTATTCTTGGGTCGGAAGAGAGGAGTTCTTGCTCATTTCTACACCACATTTGTGAAGATCTTTGATTCCCCGTCCATCCATCGGCGCTAAAGGTTTGGGGCTTGTTTTTCTCTTCTTCCTTGGCTTGTATAGCTCATTTCATGCTTTAGAAATAGAGAAAATGTGTAGCTAGCTCATTTCTTGGACATTTAGCTAGATTGTATATGTAGGTGTGATTTTGTTTTAGATTTAGATGAGTATGTGGATAGTAGAAATTTTTAGAATGAGTGTAGACACTTCATGTGATGTACTTGTATATATGACCATATTGTGGATAGTTGATTTTTGTATTCGTGAATGAATTAATGAAATGAGTATATTAGAATTTTTTGTATTATGAATGGATTATTTTGACACTCTAGTGATGTATTTATTCAGGCTCACATTGAAAGCATCTAGAAGCTAAGAAAATCTTTATTTCGAAACAAGTATACGTCGTTAATCTCCATCCAACGGTAATGGCACTACCTTTCGGGGATACACGATGCGCTATAAGGACGTCGCGAATCGGTTGGTCGCATCACCAGCACTTCCGATTGATAAGAAGACAGCATTTGACGCAGTCAGCATGGCCGTTGTTGTACTGAGAGCATATCAACGAGCATGCTGCCTATGCCAGGTGCTGTGCCTATTAATCGTAAATGTTGGTGCTGCGACTGGCCGATTGGTGACATCCTTGTACCGCACCGTGTCCCCCCGAAAGGCAGTGTCATCACCGCAGGGTTGAGGTTACTGACATATACATTTTCAGAAATAAAGGTTTATTTTTCTTTTAGAGGGTTTCTGGATATTGAAAAGAGTGTACTCCTGGAACCGAAGGCTGTCAAAGTAATTAGAAGTTATAGAGATTTCTTTCAATTAATTAGAGATTTCTTGAGGATTAATGATACATTTTGTCTTTTTATATGATTTCATTGTTATTTGCAAGAGTTATTAATCTGATCATTGTAATTGTAATAGTAAATAATTTTTGCATTGTAATGGTAAGAATTTATAATTTTGTGGAAAATAAAGGTATTTTTCAGTAAAATATGGCTTCAGCAGCTGGAGGGAGTGGCGCCGGTGGGGGTGATCGTTGTCCTTCTGGAGAGAAGGGCACAACTCGAGTAGGTCGTCGGTCCAAAAAACCTAGTACTTTTCATAGGGCAGCGCTCCGTTATTTGGATAAAGAATATAGAGAATGCATGGTAAGGAGCGAGGAACCTCCGTTTGATCTTGAGGATTTATTGCGGCGTTACGGTTTGTCACCACCAAACTCGGAGGTTTCAGCTCCGCCATCTTCTTCTGCGCCAGCAAAAAATCCATTTGAGCATTCTGCATTCCAACGCAAGGACGGTTGAAAACCTATGTGTTGTTGTCCGAATTTTTTAGTTTCATGTATAGTACTCCTTTGTTAAGTTCTGTAATGGATTAAGTACTCCTTTTAATTAATCAAGATGTATGATGGATATTGCATATCTTTTAATTATTCATGTTATGTTACATTTAGTTTAATTTAGGTTTGATATATTTTATTTATTCGATACGTGTAAAGAATTCAAATCGATTTATTTAAAATGCAGATGGACCGGCAATGGATGTACAATGCTGATCGACGTTCGAAAGAATTCATTGATGGCCTGTATTATTTTTTGTCTGTGGCTGAGGCAAACAAGCAGAATGGTTTTATGTGCTGCCCGTGTGTTCATTGCAACAATAACAAGGATTACTCATCTTCAAGAATCCTACACAGCCACATTTTCGCAAATGGTTTCATGGAGAAGTATGTTTGTTGGACGAAGCACGGAGAACAGGGGGTTACCATGGAAGACAATGAAGAAGAAGATTTTGACGACCACTTTCCCGGGAATGCTGGAATCGGTGCATTCGATGACGATATTCCCATGGAAGAGCCCGAAGTAGATGTAGCAGAAAATGATCCCAGCGATGATCTGGGGCAGGCATTGCACAATGTGCAGGCAGACTGTGAGAGTGAAATGGAGAGGTTGAAGTTCCAGAAGTTGTTAGAGGACGACCATAAGTTGTTGTACCCAGATTGTCAAAATGGATTGAAGAAACTTGGCACCACCTTGGAGTTGCTGCAATGGAAGGCGACAAATGGTGTATCCGACAAGGGATTTGGTGAATTACTCAAACTTGTTAAAAAAATGATTCCTAAGGACAACGAATTGCCTGCCACAACGTATGAAGCCAAACAACTTGTTTTCCCTTTAGGATTGTAAGTGCAAAAGATACATGCATGCCCCAACGACTGCATCCTCTACCGAGGCGAGTACAAGAATTTGGATGCATGTCCCGTATGCAGTGCATTGCGTTACAAGATTAGAAAAGATGATCCTAGAGATGTCGAGGGGGAGCCTCCCCGGAAGAGAGTTCCTGCGAAGGTCATGTGGTATTCGCCTATAATACCACATTTGAAGCGTCTGTTTAGAAATAAAGATAATGCTAAGTTGATGCGATGGCACAAAGAGGAACGCAAGAAAGACTCGATGTTGAGACACCCAACTGATGGGTCGCAGTGGAGAAAAATAGATAGAACGTACCCTGAATTTGATTTGGATGCGAGAAACATAAGGTTCGGTTTGAGTACGGATGGCATGAATCCTTTTGGTGAGATGAGCAGTGGTCATAGCACTTGGCCTGTGACTCTTTGTATGTATAATCTTCCACCATGGCTCTGCATGAAACGAAAGTTCATCATGATGCCAGTGCTTATCCCGGGTCCAAAGCAGCCCGGAAATGACATTGATGTGTACCTAAGACCATTGGTTGAAGAACTCTTATTGCTCTGGGGCGATGAAGGTGTACGGATGTGGGATAAATACAAACAGGAAAACTTCAACCTACGAGCATTGCTGTTCGTAACGATCAATAACTGGCCTGCTCTTAGTAACTTGTCAGGACATTCAAACAAGGGATACAAAGCATGCACACACTGTTTAGATGATACCGATAATATATGGTTTACTCACTATAAGAAGGTTGTATACATGGGACATCGTTGGTTTCTTCCCATCAGGCATGCGGTATGAAAGAAGGGCAATCATTTCAAAGGCCAAGTGGACCACCGAACAAAACCGATGCACCGTAGTGGTAAAGACGTCTTCAACATTGTAAAAGATCTAGAAGTTATTTTTGGAAAGGGATCTGGCAGCCAACCTGTTCCGAACGAAAACGGAATGGCGCCCATGTGGAAGAAGAAATCTATATTTTGGGAGCTACCATATTGGGAAGTCTTATATGTTCGTCATGCAATTGATGTGATGCACCTCACGAAGAATTTTTGCGTCAACCTGATAGCATTCTTGGGAGTGTACGGAAAGACAAAAGATACAGTAGAAGCACGTCAAGAATTGCAACGTATGGAAGAACGAGATGCCTTACATTCACAACAGCGAGATAATGGACGACAATACTTAAGTCCTGCCAGCTATACTCTTAGCAAGGAAGAGAAAGAAACCATGTTTGACTGCTTGAGCAGTATAAAGGTTCCATCAGGATACTCATCCAATATAAAAGGAATCTTAAATTTGGCAGAGAAGAAATTTACAAATCTCAGGTCCCATGACTGCCATGTGCTTATGACCGAACTTCTTCCAGTTGTGCTGCTGGGGATTCTGCCTGATAACGTCCGGTTAACCATTGTGAAGATATGTGCCTTCCTCAACGCAGTTTCTCAGAAGATAATTGACTCAGAGAATTTGATAAAGCTGCAAAACGATGTGGTGCAATGTCTTGTTGGCTTTGAGCTGATATTTCCACCATCTTTCTTCAACATCATGACATATCTTCTAGTGCACCTTGTCAAAGAGATTGATATCCTCGGACCAGTATTTCTACACAACATGTTCCCATTCGAAAGGTTCATGGGGGTACTCAAGAAATGTGTTCGTAATCGAGCTCGTCCAGAAGGAAGCATCGCCAGTGCCTACGGAACTGAGGAGGTCATTGACTTCTGTGTTGACTTTATTGATGACCTTAAACCGATTGGAGTCCCTGAATCGCGATATGAGGGGAGACTAACTGGAAAGGGTACATTAGGAAAGAAATCTTATGTCTACACAGATGATTTCTCATTCAAGAAAGCCAATTATACGGTTCTTCAACAATCATCCTTGGTTGACCCATATATCGAGGAACACAAGAAAATTCTGCTCTCCAATTTCCCGAAAAAGTCTGAGGCATGGATTACACGTGAGCACATGAACACTTTCTGCAGCTAGTTGCGGAAGCCTCTAATGCATAACATGGATATAAGTGAACAACTGTTCTTATTGGCTAGGGGACCATCTTGGAATATCTTAACATAACAAGGGTACGAGATAAATGGAAACACATTTTATATTATAGCCCAAGATAAAAATAGTACCAACCAAAACAGCGGTGTTCGTATGGATGCCACGGACAATAATGGAAAAAAGGACACATATTACGGCTACATTGAAGAGATATGGGAGCTGGATTACGGTCCCAATTTCAAGGTGCCTCTATTTCGTTGCCAATGGGTTAAGCTATCTGGAGGAGGGGTAACAAAAGATGAGTATGGGATGACAATAGTTGATCTCAACAATCTTGGGTATAGAGACGAGCCATTTGTCCTAGCCCAGGATGTCGCTCAGGTTTTCTACATTAAGGACATGTCCAGCGAGCCAAAGAAGGGCATAAACAAGCAAAAGGATGAGCCTAAGCGATACATAGTTCTATCAGGAAAGAGAAACATCGTTGGAGTGGAGGACAAGACAGACTTTTCAGAAGAATATAATAATTTTGTTGCCATTCCACCTTTCGAAGTAAATGCTAATCCATGCATCCTGCTAGCCAATGATGATGCTCCATACTTGCGCCGTGATCATAATCAAGGGACATTTGTGAAGAGAAAGTCTGTTACCGCTAATCCTTCATGTACTTGAATCATTTTATATTATTGTATAAAAATGTAATTGCAATTCGAATACTTTTATTATATATGTACTGTACAATTATACTTTATGTGTTATATATATATATATATTATTTTTTATATTTTTCACTTAATTACCAGACTCAATTAAAATTTTCATTCAATAATGGATTACTCAACTAATTTTATTTATTTCATGAAATTACATTCACATTAACACACTATACTCTCTCACTAACACACACAATCTCACTAACACACACACACTATCTCTCAAACTCACACACTACTCATTAATATAATGAAATTGCTTAATTTTATCTAAAATTCACTTTTTAAATGTTAATATCGTGATAGAATCCACTTTCTGTCGAAAAGCAACAGTTTGAAAAAATTTGTGCACCTAATATATTTTTGCATGGTCAAAATAACAAATATGATTTCAAAAAAGTTAGATATTTGGTTGACCCAATCACTTGAATGAAAATTAATTATTTTTGTTGCGTGTATCGAGTTTATATAGAGATAAGAAATTTTGTTCCATAATTTTTGGAATCATAATTTTATTAACTGAATTAACAAATGAAAACTAATTTTAAAAGAGAAGTAAAAAGAAACAAAAACAAACATAAGATTTGGCGGGACCGAGGGAAAACGGCCCCCTTTTGTCCCGGGTGGTAGATCCACCCGGGACTAAAGGTGGGCCGCGGGCTGGGAATTTTCCCGGCCCGTCGAAAATCATCTTTAGTCCCGGGTGAAGCCACCACCCGGGACAAAAGGCCCTTTTGTCCCGGGTGGTCGCTTCACCCGGGATAAAAGGCCCCCACCCTATATATCTCACATTCCTCTGCATTCCTCCAGCACTTGGTCAGTTCTTCGGGTGGTCGCTTCACCCGGGATAAAAGGCCCCCACCCTATATATCTCACATTCCTCTGCATTCCTCCAGCACTTGGTCAGTTCTTGATCTCCGCCACGCTCGTGCCGCTGCCGTCCCCTGAGACCACCGCCTCCTGCTCGTCGCCGTCGTTGTCCCGGAGCGCCGCCGTCCCCCGCCACCAAGGGACGCGCCGACCGAGCTCCGCCGCCGCACAGCGCCGCCAGTCCCGAGGTCTGCCATCCCCGAGCGCCGCCCTGAGCTCCGTCCCCGAGCGCTGCCCAGAGCTCCGCCGCCCCACTGCGCCGTCGTCCCTGATCTCCGCCGCCCCGAGCCCCACCCCGAGCGCCGACGTCGTCCCTCCTCCCCGCTCGCGCCTGTCGTCCACCGCCGCGCCGCTTGCTCCGTCGTCGTCCTCGACCTCTGCCTCGCCCGTGCGCCGCCCCGAGCTCGCCGTCCTGACCTCGCCCCGAGCTGCATTAGGTGAAAACGGCACCGACCGTGGGCCGTTGCCGCCCCGGCCCCCAAACCCTAAATTTTGTGCAAATTTTAGTGAATTAGGTGTTAATTTTATTTATTATATATTAAGTAGAATTCAATTATTAGAATGCAAATTTTGTGCAAATATTATAAGAATTCAATTTTGGATATATTATTAGAATTCAATTATAGATATATTAGTAGAATTCAATTATGGAAATATTATTAGAATTCAATTTTGGATATATTATTAGAATTTAATTATGGAAATATTATTAGAATTCAATTTTGGATATATTATTAGAATTCAATTTTGGATATATTATTAGTGACAAATTATGGATATATTATTAAAGAGAATTTAGAGAGAAATAGAGAAGGAAATATAGAATTAGAGAGAATTTCTATTATGATGTATTCATTATTTAATTATGTCATTCAAAGACTTTAATTTATCATGTATTTATTATTTTTTTATGTCATTCAAAGAGTTCAATTTATCATGTATTTATTCTTTAATTATGTCATTCAAATATTTTAATGTATCATGTATTTATTATTTAATTATGTCATTTATATTACTTCTCGAGCTCGCAAACTCGCGCTAACACACAAACATTTCCGATAGTTTTCGATCGTTACCGATCCCGACCGAATCGTTTCCGATAGTTTCCGATCCCGACCGAATCGTTTCCGATAGTTTCCGATCGTTACCGATCCCGACCGAATCGTTTCCGATAGTTTCCGATCATTACCGATACCGACCTAATCATTTTCGATAGTTTTCGATCGTTACCGATACCAACCGAATCGTTTCCGATCGTTACCGATCTAAATATGTGGATTATTTAGATAATTTTTTAAGGGTTTTATTTGTATTCATATTTTAGTTACGATGGACCCGCGACACACAGACACGGAAGACGAACAGTTCCTGTTGAATATGATTGGCGAAGGTTAAGGAGATGTCGCTGAACAAGCTGATGATGGCAGCAATACCGACATAATTTGAATATGTCCGGTGATGGAATTGAGCCACCATCTATTCAGGATGACGCTGCTGCTGAACAAAGTGCTAATGTACATATCACAACTATACTTATTTGTAGTGACAATCATATTTTCATCTGAATCTATATGAATACTATGAATGTTTTTTTATAGCCGTCTGGATCATCGTCGCAGCAGAAAAAGATGAAGCGAGGCCCAACAAAAAAACTGGAAGGGCGGTTCATTATAACGGAAGTTGGTTCAGATGGCGAACCGATCGCTCCAGAAGCTGCCGCCAAAAAATTCATAAGACAATCCGGATGTATTGTCAGGAACCACATCCCGATCAGCTTCAGGCTCTGGAAAGCTTCCAATCCAAGCGAGGAACGGGGTGCGGTACCCGAAAGAGAAAAAGAATGGTGCTAGTGGGAGTTTAAGTAAAACTTCACGGTTCTAGCTGAATTCGAAGAGATATGCAAGCGCTGGATCCTGAGTAAGATGGCCGAACAGCTGCAATCATTCAAGAAAATTTTGACGAAGAAATATATCAAGACCGGGACCACACCCGTATTTACCGGCGAGCTCGAAAAGCTCAGGGGTCACTGGGATGCATTTGTGGAATACAAATCTTCAGAGCTTGGGCTTCAGAAGGTGCAGAAGGCCAAAGACAATGCCTCGAAGAAAGTGTACCATAACACTCTAGGCCAAGGAGGCTACAAGCTTGCAATACCCAAATGGGAGAAGATGGAGCAGGATCTGCTTGACAGAGGCATCCAACCTGTGACTATGAACTGGCCTGAAAGGTCAAGGACCTAGTTTTATGGTCATGGGGGAAGCTTGGACCCATTGACTGGTGACTGCATCTATGGGCCAAACATCCAGCGAGCAGCCCAGAGACTACAGGAGGCCATACAAGCAGCGGCCGAGGGAACATTCTAGCCGGATAGAGAGAGGGACGAGCTGACTTACGCCCTTGGGAATCCAGAGCATCCGGGCCGCACAAGAGGCAAAGGCGTGGTTCCGTGGAAGTATGGGTTCAGGAATTACATTGAATCATATAGAAGCCGGCAAAGAAGAAAGAATGATGAGCGGGAGCACTTGCGAAGGCTAGATGAACGGCTCATGTCACACGATCAAAGACTGGAGGAAGAGGTTCAACGCCAAGTGGCCATATCAATGAGCCAGCAACAGCAAGCGCAAACGGTGCCTCCAGAGCCTAATGTCGCAGCCGATCATCTGTCTCAGCGGAAAAGCAGCTGCGCTTCCACAGATGTCGCCATCGCCGAGCCAACGGGGATCCAGGCCGCAGTTGAAGCGACGGCCCCGCAGCGATTTCCAGTGGATGAGATCACCCAGCGGACACCTTGTGACCTGCAGACTGCCGTTAAGAACTTAATGTTCACTATTGCGTACGGTACTGCCATGCCAACCCAACTAGGCGACGTGTACCACGGGCAGCAAATTTCGCCAGGATACACAAGAGTTGGCGTGGAGCAGGTGTGCCAGGGTTGGGAGACGCTCGAGCTTGATATTCCTGGAGGCGATGGGGAGAGGACACTAGCAGAAGCCATTCATGGCTACATCCTATGGGATAAGCGCTACATTGTCCTAAAGTCGGATGATCAAACACCAAGACCGGCATCTCAGCATGCCTCTCCAAGGCCGGCATCTCCGCAAAACTCCCCAAGAGAAGCACTGTCTCGGCAAGGTTCACCGGCACATTCTCCATCACCATCATCTCATGTGCCGATGAACACTCAAGCGTCACCGTCGCCACCATGGTCACCCCCTCCGCTGCCGGCAAAGAAGCAGAAATGGCCGCCGGCAAAGAAGGTAGCTGCACCGGCTAAGGAGCCTCCAAAGAAGAAGGAAAAGGAGAAGAAAACCAAGGGGGCTCCTATAAAACCCTGGGACATGAGCCTTGAAGAATGCGACCGGGTAACTCAAGAAAGAGTTAAAGAGCACTTCAAGCCGAAGCCGGAGCCCGAGAAAGTGATAAATCCGATAGATTTGAAATTTTGTAAGGGAATGTGCGAAGCAAATAAGAGAAAATTCATTCCGAGAGACCCCCTTCAGACTACGAACGCACAATTATCAAAACTACTGAGAAAAAGAAGAGGCAATCAAAGTCGTCGTCGTCCGACGTTCCACAGCTCGGAGCCCAAAAGAAACAATCAATAGAGCCTCTCGTAGTGGGACAGACGACGCAAGAACAAGATTTTGTTACATTTTTGAAAGAATCAAACCTGACGGCGGCTCAGATTGCAGGGGGAGAAGATATTCCAAAGGCCGATGTGGTCGTCAAATGGACGTATGAGATCGGCAGAACTCTTGTACCCCCCGAAGTAGTGTCCGTGCTTCCAACGCAAATGTATAAGCTGCACCAGCACTACATGCGTGCGATGGCCGATTGCATCTTCATGCAGGGCGCAAAGATTAAAGATGACGATTTCTTACGGGGGGAGGCCATTATATGGATAAACTGGGAAGAAATTTACCAACTATTCCATCAGGAGGCCCTTGACATCTCTATGGTCGGCTTGTGGGTTCTGTAAGTATTTTACTCTCCTTATTGTTTTGCATGATCTCAACATATTGATCTCTTGATTTATTCGGTATTATTGTTGAGCAAGTCCTCGATCCAAAAGGCGAATTCTACTATGATGGACTATCTAATATTGACAATCGCAGCAAATATGATAATATACGTGTATATATGTAATTAAGAATGAATATACCTATGTAAATATATATGTGTGTGTATGTATTAAATTTCTATTTATGAGTATGTATTTATTATATATATAAGCACTCCAATAATATATATATGTGTGTGTGTATATATATATTTATATAATATTGGTCCTAGATATTTTCATATGTAAAGGAATTCACATGTATAGATATGTGTATACATATGTATACATATATATATAAGTGAATTAATTTAGATATGAAAACTATCTAGGACAAAAATTATATAAGTAACTATATATATATGTATATATATTAGTGGAGATCATACACACTGAATTCCAATACATAGGTAACACCAACCGGGACAAAAGGGTGCGCCAGCCACGTGGCGCTGGCAGCACCTTTTGTCCCGGTTGGTAACAAAAGGACCCCCCTTTTGTCCCGGCCTGGCGTTCCCGGTTGGGAAACCGGGACAACAAAGGTTTCCCAACCGGGACAAATTAACCTTTCTGTAGTAGTGTATCACATACAGAATCGTCATTTCAGGCAACATCGAAGTCATACCACTTAAAGGGTACAATCATGGATTTAATTATTACATAATTCCTGAGAGTTTCATAGTTTTTTCTCCTTACAAGCCCGTAGGGCTGAATTAATAGTTCAGACAGAAAAGCGGAAGCGGTTCTAGTCTTCTGGGCCATCATCTTCGGGTCTCCTCTTCCCACAAGCAGACTTGCGCGTACCCCAACCTTCAGTCATACCAACCATCATCGTTGGTGTCGAACTCCTTCTCGGATCCTGCATCTTGCCAAGCTATCCCCAAGGACAGGATAGGTTCACATCACCATCCGTATGCAAGCTTTGTGGATGCAAAGGTAGAAAGAGTAACCAAAGAAAGGCAGAGGTTTCCTATGCAAGAATAACATCAGGAAAAGCACATCTCTCTTAACCTCGGGCTGTTCCGGCATTCCGGACTCCCGACCATTCTCCTTCAAACTCTCAATCACTCATTGAGTCGGTACGAGAACTCCCTCTCCTCGTACCTCAGCTACACAACTACAGTAAGACTCAACTAGGGGGAGTTAGAAATATAGTAACCCTACTCTAGTCAGTGAAGCCAGATCGAGAATCGTACATATCCGAGTACGCAGCTATACATATAGTTTTACACCCTGCAGGGGTTGTACATCTAGACCCACTCGAATTGTAGCCGATCGGGAATTACCCTCCCGGATATCGAAACACCGGCCTAAAATCACAAAACTAATGGCTACAGCCGCCATCCTGCTTTAGCGGGTCTGGGCACAATCTCCCACGAGAGATCGTCCTGGGACTGTGAAGCCTCTCCATGCTGTGTTGGGGTTAACGAGGGTCAATACCCCTTCACGCCAGCACTAGCCCTCCCCCTGCATTGATCTCTATCCTCCTGCAGGCTTGGCGCCGCGCGTAGCTAGTCCGGACTGGATCCTTCCTCATAAAGGATAAGTGGTGTGCACGCAGTCAAAGTTCCGTCACTAGGTCCAGCTAACTCGGTCCTTACTTCGTGAGACGAGCATCTTCGTCACACGTGTTTCCGCCACAGTGGTCCACAATTGGCACCCATTACAGGTATGGCCCACCATCTACTTCCTACTCTATCTGGGATCCCAAAAGATCCGTCCTCAAACTGGGAACTCTCGTACCCTCCATAGGTACTCGCAGGGCATGCCCAACACATGCCCCCAGCCCTCCATCCGAGATCGAGTTACATTGCTCGTCTCCGCGACATCACCCTATCCACCATCTCCTCCATAAGTAGCTCATACACCAAGACTATATCACAAACTGTACAAACTCATAGCCTCCTAACCATATACTGGCGGAGTAGGTGGTCAAGGTCAGGTATGTAAAAGGGGGTCATGCAATTTCTCACTCGACAGAAAGTAAAGCGTAGTAGATCTAAACATGCGATGACTATGGGAGTCAAGAGAAAAGAGATGGTCGTGAACCTATTGGTTCTTCGTAGAACTCCTGAGCCTCCTGGTACTCCTGGTCCTCGGTTAGCTCCTCGATGGCGGGTCCAATTTGTAAATGTGTATAAGTATAGGCGTCAAAGTGCAAATATGTACAAAACTCTCCAATAAGATCCAAATGGCACCCAAAACCTATTCTAACATGTAGATCATGTTTTTAGAAAAATTATGAAACTGGTTTCATAATTTTTGGAGCTAAAATAGATTTATTATGAATTTTTGAAGTTAAAAGGCATTTCTGAAATTAATAAATGATTTTTGGAAAATAAAAAGAAAGTTAGTGACACGTGGTAGGCTCTGGGCGTGCCAGGTGGCATGCTGACGTCAGCATGACGTCATCCGGAAGCGGGGCTCTGCTGATGTCAGCACGGCCGTTGATCCGTGTGTCAGCACTGGAAAAAGAAAACGAAAAACGTGATGTGCACTTGGGCTTCGTTCACTCTTGGGCCGGCTCCGTGGCCCACTTGGCTCGGTTCAGCTTCCTCCTCTGCTTGGCGGGCTGGCTCGGCTCCGGCCTGTCTTCTCCTCTGCGCGCGGCTTGGCCTGGTTCGGTGGCGGCTTTTGGGCCGCGGCCCGTCTTCTCCTTCTTCCTTTTATTTTTCTTCTCCTCCTTCTCTCGCTAACGTCTCGGGCCCGCTTGTAGATCCGGTGTGGCTGACCTGTGTGTGTGTGTGCGCGCGCGCGTGCGTGCGTGATGCGAGCCGGGGCGCGACGCGTGCGACGTCGCGGCGAAGTCCGCGCACGGCGCGGCGGTGGCCCGCCGGCGGCGAGGCAGTGGCGAGGCGCGGCTGAGGGCCTAGGCCAGCAAAGGCCTGGTCTTTTTCCCTGCAGTGTGTTATGCGTGTGCGCGTGAGGCTAGCGAAGCAGCCTGCGGCGGCGGCGATGACGACGGCGGCGGCGGCGATGACGACGGCGGCGGCGCTCTGTGCCGGCGAGGTACGAGGCGGTGGCAACTCACCGGGGAAACGGGCAAAAGGCCCTTCCTTTGGGCCTGGCGCGTTCCTGGGCAACGCCAGGGCACGGCTTTTGGCCGGCGGCAGGGACGGGCGCAGCCATGGCTAGGCCAAGACCGGCCGGCGATGCGGCTCACTGCCGCGAGGCGGCGATGGAGAGGCTCTTAGCTGAGCCGGTGTTAGGAGCGGCGCTCAGGCCAGTAAAAGCTCAGCCTTGATGCGCTACGCACACATACGCGCGTCGGGCTTGCCCATGGTGAAGCCATGGCCGAGCCATGATGCGGGGAACGGCTGCGAGGGGCTTCTAGGCCGGCGAGGGGTTGCGCAACAATCAAAGAAGGCCGGGGGGTTTCCTAAGGCTAGCTAGGGTTCGGCCACACAGTCATGCTCACCGGAGCAGAAGAGAGGCACACGGGAAAGGGTGCGGCGGCGGCGGCTCACCGGCGGGCTCGTGGGCGGAGGTGCTCGGTGTGGCGAAGGGTCGGTGCAGTGAGGTCCGGTAGTGCCGTGCCGTGCAGCGCTGCGACGTCGGGGTCGATGTTCGGGCGCAGGCGCGGCGGAGCTCCGGCGGCAGCGGCTCTCCTCCTTCTCTTCCCCTCCTTCCTCTGTTTTCTCCCTTCCTCTTCCAATTCCGGTGGAGGGGCTCGGGGAAACCCTAATTGGGCTCTAGGGTTTCGCAGTGGCGCCCCTGGGGTTCTTATAGGCGGCGATCGAGAGCTCGGCAGGGTCCGGACGCCGAGGGGCGGCGAGGATGGGACGGGCGCGGCGCGGGGCGATGTGGCGCGCATCAAGCGGCGTCGTGGCTAGGGTTTTGGGGTGCGCGGGAACGGCGGAGCGCGCGCACGGTTGTGGCCGACCGGGGTGGCAGGCGGTGGCGTCACGGCTGCGGCTGCAGGCGGTAAAGGTGAGCGGGCGCGTCTGTGAGAGAGAGGGAGAGAGAGAGAGAGCGGGCGAGAGGTGAGGGAAAGGGGCACAGTGCCCCTGGCAGGTGGGCTCCACCTGTCAGCGGGTCGGCGGCAAAACGGGCTGGCGAGCCAGGGCGCTAGCGGCCCGGGATGGCGAGGCAGGCCGGCGGGCAGTGGTTTGGGCCGGCTCCGGCCGTCGCGCGCGCGCGTGCGAGCGGGCGGTGCTGGGCAGGCGGTTTTTGGCGGGCTGGGTCGGTTAGGTTAGTGGGTTTAGGCCCGGTAGCAGTTAGGGGTTAGGGTTTAGTTTATTAGTTTAATTTGAATTCCCAAGTCAAATTAAACTTCACTCAATTCAAACAAAACCTTCAAAAAGATCTCAAACAAGGTAGACGCAAAAACCTATATAAAATCCAAATATTTCCACTCTAACATAAATTCTCCTATGTTTAACTCGATTTTTATTTGAGCTAAGATTGAGGTAAGATGAGTTAAGCTTTAAGTGATGCTAACTATTATCACTCCACCCAAAAAAATTTGAAAATCCACATTTTACAAATATGATTAATTTATAAATTTACGGGATGTTACAAAAACCCACACCATCCAAAGTTCCAAACACGTCTATAGGGAAATCCTCAAATATCCAAAATTCATTAAAAAAAGAAAATGAGCTAATACCACACAAACATAGTAGATGTTACATTTGCTAAAGAGAAGTTCATTTAAGCTAAATACATCGTAAACAGTAAATGTTAATTGTATGGGAAGTATGGTGGCAATTGCCTCCTTTAGTGAACTCCCACATCAATTAAAAATAAGATAAATAAAGAATATGTTTGGTAAACTATGAGCACCAAATGCCTGAAAAAGTCTCCACTGTACTTAATTAAGGTGTACGTTTCCCCTCTTCCCCATGTCACATGTGGCGGGCACGCAATATTAGTGAGAATAAGACAACTAGATAGCTGACCTGATCAGACAAGCAAAAAAAAATTTATTTGAAAGGAAAAACAAGCAAAGCGTATGTTAACGCTTAAACAAAAAGAAAAGAATGCCGCGAAAGAAGACTTGATTGGTTACTAACGTAATAGTCATGTGGCGGGGAACAACTAGTGCTTTGAATAAAATGGAACCAATTTCTTATGCTCCACTAGGGCAGATTCGACGACGTGTCTTAACTGATGTTAAATACCCTGGAGAGGCAAGCTGGCAATTTATTAGTAATCTCAAAAGAAAAAATATTGTGAGTATCTGAAGCTTCTTGACAGCTGCATGCATGCGACCCCAATCAATCAGGAATCAGCTAGCTAGCTTAGTCGTCGACTAACCCCGCTCGCCGCCCGTTTAAACAAGCTGGAGCCAGGTTGGGACGCGACGTGCTTTGAGAAGGGGATACTTATGCGACATGATACGCAGTAGTCACGCTGCCCTGAGTAACCCCTCCTCAAAGCACGTCGCGTCCTGGCCTGGCTCCAGCTTGATTTAATTAACTGACGGCGCACGGGGTGTTAGCCGACGACAAAGCTAGCTGATTGATTGGGGTCGCATGCATGCAGCTGTCTAAGCAAGCTTCGGATACTCCATTACTACAAAAATAATTTGTAGGAACGTCCGATTTTTTAGAAGCGCATCAAAATTTTACTCGTTGCTACAAATAGATCGGAAGTAATGTAGCATCTGATCCGCTCCTAAAAATGTATTTTCAGGGGCGGGTTACCCCCTCACCCTCCCCTAAAAATAAGCAATATTTTCAGGGGTGGGTGATGGCCTCACCTGTTCATAAAAATATATTTTTAGGGGCGGATGATGGCATCACCCGTCCCTACAAATGGATCCACGTAAAAAAAAATATAACTTTTTCATGTAATATCGGATGAAGTCAAACGTTATATCAATTGTATAGAATGATGAGGTCTTGATAATTTTTTCATTTAAGGTCATTTATTGGTTCAAAAAGTTATTATAAGTTCTCCAATTGCTATAACAACATATTATCTCATATAACTCAAGTCATACTTTGAGGTTTCCACAATCTTGACCTTTATATACACTGAAATAAGCTTGATATATTTTGTTTTGTTTGTATAATTCACAATAATTATAGTGTAGAAGATTTACTTTTTTATTTGTTTTGCTATATGTAAACAATTAAATGATTTTTTGGATAAGATAGAAAAAATATATCAACAAAAGTAAAAAAATTTACCATAAATCTATTGTGATCTGTAGAACAAGAAAAAAATATTAATAACCCATTTCATATTATAAAGTGATTACCAGTGTGGAAACCACAAAGTGGGTCTTGAGCTGTATGAGATAGTAACGTGAGTAATACATTATGGTTTCACACTTTTAGCCATTACATACGTTGAAATATAGATTTGATATCTTTTCAAATTTTCTACATGTTGCAATAGGCTTATGGTAAAACTTGCACCTTTCTTGGATATATTTTGCTATATGTTTTCATTTAAACAAAAATTTAGAATATAAAAAAATTATTTGTGGGGGTGTCACCCGCCCCTAAAATTCTATTTTTAGGGACGGGTAACAAAACCATCCGCCCCAAGAAATAGAGATGGGGATCAGCGTAATGGGCAAACCTACACGCTATTGGCTGAATCAAGTGACGTAAGATCAGCGACTCCACCAACTCTCCCCACCAGCCGTCACTTCTTCTTAGAGCAAGTATTATGGTCGACGAAGAGCTAGCGACGTCCGAGCTGGAAGTGAGAGGAAGGAGGAGATAAATGAAAGCCGGCGTCTGGCAAACCGCCGACGAAACGCGGGCATCTACGATGTTTTGGGGTCCACCAACACCAGTCTTACGCTCCAGTTGGCTGCTGACCATGTGAAAAGTACAGTAGTATTAAACGATGCAAGTGGTGGTGAATAAAAAAAGAAACAGCACGCTGAGCTGGACGTCGCTCTCGCCGGCTAGCGGGCGAAATTATAAAACTTCTTATCCCTTCTGTCGCCTCCTCTCCCAAGGATTACCTTACCAGCGATACAATATTTATCAGTGACCTCCGGTAACGATAATCTCCTCGCCACTCTATCTATCTCTCAATCTCTCTCTATCCCTGCCATCTCCTCCACAGCCGCACGCGGCATGGTGCTCCCAGTGGGGGGAGGGGGGGGCTCCTCACCCTCTTGCTCACCACCACGAAGCTGGTTCTCCCCGGGCTCCCTCCAATCCCGCTCGCAGCCATGGCGCGGCGTGTGTGCCGCTCGCGGCGTACGGGTGGGAGGTCGGCCCCGGGCTTGCACTCAGGGGCCTGTTCCCCAGAGGCGGACATGGCGGCGGTGGACCTGCTTGTGCAGCTCAGCGGCTGCGGTGGCGGGGGAGATGAGGGCGTCCTCTTGCGGGCGCGCGGCGGCTGCATGGTCCACCACCGGTAGGCGCATGGCGGCATGGCCGCAAGGACCCAACGACGGCGGTTCGCCCACGGCGGCGCAGCTGCACAGTCCCAGTGGCGGCGACTCGGCGTGCAACTGCTACCCGAGTGCGGGGCGCTGAGGCTGCAGCTTCAGCGTGGGGGGGGGGGCATCGGCGCAGGGAGCAGCAACGGCTCAGCATTCAGCGGCGGTGGCTCGCGGAGTGCAGCTGCCGATGACTTTTTTTATTTCTTATTTAATTTGTAGGGGTGAGTCGTGGCGGCCGCCACTAGGAACCCATTTCTAAAGCCGCATCATGCCATCATCCGTGCCTATAAATCTTTTCTACGGCCGGGTGAGGGCATGACCCACCCTACAAATAGATCTTCAGGGGCGATCGCGTTACCAACCCCTAAAAATAGGATTTGTAGCAGCGAAAACTAGGAGCGGGTATTGCGTCCACCTCTAAAAATATGTTTCTACCCGCCCCTAAAAATAGTTTTCATAGTAGTGCTCACAGAAGAAAGAGTAAAATGCACAACAAGTCCATCAACTTATAAGGGGGTGTCACTTAAGACTACGAACTCTAAAAATGTATTTTTGGGTCCATGTCAGCGCTAGAAGCACATGTGGATGGTTATGGACCTACAATGAACAACTTAACAAGTTCATGGACCCCAAATTGCACTTTAGGAGTTCGTGGAACTAAGTGACATCTCATTACAAGTTGATAGACCTCCGATGCATTTTACTCTAAAAGAAACAAAAGAAAAGGAAAAGCAAATCTGGAACCCACGACATGGCCAGCAGCTAGGAATCTGTTGCAGTGTCGTCTGGACTATTGACGACCAAAATTGGCCGTAACCGGTCTGACCGGTCTAACCAACCGGTTTGACCGATCTGGTGTTGTAGCCTGTCCAGTAGGAGCCCGACCAGTCTGACCGGTTCGAGAGGAGTCCGAGTACAATTAGATATTTTTGTAGATTTAGATCTGTAAAAGAGATTCCTTGCGGGGTAAGTCCATCCCACCCAATAAATATAAAGGGTTGTGGCCGATTGAGGCATCCAATCGATCAAAAACATATTAGTACATTACTTTTCATTACTTTGTATTATTTTTTGTCTTTCCCAAACTCTAGCTTTTCCAACCTCCATCTGCTGTTTTTCCTTTGTCTCTGCGACGTCTAAAGGCGTTCTGGGTGGCCTGCCGATCTTAGAACAACCCTACGCGCGTTTGCCCTGACGGGGTCCCTCCCGGACGAGCGTTCGTCGGTCGTCGCCAATTCTCACCGGCGACCGGTCTGACCGCTCCACGCAGGAGAGCTGCATCAAGCTCCTCCTCGCGACGTGCATTCGAGCGCAATCGTGTGTTGGCTCGGATTGTGCACCAACATATTTTGATGACTCCGCTTGGGAAGAAAGATCTTGGTTATTTAAAAACCGATCTAATCTACTCCATCTACTACCATGGTGAAGCTGTCAAATCCTAGTGATGTTGATGCCAGCAATATTGTTAGGCTGACTGTCGATAAATTGTCAGCCGAAGATCGTCAAGCTTATGAAGCCCTCATCAAGGAGTGCAAAGAGGAGAGCATACGGCACAAAGAGAAAGAAATCAAAGAGAAGCATCAGTGGTTCTTGTCTCACTTCTCAAAGAATCGGAAGTGCGACGTCTCCAAAGACAAGGAGGTTGTCATTCTTTTGGATGAAGGAGAGAAAGGCAAAGCAAATAGTAATGTAAGTATTTCAGCATCATCTGTTACTTTGGAGCAAGTTTGTCAATTACTAGTTAATGGTCAGGAGAAGATGCTTGCTATTGTCCAAAACATGATTGATAAATCATTAGAAAAGCAACCCTTGGCCAATGATAGTAGTGCTCCTGTATCTAGTGTTGTTGGTGCTTTTCAAAACCATACTATGCCTCCTGAGTCATCGGCAACACCGGCACCACAATATGGTATCCAGATGAATTTTTACAATGGTCAGAAAACTTCAGAGTAATACAATGCGCATGGAGCGGTCAGACCGGTTTCACAAACCGGTCCGACTGGTCATGGTGGACCGGTTCCGACTGGTCAGACCGGAATCCCAACCGGTCAGACCGGTCCTGGTGCTCTGGTGGCGTATCAATCGTCTCCTGAACCAATTGCTAGTATACCTCATGTTTAGGTTGATTTTAGCCGAACGAATGGTTCTGCTAGTTATTGTGTCCCTCCATACGCTGCTATGCCATACAATCCAAATACTATGCCTCCCCAAAGTTCAGGTTTTTCATATGATGCAGTGCCAAATAATGGTTATTTGTAGCAAACATCGTATACACAACCGAACTATGCACCGCAAATGCCGAATAATTCTAGTACTAATATTCAAAGGCCAAATGATTCTTATTTTAATCAAATACTTGAGAAACATAAGAAAGATTTGGCTATTATGTTTAAAGAGACTTTCGGCATAGAACTCAAGGATAAAATTCTTGTTTGTCAAAAACCTTATCCTGAGAGTTTTGATTCTATACCATATCCTCAAAATTTTAAGGATAAAATTCACTGGGAAGAATAGTAGGACTACATGGGAGCATGTTAGTCAGTTTAATGCTCAAATGGGAATCTATGGTAGTCTTGATCATTTAAAAATTGTCATTATCAGGTACTGTTTTGCTATGGTTTTCGGCATTGTCTCTTAATTCTATCCAAACATGGTCTCAATTATAGCGTAAATTTCATGAGCATTTTTACAATAGTGATAATGAATTGAAGCTATGTCATTTAACATCAGTTAAGTAAAAGCATGATGAGTCTGTTGCTGAGTATATTAGAAGATTTAGAGATATAAAAACCGATGTTATAGTTTGGTTATTTCTGAAAAGAATCTTGCCAAATTAGCTATAATGGTTTGAGGTCTCATATTAAAGAAAAAATAGAAGGATATGTGTTTCTAACCATTAATGAAGTGTTGCAAAGGGCTTTGGCTCAAGAAAGCCGAAGTAAAGATGCAAAGTTTAAACCTGATTATCTTGGTATGCATGTGCTACAAGGTGAATCTTCAGACGATGAGGATAATGAAGTATATGCTACTGAATTTGTGTGGTCGTCTAATGATAAGCCCAGCACTTGTGCTTTTTTAAAGCCGAATCCTAAGAATCGGCATGATGAGGTTAAATTTACTTTTGATGTGTTCAAATACGATAGAATTTTTGATGGTTGGGAAAATTAAGTTCTCTCACACTATTCCATCAATGGATGAGTTGAAGCGGCGCGCATATTGTAAGTTACACAATACTTTTTTTCATGCTACCAATGATTGCAATGTTCTTCATAGACAAATACAATCAGCCATAAATGAAGGATGATTGGTTGTTCCTGCAATGCATATTGATTAAAATCATTTCCCGTTCATACACTTGAGTTGACAAATCCAAAAGTATTGATTCGATCGCATCAAGCCGAATCGGTTAAAGGGAAAAATGTGATCGTTGGTGAAGAAAGGCCTGAGAAAAAGGTGTTGTAGAAGAAGACCTCTCGAGTTGCAGCAAGGACTTCAACGCTCAGGGGCAGGACAAAGAAAAGATGGTCGATAGCAAGTCGACCGGTATGACCGGTGCTGAAACCGGTCTGACCGGTGCGCTCAATAAACCTGGGAATTCCACTGAAGTTAAAGATAAGAAAAGGCCGAGCTTCAAAGAGCTCCCGGCCAATTATGAGAAGAAGGGGATCGCCTAGAAACAGGAGGGGCAGTCAAGTAAAGTCAAGGATACGAAGCCATCATCGAAACGTCAAGAGCGATCAGGTTTTTATCCAAGCCAAGTTAGTTATGCCTCATTTGATGGACCGATTACTCCATGGTATTACAGGTATCCTTACTTTTATTCATCTATGGATTATAGTAGATGCATATACAATCATATTACATTCAATATCCTTCTATATATCCAAATCATGCTTCACCACAAAGACCAATTGTTGCTAGCTATAATCTGGTCAAAAAAGATATTGATTGCAGCAAGGAGAATGAGAAGAGTCCAAAGCAAGATTCAAAGTATTTATAGCTGAGGTGGTGTCCCTCAGGCTTGTCTCATACTCAAAAGCGAAGGTTGTAACATTTGCGCAAAAAGAAAGCAATGGAACAACGAGTAGAGGCTGTGCCAACAACGTCAACTAAAATGAAGAAGGTGTGGCGGCCAAAACAAGTTGTTTCAACATCGATTTGAAAAAAGCAAGTTATGGGCGATAGTTGTTTATCGTCCTTAGCACAAATGAATGGCCGATGTATTGTTACCCATCGCCCTTAGACAATTTTGGTCCAGCAAATTGTTTTTTTGGCAAGCAAGCTTTACCAAAAAATAGGGGGGCATATGTTGACGACCAAATTTCACCGCAACCAGTTTGCGGTGGGTCCGACCGGTCTGAGAGCAGTCCGAGTACAATTAGAGAATTTGTAGATTTAGATCTGTAAAAGTGATTCCTTACGGGGTAAGTCCATCCCACCCTATAAACATAAAGGGTCACGGCCGATTAAGGCATCCAATCGATCCAAAACATATCAATACATTACTTTTCATTACTTTGCATTACTTTTTATCTTCCCCAAACTCTATCTTTTCCAACTTCCATCTCCCGTTCTTTCTTCATCTCCGCGATGTCTAAAAGCGTTCTAGGTGGCCTGCCGATCCTAGAACAACTCTACATGTGTTTGCCCTAACAGAGTCCCTCTCGGGCGAGCGTTCGTCGGTCGTCGCCGATTCACATCGGCGACTGGCCTGACCGGTCCCTAAGACCGGTCTGGCCGCTCCATGCAGCAGAGCTGCATCGAGCACCTTTGAGCGCAATCGTGTGTTATAACCATTTGGGTTTTGTAAGTATCACTTACCTCTACATTAATACTTTTTATTAATAAGAACATAATTATATGTGTGCATTATAAAATTTCTATTGTATCGTTTAGACAGGAGATCCAAAGAAGCCGAAAACCCAAAGAAGCCGAAAACATGGATGGCACCATCAGACTGGCTTCATGTCTCCTTTACTAGTTAACCAGAAAGTGTTCAACGAAAATTACAAGGAAACGTGCCAAAACATGTACGATTAGTTGACTAGGCAAAATTACAAATTCTATATATTCATACCATACAACTTTGGGTAAGCCTTGGTCGACTCAATCCTCTGTTATATTACTAAATAAATACTAAGTTGTCTAATGCATGTATGTATATATCCTATCTATATCTGCAGTTATCATTGGATTTTTCTCATACTTTCCGTAGAGAGCGGCAATCTTATAGTCTTTGACTCAATGAGAAATTCAAAGTCCGCAATCCAACATATCATAGACCCCTTGAACAGGTAAGTTCAGTTTGCACAATCAAATCCTTTTTCTGTTAATAACAATTCTTGAATATCAAACTTAACTTTGAGCGCAGGGTTTGGAAAAAAATTGTGAAAAATAACAAAGGGCATGGTCAATGGAGGCCCGAACTGAACGTTAAAATGGATTATCCGGTATGTTGATTCACAAAGATTTGTCTAGTTAAGTAATCCCAAATTGATCTAAATTGAGTAATTTATTTATTTCTCCTTAAGTGTGCGAGACAACAACAAGGAACTAATTGGTGCGGGTACTACGTCTGTGACTATTTGCACATCATAACTCCATGCGGGAAGCCTACTACGGAGGACATGAGAGTACGTCCAAACCGTTCACTAGTATATTTTCATAATTGTACTAACGCACATGATGTTAATATATCAGTCCTTTTTTCCTAAATGATAGATGTCTCAAATGGGGGATGAATGTTACTCTACTGATCGGATCAACGCCGTGTGCGAGCAGCTCGCCGGATTCATTTTGAACGAGATCTTGGATCCTAGAGGCGAGTTCTACCACGACGGTCACATCCATAGAGGACTTCCATCGAGCTCTTGAGGGTGCCAGTAGTTGGACTACAAACATGACTTGTACATTTGTAAATATTTCTAAACGTGATGCCTTTATGTTTGTATATTTGTAAATATATTAGTTCATCTAATTAGCTTAATTATATGCTCGCATTTCACTTTTAGTTAGTTTCAAATATTCTCTGAAAACGAACATGAATGACCAATGAACGTATAGTACTGTAGAGCTCGAGTGTGTTTAGCAATTATAAAAAAATAGTAATAAATATAACAAACAAAACTGGATTTGGGAAAAAAAGGGCAAAGGTCATTAGTACCGGTTGGAAAGACCAACCAGTACCAAAGGGGCTGCTGTAAGGATCACCGGCGTGTCCGACCCTAGAGGGGGAGGGGGTGAATAGGGTCGCTAATTCGCTTTCTAACCTAGGGCTCAAACTATTTGCTTAAGATAAACCTAACACATCCTACACATGCTAGTTATTACCAAGGTTTATCTATGCTACTCTCTATTTACCCCAAAAGACTTGCAACCTATAGCCAATCCTAATCAAACTAACTAGGTAAGTATAGGCACGCAAGATAGATTAAATGCGGAAACATAATACGGTAAGTAAAGTGGTAAGGGCAAGAAGAATGCAAACTCCCGAGTAGACACGGTCATGTAACGTGGTTCGGCTCAAACGCCTATAGTGTTTGGCTCGCCTTGAGGCCCTCGAAAACCATGAGCTGGCCCTGGGGATGTAAATGGTACGGATATTTCCTGACTGTATTCGAATTCGATCCGATCTAGAAGGGTTTTTATCCGTCCGTATCTGTTTCCGAGTATTCAATATCCGTATCCGAATATTCAAAAGTTACATTTTTATGATGTCGACATCCATTGCAATCTTATCTGGCAAAAACTAACACTATCCGTATTCGAATAAAATATGAAAAAAAATATGATATCAGTAATATCCGTCCGTATCCGATCCGTTTACATCCCTACATGCAGCCATGGTGGCGCCACCTTGCGCAGGCAGCCAGCAGGGCGGCGCAGGCCCTCCACGGCATAGGAATCCAGGGTGGCGCAGGCCCTCCACGGTGCAGGCTGCCAAGGCGGCGCACGCACTCGACCCTACAGACCATCCATGGCTTCTCATCCTGCTGGCACTACCCACACCGCCATGGGGAGGCGGAGCAGCCCCCCCCCCCACCCCAGCGGCCACTGGGTCTCCGATTCCATGGCCCGCATGGGAGGTCGATGGCCCTCCTTCTATGGTGAAGGGGTCGCCTCGAAGAAGTCCTCTGACGTTGTCTTCAGGTTGACCTTCTTTGGGGAGGCAACCTTCCGCGTCGAGGGTCGGGAGGTTGACCCACGGCGTCTATTTATCGCACGCGCGAGTGCGATGCGTGCTATCGCAGAAGGCACCGCTGCTACTGTGCTTCTTCCCCGGCGAGCATGCCGGCCGGACTTCGGAGTGGGGGGGTTGGCCGGCCGCGAGATTTGCGAGCTACAGGAGGGGGAGGGGGTGGGCAGGGATTGGTGGTTGGTGGGGGAGCGGCCGCCGGCGAGGTCGCCGGCGGCCGGGGTGGTAGAGGGCAGCGGCAGACCTTATGTTCCGGGGTTGCCGGGGCTTGGGGTGGCGCTGGCCACCGACGGCCTTAGAAGAGGAGGGGGAAGTAGGGAAGCCCGGCGGCGGCGGTGGGTTGCTGGGCGGCGGCCGTTGGCCGGGGGCGGCGGATTGACATGCGTGGGGCCAGGCACCGGGCGGGGGAGCTCGAGTCGGAGCAGATTAGCGGCGGCGGCGGTGGAGGGCGGCGGCGCCGGAGCCGGGGGAGGCGGAGGAAGGCGGGGGTGGAGGACGAGAAACTCTTCTGCAATGCTTCGACAGAAAATCGCAAAGAGCGATAAATAGAAGCCCCCAGGTTGACCTGGGATCCTGGGCGCACGAGCAAGAAATCCGCGACAAAGAAAAAACAACGTGGGAAGGGAGGATCGGGAGGAGCCATGGTGTGCGTATTTTTAAGCACGAGAGAGAGATTTGCCAATTGTTAGGAGATGATGAATTAGTATAGAGAACTATTGGAGATGGTTTTTTTGCCCTTTTACAAACAAATAAGGATGGAGAAGTGAGATTGAGAACTCTTGGAGATGCTGACATCATCCAATTCCAGTTACTAGGAAAGAATTATTGGGGACTGTTGGAGATACTCAATACAATTTCAACTATAACAGTACCGACACTACAAATTCAGATGGCATTTGTGAGTTGTAGCCTGTAGACCAGGAGAGTACTTGTACTCAGAGAAATCGGCGCCTTCTTTTTTGATATCTAGTTAAGCGACCTTGACAAGGTCCTTGAGCTTCCTGACGAACTCAGTTGCATACCCCTTCTGCACAGCGTCGTCCAGAAGGAATTCCCTCCACTTCCTCCCCTCACCGTCCCCCCCGGCTGCCATGGCAGCAGCTACTGCATCACTGACAGCATCGCGGCCAAACCATCCGTCCTCACCGCGCCGCACCACCTCCACACCGACGTGGAGCTCGCGCGCGAACACCGCTGCATTGATGTACTGATCGGTCTTCATGGGCAGCAGCACCAGCCGGCAGCCGGCGGCGATCCCCTCCACCACCGAGCTGAACCCGGAGTGGTTCACGTAGCACCCCACGCTCGGGTGCTGCAGGATGCGCTGCTGCTGAACCCACCCCGTGTGCAAGACCCCTCGCCCCTTCACCCTCTCCTCCAACCCCGGCGGAACGCGCGCCGCGAGCTCTGCCTCGGCGTCCGCACCCTTGGGAAAATTGAGCACCACCAGGAACGGCCGATTGGTGGCCTCCAGGCCGAGGAGAAGCTCTGTCGCTGAGGCGGCTGGCAGGAACGTCTCGCTGCCGAAGGAGGCGAAGACGACGGCGTTCTCCGGGAAGGAGGACAGCCAGCTGGACCACCGCTCCTCGAGCTCTCCTTGCGGCGGCTCCGGGACGACGGGGCCAGCGAGGAGCACGGGCTTGCCGATCTGCGCGGAGAAGTAGTCGATGTAGGGGCCCTCCATCTCGGCACAGGTCTTCATGACGGCGGCGGCGCAGCCCTCGAAGCAGGGAATGAAGCGGTGATACACGCTCGGCATGCTGTAGAAGCTCTCATACGCGTACGTCAAGTCGGCGGCTTGGTACGCCGGCAGCGTGACGAGCGGCGAGTCCGAGGGAAAGCCGGCGGGGGCCGCCATGAGGTCGTGCGCGGACGGGCACCGCCCGCCGGGGCACCGAGCGGGGACGGCGACCAACGCGAGGGTCGCGGCGGAGTAAACGTTGAAGTAGAGCGGCTTGATGCCGAGCGGCACCGCAACGTCGCAGACCCACGGCACGGCGAAGTCGAAGATCACGGCGTCCGGGCGGAGCTCCGCCAGGAGCGCGGCGACCTGCGGCCGGGTGCCGTCGAGCGCGACCTTTAGAAGCTCAGCGCCATCGGCGGAGAGCTCTGCGGTGCTTGCGGCGGCCGCTGGCAGGCCCGGCACGCTGGGCAGGTCCAGCGGCGCGACCTTCACCGTCCCGGCGGCCTCCGCCAGCATCGCCTCGACGCGGGTTACGTTCCCGGCGGCCGTCAGGAACGTTACGCGGAAGACGCCGTCGCTGGATCCGACGATGAGCCTGCGTGTCAGCTGGGCGAACGGGCTGATGTGGCCGAAGGCGAGCCAGGGGAACATCACGATGTGAGTGGGAACGGCGGCGCTGCCATTTCCACCGCCTGACATGGTGGTGCTTGGTTGGGCGGGGTGCTGGCTGTCGCTGCCTGTTTTTACTTGGGGAATGAAGAGGCTTTGATTTGGGGTTTAATTTCTCATGCCGGTAATATTATAGAGACGACATCCACTGACGAACGGGTGAAGAAGCAAATCTCCAACTACCACCATAACAAGAGCGCATCTCCATTATTGCTGGGAGGAGACTCTATGCCGAGGCCTTGTTTAGATTTCCATGATAAAAATTTTGGAATGAAATCTTATTATTTCGAAGTACTAAATAAAATTTATTTTTAAACTGTTTGTATGGATGGATCGTAAATCGCGAGATGAATCTGATGAGACTAATTAATCTATGATTAATTTATAATTAGCAGATGATTACTGTAGCATCACTTTACAAATTATTGATTAGGTAGGCTCATTAGATTATCTTGCGATATACAATTTATTCATGCAAAAAATTTTGTAAATAGATTTATTTAATACTCTATGTATCGATGTGTTCAAATATTCGATATGATGTTTTGGATGTAAAATTTTGGGATCTAAGCAAGACCCCTTCCTCTATGCCACGGCCTCATCACCAGACAACATCAGTCGATATAGAGACGTTATACCGATTTCTGGTATCGATCGTTTTAACTTGAGTTAGGATAAAGTTATACTGACCGACAGTCCGACACACTTGTTGGGTGGGGACGGGGGGAAGGGGACGGGGACGTGGGGTGCTGGCTGTAGCTGCTTGTTTTTTCTTGGACATTGAAGAGGCTTTGCTTTGGGTTTCTCAGGCCGGTAATATTATAGACGAAATCCACTGACGAACGGAGGAAGAAACAAATCTCCAACCACCACCGTAACAAGATGCTACAATATTGTATTATTGTTGGGAAGAGAATCGATTCAACGAGTTGCACGAGCCGCTTGCTGACAACGGTCGCATGATATTGGAAGGCACCGTTTGGAAGGATCTCTCCTAAAATGAATTCACTTGTGAAGCTAAAGTCGATAAAGCTAAAAACAATGGCTTCATCCGGTGTCTAATTTATTTTTACCTCAGCTTATTGCAAAACAGCTTTACCCTTAAAATATCTCAATTTACGCGAAACAGGTGAAGCCGAAACAGGTAGAAGCTCTTCCAAACCGGATCTAATTCACAACAGGCCACGTGCTAGCCCAAGGTCAATAAACAAAACTAATGAACCTACACCTATTGGGTTGATGTATTTCATCAGTTTGCAGAAACTAAGCTCAAGTACTAGTCTCATGGCAATGGGGACCTTGTCAAAAGGTATTCTAAATTCTATCTGAAGGCAACAGTACGTTGGAAAACGTTACTTCGACTAGGATATTACTATTCAAGATCACAACGAATATGAAAAGCGGAATGAAGACAAAAGAACGGGGGCTTGGAATAATGCGAACCTGTGGCTGAGAACCGAACCCCACGATTAGTAAGCTCAGCTCTACGTAGCTTTACTGATTGAGCGTTGCAGGCTACAGCTAGTATTTCCGTCATTCACACAGACGTTTTAGTGTGTGCAAAGTGATCAGGCTAGTCCGGACTCCGCACTACCGTAGACTATAACTCTCTCAAACATTCTCATGCATGTAATATGAGCACAAGAATACTACTACAACTTTTTTTAGAGAAAAAATCACCCCCCCCCCCCACCATCCCTCTAACAAGAGGAACAAAGCATTCAATTGGTTCTAATAATCATCACATTAGGGGCGCCAGCCCACGTAAGATAGATCTATTAATGCAGGAACAAAGCTAGACATGTTGGGGTCCCTATGGTTCAGTTGTGAAGGTGCTTTGGCTTCTGAAATAAGCCAAAAGCCAAATCAAAGGAAGTCCATAAAATCTGTTTTTTTGTGGTTCATTCTCCACAGCTACTCTCGAGGTGCTTGTGTGAATCTTTCAGCGAATTTACTCGCAATGCCACTGCTTATGAGCGTACCAGTTCGTTTTTTCTTTCCCCCGATGCTTCTCTCGCTCACTCCCCTGACGCGGCACTGCCTCTGGCGGCAATACCCCTCCGCCTCCCCTCGAGCCCGCGATGGCGCCCGTCCGCAACACGCGTCCGTCTTCTCCTCTGGACCAACGGCACCTCTCCCTCAGCATTTTGCACCGGATCCAGGCCATCCGCTTGCCAGCCCGCCACTACCCGTCCGGATCTGCCGTCCTGGCCGCTGGAGCTCCGGCCGCGTGTCTGCATGCAGCCCCACTACCACCGGCTAGGGTTGCAGGGCCGGCAGCCCGGAAAGCCACGCCGGCAACTCGCCCCTCGACACCGCCCCTGCTATATTATAGTGTGATCCAAATTCTGATGGGAGATTGTTGGAATTTGGGCTTGGCCCATTAAGACCCATGTGGTGCAAACTTTTAATCCCGCATTGCTAGTAGAAGTTGAGGAGACCACGTGACTCTCCTATATATCTAACTCATAGGCTTCACCGGAGAATATCAATCATATTATTTCTCTTGTAAGCCGCCGCTAGGCGTTGTACACAAACACCCGATATAGTGAAGTTCTTGCTAGCTGGCGCCTGTGGTTTTTACCCTTCGCATTGGAGGGGTTTTCCACGTTAAATCCTCGTGTCTTTCTACGGTTTGATCTTTCTATTTTTCATCGTTTTGTTCTCCGTCGCTTCTAACGAGTGGTACCAGAGCTGTGGTTTCAAGTTAGGGTTCCGTGATGGCGTCGATGAAGTATGATCTACCGATGTTGGACTACAAGACAAGGTTCTCGCTGTGGCAAGTCAAGATGAGAGCTAGTCTGGCGCAAACCAATGATCTTGATGAGGCTCTGGAAAAATTCATGAAGAAAAAGAAGGATGAGTGGACCGATGAGGAGAAGTGCAAGGACCGTAAGGCTCTTTCTCTTATTCAGCTTCATCTATCTAATAATATTCTACAAGAAGTGCTACAGGAAAAGACTGCTGCAGAATTGTGGCTAAAACTGGAATCGATCTGCATGTCGAAGGATCTTACCAGTAAATTGCATATGAAGTTGAAGCTGAACACGCTTAAGATGCAGGAGGGTGATTCGGTGATAGGTCACCTATCTGTCTTCAAGGAGATCGTTGCTGACCTAGGGTCGATGGAGGTTAAGTATGAAGATGAGGACTTAGGTCTTCTTTTATTATGCTCTTTGCCAAGTTCTTATGCAAGTTTCCGTGACACCATACTATTAAGCCGTGATGAACTAACCCTTGCGGAAGTTTGTGAGGCACTCCAGTCTAAGGAGAAGATGAAAGGCATGGTGCAGACAGATGGCTCGTCCTCTAGGGGCGACGCTTTGCATGTCAGAGGCAGATCAGAGCAAAGATCCTCAAGTGATAACAACGATCGTGGCAAGAGCAATGACGGTAGAGGCCGCTCCCAGTCCAAAGGTCCCAAGAAGAAATTATGTAAGTATTGCAAGAAGAAATCTCATATGATTGAGGATTGCTGGAAATTGCAGAATAAGGAGAAGAAGAAAAATAAATCTGATGGTAAGGCTAGTGTTGCTTCTGCTGGTGAAAACTCTGAGTCAGATTGTTTGGTTGTCTTTGCTGGTTGTGTTGCTGGTCATGATGAGTGGATTCTTGATTCTGCATGTTCTTTTCATATCTGCACTAATAGAGATTGGTTCAGTTCCTATGAGTCTTTGCAGAACAGTGATTTTGTGCGCATGGGAGATGATAAACCGTGTGAGATTATTGGCATTGGCTCTGTTCAGATCAAGACCCATGATGGCATGATTCGCATACTGAAGAATGTAAGGCACATACCAGGGATGAAAAGAAATCTGATCTCGTTGAGCACACTTGATAAAGAAGGACTCAAATACACCGGTTCAGGTGGAGTTGTGAAAGTATCTAAAGGTTCTCTTGTATGTTTGCTGGGTGATCTCAATCCTTCAAATTTATATATTCTCAGATGTTGTACTTTGCATGGTTCTATTTCTGCTGCTAATGTTGCTAATGCTGAACCTAGTAAGACTGACCTTTGCCATATGCGTCTTGGACACATGAGTGAACTCGGTATGGCAGAATTGATGAAGAGAAACCTACTGGATGGCTGCATTCTGAGTGGCAAGAAGTTCTGTGAGCATTGTGTATTTGGTAAGCATAAGAGGGTCAAATTCAATACCTCTGTTCATACCACAAAAGGTACACTTGATTATGTTCATGCTGATTTGTGGGGTCCTTCACGTAAGCCTTCATATGGTGGTGCTCGTTATATGCTTATCATTATTGATGATTACTCTAGAAGAGTCTGGCCTTATTTTCTGAAAAGCAAAGATGATACTTTTGCTGCTTTTATAGAATGGAAAGTTATGATAGAAAGGCAAACTGAGAAGAAGGTCAAGGTGCTTCGAACTGATAATGGTGGAGAGTTCTGTTTGGATGCTTTTGATGATTATTGCAGAAAAGAAGGCATTATTAGGCATCACACCATACCATACACTCCTCAGCAGAATGGTGTGGCCGAGCGTATGAACAGGACTATCATCTCGAAGGCTCGTTGCATGCTGTCCAATGCCCATATGAACAAGCATTTTTGGGCTGAGGCTGCTAATACAGCATGTTATTTGATCAACAGATCGCCTTCTATTCCACTCAACAAGAAGACTCCTATTGAGGTATGGTCTGGTACACCTGCAAATTATTCACACTTGAGAGTTTTTGGTTGCACTGCTTATGCTCATGTTGATAATGGAAAATTAGAGCCTAGAGCTATTAAATGTCTGTTTCTTGGTTATGGTTCGGGAGTCAAAGGATATAAATTGTGGAATCCTGAAACTAGAAAGACTTTCATGAGCAGAAGTGTTGTTTTCAATGAATCTGTGATGTTTACTGACAGTTTGTCCATAGATGATGCTTTAGTTGAGAAATTGCAGTCACAAGTTAGTGTGCAGGTGGAGCTTATGGATGACCAGGAAAATGAAGTTGTTGGTAATGATGTTTCAGATAGTATTCCTGATACTGTTCAGCACTCACCTCCAGTTTCACAGTCTAATTTGCAGCATGAGGAGGATGTAGATTTACCTATTGCTCTTCGCAGATCAAAGAAGAGTTGTGGACCTCCAAACCGTTTAATTGAGGAGTGTAATCTGACTTATTATGCTTTGAGTTGTGCTGAATAGGTGGAGGATGCTAGTGAGCCAGCAACATATTCTGAAGCCATTGATTCTGTTGATAAGGAGAAGTGGATCTCAGCTATGCAGGAGGAGATGCAGTCTCTTGAGAAGAATGGCACATGGGAGATTGTAAGCTTGCCTGAGAAAAAGAAGACTGTTCGCTGCAAATGGGTCTTCAAGAGAAAGGAGGGTTTGTCTTCTAGTGAGCCTCTAAGATTTAAGGCAAGGTTAGTTGCAAAGGGTTTTAGTCAGATTCCTGGTGTTGACTATAATGATGTGTTCTCTCCAGTTGTGAAGCATAGCTCAATTCGGACTTTCTTTAGTATTGTTGCTATGCATGATCTTGAGCTTGAGCAGTTAGATGTGAAGACTGCATTTTTGTATGGAGTGCTTGAGGAGGAAATTTACATGGATCAGCCAGAAGGATTCATAGTGCCAAGCAAAGAGAATTATGTTTGCAAATTAAAGAAGTCCTTGTATGGTTTGAAACAGTCTCCTCGTCAGTGGTATAAGAGGTTTGATTCATTTATGTTGTTACATGGTTTTAAAAGATCTGAATATGATAGCTGTGTTTACATTAAGATTGTTGAGGAATCACCTATATACTTGCTGTTATATGTTGATGACATGCTTATTGCTGCCAAGAGCAGAAAAGAAATCACTACAGTAAAGAAATTGTTGAGTAGTGAATTTGATATGAAGGATCTTGGTGTTGCTAAGAAAATTCTAGGTATGAAGATTACTAGAGACAGAAAATCTGGTTTATTATTTCTTAGTCAGCATAATTACATTAACAAGGTTCTTCAGCGTTTCAATATGCATGATTCAAAGCCAGTTAGTACTCCTATTGCACCTCACTTTAAATTGTCAGCTGCTCAGTGCCCTAGTTCTGAGGAGGATGTTGAATACATGTCAAAAGTCCCATATTCTAGTGCTGTTGGTTCTTTGATGTATGCCATGGTTTGCTCTCGCCCAGATTTATCATATGCTATGAGTTTGGTTAGCAGATACATGTCTAATCCTAGTAAAGAACACTGGAAGGCAGTTCAGTGGATTTTCAGGTACCTCAGAGGAATAGCAAATTCTTGTTTAAGTTTGGGAGAACTGATCAGGGACTCATTGGTTATGTGGATTCAGATTATGCTGCTGATTTGGATAGGCGCAGGTCACTCACAGGTTATGTGTTCACTGTTAGCAGTTGTGCTGTGAGTTGGAAGGCTACTTTGCAGCCTGTTGTTACTATGTCTACCACAGAAGCAGAATATATGGCTATTGCTGAAGCATGCAAGGAGTCAGTTTGGCTGAAAGGTTTGTTTGCTGAGCTGTGTGGAGTTGATTCTTGCATTGATCTATTCTGTGACAGTCAAAGTGCTATTTGCCTCACTAAAGATCAGATGTTTCATGAAAGGACAAAACATATTGATGTCAAGTACCATTATGTTCGTGATGTTATTTCACAAGGTAAATTGAAGGTATGCAAGATAATCTAACTGATATGATGACTAAACCAGTTCATGTAGCTAAGTTTGAGCTTTGCTCAAGCTTAGTTGGTTTGACAGTTTAGCCCAAGAGGCTATTTGGCGCCAGAAGTTCTGTTCTTTGTTGTGTTCAGGTGATGATTTCGATATGCTACAAGAAGGAATTTGTCTCAAGGTGGAGTATGTTATATTGTGATCCAAATTCTGACGGGAGATTGTTGGAATTTGGGCTTGGCCCATTAAGGCCCATGTGGTGCAAACTTTTAATCCCACATTGCTAGTATAAGTTGAGAAGACCACGTGACTCTCCTATATATCTAACCCATAGGCTTCACCGGAGAATATCAATCATATTATTCCTCTTGTAAGCCGCCGCTAGGCGTTGTACACAAACACCCGATATAGTGAAGTTCTTGCTGGCTGGCGCCCGTGGTTTTTACCCTTCGCATTGGAGGGGTTTTCCACGTTAAATCCTCGTGTCTTTCTACGGTTTGATCTTTCTATTTTTCATCGTTTTGTTCGCCGTCGCTTCTAACATGCTCAAGGCCCTCGGCAGTGCCATGGGCTCCGTCACCAGGTGCGGCTTCCTCATGATGGTGCTCGTCAACGTGGTGTAGGTGAAGCTCGGCTTCCTGGGTCGCTGTTGTGCCGCTCGTGCTCGTCCCCGCCGCCATGCTCATATACATCGACATCATCTTCTACGCCTTCAGCCGCTAGTAGATCGTCTACAAAAATTAAATCCTCAAATCGCGTGTGTGACCTGGTCTGTACAATGCAGCTAACATTTGTAAATTATGAGGCCTTGTTGTAAGGATCGCCGGGGTGTCCGACCCTAGAGGGAGAGGGGGTGAATAGGGTCGCTAATTTGCTTTCTAATCTAGGGCTCAATCTATTTGCATTAGATAAACCTAACATATTCTACACATGCTAGTTATGACTAAGGTTTATCTTTGCTACTCTCTACTTACCCCAAAAGAATTGCAACCTATAGCCAATCCTAATCAAACTAACTAGAAAAGTAAAGGCACGCAAGATAGAGTAAGTGCGGAAACGTAATACGGTAGGTAAAGAGGTAAGTGCAAGAGGGATGCAAACTCCTGAGTAGACACGATCATGTAACGTGGTTCGGCTCAAACGCCCATGTCCACGGGACACCGAGGCTCTTCCGATCACTGTCTTGCACTAGGCCACCAAGGCGCACCGGCAAGCAAAGGCAAGTGCCCACAAGACACCAAGTCTCGTGCACCGCCACCGTCTCTCTCGGTCACCCGGCCGAAATCCACTACGGAGCTTCTCCACCAAGGAGGGGGTCTCCTCTTCCCCCGTACAAAGTGTCGGCATCACTCCAAACCAAGTCAGAGGGTCGTCGACGGGAATGCTTTGCTTGCCTCGGCAAGACTTCTCTTAAGCTAGCTCTCTCAAGAACTAAGCCTATACAAGTGCACAAAGCACTCTCTCAAAAGCTTCTCACAAGCTAGATATGACACTAAACTTTGCAAGGATGGTTGGAGATGATGATTTGCTTGGGCAACACTTCCTTCAACCTTTTTGGCGTCCAACCATATGCAGCAACCGGCCTTGGGGGTATATATAGCCCACACACCCCCAAAAGAGCCGTTGGGAAAGGCTGACAGAATTCCTGAACGCCGGTTGATCCGACGCTCTAGTTTTGTCATCACCGGTTCAACCAGTGAATGCTTTTTCCCAGCTACTAGCCGTTACTGCTCCAACGGCTACTTGATCAATTGTACCGACGCTCTTGAAATCATCGTCGGTTTAACCGGTGAGTGCAAGCTCAGAAACCCCCGAAAAATGGAGTCTCTGAACAACTGCACCGACGCTCAATTTGAGCATCGCCGGTCTAACCGGTGCTGAACCCTAGCCTTAGCTTCTGGATCCGCTGCACCGATGATACATCTTTTCCCATCGTCGGTTCATCCGGTGCACTCTGTTGACTTCGCCTCTACTGAGCCCATTGCACCGGTGAGTGTAATTTGCCTCACGTCGGTTTAACTGGTGAGTGCAAATTACCTCTGTCTCGGTCCTTTCGACCTGATTTCTTCGGGGTTTTGTATCTTTTCATCCCTTGGACCTATAAGCCTGATAATGATCATCTTAACACATATATTAGTCCAAGTATTGTGTGTCATCAATCGCCAAAACAGTATATTGAAATATGGCATGAGAGACCATTTTTGCTACAGCTGCCATCTTGCGTTAGCGTGGCAGTCTCTTTGGTACCGGTTGGACTTTCCAACCGGTACCAATGGGTGCCTAAGGCACCGGGTTAAATACCCGGAGTTTTAGACCCAAGCCAATGGTTTCGGTTGCGGGGCACCGGTTGGGAAACCGGTTCCTTTGGCCCTTCTCAGCCGGTGCTGAAGGCCTGTTTTCTAGTAGTGGTGTTAGCCCAGATTGTGCGCCAACATGTTCACACTTGATCGCTTGGCAATATGGGCAGGAAGAGAGCAAATATGTCATCAGAAAATAACAGATGAAGCCTAATAGCCTGCTTATGCGACGGTGCAAATCCCAGTCATGCGTGCGACTGGGAATATTAGCGCTTTGAGATGTCTAAGCAATAGAGCGAGTCGGCGCAAAATTTAATCCTAATTAGTTAGTACAAATAGGTAACGTCATCACTTGCCGGAATGCTGAGTTTCCAGATGACCGCACGCAAGGAAAGTTACGGTCGACATGGCCCACCACGTGATCCCCCTCCCCCACCTGCTCCCTTCCTCCTCTATCCTTTTTTCTCTTTTCTCATTCTGGGTCTGGATCCAGGCGAGGCGCCCGGCGCCCCCGCCCCACCTCCCGGCTCCCATCCAGGCGAGCGGCGCGGCAGGCGCCGGGGAGCTCCGCGCCCCTAGGAGTCCATCGCGGGGGAGGCCGTCGCCGACGCCGTCTCCGCCGTCATCGACCGCCGCGACGTGCCAAGGAGGGAGACCCCGCTCCACCTCGCCGTGTGCCTCTGCGACCCCGTCGCCGCCGCCGGATCCGCGCGCCGCCGCCGCCGCGCGCTCCACCGACTTCACCGCCGCCGGATCCGCCTCCCCTGGGTGCGGCGGCCTCAAGACTCCCTGGGCCGCACGCTCCCCCGTCGTCCGACGGGGCAGCGCGGATCCGCCGCCGCCTCGCGCCTCCAGTTTTTTTTTGCAAAAATTTTTCAACATTTTTTTTTAATTTCTTTTGATTTTCTTCGAATGAATATTTTTTTTAATGTCGCAAAAAAAATTCTTGAAATTTTTGTGCTCTCCAATTTTTTTTCTTGAAATTTTTTTTCTGGTCTCCAATTTTTTTTCTTGAATTTTTTTTCTGCTCTAATATTTTCCTTGAAATGTTTTTTGGTCTCCAAAATTTTCTTGTATTTTTTTTAAAAAAAATTTTAATCAGAAAACGACAAAAAAATTTCTATAAATGGAAAAAAGTAACGGTCGGAAAATCGACGGTACGAGAGCCTCCGTACGGTTGACCGTAACCTATCAATACCCATCACTTGCATGGGGGTAAACTGTAACCTTGGTAAGAACAAGAGAGATAACTCATGCAGCCTCGGAAACACCATTTTGGACCCGGCAACCGCGAGTGTCTTTATCCTGCCGCTGGTGCTGTACCGAGATCTGTGCTTTCTTGTCTTATTTGGCTGTATTCTCTTGTATTTTAATTTTTTTACTCCTCGTATTCCCATTCTACACTGCCAGAGGTACAGGTGAATGAACATAAAGTGCACAGAAGCCTAGAGAAAGCATGCTCCTCTGTGCACCGTTTATTTTTTTAATCATCTGTGTTCTCCGGTCATTTTCTTACCGTTACCTCTCCACCGCTCATTTTTTTACCATTTCTTCACACATATAGAGAAGACTATTTTTATTAGCTGCCTAATTGTGTGCTGCAGCTCCAGCCAACAATAATATTTCGTTGATAGTGGAATAAGCATATACCGGTACTAGTACCTTGTCAATAAATATTTTGAATTTTAAATACAAGTAACTGGGAGAAAATGCTAAGTAATTTTCTAAAAGATTCTATCCATCTATAGTAGTGTTGTCATATATATTCATTTTCTTTTTCTCAATTCATGTGCTAGCTAGTACCGGACTATACTAGTATCATGTGTGCAAGAACTCATTTGCAGTGATATATATAAAAAAAATATCAATAAATTTACTATCCATTGAGCTGATCCTCTAGGGCATGTATACAGGCTTTTTATATACCATGATGTATATGCAACACATTATTCAATTTATCTGGTACCACCCAGTACCCGAGCCTAAGCACACCGATATTTATGGATGACAAAGAAACGAAATTGCCAGGAATTTCTGAAACAAAATCAAAGAATATCAAAGTGCGGTACATGTACCTATACATATTGTGTTTCGACAACTAGCTTTGAAATAATATAAAAGATCATGTGCAAATTTATTTGAGAATCAAAGCCCCATCCAAAACAAAAATGTACATGGTCCCGGCCAGTGTCTTAGAGAAGCAAGGCCCTAATCAAAACACTGCTTAAAGTACGTGTTCATGGGATTTGAACTTTGATATGGAATTATACATTGTATACCTACTCCACGAGCAAGGGAGCTTGCCGCCGTTTGTAATGGTTCAGCTACGTCAAGAATCTAAGGAACTGTCATAGATCAAAGAAGTGAGGACGGCTGGAGACGGAGCAGACGAGTCAAATTGCGAGAGGTTTTGCCCAGCTGCACACACATAAGAACAAAAATTAGAATCTCTCCACTAGTCCACTCAATAAAAGCAATTGGCAAGAAAAAATGGATCAGCATATTGCACAGCCAAGGAAGCATCACACAAGGTGCAGTTTTGATATCAACTTATACCAAGTATTGATTTAGCTAGTAATATAGTCTACAAAACAAAACACTACCCCCGTGGCAAGAACAGAGAAGAGAATGTTGCTTGTGGAAGTACCTATCGACTGCTGCTCGCGGAGGAGGACGCGGATGTGGTACCGATGACCACCGTGGTGCACGCATACTGCACAACGCTACCCCTGATTGCCGGCTGCCCCAATGTACCTACCATAAATGAGAAATATTTTTGAAACTCAAGAGTAAAGATAAATATAGAAGAAACTCAGTACATGTGTACCACTTTATTTAAAGATTACCATGTACTACTATATGAATGCACAAATATGATTGTACAAGAAGACAGCAATAATGCAATTATTGTCAAAACAAGCTTGTTTCAGGGTTTTCCTTTTGAATGATTAAGCAAAACAAACGTGCATGTAGCAATATGCACAAACATTCTGAGAGCTAAAAATGGGAACTTGGAAACAGGCAGAATGTATTTACACATCAAAAGTTTTGAAACAAGTATTCAGCGTCCTCCTCAGCCCGCAGCCGCGCTCATCGTCCTCCTCCACGAGTGGAACACTGCCATTTGCAAAGAAGTGAGGACTGCGTGAGGACTGCGTGAGGGAGAATGGAGTCAAATTTTGAGGAGTGTTGCCAAGCTACACACACATCAGAACAAAAATTAGGATCTCCACTCAATAAAAGCAGTTGGCAAGAAAAAAGTGGATCAGCATATTGCACAGGCAAGGAAGCATAACAAAAGGTGCAGTCTTGCTATCAACTAATAACATATCCCGAGCTAAGCAAACATATCTTTCACAATAATCACGCATCCATCATTGCAAGTATCAGCTAAGGGAGAAAGAAACAATGCAGCTTGGGAAGGTGAATAAGCACTAAAGGAGGTACAGAAGACAGCCCCCCCCCCCCCCCCCAAAAAAAATGGTAGTAGTAAAGGGATGTCATCATTTGGCCAAATAAAATTGTAAGTAAATGATCATTTGATGATTTAGATTTAGTATTAAGGCCATTGTAGTCAAAAATTAAACTTTGGAGCAGATCTGAGTGGTGGGTTTTATAGCTAAAAGTTACAAAACTCTAGTCCTTTACTTATGTGCATGCAAATGCAAGCTAGTATCCAAGGATAAGAGGAATGAAGCATCACTCATATCATTAGAATCTCTGAAGTCAGGATACTGGATGGATATGGGGTGAAGCTATATGCGATGAGGCAACAAGTGAACAAACGGAAGAACAAAGCAAAAATCATCAAAATGGATGACCCTAGAAATGTTGGTGCTAGCAATATGAAAATCAATTAAGCATGTCAACCAAATGCTACAGAGAGTTTTGATCTCAACTTAGGACAGTTGGGATTGGGATGCTACATCTCTATGCCCAGTATTGTCCAAAATTACTACCTTACTGCTGATCCTTGAATATCTAAAGAGAAAAACATGCACCGTACAGCAGCAAGATTTTCTGAAAAATCAATTGCCCCCATTGGAGTACAGATAGCTACTGTACGGATCTGTATGTAGTAGACCAATATGACATGGTTAAAAAGCCTAGTGAGTCTATGTAGTAATCATGGGATCACCCTTCGCTGAGATCCTTTAGGATGCACCAAATGATCTTAAAGCTTTTAATAGAGGAATTTGAGAAGGAGGCATCCTAAACTTGTTCGATTGAAGCATCTTGGGAAACCAACAGAAAGTGAGACTCTGCGAAACAACTGATTCCATCTATCATGTATCACCACTGAGTTTGCAGAGGAATTGGGAAGACAAAAGGCAAACCTCTTTCTTCTTGCACTCCTTGTAATTGTCGAACTGCTGCTGACACTTGCTCTTGTCCTGGTTGCCCTCCAAACCTTAAGAAACAACGATAGCATCAGCGAATGACCATACAGCATGCCACTACAAAGAAAGAGTTCCCTAGTGAACGCGCAAGTGCGAAGGGATCCGGGAGAGGAGGAGACGGCGGCCCCAGAATGGGGATTCCGGCGGTTGGATAAAGTTGTGCGCATACACTTGAGGGAGGCGGTGTACTGGGGGAAGCAGGCAGAGTCTGCGATCCTGGAGGCGCTGGGGTACGGCGGCTGCGGCGGCGACGTCCCCGGGGACACGCGGTGGTGGGTGGGGGACGCCGAGGCTGCCTGTGCCGTCGCCATGGTGCCACGTCGTCGTCTTCCTCTCCTCTTTTGGAATGCGGTGGGAGGCGGTGGGCGTCCGCGCCAGTGAGGTGCTCGATGGAATGCCGCTCCGCGAGGCGGATGCGAGGAGGTGTCGGGAATGGATCGGGGCAGTGCGCAGTCGCCCACATGGGGCCGGCGTCGTCCTCGTTGGTGTGGTCCTCGTTGAGGGAGAGCGAGCAGAGGCCGGCGAGGCCCGCTGCGGGGAGTGGGACGGCGCGGAGGCTCAAGCGCCCCTCGCCTCCGCCGCCGCGACCCACCAGACGGCGTCCCACCCGAACGCGCCGCCACCGCCGCCCACCAGCCCCGACGGGGCGGCGGCGCTAGTAGGCGCGCCGAGCTCGACGTGGAGGCACAGGCACCGAGCTCACCACCGCCGGATCCGGCCTCGCGAACACCGGATCCAACGCGCGGAGGGCCGCGCCGAGCTCGGCGTGGAGGCGCGGGTGCCGAGCTCACCGCCGCCGGATCTGGCCTTGCCAGCGCCGGATCCAAGCTTGGGAGGCAAGCGCCGCCAGCCCGGGAGGAAGCGCCGGCCGCGGTCCCAGCACAGCACCGCCAGCCGCGGTATCGCTTGCCGCCGCACGCAGCAACGCCCGATCTGGGCGTTCTCCATCCCCCCCCCCTCTGGTCGGCGTATAGAAGGTGCTGCCTCTCGTTCTCCATTCCCTCCCCTCGACCTCAACGATAGAGCTGTACCGGGGGAAGCAAATGGCTGGCCCTGCCTCAAGGGGTACGTCCCCTTTATTTAATTATTTTCCCTTTGCTTGTTCAAATTTTGAATTTTGAATCCACTAACCGCAGATTAATTTAGTACCTGGTGTACAGGATGGAGCGGATCCCCTCAATTCCACACATCCCATTGGTTGAACATCACTTCGTATACAAATACGTATCTGCACCCTCCCCTGTTCCCTTTCTGACCACATCGCAGCGCACCTGACCTCCTCCTGACAGGATCACAAATCTCCAAGCATACATCAACGGTACAGATACCGGCTCCCCTGGTTGCCTAGTACTAGTAATCTTCATTCATGCAGCCTGGCCACTTGAACAAGTCTCAAAAGGGTTTTATGGAGAATTTTATAGTATTAAATATCATCAATTTTGCTGACATGGCAATTAGAGAGAAGAATGGAGTTTCATGAGATATGAGGAGAGTTTCATCACCATGAAACACATCTGGCACAGTTACTTAGTTTTTAGTCTAAGTAACTGTGAACATGAAACTCCCACTGAGACTGGCCTTAGGTCAATCCCAACCCATAGTGTCCATGAGTAGTGTTTATGTTGTCATATCATCAAGACATCACTTTTAGAAACTACACTCTACAACCCATGATTTTTAGTGTGGATTCCTATTAAACTCTCTCTTTTCTCCACCTATCATATTTGTTCTCCATTTATTATGAAGACACCACCTCACTCCCAATGCATAAATGTGGTGTCAAGCGTATTTGTTTGCGTGTTGACACTGGGTCTTGCATGAGACCTAGTTTCTTTCTCTTTACACACTCTCTCTCATTTATTATGGTGCCACATAAGTCAAAAGTCCTATGTGACAGTATATTTAATACTATTGACACCATCTTACATGGAGGAGGGTTGGGAATGCTCTTAAAGCCTTGTTCGGTTTGGAGGGAACTGAAGAGGATTGGAGAGGGTTGGAAGGGATTAAATCCCAACAGATCAAAATCCTCCCTCAATCACCTCCAATCTCTTTGTGGAGAAGATTAACCGAACAAGCCCTAAACAGATGAAGCCCAGAAGACTTTGACTTATATATAACTCAAGTCTGGATCTAAAAAGTTGTATATATGGACAAAAGCTATGCTTTGAACAAAATTGGATCAATTTTTATGGCACTGGCCACTAGGGACAGAACACGCATCACAATGTACGGTAGATGCATTCTTAAATAAACAAAGAATAAGCTCATTGATTCGATTGGCTGGCACATGTGATTATCACATGGGGTACATTGATTGGTAACAAGATAAACAAGCCGCTAAAACAATTAATGCAGCCGAAGACTTTTACTCAAATCCAGATCTAGAAGGTCATAAATCCAGGGACATGCATCACAGTATACGATGCCCTAAATTTGTGTTTCCAAGATAGCCCGTGAACTAAAATAGTATTCCCTCCGTTCTCTATTGATAGTCCTATTTCACCTTAACACAATGACTAAGAAAAAACAAGTTTGTTTATCATCTAATTAATGTAACACAAAGGCTTTTTTCTAGCCCCCAATGTCTTTGCTAGAAACTCCTCGTTACTGGTGCTATTTATTGCCATGGTCCTTATCAATAGCAAATAGTACTATCATTTGTGAATATTTCAGTTTTGAAAATGAGACTATCAAAAGAGAACAGAGGGAGTACTAGTGTATTGCTAGATAAGAGCAAGGCTAATGATTTAGCCTACTGCTGGCTGCAAGAACCTTTGCAGCTCATCTCTCAGCCCACTTGTATAATGGTTTAGCTCTGCACCATAAATACATAGTCCATTTGTCTATCTCACAAATTTTTTTGATTCTTGTGTCGAAGTTGGCTGTAAGCTAACAGCTCACTTCTCCTCTCTCTTTTCTCTCTCCTCCACCTCAGCATTCAGCCTGTTTTTAGCCCACCATAATACTTGCTCTAATAGAACTCTCCCATCTCATGGTTTTATCTTGTTATTGTTTTGTAGACAGGTGGTGATATTAATTGTTAATTACAATATGATTTGGCCACTTGATCATATACATGAAATCCTATAGAAATTATAATAGAGGATGGTGGGTGGCTAATGGTTCGGTGGCAAACCAGTTTTTTCAGTTTGGGTTTCAACTGGTTTAACATTGGTTTGGTGTAAATAGGCTGGCTCTAGAAAATGGTTTGGTTCAATTTGGTTTTTCCTTGAGAATGGTTTAATCAGGTTTGGATTAAACTAAAATATTTATGATCGAACCAAAACACTATAACACTATGATTGTCATTACCAGGAAAATCTCGATCTGTTCAACTCTCATTGCTGCCCCGACTGGCAGGCTGGCAGCCATATCCACCAAGCATGTAGTTTTGATTAGGAACCGTTTGAGGATTTGGACTTAATAGACATGTGGTTTGGTTTGGTTTGGATCTTGTAGATGGCAAACTTGTTTGGGGTGGACTTGCATGACATGCAACCAATGTTACATAATGGGGTGGTTTTGGTTCAGTTTCTAAACCACTAGAAGCTTGAATTGGTAGGATCGATTTCGAGGTGTTCGAAAGAGTGTTCAAGTGGTTTCACTCTAAATGAAACGAGTTTACCCCCTTTTTCTTCATTAAATGAATGGCATGTCATCATTTTTTTCTTATGAGGTAACTCATTATTCACATTGGCCAATTGATCATACAAATGAAATCCCATAGATATAATGGAGGAGGTATGTGATTTCCAAATATTCGAAAAGAGTATTCAAGTGGTTTCATTCTAAATGAAACGAGTTTACCCTTTTAATTACTTCATCAAATAAATGACGACATCATCATTTTCCTTTACGTGGTAGCTCATTAGTCATGAAAAGAACTCCCACCGACATGGGGGTACTTCGTTTGACAGGACCAACCTCGGTACGCGAAATCATAAATGTATTGATGGGCATCACCGGCCATTGTTTGCGACCAAATTTATTACTAGGGACAGATAGCATCACAACACGCGGGGCTCTAACCATATGTGTATTGATGGGCCCATCAGCTCTAGCCTGATGATTAACTAATGTTGCATCTTACCACGTCGCATACCCGGCCTTTGTAACAATTGTTTGACCGGACCATCATGCTCAAATTACTAGAACTAGCAATTTCAGATATCAGCAGAGAGGGGAGGAGCGAAGGAGATAAAAAGTGTGTTCTTCCAGCGTGCCGTATCGGTGAAATTAATTAGGATGCGGCAGCGCCACCACCCCAAGTTGGTGCACAATATGATACGCGGGGGCATTTAAGCGAGAGATTAAGTAAAGGATGATGAAAGGATTCTCCCAGGGCCAGTTCACGACGAGATCATCGTGCCCCAATGCACAACGGCAAGCAGTCATACCACGCTGTTCCAAGATTTTTCTTCTTGAGTTTTTGCGCAACGATCTTCTTCCTTGTACATGTGAGGCCCAACATAAGGAAAAGCCAACAAATCGGGCTTGTCTGATCCAGTGATCCCTGGGAGAAATCCAGGCCCAGGAGGGGCAAAGAAAAAAGAAGAAGCTAATTTCGTTATTTCTACCTGCTCCTACTTCAAGCTTCACCGAGTTGAGTTTGGGTGTTCCTGCATGCCTGAGCACCCTACGCTTCCGAAAGCTATTCGCTCTGGCGATTGCAGTCTGCTGATACCGGAAATGCAGTACTTCGCCATGAAACGATAGCCCAGAGACCAAGAATTTGCAGCGGCTTTGGCAGATTCCCAAGAAACTCCATGGCGGTTTGGATGCTTGGAGCTCACCTTGGCCCTGTTTGGTTACTTTGCGCTATCCGCGCTACAAAAAGAATCTTGCATGCATGAAGTATTGAACGAAGTTTATTTGCAAAATGTGTAACTTTTCGTGACGAATCTAATGACGGTAATTAATCCATGATTGGCTACAGTAATGCTACAATAACCATCCTCTAATCGCTTACATTCGTCTCGCAAAGTAACGCATGAGTTGTGGAGTTAGTTTTGCAAACTTTCTTCATTTAATACCAGTAATTAACGGTCAAAGTTTGTGCTACTTCTAGCGTAACACAAACTAAACACGACTGTTCCCCTGCAAATGCCGTATAAGGGCTGTTTAGTTCTCAAAAAATATTGGGGCAAAAAATTTTGAGACCGTTTGACCACTAATTAGGAGTATTAAATATGAATTAATTATAAAACTAATTACACGGATGGATGGGAAATCGCAAGGCGAATCTATTAAGGCTAATTAATATGTCATTAGAGGTTAGTTACTGTAGCACAACATTGTCTAATCATTGCATAATTAGGTTCATTAGATTCGTCTGGCGATTTCACCCAGAGGTTATGGAATGGATTTTGTCAGTTATCCACATTTAATACTTCAAATTAGTGGTCAAACGTTTCAAGTTATTGTAGCGCGTGAAAATTTTTGGGAACTAAACGGGCTCTAAATGAACCCGTAAGACATTGTCTGGTATGACCTGTTCCTTCATTTCTCCTCGATTTTCATAGTTGTGGTGAAAGGTAAAGACTTTACTACAACCGGCCGTACGGTTGTGCAATTGTATGGCCTCTTCCATCCACCATCCGCGTTTCATCCAACGACACGAACACCACATGCACGCCTCGCTCACGCGCGCGCAGACGACAGGCTGGCCCCACGTTAGAGCGGTGGACAATTTTATTCAGAACATCCGAAACCGGCGCCTGTTCATTTTGTTCTCCTCCTCTCTCTCTCTTCGTTCCCGTCGACCTCTGGCGATCCCACAGCCAACCCCCATGGTGCCAAGCTGAATCCGGCCATCACACCCTGACGAGGTGAATGCTTCTCAACGCCCTAGCCCCAAAACTCTACCTGGCTGTCCCCCCTGCGATTTCTTCTGATGTGCTCTGTTTTCGGTTGTTTTTTTTTCATCGATTCACTGACCAACTGCGAGGAGGTTGGGGATCCCCTCTCTTTTGAATCGCAGATCAGATCAAGTCGAGCATCCTATCCCACGTGCACATCTACCCCCCCCCCCTTGTTTTTCTGATGTGCTCTAGTTTTTTTGTCGATTTTTTCATCAGTGCGGGTCGGGAGGCTGGATCTCCGTGTGGTGGCTTACGCGCGTTTGTTTGGGAAGTGCAGATCCAGGCCATGGTAAGCCATCTCTCCACGCACCCCTCCCTCCTCGTCCTGCAGGGGATCCCCTTTTCTGTGTGCTCCAATCTAGGGATTCAATTTTGGGGTGTTTTTCAAGTGGCGTTTGATTTTGGAGATGGGTGTGGAGTAGGATTTTTCTCGCATGCTCATCACCGTTTTCATGTCCTTTTCATGTTTCGCAGTGTCCAGAACTGCACGCCGCTGGGGATCTTGGGTAACGCCAGGGTGCTGGGAAATTGCAGGTGAGCTGCTCTCTCCCGTACACACCCCTAAATCATCTTCATATATGTGATGCGTGTCCTGCTAGCAGACAGATCTGTGCACGTGCTTTATGCCCGTAAACACATTTTATGTAGCTGTAGTTTTTGGATGAGTTAGTTGTTTAGCTGCTTAGTTTTTGGAGATGTAGTTTAGCTGTTTTTACACCTCTACTCAACAACTCTTTTTTGTCAACTGCATAGTAAGCAATTTTTTTCAGTTAACCAGGCATTAAGATGATCCTAGATAGGCAATAATACTTTACTTATCAAGCAAAGTACCATCTCAATTTAGGGTCTCAACTTAGGCTTTCGAGCATATGCTGTGCATTTCAAATGTGCTGGGCATTTTTTGGATTAAGTTGAGTGGGTGGGGGGATGTTCGATGGAAGCCAATATCGGGGGGCATATGCGGGCCGGAAGCACATGCTCTGATTAGCAATGCTTTTTTTGGAACATTTTTCCACACTGCATTTTATGCAACTTTTTTCAGTTCACTAGGCATTAATATGATGCTAGATAGGCAATAATACTCTACTAATCAGGCAAAGTACCATTTCAAATTAGGGTCTCAAATTTAGGTTGTCGAGCCTATGCTGTGCACTCCATATGTGCTGCGTATTTTTTTCGGATTCAGTTCGGGGATGGGTGATGTTGGCTGGAAGCACATATTAGGGGGGCATATGCGGGCTGGAAAGCATGTGCTCTAATTAGTAGTGTTTTTGAAATATTTTTCACACTGCATACTGAGTAATTTTATTTAGTTAACCAGGCATTAATATGATCCTAGATAGGCAGTAATAGTCTACTAATCAGGCATCTCAAACATCTTAATTTTTTCCTCAATTTTTTCTGCAGCAGCTCTTTTTCATGCATATTTGTCACAATGCCGAGAGGACAGAAGCAGAAACAGCGCCCCCCTTCTTCTCATACGGCGGTATGGCCCCAACCACCAAACTATGTGATTTTTTCTTATCTTTTTTGGCAACTCATCCTAGCATCATGTCTTAACTGTAAACAATACCTATCAGTTCTTCCTTAAATACTGATAGCACGCCCTGCTTTTTTTTTTGTTGCTAACAACCCAGGCACAGGGCTTCGCCTGCTAGGCTTGTCAAGCTGTACAAAACCATGTCTTCTAATCAGATGAGATGAAGATGATATGTGATGTGGAATTCGGCGGGCTGCTGAAGATCTCTTGCGAAACAATGCAACGGATCTCGCTAACTGGCTTTTCTTTGACTGTTTTGATGCTGAGTCCTCAGAGCTTGTGCTTCATGGAAGGGGTAGGATCTCTGTTACAGCAGAAGCTGTCGCTGACATACTGGACTTACCAAACAAGGGCGGCGAAGTGAAATACGAGCTTGATTTGGAAGCTATTAACTTTATACTCTGTACAAAATTGTCCATGGCACAGCACCCAAAATTGAAGCAATTATGGAAAGGGTGTGAAGGAAAATAACATTGAAATAAGGATTTCCTGAGATCATGGCTGATGATTGTTGTATCCACATTCTTTGTGGCCTTCATGCTGTGGCGGAACCACCCAAAACTACTGGGCCCGGGTGCACTGATCTTTGTTGCTAAGCAACTCTGACCCAAATTGGCACTCACCGGTAGTTCCTCGAGTGAAGCCTCGATTAAAGCCGCGCTATTCCAGGATCAGCAGACAACACTCACACGAAGGTGAGCCCAGAGATTACAATACAGAACATTTCATACACCTCAGAGTGATTGCAGCGGAAAGAAATTTATTACAAACCAGGTTCAGAATAGTAAAGTACTACAGAGTTCCATCTACTCAAATTATTCGAGTCTCATTGTTCAGCGGAAGCATTAAAAGATAACTAGCGTAAAAATGTGACGCATCGATAAGCCCGTATGAAAGTGTCACTCAGCGGGAGGGCGATCAGCACCCGCTGAAGGACCATCCCACTCAACAGACCAACCCGGAGACAAGGTACACGGCCAAGTAAGACTTGCAAACAGATCCTCGAAATTAGTACCTGAAAAACAGTGCCACAAGCAAGGCTGAGTATACTAATACTCAGCAAGACTGACCCGTCTCCGGATATAACATAGTCCGATAACTAGACATGCAAGGCTTTTTGGTTGTTGGGGTTTATTTTGCCAAAAACGCCACTAAATGTTGATCCTTATTTTCAGGTTTTAATTAGCCGTATTCTAGTTGGATTAACCATTCTAAATTTGCAACTAACTCTACACAAACATGGTAGAGCAACCATTTAATCAACCAGCAGTATTATCATCATCATGTTCCACTTGTTACTCTGTGTGACCGAAAACATTAAGCAATCTCATGCCGTGAGAGGCGGACGATTCCGAATCGAATTTCAACCTGGCCAGGGGAACCTAGACCACACGCATGGGGATTGACTTCGCTCCCGCCCATGCTACAGTTCCCCTTTCTTTCCAGTCCGTGGATCCGGGGCACCCTCCCCGACTACAGAGTCCGACCACTCTGCACCCGTACGTCGCGACAAAATATAAACCCTACTTCTACCAGGAGGGTGCGAGATCGTTCCACTCGCCGGTCCAATCAGGTACTTAAGCTTTCCGATTACCATATTTCTCGGTATGTGGCTAGTACTTTCAAACGCTTAAGAAATGAGCCACACACCGCGACCTTAGCCATTTTTGACTATACCAGCGGGGTATCATAATTACACAACCCCGCCCGTTGTCCTTACATTTCAACAGGAATTAAAGTCAGTACAATTCCTATTTGCTCGCGAGAGGCAGGGAACCACTCGACTTCTACCGTACCTATTTAGCATGGCAACTAGTCGATAAAAGATCCGGTATCAAACATAGGTTCCTAGGGATCATGCATCTAGGGTTTTCGATCAACGCCTAGAAAACTTAAATGTAGAAAACAAAATATTACAATACATTATTAAAAAGATAGCTGAAAGATAATTCGGAAAAATAGTGGGATTATGCTCCGGGGCTTGCCTTCTTGGGCACTGTCAGGCAGAAAAGCCTCTGGGGCTTGGCCCAGGTCTTGAGACAAGTTAGCACAATTCAAATTGACCTCCTGATCCACACGAGAGTCCGCGGGCACCAATTCGTAGTCTCCGTCCGCGAGATTAACCGTTTCTATATGCAATGCAAGATTATGAGTTACTCACGGATAACGATTTCTTTCCTTCACGATAAAGTTGTAGTTCAACAAAAGTTACATTAATGATGATTTCAACATTTCATTTCATGGGCAGTCATTTATAGAGTAGTAAACATAACTACGTTTCTTCATGAATGAGTGGGGGTTTTAGTTTTCCTTTTTTAAATTCAACACATAGCATGTTTTCATTATTTCTTAACAACACCATTATTAATGAGCTATTGAGAGAAACTAAAGTAACATAGATCCAAACTTAAGCATTCATGGTATAAATTTCAGCCATTGACCATAAAGCATTTACCACTACTATTCATGTAAGTAGATTACTCTAGTTACTTCATCTTTTTGTACAGGACGTTTAACATGGGTTCTGGTGCTACAATTTTTACGAGACCAACTTAATAGCATGTACTCAGCACTGAAATATTTTTCAGATTTTATTCACTTATACATCTGAGGTGACAAAAAGAACAAAATCAGCAAGCTTTTAACTAACATTAATTCTACAAAGAGTTTTACTAGGGATATGGTTCTCAAAATTTTGCCATAGACTATACATGAGGTAAACATACTCCAGAAAAGTTTTCAAGATTTAACTCAATATGATAAATTAGTTATGCAGTTAACTTAGCATGAGTTAGCATAAATTTCTCAAGGTGCATTTGACCAGTATTGCATATGAAATTTTTATTACAGATAGAAAATAATCTATAAAAGATCATGCCCAAAAATCATGATCAGAACTTTGTAGATTACTCAGAACAAAAATAGTAAAACTAGCCCTAAGATACTAAGCATGATTATTCACCAAAGCAAAACTCATTAACTGCAGCTCAAAATTTTTAGACAGGAACACAGAGCTAAAAAGAGACTTTAGAAATAAATATAGATTTTTCTGAGCATAATAACTATATATGGAGAATTAAGTTGATTAAACAAGTATAATTCATGGTATATAGCAATTTAACTCTAATAAATCTGAAATTTATGGAGTAACACGATTTCAGTTACACATGTACTCAGTAAAAATTTCAAAACAAGTTCATGTATGTGTTATCCATAATTAAATCGAGAAAGCTAGCAACAGATTAGAGAATCTTGTTTGTTCCAACATGATATCTATTTTGGTTGGGTGTCATCTTTTTACTGTGATCTTAATATTCCATTAGTGGTAACATATCCAAAAATCAAGGTCATTTACTGAGTAGGACTCCCTGAACATGCATAAGGTGGTTTTCTTATTCTTTTTCCCAGATTAAAATTGGTTGGGTTTCTGCAGATTTGACTGTTACAAAATTTGTAGATCTTGTTACAAGGATTCCAAATCAGTTGAGTTTACATTTTTACGATTTTTATGTGATTTATTCTGCATTTTAGAAATTCACTGCTATTCCCTAGAATTCTTGCAAACACACCCCGAACGAAAAAAAAGAATTTACAACCGGGTCCTTTGCCGGCCTTCTCCACCGCCGCAGCTCGCCCGGTGGTGTTCTGCTAGGCAGGGCTTACCGGGGCTGCAACGGGGAGGCGCGTGGGAGAGAAGGTGTGGCAGAACCACCTGAATTATCCCGGCTCAAGTGCGCAGGCCATCACCAAAAAGGCAACACCGGCTCAAACGCACTTCAAACGGAACAATTCTTGGTCTGTCGGGTAACGTCCCGATACAACCACCGGTTCTCGGATCGAACAAGCATACCCCGCACGAAGGCGAGTCCAGAGATATTACAACCATAAGTTTTACATCACAGGCATAAAAGTTATTACAAACCAGTTCTAAAACATTATTACCAGTACAAACTTTAAAAAAAAGCAGTTATACAAACCATAAGGTTAAAGTTTCAGAGTTTAAACAGCGGAAGATAAAACACGACGGCTACAACACGTCGCAAAATGGTACCAAGCTAGCCCAAGCAAGGTATCACTCGCCAGGGTCATTGCCGGCCGAAGACGTATCCCACTCGACGGACCAGCCAGGAGGCAAAGAGCTGGGATAGGTCAAACTAGCGATCTGCTCTTCGAAACTCAAACCTGAAAAAGGGGTTCAACAGCAAGGCTGAGTATTCTAATACTCAGCAAGACTTAACCATCAACGGGTATACTTAACCCACTTTAGCTAGACTATGCAGGGTTTGTGAGGTTCTGGTTTTCCTTTTTGCTGAAAAGCAATAAAGAGTATGTCCTTACTATCAAGTTTTAGCTTTCAAGATTCTAGTTAATTAACCATTCTATGTAAGCAACTACTATCCAATCATGGTAGAAAACTAAGCAAACATCAAGATTGATAAATAATATTGTTGCTCTTATTACTCTGTGTGGCAAAGGGATCAAGCAGTCTCATTTCATCGTGAGAGGCGGACGATTCTGAATCGAAATTCAACCTTGCAAGGATAAACCTAGCACACACGTCTGGAACACCGTCGGGTCGTTCCCAAACAACCGTTGACCTTTCTTTCCGGCTTGTGGATAGTGCCACTCTCCCCGACTATAGGGCTCCCCCTCGTCCCACAGGGCACATTCTCTCGTCCCATAGGGCACTCTATACTTCGTCCCTCATAGTCATAGTGTTGCGCAAAATAAAACCTATACCTAAGAGAGAGTGGGAGGTATATCCACTCCCAGGTCCAATCGGCTACTAGGCTTGCCGCATACCATATTTACGGCATGTGGCTAGTACTTTCAAAAACTTAACCACCGCTACCACACACCGCGACCTTAGCAAGTTCATCAATACAGACGGGGTCTCACCAAAGGTCATGATATCGAACACGACCCCGTCCGTCGTCCTTATATTGATAACAGAAAGTAAACAAGTAATTCCTATAAAGCTCGCGAGTGACAGGCAATCACTCGACTTTTACCGGTCCTATAAGCTTAGCAAGTAGTCGAACTCAGGTCTAGTGTTCAGTACATAGGTTCCTAGGATCATGCATCTAGGGTTTTCAATTCAAATCCTAAGAACTGTAGATGCACAAGTAAATAACAACAGTAAATGATAATAATTTGAAATATAGGTTATGTCCGGAGCTTGCCTTCTCGGTAGTTGCTAACTATTTCAGCCCTAGGCTCTTCCGAACTTTGGTTCGGGGCTTCAGTTAGTTCCGCAGTGTTTACTTGAGCTTCGAGATCACCTCCGTCAGGCTCCGGGATCAGCTCGTACGTCCCGTCCGACAAAGTAGTCGTATCTATATGTAATGCAAGAACAGAATTATAAACACACTCGCGATGTAGTGAAGCTTAAGCAAACAAAACAAAAACACACATGGGCAATCATTTATAGAGTACCTAACTAACAAATCTAACTGCACAAGGCATCATGATCAACAGCACAAATGATGTTGACTACTCCATAAACAAGTGGGGGTGGTTTTCTATAACAAACAAAACATGGTTTGCTAATAAATTAAACACTCAGAGCATAACAAGTAATAAATTCTGTAAAAATTACACTAAACAGAACATGAACAAAGTAATCTACCCTGTAAAAATCATGCCATAACATCTAACCATTTAAACAGAACAAATCAATCATTCATACAGCACATAGAACAAACTTGAATTATACAGGTCAAACTAGAACAAAGAAGAAGCTCAAAATTTAACAGAAGATCTATACAGAAATGAAATAGCTACTGTGAATTTTTTATGATTTTATCTACACAGAAATAATTACGAGAAAATAAACAAAACAGAACAATAGATTATCAAGATTCATTTTTAGCTCCTGTTCTAGTCATGTACTGAGGCTCAAACTTCCTGGACAAGCTAACCTACTCAATAAGAACATGCAGAAATATTTTCATGATTTATTACGAAAATAAAGTATTTACCATAAATAAAGTCTATTAAACAAGGATTAAAAAAAATATCTATACATGAGAACTGATCACGAAATTTTTATAGAAATACTAGTGTCACATGAGTAAAACACCATAAAAATTTCAGAGCAAGACAAGCTTTCAATCATCAGATAAGAAAAAGATAAAACATTTAGTAATTATTTACCTAGTGACACAAAACAACTTGTACAGCAAAAACTTGCAACAAACACCTACAATATTATGGTTCTACTGCAAAGAGCTTTACACAAGAATTCCAAAACATCAAGATTTGCTATTTTACGAATTTCCTACGATTTTCTATGTAATTTCAAAGTTCACTACAAAAATTACAAAGGAGTCCTTGGTGGCACTATTCAACTGAGTCACAAGCTATTCAAATAACACCCTGGAGTTTTGATTCTTCTCACCCGAGGTCCTCGGCCGGGTCAGAACAGAGGGGCGGTGGTTGACCGGCCAAAACCCGGTGAAGGGGTCGGCGGCGGCGAGGGAGAGGCTGGGGAAATCAAAGAGGAAACTGAGCCGCACCCGATGATGGTCTTCTTGGGGCTCGGGGTGGCCGGATTGGAGGTCCCCCGCGGAGCAGCTGCTCCGGCGGCGACGGCTAGTGGCGGAGGCGGCGTTCCGGTGGGGTAGAAGGGGCGTGGAGCGGCCAGGGAGCTTCACCTCGACATGAGGGAGCGAGTGGGGTTCTCGATTTGGGCAGAGGAAGAAAGGAGGAGCGGCTCCACGGTGAGCAGGGTGGCGGCGGAGCTCGGGCTACGGCGGCGTGGTGTTCTAGTGAGGATTGGGCGAGGAGGAGAGGTGGGTGAGCTTCGCGGGGCCAAGGCGGAGCTGCTGGTGTGGTCAGCGCGGGCGGAGGTGGTCGGAAAAGGTAGGGCGACGGTGAGCTTGAGGCTCGCCGGCGTTCGGTGGGCGGCGACCGCGTTCTGGGCTTCCGGGGCGGCGAGCGGGCAAAAGAGTGAGGGGAAAAGAAGGCTGCGGTGCTCTGGGTTCTGAAGCAAGCGTGAATTGGCGGTCTGGGGTGCTACAGTGGGCTCGCCACCGCGGCGTTGAGGTGGCGGCTGCACGGCGGTGCTCTGGGCGCGTGGCAAAGGGAGGGGGCACCAGCGCGAGCCAAGGAGGGCGGTGGGGAGCATCAGGGCGACGCGTGGCCAGAGCTAGCAGGCGGAGGTGGCGCTGGGGCCGGCCTGAGCGGCGGGAGGCGTGGCGACGCGCCGGCGGCGAGCAAGCAGAGAGGCAGACAGGGGAAGAGGAAAACGGGCTATTTTGTAATTTCTGAAATTTCCAGGGACCTGAATGTAAAACAAGGATAACTTTTAAACTAAAGCTCAAATGGAAAAGTGCCCAACATGAAAGTTGATCAATTTTTCAAGATCTACAACTTTGATGTTGTGCAAAAATTTATTTGATCAAAGGATAGAGGGCTAATTTTAAAAACATAGAAGGGATTTTGAATTTAAAGGAAACTTGTCTTTTTCAATGAAATTTCACTTCAAACTTGGGCTAATTTGAAAAGTTTCCTGCCAAGCAATAAATGTACTAAAATTTGCAAAAGCACCCTCCACAAAAGCTATAATTACACATTCAATTCAAATTAAACTATAGAAAGGACCTTGCATAAAATCATAATTACACATAGAACCTTTTATATTTACAAAAAGATCCTTTTTCAAACAATTCAAGCACAAGATGCATAAAATGGATACACAACTATTGTGCAGACACCTAGGGTGTCACAGCCTTCCCCCCCTAAAAAGGAATCTCGCCCCGAGATTCGAGAATAGGAAAGGACCAGGAGGCTAAGTACCTGGATTAAGGAAGTCGGGAGAATTTTGTTGCTCCAAAAGTTTAGCAAGAGTAATAAGGTTGATCTTCCCTTGTATGTCTTGCTTCTTGCGTTTGCCTTGATTGTTCTGGTTAGTGTTCTTGTTGAAGTTCTGACTCGAATAAGATTTCTTGGGTTCTGGACAATTTTTAGCAAAGTGGAAGGTACTCCCGCAATTGAAACAACGGTTGTAACTATTCTTGCGACTGAACGGTCGATCATTTGTCCTTGGATCAGAATGTTGCTGTCGCTGTGGTGTTGAGAATCCAGTTGCTCCTTGCTGCTGGGGTGGCCTAAAAATCCATTTGCGTGATGGAGTATTTCTCGGTGGGGCCTTAGGAGCTGCGTTTGGCATCAAACGATATCTCGGTGGCTACACACCGGAGGGTCCAGTCGGTGCCTTCTCTTTCTTCCCATTTATTTCCGGTCTGGGGTTAGCATATCCTTTGGATACTTCACTGTGATCACTTTTCTTTTTGCTAGGGCTGCTTCGTAGACAAGGGCGGTCGTATGTCTTACAACAGTGGCAAGGCTCAAATTTCTTCATTGGTGCTTCGGTTATCACAACGTCGGAGGGTAGAAGGTTGATGTGCCCCTGACCAGGGTCCTTCTTACTACTTCCCACTGCATACTCCATTATTCACCTAAGAAACAGAATAAAGTGGAGACATCTTTAGCAGTATGACAACTTCTATTTCAGGAGGACCCACAAAAACCTCATACACACAAATAGCTGTAAACAGCATTGCATACAAGAGTTTCTAGCCCAAAATAAGCAAGGTGGTTTAGGGAACTCAAGGTTACACATGCAATCCAAAACTAGAATTTCCTACTAAGGTGAAAGGATCTTCCTCTTCGTATGCAGCTAGGGACGCCTCCTGATGACGATGATGCTTTTAAGCAAACGCCCGAACTTAATTCTTGCACGGCTTTTCAACGCGATCGGATAGGTAAGCCATGTAAGATTTTTAGATCCAAAAAGAAAACGTCAAAAGGAACGAGGAACGACAATGATGCAAGGTGGCCAGTTCTCACAATGCTGAGATCACCACATGAAGAAAACGGATGTCGGTGAGATTCAGCACAAAATTTGTGGGAACAAGTGAGGATACACAAAGAATGGTTTAGGAGAAGATTTTTGGAACATCCTTGCTCAGGATTTTATAATCGGATTGAGTTGCAGGATGCTCGTGGCAAAATATTCTTATGTATGCCAAGGCCATCAAGGGGTGATGACAAAATCTTTCAACTCCAAGTGCAAATTCTCGAAACCATGATAATGATGCACCCATATGATGTAGGATTGCAATGGTGGTTAGTGACCCAGAAGGATATACAAAAACTCACGGTTTTTGTTGGCCGAATCAGAACCCCAAGTTAACACAATATTCAGGTCGCGAAAAATGGATTGTCGGGGTATTGCTTACACGTACCAAGATACCCGCGCGCTCCTAGTGGCACAAACGTATGGCTGCAGCACACACGAGGCCCTAGGTCCCGTCGCGGCACCATTGGTCTGTGACAGACACCACGACAAGGTAAAAATATAGCAACCTAAATAATGTGCATGGCTAGAAAGAAAGATGGAGGGTTAGGTGATAAACGCAAAACCCTTCCCAGATGCATATGATGTTAATTGTAATTGAGCCCCATGATGCACATGTTTAAGTAATGGCCATGCAACAATCATGCTAAAAATGATCCTGTGTGTTATTCTAGTATTCTCGATTGCCACTCTTTTTAGTTTTCAAGGAGAGTTATACGAGCAAGGAGGGTAATGAGATCTCCCTTTGCTAAGCAAAGTATGGGCTAGACGGTTTGAGAATAGAGAATATACCCGTCATAACCGGTGCACCTTCAAGAAGATCGGCAAGTGGGGTGTCTCCAACCCTTCCTTGTAAACTAGCCTGTCTCTTGCCCTTATTTTTGTTGTTCTGTATAGAATCTTGACCCTGTTTTGGTTGTCTAGGCTGGGAGCAGTCCCGAGCGATGTGGTTAGGATTCCCACAATTGAAACAACGTTTTATTTCGCCTGAACCACCACGTGGGATGAATTCTGTGCAGGTAATTTCCCACCCAGTCAAGTCTATGTCGCTTGGGTCATGCTTGAGAGTCCGACGCTTTGCTTGGTGAGCCTTAAGTTTCCTTGGAGGTCGCGATGGTGGCGTTAGGGAGTCTAAGTAAACATCCCTCGTCTCCTTTATTTCTTCATTGAGCTCTTGATGTTCCACAACCAGAGGTTGGGGGACATTATAATTATACCCATCCCTAGCTGGTGTTGCTGCTGTAGGAGTTGATAAATCTCTTGCTGTCTCTGAGCAAGTTGCTGGAGTAGTTCGGTCTGGGTAGCCACGAGTTCAGCCAGTTTGGACAGTAGTGGCTGTCCGCTATCACAAGCACTTTCCAACCCTGCAGGAGCATTGTGTGTCCCTTGCACCATCTGCAATGCGTAATTCTTTCATTAACTAGGGAAAAATTTAATAGCAGCTAGAGAACACATTTTCGAATAAAACTTTCCACATGATCAACTATAGATCAGATCACAAACTAGGCCAATTAATTTTGTTTTTCCCAGATACAATAGAAAGGCAGATTTCTAGATAGATCTTAGGCGATCGAATAGACAGGGTTCTTGTGCTACGCTGCTAATCAACAGAGATCATAGTAGTGATTGGACTAAAAATATGGTCTCACAGATTCAATAGGCTAAAATTTGATGAGCACCCATGTCACAAAATTTGCAACATTTTTAGTATTCATCAATCCGCCTAGAAATACACAAATGAAGAGATTTGGCAAGTAGGAAGGATCATGATCTTCCAAACTGGTAGTCCAAGTGGTACTGGTTCATCATTTGAGATTTTAAGGAATGAAAAGATCACTAGACATCAAGATGGGGCTTAGGATGAAAACAAGACTCAAAACCATCTTTTTCATCCAAGAAAGTCTAAGCATTTTAACAAGCGTGCTCCTAAAATCAAAATTTAATTCACTCATGATTTAAGCACACTAACACTTATCTATGAGGATTCATGCTAGAGATTCCTTAAAAAGCTCATGAAACAACTTCAAACACTAGGAACCAATTCAAACATCAACTAGATATGCATGCACGTCCTGATCGTTCCTCGCAAGATAAACAATTGCCAACTATCGTTGGGCTTACGTGGTTAGCACGATGGCATACATAAATACGGCTCTCCCTATATAGCTAGTCGATACATTCTAACTGTTCTTAACTTATCGAATCGCGGTTAGTGTACCTGCAGAAGATTGACAGAACATATATATATCCAATGAACCTTTCATGCCAGCACTCATGAAAGTGTCCCCAAACATTACCGCTCACTATAGAAGCGGCAGCCATACAATTTCCGCCGTATGGCCAACGTTAACATACGCTACTCAGTGGCGTATTCACAAGTTCCTTTACTCCCAATATAATCGACCGAGATCGATATATTGGCAGCAGCTCAAGTAGGCCACTGCTTGAGCACAGCGTTCGGTTCGCATCGCCGACGGGAAGGTCAGACTCCCTCAGCTGACTGAGTACATTTTACTTCCAATATAGTCAACTAATAGTCGGTATATTGGAAGCACCTCAAGTAAGCCACTGCTTGAGGGCAGCGTTCGGCTCGCATCACCGACGGGAAGGTCAGACTCCCTCAGCTGACTGAGGATTCTTACCTTCTTACCTCAACGTAGGTGCGTCGTTACAAGAATTAAGAGTTGCTTGTGAGTATGGTTTGACAAAAAGTAAAGTGCTGGAAGTCAGATAACATAAACCATACATAAATAACCACCTAGTAATTCCCGTAAATTCCCTAAGACTTTACGTTCTATGCACAACCCTTAACGAATCCAACGTAGCTTTCCGAAATTCTTTGTTGTTCCAATTTTATACGGAAAACGATTTTTAAGGTTCCAACACCTCTGGTGTACACTTGTAGCTCTGATACCAGCTGTGGCAGAACCACCTGAATTATCCCGGCTCAAGTGCGCAGGCCATCACCAAAAAGGCAACACCGGCTCAAACGCACTTCAAACGGAACAATTCTTGGTCTGTCGGGTAACGTCCCGATACAACCACCGGTTCTCGGATCGAACAAGCATACCCCGCACGAAGGCGAGTCTAGAGATATTACAACCACAAATTTTACATCACAGGCATAAAAGTTATTACAAACCAGTTCTAAAACATTATTACCAGTACAAACTTTAAAAAAAAGCAGTTATACAAACCATAAGGTTAAAGTTTCAGAGTTTAAACAGCGGAAGATAAAACACGACGGCTACAACACGTCGCAAAATGGTACCAAGCTAGCCAAAGCAAGGTATCACTCGCCAGGGTCATTGCCGGCCGAAGACGTATCCCACTCGATGGACCAGCCAGGAGGCAAAGAGCTGGGATAGGTCAAACTAGCGATCTGCTCTTCGAAACTCAAACCTGAAAAAGGGGTTCAACAGCAAGGCTGAGTATTCTAATACTCAGCAAGACTTAACCATCAACGGGTATACTTAACCCACTTTAGCTAGACTATGCAGGGTTTGTGAGGTTCTGGTTTTCCTTTTTGCTGAAAAGCAATAAAGAGTATGTCCTTACTTTCAAGTTTTAGCTTTCAAGATTCTAGTTGATTAACCATTCTATGTAAGCAACTACTATCCAATCATGGTAGAAAACTAAGCAAACATCAAGATTGATAAATAATATTGTTGCTCTTATTACTCTGTGTGGCAAAGGGATCAAGCAGTCTCATTTCATCGTGAGAGGCGGACGATTCTGAATCGAAATTCAACCTTGCAAGGATAAACCTAGAACACACGTCTGGAACACCGTCGGGTCGTTCCCAAACAACCATTGACCTTTCTTTCCGGCTTGTGGATAGTGCCACTCTCCCCGACTATAGGGCTCCCCCTCGTCCCACAGGGCACATTCTCTCGTCTCATAGGGCACTCTATACCTCGTCCCTCATAGTCATAGTGTTGCGCAAAATAAAACCTATCCCTAAGAGAGAGTGGGAGGTATATCCACTCCCCGGTCCAATCGGCTACTAGGCTTGCCGCGTACCATATTTACGGCATGTGGCTAGTACTTTCAAAAACTTAACCACCGCTACCACACACCGCGACCTTAGCAAGTTCATCAATACAGACGGGGTCTCACCAAAGGTCATGATATCGAACACGACCCCGTCCATCATCCTTATATTGATAACAGAAAGTAAACAAGTAATTCCTATAAAGCTCGCGAGTGACAGACAATCACTCGACTTTTACCGGTCCTATAAGCTTAGCAAGTAGTCGAACTCAGGTCTAGTGTTCAGTACATAGGTTCCTAGGATCATGCATCTAGGGTTTTCAATTCAAATCCTAAGAACTGTAGATGCACAAGTAAATAACAATAGTAAATGATAATAATTTGAAATATAGGTTATGTCCGGAGCTTGCCTTCTCGGTAGTTGCTAACTATTTCAGCCCTAGGCTCTTCCGAACTTTGGTTCGGGGCTTCAGTTAGTTCCGCAGTGTTTACTTGAGCTTCGAGATCACCTCCGTCAGGCTCCGGGATCAGCTCGTACGTCCCGTCCGACAAAGTAGTCGTATCTATATGTAATGCAAGAACAGAATTATAAACACACTCGCGATGTAGTGAAGCTTAAGCAAACAAAACAAAAACACACATGGGCAATCGTTTATAGAGTACCTAACTAACAAATCTAACTGCACAAGGCATCATGATCAACAACACAAATGATGTTGACTACTCCATAAACAAGTGGGGGTGGTTTTCTATAACAAACAAAACATGGTTTGCTAATAAATTAAACACTCAGAGCATAACAAGTAATAAATTCTGTAAAAATTACACTAAACAGAACATGAACAAAGTAATCTACCCTGTAAAAATCATGCCATAACATCTAACCATTTAAACAGAACAAATCAATCATTCATACAGCACATAGAACAAACTTGAATTATACAGGTCAAACTAAACAAAGAAGAAGCTCAAAATTTAACAGAAGATCTATACAGAAATGAAATAGCTACTGTGAATTTTTTATGATTTTATCTACACAGAAATAATTACGAGAAAATAAACAAAACAGAACAATAGATTATCAAGATTCATTTTTAGCTCCTGTTCTAGTCATGTACTGAGGCTCAAACTTCCTGGACAAGCTAACCTACTCAATAAGAACATGCAGAAATATTTTCATGATTTATTACGAAAATAAAGTATTTACCATAAATAAAGTCTATTAAACAAGGATTAAAAAAAAATATCTATACATGAGAACTGATCACGAAATGTTTATAGAAATACTAGTGTCACATGAGTAAAACACCATAAAAATTTCAGAGCAAGACAAGCTTTCAATCATCAGATAAGAAAAAGATAAAACATTTAGTAATTATTTACCTAGTGACACAAAACAACTTGTACAGCAAAAACTTGCAACAAACACCTACAATATTATGGTTCTACTGCAAAGAGCTTTACACAAGGATTCCAAAACATCAAGATTTGCTATTTTACGAATTTCCTACGATTTTCTATGGAATTTCAAAGTTCACTGCAAAAATTACAAAGGAGTCCTTGGTGGCACTATTCAACTGAGTCACAAGCTATTCAAATAACACCCTGGAGTTTTGATTCTTCTCACCCGAGGTCCTCGGCCGGGTCAGAACAAAGGGGCGGTGGTTGACCGGCCAAAACCCGGTGAAGGGGTCGGCGGCGGCGAGGGAGAGGCTGGGGAAATCAAAGAGGAAACTGAGCCGCACCCGATGATGGTCTTCGTGGGGCTCGGGGTGGCCGGATTGGAGGTCCCCCGCGGAGCAGCTGCTCCGGCGGCGACGGCTAGTGGCGGAGGCGGCGTTCCGGTGGGGTAGAAGGGGCGTGGAGCGGCCGGGGAGCTTCACCTCGACATGAGGGAGCGAGTGGGGTTCTCGATTTGGGCAGAGGAAGAAAGGAGGAGCGACTCCACGGTGAGCAGGGCGGCGGCGGAGCTCGGGCTACGGCGGCGTGGTGTTCCAGTGAGGATTGGGCGAGGAGGAGAGGTGGGTGAGCTTCGCGGGGCCAAGTCGGAGCTGCTGGTGTGGTCAGCGCGGGCGGAGGTGGTCGGAAAAGGTAGGGCGACGGTGAGCTTGAGGCTCGCCGGCGTTCGGTGGGCGGCGACCGCGTTCTGGGCTTCCGGGGCGGCGAGCGGGCAAAAGAGTGAGGGGAAAAGAAGGCTGCGGTGCTCTGGGTTCTGAAGCGAGCGCGAATTGGCGGTCTGGGGTGCTGCAGCGGGCTCGCCACCGCGGCGTTGAGGTGGCGGCTGCACGGCGGTGCACTGGGCGCGTGGCAAAGGGAGGGGGCACCAGCGCGAGCCAAGGAGGGCGGTGGGGAGCATCAGGGCGACGCGTGGCCAGAGCTAGCAGGCGGAGGTGGCGCTGGGGCCGGCCTGAGCGGCGGGAGGCGCGGCGACGCGCCGGCGGCGAGCAAGCAGAGAGGCAGACAGGGGAAGAGGAAAACGGGCTATTTTGTAATTTCTGAAATTTCCAGGGACCTGAATGTAAAACAAGGATAACTTTTAAACTAAAGCTCAAATGGAAAAGTGCCCAACATGAAAGTTGTTCAATTTTTCAAGATCTACAACTTTGATGTTGTGCAAAAATTTATTTGATCAAAGGATAGAGGGCTAATTTTAAAAACATAGAAGGGATTTTGAATTTAAAGGAAACTTGTCTTTTTCAATGAAATTTCACTTCAAACTTGGGCTAATTTGAAAAGTTTCCTGCCAAGCAATAAATGTACTGAAATTTGCAAAAGCACCCTCCACAAAAGCTATAATTACACATTCAATTCAAATTAAACTATAGAAAGGACCTTGCATAAAATCATAATTACACATAGAACCTTTTATATTTACAAAAAGATCCTTTTTCAAACAATTCAAGCACAAGATGCATAAAATGGATACACAACTATTGTGCAGACACCTAGGGTGTCAGAGAAGGGATCGAGGAACACCTACCCTGGTCGGCGTTCGAGGGTTGAGTGCATGGATTCGAGCTCGTCGGCGTCAATGGCGGGGCGGTTGTTCGGTTCGCCGGCGCTGGAGGTGAAGGAGGGCTCGGGGTAGGGGAACAGGGCGCGCACGAGCACGGCGTGAGCTTGTGGATGCTTCTGGGGTAGCTGTCATGCTCGGTCTCCCTCGGAGCTGGCCGGTCCGCGGTGAGCCCGAGCTCGCCGGCGGCGGCGCAAAAGGGGAACGGCGTCGGGAGGAGGATTTGGTTCGATTCCGCGCGCGTGGAGCTCAAATGGAAGGTAGAGAAGCTGCTGCGGTGGTTGGAGGGGGCAATGCAGGGCTGTGGTGGCCAGTCCGCGCGAGCTAGATCTCGTCGGCCATGGCGGAGCGGCGGGAGGAGGAAGAAGGAGGAGAAGGCGCGCGACGGTGGAACTCTGGGGGTTCTTATAGGCCAAGGGGCTCCTGGGCGAGGGAAGAAGCGACTGGGGGCGGTTGATTTGGGTCCGGGGCGCACGACGGCGAGCGGGCGGAGCTGCCAGCGGCGCGGCGCATGGCGGGGGGTGTCGTGGCGGCTCGGGGAGGCGTCTGGGACGCGTGTGCGCGTGAGGAGGTGCCAAGGGGCGGCCAGGTGGCGCTGAGAGGTTTCCCCGGGTCCACTTGGCCGCGGGCGCGCGGTGGACGAAGTCCACCGGCGGCGTACGGCGGGCGGCGGGAAACAGAGCACCAGGGAGAGAGAGAAGTGAAGGTGAGGGCCTATCTGTGATTTCTGAAAATACAGGGACCTCTCGGTAAACTAAAATTATCTCCTACTTGGAGGGCTCAATTGGAAAAGTGTTGAATACCACTTTTGCATAACTTTTCAAGATCTACAACTTTCGTGTTATGAAAATTTTCATTTGAAACTCACATTTTGAACTATTTGTACATTTGCAAATTTGCACAAAAGGACTTTGGTTTTATTCAGTTTTTGACTTGATTTTGGCTGAAGTTCAGTTGAGCACATGTCAATTGAAACACCTCTCATGAGCCAACTAAAATTTGGTGCCCCTTTTTGAATTGAAATTTGAATAGCTTTTCACTCTTTTTCTTTTCTCCTTTAATTTCTTTTGTTTAATTTGACTTTTATTTGACCTCTCTTCTTTAAATTAATTGCTCACCTCTGTCTTTTAAGTTTAAAAATGTGTTGCAGTGATTGTATTTAAGCGTACTGACACCTGAGGTGTCACAACCTACCCCCCTTAAAAGAATCTCGCCCTGAGATTGGATGATTAAATTTAGGTAGGGGAAGTGATATACCTGATGTGGAGCTAAGGAAACCCGGATAATGTCGATTAAGATAATCTTCCGTCTCCCAGGTGGCTTCTTCAGTGTGATGAGACCACTGAATTTTATACATTTTTACCACCTTTCGACGAGTACCTCTCTCTTTTTGATCTAGAATTTTGAGTGGATATTCGGTATAAGAGAGATCGGGCTCCACTAAAATTTCTTGTTGATCGATAATTTCCGTAGGAACTCGAACACACTTCTTGAGTTGGGATATGTGGAAAACATTATGGACGGCTGCGAGTCAGGAAGGAAGTCGCAAACGATAAGCCACGGGTCCACATTCTTCAATGATTTCATATGGCCCGACATAGCGAGGTGCTAGCTTACCCCTGACTCCGAAACGTTGAACGCCTCGAGTTGGTGACACTCGTAAATAAACATGGTTACCAACCATGAAATTCAAAGGATCCCTTCTTTTATCGAAATAACTCTTTTGCCGAGACTGGGCTGCTCGGAGATTTGCTTGTACTATTTTTACTTTCTCTTCAGCCTCGACCACTAATTCGGGCCCAAATATTTGACGTTCTCCAGTCTGGGACCAACTCAAAGGGGTTCGACACCGTCGACCATACAAGGCCTCGAATGGTGCCATCTTCAGGCTGGCCTGAAAGCTATTGTTATAAGAAAACTCAGCCAAGGGTAAACATTTGTCCTAGTGCTTGTCATAATGGATGACACATGCTCGAAGCATATCCTCAAGAATTTGATTCACCCTTTCGGTCTGTCCGTCAGTCTATGGATGGTAAGCTGAGCTTCGAATTAATTTAGTTCCGAGACCCTCTTGGAGTTGCTCCCAAAACCTTGCCACAAACTGGGGACCACGATCCGAGATAATCGTTTTGGGGATACCGTGTAGACAGACAATCCGATCAATATAGATTTCAACATATTTCTTGGCTCGATATTCAGTATGCACTGGAATAAAATGAGCGGTCTTTGTGAGCCTATCAACAATGACCCAAATGGAATCATGATGCTGAGAAGTATTTGGTAAGCCCACTATGAAGTCCATGCTGATATCTTCAAATTTCCAAGACGGAATTGGCAGCGGTTGGAGAGTTCCAGCAACCTTCAAGTGACTAGCTTTCACTCTCTAACAGGTGTCACACTCTGCGACATATTTGGCAATCTCTCTCTTCATGCGAGTCCACCAAAAATTTTGTTTTAGATCTTGGTACATCTTGGTGCTACCCGGATGAATAGAGAATTTAGAGAGATGTGCTTCGTCCAGGATTTGTTTCCGTAGCTCATGATTCTTTGGAACGACTAGGTGATCCTCGAACCACAAAATTCCTTTATGGTCTACTCGAAAACACTTGTATTTATTTTCACCTTCTACTACCTGCTGCTTGATGATACCAACACTTTTGTCGTGTAATTGTGCCATGATGACCTTGTCATAGAGTGTCGGTTCCACCGAAATATGATTCAAAGAGCCCTGAGGAATGATTTCCAATTTCAGCTTTTGCATTTCAGCACACAATGTGTCATTATACGACTCCACTGAAAGGCAATTGCAGTGAACCTTGCGACTGAGCGCATCGGCTACAACATTAGCCTTGCCCGGATGATAATGAACTTCCAGGTCATAATCTTTGATTAATTCCAGCCATCTTCGTTGCCTCATATTCAGCTCACTTTGAGTGAAAATGTATTTGAGACTCTTATGGTCGGTATAGATATTGCAATGAGTGCCCATAAGATAATGTCTCCAAAGCTTGAGAGCATGAATAACTGCGGCTAGCTCAAGATCATGAGTGGGATAATTTAGCTCGTGTGGCCGAAGTGCTCGGGAAGCATATGCTATAACCCGATTGTCTTGCATTAGAACACAAGCAAGACCAGTACCTGAAGCATCACAATAAACGTCGTAGGGTTTATTGTTGTCAGGTTGAGCCAAGACTGGTGCAGTGGTTAGATGTGCTCTCAATGTATGGAATGCTTCATCGCACTTTACATTCCATTTAAACTTGACATCCTTCCTTAGTAGTTCTGTCATGGGCTTAGCAATTCTAGAGAAGTCCGGAATAAATCTGCGGTAATACCCCGCCAAGCCGAGAAAACTACGAATCTGATGAACTGAAGTAGGAGGTTTCCAGTCCATCACTTCTTGCACTTTGCTGGGATCAACTGAGATGCCTTCACTAGAAATAGTGTGACCCAGAAATTTGACTGTGTCTAGCCAGAATTCACACTTGGAGAATTTTGCGTATAATTTATGATCTCTGAGACGTTGAAGAACAATGCGCAGATGTTGCTCATGTTCTGCCTCATTCTTGGAATAGATCAGAATGTCGTCAATAAAAACCACGACAAACTTGTCAAGTTCCGGCATGAATACCGAGTTCATGAGATACATAAAATAAGCCGGGGCATTGGTGAGACCGAAAGACATAACCAAATATTCATAGAGACCATATCGGGTTGAGAAGGCGGTTTTGGGAATATCACAAGGCCGGATTTTAATCTGATGATACCCCGAACGAAGATCAATCTTGGAGAAGATCTTTGCTCCAGCCAACTGATCAAATAGTACATCAATGCGGGGAAGTGGGTATTTATTTTTGATGGTCACCGCATTGAGAGGCCGGTAGTCAACACACAACCTCAGACTGTCATCCTTTTTCTTTACGAACAATGCTGGACAGCCCCAAGGCGAAGCACTTGGGCGAATAAAACCCTTGTCCAGAAGTTCTTGTAGCTGGACTTTTAGTTCAGCTAATTCTTTAGGCGACATTCGGTACGGCCTTTTTGAAATAGGTACTGTACCAGGCTGAAGTTCAATGACAAATTCGATATCCCGGTCTGGCGGCATACCAGGTAAATCGTCCGGAAACACATCTGTATATTCACGGACTACCGGAATATCTTCGAGATGAATATCTTTCATGGCATAGGCACAAGAGTTGTTGCTTTGGTGATGAGGTAAATATAGAACCGAATGACCATGAGTTGGAGAATTTATTTCAACAGCTCGGGAAGAGATATCTAACATTACCCCATGTCTTTTCATCCAATCCATTCCCAGAATAATGTCCATACCATCTAGTGGCAACAAGATTAAAGTGGTAGGAACAGTTTTACTACCCAGACTAATTGGTGCATTACGAACGATTTGATTTGATGCAACTTTACCACCCGGAGTAGATATCATAAATGACCCTTTTGTGTGACGAAAATCTAACCCAACCCTTGCTCCAAATTTAGCACTAACGAAGCTATGAGATGCACCAGAATCGAATAGGATAACGGTGGGGTGTTGGTTTATAGAGAATGTACCCGACATGATTGGTGCTCCCTCAGGAAGGTCAGCAAGGCTAGTGAAGTTAAGTCGGCCCTGCCTGACTTGAATGGTTTGCCTCTTGCCCTTGTTCTGATCATTTCTGCGAGAAGCCTGCCCTTGAGATTGTCCCGCCTGGGGGCACATCTTGGCAAAGTGATCCGGACTCCCGCATCTGAAACATCTGTTATTGTTGTCAGGGTGAGCGGATTGCTGAGTACTCGGCCTTGGGCCGTTCTGCTGCTGCGGAGGTGCAAATCGAGCTTGCTGAGGAAACCCGAATCGAGTCTGCTACTGCTGTTGAGGAGGCCGAATAATCCAACGCCCTGGCTGAGGGGCCTTCTGAGAGGGTGCGGGTGGGTTATTCTGCACAATACGATACCTCGGTGCAGAGGCACTCGAGCATCCAGCAGGTGCCTTGTGCTTCTTTTCAGCGCGGTGCGCAGAAATAAGATCCTCCTGAGAGATAGTCATATTCACCAATTCATTGAAAGAGTCTGCACGGACAAGATTTAGCCTTTCTTGTAACTTGGTGCTAAGGCCTCGACGGAAGCGTTCACGGTTCTTAGCGTCGGTATCCGCGTGATGTCCAGCATATTGACACAATTGATGGAATACTTGGGCATACTGCACCACAGTACGAGTGCCCTGAGTTAAGGCCAAGAACTCGTTGAGCTTACGGTCCAGAAGTCCAGCTGGAATATGATGATCTCGAAAAGCCAATTTGAACTCATTCCAATTCACCACATGATCAGCCGGTAGCATCCCGTGGTGGTGATCCCACCACATACGAGCTGATCCACGAAGCTGCTGCGCGGCGTAGCGAGTCTTGTTTGCTTCGGAACAAGGAGTAGTCAATAGAGAAAACTTGGACTTGATTGTGCGAATCCAACCGTCCGCGTCCAGAGGCTCATCCGCTTTATTGAACAGCGGAGGCTGAGTGCTGAGGAAATCTTGGTAGCTCGCTTCTTGTGCTTGATGAGCATGATGCCCACCCCGCGGGTGTTGCTGAGCTTGAACCAACTGCCGCAAAATTTCCGTCTGGGCGGCAAGGACCTCAGCGATGCCCACTGGTGGAGGAGGTGGAGGTGGATCGCCATCCCCCCCCCGGCTCCAAAACCACTAGGGGTGCCTCGAGTTGATCCAACCATCTGAAATGGGATTACTTTTGCATTAGGCTCAACATTATCATCATTTCAAATGGAAGTTACAACTCAAAATGACATGGAAGTAATGGAAATTGCTTAAATCATGTTGTGCAGCAAAACCCGTGATACAAAATCGCTCATAACTGGAGTTCTGTACATGATATAATCTTGAAACTTTTACAGGAGATAGATAATTTCATGAGATACAACTTTGGTAGTCATCACAAAGTCAGATTTCCAGAGTAAGTTAGTCGAAAAATTCATTTACTCCTCCTCTGGTTTTTCTGTTTTACAGAAAACAGAGCTTCTGTAAATGGGCGATTATCTTCTGCGTTACTAATCCGTTTGGGCTGAAATTTTGCGAGTATTTCCACGATGAAATTTGGAACAACTTTGGTATTCAACTCAGGAGCTAAATCCGAAAGGAAAAGAGGATAAAAATTCGAACTTGCTGCAGCCTTCAGCTTTTCACAGATCACTGATAATTCGCATTAGTAGCATTAGGGATTCATTACATCCATCATCCTCTCATTTCTACTTGGTTACTTCTAACATCAGTACTAAGGGGGTTGCTCAACTCTAAGTTAGCCTAGTAGCCATGATCCAAAAGTAGGCTACACTAAGAGGAGTCTACAAAAGCTAAGAAACCGCGCCTCGGTCTACATGTTGACCGATGCCTCACTCGCCGCAGGAGTGTGAACCTCAACCGGTGTGGGCTGCGGCGCCTGGTCCTCGGAGTCCATCTCTGAAACGCCCTCGATCTCCTGGGGCTCATCCTCCTCATCCACTTGCATCTCGTCGGGAGGTGCGTGAAGGGCATTCTGCGCGTGCTGTATCGCGTGGAGCTGCCCCTTGGCCTCGTCCAACTCAAGCTGCAGGTCGTGAAACTGGTCCTCCAGGAAGTTGATCATAGCATCACGATCCGACACCGTGTCCTGAAGCTCTTGAACCTGGCCGTGGAGCTGGGCGATAAGAGTAGCCCTGCTCTCGAGCTCGGTACTAGCCTCCTAAAGCTGCCCATCTCTCAGCTGGACCGCCAGGTGCAAGGCCTGAGCGTGGTCCACCAACCGAGCGACGGCGTAACTCTGGTAAGTGTGAAGTCTGTAAAGACTGTCCAAACACCTCGTTGTCGTCCGAAGTGCCCCGACCGGGTCAAGGGTAGCGACCACGTCCACGTGTGCCATCCGGTCGAGCCAAAGCGGGTCTGTCGGGTCAGGTGCAGGGAACAACCCGAACGCAGTCAGAACCACCTCCAGAGGGTGCGAAGAGCAAAAAGTGGTCATCGCCCTCATGGCGGTAAGCTCCCAAGTGTCCAGCAGGTAGTGACCGACCATCTGAGTCACGATCGGCTCCCACCCGTTGAGCGGGTGCTGCGGGATCACCATCGTCACACTGCAGCGACGAACTCCGTCCTCCACAAACTCGTGGCCATCGTAAATCGGTGGCTGGAGGTAACCGGCTGCACTCAAAAGCTCCCAAAGACGGTGGGGAAACCCGTCCCAGTGCAGGCAAGCGGAGTGCACGTGCCCCTGCGTGTCAACTACCAGCAGCTCTTCCATCTGTCCCAACAAAAGACCGATGGATCAGCTGATGGTAACAAGAACTACTAACTCTGGTCAGTGAAATAAATTGCCAAACTATAGATAATTTGATTCAAAAATTCTCAAAAATTTACACAAGATCCCTCTGATATTAATGAACGATTCATCTAGTCATCACGAAGATCAATTCGGAATTCATGGGGGTGATATGCTCAGGTATTCAGAGTGACGTCAACCAGGAAAATTGAGTGTCTAGAGAGGGTGTATTTTGACCATAACTCTCAAACCAGACGTCAAATTTTTTTCAAATTTTTATGGTAAGTTCATCACTTAGTTGTCTACAACATTCATGTTGAACTATTTTTCGTTTGAACAACTTTTAAGGGTTGAAAAATTTCAGTTGTCTATACTGTTCCGAGTTATCAGTTTTACACAGTGTTGAGCTAAAATCACAAATACCAAGCTAGAAGGCTTAAAAAAATTTCAATTTTTTACAGAAGTTTGATAACTTAGGAAACATCATTTCGTCTTACTACCCCAAGTTGATTTGAGTAACTTAACAGAAGGTTAAAATTCGTGGAAACCCAGTTGCAGACTATCTAGATACTCCTTAGGATAGGGTTTTAGCCGATTTGCTTGCGATTTCTCCAAAGATTGCTTTGTTACCTTTTTTGAGAATGAATGCAGAACCTATCCGTCCTCACCAAGGAAAAAGAATTGCCAAGTAATCTTGGTCTTACACATATGGCTTTGGTGGCATACATAATACGTCTCTCACTATGTAGCTACTCGATATAGCTAGATAGTCTAAAATTCGATTTCGAGTTAGCGTACCTGCAGAAAATTGACAATACATAAAATGAACCTTTCGTGCCAGCACTCACAAAAGCGTTCCCATACATTACCGATCACTATAGAACCGGCATCCATACAACTACCGCCGTATGGACAACGTTAAGCATACGTTATCGAAACAACGTATTGACTGAGTACCGCCTTTGACGGGGAATTGAATTCAAATTTCGAACCATTACTCCCCATATAATCAACCGAAGTTGGTATATGGGCAGCAGCTCAAGTAGGCCACTGCTTGAGCTCCAGCGTTCGGCTCGCATCGCCGACGGGAAGGTCAGACTCCCTCAGCTGACTGAGTAAGCATACCTTCGTGGCGATGATGTAGTTGCAGAATTTAAATTACGGAATTTAAATACTGAAAGGTAATGTGCTGGAAGTTAGCCATACAATATAAGCCACCTGATAATACCCATAAGATCCCATAGGACTTTACGTCCTAGACTTGTCTTTGGAGATCCTAAACTCTTTCAAAAACTTTAGTAGTTTTGAAGTCAAGTTTTAATTTATTGTTTTGAAAACTGAGGCTGTCATCTCTGGTAGGCTGTCTGCGAGCTCTGATGCCAGCTGTGGCGGAACCACCCAAAACTACTGGGCCCGGGTGCACTGATCTTTGTTGCTAAGCAACTCTGACCCAAATTGGCACTCGGTAGTTCCTCGAGTGAAGCCTCGATTAAAGCCACGCTATTCCAAGATCAGGAGACAACACTCACACGAAGGTGAGCCCAGAGATTACAATACAGAACATTTCATACACCTCAGAGTGATTGCAGTGGAAAGAAATTTATTACAAACTAGGTTCAGAATAGTAAAGTACTATAGAGTTCCATCTACTCAAATTATTCGAGTCTCATTGTTCAGCGGAAGCATTAAAAGATAACTAGCGTAAAAATGTGACGCATCGATAAGCCCGTACGAAAGCGTCACTCAGCGGGAGGGTGATCAGCACCTGCTGAAGGACCATCCCACTCAACAGACCAACCCGGAGGCAAGGTACACGGCCAAGTAAGACTTGCAAACAGATCCTCGAAATTAGTACATGAAAAACAGTGCCACAAGCAAGTCTGAGTATACTAATACTCAGCAAGACTGACCCGTCTCCGGATATAACATAGTCCGATAACTAGACATGCAAGGCTTTTTGGTTGTTGGGGTTTATTTTGCCAAAAACGCCACTAAATGTTGATCCTTATTTTTAGGTTTTACTTAGCCATATTCTAGTTGGATTAACCATTCTAAATTTGCAACTAACTCTACACAAATATGGTAGAGCAACCATTTAATCAACCAGCAGTATTATCATCATCATATTCCACTCGTTACTCTGTGTGACCGAAAACATTAAGCAATCTCATGCCGTGAGAGGCGGACGATTCCGAATCGAATTTCAACCTGGCCAGGGGAACCTAGACCACACGCATGGGGATTGACTTCGCTCCCGCCCACGCTACAGTTCCCCTTTCTTTCCAGTCCGTGGATCCGGGGCACCCTCCCCGACTACAGAGTCCGACCACTCTGCACCCGTACGTCGCGACAAAATATAAACCCTACTTCTACCAGGAGGGTGCGAGATCGTTCCACTCGCCGGTCCAATCAGGTACTTAAGCTTTCCGATTACCATATTTCTCGGTATGTGGCTAGTACTTTCAAACGCTTAAGAAATGAGCCACACACCGCGACCTTAGCCATTTTTGACTATACCAACGGGGTATCACAACTACACAACCCCGCCCGTTGTCCTTACATTTCAACAGGAATTAAAGTCAGTACAATTCCTATTTGCTCGCGAGAGGCAGGGAACCACTCGACTTCTACCGTACCTATTTAGCATGGCAACTAGTCGATAAAAGATCCAGTATCAAACATAGGTTCCTAGGGATCATGCATCTAGGGTTTTCGATCAACGCCTAGAAAACTTAAATGTAGAAAACAAAATATTACAATACATTATTAAAAAGATAGCTGAAAGATAATTCAGAAAAATAGTGGGATTATGCTTCGGGGCTTGCATTCTTGGGCACTGTCAGGCAGAAAAGCCTCTGGGGCTTGGCCCAGGTCTTGAGACAAGTCAGCACAATTCAAATTGACCTCCTGATCCACACGAGAGTCCGCGGGCACCAATTCGTAGTCTCCGTCCGCGAGATTAACCGTTTCTATATGCAATGCAAGATTATGAGTTACTCACGGATAACGATTTCTTTCCTTCACGATAAAGTTGTAGTTCAACAAAAGTTACATTAATGATGATTTCAACATTTCATTTCATGGGCAGTCATTTATAGAGTAGTAAACATAACTACGTTTCTTCATGAATGAGTGGGGGTTTTAGTTTTCCTTTTTTAAATTCAACACATAGCATATTTTCATTATTTCTTAACAACACCATTATTAATGAGCTATTGAGAGAAACTAAAGTAACATAGATCCAAACTTAAGCATTCATGGTATAAATTTCAGCCATTGACCATAAAGCATTTACCACTACTATTCATGTAAGTAGATTACTCTAGTTACTTCATCTTTTTGTACAGGACGTTTAACATGGGTTCTGGTGCTACAATTTTTACGAGAGCAACTTAATAGCATATACTCAGCACTGAAATTTTTTCCAGATTTTATTCTTGTCAGCTCAAACAATCAAGATATTCAGTTATCCAGAATTCACTTTTCAAGATGGATGATTTATTCAAATTTGTAACATCAAAGGCTCGGCAACAGATGCCATTACAGCTTTGCTATCGGCGCACATTTTTTATGACACTAGCAACACTGTTTCAGCATTAGTCAAGAACATATATTGTACGTGGGCAATTTAACTTTATCAAACAGGCAACAATATATATAGTATGTAGGCAATATTATTTTATGATAGGAAATAATATATAGTACGTAGGCAATATTACTTTATCACATAAGAAACAATATATATAGTACGTAGGCAATATTACTTTATCAGATAGGCAACAATATATATAGTATGTAGGCAATATTATTTTATCAGATAGGTAATAATATATATTACATCAAGCATTTTCACCTACATTTTTTAAGGCAATTTTTTTTCCAGGCAATTCTATTTTTTACTACAAGCACATCAGTTTTTCACAGTTAGGCAATTCTGTACTTTCAGTAGGAAGCACAAGGCAATTCTCATTTAAATCCATTTTGTACTTTACATACAAACTATGCATGTTTTTGGTTCATTCAGAATAGAAAAGCTAACCAAGTTTTCAAATCTGCAGATCTACTGGCAACATACTAACAGCATTAGTGATGGTGTGGACGACAGGGAAGCAACCAAGGGGGATATCCAGCACTTCTGTCCAGAAATTTACACACACATGTTACTTTTTCAAATCTCTATGTATAGCAATTTGTTCGGGTAAAACAAATAAGGTATGTGTGGTTTTTGCCTCTGGAGGATGTGTTTTTCCCTGTGGATCTATTATGTTGCTAGTACCCTAAAACAAAACTGCAGATGATGGATACATAGTAGTAAAAAGACTCGTCTTGATATGCTCACCTGATCCACTTCTTATTCCTCTTGCCTGTTTCTTGCTGCTGGTCTGCTTTTTCTTTTTTCTCTAGATTTCCTCTATTGCTGTGCATTGCTGGAGGAAACCCTGTGTGGTAAGTTAGCTTGGGTAGCGAGAAAGACGAGAGGGCGGAGGGGGTATCATGGGGCAGTTGCCTTTTTGTTTGGCGCGCATCTGGTGCAAATTGGCGCCAAAAGACCCGTTGCCGACCCCGGGAATCGGAAAAGAAACTGCTAATATACTAAACTTTCCAAAAATAGAAAGGCCGTAGGGCTAGGTGATATTATGGCCGGCCGTAGGTTAGGCGAGTCCGTGGTGAAATGGGTTACAAAGATGGGGAAACTAGTGAGAAAACGCGCCAGGTAGGGGTCGAACCGACGGCCTTCTACTTAGGAAACAGACGCTATATCCACTGACCAGCCGTTCGGCAGCTAGGGGTTGGGGGCAACTGCGTCGCCGCCGTCGGGGCTGCCCCGATCCGCCGCCGCTCGCCTCGCCTGCCCCTCCCCCACCGCATCTACCTCCGGCCCGCCGCCCACTCGCGCTCGCCGTCGCCCTCACCCACTCCCGGTCGCGCTCGCCCGCCGCCCACTAGCGCTCGCGCTCGCCCTCGTCCACTCGGCCCCGACATCTTTCCCGCCGTCTGCATCGGCCTCCTTTCCTGGCCAGTGTGGCGTCGGCGCTCCCTGGGCTTCTCTTCTCGGCACACGCTGCGCTCCGCACCCCACCATGGCGTCGAATGCCTTCGGCGGCTCGGCAGCCAAGGGCGGCGCCGCGGGTGGCCCGCGCCCGCTGCACGGCCGCCTCGTGCTCCCGGAGGGGCGTGCCCGCGAGGCGGTCGTGTTCGCGGCTGGTGCCATGGTGGCCGCGCTCGCGCTCCTCTGCTCCGCCTCCGTCCTCGCCCCACGCCCGTGCCCAACATCGTCTCCCTCCCCTGCCCCTCCCACTCCCCCGCCGCCTCCACCTCCGCCGCCCCTGCCGCAGCGGCGCCGCCGGTGGAGCTCCTCTACAGCACTGCGCTGCTGGAGCCCTCCATGGTGGCGTACTGGGCCAAGATCCCCACCGTGCGCGCCGCCATGCTGGCGCACCCGGAGGCCGAGTGGGTCGGGTGTGTCGACGCCAACGCCGCCTTCACCGACATGGACTTCGCGCCACCGCTCGAGCGCTTCGCGAGCAGCGACCTAGTGGTGTACGGGTGGGAGGCAGGGGTGTACGAGGAGCTGGACCTCATGGATGAGGGAGGAGCTGGTCGGGAAGCCCGACGCTGAGGCTGACGACCAGTTGGCGCTCGTGTACCTGCTGGCGAGGGACCCCAGCGGCGCGTGGCGGTAGCCAACCGGACACGCCTCGAGACGCGGTACGCGGCCGCCGAGCGCGAGAGGGGCGCTGCGGCGGCGGGGCTCCAGGCTGGGATGCTGGCACCAGCCATCTAGCCGATCCATTCAGCGCTACAGTAAATACCAGCTGCCACTGTTCATTCAGCCACCAGCCCAACCTAGCCAGCCATTTTCAGCTAAGCCGAACGGGGCCTGAGCAACAGGCGCTTGGCGAGCCATGGCTGACGGCAACTTATTTGGCCGCTTTCGACGCCGCACGGGACAGAGACGGACATCTTGATCCTGCACGTTGGAGAGCAGAACCACAGAGGGCGCGTTTAGTTCCCAAACAAAAAATTTTTGGTTATCAAATCAACAGTTTGACCAGATGTCGGGAGGACTTTTCGGACACTAATTAAAAAACTAATTTTAGAACTCACCTGGAAACCGCGAGACGAATCTTTTGAGGTCTTTGACCGCATCATTAGCACAAGTGGGTTACTGTAGCACATATGGCTAATCATGCACTAATTAGGCTCAAAAGATTCATCTCGCCGTGTACATCCAAACTGTGCAATTAGTTTTGTTGTTTAACTACATTTATTACTTCATACACGTGTCCATAGAGAGAGCCACAAATTTCGAGGTGAAAATTTTTGGAAACTAAACGCGCCCAGAGATTCCAAGAACGACGGGCGAACCTAGTACCTCTGCCTACGGCCTGCGTGCTTGTTGCTGCAAAAGCCTACTCCCTCCGTCTTAAAAAGGCCGTAATTCTTTGACTCTTAGAAACTGCGTTTGACTGCTCGTCTTATTCAATTTTTTTTACAAATATTATCACTTTTGTTATGACTTATTACATCACTAATGATATTTTAATAATATTTTATTTGTCTTATAATATACATAAAAAATTTGAATAATACGAGGGGTCAAACGCAATTTCTAAAAGTCAAAGAATTACAATCTTTTTGGGACGGAGGGAATACCACGGAGCTGGCCAGAACCTTCGTCATGTCCGGAGCGGTGGTACGGTGCCGGGTGGCCCCTCCGAACTCCCTCTTCACAAGCACGCGCCCACCCGTGCACGGACGCATGGAGGCATGCCTAACTCAGGTAACGAGCACTGTAAATGGAAGGTGTGAAGGATCCTTGTTTTCTGTTCAGGTTTTTGTGCTACCGCTGGTACCAAACGACTCGAGCTGACTGAGGTCAGAGTCTGTACTTTTATAATATATCTATAACAATCTGTAGAGAACAACATAGGTCCCATGGTCTAGCGGTTAGGACATTGGACTCTGAATCCAGTAACCCGAGTTCAAATCTCGGTGGGACCTTTATTTTTGGTACTATTTTTCCCCTCTCAAACATCTTACCCAAAGATTCGGCCTAGCCCTCGCCTCTTGTTTGATTTTGCTGAACAGAGCCGACGCCGATGGGATCATGGCAGGCAAAGCTGAAAGCTTCCCAAATCTGTATGACTGTATCGCTCAGGGAGTCAGGGGCTCCAAAGTCCAAACCTGATGTCAATTCCTTTTCTGGAGGCCAGTATCTATCCTGCTCTCGTGCTGAAGCAAAGCATCAAGGATGACGAGAGATGACGGACCTGGCCTCCACATTCTCGAACCGAAATGAAAACCTTGCTGTTCCAGACGTGGAGCTTTCTTCTCCCCCCCCCCCCCCCCCCCCCCCAAGAGAACTTATTAGCTTACCTTTTATTTTCAAGAAAAACAATTAGCTGTGCATTCGTGCAAGCATTGCATTGACAGTACGGAAGCGGTGTCGTGCTTGTGCAGTGTGCACCCATCAGAGTGATCAGACCATCAGGGAGAAAAGAAATGGTCATGCCGCGTTAACAAATTGCGGAGGAGGAAATCCCCAAGGGTGTCCAAGACGGCTGTAACTTTCATTTCGTTAGATTTTTGTTGCAAACTCTCTTTTTCCTCGCAAAAAAGAAAGATTTTTGTTGCAAACTCCCACCTAAGCACAGGGAGATGTTATTGTCAGGCGTCTGATTTTTCTTGTTTTCTTTCAGTCGCCGTTACCATCCCCTCCTCCCACCCTCGCCGCCGGCGACTCGCCGATGCCCTTGCGGGTCCCCGGCCACCGCGGCCTCCCCCGCCTTCTCCCCCTCCTCCTCCTGCTCGCGCTCCTCGCGCCTCCCCCGCGCTGCGCGGCCGAGTCGGCGACGTGCCTCGCCGTGTACCGGGAGGGCGGCGCGCCGGCGGTGTTCCAGTCCGCGCACTGCCCGCGTTGGACGCTGCCCCCACCCGGCGCCGGCGAGGGGCATGGCGGAGGGGGCGGGAGCTTCCCGATGGGGTGCCACGTGGCGGCCGAGCGCGGCCGGCGGCGGTCCCAGGAGGACCGCGCCGTGTGCGCCCTCGGCATCCGCATCCCCTTCGTAGGTACCAGCTCCTGCCCCCGCAGCATGAACTGACCAAGTTTCGATTTTTAGTGCTCGAAATCAGCCAGTGATTCATTCTGGGGGATTCCATGAACTGGGTTGAATTGGGGATTCCGTGAACTGAACTGTGAATTTCTGGGTCGTCGTTTTAGTCTAGTATGCTGCAGCACCGCACAGTTTTTTGCCATGAGCACCGAGCTAGAAGTGTAGGCCGAAATGGTCTTCTAGAGCTGTTTTGTTTAGGCTGTAGTTCAGTGTGCTTGTGATTGCGTGATGTTGCTTCACATCGTTTCCAGAGACATTGGCTGAAATACTAACTGGTTGCTAATTGCAAGATAGTAACACCAGGAGTGTGCTCAAGGTTTATGGTGCAAAGATAGTCACCGTAGCTGAGAGTCGAACTGCCGACTGCATTTTCTGGAGTTATTGTGGACATATGCACCATAGATTTTATTTCATCAATCTGAATGAATTGTTCGAACATCTTATGCCGACCAGTCTACCACAGAGGTTACATGCTTCTGTTGTGCAATGGTAGTGAGGGCCTCATGCAGTCATCCCTTGGGATGACAGATGGCTGTTGTGTGCTCAATTAATACTAACAGAATCTCGATTTTTCAAAAGCATTTTAGGTATTCTGGTCTGACACGTTACTCTTTAACATGCACTCTATTTGTTTGTAAGTTGCCTATAGCTAACTTACTGACATAACACAGAGCAGATGAGGATTAAAGAGGTTGATGTGGGAGTGGTTGCCATATTTGATGGTCATAATGGAGCTGAGGCTAGTGAGATGGCTTCCAAGCTTTTTCTGGATTACTTCTTGCTCCATGTTTATTTTCTTCTCGATGGTATATACTCCATGATGTTCAGAAAATCTACTGGGAAACTGACATATAGGGAAGTTGCTATTTTTAACAACGTATTCAATCTGTACAAGGATGACCAATCCAACCACAGAGAGGGGTATGTCTTTCTTCTCAGATGCTATATTTTTCATATATGACATGATTTTTTGAATGATTCAAACATGGTTTCAGGGTAATCAAACTTGCTCACTGATGATAACTTGCAGGTCATGTTGGACATCGCCAGCTATTTTAGACCGATCATTTCACATGGAAATTCTGAAGGAATCATTAACAAGGGCAGTTCATGATATCGACTTAACATTCTTCAAGGAAGGTCTAATGTTTCATCTGCATAGTTCAATTTTGTAACACAGCTTCATATGCCTGAAAGGATTCTCCTGTGTGTACAATGCAGGAAGCTTCGCAGAAACATTTTGAGTCTGGTTCAACAGCGACTGTGGTCTTGATAGCTGATGGACAAATTATAGCTGCCAATGTAGGAGATTCAAAAGCTTTTCTGTGCTCAGAAGGACATGATCCACACCGTCGAAATAGTTAGGTTTCTTTCTTCTATTGTTCAAAGGTCAAACATATTCACCTCTGCTAGATGCCTAGATGGTTCCTTTTTTTTAGGTGGTTTTCGTTCCTTCCCTCCCATCTCTCGATGTTGTAGTCGTTTATATATATAGGTTACTGAGGTACAGTTAGCCCTTACCTTCATTGAATATCTTTTCGAAAACACCTGCATTGAATATCAATCCATTTTTTATGTGGTTTGACATCCTTAGATCCCTGTTTCAATGGTATCTATGTACATCATATATCACATGATTTCACTATACTCCAGTAACAACAGGCAAAAAAGATGCACAGCAGCTTTGATGTACAACGTCAACTGTTGGAAACCATCATAGAAAAATCATATTATTCACAATTCCTTAGTTATTGTTTAGGCTATTTTTGGAAATTGTGATGTTACCTGCATTATTTTTCTTTTTATCAGTGTGACCTTGTTCAAGATTATCTCCACCACTGCATCATATTCTACCATAAGGCCTTAGGTCACATAATTTTGTTTTACTTTACCTGCTTTACTTGCACATATTTTGTTGTGAAATGGTCTTTAAGGTGAATTGCTTAATTGCCCTCATTTAATATCTACCTTTCTTCTTGTGGTTGAATAGTTTCTGCTTGTTTGCTGGAAAATAATTTTCTAGGTCACAATCACCAACCACTCAAAACTAATACTGACTTATGCATGAATCGGAGATCCTGAAAAGTAGTATGCTCAAAATTTTTCTTTATTTTTAGGGAGGTAGAATTGATCCGAGGTCATGTTTTTATTATCACACACAAGATGTGCCTTTTGCTTTGCATATGTGCGTTTCTTTATTAGCCTTTGTTCTAGCGCTTTGGAAAAATTCTAATATGAACGCTTGCATTGTATCAGGGAAACGGAGAAGAAAGAGAAACTCAATCGATCATGAAGAATTTGCTTTGGCAAATTATGATGGACCACTGTATCATGCAAGGGAGCTGACCAAGGACCACCATCCTGATAGAGAAGATGAGAGAAGCCGCGTGGAGGCTGCTGGTGGTTATGTTATTGAGTGGGCTGGTGTATACCGTGTTAATGGTGAGCTAGCACTCTCAAGAGCTATTGGTGACCTTCCTTTTAAGAGGTTAGCATGCAATCTATTGAGCTTCTCTCCATCTCGGTCTCACTTGCCTGTTCCCCCAATATTCTTTCCACATATTCACATTGTTTCTAAAACAAATAAATAAATTAGTCATAGATCTGCAAGCTGCTGTCAGCCTGTCACTTTGTGGCTGGTGGATCTGTAATAATGGATTGATTAAAAGCTCACAGTTCACTCAACCATCAGGTGTTAGAGGAAAGCAAAAAGGTGTTAAAACATACTCCCTCCGTCCCAAAAATACAAGTCATCCTAGGAATTATAGGACAACTTAACAAGAAGGTAAAATGACCATGTTTGCCCCTATATATTATCCATATTTGGCACTAATTGATTTTTGCATGCACATGCACTTTCTAAATAGGGTAAGATGATGTTGTCTGGGACAAATTTTGAATCCTAGAGTGACTTGTTTTTTGGGACGGAGGGAGTAAGCAACTGTCCCAAGCCACGACTTACACCAGGTTTACCATGACGTGTCCAACCAAAAGGAGACCTCTGAACTGACTATTTAGTACCCGTGTGAGACTTAAACTGAACAAATGACTGATTACACTGAAGCCAGTTAATGTGACACGAAGCGTGCCCATGTGCTTCAGTTTTTAATGATCAGCAGGGCAGAAGGTGTGTATCAGTACTGCCAGTTTCCCGCAACTCATGCACATCTGCACAACCTCTAATGAGGATGAACATGGGTGACATGGTGAGGAGTTGTCAAATAGACAGATGACCCATTGGTCCCTAGTTCATAGCAACTATGCCAACCCCAATTCTCAAAACTACAAGGAAAACTAAATTAAAAGAAAATCAAAAACTGAGTCGAGGATGCCAATCACTACTGGCCCCTCAGCCAAGAAGATCAGTGTCTGCTTGTTATCCTGTTCTGGTTTCACATCTTCATGTTAACTACTCTGGCTAAGAGTGAAGGTGTTGTCCATTGTGATCTCATTTAAGAAATATATTCAATTACCTATGCATTATAAGTTGTGGCATTAATTGAAAATAGATTAAGTCACCCCTGAGGGCTGAGGCAGGGTGCTAGTCCCATGTTAAGGTGTAATTTCCTCAAATGATGATATAAGAAGCTATTTCTCCATTCAGTAGAGTTCTATGGATTGGCTGACAGCCTGTTCGGCTGGCCTTAACTGGCTGGAGCTGGTTGGCTGGCTGCTCCAGCAGCTGCTCCAGTCCAGCCAGCAGCCATTGCCGATGGGAGTGCGGTATATGAGATTGAGCCGGCGGCTTGTTCACCTGGACCTGTGGGCTGTGCCGCCGAACGGCTGGGCTGATCAGCCCAGCCAGTTCAGGCCATCCGAACGGGGCGTGAATTGATCCTTCTAATTGTTCTTGCAGATATGGGGTAATATCTACACCTGAATTGACAGGATGGCAGATCCTGTCAGAAAATGACACTTTTCTGGTTGCGTCATCCGATGGGATCTTTGAGAAAATGACTATGCAAGATGTTTGTGACCTGATGCTGAATGCGAAATTGCGTGTTAACCAGGATTTAAGATCATCTGCTATCACACAACATAATTTGGCAGATTATGTAGTTCGTGTTGCTTTGCAAAAAGGCACAAGAGACAATGTGGCTGCTGTGGTTGTTCCATTGGGACCACCTAGTAGTGGTACGACATTAGAAGATTGGTCTCAGTTTGAAGAAAATCTCAAGACATCTATTTCACCATTGCAGAATATTCCATACCAACTAAATGCTGGTACTCTCACTGATCATTTACTGTATCTGTTAATTTATTGTAATTACTCCTTAGTTTTGTGCGTTTCTGTTTGTAGTTGCACTTTTATACACAATTTGGTTTTGACTAGTCACAAAGGACCCTAACAATTTGCTATTAGTGTTCATTTTCTGCATATCAAAGTTTACATATTAGTCAATTGACTCATTTCTGTATTGTTAACAATATACTGGACAACCTAAATAGGAATGTCAAATCTATCAGGAGAGCAATTGAGACCCCTTTTACTCAAATTCTATGTCGTTTTCCTCTTCTGTTGCTGCCCTGCTGCATTTCCCCCCCAATATATGTTAGTCCTTGCTCCTTGGCTTCTCATCTGAAGTCCTTGTCTTCTGTTTATTTACGTGTATTACTGTATTTTTTGTGTGGTAGATGATGGAGTCTATTCATCTGTTGTTAGCATGGAGTTATTCAATTGTTCATGAACTCCTTGTACTTCTCTTCACTTACAGTATTTTCATATGGCTAGCAGATGATGGCACTAGTTCAGCTGTTATTGACATGGAGTATTTCAGGCGTTCATCAACAAAGTTCCAGAGGTTCTTGGTAAGTGAGGAATAAATCAACTATTCATTGTGAATCTATCTTCATTGCTATTGTGAATCAACTATTCCAGAGGTTATTTCATTGACATCTTTTTGTTCAGTTTTTTGCTTTTCTTGATGAGTTGGGCTACGCTATTTGAGTTCAATTGCTTCTTCTAAAATTAGGTTGAAGCAAAACTTAAGACACTCGGTTGTTTCTACTTGTCCGAGAGTCTGGATGAAGATGTGGACTACATATTTAGGGTACCGGAAGCATACCAGCGTGAAGAAGCCTATGACTTCAATCACGTACCATCTGAGACTGCCTTATATTCTGATGGTTAGTTGTCTGTTTTTATATGCTCATGGGTAGATCTTTTCAGCAATAGATCCTTACATCTATTTCTTTTTCCTGTTGGAACTTGTAACCTACTTTTCCTGAGACTGCCTTATATTCTGATGGTTAGTTGTTTGTTTTTATATGCTCATGGGTAGACCTTTTCAGCAATAATTCCTTACATCTATTCCTTTTTTCGTGTGGGGATTAGCTTGTTGGAACGTGTAACCTACTTGTTTCAATGGCTTATCATTGTTTAATTTTTCGGGAAAAAAAATTGTTTCATCATCTTCTAAGACTTGAGTATATTTCATTTTGTTTGGGATTAATTTCTATGTATTCCTCCAAATCCTAGATAGGGTGGGTAATATAGTAGCCATTACATGGGCCTCTAGATGGGCCTAAACTATACACACCAACATCCCCCCGCAGTCTGAACTACCGGCGCAGCGGAGTTCAAGACTGGAGAACAAAGAAAGCACACACAGGGACACCCCCCCAGCCACAACTAGCCACCTGCTACGTTGAGGCTGGAGCGAAACTCCGAGAAGGTCGAGGAGGGAAGACCCTTGGTGAAGATCTCGGCAAACTGGGAGGTGGTCGGGACATGGAGGACCCAAACATCGCCGATAGCGACCCGGTCGCGAACGAAGTGCAAGTCGATCTCCACATGCTATAGATGACAACGGGTAAAACCCGCGCGGATATTATCTTCAGAGATCCGCACCCGCAAACTAAAACCCGTGCCCACGCCCGCGCCCGCAACCCGCGACGGATAGAAACCCAGACCCGTACCCGCTGTCCGCGGATACTCGGGTACCCGCGGGCACGCCCGTGTACCCGTGTCGGGGCCTGCGCGCGTCGCCTGGGCGCTGGCTGCGGGCGTCGCCTGGGCGCTGGCGTCGAGCCCGCAGCGTCACCTGAGCCCGAGGATGAGGGAGCGAGAGGCGGCCGGCGGTGGAACGACGGTCGAGCGGTGGAGCGGCGGCCGGCGGAGGAGCGACGGAGCGGCGATGGAGCCTGGAGCGGCGGTCGCCTCTCGCTCCCTCATCCTCGGGAGGCCGGCGGTGGATCTAGACTCTGGAGGCCCGACGAGGAGGGAGGGAGCAGTGCTCGACGGTGGAGCTGCGCCCGGCTGGGGAGCGACGATCGGCGATGGAGCCTGGAGCGGCGTCTGGCGGTGGATCTGGACTCTGGAGGCCCGAGGAGGAGGGAGGGAGCGGCGCTCGGCGGTGGAGCTGCACCCGGCGGAGGAGCGACGGCCGGCGTGGATCTTGACTCTGGAGCGACGACCGGTGACCCGAGGAGGAGGGAGGGGCGAGGCCGCTGCACGAGGGGGGCTGGGCGGCCAGCGGCCGGCGGGCCACTTTGGTCGCGGTGCTGACCTGCTGGGGCGGGGTGCCGAGCGCCGCGCTCGGGGTTGGGGTGGGAGGCGGCTTGCGGCGGCTGGACGGGGGAGTGGGGGGGGAGATGAGAAAAATCCTAGAGAAGATTTATATACGAGGTTATTAGGGCCCACATGTCAGCGGGTTTGCGAGTTTTTGGGTTGAATATCAATTTTTCAAACCCGTAATGAAATACCCGTTGGGTTTATATTCGTACCCGCGCCCGTGCCCACGGGTACAAATCCAAACCCGAATCCGCGCCCAGCGGGTCGGGTATCCACGGGTACGCAGGTATTTCATACCTATTGCCATCTTTACCACATGCTTCGTCCGCTGATGCTGAACGGGGTTGGTGGAGAGGTACACGAGCGTGCTCTTGGCGAGCGGGCTATGGAGCTCCGCCAAGAGCTGTCGAAGCCAGGACGCATCCGCCACGCCGTTATCGACAGCACGATACTCCGCCTCGGCACTGGAGCGGGAGACCACCGGCTGCCGCTTGGACGACCAGGAGACAAGGTTGCCGCCCAGGAAGACGGCATAGCCGGAAGTGGAGCGGCGAAGTGTCCGGACAGCCAGCCCAGTCAGCGTCGGTGTAGACAACCAGCTCAGCAGAGGGGGAGCGGTGAAGAACCAGGCCGAGGTCAACAGTGCCACGGACATAGCACATAGCGGAGGAGACGCTTCAGCGCAGCAAGATGTGACTCCCGGGGATCATGCATATGAAGACAGATCTGCTGAACGGCATAAGTGAGATCCGGCCTGGTGAAAGTGAGGTACTGCAAGGCTCCAGAAAGACTACAGTAGGCAGTAGGATCAACCACGGGATCACCCAGAGCAGCAGACAGCTTCGCCTGAGTGTCGACAGGAGTGGAGCAAGGCTTGCAATCAGTCATCCCAGCCCGCTCCAGAATATCGAGTGCATACTGCCGCTGGTGAAGGAGAAGACCAGACGGGCGAGGCTCAACAGTAACACCCAAGAAGTGATGGAGCTGACCAAGATCCTTCATAGCAAACTCCTGCTGCAGAGAGGAGATTATGTGCTAAAGCAACTGCTGACTGGATGCTGTGAGCACAATGTCATCGACATAGAGCAGCAGGTAGGCAGTCTCATCCCCACTACGGTAGATGAACAGAGAAGTGTCAGACTTGGCCTCGGTGAAGCCCAATGTCAGCAAGAACGTGACGAACCGAGAATACCAAGCTCGAGGAGCCTGCTTCAGACCATAGAGAGACTTGTTGAGCTGGCAGACCAGATCCGGACGACTGGAGTCCACAAATCCCGCTGGCTGAGAACAGTAGACTGTATCTGACAGAGTGCCATGAAGAAACGCATTTTTCACATCCATCTGGTGCACAGGCCAAGAGCGAGCGACAGGACCGTGCGCACCGTAGCAGGCTGCACCACTAGACTGAAAGTCTCATCATAGTCCGCATCAAGTTGCTGGATGAAACCCCGAAGAACCCAGCGAGCCTTGTAGCGATCCAGTGTGGCATCAGCCCGACGATTATGCGTCCAGATCCACTTGCCAATGACCACATTGCAACCAGACGGACGCGGCACGAGGTCCCATGTCTGGTTGGGTCCGCCAGGGCGTCGCGGACAGAAGAGGGTACCGGAGAGATCCGCGGCTCTCCCTCGGTAGTGGAGAGAGAGTCACGGGCTGAGAAGCCATCCGCCGAGTCACCATGGGATGAGTATGACCAGGGTCCCGATGGATGACGGGCGGGTGGTACACCTCCGGCTCGACACACGAGCGAGACGGTGGAGGTGGCGGCGGGGACGCTGGAGCCCCTAGAGCCGGCACCGAGCAACGTCGGTACACCTGCACCGGCTGAGCGTAGCGGGCAGGTGCAGGAGGAGGCACCGGGGCCGCGCGTGGCGCAGTAGAGGACATCGGGGTCGCGCGTGGCGCGACAGGAGACACCGGGGCCGTGCGTGGCGCAGTAGAAGACACCGGGGCCGCGCGTGGCGCGACAGGAGACACCGGGCCCGCACGTGGCGTGACAGAAGGCACCGGGGCCTCATGAAGCGCGGCAGAGACCTGCAGGGAAAGGACAGACAGACAGACAAAGATGGCTGAACCACCGGGTCAGACGAAAACAAGGACTCCAACTCGGGGTCAGGTGAAGGTGTAGAGGAGGTGGAGTAGGAGAAATCCGACTCGTCAAACACAACGTGTCGGGAGATAAGGACCCGGCGAGAGGAGAGGTCAAAGCATCGGTACCCCTTGTGGTCAGGAGAGTAACCAAGAAACACACAACGAGTCGAGCGGGGTGCCAACTTATGAGGAGCAGTGGCGGAGGTGTTAGGGTAACAGGCATACCCGAAGACACGAATGTGGTCGTAGCTGGGAGGGGTACCGAAAAGAGCGTGGTGAGGAGTGAGAGCAGGAGAAGCTGTGGAAGGAATGCGGTTGAGAAAGTAGGTGGCGGTGTGGAGACTCTCAGCCCAGAAGCGGGGAGGCAGAGAGGCCTGGATTAGAAGGGTGCGCATGACGTCGTTCGTCGTGTGAATCATCCGCTCAGCCTTGCCGTTCTGAGGAGAGGTATACAAACAAGACATGCGCAGCTGAACACCCCAAGAGAGGAAGAAAGAGCGGGAGGTGGAGTTGTCGAACTCACGCCCGTTATCACACTGGACGACCTTAATGGTGAGGCCGAACTGAGTGGACACCCAGGAAAAGAAGTGGAGGGTGGGAAAAGTCTCAGACTTGGTGCGCAAAGGAAAAGTCCAAGAGTAATGAGAAAAATCATCAACCACCACCAGATAGTATTTATAACCAGAAATGCTGGGTGCAGGAGAAGTCCACAGGTCACAATGAACAAGATTAAAGGCATGTGTCGCATGCGAAGAAGAAGAAAAAGGAAGTCTAACATGACGACCAAGCTGGCACGCATGACAAAGGTGCTCAGCAGGAGCCCTAGTACAAGAAACATCAATACTACGACTAAGCCGAGCCAAAACATCGCGGTCGGGGTGACCAAGCCGGCGGTGTCAGGTGGTGGAAGACGGCGTCGTGGCAAAAGCAACAGACGAAGAGGAAGTCGAAGGCGAAGTAGCGGAAGCAGGAAGGCGAAGGGTGTAAAGGGGCCCCGAGCTATCACATCGGAGGAGCGGACGCCGGGAAGCCGAATCCTTCACAGTAAGACTAGAGGAGTCAAATTCGATAGAACAAGAATTGTCAGAAGTAAACTGGCGAATGGAAAGAAGATTATGAATCATCTGAGGAGCAACAAGAACATTAGGAAGGCGAAAAGAACCAGGAGCAGAACCCACGGCGGTGACGGGAAGACAGGACCCATCACTCACCATGATGGAAGGACAAGAGGGATGTGGGAGTCGGACAGAAGAGAGGATATCAGCGTCTGGGGTGGTGTGGAAGGAGGCACCCGAGTCGGCGATCCACTCAGTGCTGACTGGTGGAGTCAACCCCATGGTGCTGAAGGACTGCGCCAGCGCGGCCTGGTCCCACCCCCCAGCCTAGGTGGGTGGCTGGCTGGGCTGAGCGGGTGGAGTCCAGGACGGCGCGAACAAGGGAGCAGCACCAGTGAACATGGCTGCTGTGGGCGAGAGCCCCCTCCCTGACCCTAGAACGGCCACATTGAGATGCGCCCTGACCATGGATTGCTGAAGGATGGCCAGGACGTACCTCCAAGGGCAGGGACAGGAGCGGAAGCGGGCCCCCCCTAGCAGAGCCATCACCAGTACCAGCAGCACCAGAAGCAGAGCCACCAGTACCACCACCACCACCACGTCCCCCCTCCCCCCAGCCGACGACGTCCAGCACGCCCCCCCCCGACCCCCGGTCTGGCCGGTGGGAGGAGCACCAAGGAAGGAGGTGGCTGGCGAGGCGGAGAAGGCCGGTGGAGCAGCCACGAGCGCGGTGGAGGAGGACGAGGACGAACCGGACGCGGGACCCCTGGTGATCTCCTCGAGGACAAGGTCGTCCCGGACCTGCAGGAAGGAGGGGAAGGGCCTCTGGCGGGTGATCCATGTCTGCAGGTGATCGTAGGTGTCGCTGAGACTTCGCAGGACATTTAGCACCAAGATCCGGTCGGGCACCGGGCACCCGACGTCGTGAAGAGCATCGGCCATGCCCTTCATCCTCCTGCAGAACTCCCCAACGGAGAGGTCCCCCTGCTCGAAGGTACGGAAGGTGGCGTCGAGCTGGAGAGCGCGGAACTCGGTGTTGCCGAGGAACTGCCCCTCGAGCTCCAGCCAGGCCTGGCGCGCGGTGCCGCTGTGAGTCCTGACGATGTCCTGCAGATCTAGGGAGATGGTTGTAGCGAAAATGGCCTCTCATGCCTATATTTCAATATAATGTTTTGGCGATTGATGACACACACAACACTTGGACTAATACGATTGTTAAGATGACTATTCTCAGGCTTTTAGGTTCAAGTGATGACAAAGAGAAGATAGGCGTAGCTAAGCCCGAAGGGCCGCCCCTACGGTGGTTCCGCTAACCGATTAGCGAACGGGGGTCGAGGGGGAGCCGCCCCTCGCAAGTCTCAGGGCAGCGTCCTGAAACCTCTTCGGTCCAAAGGACAAGAATTGAAGAGACCGTGAAGAAATCCAAGTCAAAGAAATCAAGACAGAGATACTTTAGTATCACCGGTTGAACCGACGCTGAGATAGTTACATACGTCGGTGCATTGACTTGGAGCAAAGCAGGAAGTTTTAGTATCACCGGTTTAACCGACGTTAGGAAAGTTGAATACGTCGGTGCAGTGGATCCAGAAGCTGAGGCAAAGTCTATACACCGGTTGAACCGACGTTAGGGAAATTGAATACGTCGGTGCAATGGACTCAGAAGCTGAGGCAAAGTCTATACACCGGATGAACCGACGAATGGGTCTTGGTGAACGTCGGTGGTCGGTGCAGTTGTCCAGAGAATTTGTTTTCAGAGTTTACAGGACAACTACACTCACCGGTTAAACCGACGCAGCATCGGTTGATTGCCCGTACACGTAACGGCTAGTTTTTGAGGCGGGCAGTTTAGTATCACCGGTTGAACTGACGATGGCTTTTGGAGGCGCGTTGGATTAACCAGCGTTAAGTGTTTTTCTGGCAGGCTTTCTCCAACGGCTATATTTGCTTGGGCTGCCTATATATACCCCTAAGGCCGGGTCATTTGAGGTTGCTGGAGAATATAAAAGCATACAAGAGTTAAAGATCATCTCCAACCATCTTAGAGCTTCATTGTACATCATATAGGCTTAAGCACACTTGTGAGAGTGTTTAGTGCTTGTTTAGCCTTAGTTCTTGAGAGAACTAGCTTGAGAGAAAGTCTTATTGCGGAAAGCATCTTGTGTATTCGTCGTGTGACCCTCCGACTTGGTGTGGAGCGGCAACGATATTTTGTGCGGGGAAGGAGACCCCTCTTGGTGAGAAGCTCTAATAGTGAAGACGGTGCCGTGGTGACACTTCGAGAGAGACGGTGGCGGTGGCCTTGTCTTGGTGACTTGGGGTCACTTAGCCTTTGCTTGCCGGGAGCATTGGTGGCGAACGCAAGACGGTGATCAAGCAAAGAGACTTGGCATCACACTTGTTCGTGTTGGACAAGTGGCCGTGGACGTAGGGAGGGACTTGGTATCCTAACCGAACCACGTTAAATCGTGTCTTGGTGTCTTCACGGGAGTTTGCATATTCTCTCCCTTACCTCTTTACTTAACATATTACGTTTCCGCATGTGCTCTTACTTGCTTGTCTTTACTTTTCTAGTTAGTTTGATTAGGATTGACTATAGATTGCAAGTCTTTTTAGGGGTTAGTAGAGAGTAGTATAGATAAATCTTAGTCATAACTAGCATGTGTAGGACGTGTTAGGTTTATCTTATGTAAATAGATTAAGCCCTAGCATAGAAAGCGATTAGCGACCCTATTCACCCCCTCCCCCTCTAGGGTCGGACACCCCGGTGATCCTTACAATGGTCCCAAAGATCCAGGACAGGGCGACGCTTTCGAGGCGCAGCCACACCGTGTCCCGCGCCTCGACCGGCGTGTCGAGGAGGACGTGGTCGTCGAGGGCGTAGCGGCGGAGGGTGAGGAGGACCTGGTCCCGCCAGCGCCTGTAGGAGGACGTAGGGTCGAGGAGGACGGAGACTAGGGTCTTGATGTTCTGGACGCCGACGGCCTGAAGGTGGAGCTGGGTGACCATGGGATCGGTCAGGTCGGACCGGGGTCCAGAGCCCGAGGGCGGAGCCTGGTGGGAAGAAGAGGCGGCGTGATCGACGAAGGGGACGGCGGGCTGCCGGCCGGTGAGGAGGATGTAGTGCTCCGCCTCAGCGACCCGGCGAGCGAGAGCATCGGCCGCGGAGCACTCGTGCTCCCAAGCGAGGGCAGCCGCGCGGACCCGCTCCTGAGCCGCTGTAGCCTCGGATTTGGCGGCGAGGAGGGCCGCGGTAAGAGCAGCGTCAGCCGTAGGAGCTCCGTCGACGATCTGCGTCCCGCGGAAGGCAGCGGCGGCGAACGGCGCATCCGCGGGATGCATGCCGAGCCCGGTCTACGGAGGAGGGGGGGCAGCTGCAGCGGCGGCGGCGGCGGCGGCTCCCGCAGCCCCCACTCCGGCTCCCACGGCCGCGCCCGCGGCCTGGGTGGCTGCGGCGGCGGTGGTGGCAGCAGGGCCCCCCGCAGCGGCGCTGTGGGTAGCGGCGGCGGCGATCTGGCCGGCGCCTGCCCCTCCCGCGGCTGCACCCGGGGTGGCGGCGGCGGCGCGCACCGCGCTTGCGCCCCCCGCGGGCGGATCCTCGCCCAGGGTGGCCGGATCTGTTGCGGCGGCGGCCGGCGGCGGGTGGATGGGCTCGGCGTCGAGGGGGCGGCGGCGGCGAGGGCGGCGGCGGCGGGCCAAGGCGCCGGCGGCCAGACGGACAGAGCAGAGGAGGTGCTGCCGGGAGCAGAGGAGGCGCCACCGGGAGCAGAGGAGAGGGGAGGGATGGAGGAGAGGGGCGGGGCGGCGGCGGCGGCGGCGGGATGAGCTAGCGTTTGCCGGCTAGAGGGAGGGAGGGAGAGGGAGAGAAAAGAGAAGGCTAGATACCATGTTTGGGATTAATTTCCATGTATTCCTCCAAATCCTAGATAGGGTGGGTAATATAGTAGCCCTTACATGGGCCTCTAGATGGGCCTAAACTATACACACCAACACATTTGCTTATACTAGAGGGACATCCAGCACCTATCTGGTCACCTTTTGGAAACAGTTAAACGAATTGGGTGCTTGAAACTTGAGAGAGCTGTGGAGTTCTGATGTGATGCCTGACTTTTTGATAGTGTCTTTATCTTGTTCATGAGTTCAGCTGTCTACATTTGTGTACAGGTAATCTTGAAAAATACAAGGACAGACACTTTTGCTTGTACCTTGGTCATCAAGATGGTGAAATGGGGCGGTGCAATGGTCCTGAAGCAGTGGCAAATTTTTTTGGTTTATTTGACTCCCTTCCTCATAATGGAACCAATTCAAATGGTTCACGCTCCTTTGGCAACAAGATAGATTTCAGGTACCATTCCATTTCCCAAGGAAAATTCCAAATACATATTTTGAGGGAAAGTTCCTGGGTTGTTGACCTTTTGTACCTTCTTTTCTACATAATTTATACTTGGCTTATCTGAATATCGCCTAGTTATGTTATGAAGTTTAGGGTTTTTGTTGTTGATTGGACTTATCACTTGAATTTATGTCCAATGAATATCGAACTTTTTCTATGTTTACCAACCTTGAGCCATCTTGACATTTGTACAGTTGCATGCTCCAAGTGTAGGAATAATTTCTTGTCAGATGCTATGCAAAACATTAGCTGCTTATCTAAATGAAGGAGCATGTTTAGGGGGTAAACTGCAAAGCAGATTTGTTTTCTTCTGTAGTCTCATTGTAATATTTATGAAATTACTATCCTTGAATGAAGTGTAAAATAAGTGTAGAATAATAAGATTGGTGTAATTGATGGATTGTATTAGCCTGAGCCTTGGGGCTGAATATATAGGGGTACATGACTTGGAGGGTAAGAAGCCTCTCCTACAGATATGGTAGGATACGGATACAATCCTAATCTACCTAATATAGAGATATCCCTAATATACTCTAACATCCCCCCGCAGTTACAGCGGGAGCGTCGCAGACGGTGAGACTGGAGAGAAGTCGGTAAACTGACATCCCCCTGCAGTCACAACAGTCAGTGCACCGCAGATGCTGTGGCTGGAGTGGAAACCCACAAGGTCTCAAGCAGATGATAGCCCTTGGTGCCGATGTCGAGGTAGCCGAGCTGAGGACGAGTAGCCATGGTTGATGATGCCGTGCGTAGGGTAGCCGTGGTCGACGTAGTTATGTCGAGGTTGCCGAAGACAAGGTAGCCGCACATGAAGCCGCGGGCGCACGAGGATGCACCATGGTGGTGGCGTAATGGAGAAGACGCCGGAGACGAAGATGGCGACGCGTCGAAGCAGTCGTAGAGGGAGCGATGCTGAAGTCGATGCAGTCAGGCCATCAGGCGACACATGCCCGAGTTTGCCAGGCTCGGGAATGCATCGGGGACGAAGGGCACGCACCGGTGTTGCCAATACCGGACATGCAAGGGAGGATGCACAACCAGACGCCGTCGCCGAGGGGGACCAGCAGAGAAGGCCTCCATGGCGGTCGCAGGCGCAGAAGTAGGCGAGGTAGAAGGTGCCAACGCCTGCTGTCGATGGAGTAGACGAAGTAGTCGGGACTGTTGGAACAAACCACGCCATGGTGTTCGTGGCCGTGGCGTGTGCGTGTCGAGTCGGCATCGTGTCCGTCGCGTGCGAGCGAGCGGTCATGACAGCCAGCGTCTTAGGGTTGTTGGAGTGGGAGTCAGTGGTGTCTGTGGTATGCGAGTTCGAGCTCGAGCTCGAACCATGGACAACGTCCAAGCTGGAACGCTGGTGTAACCGCGTTCCGGGTCGAGTCGGTCGGGACGGCGTACGCGCGCATGTTCTGGCGAGGTAGTGCAGCAGGAGCGGGAGCTCGTGATGGCGTGTGATGTCACGCTCGAGTATGTGCTCGAGACGGACGGCGCATGTGTGAGCGCGCGTTCGGGTCCGTGGCAACGTCCTGTGTGGCGAGCTCGTGTTAGTCTGTGTGAGTCTATTAGTGCAGGGGTGGCCATAGGAGCTGCGGGCGTCAGAAGCGGAAGGGATCACGTTGAGGCGTGCGAGTGGATCAGGCTGGAGACCGAGTCTCGCGGAGGAGTTCGTGGCTTGGAGCGTGGGACGTCCGGGTCGCCAGAAGAGTGCGTTCGTGCGCGTGAAGCTCGCCGTGGTGGATCGTGTGGGCGCTGCGACGCCACTGGGCTATATATGGCCATGTAATCCTTGTGTTCTAGGTTGAGTCGAGTCCGTTTTATCAATCAAATAGCCAACATACAGGTCGTACGGCGGCCGGGGCGTTCGTCGCCATTGTTGCCTGTTTACTGTTCATCTTCAACCTCTGTCCGGCGTGAGTGTTTGGAGTGGTAGGGCTCGATTTCCAACAGGGACGAGATGGCAACGCTGGCGACGTGGTTGTTCTAGACGAAGCGAGGCGGGGAACCCAGATTTTCCAGCACAAGGCCGAATGATCCGGACGACGCGGCGGCGGCGCTCGAAAGAGACGGCGAAGAACTCGTACAGCTTGACGAAGACCATGCGCGGGGCGCGCAGCGACGAGTCGACGATGAGGTCGGGGACGTGGTCGACGGCGGTGAGGAAGCAACGGTGGAGAAGACCACGGGGTGACGCCACTGCTGCCCGAAGAGGCGACGCGGCGACAGCCCTCCATGCTCGGGGAAGATGCACGCGTACTGAGAACACCCGTCCCAGATTCGTGCGTGTATGCTGATTGGCTGATCAGACCGAGGGTGCACACACGAGACGACGGACGACGATGCCGCGCAGATCAGAAACATGGCGGAGAAGTCGGGGACGATCAGCTTGGAGACCGTGTCGCGGAGGGGCCTGGCGGCGCTGCGGGTGGTGCACCGACGCGCACCGCACGCCAGCCCGGGCGACACGGGTGTTGAAGAAGAACGGCCGGTGATGATGTCGAAGAAGAGGCATGCGGTCGACGGGCGGTGGTCGACGCAATCTCGATCAGTGATCGAGTAAAAAATTAGAGAAATTACCAAAAAGAAATCAGCAGCAGCATCTCGTGTAGGACCTCCGAGTGCGCGTAGCACAAGCACCTCACCCCTCTCTGTCCTTCTCTCACCCTCGGTCAGAGAGATCGAAACAGAGAAGAGAAGGCAGAGGCTCGATGGGTAGGCGCCCAGCGACGGCGATGGACTGGGCGGCGGAGGTGTCCGGCGGTCGGGTCGCAGGTCCCGGGCGGGGTCCAGGTCTCGGCGTCTGGCGGTCGGGGTCGCGGGTCCCGTCGGGCGCAAGCGGAGTCCACCAGGTTGGTGCCGGGTGGCTCCACGCCCGGAGGGGCCGCGGATGCCGAGACGGGGGCGGATCCCCGCCGGGATCGACGGGATGGAGGGTCGGCGCCGCCACGGGACCTGTCGACGGCTGGTGGAGGGCGTGCGCGAAAGCCCGATCTGCCACCACGGCAGTGCAGAGAAGGACGCGTGCGCCGCGGTTGACCGCAGCTACCACCACGGCAGCACTGGTCGAGGTCGCTGTCGACGGTTCCCACGGCGGATGGCGAGGTACGTGATGATGTGCTGCTGCCGGAGACTCTAAAGGCGGCGGATTAACTCGATCCGCCGTGATGGAGGGCGCTGCCCCCGGCGGAGGTCATGGGCAACCTCCCCGGGGGCGCGCTAGGAGGCCGTCGAGGGGGCGCTCTGGAGGTGCGCCGTGGAGGACGGCCGGCGGCGCGCGGAGGGCAGGGTGCGAGAGGGGCAGCGGAAGATTAACCTAGGATCTCAAATCCTAATCTCGTGATACCATGTAGAATAATATGACTGGTTTAATTGATGGATTGTATTAGCCTGAGCCTTGGGGCTGAATATATAGGGATACATGACTTGGAGGGCAAGAAGCCTCTCCTACAGATATGGTAGGATACGGATACAATCCTAATCTACCTAATATAGAGATATCCCTAATATACTCTAACAATAAGCCCTTCCTAAATGGAAGAGCTATTGCAAGGGCTACTTCTTGAAAGTTTTATTGGTCTGATGAGGTGTAAGGATGGGATGTAGTTGATATGATCTGTGGGAATCAGAATGGTCCTGTACAATCACTTCCCTGAAATATGCATGATGATCTCTTTATGAAGTAGTGAATGAGATTATCAACTACATTGCTTGGAACGATGTGCAGTTTCATGGTAATAGTTCAAGATTTTATCCACAGAAATCTCATTTTCTTTTCTTTTAACCATATTCAGGTACAAGCTTAAGAGGAGATTTGATCGTGGTTCATATGGTGAAGTCTGGTTGGCATTTCACTGGAATTGCTCTGAAGATCTAGATTTGCATAAAGACCCTCGACATTTTACCAATATACCTAAATCAGACTCGTATAACTGCACAAGTTCAAACACAACGCCATCTGATGAAGATCATTTCTCAGACACAGTAGATGGTGATTTATTCATACTGAAGCGCATAATGGTAAATTATTTTTTTATGCATCAATGGACTACCTGTCTGTATGTCTTGTAATGTTCCCTGCGCGTACCCCACATCTGCATTAGGGTTAAACAGTAGTAAACTTAAAAAGTTCCCCTACTTCTAGCAGGCTAGCAGCTCAGAGCCTCATTATGCATGCAGTAGAGGAGCATTTACTGGCAACCTTTAGGGCAAGCTGCCTTGCTTACTACGTCAGCCCTTGCCTGGAAAACTTAAAACTACCGTCTCCCGTGACCTTTCAAATATGCTCGAGATCATGACATACAAGATCTAGTTTTCTCTGTTACTCATGAACATTGGTTGTGGTGAAGGTGGATTCATTTCTCCATTTGGGAAAGAGTTGACCCATGACTAGTAAAGAAAACTGAGTGAAAAATCACATGAACCCAAAAGGGTACTCAGTGGTATGGTTCAGTCTAGAAACTAGCATTTCAGCTGAAGCTGGGAAAGTGCCCAGAAATCATGGCTGTTCCTGTCCATTCATAAAGTTTTATGTTGGTTCTACCATGTTTAGGATTAATTACAATTTAGGTTATTTGTGATTCTACTATCTTTAGCTGTTTTGAGGTAGGTAATAGATAAACATAATTATTTATGGATTCTGATTCATTTAACTCATTGGAATGTTCTATACTGGAACCTTTGTTATATTTTATGCAATTCTGTTATTCCGAAAGCAAACATCTTTTTTATTTTTAGCATTCTGTTATTCACAAAGAAAATATGTAAAATAATTGTAGATTTTTAAATAAGTACTGATGGAGTAATGCTAGAAGAGTCTTATTTATCCTATCTTAGACTTGATTCGAAACTGCAGGTGGAGAGGGGAAATGCTGCTTACTTGAGTGGATTGCGGGAGAAATACTTTGGGGAATTATTTTCAATTGCTTCCAGAACTCTTGAAGGTTTGTCAAGGACAGAATCTTCATCGACTATTTTTTCAATGGACATGCCATCGGATCCTGATATCCTTCTAGAAAGGAACATGTCAGTTACTGAAGAACCACTCAAGCATGTGGCTAGGTTTATCGAATCTTTTGAATCAGAATCAAGGGAAATTTGGCTTGTCTACCAGAATGAAGGCCGCTCATTATCAAAACTGATATATACAGCTGAAGAAACAAAGTTAGTCACTGGCAACAATAATGAGAGGGTCAGACATATTCAAGTTCTACACCCATCAAAGTGGTGGTATTGGTTAAGGACAACAAAAGCTGGGCAAAATCAAATGCAGAACCTCTTATGGCAGCTGGTATGTTTACACTGACTCTGGTTCTCCTGTGAACCAAGTGCTATGCATGCGTTTTAGTCACTTCTCACTTGGATTGTCTTTTTATCATCAATAGTCTAAAAATAAAAAGAGCAACAGTAGCTCTGCAAGTTGCTTACTTCTTATGGTTAATTTTGCATATTACTAAGAGTAAAATGCACTGAGGGTCCTTAAACTAGTTGACCTGTTCTGTTTAGATCCATGAACTTCGAAATTGCATTTTTAGGTCCACGATCTATTTAAGTGTGTCAATTGAGGTCCAAAACGTCTTTGACCAGTGTTGACCGCCTACGTGGACCGCCACGTCGGATCTAACGTGGACTGGGCCTGTTGCGAGAGCGGGGCATATATGCAAATCACCCCCTCTCCTCCCCGCCGCGCTCCGCCGTCCGCACTCGCCGCCGAGGGAGCAGGGGAGGGTCGCCGCCCCGCGCCCGCGCACGGAGGAGGATGGGGAGCGGTGGGCCACCGCCGGAGCTCGGGAGGGAGGCGGCGCAGGGGAGGGGGAAGGAGGCCGCCGTGCCTGGCCCCCGCCGGCCCGGCGCAGCCCCGCGAGGCCCGCCGCGGAGCTCCATGGGTGGACGGAGCCTGGCGCAGCCCTCCGTGGCTCCATGGGCGGACGGAGTTGCGGTGCTGGGGAGATGGAGCTGCGGCGGCCCCTCCTCTCCTCCCCTGCGCTGGCTCCGCCCCATCCCCTGCTCCATCTGTCACCGCCCCCTGCAGCTCGCGCAGGGCCACGGCGGCGGCGGCCGGAGCCGAGCGTGGCTATGGCGGGGTTCACCGCGTGCGAGGGCGAGCGGGAGCGCAGGGAGGAAGAGCATCCGGAGCCGCTGCTCTGTGCTGCCGCTGCCTGGACGCGCGCCCCCACAAGCCCGCGAGCCTGCACCGGCCTCCCGCGCGCCGTCGATCCCGCGCTGGCCCGCCTGGATTCGCGCACGCCTCCCTAGCTCCTTGCGCGCGCCGCTCCCCTACTGCAGGCCCGCGCCGCCGCGAACCGCTCCCGCTCCTCCACGCCCTGCGCGCCGCTCCGGCCGAGCTCGAGCGAGCCTGCCATGGAGTAGGAGAGGGGGCCCGGGCCGCCCTGCCTCCGCCGCGCCGTGGGCGAGCCACCCGCGGGCCGTCCGCACTACTCCGCCGCACCGCGTGTGCAGGGGAGGGCCGGGGATCCGCGGCGCTCGCCCAGTCGCCTCCACCTTCGCCTCGCGCGCGCCCGGCCGAGCAGGGGCTGTGGCCGCCGCGAGCAGAGGGAGGCCCGCCGCCGCCTCCTTGACGCCGCCGTCCTCCGCACCTCCTCCGCGCCGCCGGTGCCAGCGCGCGGGCCAGCTCGAGGTGGGGAGGGGCAGCGAGCCGGGGAGGGGCGGCGCGGCTCGCTGCTCTGCGCGAGCAGGGAGGGTGCTCGCCCGCCGCGCGTGCCCGGCCCTGCTGGCCGCGGCGGCGCCCTGCTCTGCCCCCCGTGAGCTCGAGCGGGAGGGAGAGGGAGGGAGGAGGGGCCGCCGTCGCCATGGCCGCGCCATGACCCGCCATGGCCGGCGGCTAGAGAGACGGCCCGAGCTCGGTCCGCGCTGCCGGGGGCGGGGCAACGCCGCGCCGCGCGCAGATTCGGCCGGCGGCGGTGCGCCTCCGCGCCACGGGCCTCCGCGGCGAGGGAGGAGGAGGAGGACCGGGGCGGCGCGGCGAGGGAGGAGGACCGGGGCGGCGCGGCGAGGGAGGAGGGGAGAGGCCGCGGCGGCGCGGAGCTGAGGCCGGAGGAGGGAGGGAGGAGGGACGCGCCCATGGCCGGCGCGGGGAGGGAACAGGAGCGCCCATGGCCAAGGCGCGGGGAGGGAGCCGAGCAGCGGCCAGGCAGGAGCCGAGCAACAGGGCTGCGGCGGCCGTACAGTGCGGGAGCAGAGGAGATGAAAGGATGGGGAGAATTGAGGAAGGCTCGGCTCGGGAGGGTCAATGTGCAAATATGTTGTCCACATTAGATCCGACGTGGCGGTCCACGTAGGCGGTCAACGCTGACAGAGGCGTTTTGGACCTCAATTGACACACTTGAATAGATCATGGACCTAAAAATGCACTTTCGAAGTTCATGGACCTAAACAGAATAGGTCAACTAGTTTAAGGACCCCCACTGCATTTTACTCTATTACTAATGTTCAAGTTTTTCTCTTTTCTAGCTGATGGGACTGAAGGCTTGTCATGATCGTAATATCACTCACAGGGATATCAAACCTGGTACAAATGGCATTCTTGCCTTTTATTTCCTTATTTTCTGTACTTCTTTAATTCTTTTCTTCTGTAGACAATATCTGTTGACTAGTCATGCTGACATTGCTTCGTTTTTCGCAATGGAAGAGAACATGATCATTTGCTTTGAGGATGTGGATACTGGAAAGTGTCTAAGAGAGGTTCCATCTGAAGCAAAGCAAAATAAGCTGAACATGTAAGATTAAAGATGTTTCTGTATTTACATAGTTACATGTTCTCTTTTTACAATAAGTAGTTAGCTGCTGAAATATTGGTAATGTTGGGTAGCTGACTTTAGTGGTGAGTCACTTTTGCAGCTGCAGGGCCAATTAGCCCCGCAGAATGTTGCAAAGAACCCTATATCAAGTGTCTAAGATCAATGGAAAATCAGAAATTTGTATAATAATTGATCCCATGGTATTTCAGTCTAGCTCCGCCTCTTATGGACTCTGAACAGTAGCACGTACTGTAGCAGTAGGATTATGTCAAATTCTTACCTTCTAAAAATAAGGATATCTATTGCCTAAATAAATTGTTAGTTTCCTAAGATAGGGCTGGTGAATTGGTGTCTTACCAATTAGTTAGGAAGGTACTGATTCAGTTAGAAATTTGGAGATATGGTTTCTTGGGAAAGCAGAGATTGTATTCTCAAGTGTTAACTTACTATGGGCCACAAGTAACCCTTATAAAAAGGGACCTATTCTCAATAAAGTCTGATCCTTGGGCCTTATCCCCCATCAATTCGCATCACTGCACTGTTGAGCTATTGCAAATACTTAAGCAAATTATTTGAGAAAATTGAAACTTCATCCTAGATCAATTTAAACCTTAATATCTGAAATATAAAATTAATTGGAATTCACAGATTTTAAAATTGATTTTTTGGCTTTTTTTCTTTCTTGGATCTCAGTATCTCGATTATTCAATTATGAGTAATATTGTGTTTATCATTTATGTTAATCTACTTTGAGTAGCAAAATGATAAGATGATCAAATAGAGATTAGAGCAATTAGATGGTACATGTCTTTGCATGGTTCCTTTTTTGGTGAATTGGGATTCTAACTGGAGATGTTTTCCCAAACTGCAATAGTCCACCTTTACCTGTCTTAAAATTGTAAGAAGATTCTTCTGTTACTAATGAAGCACAATCTTTTGTATACAGGCGTTTGATTGACTTCGGCAGCGCCATTGATGATTACACATTGAAACATCTTTATGGTTCAGGGCCTACTCGGTGTGTGATAATTTTCCTTTCCTTCCCTTCATATTTGGTTGGAGCGTAAAATTATGATCTTTATGGTTCAAGGCCTACTCGGTGTGTGATAATTTTCTTTTCCTTCCCTTCATATTTGGTTGGAGCATAAAATTAGGATCTTGATTTGAATTATATAATTATATGATTTAGGATCAGGAGTAATTATAGGGCCTCTTATCTGAATTTATTAAGTTCAATGGCTCATTATTTAGATTTTTCGAAGTCTTGCCACTGTCGTATTCATCTACCCCATTCGCACTCATCCCAGTGGTCCATTGTCAAGTAGGTCTTTCCTTTGCCAAGTCAAGTGGTTTCTTCCCTGATGGGTTTTATACCTCTGCATGGCCAAGGACTAAACCCAGTTCTAGTGCTTGGAATCATATTTGCCTGTTATTTTTATTGTCTAAAAACATGTGGTATGAAAGAAATCTTTCCTCACAACATTTCGATGTGCTTGTTCTTGACCAAGACTTAGAGTTGGGTTGCATGGTACTACTTCAACTTGTTTTGATCGGTTGATCCATTCTAATCCAATCCTATTATACCACTCCAGATCTGAACAGACTTTTGAGTACACTCCTCCAGAGGCACTCCTTAATTCAAACTGGTTTCAAGGATCAAAAAGTGCAAGACTGAAGTATGTCTCTTTTATCAACTTCTTTTGCTTTATGAATGGTGGTATGTGCCAGTATGTTTGGCATATAGCTGGACTGCAACTGACTGAAATTTTCATTTAACTATTTACAGGTATGATATCTGGAGTGTTGGAGTTGTCATGCTAGAATTGATAGTGGGTTCTCCCCATGTTTTTCAGATAAGCGATCGTACACATGTTTTAATGGATCACCGTCTTGAAGGGTGGAGTGAACAAACAAGGGAGCTTGCATACAAGTGAGACAATGTTTTCAATTCTGTATGAAATCTGTATTAGCAAAGATGATACAGTCTGCAGTTCTTCTTCTGTTGTCAAGCCCAAGGACATCACAGATATTTCAGATTTAATGTATTAATATAAACTGCATATTTCCTGCATGGTTTTTGGGTTATCCCAAAAGATTAGTACAGAAAAAAAAACATATAAGGGCCATGCCTTCTTTTCTAGGCAAGAAAATAAATTGATGACATGCCATTACTGCAAAGTTAATATATTCTTGTCATATATAGGCAGCACATTGATGTTTCACTTTGTTGATATGCGACATTGACATAATGTAGCATTTCTGGTTTTGGCCCCCTCTCAAACCATCAGTTTAGTGGTAGAGCCATGAATAATCATCTTCTTGAGTAAAATGATTGGCATAACATTCCTTTTCTGTTCTCATGTTAGGTTGAGGTCATACATGGAGTTATGTATTTTAGTCCCAGGGATTTCAACGCAACATGGCAGTGGAAGCTCAGAACAGGTCAGTACTGAAACCCCATTATCTGCTAATCAACCTTTAGTTGGACCGATATGATCCTGTACAGCCTCTATGCTTCTTTTTTAAAAAAATGGGAGATAAATGAGTAAATTGTTGCCTTGTTTCTTGTAAAGTGCTTGGATACTCTTGTTTATAAAGACGGCACAAATCCTGAAGCAAACTTAAATAATTAAGCAATTTCGTTAAATATTTTAATGTTCAGTACCTGCCCGGGCCTGGCTATTCCAACCCTAGCCCAGGCAAGGTCATCCAAAGTGATGCGAGCATCAGCTGATTCTGGCAACGTTGGCCTTTCGGCCTGCTCCGTGCATCCGCACATCGCCATATCTATGGATTCATATTTGTCTCATTGGGTCCTGCGGCTAATCTCGCTGAAATCTGCATCCCACCCCACACTCCACGGTTGGCAGCACGTCTGCGAAGAGGTGTGGAGGAAGGCATCACAGGCATGGCAAGCCGTAGCTGCAGGGTGGGGCTGTGCCACCGCTGCCCTTGTTGCATGGCAAACTCTCACGTGAATTTTCCGTAGTCCTACTGTCCATTGCAACTTGTGGATAATGAGGAATCATCTGGTCTTTCATAAAAAGGCATGCTAAATGATGTGTAGTGTTACTTCCAATCAACATTTAGTGATACAAAGTTTCACATGTAAAATAATATGATTTGCATATGGAGATCTGCAAGTTAAGTAATAATGTTTGGTACAACAGCCTTTCCGAGCGAGTCTCTGGGATCTTCTGTAAACACCCATGATGTGGTGAAGGGAGGATATTAAGGGATCTGCTAGGTACCATCACTATGAGCTACATCATCTGTAGGTGCTTTGAATGTTCAGGACTCAATTTTTTTAGCACAATTTTAGTTATGCACCTGAAACTAAAGAAGGGCTCTAAACTGTGATCTATCACTGCATTCAGCGGTGGGAGGTATGGGCATAGTAGGACGTGCCATCGATGGGGGTGGCAGCGGTGCAGCCACAAATCCCAGCAGTGCTCTTAAGAAGCCGTCTAGGCGACAAGGCGTACCCATGACGCAACAAGGGTTTAGTTACGCCTTGGGTGACTAGGTGTACCCAAGGCACCATACCATGAATCCTAGTGATGTGCAATCAACGTTCCTCTCAAGGGAAGAGATGAACCGCCAGCTGAATGCTAAATGGGGCTACAACATTGATTATATCCAGAGAGGAATTTCGATATTTGACATCGAATACGCACGCCTCACTTCTTTTGACATTAAATTCGCAAGCCTTTCAAAATATGACACTGGGCGGGCGAATTCTTTCAAAACGAGGGATTTCGGCTCTTTTTCTCAATTTCACGATTTTTGTTAATGATTTCATTTTCCTAAGCACATGAAATCCCCATTTTACCCCTGATCCAGATCGAATCCTTCTCTCCCATGCTCTATCTCTCTATATCTCCGGTTCATCTCGTTCATCCTACCACCCTTGTAGGCCTGCAGGCTTACTCGTCGCCGCCCCCAGTTGGCTGCCAGACCGCCAGTTGCAGGAGCACCGGCGCCTGCGCCGGCGGGCAGGCGGGCGGTCCCTGGAGAAGGCGTACCCCATCCTGTAGAGATGTGGTTGCAGGGCATTATTAATGGTCACATTTTTCTTTTGTTAGCAATCGAGGCACACCTTGAGTTGCTGGTCACGAACGCCGTGCCGCAGAGGAAGATGGCAACGGCCATGGCCGCATGATCCCCCCTCCCCCCGGAGCTCGATTTGTGCGGCATGGCCTGCAGTGGCAGGGGGTGCTCCAGCAGACGGCGGGCGGCAAGAACCTGCAGCGGCAGGGGGTGCTCCAGCAGCGGGCTCGGCGGGCGGGGGTCGCAGCGGGCGGCGGGCGGCGGCGCTCCGGCAGCACCGGTCCTGGTTGCTCCGCGAGAGAAGAGAGGGCATGGAGAAGAGAGAGAGAGAAAGAACACGGCAGAGAACGGATTAAGATTAAGGCAGACGTGAGCAGGGGAGAGAAGAAGGAGACTGCAGATCAATCCAATCCGATCAGGGTGAAATGGGTATTTCATGTGCCTAGGAAAAGAAAAACATTAACAAAATTCGCGAAATCAAGAAAAAGAGCCGGAATCCCTCGTTTCGAAAGAATTCGCACGTCCAGTGTCATATTTTGAAAGGCTTGAAAATTTAATGTCAAAAGAGGTGAGGCCTGTGTATTCGATGTCAAATATCGAAATTCCTCATATCCAGACTAGATGGCCTGGACTCCACAAGGCCAGATAGGGCTGGAAAGGGTCATGCCTGTACCGAATATTTAAATCACTAACAATATGGCTTAATTAGCGACGTACTCTTGGATTCGCCCTAGTTTTTTTAAATAAAGGAAGAGTAAAATGCACTGGGGGTCCTTAAACTAGTCGACCTATTCTGTTTAGGTCCATGAACTTCGAAAATGCATTTTTAGGTCCACGATCTATTCAAGTGTGTCACTTGAGGTCCAAAACACCTCTGACCAGCGTTCACTGCCTACGTGGACCGCCACGTCGGATCCAACGTGGCCACAAGTCGCCACGCGTGCCTCGCCGCCCTGCTGAGTTGCTCGCTGCTACGCCGGCGTCCTGCCCAGCTCCCCTCTGGCGAACCCCAGCTCCCCCCTCCTCTCCTCTCTCCCCACGCGACGTGCGGCACGTGCCGGTCCGGTGCCGGCCCGCCTGGCCGCCGCCTGGTTTCGCGCGTGCCTCCCCTGCTCCTTGCGCACGCCGCTCCCCTGCAGCAGGCCCGCGCCGCTCTCGCTCCTCCACGCCGCGCCCTGGCCACCGCTCTCAGGCCTTCTCCTCGCGCGCCTCCTGGCTCGCGCCGCTAGGCGGCCAGGCCCTGCTCCGTGTGCCTCCCACGCGGACACCGTGCGCTGCTCTCCTGCGCGCGCCGCCACGAGCTCCTTCCCCGACGCCGGCCACCATCGATTCGTCCTCTTCGGTGAGCCATTCATCGATTCCTCGCACCCACGGCTCCTCCTCCCTCCCCTCTACCTATTTGAGCCCTCACCCGGCCCTTGGCCTCGTCGTGCAAACCTTCCGGCGTTGAAGCTCCGCCCGCCGCCACCGTCCTCCATCGGGCCGCCTCCTCTCCGCCGCTACCCGTCCTACGCCCGGCCGGGGAGGCTCGCCGCACCCCCACACGGGCCATGCGCGCGCCATCCCTGCCCCTGCTCGCCTGTCTTGCCACCTCGCCGCTTGCTGGCGGCAGGTCAAGGCGCCAGCAGCGGCGCACGGCCCCGCAGGCGGCGTGGTGAGGGCGGCAGCACCTCCAGGTGGCGCGGACAGGGCTCCTCCCAGGGATGATGGCGGCAGGTCCTGCTCCTCCCCCTTCTATTGCAGGGGCGCGGCGGCCGGGGTCCTCAAATTCTCGGTCGCGGCATTGACGGCGGTGTGAAGACGGCGTGCAGGCTGGATGGCGGCCGTGCGCAGGCGAGTCGGGGGTGGCAGCGTGGGCGAGCCTGCGGCCGAGCAGCCGGCGACCGTGCGGCGGCCATGAGGGCGCGCACAGGGGCACCAGAAGCGGCGGCCAAGCGACTGAGCGGCGGCGGCGGCCCAGTGGCGTGCGCGCAGGGCCCGCGCAGGCAAGGCAGGGGCGACGCGAGCTGCCCCGGCCGAGCGGAGGAATGGCGGCCTGACAGTGGTGCGCCGGCGGGCAACGACGTGCGGCCGGGCGGCCGGCCAGCGCCCCGCAGCCGGCCAGCACAGGGGCATGCACGGGGTGGCCTCGCGCGTGGCGTGCAGGGGCCGGCGGCGCTGCAGGCAAGGGGGAGCTGGCGGCTGCTGCAGAGAAGGAGGCGCAAGGGGTGGAGGCACGCGTGGCGACTTGTGGCTACGTTGGATCCGACGTGGCGGTCTATGTAGGCAGTCAACGCTGGTCAGAGGTGTTTTGGACCTCAAGTGACACACTTGAATAGATTGTGGACCTAAAAATGCATTTTCGAAGTTCATGGACCTAAACAGAACAGGTCGACTAGTTTAAGGACCCCCGGTGCATTTTACTCATAAAGGAATACCAGGCAATTCTCTAGCTCTCTGTTTTATTCACGCATTGCAGTTCATAGGACTCTAACATGTAAAGGTGTATAAGAAATGGGCGCTGCTATCCTTACACTAAACAGTATCCCAGGAAGGAAGGAAACATAACCCATTGCATTTGCATTTGTGTCATTATTAGTTACTATAGCTGAAGCTCCCGGGAGGTTACACGCTAACTGATTATGGCTTTCTGTTACTCTATTTAAGGGTCAATTTGGGTTGGCTTCGTGGAAATGCTCTGAAGAATCATTTGCACATCAAGTGAAGATCAGAGATCCTCTTAAAATCGGGTATGCTTTTTTCTCTCGCCCACATTTTTCATCATCCAAGAATATTTAGACTACCGTTTTCTTATCTAAGTAGTCCCAATGCTGCTAATGTCTTCCAGCTTTCCTAATTTATGGGCATTGCGACTTGCACGCCAGCTACTGGTGTGGCATCCTGTAAGTTTCGTGAAACCCACTCTGTGAAATTCTTTTAAACAGGCTTGCGATTAGAAAGATAATAATGGTAGCTAAATAGGGGAATAGTTACATGGTGCTCAATCCTATGTTATTATTTGGTTACCTTTTCCTTGATGTGATCCTGTTCCATCACTTTTTTTTTGCAGGAGGACCGCCTCAGTGTTGATGAAGCACTAAATCATCCTTATTTCCAGGAGCCACCATAATGCAGAGGCGACGAAAACAACTAACCAGCTAATGAATCAATAACGCAGGTCGGATCATCCATTTGGTGCGTCTGATCAGCAAAATATGTGAAATGTTTGTAGATATCAGCCTGAGTGCGCCATCTGGCGTTGTAAAAGTTTGATATGAAACAGAGCATAGGAGCATGTGTGAAAACACGTGTATAACCAGCAACGTAGATAGATGTAGTCATATAGAGTTGCAAAGGAAGAGAAGCGGTTGTGTGAGTAGCTGCTGAAGAGTACCAACCAAAAATGCCCTTTGGTAACTGAGGCCATATATAAGATCAGTTGAATCTAGTGATGCTGCAAATAGTATTATGATGATGCTACTCGATCTCATCTGCTGAATTCAAAGTGAAAAAAGGGTTCTTTGCTGGGTCACAACTTACATGACAAGCACACGAGAACCAAAAATTGAATGCATTTTTTGAAATCTGAGAAACATGTGAGACGATGAGATCCAGTTCATCTCAGCCAACAATCAATGGCAACGGAAGCCGATCAAGTTCAGAGTCCATCTCTTTCTGCTTCTGCACTCTGTTTCCGTTCCTCAACGCCGCCTCTGCTGGTCACGTCGCAGCACTCGCCCACTCCACGCCGCAGCACGCGCTGCTCCGCCGCCCCCACCAATCGAGCCACCACGCCTGACCCGGAGGCCGATGCAGGGCCGCCGGTCCGTCTCTCCGCCGGCCGCCGCACGCGCTGCTCCGCCGCCCCCACCAATCGAGCCACCATGCGCGACCCGGAGGCCGATGCAGGGCCGCCGGTCCGTCTCTCCGCCGGGCCGCTAGCCGCTGTGCCCACTGCCCCGTCCGTCGGCATGTCCCGACGCGCGCACGACCGATGCTTGGAGCTGGAGCGCATCATTACTGGCCGCTTCCTGGTCGCCAGTCCCGCCTCGGTTCGCGCCTTCAACCAGCTCCTCACCGCCGTCTCTCGCGCCCAGGGAAGGAGCTCCTCAACCTCTGCGCTCGTCGTCTCCCTCTTCAACCGGATGGTCCGTGCCCGTGCCTCCCCAAATAAGGTAGCTGTAGCTCCCGACCTGCACACCTACAACATCATCATCTGCAGCTTCTGTAGCATGGGCTGCCTTGATCTCAGTTTCGCCACCTTTGGTCTCGTCATTAAGACGGGTTTTAGGGTGGATGCCACAGTCATCAGTCCGCTTCTCAAAGGTCTCTGTGACCGGAAGAGGATGCGCGAGGCAATGGACGTGTTGCTCCGACGAATGACTGAGTTTGGCTGCACGCCGGATGTATTTTCATACAGCATAATCCTCAAGGGTTTCTGCAATGAAAGGAGAGCTGAGGAGGCACTTGAGCTGCTCCACATGATGGCAGATGATGGAGGTGGTAGCTGCCCACCAAATGTTGTGTCGTACAACACCGTCATCAATGGCTTATTTAGAGATGGCCATGTGGACAGAGCTTACAACCTATTTTGTGAAATGGATGATAGGGGGATTTTGCCGACTGTTGTGACCTACATCATAGTCATTGACGGCCTGTGCAAAGCTCAAGCGGTTGACAAGGCCGAGGGCATCCTTCAGCAGATGATTCACAAAGGCGTCAAGCCAGACAATCAGACATATAATTGTCTAATCCATGGATATTGCTCTTCAGGACAAGGGAAAGAGGTGGTTCGAATGCTCAAAGAAGTGTCCGCACATGGTCATAAACCAGATGTTGTCACTTGTAGTTTGCTACTGGATTATCATTGCAAGAGTGGAAGATGCACAGAGTCTAGAAAGATTTTTGATTCTATGATTGAAAAGGGAACAAAACCTAATGTAACTACATATAATACTCTGCTTAATGAGTATGCTACCAAAGGAGCTCTTTCTGATATGCATGGTCTCTTGGATTTGATGGCAGGAAATGATATTTCACCTGATCATTATACCTTTAACATAGTTCTCTGGGCATATGCTAATGGTGGTATGATAGATGAGGCAATGCATATATTTGTCCAAATGAGACAGCAAGGGTTGAGTCCTGATGTAGTTAGCTATGGAGCAATTATAGATGCACTTTGCAAGTTGGGAAGAGTGGATGAGGCTGTGCTTAAATTCAATCAGATGATCTATGAAGGGATGACTCCTGGTATCGTTGTTTTTAGCTCACTAGTTTATGGACTGTGCACTATTGACAAATGGGACAAGGCTGACGAATTATTTTCTGAAATGCTGAATCAAGGGATCCATCCCAATGCCACGATCTTCACCAAAATAATGCATGACCTTTGCAATAGAGGACGGGTTGCGGAAGCTCAGAGTCTCCTTGACTTGATGGTACGTGTAGGTGTGAGGCCTGATGTTATCTCGTTTAATACATTAATAGATGGCTACTGCTTAGCTGGTAGGATGAAGGAATTTATGAAGTTACTTGATGATATGGTCCGAGTTGGCTTGAAACCAAATGTCGTTTCTTATAATACTTTGCTTCATGGCTATTGTAGAGCTGGCAGGACAGGTGATGCAGTTAGACTATTCAGAGTAATGTTAAGCAATGAAGTTAAGCCTGAAATTGTCACTTACAGCATTGTACTTCATAGTTTATTTCAGTCTGGGAAGTTTTCTGAAGCAAAAGAACTCTATCTCAATATGGTCAATAGTGGAATACAGCTCAACCTTTACACGTACAACGTAATTCTGAATGGTCTTTGCAAAAATAAATGTGTTGATGAGGCATTTAAAATATTTCAGAGTCTATGTTCTAAGGGTTTTCAACTTGACATCATTACCTTCAACATTATGATTGATGCTTTGCTAAAAACTGGCAGAAAGGAAGATGCTATAGATATGTTCGCTGCTATCTCTGCCCATGGTTTAGTTCCAAATGTTGGGACCTATTGCGTAATGATACAAAATCTCATAAAAGAAGGGTTGCTAGAAGAGTCCGGCAATCTATTTTTAGCAATGGAAAAGAGTGGATGCGCTCCAGACTCATATATGTTAAATTCTCTTGTTAGGAGGCTGTTGCATAGAGGTGAGATAATGAGGGCTGGGGCTTACCTCTCCAAAATTGATGAGATGAACTTCTCACTTGAGGCATCCACTACTTCCTTTCTAATATCAGTTTTCTCAAGGGAGGAGTATCAGCACCAAATGATGTCCCTGCCTAAAAAGTATCATTTTCTTGTGGATGTCAAGAAATGAATGTTGTGTTCGATGAATCAAATTCTCAACAATGCTGATACATCTCAATGGGATATGTTAATTGGTTGAAGTAATTATTCATGTCCCATGCTCTAATTTACTTATGATGTTCTGTTGTCCCATTTGTTTCTTTCTAGAGGAATGTTTTTGTGTTGGTGCAGTTAAGTGTTTATCTCCAGGTAAAATTATCTTTAAGCTTTACAGCAGAATCAGTTTACAAATTAACTGGCAGCACTTAAGCCTCTGCATTTTGTTGTTTGTTTGTGGAGATACCCTGCACTCATGGTGATAAAATATATGATCTGGACCTCTTGATCCTTGATGTGATTCCTATAATTTAAGCTGGGAACTGATCTATTCATCATGCAGTGGGTTCGATGAGGACATGATTGATGGCGAACATGGCAAAAAAAAAATGCACCAGCACTGAAGGGAATTAGGTTCACATTCAGCTGGTCAGGCTGAAGCAGCAAGAGAAGATTCAGGCAGATAAGTTCTGTTCAGCGTCCTCATTGAGCCATAGCTGTGACTTGGCTCCAAGGGGTCAGCCGGAATCTGCACCAAGAACTTTGATGGTCAACACTGATTCCTGGGGCCGTTCCTGATCAGGGGATAATAGCCTGAACGTACTACAACATATCTCAGTTTCATGACCGGCCAAACACATTCAAAGTAGCACATGGCATCTTCAGAACTGCTGCTGATGCAGAAAATAATCTGTTTGGGAGATCACGAGTCTTTGAGATTTTGGGGAGAAGCCTTGATGGTGAATGATGTTTTCAGAAGAAGGTGATGACATTGGAGTATAGATATGGGAAACAGTTCTAGACACTATAAGCTACCTTAGGGTACAAAATTTGACAGCATAATCTCCTTAGGCAAAAAGTTGAGGAAAAAAAACAAAGATACTTGTTTCGTATTAAGTACATGAAACTTCTATTTATCTATCCGTGTCTATCTGAATACTCAGTTCAGGCATCAGCATTCCGACTCTCACTCTGTCACAACAGCACATGAGCTAAAACCAGCCATGTTATTGTACAACCATGATGACCTCTTCAGCACAACAAAAATTTGAGATGGACGTGAGCTAGATGAGTAGCCACCTACTCAGATTATGCCATAGACTGAAATGTCTCTGAATATCTACTACTACTACTATAGTACTAACCCTTCAGACTTCATTTCCGGGGCGGTGTCTGCCTCTTCACCGACCGGAGCTGCACCGAGTTCTCAAAGCAGTGGTAGAACCCGAAATGCGGAAACCGCTCGTACCATGTCTCCTGAGGGACATGTGTGTCCCAGTGCTCGCCGCCGCTGCTGCGCCCGTACTTATGCACCCATCCAGATCCGTTGTGCTGCTCACCCCAGGTGCGGTTCCACCGGTCCCCATACTTGCCCGCCCACCATGTCTCCCCCTGCTTGATTCCATGGCCGTTCGGGTCAAAGTGCTCATCCCACTTGTCGCCCCACTTGGACCACCCATCGCCCTCTGACCGCTCAGCCCACTTGTCAGTGTACTTGGTGCTTCCACCGCTGCCGTCGTACGTCTCGCCCCACCTGTAGTGCAGAGGAGGGTTGGTGGATTTTTATTTGAGCATGCAACTCATAGTATGAACATGATGCACAAAACACTGAAATTTGTTGTTCCTGAAAGTGGTATAAATCATGATACGAGTGAAAGCTCTTTACCTTTCATGCCAAACATGAGCATGCCCAACATCCAGTGGTGTATTTGGATCCAAGCTGCACCATTTATCAGCCCATTTTTCAGCTTTACCAGTTGAATCATAATGCTCAAACCATTGCTCTTGCCACTGCTCCCCTTTCCCATTTTGTCCCCACTTATCTGCAGTCTTCTCCATATGCATAACCCCACAGGTGTAATCCTGCAACAAATCAAAATAAAATACTCAATCATGTTCTGGTAATGTGTATACTCACTACAATTTACTTTAGTTGTCCCGAGTCACATGTGGATATCTCAAGCCAGATAATCCTAGCAGACATTAATTGACATACTGCAAATACTTTATAAAATAAATTGAATATTTTGCATACAGTGAACAGATAGTTCTACCAAATATGACAGCAATTTACCTGCCACATTGACTCCTTCCAGTATTCCCGCCAAACATTGCCTGCAGCATCACGCCCCGACTTCTCAGAACCCAATTCTTTATGATCAAACCGGTCTGAAGCCTCCCAATACTTGTCTTCCCATTCAACAGCACCGTCAGCACTGACTCCTCTAAGAACGGTCCACTTGCAAACTACACCATCAGGCCTTTGTTCTACACCTGTTTCCTTCCACCACATTGAACCATCAGGACGTATCCCATGGGTTGATTTACCATCACTTTCACTAAGAGCTCTAGCTGCCTCAGCTGCATTCTTCGAGAACTGTTCTTCAAATGTCTCCTTTGCATCGGCAGCTAGATCAGCCTTGGAATCCACATTCTCAGGCTCAGCAAATGACTGGAAGGGAGGAAGAGATCGATCTTCCTTCTTCTCAGAGAAGGCGGTTTCAAAAGGGAGTGATAAATAGTCCGCGGACTGTTCCTTTTCCAACAGATCAGGCTGACGGGAAACAGGATCCACTTTCTTGGACGGCTTCAAACCAATACCGCTTTCGCTAGGTTTACTGCTATCTCGCACTGGTGGTAACCAAGACCAGAAATCTGGACCTGGAGTACCAAGCTTGGAACTTTCCTGCTTGTAAGAAGATGAACCCCCAGATTCTGGTACTGAATGGAACAGATTGCTGATCTCAGAATGAAAGCTTACAATGTAAGGAGTTCGATGTTATTGCAGTAAGTAAAATGTTACCGCTAAGCATACTGCATAAGACAAAAGATAACCTTCATGTTGAACAAACAGGACAATTTTGATGCGATTTGCAACTAGAAATGCCTTGCAAGTGCACAAAACCTATGAGGGGGATTTCTAAGTAGTATATCAGTAGTATAAATATTTTCAATCCAAATCATCCTTCAGAGGAAAGTACATAATTATGGGCAAATTTCTCATGCTGGATGTAAGAAAGATACAACAACAACAACATAGCCTTTTTTCCCAAGCAAGTTGGGGTAGGCTAGAGATGAAACCCGAAAGAAATAAGTTCAAGTTCAGGCACATTGATAGCTAGTCTGGATGTAAGAAAGATAAGACTAACAATTTTGCTATATATATATAGAGGACTAACAGGTGTTGTATTGGTTAGTTAGCAGTTAGCATTACTTGGAGTTTATTTACTTGATACAGTAGCCACAAGTGATTTGAAAAAAGAAAAAGAAAAATCATATTTGATACCAAAATTGTCTAAAGGGTCTCAACTTTCTATATATAGATAGGAATACCAAGCAGTACTGTTCTGGTTAGTTAGAAGTACTTCTAGGCAGCTATATCTGCTTGCCAGTGCACTAAAAATAATCTGAAATAATCAAGAACTTGGCATTGCATTGACAAAAACAAACATAGTTCAAGAAAAATTGTCTCAGAGAAAATAAAATAAAAAAGAGCAGCCATGTTTCATAAAAAGTTGCTTCACCTAGAGGTAACGAACTGTAACAGTGTAAGCGCACTATTAAATTTGGCAAGTATGGCACAAAACAAAATACAGATCCCTAGCATCTGCATGCTATTGTAGCCCTATAATCGAGGAAAACGACAGGATATTCCAACTGCTGCAAGAATTTTCATCCATTATATGCATAGCGACAATCATCAAGATCCCATGCATAGTGACAATCATCAAGATCCCATGCATAGTGACAGTCATCAAGATTCTCCAGTTTCAGCTCAAGTCATCCACCCATACGCATAACAACACCCAGCAACATCACTCAGTTTCAACATTGATTTCATTCGTACTGCTTACTAATAGGCAAGCCTTATCCACTTATATGCATACCAACAATCATCAAGATTCTTCAGTTTCAAATATAGTTATTATATCCACTCATACACATACCGACACACAGCAAGATCATTTGATTTCAACTTTGACTTCATTTATAACACTTGCTAACAGACAATACTCCAAAGTTCCATTCATCTCTCTAGGTCCGTCAACCAATGAACTAATGTGCCTCAAGGTTCAGAAGTACGTGTGGAATCAATGGACAAAAAAGATCACTCATTTTGCCTATTCCAGTTACCATTTTTTTTCCTCAAAAGATTTATACCATATAATGCAGTCGTGATTTATCCAATATATAATGCTTAATAGAGCACCCTTATTAGCAACTCATGATTTCTTTGCACTCTATACCACGCTGACATTAAAAAGGAAGCACCTTTTACGCGTAGTCAGCTAAAATGGATAACGACGAGTAAAAGGAGTGATCTTTAAACCATCTCACGTGCACCCAGTGGAAACCAGTACCTTCCCCCGACTGCGACACCGGCGCCGGCGCCGACGTCGTGGAGCCCCGATCCGATCCCTTCGCGGCGCTGCCCCCAGCCGATCCCACCTTGGCACTCTCCGCCCTCTGCGGCGGTGTCGGGGGCGGGGACGGCGGCGGCGACGAGGCCGGGGCCGGGGCCGGGGCGGGAGGCGGCTCCTTGAGCACGGCTCGCGCGGCGGCGAGCGCGGCCGCGGCGCGGTCGATGACCTGGCGGCGCTGCACGCGGTCGCGCTCCTCCCGCGGCACCCGCAGCAGGTCCTCGAACCGGGCCGTCCGCCTCTCCACGACCTCGACCGGCGGGGCAACGGCCGCCTCCGCCTCGGCGGGGGCGGGCGACTGGAGCCTGCGCGCGAGCTCCGCCGACCGCCGCTCCCGCTCCACCGCCTTCCTCCACATGTCCAGGTACGAGCCCCCGCCGGCGCCGCCGCCGGCGGAGGCGGCCGCGCGGACGCGGGCATTGCGGCGGCGGCCGAGGAGCAGGGAGAGGCGCGGGGCGGCGGCCGGGGACACGGATGCGGCGTGGGATGCCGCCATTGTCTCGGGCTCAGGCTCCGAGTCGTCAAGGAGTGTACCTCGGGCGGTGGTGGGGACTGAGGAGGCCGAGGAGCAGAAGAGTGTGGAGGGGAAGAAAAGGGAGCGGGGCGTGGGCCCGGTCGCTGCTGACGTGGAGCTGAGCAAGTGGAGGAGGCTGTGGTGCGTGTCGCGGCGTCCCACGTGTCATCACATCCAGGTGAAGGAAGCTCTGGACCACTGGAATTGCCCAGATGGGCCGGGCTGCCTGGTTCTTGATGACCTTTTCATGGTTCTTCTTGAAGCTGACCTCTGGCCTTCTTGTCTTCTACTAATCCGGTGTAGGATTCGTTTTTCCTTTATCATTTGTTTCTCCATGTCCCCTGTACGGAGCAGTTCAAATGAAAACGCAAAAAAAAATTAGGTTGAAATGGGAAGAATCAGGTTGTGTATGATCTTATTTGGCAAAACTTACAGAGCAACTTCTAAGCTGAATATAGAAGTTCTGCCAAACTATTTTTCAAAAAAAAAAATCATTCTATGCTAATTCAGTGAAACGGTTCTATAAAATAGACTAAGAGTCTAAGAGCTGGAAAAAATATTTTTTATTCATTTTTCGCACAGGATCTATTTATAATTATAAGTTAATCATAGAGAATCATAAACAATTAATTCTCTCATATGATTAACTCCCATAGAAGTAGGTGAACCTCTACCATAGTTCAAACCCAGATGCTACATCGAGAGCCCTCTCGATCTAAGGCTAAATCGAGAGCCTTTTGTTACTTCTAAAACCATAGGAGAGAGAGTAACTTCACTTTCTTCTCCGGCGACGGGCGGGAGGTGGGCGGGGCGGTCGGCGGCGGGGTCGCCGCCGGCCACGGGTGGCGGCGGAGGCCGGCGGAGTTAGGGTTTTTGGGTTTCTGGGGTTGGGGTTGCTCCATAGCCGGCGGCCTTAGAGGGATGGCCGTGGGCGGCGGCCGGACCGGTGGAGGAGGCGGGTTGTGGGCGGCGAGGCCGGCGGCGATGGCTCCGCTGGCCGGGGTGGTGGTGGACAACCGATGGGCGGTGTCGGCGGCGGGGGCGGAGGCGCACGGGCGAAGGAGGAAGAGAGAAAGGGGGAAAGGGATGGGAGGGGATAGAGGAGGGCGGTCCTCGCCGGCGTCGGGGATGACGCCGGCGAGGCGGAGGATGGTGGCGGCGGGGGCGGAGGTGCGCGGGTGGAGAAGAAGGAGGAGGAGGGGGGAGGGGAGGGGAGGGGGGAGGAGAGGGCGGTCCTCGCCGGCGGGGGCGGAGGGTGGCGGAGGGCGGGACGGGGCAGGGTAGGACAGCGGACGGCAGCGCGGATTGGGCGAGTGGAGGAAGACGATTGGTTTTTTTTTCGCGAGAGGAGGGGCGGGGAGGAGGAATGGATAAGGGGAAGAAGGGGGCTCTCGCTCGACGGTTAAAGGGAGAGTGCTCTCTCCGTAGATGCCTCCTAGTTCAAAATCTCTCTCATTTCTCATGTGGCAATGAGCCCAGAATATATTGAAATGAAGCGGCAGAAGAGTTACCTGTTATATTAAAAAGAAAAGAGATGATCCTAGAATAATATAAGCTCCACCAACATATTTTCCTAGGTCACTACATATATATCTTTCCAGCATTGATTTATCAAATCAGCAACAGGAAAGTCATACCGAAAGCAGAGAATCCCATATGCTGAATGAATATAAGATCATGTAAAAGCCTATCTGTGGCAGTTGTTTGCTAGAACAGATTCCAAAAATATTCAGTGTGCCTGATGTGGGAAAGTACAAGTCTATACCTTCCCCATCAGAGGTCTTTATCCCATTCTCCACAAGATGCAGCCAGTGTGTTACACCGCGATCAAAATGTTACAAGAGAAAAACTCACACGACAAAGCAAGTCAAGAGGATTTTCTGGGGATCTAAGCCCACATTCAACATATCAACATGGATGATTTATTTACCATTTGGAGGTCCAAAGCACAAATTACTTTATTGGCTGAGCCACAGAGGCTGCTTCTATCTACGTATTCCGTCTGGTTGGTAAAAAGTTAGTTATTTTCAGCTGATTCAATAGTGTTTTGTGAAAAAAAAATAAACTGAAATAAGCTGAACGTTGAAAAAAAATGAAAGCAGTAATAATTCTCTAAATCTAAAGAGGAAGAAAGAGAAGAAAAGAAGAGATGGACACCGGCCCGGCCCGGCCCGGCAGCACGCGCTCTTCCCCCTCCCAGCGACCGACGGACGAACCTAGGAACCTTCGTGTCACGGGCGGAGCACGAATATCCCCATCCTTCCAACCGCTTGTCCGGCAGGCGACGACGCGTCCATCGATTCCTTCCTCCACCTCCTCCTTCCCCGGCGACGCATGTCTCCTCCTCCGATCCACACACCCCCGAGAGATTGATCGATCGCCGATCGATCCGGCCCCCGAGCACACGATCCACCCAGCATCCGACCGGCCGCCGGCGCGAGCGCAAGATTCAGATTTGCCCCGGCGCGCGGGAGGGGCCGGAGAAGGAGGGCGAGCCAGGATGGGCGCGTGGATGTCGCGCGTGTGGTTCCTGATGTTCCCGGCGCGGGAGTACAAGCTCGTCGTGGTGGGGCTCGACAACGCGGGCAAGACCACCACGCTCTACAAGCTCCACCTCGGCGAGGCCGTCACCGCCGCGCCCACCATCGGCAGCAACGTCGAGGAGGTCGTCTTCAAGAACCTGCGCTTCGAGGTCAGCTTCCCTCCCTCCTCCCTTGCTCCCCCGTCCGGGCCACAGAGCACGGATATTAGGCTGGGGATTCGCTGCGCGGCTAGCTTGCTCCGCGCCACGGTCGCCGCCGGATCGAGCGACGCGGTAGAGCCGGAGGCGCGTTTGTCCGTTAGGCTTCCTAAGATCTATGCTCTACAGGTCGAGGGGAAAGGTGAAATTTTGCGCCTTTTTTATTAATATTACTTCCCTGTATGTACAATTCCTAGGAAGATTGAGCTTTTCTGAACTGCAGGGAGATTATTCATCGTGTAGGATGAATAATGCAGTACCTGGGATCTGCTTAGCTTGTGTGTCGTTATGATGCCCGTGGTGAATACAGAATGGATCCAACACTTTGTATCGAGTGGTTATGAGTATATGATCTGTTCTCTGGAAACAATTTAGTTCACCTTTTAATCCACTGTGATGGCCAGGAGGTATACACAAAGAGCAACGGTGTTTCTCTGTTTAGTTGTGGGAATTCCAACTTGGTTTCTAGTTTCTGTCCTGGCTCAAGTAGAAAGCTCTTTCTTGTTTCACTAACACATAATATGGTACCCAAAGAAATGAATATAATCATGACATATTTGGTTGGGTAACTCAATGTAGTGAGTTCAACCTCAAGTTCTTAACTAGTGGATTTAATCTCTTTGTTGTTGTTGTTGTTGTTGTTGTACTCATTCAGCCTCCATCTTTGAGGTTTATGGGCTTTGAATAGTTCTGCTATTTCCAGGGGAGGGGATACAGCTCTGGGTAAAGAACAGTTCAATCTGAAATGTTAAACTGATCTTCCTTGTACAGTGTGCTCTAGCAATCAATTGAACTGTATCACAAAGGAGAAAAAAAATAGAATTTTACCCCATGCTTGCTTTAGAAATTTTGAGTCCTCAGGTTACTCTCCAGAAGTTTTAGTTTCCTTTGACAAAAATGTGTATCATAACTCTTTGGTGGCCTGTGCTAAAACTGCTAACAAAATTGTGATTTCTGTAATCATACTTTTAATTGGAGAATTTATTCTGTTGACTGCTTGAGTGCAAAAATAAATTAAAAGAATTGATTCCCGGACATTTGATAACTCATACCAAAGCGACTAGGTATGAGGGGGGAGATGTTAGTCTAGATGGGCAAGTGGTGGTCCAGAAGGATACCTTTCGGTATTTAGGATCGGTGCTACAAAAGTATGGCGACATTGATGAAGATGTTAGGCATAGAATTTCAGCTGGTTGGTTGAAATGGCGGCAAGCTTCTGGCATCCTTTGTGACAAGAGGGTGCCACAAAAGCTAAAAGGCAAATTCTATAGGACAGCAATTCGTCCGGCGATGTTATACGGTGCTGAATGTTGGCCTACAAAAAGGCGACATGTCCAGCAACTGAGTGTAGCAGAGATGCGGATGTTGCGGTGGTTTTGCGGGCACACAAGGAGGGATAGAGTCCGGAACGAAGTTATTCGGGATAGGGTCGGGGTGGCACCAATTGAGGAAAAACTTACCCAGCATCGGCTGAGATGGTTTGGACATGTCCAACGAAGGCCTCCTGAGGCGCCGGTGCGTAATGGGGTTTTTGAGCAGGTCGATAATGTAAAGAGGGGTAGAGGTAGACCTAAACTGATGTGGGATGAGTCGGTTAAGAGAGACCTTAAGGATTGGGATATCTCTAAAGAGATAGCTTTGGATAGGAGCGCTTGGAGACTAGCTATCAATGTGCCTGAACCTTGAACTTATTTCTTTCGGGTTTCATCTCTAGCCTACCCCAACTTACTTGGGGAAAAAAGGCTATGTTGTTGTTGTTGATTCCCGGACATTTGACAACTCATACCAAAGTACCACTTGATGGGTAGTATTTGCACTTTGTAATGGAGACAATCATTTACTTAGTGCTTTCTTGAAGGAAACAAAAACGTCTGTTTTGGCCTTTTGGGCAGTTGCTAAAAGAAGATGCCATAGAATCCTGCAATTTAAATATGCTTGGGACAGGACTTGTGTACAGTATACACTTGCCTCATGGAAAGATATATTTTGCTGCAAGTTGTGTGATTTTGTGAGTGGCGATGTTTATCATGTTACTTATGTAGTATCAACATCTCTTTTTTTTTCATGCTGGAGGTCGAACATATCTTTACCTTTTGTCTCTTAGCAATATCAATGTTACGAGTACTAGCATTGTGTGCGAATCTGCTAGCGGCCTATACAATGTTTCACTTGGAAACAAGCTCATTTTTCCAGTGCTTTGCCTATTATAGGAATTGTATTTCCATATTAGGGTGGTGTCCAAATGATTGCATCCTTAGCTGGAGAATGACCCATGACCCAATACTTTTTTTGGTTTGTGAATGCATTGTTAGTACTAACATTATGCTTGAATGCGCCAGGTGTGGGATCTAGGTGGACAAGAGAGCCTACGAACTTCATGGGCAACATACTACCGAGGAACTCATGCTGTCATCATAGTAATTGACAGCACCGACCGCGCTCGGATCAACATCATCAAGGACGAGCTCTTCCGGTTGCTCCAACACGCAGATCTGGAGGGTGCAGTGGTTCTCGTGTTCGCGAACAAGCAGGACCTCAAGGACGCCATGTCCCCCGCCGAGATCACCGATGCCCTCTCCCTCCACAGCATAAAGAACCATGACTGGCACATCCAGGCCTCGTGCGCCATCACCGGTGAGGGCCTGTACGACGGCCTGGGTTGGATCGCCCAGAAAGTCACTGGCAAGGCGACAGCAAGCTGACGCGGATTGACTGTGTTTCCATGGATTTATTGAAGGTGGCAGGATGGGTTTGTTCTTACTGCCGCCGCCTTTAGTGTTTGTTTTGTTTATGTTGCAAGGCTGCATGAAAACTGTGTCTGTATTCCAACCAATCTGAATATAAAAATTGAAAGGAGCAAATTTGCACGGTGTCAAATATGAGATTTTATCTGATTCTTGTTGTGCAAACACTTCCAGTCCGAGTCTCTGAGAGCTTCATGAATCATGAATCGATTCAGGTTTACAATGATATAAATTTAGTGGTCAAAGAGATTAAAAAAAAGCCTTTCAAGGTGAAATTGCAGCTGACTTGAAACACATACTTATTGTTTTCTGGTATGCTGCACGCTCAACTGGCACCTCACCTGGAGGAAGGTTGTCAAATGTCAACGTTGCCCCTCGTCTGTTCCATCTGGTGCGACACGAGGAGGTCGCTGCAAGTGGTTATCCTTGCGTGGCTAGAATCGTCCGTCAGCAAGCACAACAGAAGCAGGGATCGCCGAATGATTGGCCTGGCTGCTGGATATGGGTGGTAACGAGTATTTTGTTTGCGTTTGAAGCAACTGCAGATTGAAGGTTGATGCATCTGTGTACGAATGAGGGCCAAAAGGGCCTTGCAAATTGTACGCTTAATTATGACGCACCGGCAGTCTGTTCTGATAGGATGTCACCATTTTGGAAGAATGAAGCGTGTCCTAGTAGTTGATTGTTGGATTACAACGTTGAAATTTGTGTTACTGCCATCGAGCAGAATTTAACCAAGCAATATAACGTGAGAGCCGGGGTTAATGAGTGGTAGTTTAGCTACTAGGTCTGGTTACGTGAACTTGTTACTTCCCTTGTGCTCAATACAGAAGAGTTTAGAGTCAGCATGGTCATGGAGGTTAGAAGCTCCTAAAATGATGGATGAACCGTTCAATATTTTTAGGCGAAAACAGCGTGGAAGCGCGCATTCTAAACCAGCATTCAAACTGATATATCATTTGACATCACTGTTACCCTGAGTTATCAAATGTGCATATATATTTATGCCCACCACGATGTCAAAAATTGCAAACCACAGTGAAATCTTGGTATTTATCCTTTCTGTAACAGAGAAATCAGGCCCAGAAACTAATCGCCCTAAATCTGGATAGCAAGCTACAGTCCTTTTTTTAAGAAAAGAGACTATTAATTTCAAGTTTGATACATCGAGGTGATACATCGTTTTGAAATGTTCCCGGCCTCTGCCCTAATGACACACAACCCTACAAAAATTTTGGAATGAATCAATGAATCCAAGCACACTAATAGCTGTCAATTCTAAGACTAGACTGCCACTCATGCGCCCGAGCAAAAAAGTCCTTGGCCACCTGGGCCAAAAAATGCGACGCCGCCACAAGGATGTCCTGCGAAGAAGGCCGTTGTAGGATAGCTCATATTCGTAGCCAATGTGTAGTCGTGAAAATAACCTGCAAGAAAGAATGTTTTTTATTATAAAAAACCACCGCATTTCTGCAACGCCAAACAAACCAGCAGAGGGTTGTAGCACCTACAAGGACAAGTGGTTGGTAAACTTTTGGTATACCATTCAACCAGTTTCCAAATATATTAGATACACTACTTGGTTTAGGCAAACCCCAAGCGGCGTAGACCAAGACCTATACCAACCGTGTAAAGCGGCAATCAAAGAAAAGATGTTGTATTGTCTCATCTTCATGACAAAAGCAGCATTGTTGGCTCCCTTGCCAATTACGTCTTGTTAGGTTGTCTTTTGTAAGTATGATTCCCCGTTTTAGGTACCATAGAAAACTCTTGATCTTGAGTGGGATTTTAGGATTTTAAGTTTCCATATCTTTTTGTTTGTATTTGGGATGTTCTGACGTATTAGTCTAAGGTAATGTGATTTTACTGTAAAAGCACCTGCCTGGTCCAGATTCCATTAGAATTCATTCCGTTCGTGATTAAGTGTAATGTTAAATAGGCGTGCAGTAAGATTATTCCACATTACTAATTTGCTGCCAATTAGATCTCTTCGCCAAGATAGATTGGGGGTACCTGAACTCACTACCTCAGCCACCGTATCCTGTTTTTTGCGAACAATGTTATAAAGTTGTGGGTATTGTTCGCGAAGGGATCTATTACCTAACCATGCGTCTTCCCAAAATCTTATCTGAGACCCCATCCTTAATGATGAAGGTGCCGAATTTTAATAAGTTTGCTTTGACCTTCATTAGGCTTGCCCAGAAATGTGAATCCCCACTCTTCCATTGGACTTGCTTGTACTAAAGGTTTATTCCCTAAGTACTTATTACGTAGGATTTGCTGCCAAGTACTGTCGGGTACCGTGATCAGGGGCACCCTAACCAGGGGACCAAATCGCCCTCAAAGCGTAAAACATGTGTTAAACAATCAGGCCCACGAAGGCTTGCGTCTCCTTCTGATCTGAAGGAAAGGAAAGGACTCAAAGAGGCCCAATCGTCGCTCGGCCCATGGCTCAGCTCCACAGTACAGCCCATTCGAACCCCCCTCGAACCAGCGGAGCAATCTCCGCTTCGCTCGAGGCTCCCCCACCGGAACCCTTGATAGTACACTATTGACGGTTGTTAAGTGTGAAATATGACCGTCAACTATACTCATTTAAGAAGGAAAACTATACCTCTTACTCGCATATTTGTATCACTAACCTAGCTCCACAGTTGTTTTCGAGAATTTATAATTTCAGGAGCACAAGTCCGGAATAAGACGAAAACACGACGAATACGCAGATAGAAGTCACAGACGATCATGTTCTGCGTAACATGAGCAAAGGAGGCCCACAAACTAGACCAAACCGACCAACCAAGCCCCGGCACCGACCATCTGACATCAGGACCCATAGAGCAGTGAACCAGCAAAGGTTGGTGGTGGCCAGTGGCGCCAAGGGGGGGTTGGCCGACCCCCTATGGAAGTTTTTCTCGCTGAGTTTTGGCGGGAAGACTAATCCTATCCTCTCAATAGTGGTTTGGCATGTTTCCATACGAAGAGATGGCGGGAACCGACCTCTCAAGCTATAAAAGGGGCCTCCCACCACTCTCTCAACACACACCACTTGGAAACCTCTCTCTCTACACTCTCTTGTGACTTGTACTCCTTAGGGTAGTGGAGCTAGGCTAGTACTTCATCTCTTAGCGAATCCAGTCGTCATCGGGGTCGGCGAGCAATCCTCGGCCTCTGGTATGGCTTTGTATTCCGACTTTCTTTATGCTAATCATTCAGAGTTCGTTCTTGGTTATCTTGCTATGTTCGTAGCTTGCTTAGCCTTGATCAATGTTTATCCAAGTTATAGTAGTTGCATGCTTAGATCAGATGATCTGGGTAAGGATATCGGTTCGTTGTGCTTTCGGGCTTGCCTTAGCATCTTACCTGTCCATCCGAAGGGTGGGGGACTCGAGGGTGCTAGGGTAGTGACCTCATATGCGGGCATGGTGCCCGGGTATGCGGGATCCTTTGGATATGACGGTGCTCCACGGTGTGACTGGGGTAGACCACAGGTGGTGACAGCCCTGTCGGTCCGCCGAGAAGCTGCTTCTCGGTTAGTGTACTCCCCGACGTTCGGGTACTGTATAGGAGTTCATGCAAAGATGAAACGGGACTGGATGTTCTCCAGTGCAGGTCATTCTCCCCGATGTCCCTAATTTCCCGGCACCTGCAGCTCTAAGCAACGCAGCTAACATAACTTATCTGCTAACATGATTAGTATAACAGGAATCTTTGTCTACGCTCCCACTAACCTTAGGATTGCTTGTTTATTCTTTATTCATGAGAGTTGGCTGTTCTGTGTGTGTCACATTACCCCTGATTATCCTTATCATTTATCACTTACCCCTGTATAGTCAGTGGTCTTCATCTTGCTCATACGTGTCATGGTTATGTAACTAAGTAAATACACTTTACACAACCTAGCCATCCCTTGGGAAAATATAAATAACGATACCCTCAATACATCCAGGTGAAATGCTACAACGGTATATCCGTGCGCTTGCGGATCCTTCTGTAAACATTAAGACATACCACACGACATCTTCGAGGTGCCGTTGCTAGGAACTAACCACTCCTAGTGATGACGCTAAGAAATGCCAACACACACTGCACCTCCGCTTCGCTCGAGGGTAGCGAACCTACCCTCGGGAAAGCAAACTAACTCCGCCTCGCTCGAGGGTAGCGAACCTACCCTTGGGAGAGTAGATCAACTCTGCTTTGCTCGAGGCCATGCCTCGGCAGAAAGGACTAGTGACCATTTGCTCACACGCCCATCGTACGGAGGCATTAAATGCCAACAACTCCACCGCAACACTCGGGTCAGACGGCGTCAGGCCGCCATGCTGCACAGCAGTGGCGACCGAAATCCCATCTGCCAACTCCGGTCACTGCTCAGTCATCCCCGCACTGTAGCGCCACTGTAGGAGCCTGCGGCGCCCTGTGCAAGATGTGCCTGGCACTGTTATCACCACTGTGCTGCCAACTCCCCGTACTCCCCTCGTACTTTCCCCACTGCAGAACCCTCAATCGACGTGGGCGCGACCCTCGAACATGGCCCGGGCCTCGACCGGAGTAAGACCCCCGCCTGCAGGACCCTCGAGATGCCGCCACGTCGAGCACAGAGGATGGTACCCTCCACAGTAACCGCCATGACGCCTGCAGGAATCACAAAGACGCCAGCGCGATCTCCGCAAGCTCAGGACATCGCCCAGGACAACCGCCACGCCCGGCGCCTCACCCTCCAGTGCGACACAGTGTACTTTCTACAGTAGGAATCTGTTGTGCACCCTCGATTCGGGGAGAAGACGACGACTCCTTCCCCCTCCCGTACATGTACTCCGCCCCTCCTTATGTCTATAAAAGGGGGGCGCGGACTCTATCTTCTCCATCTCCTCTCGCTCTCTCACACACACCCGCTCTCCGGAGCACGATATTGGCACTCGCCTCAATCACTTAGCAGAGACTTGGGAGCTTCCCTCCCTCTCTCGCCTCGCCTGTACCCCCCACTACAGGCACCCCCGATGCAAGATAATACAGCACCCTCGCGCACCCCTGCTGGACGTACTGCCCCGAGGCCGGAACCAGGATAAACCTGCGCGTTACTGTGTTGCCTCTTGCATCAGCCATCCAGGGAGGGGAACCACGCAGCATCTTACTAGTTGGTGCCGGACCGCCGGGTCTGGACACCGACAGTTGGCCCGCCAGGTAGGGGATAACGCGCTGCGTGACGTCTTGTCTTCATTCTCTCTTGTTCCCTGGATGGCGAACGAGCCACGCCCGCTCCCGGCGGGCACGATGCTTCGGTTCGGGAGCCTCGATTTCGTCGCAACTGGCAACGGTTACGACATGGAGCTTCTCCTGGCCAAGGCCAACCTCAGCACTCCGACACCACCTCCCCAGCACAGGAGGTGCTCGGGCCAGCATGCGCGGCAAGCACGCATGGAGCGGCGAAGGGCGGCTCGCCTCAGCTCCCCCTCGTGGGTTGAGACTGGCGTGTCGCACCCCGGTGCCGCGGCGAATGGCGTTACCACTTCTTCACTACCACCAAGTGCAGCTCTGGAGCCTCCCAAGGAGGGCGTGACTGCGCCGTTGCCCTTTCCCTTTGGGATGCGCAACACGGCTGCGACGTACGCTTCGTCGGTTAGCACCAAAATGAGCGCGTACGAGGATCTGTCAGGTCATCATCTCATCTCGATTTGCAACCTCATCGCGTCGTCGCCCGACGATTCCTACCCCGACACGACTGACGACATAAACTTCTTCATGGACAACTTCACGGCCTCGGAGTGGGACTACTCTGGGGTCCGTGACCTCGACGCTTTCCGGTCGTTCCAACTTGCGGCGGCGTACTATCTTGCCTGCTCCGAAGACTCCAACGAGGGGGATTACGATCCTACTCGGGAGTGCTTCATGGTCGGGCTGGTAGATGGCGCCGTCGGGGAAGCATCGGGTGAAGGCGGAAACAACGAGGAGCCCCCACCAGCCAACCAAGCAGTGGTGCCGGTCGCAACTCCAGCTGCCTCGTCAAGCTCGGTGGCGCGATAGGCATAGCTGGCGCAACTCAAAGAGCTCGAGACCAGGCTCGATGAGGAGCGTCGGAGACCCGACTTCTGCGTACCGTGCTCAAGCAGGAACGCACCGCGCGTGGTGCGCGAGCTCAGGCGGCAAGGCACGTCGCCCGGGAGCGGATCCTGGCCGACGTCAACGTCGACAACCCGCTGGACCTAAAGGGAGCCAGCCAAAAGCTCGTCGCGGCGGCTTACCTACTTCAAGCCATGCCCGAGCCCTCAACGACAAAGGGACGCAACCTGCGCAACGAGGTGCAGGTGCTCATCGAGCAAGCTGCGGTGCAGCAGGCTGAAAGCTCCGCGTCTTGAATGCGCTCGGCGGCATCGGGAAAGGCCGATGAGACCGCACGTCAGGACCACGAGGCCTCGGTGCTCATTCCACAAGGAGGAAAGGGTAAGGCAGCTACAACTGACGATGCAAAAGCACCCTCGGTGCATGACCGCATCAAGAGACCTCCTGTGAAGGAGCGCCTCCGCGATCCACGCGGGCACCCCGACAATGGCGACAACCGCAACATGATAGGGGACCCCGACAAGAAGTATGCCCCTCGACGGGGAGGACGGATTGACCCCGAGCATGATAGGGGACCGTCACCGGAGCCCCCGGGCACCCGTGTGTTCAGTCGGGATATTCGTACTGCTCCCTTTTCCCCGCGCTTCCGTCAACCCACCACCCTCGTCAAGTACTCGGGAGAGACTGATCCAGCGGTACTTCACTTCCGGCGAGGAGGCAGTCGGTGCCATCTTCGACAACAAGACGAGCAAGCGCAAGGAAGACGCGCCCGTGGAGGGCAGCAACAGCAAGACCAAGACCTCCGCCAAGAAGCAGAAGCGGGGGAAGAAAGGGAAGATGCCGGTCCCACCAAACCAGCGTGGACAGGGGCAAGCAGAGGACTCCGACGAGGCCTTCGTCGCTTCCCCAGATCGCAAGGGCCCTCGAGGCCCCCCTCGAGGCGGTGGCGGCCAGTTCGATGACATGCTCAAGAAGTCATACCCTTACCACAAGGGCTCGGTCAATCACACCCTCGAGCAGTGTGAGATGCTCCGCAAGTATTACAACCGCGTCGCGCATCGCGACGAGGACAAGAAGAAGGATGCGGGCGACAAGGGTGGAGACAGCGAGTTCCCCTTGGTGGAAAACACCTTCTTCATCTTTGGAGTGCCGACGGCGAACATGACCTCTCGGCAGCGCAAGCGCGAGCGCCGGGAAGTCTTCTCCGTCACCAAGGCCATGCCGTCCTACCTCGACTGGTCAGAGGACACCACCTCCTTCGGCCGCAAGGACCACCCCAACTACGTACCAAACCCAGGATAGTATCCACTCGTTGTGGATCCCATCATCGGCAACACTCGCTTCTCCAAGGGGCTCATGGACGGAGGTAGCAGCCTCAACATCATGTACGGACACACCTTGGAGCTCATGGGGATCAGCTTGGACAAGCTCCACCCCAGCAAGTCGCCGTTCCACGGCGTTGCGCTGGGGATGCGAGTCTAGCCCCTCGGCCAGATCGACCTGTCCGTCTGCTTCGGCACGGCGGCCAACTTTCGCAAGGAAGTGCTCACTTTCGAGGTGGTGGAGTTCTGGGGGGCATACCATGCCATCCATGGGCGTCCATGCTATGCCAAGTTCATGGCGATCCCCAACTACACCTACCTCAAAATGAAGATGCCGGACCCGAAGGGTGTCATCACCATCGGCTCCTCGTTCGAGCACGCCTACGAGTGCGACATTGAGTGCGTCGAGCACTCTGAAGCTCTGGCACTGGATGAGGCCCTCGCCGTGCAGCTGCAATGGATGGCCGAGGAGGCCGTGGACTCCAAGCAGCGGTACGCGGGCAACTTCGAGCTTGCCGAAGGCACCAAGAACGTCCCCCTCGACCCAAAGACCCCTGACGGCAAGGCGTTGAAGATCAGCGCTACCCTTGACAGCAAATAGGAAGTGGTGCTCATCGACTTTCTCTGCACCAACGCTGACATCTTCACGTGGAGCCCCTCGGACACGCTTGGCATCCCGAGGGAGGTCGTCGAGCACTCCCTTGATATCCTGCCGAACTCCAAGCCGGTCAAGCAACGCATGCGACGCTTCGACGAGCTCAAGCGACGGGCGATCGGCGAGGAGGTGCACAAGCTTTTGGAGGCCGGATTCATCAAGGAGGTATTCCATCCCGAGTGGCTAGCTAATCTTGTACTAGTTAAGAAAAAGAGTGGGAAATGGAGGATGTGTGTAGACTATACTAGTTTAAACAAAGCATGTCCTAAAGTTCCCTTTCCTTTGCCACGAATTGATCAAATCGTTTATTCAACCATGGGATGCGAACTTTTATCCTTTCTTGATGCATATTCCGGTTATCATCAAATCAAAATGAAAGAGTCTGACTAGCTCGCGACTTCTTTTATTACCCCTTTCGGCATGTACTGCTACGTCACGATGCCCTTTGGCCATAGAAAGGCCGGAGCCACATACCAGCGATGTATGCTCCACGTGTTTAGAGACCACATTGGGTGCACCGTAGAGGCATATGTCAACGACAACATCATGAAATCCAGGAAGGCGGACGACCTGGTAGCCGATCTCAGAATCGTGTTCGATTGCCTCAGTGCTAAGGGGGTGAAACTCAACCCCGAGAAGTGCGTGTTCGGAGTCCCTCGAGGCATGCTCTTTGGCTTCATTGTCTCCCAGCGGGGCATTAAGCCCAACCCTGAGAAAGTCTCGGCCATCACTAGGATGGGACCGATCCGAGACCTAAAGGGGGTGCAGAAGGTCATGGGTTGCCTAGCAGCCCTTAGCCGATTCATCTCACGCATCGGTGAGAAAGGCTTGCCTCTGTACCGACTCCTAAGGAAATCCGAACGCTTCTCGTGGACCCCCGAGGCCTAGGAAGCCCTCGACAAACTCAAGGCATCACTCACAAGCGCTCCAATCCTAACGCCACCGACGGACGGCGAGCCCCTCTATCTATACGTGGCAGCCACGACTCAGGTCGTCAGCGCAGCCATCATTGTAGAACGACAGGAGGAGGGACACGCTCTACCCGTCCAAAGGCCGGTGTACTTCATCAGTGAAGTGTTATCTGAAACCAAGACACGATATCCACATATCCAGAAGCAGCTCTACGTAGTGATCTTGGCTCGGTGCAAGCTGCGTCACTACTTCGAGACCCACTCCATCCCCGTGGTCTCGTCTTTCCCCCTCGGGGAGATAGTCCACAACCGGGAAGTCACAGGTAGGATAGCCAAGTGGTCAGTGGAACTGATGGGAGAGACTCTCACCTACGCCCCTCGCAAGGCAGTCAAATCCCAGATCTTGGCGGACTTCATTGCTGAGTGGACCGACACTCAGCTGCCCCCACCCCAGATTCAAGCGGAATGCTGGCCATGTACTTCGACGGGTCGGTGATGAAGACTGGCGCAGGCACGGGCCTGCTTTTTGTCTCACCCCTCGGAGAGCACATGCGCTACGTGGTATGGTTGCACTTCCTCGCGTCCAACAACATGGCGGAATACGAGGCCCTCCTCAGCGGCCTCTACATCGCCATCGAGCTCGGCATCAAGCGCCTTGAAGTTCAGGGAGCCTCCCAGCTCATTATCGACAGGTGATGAAGGAAGCCAGCTGCCATAATGAAAAGATGGAGGCGTACTGCAACGCAGTGCGTCGTCTCGAGGACAAGTTCGACAGGCTTGAGCTTAATCACATCGCGCGCAAGTACAACGATGAAGTGGATGAACTGGCCAAGATCGCATCTGGGCGGACCGCCGTTCCCCCGAACGTCTTCGCCCATGACCTCGCCAAGCCATTCGTCGACTTCAAGAGCCCTGCGGAAGCCATCGGAGTGGCACCCGAACCCTCGGGGGCTGCGACCACTAAGCCATCGACCAAGGACCCCTCGACGAAGGAGCCCGAGGCCATGGACACTAACATCGAGACCACCTCGATGGATGAGGCTGAAGCAATGGAGATCGACGAGGCCCCGCCTCCAAGAGATTGGCATACCCAGTATCTCGACTGGATGATCCGAGGGGTCCTACCCTCGGACCACGCTCAGGCGCAGCGCGTCGCTAGGCGGGCCAAGTCCTTCGTCTTGATCGATGATGAACTGTATAAGCGCAGTCTCTCGGGCGTCCTACAACGATGCATCCCTATCCCCGAGGGCAAGGAGCTAATCCGAGATATCCATGCTGGCATTTGCGGTCACCACGCTGCACTACGCACCCTCGTGGGCAATGCATTTCGGCAGGGCTTCTACTGGCCCACCGCGGTCGCCGACGCCACCGACGTCGTGCGGACCTACGAGGGCTGCCAGTTTTACGCCCGGAAGACACACCTCCCGGCTCACGCTCTGCAGACCATCCCTATCACATGGCCGTTTGTCGTGTGGGGATTGAACCTTGTTGGCCCATTGCAGAAGGTGCCCGGGGGCTTCACCCAATTGTTGGTAGCAATCGACAAGTTCTCCAAGTGGATCGGGCTCGACCCATTGGCAAGATCAAATCTGAGCAAGTTGTGCTGTTCTTTCCCGACATAGTCTTCAGGTTTGGAGTCCCGAATTCGATCATCACCGACAATGGCACCCAGTTCACGGGCAAGAAGTTACTGGCGTTCTGTGACAACTACCACATACGCGTGGATTGGTCTGCAGTGGCGCACCCATAGACGAACGGCCAGGTGGAGCGTGCCAATAGTATGATCCTGCAAGGCCTCAAGCCAAGGATCTTCAACAAGTTGAATAAGTTCGGCCGAAGGTGGCTCGCAGAGCTACCCTCGGTTATCTAGAGCCTGAGGACGACCCCAAGCAGAGCCACGGGCTTCACCCCATTCTTCCTCGTCTATGGCGCAGAGGCCATACTCCCCATAGACTTGGAGTATGGGTCGTCGAGGCTCAAGGCCTACCAAGAGCAGCAGAACCAGCAAGCCCACGAAGACTCGTTAGACCAAGTGGACAAGGCTCGAGACGTGGCGCTCCTACACTCAGCACGTTATCAGCAATCCCTGCGAAGATACCAAGCGAAGAGAATTCGGCGCCGAGACCACAACAAAGGGGACCTGGTGCTGAGGCTTTGACAGGACAACAGAGGACGCCACAAGGTCTCACCGCCATGGAAAGGCCTGTACATCGTCGCTGAAGTACTCAAGCCTGGCACGTACAAACTAGCTAACGAAAATGGCGAAGTCTTCACCAACGCTTGGAATATTCAGCAGCTACGTCGCTTCTATCCTTAAAATTCCAAGCTATTTGTACATAGTTTGTACTTGTATCTCAAATTTCCCGAAGCAATAAAGAGTATGCTTTACTTATTTATTTTTGGGAACCTTCCGAACCCTCGTGGGATCGGACGCGCACGAACACTGAGGTAGGCTCGGCTTTACCCTCGGCAAAGCCAAGCCTCTCTCGGGGGCTACTAAGGGGGAACCCCCGAACGTCCCCAAAATCGCCAACGTTTTTTTCGAAAAATTTCCGTACCTAAGTTTCTTGTATACTCAGAAAGGCCGACGCACGGCATAAACGACCGTGGAACGGGATCGGCCTAGCCGCGGGACCGCCTACGCCTCTGGGATACGGCATCCCCACTCACCTCCCTACACCTAAGTTGCTTATGAACGTAAACTCCCTCGCTGAGACCTATCTAAGGCACATACGAGAACATAGAAATTAAAGTAAAGAAAACGTGGGCTCGAATCCACAAGGCCTCGATCAGCCACACTGTCAATATACATTAACTAGTTTTCTCACTCGGAAATAGTTACGACAAAATACTGACTCATTTACATGGGCTCCGAGGCCCAGACTTCCTACAGGTTGCCCTCTTCCCCCTGTGGATCTTCTGCGACGTCGTCTTCGGCAAAGAGGGGGAGGTCATCCTCAAGTTTCTTGGACAAGGCGGCGGCGAAGCCCTCAACGGCGGCGTCGACCTCATTCCTAGCAGCCGCTGCGGCATCCCCGACGACGCCGGGCGTGACGACGTACCCCGACGACACCAGCTTGAGGTCCATGTCGTAGTGCGTCGACACCACGGCGAGGGTCCGCTGAACGCCGAGGTGGAAGGCGCTTTTGATACGCTCGGCCACCCAACCGCCCAGCGATCGCAGGCGGCTGGCCACCGAGCTACTAGATGAGGCTCCCTCCCCCTCGAGCTCCTGGCACACGGCCACGGCGGTTTGCTCCAGGTCTACGCACTCGGCATGTGCCGTTGTAAGCACGACCTCGACAGCTTGCTTCGCCGCGGTCTCATCCACCACCGCTTTCTTCAGCTCTGGGCAGAAGAACGAAGATAAGTTGCGGCAAAATAGAATCAACTTAAATGAAATCTCGGATACTTACCCGCGATCGACCCTTGCGCCTCCTCCAGCTTGGCCTGTGCGGCTTCCTGGAGCGTGGAGAAGGAGGTCTCCTTCTCCTTGAGGGCGGCCTCTGCGTTCTGAACGGCCACCTCCTTCTCCCCGAGGGCTGCGTCCTTATCCACAAGGGTTGCGGTGAGCGCGGTGATGGCCACTTTCTCGCATTGGAGCTTAGCTTCCTTGCCCTGGAGCTCGGCCTCCTTGCGCTGGAGCTCGGCCTCCTTCGCCTCGTGTGCCTGATCCCTCTGCTCAAGTGCCGCTCTAGCTTGCCGCAGCTCGGCCTCATGCGCCTCGGCCTCCTGGGCCTTCTAGTCAGCTGCGGCTCGCTGCGCGTTGCTCTCGCTGTTGGCTCGGGCCAGTTCGCGCTCCAGCCCGCAGATCCGTACCTCCAAGGGTGTCACATGGTCGGCCCGGGCGTTAGCCTCGTTCAGCTGCGTGACCAAGGTGGCATTGTACGAATCAAGCCAATGCACCCTGGAGTACAGCCGCGCCAGCCTATCACTCTTGTCCCGCGACATGGACAGCAGCTGCTGCAGACAAGGAAACATGAGTGGAAATTATGCTCATAAAATCGGAAATATGCAAACAGAACACTTACGCTGCTGACATTGAGGTTCGCTCGCGAAAAAAGATTTAGAGCCCGGGAGAGGTTCTCCTCAATCTGGCCCCCGATGGCCATGTGATCTCGCCAGGTGTCACCCTCCTCCCTCTCGGCGTGGGTAAAATCCGAGGGGATAATGTGCGCTCACCAGGCGTCATCTTCTTCCCGCTCGACGTGGGCAAAATTCGAGGGGACCCCAGACTGAACAATCACATAATCAGCCCTGTGACCGTGCCCCTCGGACGTCCCTGTGCCGAACGCACCCTCGGAGGCCGAGACAAACTCGGCGATCCGAGCGGCGGCGCTAGCAGCGGTGGCCGGGTCGATATCCTCCAACTCCCCGTACTCCACGCTCAGCGGCAGCTCCACCATGGGCACCACAGTTTTCCGGCGCCGTCTGCGCCGTCGCCGCCGCAGCGGCACCCTCGTCCCCGGCCCCTACGGACCCTAGGGCGAGGGTCTCTCCTACCACTAGCGCCGTTGGTGCCGTCGCCACTGCCGTGGCACCCTCGACCCCAGCCCTCAGGGGCCCGGGGGCGAGGGACTCTCCCTCTTCACGGCTGGCGGGGCGCTCCTGCGCATTCCCACCAGTCCCTCCTCCTCCTGCTTCCGGCTGGGCGGCGTCGCCCGCTCCGCCCAGGCCGGCTTCGTCCCCGGCATCCGGCCGGCAGCTTTATCTGCGTCGCTTCAGCCGGGCTCGACTTCGACATCCGGCCGGGCGGCGTTCCCCGCACTGCCCCGGCCGGCCTCCTCCTCGGCGTCGGCCCGAGTGGCCGCCGCAGCGTCGCTCCGACCGACGTCATTCCTGCTCCCCTACGCTCGGGTCTGCTGGGCCGATAGGGCCCCCCAAGCCATCGCCTCTCGGAGCTTCACAGCCTCAACCTCCAAGACCTGGTCCCCTCCGGTCGGGGGCTGTGGCGCTGAATGCGGCGTCGCACTGGCCCCAATCTTAAGGGCCTTGGTCGGCGCAAGGCGGACCGGACCCCTGGTAGTCGCCCTGTGGCAGGACAAAGGGGGAGAGAACGCCGGAGTCAGCAAGACTGAGAAATCAAACGAACAAGTACGAAAAATGGAATCAAAACCACTTACTTTGACAGGGAACTCAGGCTACGCTTGCCAGTGCCGCTCCTCTGGGCCCGCGGTACACCGACTCCTCCTGATGACTGGCCAGAGGCCATCGCCCCCAAGCTGGCCTGAACCCTCGAGGCTGTCCACCCGGGCGTTTCCACGCTTGCCGCGGACCCCCCCGCCGCCCATCGACGCCGCGGGCGCAGGTGTCTGCCTGCCCGTCGCCGGCGAGGGCAACCTCTGCCCCGCCGCAGGCGCGGGTAACCTTCGCCCCGTCGCCGACACGGGCGACCTCTGCCCCACCGCCGGCTTGGGTGATCTCCGCTACGCCCTTGCTACGGGCGCCACCACAAGTGTTGCTGGCGCGAGCCTCCTCTCGCCCAGCGCCATCGTCGATGCCTCGCCGCCGGCCCCTCGCTGGGCTGGTGTGGGACTTGCACCCATCACCGCCTCGAAGTCATCAGACTCCGAAAAATCGACCCCACCGATCGAGGAATCTTCCTCCTCGGTGGACTCAGGCATGGGCGGCGGCGGGAGGCCCTCCCTCCTCGCTCTGGCGCACGCCTTCTTGTGCTCCTCTCTCTCTCTCTCTCTCTCTCTCTCTCTCTCTCTCTCTCTTCCTGGCGGCCTTCACCTTCGCCTCGTCTTTCCTCTTCTTCACCACCTTTGCGTGCAGGCGGTTTGTTTCGCGAGCCTCGGGAAGCGAGGGTTTCGAGACATAGCCTTTACGGCTTAGTCCCTACGAGCACGACCAAATCAGGGGCAAGAAGTAGGGGAAGAAACAGTACGGAATCGACAATAATCGAAAGCCAGACTCACCAGACTGATGTACCACTTCTCGGGGCGCATCTTGGTCCCCCAGAGATCCTCGGGGTTGGAGGGGAACCGCGTCACCGCGCTCTTCGCCCTCTGGGCAGTGGCATCAAGGGGGAGTAGCACGCTCGACATCCTCGAACCTCGGCCGCGGCCACGGGGGTAAGCTCGAAGATTGGCAGCCTCCTCTCCATGAGAGGAATCACCCTCTGCCGATGGAAGTTCGTAATAACGGCGGCCGCCGTCAGCTCCTTCTTCACCAGGTACTGCACCGCGTTGGTGAACACATCGAGCCTGGCCTGCTGCTTTGGGGGCGACACCCCCCAACCCCACGAGTCCGGCTTCTCCCGGAGCACCTTGTTGGTGAATGCCGGGAGCCGCTCGTCGTCGTTGCGCAGGTAGAACCACCCTCGGGTCAACCCGGCGTTGTTCGTGGTCATCTTGCTGGGGATGTACATATGCACCCTCTGCCTGCGCACGTGGAGCATAAGGCCACCAGCACGAGCGTATCTCCTCGGCTGGCCCTGGACAGTGTCGGCGTAGAGCTCGCCGCGGAACAAATGGATCCACAGGTCCCAGTGCACCTCCACCCCCAGGTAGCCCTCGCAGAGGGCGACGAAGACTGCTGCCTACGAGATGGAGTTGGGGACGAAGTTATGTAGCTCCACCCCGTAGTGGTCGCAGAGCGCGCGGACGAACCTGCCGGCAGGGACACTGAACACCCGCTCATGGAGCCGCACGAGGCTCACGATGTAGCCACTCGGGGGGCTTCAGCTCGCTCTCCTCCGCCCGCGGAGGGATCCACACCGGCCACGACGGGTCGGTGTTCGGTGGCAGGAGCCCGTCGTCGACCAGCCCCTGCAAGACCGCCTCGGTGGCAGAGGACTTTCCCCATGGCAGCAGCTCCTCGTACTGCACCTTCACTCCGGATCGACGGGGGACGCAGGGAACAGGCTCGAACGAAGGCTAAGGTGCGCTCACTCCTCTCTTCTTCCTCCTCTCGCTTTTTGGCTCTGGGCTCTGGATGCAGGGGAGGCGAAGAAGGCTGAGGAGGCGAAAGCAAATGGCCAGGTGAGCCGAACGAATCCCCCCTCTCTCACTTTTATTCACCGCAGAGGCCCCAAATCTACCGCATTAAATGCGGGAGATTTCGCAGCCACCGACAGCTGGGCCCACGCCCGCGGAGACCCCCACGCGCAAACGCAACAATAATCGTGGTGCGGTAACCGACGTGGGCGGCGGCACTGTAGCGCTGTCTCATCAGCCAGCCACCACCCACGCCTCTCCACCTACCCGAGACGACCGCTTGAAAAGGCGTGCCCGCACCGCACCGCACGCGCCAAGCCACGTCGCCCACGACCAGCGGAAGACCCACACGTGCGACCGGCGACTCCGCGCCGTTTGTAAACCGTGACGAAATATTCCCTTCGGGGGCTCTTTACCCTCGAAGGAACTTTATTCTGAGGCCTTACTGACTAGGGGTTCGAAGCCTGGCCCGCCGAGGGTTCGACAGGCGGCCCAGATCGCCAGAGTCAGGGACTGCACGGATGTGCCATATAAGCTATCCTCAAATGCAGTGTTCAAGGCCAGTCGAGGGTGCCTAGCAGGGGGATCCCGTCGAGGGAGAGCATCGAGCCCTCAGGCCCTATCGAATGGGTCTGAGCCCCGCCTAACAAACCTTTGTGAGCGCTCTATGTGACGTGTCCACGGACCACAAGCCGACCCCTATCGAACGGGGCACGGACGTCCACTTGACCCACCCGCTAACAGCTCACTGAAGCAACCATGGCTCGCGGCCCAGGCATGGGTAGCATGGCACGCTTCACCCCTCCTCCCTGTGGAAGGGCGACGAGGGTCGTAACGAAAGGTTGAGGGTTCCCTGAACGCTTTCATGCAGGCCAGGGCTCGGGGGCTCCTCGCACGCCGCGGTTCAGGCCGCACCCTCAAATGAGTCCGCTACCGTCGATTGTGACATCCTACGTGTCGAACAAACCTCCCGCGCTTACACGCGCCTGCCGGATCGATCAATAAAATTGTGGGCCACCGTACCAGCACGGGAAACACCGACGCCGGTTGAAAGAAATGCTGATGCCGGCTGAAAAAGAAGCATGGCAATTGCCGCACCGAATCGACCATGCAAAGCGATGTTTATAGCCCTTGGACGAGAGCGAGCACTCCTCCATGGCCTCGGGGGCTACACCCACGGGTGCGCTGACGCACCCCCGCGGAGGAAACTTCACGCATCCGAGGATCGGACTCCACCGCAAGCATCTGACTCTTCACCTCACTCCTACCTGGCTCCGCAAAGCCAACCCGAACCTTCCCGACAGTGCGGAAGGGATGCCCCCAGCGGCAACACCATGGTGCTCGAGGTAACTATGATCTGCGCAGACAACTCAGAGTGGCCTTACCACCGATTCTCTGTCGGTGAACTCCGATCTTGAACTAATCTTCTCTAGCAACACCCAAGTCACGCCCTCGGGGATCAAGCCTCTGCAGGGCTGATGCTCACCCCAACAGAGGCTCGGGGACTACTGTCGGGTACCGTGATCAGGGGCACCCTAACTAGGGGACCAAATCACCCTCAAAGCGCAAAACATGTGTTAAGCAATCAGGCCCATGAAGGCATGCATCTCCTTCCGATCTGAAGGAAAGGAAAGGACTCAAAGAGTCCCAATCCTTGCTCGGCCCATGGCTCAGCTCCACAGTACAACCCATTCGAACCCCCCTCGAACCCGCAGAGCAATCTCCGCTTCGCTCGAGGCTCCCCCGCCGGAACCCTCGACAGCACACCGCACCTCCGCTTCGCTCGAGGGTAGTAAACCTACCCTCGGGAAAGCAAACCAACTCCGCCTCGCTCGAGGGTAGCGAACCTACCCTCGGGAGAGTGGATCAACTCCGCTTCGCTCGAGGCCACCCCTCGGCAGAAAGGACTAGTGACCATTTGCTCACACGCCCATCGTACGGAGGCATTAAATGCCAACAACTCCACCACAACACTCGGGTCGGACGGCGTCAGGCCGCCATGGTGCATAGCAGTGGCGACCGAAATTCCATCCGCCAACTCCAGTCACTGCTCAGCCATCACCGCCACTGTGGTGCCACTGTGGGAGCCTGCGGCGCCCTATGCAAGACGTGCCCGGCACTGTTATCACCACTGTGCTGCCAACTCCCCATACTCCCCTCGTACTTTCCCCACTGCGGAACCCTCAATCGACGTGGGCGCTACCCTCGAACGCGGCCCGGGCCTCGACCGGAGTAAGACCCCCGCATGCAGGACCCTCTAGACGCCGCCACGTCGAGCACAGAGGACGGTACCCTCCACAGTAACCGCCACGACCCCTGCAGGAATCACAAAGACGCCGGCGCGATCTCCACAAGCTCAGGACATCGCCCAGGACAACCACCACGCCCGACGCCTCACCCTCCAGTGCAGCACAGTGTACTTTGTACAGTAAAAATCCGCTATGCACCCTCGATTCGGGGAGAAGATGACGACTCTTTCCCCCTCCCATACATGTACTCCGCCCCTCCTTATGTCTATAAAAGGGAGAGGAGGACTTTATCTTCTCCATTTCCTCTCACTCCCTTACACACACCCGCTCTCCGGAGCACGATATTGGCACGTGACTCAATCACTTAGCAGAGACTTGGGAGCATCCCTCCCTCTCTCGCCTCACCTATACCCCCCACTACAGGCACCCCCGGTGCAAGATAATACAGCGCCCTCGCGCACCCCTGCTAGACGTACGGCCCCGAGGTCGGAACCAGGATAAACCCGCGCGTTGCTGTGTTGCCTCTTGCATCAGCCATCCAGGGAGGGGAACCACGCAGCATCTTACTAGTTGGTGCCGGACCGCCGGGTCTGGACACCGACAAGTACCGTCTATCGTTAGAAGATGGTATAGCCTCTTACTGAGCAGAGTAATATTTTTGAGCTCTAGGATATGTATTCCTAGTCCACCCTGTTCCTTAAGTTGGCACAGAATACTCCATTTTGTCAAATAGTATTTTCTTTTGTGCTCATCACTTTGCCAGAAGAACCTAGACCGAAAGTAATCCAGCTTTTTATGAACCCCTTTTGGGATTTCAAAGAAGGACATCATGTACATGGGAAGGCTGCTAAGGACCAAATTGATGAGTGTCAACCTCCCTCCAGTTGAAAGGTTTTTTTTCTTTCCAACTACTGAGACGTTGCTCAAATCTTTCTTGAATCTTAACCCAATCATTATTAGACATCTTCCTATAGTGGATCAGAATGCCTAAGTATCTGATTGGAAAGTTGTCTAAGTTGCAACCGAACAGTTTCATGTAATGGTTTTCATAGTTCTTAGCCTCGCCAAAGTAGAAAATTTCACTTTTGTGAAAATTAATTTTAAGACCAGATAACTGCTCAAAATCGCAAAGGATGTTCTTCATGTTTTGAGCTTGTTCCAAATTATGGCCCATGAAAAGTATTGTGCCATCAGCGTACTGTAGGATAGAAAGCCCACCTTCGATTAGGTGCGGCACCACTCCATGTACCTGATCATTGGCTTTGGCTCGGTTGATGAGAAGTGTGAGCATATCTGCTACTATATTGAATAGGATGGGTGAAAGTGGATCTTCCTGTCTCAGCCCTTTCTTCGTTTGAAAAAAAGACCAATCTCATCATTGACATTAGTCGTCACGCTGCCGCCTGAGATGAACGACTTAATCCATTCAATCCATTTGGGTGAAAAGTCTTTCAACCGAAGCGTTTGCAATAAGATGTTCCACTTTACTTTATCGTAAGCCTTTTTGAAATCTATTTTGAAGATAACCTCACTCAGATTCTTTCGATGTAACTCATGTATGGTTTCCTGTAGAACCATGACTACCTCTAAAATATTCCGGCCACGCATAAAAGTTGTTTGTGTGGGACTGATAAGATGATCTGCCACTGAATTAAGTGAAGGACTTCAAATGCACGACGGATCAGAAGGCACAAGATTTTCCTTGATCATTGCACGGAGTCGCCCCAGTACTTGCACCCCTGTCACCTTGAATCTTTTGACACCACCTGCAAACATCTGCCGCACAAAAAGGAAAAAAAAACAACCGCCGGGTTTGGGTCTGGCTCTGGCCATGTTCCAATGAGAATCAGAGTCAGGACAACTAGCGAAGAATCGACTAGGACAATACTCAAACTGCGATGACAATACTCGTATTAGGTTTGTTCTAACTCAAACTTGCTCAACCTTAATAAAAATTTATAGAAAAAATAATGATATTTACAATACCAAATTTGTTTCATTGAATTCACCAAGAAATGTATGTTGATAGCGCATCTGGTGGTCAGTATAATTGGTGCTCAATTTTTTTCTACAGATTTGGTCAAAAATACCCAAATTTAATTTAGGATAAATCTAATACGATATGTAAATAAAAAAAGGATGGAGTAATACCAAATAAAACGGCTAGAAAGATGGCTCCTCAAATGTCATCTCTGCCCCTCTGCTGATCTCCTTACTGTTCTGTTTCGTTGGTCAAGAAAAAAACATGTTTGTCCAATAGCACTTTATATGGCTATGAGAATGCTATTTGCATAGGTACAAGAATACGGTGTGATGTTCATTACTTGTTGCAGCACACTTTTCTTCGTGATCAACCTCATTACTTGTAGAATACGCTCGAATGCAAATAAGGATTCATATAGTTCAAACCCGCAACGAACAGCATATCTACAGGATTTAGTTGTATACGCATATTCTGCAGCTTTAACGAAACATCGTAAAATTTTAAAAAAATATTGACACAAGCATGACAAAAATCGAACATTGGTGATAATCAGTTTTAGTAGATGATCATCTACCTAAGGCAGAGAACCACTTTTTTGCTTGACTTATTTGGATGTGAGATGGAAAGGTTAGTATTTCTATTCTTTCCTACAATATATGTCATATATCATACAAAATAACAAAAGAGATTCAAAGTCATACATTTTTAATTTTGACTATAGATAGCAAAATAATCATAGAGACTAATAACATAAAAATTATGCAAGTAAATTTATCGTGAAATCAACTATCATAAAATCTAATATTTTCTGGTTGAACTAATTTATTTTTAGAGGTATTGTTGGTCAAAGTTAAAAAAGTTGACTTTGAAAAAGTCTAAACATAGCTGTATTCTAGGACGGGGTGAATATGGAGTATCAAATTACGCTGTCCGCACAACTAGCACCTGGAGACTGGCTCTCAAATGTCAAATCTGCCCCCGGTTGGGTCCATCTAGTGCGGCACCAGATCGTGGGCAGAAATGTCCGTCAGCATCAGCAAGCACAAGAGAGGCAGGGACTGGTGAGTGATTGCCCTGGCTGCTGTGACCATACACTACAGTGATGATGTCACGCTGCATGTTGGTTCCCACCCCCATAAACCCGTAAACTTAAAAAAACATCACATCGAATATTTTAACATATGTATAGAGTACTAAATGAACTTTATTTACAAAATTTTTTGCATGGATGGGCTGTAAATCGTGAGACGAATCTAATGAAGCTACTTAATCAATAATTTGCAACATCGATGCTACAGTAACTATCCGCTAAATATTGATTAATTGTGGATTAATTAGCATCATTAGATTCGTATCGCGATTTATAATCCATCTGTGAAAAAAATTTGTAAATAAACTTCATTTAATACTTCAAATTAATAAGATTCCAACGCAAAAAATTTTGCACCGAAACTAAACACGGCCACAGATTTGCGTTCGAAGCAACTGCAGAATGACGGTCGTTGCATCAGCGTTGTATACGAACGAGGGATAAATACCAGAACGCGTATGATGCGATTGCAGTCAGCCAGTCACCGGCAGTCTGTCTCTGTCCTGATAAGAGGATGTCACCATTTCCTGCCAAGATGCCTCTTTTAACCTGGTATTGTGCCAGTGAAATGTAGGTTTGTCGAATATTATGGGATCCTTATATTTCAGGTATATACGCGTGAAAGTCAACTATCTATCCTAACAATGTGATTTTTTCTATTTTAAAAGTATAGGCTCGAAGCTCGACACTTTAACAAAGCTTGGAGAAACTCTCTCTCCCGTGGTTGGTTTTTTTTTCTCTCTCTTTTGAAAAAAGTAGGCAAAATAACCAACTACGAAGCAAATCGTAACAAGTTAGCAACCATGAATTTAGTGAACGCCTCGAATCAACCATGAATTTAGTGAACGCCTCGAATCAATGGTGACAAACATTAGGCCAGTCTCATTGCAGGGGTCATGAGGGTGTCATCAGCATTAATAATAGTGATACATCAGCAAAAATACTGATTTGGCATGCAAATTAAGATGAAAGAGAAGGAACCAGGGTCCTCAGGGTGACCCGCTCGTGGCGCGGTTCTCAAGCCCATCACACGGCGATGACTGAGCGTGTTCCTCGCTTCATCCTAGATCCGGTGCTCCCCACTCCGCCGCCGGACCTCCAGTGCCCAAAATCCTCCGCAGCTCCCGCGCTCAACCCCCCTCCCCTGCCTCTCCCGCGCGCGAACCCATCGCCGCTCCCGCACTCGGCGCTCGCGCGCCCAAAACTCCCGCCTCGCCACGCTCGCCTGCATCTTCTCGCCCCTCCCCCCCAATCCATCCGAGCCCCAGCCCCTCGCCCTACGTGGACTGGTAGCTCTATCGGGCATACGCCTGCTTTTGTGCTGGTAGCCTGGTACCTTTTTTTTATTTGCCACATGGGTTCAAAATGAGCTTGGATGATTATTCTGTTGAATATTGCCAGATTTGTTGATTCTTTTGTTGAGGAAACTTGACTTCTTGTATAAATTTAAGTGCTCATTTGTTTAGTTCAGTTGTTAGATGTGTGCTGGCTGCAACTATATATATATATATATATACACACTATAGGTGATACCCTGTGCGTTGCTGCGAGATTTTTTAAATAAAATTGTAAGGTGAAATTCGAAAGTAGATATACTAAAGTGATTGCATGGCAACATTCATAAAAAAAGTTGGTGGAAGACATAAATAGATGGTCCTATCCGTGGATAGTGCTGTGACTTCTGATATAATGAGTTCCTATATGATTTGGATATATAGCTGGCATGTTAAAAGAAATAGATGCTATGAATTTTACTTGCATGTTATTTTTTATCGGATTTTATAAAAATCGATAAGCTAATAGAAGAAACACCAATAGAATATTTGATCATATCATAGAAGAATAGGTGATGACAAAAAATAGCATATGTATATGATTTTACCTTAATAGATAAAAACTTAAAAGTATTGCACATAGTAGAGATGACATGGACATTTTTTGTTTATTTTACAGGTAAAAATCGATACGCTAATAGAAGAACTCCAATAAAATATTTGATCATATTGTAGAAGAATAGGTGATGAAAAAAATAACGTATGTATATGACTTAGATTAAAGATTAAAAGTATTGCATATAGTAGAGATCACATGGATATTTTTTTTGTAATTAATAGAAAAACATGAATAGATTGCATGAAAGAATTGCAAATTAGTGAGACACTCAGTGAGAAATGATGTGGACATCTTACATTAAGAGAGAAATAGTTAGTGTGTGCCATCTATATAGGTTATATAGATATATATCCTATGATTAGATATCACATCAATAATGATTTGTTTTGCCAGGGGAATTCGACTGGAGAGAGTAAGATGGTGGCCTTGCTGGTGCCCTGTATGCCTTTCTTAGGCTGGAGAAACTGAACCATATTTGCTGTGTTTTTTTTGTTATTTATCTTGCGATATGCAAAATGGATCAGTCTATTGTACGGACATTAAATTTAAATAAACCATATCCTAGCATGTTGTTTCATAAATGGTTACATGGTTCATATGGCACATTTGATCACACCACCATTTACCAATTTAATGATGTAATCTGTCTATGAAACTGTACAATGATACTATGCACTAAAAGAGGTGGTGTCATGACAGTGTCAATCTGACGTAGCAGTTTTGGTAATAGTGTCGATGACCCTTGCACTAAGACTGGCCTTAGAGAAAGAGAAAAGATGCAAGCAGGCCCGGGCATAATGGCGTGCACGCGGTGCGATAGTACCATTTCAAGGGGCTCCAACTTCTAGCACAAGCTAGCGTATGCGCTCACTGTATTTTTTCCGTGTGCTCAATGCCTATCCATACGCGTCTCTTCGACTCCGTCTCTTTTTTTTTCGCAACGAACCAGGCAGAAATACTACGTCTCTAGGTATACTGACTCCGTCTCTTCGATTGCGACACCATTACTTGTTGTTCCGATCGATCTCGCTGTGATGCCGTTTCCAAATCACCAGGTCCTTGTTGCCGTGGCTGCCTTGCCGGCTTGCTGTAGTGGTAGACTGATAGTTAGTTGACTGCTTTATTTGCTGGTGCATCATGATAACTATGGAACGCCAGCCGACGTGGATGATCAACCGATCGTATTGCTGCTAATCTGCCACAGTCAACAGGCGACTCGGACCGAGGGAAGAGGACGCAAGGTGACATGGTAGACAAATTTTATTGTTTGATGCTTCTTGAATCTGACTAGCGACTTGATCTGATCGTTAATTTCAGACTTTCAGTCCTAGTTTCAGTCCTAGCGTCTCCTGCCCAGGGTTAAAAATCCCGACCGGAACCGGTCCGGTTTTACCGGTAACCGGTCAAACCGGTCCGGACCGGTTCCGGTTCCGGCCGGTTTCAAACCGGTCCAAATTCAAAATTTGAATTTGAATTTCAAAAATAAAAAATTTCCAAAAAAATTCTAAAAGTACTTCAAGTTGCGATGAATCTAATGATGTCAATTTTTTTCAAATATTCATTCATTTAGTATACTTTGAGAGCATTTAAAGTTAAACAAAAAAAACATGTGTACAAAAATATACAAATATAATGTAAAAGTAGTACAAAAGAGGGTTGGAGGGTTCATTTAGGCTAAAACATGTTATATAAATATTCATTTAGTATACTTTACGGGCATTTGAATTTAAACCAAAAAAGAAAAAAAATTGAATTTGGCCGGTTACCACTCAAACCGACCAGTTACCACTCAAACCGACCGGTTACCGGTAAACCGGTCAAACCGGTCGGCTAGCCGATAAGAACCGGTTGAACATGAGTTTTTGGTTTGGATTTTGAATTTGACCGTTTTTTCCGGTAACCGGTCAAACCGGTCCGGTTTACCGCTAGCGGTGGGCGGCAGTTTTGTCCCACCGGTCGATAAAAAAACCCTGATGCTACCTGCTGGAAAAACACTCCAGGTACACAAGACAAGTAATTTGACTATCTCTATTGTAGTAATCTATTATCTACTAAGTCCTTCATATTAACCAGAGCTATTGTGCTACTGTCATTTATACATTCACAGTAGTTCTATTTCTTTATAGACGTAGCAGGTCTCATTTTAGAGTTTAGCACAGGGCCCCGGATTTTACCAGCGCGCCCGGCCCTGGATGCAAGCTCTACCATCATCTCAAGTTGCATTGGTTCATCAAATGTCAGCTCCGCCCCTCAGTTGACAGGGCCCATTGCTACCAAGTGTTTGGTAACTTCCTAGAAGACACTAGAAAGTACTTTGACCGCTAATTACAGATGTCAAACAAAGACAGTTTACAAAACCAACTCCAGAACCCATGCGCTAGGAACCCTAAAGAATCTAATTAGGTCTTTGACCGCGTAATTAGAGGATGGTTACTGTAGCATCACTGTAGTCAATTATCGATTAATTACCTCATTAGATTCGTCGTGAAAAATTACACCCATTCTTGAAGATGTTTTACCAATAAACTTAATTTAGACCGTCATGCATGCACTAGAAGACCTGTTCTAGAATCTCTAGAACTGGAACCAAACACGGCCACTGTGGCTACCCGGCAACAGCCAACAGGTCGCTACCAAGTGTTGCAGGGGCAGAAAAGTCCGGCCCGGGCACGCTTGAAATGCCGGTGCAGCAAGCGAAAGCGACCACAAGAGCTCTTCGCCAGAGGCCGATGGTTGCCCATGAACCTGGGACCGTACAGTGCAGCAATGATACACTGCATCAGCCGGCGAAGCTGAACAAAGCCACAAGCCCACAAAGGTCGCTTCGGCTTACGGGGTGAGAGGCAAAGGCCAAAGCCATACAGACAGTATTGGGCATGCATCAGCAACCATTGGTATTCTCTGACAAGATTCCACCATGTTCCGGCAAAGGTCCCTTTCTGTTTTATCCCTTTTCTATGTGTTTTTTCTTTCAGGAAAGAAACAAAGATCTGCTAATGCTATATAGGTTTTGAGGAACGTTGAGTACTCTATCCTACTTGTGATGAGTGAATTGTCAACCGTACGGTGTGATCGTGCGCTTGGTCTTTGGATTGTAGGTACACGGGCGTCGAGTGTCGACGGAGAGCTGCCGTGGAGGTGTTGTGGCCGATGGACCGTGCGGTAGACGGCGGTGAAGGGCAGCCGGGACCGGAGCTCGTGCCGGGCGGTAGCTGTGGCGTCCACTCCTGGATCGAGGGCACAAGCGGCGACGGAAGGCGGGTTTCATGGTTTGCGCCACAAAACCAAGGAGGCAGACGGCGGTTGAAGACGCCAAGTCGTGGAGGCACGGGCGTCGGTCTCGGGACTGACGGAGGCGACGGGCGTCGACGGCGTCTAGGGCCTCGCTGCGGGCGAGAAGGTGACGGGCGTCGGGCGGCGTCTAGGGCCGTCAGAAGGCCGAGGCGGGAACGGCGTCCAGGGCCACGGCATGGAGGCGGGAATCTTCCCGCACGTGGAGTTTTGGCGGTTTTCTCAAAACCGACCACCTACCCGAGTTTCGCGGACCTTCCAAAACCGCGAACCGGATCTTCATCGACATGGCGGCATCGCGGAGAAGACTTCGTTTCGAAGAAAGAACATCGGCCGTCGGATGAGATCATGTAAATATTTCCGGTTTAGCCCCTACGGGCGTTTTAGTCTCTAGTTTGAGTCTAGGGGTATTTTGGACCCCTGCGTGGGCACCTTAAATACCCCCTCACACCTCCTCTCTCCCTGGCGCTAGACACAAAAGAACACAACTGCAACACCCCTGTGGGCTGGTGCCCTCGTCCTCCTTCTCCTCTATTTTCCTCTTCCCTCTCCTCTATAGGGATTAGAGGTATGGATTTTTGAGTTTTTGTACTGAGATTGATCGGGAAAGGAGGCCCAATCCTCCTTGTGCCCTCCAGGGTTTTGAATTCAAATCAATCTCGTACGATTTGTGCTTTGTTTCGGATGAACTCGATTTTCCTTCGATGAATCTTGAGCACGAGATGATGAGTTGTTTTCTGAGGATCGAGTGACTCTTTGTAGTGATTCTAATACATCTAACCTAGTACTAATCCCCCTGGATTCACGAGTTCACTCGAATCGAAGTTCTTGGCGTTCTAAAGAAAACCCCCGTTTTTGCTCGAAATTCTTCGATTCCTCCCAAACCATGGAGTGATTCGTCGATTCCTTCCGTGGACATGTTCACAAGTCCTTTGTGATCATGCCTGCAAAATTTGAGCTCCTTTGGACTTGATTTGACCCTCCAATCATCAAAGATTCCAAATATCGCGGGCTGAAAAGCGTTTCTGGACTCTGTTCTTCCTAGCACCGGATGAACCAACGCTTTGAAGTTGTTCGCATCGGTTCAACCGGTGAGTAGGGTGCTCTGTGTTAGGGTTTTGGCGTTTTGGACTCGTTACACCGACGTATAGAAATTTCTGAGCATCAATTTAACCGGTGTTCAGTGTGATTCGTTTTGCAGTGTCTCTGGACAATTGCACCGGTGTTCGAATTTTCGTTACGTCGGTTTAACCGGTGCTTGGAATCTCAAGTTTGTGGTCCCTCTGGACAACTGCACCGGCGTTAGTGTTTGATTTTGCCGGATCATCTGGTGTGTAACACCGGTTGAACCGACGCAGTTCAAACCCATCCGTCGGATCAACCGGTGCTCACTTCTTGACTGCTGCCGGCTCTGTTCGTCGGTTGAACCGACGCCTTTCAAACTCAAGCGTCGGATCAACCGGTGAGTTATACCGTGCTGTTTTTGTGCTGCTCTTTGTGATTGCTTCCGCGGTCGATCGTGCTTATTTCTAGGGCTGCTTTGTGTTAGTGTAGCTTCTCTATAGCTACTCTACACTTCACCTAGGACTCGAGGGTTTGGTATAAACTTGGGATCATAGGCCGAGCTTTCAATTACGAGAATTTTTTATCGGCTCCCACTCACCCCCCCCCCTCTGGTCACCTTTTCGGTCCCTCAATTGGTATCAGAGCTTGGTTGAGGTTTTCAGTACCTTAACCGGTTCGAAAACCACTTGGCGACCATGGCGAGTCTTGGTAAGATCCCAGTGTTTTCCGGCGAGGACTATGCTTATTGGAAGGTTCGCATGCGTGCCTTCTTACAAATCATGGGAGCCGAGGTCTGGGATATCACCAAGAACTAGGCGTACGAGGTGCTTGCCGTTCGGACCTCTCCTCTTCAGGTGTCCGAGCACGAGGCTAACGCCAAGGCTATCAATGCCTTATTCGCTGGCATTTCTCGTGCGGAGTTCTCATGCGTCCAGGGTTTTCAGGAAGCCCACAAGGTTTGGACGTGCCTTGAGAACTACCACGAGGGCACACCTCAGGTTAAGGCTAGGTTGTTCAAGACTCACCGGCGTGAATACGATAATTTCATATAGGGGCCGGGTGAGAGCATTGGCGACATGTTCAGTCGGTTTCAATCGATCATGAACAAAGTCAGTGCGAACAGACCTGCTGATGCCCTTGACTACACAGAGCATGAGAAGGCCCTCAAGTTGCTCTACGCACTTGATCGCTCTGTGTGGGATCTCAAGGTGAACACGATCATCGAGTCTGCAGGCTATGAGACTCTGACCGTGAATAAGCATTTCAGCAAGCTTAAGGCCACGGAGGTGGATAACCAGACCGAGCCAAGCTCAATGGTGCCCCTTCTTCCAAGAGCATTGCTCTTGTGACTGGCCCAGGTGGATCGAGCTCTAACGCTAACTCTGCTCTTGGTTTTTATCTTGCCTCTTTGCCTTCTGTTACAGATAAGCAGCTAGAGACGCTGGGCGACGACGACTTGTGCCTTCTCATCAACAAGTTCCAGCGTGTCTACCACAACAGGCAGAGGAAGAAGAACCCCGGGTGCTACCACTGCGGCGATCTGAACCACTTCATCGCCGACTGCCCCAAGAAGTCCGGCGGTGGACAGAACAACAACTTCGACTACTACTACCACCGCGACCGCGACGAGGGAGGCTCCAACAAGGAGCGTCGGCGCCACAAGCACCGCAGTCATGACCGGGGAGGACGCTTAGACAAGGAGTCGCTCAAGAAGCGCTTCCAGTACAAGGCCAAGAAGCGGGAGAAGGCTTTCCTGGCGCAGCTCAGGGACCTCGACAAGAGCTCCGACACCGACCACTCTTCTTCACCGACCTCTGACGACGACGACAAGAAGAAGAAGAAGCAGGACAAGGATGCCACAGGCTTCATCGGCCTTTGCTTGGCGGCCGGTCGGCACAAGGGTTTCTGCACCATGGTGGGTGAGGCCAATGGTGGTCGTGCGTCTCCAGGTGGACATGCTACACTGACGCACGACGACTCTTCTCCTGGATCCGAGAGTGATTCAGAGGTAAACTCCACGATTGACCTGCTTGATACGGAGTTTAGGGAGTTGTACGCCGCTCTCGACAATCAGAAGAGGCTACTTAAGGAAGCAGTTAGAGAGCGTAGAAAGATTAGGGCTGAGCTTGCTTGCGCTAGAGAGAAATCTGGTGAGGATGAGTGCGCTGGCTGCATATCTCACATGAATGATCTTGTTGCTCTCCGTGCAAAGCATGATGAGAACGTCGCGAACTTAGATGTTTCTAAGACTTCGCTTGCTGACGCATCTCACGAGCTAGCCAAGGCCAAGCATGAGCTTGAACTGGTCAAGGACGCTCCCATAGTTAGTGATGTGCTTGAATGTGATGAGTGTTCCATCTTTAAGTCTGATCTAGTCGCTTTGCAATCTAAATTTGCTACTGTTGTGTGCGAGCTAGAGGAGATGAAGTCTAGGCCAGTTTTGCTTGGTGCGTGTAAGCTTTGTCCCACGCTTAGGTCGGAGCTAGATGAGAAGAACGCCTTGATTAAGTCTTTGGGGAAGACTAAGGTCGTGGAGTCTAGCCCACCTATTGATTGTCATGTTTACCCTGGTCTGATTTCTGATTTGGATAATCTTGTGGTAGAGAAAGCCAACTTGGAGAATGAGAACACATATCTTAGGGCGATTCTGAGTTGGGTTTCTAGCAGTGAGCCGCAGTTGGGCATGATGATCAAGCAGTTTAAGCGTGGTGATGGTTTTGGGGTCGGTTACATATACACGAAGTCAGACTTTGACAAGATGTATGGAAAGATCGGCAAGGCTGCTAGAGCTCCAAGTGCTCTAAACACTGCCAGCACGAGCACGCAGCCTTCGCTTGTTGACCCCGTGGATGGTGTGCTTAAAGAACCATTGAAAGCACCTCCACAGAAGCAGGTTTGGGTTCCAAAGCCCAATGAGCTGAGGAATCCCCTCGATACGCTCCCTGCTGCCACAGCCCAGGTTGCCCAAAAGAAGGGGGCTGCTCCTCCCCGTCCACAGGCGAGGCCTCCACCTCCCAAGAGAGAAGTGAGGTACCACTGCGAGTACTGTGACAGAGAAGGTCATCTGGAGGAGTTTTGCTTCAGGAGGAAGCGGGCTATGAGGCGTGAGCAGGAGAGACGCAACCCGGACATGTACTCTGCTCGGGTGCATGGTCCTCCTCGGCGTGGTGGTAGGAAAGATGCTAGGGCGCGCCGTGTAGGTGGAGGACAGAGAGACGGTGGTGGTTACCGTGCTCCAGCGGGTGGTCGCTTTGCCGGTCGTGCTCCTGGTCGTCCTCAGTACGGCTATGGACCACGGGACCGAGGCTTTGGAGGAGGTTATGATGCACCACGCCTTCCTCGCGGTGGTGGTCGTCGGCCTCGCGGTAGACGGGACAGGGGATACGATTTGCCTGATTTTGCTAACCCTTCTGTAGAGCAAATGGCTCGACACTGGTTTGCTTCATACTTTGCTAACCCCAGTGTTGAGACATTTACTCACCCTTTGTCTCGCTACTGATGTGCAGGTTGGATGCTTGGAGAACAGGTGGATCATGGACTCCGGTTGTTCGCGCCATATGACCGGGAATGACAAATGGTTCTCCAGCCTCACCCCAACGCTCCATAAAGAATACATCATATTTGGGGATAATGGTAAGGGCAAGGTACATGGTGTTGGCGCTGTTAGAGTTTCTGATCGCTTCACCCTGAGAGAGGTTGCTTTGGTTTCGAATCTTGGCTTTAATTTGCTCTCTATTTCGCAACTTCTTGATGAGGGGTTTGAAGTTCGCTTCAAGGAGGGTTGTTCTCGAGTTTTGGATTCCAGAGGAGACCTGGTTTGCCGGATCGTTCCTCGTGACCGAGTTTTCTTGGTCGATTTCTCTGGAACTCCTTTTGGCCCTTCTTGTTGCTTGTTGGCTTGTCCTTCTTCTAATCTGTGGAAGTGGCATAGGAGACTTGGACATTTGAGCTTTGACTTGTCGAGACTTAGCTCACTTGGCCTGATCCGAGGATTGCCCAAATTGAAGTTTGAAAAGGACCTTGTTTGCCACCCGTGTCGCCATAGGAAGATGGTTGCCACCTCCCATCCACCTATTAATCAGGTGATGACCACTCACCCTGGAGAGTTGCTACACATGGACACAGTCGGTCCTTCTCGGGTGATGTCGGTTGGTGGGAAGTGGTACGTTCTTGTGATCGTGGACGACTTTTCTCGCTATTCTTAGGTCTTTTTCATGAGAACCAAGGATGAGGCTTTCGAGTTTGTTTGAGACTTGATCTTGAGGTTGAAAAAACGAGCTACCCCAGGCCATGATAGCGATTCACAGTGACAATGGCACTGAATTCAAAAATGCTCGTTTTGACACCTTTTGCAGTGATCAAGGTCTTGAACACCAGTATTCTTCCCCTTACACTCCACAGCAGAATGGGGTTGTAGAGCGGAAGAATCGGACGTTGGTTGAGATGGCTAGGACGATGCCCGATGAGCATAGGACTCCTAGAAAGTACTGGGCTGAGGCGGTTAACACCGCTTGTTATGTGTCCAATCGTATTTTCTTGCGTGCTTCATGCACAAGACTTCTTATGAGTTGCGATTTGGACGCCAGCCTCGTGTTGATCATCTCAGAATTTTCGGTTGCCGGTGTTTTGTGCTGAAAGAAGGAAATCTTGATAAGTTTGAGTCTCGCTCGTCTGACGGCATTTTTCTCGGTTATGCATCTCATTCCAGAGCATATCGTGTGTTGCTTATTGATTCTAACATCGTTAGAGAGGCTTGTGAAGTCACTTTCGACGAGACTACACCGTGCAATGCTTCTGTCTTTGAAGTTGCAGGAGAAGATGAGCTCGGCACCTCCACCTTTGAAGATGAGGAGGAAGAAGCTGTGGAGGGTGATGCTGAGGCTACCACGCGTGTTGTGGACCCAGTCGCCTCCGCCACGAGCACAGACGATGATGACGGCCCCGATCCTCCTACGTCTACTTCCCGGGGGCCAGTCGAGCAGGTGACTCAGCCTTCACCAGGTGCACCTGAGGAGGCACCAGCTTTGGTTGAGGAGGAGGCGACTTCGACAAGGGAAGCACCGCGACACATTCAGCGTCGTCATCCACCTCAACAGATGCTAGGTGACCTCAATGAGCGAGTCACACAGTCCAAGGTAACAAGTATCGCTGGCTTTGCTCATTCAGCGTTTGTTGCCTCTTTTGAGCCCAAAGATATTGGACACGCTCTTTCTGATTCTAATTGGGTCAATGTCATGCATGAGGAACTCGAAAATTTTGAAAGAAACCAAGTTTGGGTTTTAGTCGAGCCTCCACCTGCTTGTAATCCCATCGGAACGAAGTGGGTTTTCAAAAACAAGCAGGGTGAGGATGGGTTGGTTGTTCGAAACAAGGTTCGTCTTGTTGCCCAGGGGTTTTGCCAAAAAGTAGGGATTCATTTTGAGGAAACTTTTGCCCCAGTTGCTCGTTTGGAAGCGATTCGGATTTTTCTTGCATTTGCTGCTTCTAAGGGTTTTAAAGTTTTCTAAATGGACGTTAAATCTGCCTTCTTAAATGGTTTTATCGAAGAAGAGGTTTATGTGAAACAACCCTCTAGTTTTGAAAATCCCAAGTTTCCAAACCGTGTTTATAAACTTCAGAAAACACTTTATGGTTTGAAACAGGCACCTAGAGCTTGGTACGATAGACTGAAAACATTTTTGCTAGCTCAGGGCTTTAAAATGGGATGTGTGGATAAAACTTTGTTCCTTATGCGGTCTGGCAATGATTTTCTATTAGTTCAGATATATGTGGATGATATTATCTTTGGTGGCTCTTCTCACGCTCTTGTCTCCAAGTTTTCTGAGCAGATGTCTAGGGAGTTCGAGATGAGTATGATGGGTGAGCTGCAGTTCTTCCTCGGGCTGCAGATCAAGCAAACTTCTCAGGGCACGTTCGTCCATCAAGCCAAGTACACCAAGACTTGCTGCGGAAGTTAGACATGAGTGACTTGTCACCTCAGCCGACTCCGATCAACACTTCGACAGCACTTGATGAGGACTTGGATGGCGAGGCGGTGGACCAGACGGAGTACAGGAGCATGATTGGCTCTCTCCTGTACCTGACGGCGACACGACCAGACATTCAGTTTGGCGTCGGCCTCTGTGCGCGGTATCAGGCTTCGCCGCGCACCTCCCACAGGCAGGTGGTGAAACGCATCTTCAGGTATCTGAAATTCACCCCTGAGTTTGGTCTCTGGTACTCTGCGGATTCTTCTCTGGTTTTGGTGGGCTTTTCTGATGCCGATTTCGGTGGGTGTCGGTTGTATCGCAAGTCGACATCCGGCACTTGTCAATTTCTCGGTACATCTTTGGTGTCTTGGTCCTCTTGCAAGCAGGCTAGCGTTGCGCTTTCTTCCACAGAAGCTGAGTATGTTGCTGCTGCTAGCTGTTGCTCCCAGATACTTTGAATGAAACAAACCTTGCAGGATTTTGGACTGAGTTTTGATAGGGTTCCCATCTTTGTAGACAACATGTCCACTATTAGCATTGCAAAGAACCCTGTCCTACACTCCAGAACCAAACACATAGATAACCGGTTTCACTTCCTGCGAGACAATCATGAGAGAGGCCACATAGACTTGATCCATGTCCCTTCAGAGAGGCAAACCGCAGATATCCTAACCAAACCTCTTGAGCGGGACACCTTTGCTCGCTTGCGAGGGGAGCTTGGGGTTTGTTACCCCTTTTGATCGCTGACTTTTCTTTGGTTAGCTTTGTAGGGTTTATTTGTTCTTCTCTTAGTTTTCTAGGTTTGGTAGTTGCATTGTGCATATGCATTGTACATTTATGCATTTTGCATTGCTTCACTTGCACTAGCATTCTTGTATACATTGCTATGATCTCCTAGTGCTTGCTAGTGTGAGTTTATAAACGTGATCATGAATAGCTTGCTCCACTGTGTATATGACACCATCTGAGTTAAGCTATTTTGATTTGAAAATTTGAAAACTTGATCACCCTGTCTTGGCTACTAGCATGCTAGGGCGTGTTGATATGCTTTGCTATCTCATTCATGCTAGTGTAGATTTTCGTTCAGCAATTCATACTTGACATGATCTAAAATTGATAAAATTGCTTGAATTGTGCTTGAAATGGAATGGAAAGATCCAGGTGGGATTGCTTGTCGCACTGATCGAGCTTTCGGGACAGCTCACTTTGCACTTGTGAGAACCCGGGCAAGACTGTGCATGACTGAAACGAGTGTCTTAAGCTTCTGATTGCCTTTGGCATAGGCTTGGTCTCGTTGCTAAGTAAAGCATGATAAGGTTTCAACCCCTGGCATTAAATTTCTTGATATAATGAGATTGCAAAATCAATGTTTATAACATGCTTTGGATGTTTTTGGCTCACATGTATGAGTTTGATTAGCACTGTCTTTCATTCCCTACTTGCTAGTTGTTGGCGCTCCTTAAGTATCCATTTTATCCCCTGTTTAACTTTGATAATGGCATGAATTTAATATCAAAATCACTAACCATCCTAACCTCGGCCCAATTATTGGTCGTTTTCGCATTTGCACATATATTTTGGAGGTACTTCGTTTTTGCAGGTTTTTGACCAATTTTGGAGCATGAAATGACGAGGCCCACGATTACGCGATGACACGAAGAAAGACGAAGGCCAAAGCCCGAACAAAGGACCGAAGGCCATGATGATTAGAGGTCCGTTCGTGCACATCCACCCTCCAATGAAGCCCAAAGGACAAAGCCCACAAGATAAGATCAAGATACTTCGGGGCTAAGCAAAGCAAAGAGAGATTTAAGGAAGGATTTTCCATCCTATCCTTTTCCTCGAAGAAATCTCGAAGATAACGACGTCTGATGGGGTGCAATCGTGAAAGGCATAAACTCTAGAAGACTCCAGGAGACTTGGGGAGAAAGGAGGACACGAGGCGGCGAAGAAATGGGCCAGGCCGGCCGCCCTGGGTCCATTGGGCCGGCCGGCCCAGCCCCTTTTTGAGGCGGTTCGGCCTCCCCTTTGACCTAGGGTTTCCTGAGGCTATTTAAAGACCCCTCCCCATGGTTCACGCGGAGATCAATTCGGGAGATGATGCCAAGGAGCAGAGAAGATAGAAGGACACCTCTCGGAGAGCCGAGGGTCGTGCTAGTTGTCTAGGGGCTTCCCTAGCCGACTTGGGAACCTTGCAAGGAAGACCACGTCGGAGTTCTGGAGCTAGGATCATCAAGATCAAGGTAGGGCCCCGGTTGTGATCTTGTGATGTACAATCATTCATGGTGAAGTTATTTGTGATTCCGAATATTTAGCGACCATGTTCTCTCTTTCGATTTCGTTCTTTTCTTTGGGTTTGCTTCATCCTAGATCTATTATCGAGATAGATCGCTTAGCATGATCTTGTAGTCATGGTGGCTAGAGGTTCATGGCGGAACTACCAAAGGGTGTTCAACTTGCTTCAGGGTACTTTCGTCCAAAGGGGTGGCATCGTGACAGGGCGTTGCCACTGAGTAGGTGGGGTATCGAGGGATCGGATTGGAGATTTTGAGTTTAAAGATGCTTTTCATTGAGATTCACATCTATCTTACTTCACTACATCTAGCTGGAACTACAACATATGCATGATCTAGGTGATCTAGATTGGTTATCTCTAACTTTCTCTAGCTACCTTCGGTGTTTGTCGTTTTTAGTAGATTAGATTCGTTTTTCACCATCTCAACACAAAGGAATCTCTATGCTAGTAGATTGTTTCTTGTATCTTTGGTTCCGTGGATTAATAAACCTTGGGGGAATACTCTAAGGGAAAAGCTACACGAACCGTGCGCTTGCGGTATACAAATCGGGGGCGCTAAGGAGCGTCAACACTAGTGCTAGATCAAGGGTGATGCTTTTATTTCCCCTAAACTAGAACTTGCCTAGCTCTAGACTGATTTGATATACCCTGTTGAGTTAGATGCAGGTCTTGTTTATGGATGCACACGTGCTTGTGACTAGTTGTTGCTCATATCATTGTATCCCTGAATGCTTTCACTTACACCTCCTGCATTGCATTCATTGCATAGCATATGTTCAGGGGGAGTCTCAGTTTCAGGGGGAGCTTTAGGTCTGTTTAGCCTTGATGTGTGCATGTGCCAACAAGGGGGAGAAGTTGAGTGATCGAACAAGGGGGGAAATTGTTTGATTTTTGAGAGAACCAAAAACTTGTTAAGCACAGGGCCTTGAGGGTGCATACATTTGGTGAGAGTTGCACTGGTAAGGGGGAAATGCATTCAGTGGGAGTTTCTGCTTTGTTTAGCTCCTAGTTTTCCCTCCGCTTCTGGCATGTCTGTGTCGAGCCCTGCCTCTGTCTTTGAGGAGTCATGCTTGTGTTTGATCGATTGCATCGAGCCGTTGTCCTTGTCTGAGGGAATCGATCTTTGCTTGGTCAAGAGACTTGTTCTTGCTTTTTTCGAGCTTTTGTCACTTGTTCATGTTCTCTCTTGCTTCCTTGTTCTTCACTGTTTTTGTTTCAACCTTGGTTCATTTGTGGTGTGTTGACAATGCACTCATCAAGGGGGAGATTGAGGAATGTTGAGTACTCTATCCTGCTTGTGATGAGTGAATTGTCAACCGTGTGGTGTGATCGTGCACATGGTCTTTGGATTGCAGGTACACGGGCGTCGAGTGTCGACGGAGAGCTGCCGTGGAGGTGCTGTGGCCGATGGACCATGCGGTGGACGGCGGTGAAGGGCAGCCGGGACCGGAGCTCGTGCCGGGCGGTAGCTGTGGCGTCCACTCCTGGATCGAGGGCACAAGCAGCAACGGAAGGCAGGTTTCTTGGTTTGCGCCACAAAACAAAGGAGGCGGACGGCGGTTGAAGACGCCAAGTCGTGGAGGCATGGGCGTCGGTCTCGGGACTGACGGAGGCGACGGGCGTCGACGGCGTCTAGGGCCTCGCTGCGGGCGAGGAGGTGACGGGCATAGGGCGGCGTCTAGGGCCGTCAGAAGGCCGAGGCGGGAACAGCGTCCAGGGCCACGGCGTGGAGGCGGGAATCTTCCCGCGCGTGGAGTTTTGGCGGTTTTCTCAAAACTGGCCACCTACCAGGGTTTCACGGACCTTCCAAAAGTGCGAACCGGATCTTCATCGACATGGCGGCATCGCGGAGAAGACTTCGTTTCGAAGAAAGAACCTCGGCCGTCGGATGAGATCATGTAAATATTTCCGGTTTAGCCCCTACGGGCGTTTTAGTCTCTAGTTTGAGTCTAGGGGTATTTTGGACCCCTGCGTGGGCACCTTAAATACCCCCTCACCCCTCTCCTCTCTCCCTGGCGCTAGACACAAAAGAACACAGCTGCAGCACCCCTGTGGGCTGGTGCCCTCCTCCTCCTTCTCCTCTCTTTTCCTCTTCCCTCTCCTCTATAGGGATTAGAGGTATGGATTTTTGAGTTTTTGTACTGAGATTGATCGGGAAAGGAGGCCCAATCCTCCTTGTGCCCTCCAGGGTTTTGAATTCAAATCAATCTCGTACGATTTGTGCTTTGTTTCGGATGAACTCGATTTTCCTTCGATGAATCTTGAGCATGAGATGATGAGTTGTTTTCTGAGGATCGAGTGACTCTTTGTAGTGATTCTAATACATCTAACCTAGTACTAATCCCCCTGGATTCACGAGTTCACTCGAATCAAAGTTCTTGGCGTTCTAAAGAAAACCCCCGTTTTTGCTCGAAATTCTTCAATTCCTCCCAAACCATGAAGTGATTCGTCGATTCCTTCCGTGGACATGTTCACAAGTTCTTTGTGATCATGCCTGCAAATTTTGAGCTCCTTTGGACTTGATTTGACCCTCCAATCATCAAAGATTCCAAAGATCGCGGGCTGAAAAGCGTTTCTGGACTCTGTTCTTCCTAGCACCGGATGAACCGACGCTTTGAAGTTGTTCGCATCGGTTCAACCGGTGAGTAGGGTGCTCTGTGTTAGGGTTTTGGCGTTTTGGACTCGTTACACCGACGTATAGAAATTTCTGAGCATCAATTTAACCGATGTTCAGTGTGATGCGTTTTGCAGTGTCTCTGGACAACTGCACCGGTGTTCGAATTTTCGTTACGTCGGTTTAACCGGTGCTTGGAATCTCAAGTTTGTGGTCCCTCTGGACAAATGCACCGGCGTTAGTGTTTGATTTTGCCGGATCGTCCGGTGTGTAACACCGGTTGAACCGACGCAGTTCAAACCCATCCGTCGGATCAACCGGTGCTCACTTCTTGACTGCTGCTGGCTCTGTTCGTCGGTTGAACCGACACCTTTCAAATTCAAGCGTCGGATCAACCGGTGAGTTATACCGTGCTGTTTTTGTGCTGCTCTTTGTGATTGCTTCCGCGGTCGATCGTGCTTATTTCTAGGGCTGCTTTATGTTAGTGTAGCTTCTCTATAGCTACTCTACACTTCACCTAGGACTCGAGGGTTGGGTATAAACTTGGGATCATAGGCCGAGCTTTCAATTGCGAGAATTTTTGATCGGCTCCTATTCACCCCCTTCTGGTCGCCTTTTCGGTCCCTCAGGTTTTCTACTATATACTACTGGTACTTCGTAATAAAAAAAATCCTACTGGTATATATTAGTAGTATTTCATTTTTAAAGTATTTTTACGCTCTCCCGCAGATCACTGCATTATCGTCTTGTTTTCTAAGCTAGCCAACCATGTCCTGCCAGTTGGGTTATAGTACCCGGTAGTTTCCAAAATAGTTGGTGTTATCCTCCCTGATTTGGCTGCCGCCCAAATATTCCACGGGCAAACTATGGCATTATATTCCTGAAATGTCTGAACCTTTCTGACCAGTTGGAAAAATGAAACATTGGCTGCTAAGCAAAAACCGAAAGGCAACAGGGACAGGTCTCTTGTCCATTCTCGCCATTCCTGAGGTTCAATTTTTTTTTCTGCCCGAGGTTCAATTAAAGAATGAAACATTTTTTGGTAGCTAAGTAAAACCCCAAAGGTAAAAGAGACAAATCTGTTGTCCATTCTCACCACCCTTGTGAGAAAAGTACGTTTGACCTGGTAACATGGCCAGTTATAGCTGCCATTTGGTGGTGGGGTGATAAAGCCGAGGTAAGTGTTAAAATAAATCTTAACCCCGACCGCCTTATCCCCATCCACGTCTTTGTACAATGTATTAGAAGACATGCGTCCATGATTTGTTACGTGTTTTATTGAAAACCTGTCTTTGTATAGCTTGGCTGGCAAGCCGGACTCTTCTATGAATTTTCTATGAGTTTGATGTTCGTGGAGTACAGATTTGTTTTACCAAGATCTAAAGGGTTTTTTTGTAAAATTGATATTCACAATCTTTTACAAAATCGTCATGGACTGCGGGTTGATTTCAGCAAAGTTTGAGGGGGTTTTTTGCAAAATTTATATCCCCATCTGTTTCTAGCTATGCTATCAGATCGGCTGATCCGATGGTCAAGGAATTCAGGGTGACGCGGCCATCTTCCTGATGCAGGAAATGCACCAGTATTAGTAGGAAAGATATCGTTCATGATTTGTTACGTATTTTATTGAAAACCTGTCTTTGTATAGCTTGGCTGGCAAGCCCGACTCTTCTGGTTAACATTGGTTGCCAAGTAAAAACCAGAGGTATATAAAAGAGAAATCTCTTGTCCATTCTTACCGCCCTTTGTGATAAACGTATGACCTAGCTAGTACCTTGCATGATCCGGGAAATGCCATTTGGTGGGGTACGGTGATGAAGCCGAGGTAAGTGTTCAAATAAATCTTAACCCCGACCTTATCCACATCCATGTCATTACATGTATCCATGATTTCTTATGTGTTTTATGAATTGCCAACCTATATATGGGTGTGTTTGTCGCCTGCATCAAGTCATCAACCGAGCCACACCCATATGCATACATAACCGTTTTTTATTTTATTTTTTTTTTGCGCGCGCGTCTTTGCAGCCAATTAGAGAAATCCATCTAGTCAATTAGAGAAATCCTAATCAATACATTACATAGTAGTTTACTTACAATTGTCCACGCTATACATAGAAACTATGTTCCTAATGTGTGGTTTCTTCAAAATAAATTATCATCCAATCATGTCCCTAGCTCTTCCTAGTAAACATGGTTTCTTGCTTGAGAATTCATTTCCTTCTCTCCTTTATTAGTCTCTCGTTGCCACATCACTAAATCGCTTACATTAATTCTATATAAAAACTATCTTAGGAGATGTTTGGACTAAGTGCTAATACCCCAAAGTGCTATTCTATTAAAACGGGAGTGCTAATGGGGTGGGCTAAACTTTAGCCAAGACTAAAAAAAATATAGAAAAGTTATAAGTGCTAATAAATGCTAATGTTTACTACTCAACTTTAGCACATCCAAACAGACATTTAGTTACCGGGTGCGTAAAAGCTGCTACTGCATTGATGATATTGATGCACATTGAAGTGGCTGGCTAGTAGTGCATATATAGTACTCTCTCCGTCCCAAAATAAACACACCTTTGCAATTTGAAATTTGTCCCAAAATATTGATACATATAGGTCCGGCGTACAGGTCACAGCAGCTAGCTTTAAAAAAAAAAACAGGTCACAGCAGCTACCAGCTACAAGTTCTGGAACCAACGAATGTTATGGAACCGTGCTGCCACGTGGTTCTCATATATTAAGTCTAGCCAGGCTGTGTTAGTAATTTAGTATTTTATTTGCATGCGAACTGTTACCATAATGATGACTTTGTGAACTGAACAGATGGCAGACACTTTTTATGGGCATTTTGGTAATTTCATAGCTGTACAAAGTTTGCTCATTTGAACCTATATGTGTGCTTATTGTTAGGATTAGTTAGATTAGGTGATCAATTAGATAAGACCGACATTAGCAACCGCTAATGACGGTTCCCGTGGGAACACAGTTCCCCCATAGTTTCATCATAGAGACACCTCTTCACCAATAGACGCCCCTTGGGCTTGTATATATTGTACAGACATCGTTCCACAGAGATCAATCGAATCATTCATTCCATCATCGCAAAACACTTTTGTCCAATACGTTATCAGCACCTTGTCTCTTCACCGAGCGCAGAAACGAGAGGAACAAGAACTTCGACAACGACGGTGCGCAGGCGACGGCGCACACCGGCGCGCGCAACGCTGGCTCTTCGAAAGGGGCCGGCGGCGGTGACATACACCGGCTACGGCGGTGCACGGCGGAGGCCAAGGGGCGGCGGCGACACACCGCCACAGCATTTAGCGCCCGACCGGCCATCCGCGGCACGAAACGGCCCGGTGGCTTGCCATGGGCAATGACGGCGGCGGCACTTCGCGTTGGCGCACCGGAGCGGCGGTGGCCCTCCGCAATGCACGGCAACGACCGCTTCACATGCTGCAATGGCAGCTGCGCCGCTCGTTCCTCCACCCTCGGCGCCTGCTACCCCTCCACACGAGACACCACCCGCGGCGGTGCCCCACTCCTCCACCAGCGAAGGCCGGCGGCCGGCCATGACCGGCACATGGGGGCAACCTGCGAACAAAGAAGAAGAGGGGGGTGCAAGGAGGCGCTGGGCACTGCCTGCGGCGGCGCTCGGCGCGGCACACGCCAGAAGAAGGCGGTGGCAGCACACGGCCCCGGCGGCGCATGGGGCTGGAGGTGGTGGTGGCCAAGGGGAGGCGGCGACGCACCCAAAGACGGCCGGCGACGCACCCAAAGACGGTCGGCGACCGACCCTCGGCCGGCACACAGAGGAGGTGTCGTGACGGCGGCGGCAGCGCCAGCGGCGCTGGCCACCGACGTGGGCAGCGCATGGAGGAGGCGGTGGCGCCCCCAGGGGCCAAGGGGTGGCGGCACCCAGGCAACCCTAACCGCCCCTGCCCCTTAACTCGGGCCACGCTAGGCCTTGTTGGGCCGGCCGGACCGGCCAATGGGCCTCGCCCGCCAGCAGGCCAAGTTGGGCCGGTGGCAGGCCACCCACGGCGGGCCAAGCTAGGCCGCCACAGCAACAGGCCAAGCCGATCACCCTCCATTCCCTTTAAAATTTGCACAAAGGCCCCCGAATTTCAATATATTTACAGCTTTTTGGTAGATTCAGTGCTCCATATTAATATTTGAGGTCCTATATTATTCTGTTTTAGTCCCTAGACTAGATGCAATACTGTAATAATTTGCATTTATGATTGAATAAATGTCTGTTTTAGACCTTGTATTTAATGTCTTATGATGCAAATTATTTACCTAGAGTAAATAGATAGTTTTTTACACCTATGAGTCTTTAGAAATTGCATCATAATATTATATTGCAGTTAATTACTATGTTAATATTTAGATATTTTTTCTGTGTTTATGCTTTTCTGATTTAGTCACTCGAACATTGTTAGTATGGTAGAGTTTTTACTCCTATACATGGTTTATTTTTAAGACTAGAAAATTATTCATGTCTAATATACATAGTTTGTCGATTTTGATTGGAAAATATTTATAGTTGCAACAAAATCGAAGCCTCTTAATTAATTGATAGTTAATTAAGGTTGGATAAATTTAGGCTCATGTGAGCCTAAATCCAAAAAAGGCAAAATGGCAATCGAACCATTTTTGCTAGGAGGGCTAACACAGGAAGTGGTTTTTGCTTTGATCCTGCATGATTTTGCATAAATTATGCCACTACCCAACTATAGCACTTTGTGCTTTGTTGTTGTTTGGATATTGTCATTGTAATATATTTTGTGGTTTGATAATATTATATTACAATACCATTTTGGTTCTATTATATTGGAGTATGTGGTTCACTCAACCCCCTATTGTTACACCAACACATAGGTTACATTTATAATTATATAATAGAATTGAGTATGATGGTACCCTCAAACCACATTTTTGCACCACATACAAGTTAAATTTGCTATTGAGTTAGTAGCAATTTAACTAAGATATGAACATCATTAAAGATTATTAATCTTTGATGGATTAAAAATTTGCAATATACATATCTTGATTATTTTGATTAATTAACACAAGGTAATGGAGACTATGGCATATGCTGCGTTTAATTTCTTGTGAATTATCCTGCCTTGAGACCGTGCCATTGCAGTTATCTAATCACCTGTTACTGAGAGGTCTACATCTTGTTTCTCTAAAACTTGATGATTACCTACGATGTGTTTTTAATCAAAATAAATGTTTTGGATTGTTCTTTGACATCATATTGTTTTATTATTACACAAGGTAGTAGAGTCCTAAGCAAAGGCTGCGTTTAATTTCTTGTGAATTATTCTGCCCAAAGACCATGCTTAGGCAGCAATTTACATTGCCTACTATAAAGATCTACTCTATGTTTCTGACATAGAGATTATTTGTCTTGTGTATCAACAAAATCTATGATGATTCATTGTATGGTATACACATTTATATGATTACCTACAATGATCCAAAACTATGATAAGATATACAATTATAAAATATTGTGTTTGATGTTATAACATCACCATAGTGATTTGAGTTTACCTTAGGTGTAAATTCATTAAATCAATGGTTTGTCACATGTTTAGGATATTGACTTCAGAGGAGTCTATTGAACTCGCTCTTGATGGCATCAATATCTCACATAGACAATGGACATTAATATTGATTTTATCCCCTAAACTAATAAAAGAGTTTAATTACCCTGGATTGGGGTTGTTTATTATAGATAAGAGAAAATATGCCTTACTATTGTTAAGGCACTACATCTATAAAGATTATCGATAAGAATATCTTATGGAAGGAACAATTTATCTATATTAAACATTAATAAGGGATAAAATAGGAGCTAGGACATAAAATTTGAAAGGTTTTCAATCTTAAATTTTAAGCTCTCTAGGAAGTTGATTTTTTTTTTGCCGGATCTTCTAAGATCGCATAACAAAGACTCTCATTTCTATCATAAGAGAACATAAATTCATGGACAACAAGATCATCGAACACAATTCGAATGACTTGTTTTGAGATTTGAGAATAATCTCATGGTCCATTGATATTATTTAGTCCATCAAAATATGTTGTAACATTTTTTGTCAATGCATAACTACTGTGAATATCATATTGATGAATTTGATACTCGACAATACTTATGGATTCTTCTATATATTAGACAAAATTTTCATTAAATTCTTGGCATATATATATCATATGGGAATCTCTCCAATTTGGAATGATATGTGCCTAGTGGATAATTTGTACCACAAACTTTATAATTACGGAAGCAAAATATTCCTGGTTCTAATGACAAGAAGAGGGAATAATTTTGTCTATCGCTGATGCGATGCAATGATAGTTTGGTCGATTCTTCTCCACTATCATTCTTCCTAAGGATATGAGTAAACAATTGATGACATTTAATTATGTCCTAATTCAACTCATATTTTGCTAAAGTATAGAGATATCCACATGTGTTTTTAGAAAAACACAAAAAGACAACTTTGGATATGACATATAATAATGAGATGGATCTTATTTTTGTTGTATTATGCATACAACCATCCCGTACAACATATTGCGTATCCAAATTTTTCACATGGTTGACCTATTCAATTTGAAATGATCAACTTGGGCATCCAAAGGGATGCGTGAGAAATTAATGGCAATTCATTTGGTCCTGACTTTCCCAAAGTGTGGATACGATAAGTATCATAGGGAAATAGATTTTAAGACCCTCTTATCTTAAAATGAGATTGACTTTATTAGATTTCTTGATCATACTCAAAAGAATATGTATGGGTCCGATACAAAGATTGTATGGACAGTTCAAGCATTTCATGGTTGTATAGATATATCTATGAGATGATCTAGAGTGTGTAAAAAAATTTACACACTCAACCATGCATTTGGTAGATAATGGCTCTAGTTATGAGCATTATCCTGAACATTACTAAACCTTTATACCTTCAATGACGATTGCTTGGTATCATAAGAGTTTAGTTATATATCCAAAAGCATAAATTGAAATCTATAAGTATAACATTAAAGTCATAACAGGATCATCATTATTGGATTGCTATCATCAACTTCGTATTGAAGTTAGGTAGATTTACACACTCCTGACTTATGATTAATTGCATATCCCCATATGCATATAGTACGTGGAAATACATGAAGATTTCCTATTTGTGTAAGATTGAGTTACGTTGTATACATACCACTCTCACCACCGCAGCATACATTGATAGGTTCACACAGGAAATTGGGGATCATCTGAGATTTCAAATCTCCGTCGATTGTTCAGTATCTAGATCTCTTAGAGAGGATCAATTTACAACCTGTATGCTGGTTTTTAGTATAAATAAGCTTTTCCAAGCATTAGGGGGAGATTAGAAGTACCATATATAATGCCCGGAAAACATTTGAATGCATGAGGCATTTCAAGCTCAGGATCACGTACTAAAGTAACTTAACTTTGAGTTCAAAGAATTATTGAGTTGCATAGTATTGCAAATAAACTGCCACATGCATTTACTAATTATTAATCTATGCCAGAAAGAGTAGTGGTACTAAGTAAAATCACTCAACTCCCAATTGTAAATAAGAGGGGGAGAAGTATGGCCATAAAGCAAGATTATTCATGCTAGCAATAGAAGACTTTTCTTATAAAGTAGTAAATGCAACTCAACCTTTGGTTGAAAGATACTTAGAGGACATTTTATGTCCTGTTGATATTTATAATCCACAACCCAGCTCAGAGGTGCACCAAAATACTGATGCTAGGATATCGAAAAGCCCTGACTCTCGTTTTAGGAAGTCACGATGAGTCATTCAGGGTCCATTTTTGAGTTTTGATAACCGGAGAATTATATCATATAAAGGCTACATGAGTCGACTCATACTTCTCTGAATAAATTGTATACATTATTCAAAGTTATCTAGTTAATAAGACCATGGCAGAGTGCTTTGTCACTCTTACTAGAACTTGCTGAGTAAAGTTATACATACAGAGATAGTCTTGCCCACCAGAAAAGAGGTGTTTTTGGTAGTAAAGCCAACACCTAGACGTACCTTTACTGTGGGTACAAAAGTGTTTCCATCCTAGAATGGATGGAGAACAATGATGTGGTGAGATTAAAGCAAGACTAGTAGCACAAGGAGTTTACGCAAAGCCTAAGAGCATTGTTTTTCAATGCAAGTTATTCTCCATAGTAAGTTATAAATTTCCGATACTACCTTTTGACTGGCAGTACAAAAGCATCTATCTTTGCGGTTGATAATTGATAGATGTAGTGATCACATATGATCACTTGATATGGTATATTGTGAAACTTCGGGGAAGGAGTTTACATATCTAATACTTACTTATATATAAACTCGCAACATATATCGTGTATTGCTTAAGTCAATATATGGCTTAAAGTGGTTAAGTTGATTTTGGTACAATCAACTTTGTATGTATTCCTTATATTGAAGGATACAATATTTATTACACTTGGTGTTCATGTCAGAATCCTTAATTGGATTTCCTAGTATTATATGATTGTCAATAATCTTGACATCATTGGTAATAAACACTTGTCAAGAGCACGTTGTAATCTAAAGACAGAGTTTAGAGATGGAAGATAACGGTCTAAACCAAAATTTTATTTTGTGTTTAGGATCCAAGTATCTTCTCCTAGGTTTTTATAGTAAAGCTATCTATATCCACATCATATTGAATGACTCAATATGAAAGGGAATTCTATGGTGATTCTATCTCATGATAGAGAAAGGCATGAGGAAGATTGTTTTTTATGCCATAGTGGTTGAATAGAGATATTGGGACATATGGTCCATTATCCCAGTACTATTTATGCGCTAATACATATATTGCAAAAGTTTCCGACCGGATATTATCTTTGCAATAATTCACTATCTAATAGCAGTGCTATTCCTACTTAAGGTTGGTAGATTGAAGATGAGAATATCTTTGATATCTTAAAAATAGCACATACAGACTTAGTATAATCCATGATCCGATTACGTGGATATTATGGTTCTGGTTATCTATAAGCTCCCCAAAATTCTAGATCATTAAAATAAGCTTTATAGAAATACGAAAAGACCATTCTGTAATAGTCTTTAAGTAGACATTTAATGGTTAATTCCACTAATCATTCTGATATTGCATTGTACAAGGCTACACATGAATGTGTATAGCTTGAGAGAATGATATGTCACATACTGAAGTTATGTGGTTCTGATTCTATTGAATCAAAGGTCATTATCTATAAAGATAATGCAACTTGTGTTGTTTAGATGGAGACAAGTTATACTTAATGCAATATTTTGCATTAAGATGGTTCTGTTTCATAGGTCATATGGGCATATTAACATTTGCAAACTAAGTACTTGTGATAAGCTCGAAGAGATATTGACAAGGTCTACTATACTCCACATTTCATAAGTGTAGAGTACATTGGTATGAAAGGTTTGCAAGTTTCAGGGGGAGAGTCTCTCGTCTCTCTGATTAATAACTTGTTGAAAACATCATATTACACTCTTTTCTTTATATGAGTTTTCCCCCTTTGGGTTTCTCATATAAAGTTTTTAACGAGGCAATATCGACACAAGACTATGTCATATCATCCATTTTTCCCGAAGAGATTTTTGGTAGATGATATTGGAACATACAATACATTGTACTCTTTTCTTTATGTGAGTTTTTCCTTTTGAGATTTCTCATATAAAGTCTTTAACGAGGCAATGTCAACAAAGATATATGCTATATCATTTAGTTTTCCCCACCGGGGTTTTTGGAAGATGATATTTGAAGCATATTGACCCTAGGGTCAAGGTGTTTTTAGACTAAGACATTGGGTTTAAACTCAAGAGTCTACTAACATTGATAATTGTATATTATGGTGTTTCTTCTTATTTTTCCCACTGTGTTTTAAGGAGTTTTGCCTAGTATACCGGAAGTACTTTGGTTTTTCCCACATGGTTTTCCAAAGATTCTCCTCACATTTTTCCTGAAAGGTTTTTGGGGAAGTTATATATTGTATCGCATCTCCTGATTTTCCCATAGGGTTTTCAAGGAGTTATTCGATTGATTACGAGACCACACGAAGATTAAATTGATTACAAGACCACAAGAAGATCAATTGATCAAGGGGAAGTGTTAGGATTAGTTAGATTAGGTGATCAATTAGATAAGACCGACATTAGCAACCGCTAATGATGGTTCCCATGGGAACACGGTTCCTCCAATAGTTTCACCATAGAGACACTTCTTCACCAATAGTGGCCCTTGGGCTTGTATATATTGTACAGACATCGTTCCACAGAGATCAATCGAATCATTCATTCCATCATCGCAAAACACTTTTGTCCAATACTTATTATGGGATGGAGGGAGTACGTGTTACCGAGGGTTAATAATGCAAATCAACGGGGCATTATATAATGATTAGTAGAGCATTAAGCAAAACCAAGCGTCGCGGTAACCGATTCTTGCTCCACCTCAACAACAGCATCATGAACTATACTGCCAATCAGCCAATGGCAGGCCAAGCTGACCCAACACACAGGGCATGCGTGCGGAGCGAGTTGTACATGTGCCTTGCTAGCTACTGCCTACTGGAGTAGTTAGCTACTTCCATCCATCTTAAATTATTGATTGTTTTGAATTTTTAGGTATATAGATTTTGCCCAGATATATATTATATCTAAGTGCATATTAATAACGTGGGACGGAGGGAGTAGTAACAAAAAAAAAATCTCCAGAGAGAGAGGGGGAGGAAAGCCAATCAAGCAGTGTGCTTGCATGATTCCGAGCCCACCACGGAGAAGATGCCGCCTCCCTGCGGTTTTGGGCACTTCCTAGTAGCTCGTCACAATTTGCAAGCTACCCGTTTTCAAAAAAAACAAAAACAAAAGTTGCAAGCTTCGCCTCGCTATCGACCGATATATTAAAGTCAAACCACAACGCCGCGCCGGCCGGTATTACAACACACCTCCTCCTGATGCTAATAAGCATCTTCCTCCTCTCGCGCTAGCTAGTCTCTCTCCTTCCTCGCTCTCTCGACGCACGCGAGAAGTGCACGAGCGGGAGGTCGACGCTGCCACTTTCGCCATGCTCCTTGCAGCTCACGCTCACGGCGCTGGCGTCCGGCCGGCGGCGGCGTCACCACCCACTCTGCCGAAGCAACGGAGCTGCTGCTCCACGAGGAGGGAGCGTGGGCTTCCCGCCGTGCGCGCGGTCATGGCGAGGCCGCATCAGGACGTGGCCGCGCCGCCACCACCTGCCATCAGGAAGATGGTGACGGCAGCGCCACCGGTGACGGAGACGACGACGACGGTGTACCACGACAGCTGGTTCGACAAGCTGGCCATCACATACCTGTCCCGGAACCTTCAAGAAGCTTCCGGTACTCCTCGCGCCTACGCATTCCCGCTCGCTCGCCACCTTTGGAATGATCGAAAGCTTCCAGCAGCAGCCATGGCGCTTCCGTGGCTGCGAGTGGATTTGCATGAACCAGGCTGAACAATCCCATGCTTTTGGAGAACTGTTCATGTTTTTTTTTCCTTTTCTTGGATTCATCATTCATGTGTCTCTTTTGATGTGCTAGTATTTGGCTTGCTTGCTATAGACAGACGTACAGTAGTGTGACCTCCTATGCTTGCCCCTGTCTCTATTTTAGCAATGGTCGATGTTGATGATCATGCAAGCGACTGCATGATGTGACGCTAAGTTCTTGTCCCGAGCATACAATAAATTTCCTCCTCGACTTCAACGGACTAGTGCTGATGGCCTGATGCCTACTTTTACCTCTTACAAACTTTTGTGTTGAATTTGTAAGTGCTTTTTAAAAAGAATGAATTTGTAAGTGCTTGTTGTGTTACTAGGCCAAAAGATAGATGCGAAAAGCTTCTTGAAATTCATCCAGTTGGGAGGTACAATAAGTTACATATATATAAAATTGCAGCAAAATGAAACGGAAGCGCATCATCAGCATACCGGCAACCAAGAGAGGTCGAAACCTGTGATTCGCACAGGTGTGAGGTGCGCATTTCTAGGAATCTAGTAGTGGATGAATCTATCCTAAATTTTGGGTTTTCTCCTCGAACCTTTTTCCTCTCTTGGAGCTAATAAGATGCCCAAGAAAATGGTGGTCAACCTTCAAAAGGCATCACGCGTGCAGATTTTTTTCTTCCCCTTCAGTAAAAATCAACCACTTACCCTCTTGTAATATCTACCTGTTTATAAAAATCAAGCATCCTTTACATTCCACTCAGTTACTACAATAGCTGGAAGAAGATTCTCTAGTCATTAGAGAGTAAATTAAGGCTGTAGTAGATCCCTGTAAATCCGCGCCTTATCATAAACCTCAACCATCGGATCTGAAACGGCCGACCTAGATCGACTGCAACAGGACCGGACACCGAGTCGTGGCACTGGGTGTCCGGTCATCAGCACAGTGGCCGCCACGGTGTCCTCCACTGTTCTCCGCAGTGCCCTCCGCCCCTACCAGACCAAACCCCATGCTGGCCCTCCCAGTTTTCTCATCCTCTCTCCCAGCACTGCGCTGACAGCAGAAAAAGGCATGATGAAAAGCATGGAAAAGTTTGTTAACTAATTTCCCTACAGTTTTGTGATTGATACTCCTACCAGCGTGGATTCAATGGATGTGTATATGCAGGGCTGAAGAACGGAAAGGACGGCTATGAAGGCCTGATAGAGGCGGCCCTCACCATCTCCGGGCTGTTCAGGGTTGATCAGCAGTGGCAGACTGTGGCCACCGCTCTGGAATGGGCGTTCCCCAGCTACATCCTCACAATGGCAAGTATTTTTATGCTCTGGAAAAGTAATGTCTATTTTTTTTTCTCGAACACGCAGGAGAGTTGCGTATCATTGTATTGATAGAAGAAGAAAAATGAGTCATACATAGACCCAAACACACAGGGGCGGGCCTGGTATTGATTCAAGGGTATTCAACTGAATACCCAAAAAATTTTGCAACAAAATTTATATACATAGTATATATAACATGTATATGTATTAAAATAGAAAATAAGGGTATCTCTAAAAGAATTCTTAAATTCTAGTCTCCAACTCTCTATATCCTTTAAGTAGAGGATCATCCAAAATATTATTTCTCTTTGTATTCTTGTGTCGCCATGGTACTTCCCTTGTACCGGATATTTTATTGTTTGAACCTTGACATATTAGGTAAATATGACCCATAAATTTGAAGGTTGAGGGTCTAAGATCCGGTTCTAAAATAGCAAGTATTTGGATAGGGTGTGGAGAGAGATGATTTAGGGTGTCTCTTGGAGATGATCTAACGTCACAATACAGGCTTCCCGATCTCATATTGCCTCTTGTGCTCAAATGGCTCACTTCACCTCTTCTAGGCCCAATAGCAACCCCCAACCGGCACCAATCCATACCAATTCCACTTCCCCTTTCCCTTGTGGCCGCATCCTTTCCACTTCTGGCCGATGAGACCTAAGCAACATGCGTTGCTGGGGACAACGTAGCGCAGCGGGCAGCGGCGGTCAAAAACATTTCATCCTTAAAAAATGTTGAATACCCAAACCCCAAATCCTGGGCCCGCCCCTGCAAACACACCCAACACACCCCCTTATTTTTATGCTCTGGAAAAGTAATGTCCATTGTTGCAAACTAGATAAAATCCTTTCAAAATGACAAGAAAAATAGGAGGTATATAGACAGTTCAGGGAGTAGGGTATTCTTTGAATACAAGGTAAATTTATTTAATTTTACCTTAGTTTGGACTCACAGCGTTCATTCTGTTGGGCAGATCAAGGTGATGATGCCGCCTTCAAGAATTTCCCGGGAGTACTTCGCAGCCTTCACCACCATATTCTTCCCTTGGCTCGTTGGACCATGTGAGGTATAACACATATTTCTCCTCCATATTATAATTTATTTCAGGAATGACAAAGGAATAGCCTGAAACAGAGTATTGTTTAAGAGTTCATGCATGTTGAGCATCTTGTGCATATAGTAGTGGAAAATGTAGTCATGGATGCAACATTCTCCAATATGTTTTTTCTTTCTTTTGTGTGTGTGTGTGTGTGTGTGTTCTTACGTATACACATCCCAGCAGTATTCATAAAGTTGTACGAGTAATCATTGTGTCACTGAACGAATGCAAGGTCAGGGAATCGGAAGTTGATGGAAGGAAAGAGAAGAATGTGGTCTACGTCCCCAAATGCAGGTAAACTCTTCGACATCCAGATTCTTTGATTGCATGAATAAGCTAGATGCAGAGTGAATTCATTGCATAAGTTTAATAGGTATAAATATATATTGTTCAAACAACTTCTGGGTGTCAAGACTTCAGAGCTAGTATAAATTCTTAAGGTTTATCTAAACATGATTAGGATTGCCACATTATGAATCCGTAGCGTAAATTAGCTCAGCATAACCCTTTTGCAAGATGTCAATCTTTACTCGAGTAAAACCACTTGGAAAAGGTGTGAAAGAACTAAGGCTCAAATGCAACATGTACTGCCCATGTCGTAATTGTGGCGAACAGGGCAATCCTACTCATACTCCACAAACTAGCTATATAATAGGGATACATTTTGAAAAAAAAAAGTACAGGCTAGTGCAATAACTCTTAAAAACAATCTAAAAAAACATAGTAAGGTGAAGGCATATAAAAAAAATGGTGAAGAACAGGATAGGGGTACAGGTATTCCTGACCTTTTCTTCCTTATCTTACTCTGACAGATTTCTGGAAAGCACCAACTGTGTTGGGATGTGCACGAATCTTTGCAAGATCCCATGCCAGAAATTCATCCAAGATTCACTCGGCACGGCTGTCTACATGTCTCCCAGTAAGTTCCATTTATTCTTATCCATCAGATGATAATCTGAGAGACAAATCTAAACATATCAATGAGTAAAACAACATGAACACTTCGATATTAGAATACAAGAAAATAATCAACTGCAGCCAATGAATAAGGTTCGGAAGAAATTAGTGGATTGGCAGTCAACCAATCATCAACTCAAATTCATAAAACGAGTCAAAACTTTAACTGTAACTTCCTTTGGTCACTAGCCTAATTGTTCAATAGCTGAACATTACACTGACTGCGGCCAAACATAAGTGAACTCAGAATATGACCTTTCCACTTTAAGTAGTGCTGGTGAAAGTCTTTGTATATGGACATCTCATGTAAGACGTTCTTAGCCGCACAACTCTTCCTACTATCTCTGAAACGGGATCTTAACACTGAAAGCAGCGCATCAAGATTCTCAGTCACACCAAAAATACAGAAGTTAGCTACTTGATGTGTTAAATCTCATATCCTGCCAGTACACCTTCTGTATCGAGGCCACTATGCCTTTTCTGGGCATGGAATCACAGGCTGCCATTTGGGGGACAGAAAAGATTGAAGTGGGACCAACATGTTTGCAGGTTGTAGAGCAATTGCAATCAAGTTGTACAGAGAAAATGGGGTACCTCCTACTTGTAATTCTTAGTGGGAAAACTGCAAATAACAGAAACAAGTTGATAGTAGTGTCTTTTCCAATCATTCCACAATTCTGTGGTTACCAAGTACAGTACAAACACCTTTACTTAACATTACAGAGCCAACATGTTTCAATGATCAGAGCAATATGATTAAATATTGCTTATGAGAAGCAATTATTGTGAGTGTTGACTCATTCTTGGTGAAATATTTCAACAACACCAATCATTGTTTCGAGGTCAAAAGATGTTGACATTTAATGACATTACAGATATTGGAGATCAATGTGTTGGAATTTGTTACGCCTCCTTTTCTCCTGCCAAGTGGTTATCACTCGTAACCATTGAATGTTAGCTTAATGGCACCGCTTATGGTCTGCAGGCTTATCTTCACTACTTTCTCCACTCTTATATATTGCAAATCAGTGTTCCAATCCTGGCTAAAATATTTTATTTCTGAATCTAGAAAAGCAAATTTATGTTTAAGCAGTTATTTTTCTACTTAAAAAAAAAAGGCGTACCCAGTGCCGTAGGCTTCCCGCACTGTGCAGGGTCTGGGGAAGGGTTGTCTTTAAGCCCCAAGCCTTACCCACACAAATGTGCAGAGGCTGGGGCTAGTTATTTTTCTACTTAACTGGAAAAAATAGGACACTAGCTTATGTTCTGTTACAAAAAGCCATATATCAGGGGCAACAGAAAAGCATGTACTTATGTCTATTGTATTACCATTGTTTCAGATTTTGAGGACATGAGCTGTGAGATGATCTTTGGACAGCAACCTCCTGAAGATGATCCAGCACTGAAGCAGCCCTGCTTCCGTACAAAATGTAAGCCTGCACCGAGACATCTGAACAGATTTAATCAAATTTCCAATTAAAGCACTCATACCCTTTTCTTCCTGTATATGCAGGTATTGCAAAGCAGAATCGTCAAGTGAATTGCTCTATTTGACTTGAAAGGCAATGTAAATTATTAGACTATATCAGTAAAATGCCCAAAATTCCATGCATTCATGTTATTCCCTTAGGACGCAGCATCAGGTTCACACATAGATTCTTTTTACTCGCGATAACAGCAAAAGGCAATTCTAGTATACATTAAATTGTTAGGAAACTCGTTGTATGGTTGATCCAGAGAAATTGAAGAGGGAATACAGGACATATTTTTGGGAAATACAAAGTATTTTAGTGCATCCTACATAAGTTACAAGAAGAACCTGAGATAAAATTGAAGAAGTTGGAAGAAAGGAATTATCCGTAAAGAAATTTTCATGTTAATTGAAGATGGTCGAACTTGTTAACAAGAAAAGAACTTGGTGGACGAACCGACGAAATATAAGCATGGAATTAACAATCATTTGGTGGAGCGTGTTGTATATCTCTCAGGTTTAAGCCAAGTCTCATCTGAGTTACGAATCAAGTTAATATGCAGATTCCTCTATCAAAGATTCGAAGTTAAAAACTATGAACCTACAACTGATAGACTGGTTCAAATTTAACTCTCACATTTCACAGCTGGTTTCAGATTTCCGGGAGATCTGACAATTTCACCTAGTCCCCTCTTACAAACTGTGGTGCTTTCTTCATATCAGAGTTTCTTACAATGTATTGTGCAAGTGCAATGATGCAGGACGTTTTCTCGATACCATGAAATGATTGGAACATGTAGTACGTTCAACTGCAACAATATGGCGGATTCATAGCTTTAAAAATCTCCTGGTACATTGTTAAAGATAGAGGCTAAGTTGCAATGCCGATTCGATATGTTATGTTAGAAGGAAATTTATCAGAATCTTCTCAAATTATGGACTATACTTCCAGAAACACAGTCATGATCCTTGGAAAAAGAACAGATCTTTCCACATCTTGATTCTAGAATTGGTGGCAAATAAATCATGAGGGACTTGACCAAAAAGACAAAAGGTCCTCCAACTTTAACATTATTACAGATGAAGAAAACGTGGGAATAAGGGATCTAGCAGTCTGAAGATGCCACTTTCTGCAACCTTGAGCACTTACAGCATATATTGACATAAAAAAGTCATAGAACACAGCAGAGTCTAGACAGGGATAACCATTAGCATTCAGTACCGACATTGATTTTGTGCACTCTGCTGGGTTTTGCCTACTGAGCTTTTTGCATGATTTGCTTTGAAGTTATTAACTTAGTTGATTTCAACACAAATTCGTAGGAGGTGCTGATCGAATCTTCCTGGTAAATTTGCTAAGAGAAAGCGTTCTATTTTGAAGAAGAAAATAAACACTAGTCAATGATTCTCTGAGGGTGATTTAAGAGATGAAATGAGATAAACCCAATTTTTCTAACAATCCACGTTGCGATGGTATCCAACAAAAGGACTCTCTGATGGCATTTAGCAAATTTTCTGAGCCTTTTATATGGTACCTGAATCAATAGAGAGCATGATATATTTATCATGAATTATCCATTGCAGAAGTAATTGCAATAGCAATAAAAAGAACAATCAGCATAAGGCCCAACATAAAACTCAAATTTTCAACCTTGATTTTTTTTTCTCGAACGTGCAGGATCAACCTTCTTGATTTATATTTGAACAAGCGATACTTTAATAATTATAAGCTTAAAACGTGCCGTTGAGCCCTAATAACATAGCCTTCAATGAGACTAGCTCCAGAAATCTCTACAATCCCCATAACATCAGTTCTCTTTGAGCATTATAGGGTTCAGAAAGAATTTGAATGGTCAATGTTTACTTGGCCTAACCTAGATAAGAAAAGTAGGCTAGATGGAATAATAAATGTAAACTGAGCAAACAAAGAATATGCTTTATGGCATGGATTTCAAGTTATTGGTGCAGCTGTGCAATGTGCTCCACTGAGATGGTGACCAGCACTGACTGTCAAATAGAATAACAACAGTAATTGTCTTCCATGCACTTGCACATAGTACAATACTGCATAGTGTTCATCCTTAGAAAAAGCAGTAATAAAGGGAGCAAGGTGGAAACATTTTAACGAACACAGATATTTATACTCCATCTATTCGACAAAGTATGAGTCCTAACTTACTCATTAGTCGCAATCACTTAATATTGAATTCGGTAGCACTCAGAAGATCTCTAGGTTTAGCATAATAGTCTAGATTCTTCATTAATTTGCTTTTTCCTGCCCTCAATTCTATTTAAATTTTCATTAAAAAAGTGGCGTCAAATGTCATTCTTGGTCTAACTGTAAAGATCATCCGACCATTTCCCCTTCATTACATCTTGATCAAGATAATGTCCTTTTGTGATCTTAATCCTGTCAGAGCCACAGCAAACTTTCCTAATCCCTCACATGAAATCCACTGTTAGTCCCGGACCCACATTGTCAGTGACACAAGCTGGAAATTTTCAAGTTTGAAATGGCATGAGAGGACTTATTCGTTAATATTAACACACTAGATGTTTATATGGAACAAGAAATTCCAACTGAACTTCAAATGTTAATTCACATTTATTGATATAATCATACCTTCTAGCATATATCACAGTCTTTAGCCACCTTCAGTCCAGGTACAGCCTGGTCTCAAATCCAGTTCTCTTGAGATCAACAGTCTCAAGACATCATCAGCATTGTCCCTTCTCCCAAGTGAAACATAAATATCAGCCAGCATCTTATAGTTAGCTCTGTTTTTTGGATCCAAGGACAAAAGATGCCTTGCTGCTGCTTCTCCAATCACCAAATTCCCCCATGAACGGGAACCACTTAACAATGTCCCCCACAGTATAGGGTTTTTTGCGTGTTCAGAATGAGAATTCTGGATCAAGTGGTATGCATCAGTCAAGCGCCCAGTACGACAAAGCATATCAACAACACAGGATATATGCTCAATATGAGGATCTAGACCATACTGCTCTTTCATGCACTTAAGAAAGCCCATTCCCTTCTCAACAAGACCCGTGTTTTTACAGGCAGACAGGACGGCAACAAAAGTATAGTGATTTGGTTGTACTTCTGTTTCCTTCATCAACTCAAAAAGCTTGACAACTTCTGCAGCAAGTCCATTCCATGCATATACCTGCATCATAGAAGTCCAAGAGATTGCATCCTTGTCCATAATCCCAGTAAAGGCACCAATTGAAAGACTAAGACTCCCGCACCGACCATACATGGAAACAAGTGAATTAGCAATCATCCGTTCATTATGGAAACCCCTTTTGACAATCTGAGCATGTGCTTCCATTCCCTTCTTCAGTGACGGTATTAGCGAGATCATTGGTAGGATCTCCAAGAATGTAACAGCATCCGGATCAATGCCCATCCTCTGCATTTCTATTGCAAACCATATTGCCTTTTCCGTTTGTCCAAGTTCTCCACAGCCTTTGATCAGGGCATTCCACGCAACCACGTCGTTTCTAACCTTGGCAGAACCATGAAGAAGACTCTCAGACCAACCTAACTGCCCGCACTTCGCATACATATATATCAATGCGGTCAATAAAGAGGGATCTCTCTTGAATTCACTGCTATTGCACAATACGTAGTTTTCTTCAATCCATTTTCCTTCTCTCCAGTTCCCCAACTCGGCGCAGGCCATAATCACGTTAAGCAAGATAGACCGTGTGACCAACACCTTTGAATGCAAAACCATCCAGTGGAAAAGCTTAACAGCATAACCCGGTTTTCCATTCCGAACAAGCCCACCAATCATCGAGCTCCAAGTAACAGAATCCTTCGCTTCCATATGCCGAAACACCGTCACCACCTCGCTCAAAGAGCCCAACTCCACATACATCTCCAGGAGAGCATTGGAGACGAAAAGGCTGCAGTGGAAGCCAGACTTAACCACAACGCCATGCATCATGCCTCTGCCCCTCCAAGGACCGAAACTGGCATAACCAGAGATCAAGCTCACGAGTGTTGCCTCCGTTGGCCGCGCTCCATCCGCGGACCTCATCCTGGCGAACATCTCCACGGCCTCTCCCAGAAGCCCCGCGCGCGCGTACCCGCCGATCAGCGCGTTCCACGCCACGGCGTCCGGGCGCGGCACTCCGTCAAACACCCTCCGCGCGGCGCCCATGTCCCCGGCCTCGGCGTGCATCCCGACCAGCGCCGTGGCCACCAGGAGGTCGGACGCGAGCCCGGCGGCCGCGGCGGCTGCCCCGACGCGGCGCCCGAGCTCGGGGTCCGGGGCGCGCGCGCAGGCCGTGGAGGCGAGGTGGTACGTGTGGCGGTCGCGCGGGCAGCCGGGGGGCATGGCGCGGAATAGCGAGGCCGCCTCGCGCGGGAGGCCCAGGGCGAGGTAGGCCCGCAGCATGGCGTTGTAGAGGAGCGGCTTGGGCGGTGGCACGGCGGGGGATGTGGAGGAGGGCGCGGCGGCGGCGGCGAAGACGCCGCGCGCGGCATCGGGGTCGCCGAGGCGGGCGTAGCGGGCGACGAGGAGGGAGGCGAGGTAGCCATTGGCGGCGAGGCCGGAGACGACGGCGAGCGCGTGGGGGCGGCGGGGGTCGGCGGCGGCGTGGGGGGAAGAGGAGGAGGTGATGGCGGCGGCGAGGGATTCCTTGAGGGCCTGGTACCGGTAGGTCACGGCGGGCATCTAGCTCCGGTTTTTTTTACCTTCTCTCTTCTCTTTTCCTTTAATACAATTCCGTGTTTGAATTTAGGCGCGAAATGGCCTCTCAGAGGGGAAGGCTGAAGCAGAACGGTGAGAATGGGGCGGGGAACGGGGCGGCTATTTATCACGTGTGCATTTTTTTTAGCAACTCATTACGCCTGCAATTGAAACTTATTCAATCGCAGAAAACCCCCTCCCCCTCCCCTCTTCCGGCTCCCCCCACCACTCTTCTAAGAGTAAGTATTATAGTTGGCTGTAAGCCGGCTAAATGATGAGGTGGAGTAGAAAAGATAGGAGAGAGAAGAGAAATAGATTGTAAGCTTACAGCCGGCTTGGGCACAAGAACCAAAAAAATCTATAAGAAAAACAGGTGGGCCATGTATTAATTGTGAAGAGCTAATTATTACACAGGTGGGCTGAGAGAAGGCTGTAAGAATCCTTACAGCCAGTTTGTTGTCTGTATTATTAACCTTGCTCTAAGACCACCGATGGTCAACGCCGCTCCAGCAACCCTCACTCTCCTCTCTCTCTCCCTTTTTCTAAGGCCATCGATAGTCAACACCGCTCCAGCAACCCTTACGCCGAAGTCCGGCCGCCGCTAACTTCATCAGGAAGATAAACAGTAGTGGCGTAGCACGGATCCCAATCATACGTGCCATAAATTGAATTTTCGGACGAATGGTCCTAACAATCGAACGAACCAAAAAAATCGTAAAAGCTAGAGAAATCATTTTTTCTGAAAATATTGTTATTCTAAGCCTCTTTGTATTGAAAGAGAATGAGAGCAAAGAATATGAATAGTGTGCTATTATAGATCTTGTCCAATTATTAGCACCATATATGCATGGTCGTGCTCCGTGTATTTTTTTTCATTTTTGTCATAATTTAAATTTCTATAACTTCAACTAAATTTATAGGTACCACTATAATTTTCTATACACTTGGTCACAATTTAAAGAAATGCTTGATCTAGGACAAAAATAAAAGGGTCATTTGCAAAACTACCCTTGTTTTGAAGTCTAACTACATGTTTACTCCTATTTTTAGTCTTCCAGTTGCATGGTTACCCCTATTTTAATGCAAAATATGGGCAATTTTGCAATAAAACAGGGGCAACCATGCAACTGGAAACCAAAAACAGGGGCAAACATGCATAGTTAAAAAAAAACAGGGGCAAATGTATAGTTGGACTTCAAAATAAGGGCAACCTTGCAATTGTCCCAAAATAAAATGACTTACATTTTGGACGAAGAAGTAGTAGTACTCTCTCTGTCCTATAAAGATTGTTCATTTAGTTAAATTCAGACACAATACTAGTAGTAAGAAATACCCTTATTACCCCTAATTAATTATAGCAGTTGTGATTGAAAACTGCGCTATTTATTGTTTCAAGATACTTAATAAATACAAATGCATTGAAAATAGAAAATAGCATAATAGTTCCTTGGTACTTGGCATTGCTTTAATTGGATAAACTTCATTACAATCAAATGGCAGTCTTTGTGAGACAAATTTTAGAGGCTAAATGAACAGTCTATATGGGATGGAGGGAGTAAGTATCATTAAAAAAACTCTCTTGAATTTTTAAGTTAATCGCTTCTATATCACTAGAAAAATAATTATTTTACATCCTAGTCTCATGCCAAAGATGAAGTTATAGCTTATCCTTGATGTTAAGTTCTAGTCTTTTGAGTGATAGGATTATAATAATAGAAACACGAAGTACAAAAGGAAAAAAATACTCATGGAATTTAGATATGGAAACTCTTGAAATAAAAACATTAACTATAATAATAATAATAATAATAATAATAATAATAATAATAATAATAATAGAAAGATATAGAATCCCATATTTTTAGTTCATATGATGCACGTGGAACCTTCAGATAGAAATGGCTTACAATCCCTTGTGGCTTCAAACAAAATGACACGACATCAATAAAGCTGCAAGACATTTTTCTAAAAAAAACATAATTTCATGACATATGAATAGAAAGCATTAATTGAACATCACCAGCTGACCGTGCACGCAGGCTCCAGGCAAATCTTGTTATTATTAATTAGCTGGTCACTCGTCCTACCACCACATGTGTGCCAAATGGCTAGTCCAAAAGTCTTTCTTGCCGTAATTGAATTTATAGCATAGTTACTTTGTGGCCATAGAGGGCCATGTCTCTCTCTTGCCATGCAAAATTTCTAGTGGTTAAATTGTTCATTGCTTTAGCAGCTTAATTAACAAAGGATGGCTCCCCCTAATTCTTTGATTAGACCATGAAAATTTTCTATTGGTTAAACTGTAATTTTAAATTGTTCATTGCTTTAGCAACTTAATTAACAAAGGATGGCTCCCCCTAATTCTTTGATCAGGCTTCGCCACTGGTGTGCAGGGAAAAAATATCAGGCATGTTACATATGAGTAGGGGGGCATGTGCCCCCATCTCCACACACCAACCAAAGCCACAATGTGTTGATCGCGCTGCCAAAGGAAGGATTTGATATAATATGAAAGTGTGTAGGCGACATTTAGTATGACAAATTGGTGGGAGCAACTTAAATACAACTATCACCGTTGTAGTAATTGTACGCAAACGCAATTAAATTTACTATATATTGTGGTAACAATGTTCAAGCATATTTGTTTTAGTACCCATATGCACCAGTGCAAGCCATGCCCCGCCACCTGTTGTTACCCATGCATTGCCTAGCTATAATCTTTGGGTTGAGAAATTGGAAACAAATGAAAAGAAAGGCCGGTTGAGTAACATCTTCTATTGTCCACACTAGAAGAGAGCGAAATTACGCGTCGGGCGAGCTTGTACAACTGGCAAAGCGAACAAAACACTCCACGGTTCGGTAGTTAGACACACAGACATATCTAACAAATCATTCTGCAGTTCAGTGGTCCAAACTGTTTCTAGCTAGTGCTTTTTTAGAAATAAGGGGATGCTGCAGAAGATTTTAGTTCAAGTTTCTACTAAGTTATAGAGATTTAGATGGTTCCCCGAAACCCTACATCCAAAAAGACGTGAAGGAGCGACGGTCAGTGACTGCGCTTTATGGTTCTGCAGCTGCAGCATGGTTCTCTCACATTTCCAAGTCCTCACGCCAAGTCCTCACGCATGCATGCATGCACACCACTTCATGAGGCGGTGGCCGGCAGCGGCAACTATTATTCTGTCGGCAGCTCCAGCAGCCTCTAGCCCAACAGTGTTTTCCTCTCATCCAGCTCCAGTATCAACATCCAGCCACCAACCAGCCAACAGTATTTTTCTCTCACACCACTCAAGCCACCAGCTCCAGTTCCAGCCCAGCGAACAGAGTGTATATAGGGTGTGAATGTGTGATTGTTGGTTGCATAGGCTGCAACCAGACCCTGGAATGCAAGCTATATGCTGTTTAGTTTCGTATTGCTTTCCGAGCTCCGCTACGAGATGCAAAAGAGAATCCTCTTCAGAATCTGAACATTTTTTTTTGCGAAGCTGGGATGCAACCATTTACTCAGTTAATGATGGTATTATTACAGTATACCGTCAACCAAACAGTATGTCGTTGCATGAACCCAACCTAACTGAGAGCCTGGGCCATGTATACGCGAGCCGGGCTAAGCCATCCGACTAACCAATCAGGCCCATATCGATCGACTATACAGTGACGTCGCGGGTCCACTGGTCCTGCTATCCCCAGGCCAACTCGAATCCGTGCACCATTCCGTCCGCGCCCATGCACGCAGCATGCCACCATGCCAGGCACCTCGTCCCTCCAATCATTACGAGCCGGCCCGGTCGGTGTGGTATGGCCGTATGGTAGCCGCCGCCGATCGAGCGGAGCGCCGGCCGTCTGCTGAGTGAGAGGGAGCTAGGGGGCCAATCGGTGATCGAATTCGAATCCATCGAAGCTCGGGCTTGCAACGCCGACGGCGACGGCGGCAAATAGTTTCAAAGCTATCCACCAGGGTCCTCATCCTCTTCCCGTCCGGCGGCCATGGCTACGCATGAAGCATAAGAGCCGGTGGTTGGTGACGTCGCCGGCGACGGCGCGAATCGAGATGCAACGTGGGCGCGCGCGATGGTCCTCCTCATCGGCGCTGCGCGCCTGGAGGCCCTGGATCTCTCCACTACGCACGGGGATCTAAAAAGCCTGGCAACGGCAGCACCCCTTCTTCCCCTGCCTGACGCCGCGAGAGGTCTGCCTGCCCCGGCCGTCGTCACCAGATCGGCGGCGCGCATCATGGCGTCAGCCGCGTCACGGCCGCGCCGGTCCTGCTGCCGCGACCTGCGTGAGCATGCATGCGATGCGCCTCGTTGCAGGCAGGCATGCAGCTAGCTCCAATCATTGCAGGCCAGTGGCCCGCTCGTTGCCGGGCGGGGCGTAGGCCAGGGGGGACCGAGCGGCGGTCATTGATCCATGATCGGACACATCGGAGCTCCGACGCCGGCAGAATGGCTGCTGCTGCTGCCGTGCTGCGTCACGCGCAGCGGCGGCCTGAGACGACGCGCTGCGCGAGCTAGCTCTCTAGGTAGCCCAGGCTCGGTGGGCGCGGCGTGGCAGGCAACGGCTACCGGGCTAGCGCGCGGCGGCAGGCGGAGAAGTAGTAACTCTCCGCTGGGCACCGGCTGTGGCGGCCTTGGCCCATCCGACGCGTTCGCTCGCCGCCGGCGCGGGACCATGCCATGGCGCGGCGCGGCGCGGCGCGGCACGGGACGGGAGGCAGCCAGGCAGGAGGCGCGCGTGACGTGACGTGACGCGATGTGCGCGCGCACGGACCCAACCGATTGAACGACCCAACATGCGAGCGAGAAAGCCCGGCGTGCCGCTCGTGGCGTAGCGCGGCCCGGTCCGGTCCGGCCCCGCTTGCCCTCCGGCCGGGGGACAGCGCCGCGCGCGCCCGTAGCGCGGGCCGGGCTGGGAGCGCCGCGCGCTGCCGTGGTCCTGGACCCCTGGTCCTGCTCCGCGCGGCCGCCTAGTCTGTTTCAGCGCCGCGCTTTTGATTCGAGGTCACGTCCGCATTGCCGGCGGCGTGTCCGTCCGTCCCTCCGACGAGACGGTAACTTTTCTGTGAGGGTGGAGGAGGCGCGGCGGCGATCGCCATTTCCGATCGCGACCGATGCCCCACTGTGCCATGCCATCATCGTCCACCCCAAGCCCAAGGACAAAGCAACCACACCACAAACACAACGCGCTCGACGGGGCACTGAACAGTTGCCGCCACGGCGCGCGCCCGTCTTCCCCTGTTCCCGGTTGCACGCCGGCCAGCAGGGCTCGTCCGGTCGTCCCAGGTCCCAGCCTCTCATCCCGTCCAACCAGAACCGCCGCCGGCACGCCGCTCTGTCCTCTGCTTCGCCTTCGCTTGCGTTCTGCGCCCGCCACCAGTACCGCCGCCCAGTCAAGGAACTGTGCCGGGCTTAACTGGCAGTCAGGCGCGGGGCAGCCTTTCACCTTCACGCCCCTGTGCTGCCTGCGCCTGCATCTGCGTCTTCCTCCCCACGAATAATGGCGCCATTCAAGCCGGCTGTACGACGACGAGGTCAATCACGATTCCGGCGCGCTTTACGCCGCCTAGCCTAGCCCCCCCGGCCGGTCGTACCGGTACTGCTACCACGGTCGCCGCTCTTCACTGCCTCCACATGCCCGGAACAGCAACCCGATCATACCCCATCCTCAGAAATCAGAAGCAGCAGCAATGGCTGCGGGTCAGTAACCACTGGTACCATGCGGCGACGACGCGAGGACAGGGACAAACGAAACGAAACTGATCCTCGAGCGGAGTGGTTAAAACTGCTCCGTCATTAGTAATTAACATGGTCACTATGGAAACACACCGATTAGCAGTAATTAACATTGCCTAGGACTAGGAGTGAACAGCAGTAAAAAAAACTGAATAATTTTACATGGCTCTCTCTGAAACTAGGAGGAGGAACAGAAGCAGAGCAAGAAACGGAAATCAAGCGCCGAATCCAATTATTTCCTCCCTTTTCGCTTCTCCGATCCTCGCGGACGACTGGCTCCGGCGACGTTGCCTCCCGGTGTGATCAGATCAGAAGACCAGCCTCCGGCGCGGGAGGAGCCGGCCAGCGTCGGCGAGCTCGCGGATGGTGTCGGCGACCAGGTCCCGGAACACCAGCCGCTCGATCTGCAGCACGGCCTCCGCCGCCTCCGCGCCGGACACCCACCGCTGCCGCGTCGCCGCCCACCGCCCCTCGTCCGCCGCCATGTCGCGCCGGATCGCGCGGCACGTGACGGCGTTCAGGTCCTCCTCGTCGTCCTCGTCCTCGGCCGTCCGCGGCGCGGGCTCGCCGGCGCGCCGGACCTCGGCCCAGACGTGGTCCACCAGCTCGGCGCCGCGGAGCCACGCCGCGGGGTCCCAGGGGCACGCCGCGGCCGCGCGCTGCCGCTCCAGGGCCTCCCCCACCGCGCCGCACAGCAGCCTGCGCTGGTGCCACGTGTCGCCGGGGTCGCCGCCACGCTGGCGGCGCCGCTGCTCCGCGGCCTTGTACACGTCGGCCGGGTCCCGCCGCCTGCCGCCGCGGGCGCCACCGAACAGGCGGACCAGCTCCGCCACGTAGGCGTAGTCCGGGTCGCCGCTCGCCTCGGGGCCCTCGGGCCACGTCCCCAGGGCCCACTCGTCATCCTCTGGGTCGGACGCCGGCTTCGGGCCCGCTCGGCCAACGCTGCTGCTGGTGGTGCTGAAGTCGATGGCCCGTTTCGACCCCGACGAGGACGACGGCGAGTCCCCGTCGGCGAGGAAGGCCGCCGCGTCGAGCACGGACACCGGGCTCGGCTGCTGGTCGGACCCCGCCGCGTCGCCGCCGGTGAACGCCTGGATGCTGCTCAGGAGCTTCCCGCACCGCTCCAGCAGGCCGCGGTCCGTCCGGGACTCCGGCTGCTGCATTACGAGATGGAAGAATGTTAAGAAAATATGGGATTGAGATTTTAGCAGCAGGAGATGGAGGTCCTCGACGCTTACAGGCTCCAAGTCCCAGCGGGACGACGCGCTGAAGGAGCTGCTGCTGCCGCCGTCGGAGAAGGTGGTGGAGGCCTCGTCGTCGGGGGAAAGCGCCGCGGCGTTGTGCGCCGCGCGGCGGGCAATGCGGGCGCGGGCGCCAGCGGAGTCGAAGCCGCTTGGCCTCCTGAAAGGCGGCTGCTGCTGCTTCGGAGAGTGCACGGGCGACACGCGCCGCTGCGGCGAGCGCGGGCCACGCCGAGCAGGGGAAGCCGGGCTTCGAGCTGGGGACGCCGACGGGTCGGGCGACCGTGGGCGGCGGGCGCGGTCGACGTCGACGCGCAGTCGCCGCGCCGGCGTGAGCCGCGCTGGCGGCTGCACCTGCGGCTGCGCGCGGTGGTTCGGGCGCATGACGACGATGGGCGGCGGCGGCGCCGGAGCGGTGCGGACGGGCGGCGGCGGCGTGGGGGTGTGGTGGAGCAGGCCCTTGAGCTGCAACGCCTCCAGGATCTGCTTCAGCGTCTCGAGGTCCCGGGCCGGCTCCGCGATGCCGCGCTTTCGGAGGCGGCGCTCGATCTCGCCGTAGAGCGCGATCTCGCCGTGGGCGCCGGCGGCCGCCGGGTCGGCGCGCTTCGCGGGCTCCGGGAACACCTCGTGCGCGTCGAAGCGGCTGCGCCTCTGGAACGCGCGCGGGCACCCCGCATCCGGCGCCCGCCGCATCGCCGCCTCCGCGGCCGGTGCCGACGCCGCCGCCGGCGACGGCCGCTCCATCAGCGGCGGGAGCGGCGACGCCGGCCGCTCGAAGAAGGCCGGGTCGACGAACCGGAAGTGGGACGGGTCCCGCGGCACGCGCTCGGACGCCGACCGCCGCAGCGCGGCCGGGCTCGCAGCGCCGGAGTGGGCGCCGTCCCCCGCCGCCGCGGCCTGGCCGGGCGGTAGCGCGTCGAGGCCCATGAGCCGCGCGACGACGCTGGGCGACCGGCGGTCGTCGCCCGCCGCGGACGGCGACGGCGGCGCGCCGGGGGCGGGCGCCGTCCGGACCTCGCGCGGCCGCAGCTTGCCCCCGGCGTCCACCACGGCGCGGCTGTCGAGCGAGAGCCGCGGCAGCCGCCACGACGGCGCGGCCCAGCCGCCCGCCCCGGCGCCGTCCTTGGGGTCCAGTGGAGGCAGCTGCAGCGACGGCCTCGGCGCGGCCGGCGGCATCCTGTCCGGCGACGACGGCGCCGGCGTCGCCCGGTCCAGCGGCATCGACCTTTCCGACGGCGTCGCCGACCCCTGCACGCGCAAACAAAAAACACAGCAGCAGCAGCAGCCGCCATGGCATCATCAGAAACCCGCCACCAGCGTCACCCGTGAGGCCCAAGAACGGAGCGGACGCGCGCGCACTCACGCTGGAGCCCGAGGACAGGAGGCGGCGCGGCGAGCCGTGGAGCCGGCGGCCGGAGAGGATCTGTGGGCGGTCGAAGAGGTGGAGGAACCCCGCCATGCAGCCCTGGTGCATGGGCCGCTCGTCCATCCGCCGCTCCTCGTCCTCGTCCGCACCCACCGCCACCATCTCGCCGCCGGCCTCTTCGTCCCCGCCCGTCCGCCTCCCGCGCTTCCTTCTCCCCTGCTCCGCTCCCGTGCGCCGCTCCGGGTGCCTCGCTCTGTTCGGCTCCCGCTTTTGGGAGCGATTTAAAGCGGCGGCGGGGGGGAAGCGCCCCCGAATCCCCTCGCTGCCCCCGCCCCGACACTCGTAATTACGGCGCCTGCCACTGCCGCGCCGTGTGGACGCGTCGGGGCACGAGCGGGGGGAGACGAGACGTTGGAGTGGTGGTGGCGTCTTGGGAGTTGGGGCGCGAGGCGTCGTCGACGGGGGGCGCTAGCTGAGGATGACGCGTCGGGTCCACAGGGCAGGCTTTTCGTCTTTTTGGATTGTTTAAAGGTTGTCAGTGAGGCAGCTCGTGCTCGTGCTCGTGCTCGTGCGTGCGTGCGTGGGTTCACTGAATCACTGGCTCGATCGGCTTTTTCACAGCGAAGCTTAGCTGTGTTTGGGAGTACTGTATATATTGTAATAAGTATCCTAATAACTAATAATGTTGCCGTTGGTCCTAATCTTGCCGTGTTAGGAAATGATACGGTCGGTTTTATGTTTGGCACAGATCACAGATGCGTGTACCCTTCACGTATTCTACGCATGTCACGCTTGATTTTTTTTCTTAGGTTATGTCACGTTTGCTTGAAACGGATGGCAGTGTAGTAGAAAGTCGGGACACGAGAGATATTCTTTGCCATATCAGATTGTGTCGAGGAGGCTAAATATATCCAAGCGGTTACCAGATCGGAACGGGAGCACCGGCCCGGTCGGGCTACGTTTTGGTCACGTATAGGAGCAGCTAAAGAAAAATAAAATAATTTTTTTTGCACCATTGTGCTAGTTCGGGGGTGATGCTGCTATGTGATGTTTGGAGAGAGCGGGAACAATGCCTGGTTTGTTGGGCTCCAACACTCGCTCAGCAATATCGGAGCGACAGCCAACTCAAAATATTTGACCTCCAATTCGTAAACCTTTTAGAGTCAGAAACAGAAAGTAAATTGTTCCATTCGTGTGTTCTTCCAATCTTTTTATTTATCATTTCAGTTATTGTGTTTTCCGATGGCGGAGCTACAACTATTAGTCAGTGTACGACTTCCCTCAAAATCAATGGAATAATATTGTTCTGCACTATTTATATATCACCCTCGGTCCTATTACTTACATTGAAAATAGAATTGAGAAGGATATCATCGTTATTGCGCCACCTCTGCATATATGGCCTAACTGTTGCAGCACGATTCGCTCGCCACGGGCCTGCATCGCTGTGAGCTTGCAGATTCGATCGATCCGCGCAATGCTTTGGCTATTCGTCGGTATGATCGACGTGGGTGAGTCGTACCGCAAAGTCGAAGATGTCGGAAGATAGTAGAGCAACTTAATGTTGGGCAGGGGCGGATCTAGCGTCGGGGTAGTGGGGTTGGAACGCCCCCCCCCCCCCCCCCGCGCACACAATTTTCAACCACAAATGGAGAAGATGGGAAAAAAGAGAAAAGGAGCAACAAGAAGTAGAAAAAGGAGAGAAGAGAGGAAGAAGAAAAAGGAAAATGAGCTCCCTTTGATGTACATGCTAGATCCACCTCTAATGTTGGAGAACAACGCTTTAAGGAGTAAGTCGAGTCATTGAGGTGTAGCCGATGCAAGTTCAACGGCAAGCACAGGCTAGGATATTGTTTATGTTGGCGCCTTGGCCGAATGCCATGACAATATATCCATATCGTCGCCACCGCCTTTGATGGACCCTAGATTGGGTTGACGTCAAACTGTTTCGAGGGTGGTTTACTTGGAGGAGGAAAATAAAAAAGGAGAGGGAAAGAAGTTAAATGAGTATTTCTGGTGCCATTAACAATATTAAAACCATGCACCACATTGGTTATGGACATTAATAATGCTCGTTGCCAATGTACAGCACATTGGTAACATATATCATTAACGCCCGTTGGTAACAAAGATAATGGTAGTGGAAGTCACTTAGAGCAGGGTTATTGGTTGTGCCTGCAGCCGGCAAACCAACGTCCAGCGTGGACAATAATTAATGCGGCACAGCACTGCGGCAGCGCGTTCGGAGCCAGCAACAACGACATGCAACCAATTAAATTGAGAAACAACCCATTTTCCACCGGTGTCTCACGAGTCGATCACTCCACTCTCTCTTCTATTTTCTTTCTTCTTCACGTAAGACCTCGCCGGCTACTCGCCGATTGTAATACTTCTCTTAAAGTGTTATTGCACCCTTCTTTGCGCTAGCTTGCGTACGTTCACCCCTCGAGTTCGAGCTCTGGCACCGCCGCTCGCACGGTACGTTGCGTCAACATCTGAACCTCCGAACGGTACTGGACCCTGTAGCTAGAAGCCCCGGTCGCGCACACACGTGGTCAGAGGGTTCGCCGTCACCGGCTTGCTGCACACACGAATGCTACCCTCCTCCGTCCGTCTCCAACGAGCAAGCTCACGCGCGTCGCGTCGTCGAGGAACGGCACCGGTGCCTGCCACTAGCTAGGACGCCGTGCTGTACTACCACCACCACCACACCAGTGTATCCATCTGCTGGCACCAGTTGTTCCCGTGGTGCAGCCCCGCGGGCAGCCCGAGCTCCCAACCCCCAACTCCCAACCGGTCAGGTCGGCGGCCTACGCCCAACCCGGAGGCGGAGGATCCCCTGGTCCCAGCGCGGCAGTTCCCCACGAACCGGACGGCCACGCACGGCGTACGCAACGGCTACGCCTCGGGACGGCGGCGGCGAACAACCAGTAGCAGTAGGCCGGTGGAGGCCGGCGCGGACTCGGAGGCGGCCCTGCCGAGTCCGTGCGCCTGACCGCGCTGCCCCGTGCCCTCTGCCGCCTGCCGGACGGGCGGGCGTGCCCCCGTGGCTGGGCGTGCCGCGCGGCAGCGGCAGGCGGCAGCTAGCGCGCGCGGCCTTCGAGCCAGCCAGCCAGCCCACCCACCACCCGGTTTGTTCTGCTGGTGCCGGTCTCCCGCGACCTTTGACCGGGCCGGGGTAGGAACGGGCGGGGGGCTCACGGGCCACGGCGATCTCGCCGCCCACCCTGCGCATGTGGGCGCTGCGTGCTCTCGTGGGCGCTGGCTGGCGGCGGTCGGTCAGGCCGGCAGGGCAGGCGCCGGCGTGGATGCGCCGTGCGTGCTGGCTGGGGTTGCCGAGGGCGGGCCGGCACGGGCACGGGGGCGTGGCAGTGGCAGGGCGATCTAGCGCCCGGGCGGGTGCCGGTGCCTGGCCGTCTGCGTCGCCGCCGCCTGCCACGCGCGGCCAGGCCGCGGATGCCGCTCCCGTGCGTGCACTGTGCGCGCCTCGGCGGCTTCCCCCTGGTCCCGGCGCGGCGGAAGCGCGGTGAGCAGTGGCCGGAAGCGGCAACCGTGGCAGAGCTGCCTCTCCGTGCACGGCAGCGGGACGTATACGTGTCCCTGGGTAGCAGGACTGAAGGATAGGTGTGGTCGACCGGCTACGTGCAGGATACATCAAGCAACAGTGCACAAGCAGTGCAGTGAACGTACGTAATAGTACCGTGTACCGCGCTGCTACTGCTAGCTCCGGTGTTGGTCAGTCAAATCGGTCGGAGGGGGAGGGGAGGGCGCCGGGGCGAGTCCGGCAGCGTGACCTGTCCCAATCTGGGCAACACAGCATCCGCTGACGCACGCGCGCATGGGTCCCTCCTCCCCCTGCCACTGCCATGGCATGCATGCATCGGCTCGGCCCTCGCTCTGGCAGCCATTCCGCGCATCCCGTCTGGCTCACACGCGACACACCCGCCTCCTCTTTTCTTTCTGCGGTCGCACCCACCAGAACTCGGACATGACGCGGCGCTGACGTAGATGTACGTAGATCCAGATAGTGCCATAGTGTGGGGGGGGGGGGGGGGGGGGGGGGCGGCGGCGGCGGCGGTAACAATGCAGCTCCAGGTTTGCAGTTAACTTCTACATTCTGTACATATTTAGGCTACCCGCACTTGTGGTCATTTAAATTCATCCTCTAAAAAATATTTTATTTTGGTCATCGATATTCTCTCCTCTACATCCAGTTCTTCCGCACCCCTTCATACTCTATATACATCCTCTATAACAACTACCAGCACACGGGTCCCGTCATACACTGTTTATTTTTATACCCCACCTATCCGTCGCCCTCCCCCTTCCCTCCCATTCAATCAATCTCTCTCTCTCCACGAGCACGCCGGCGCCTCTCGTCCTGGTGGTGCGGCCCTCCTCTCCTCGCCTCCTCACTCGCCGGCGCCTCGGACCGTGCCCCTACGCTTGCGCGCGGTGGCCCAGGAACCTTCCCCTTCGTTCGCCGAGGGTTGCGAGCGGCGACCTGCGCGCTGCCGTCGCTCGACGACACTGACGCCGACGCCGCCTGCGTGCTGTAGTCGGCGGCCCCGCCGCGCGGGACGCGTTCCTCGGCGCGCACCTCGCCTGGACCAACGCCGGCGCCGGCCGCCTCGTCATGCGCGTGCGCTGCAACAACCGCAGCAGCGGCCAGCGCGCGGGGGCGGTGAGCGCACGGCGGCGTGGCACACCGGCCTCCCTCGCCGCCTCCTCCCCCCACCTCTCTCGCCCTCTCTCTCCACGCCGCGGCCTCCCTCTTCCCCCTCCCTCTGTTGCAGCGCCCGGCGAGCGAGTGGCGGCCGGAGGCACGGCGTGGCGGAGGCTCCTCCCTCGTCGCGCGTGCTCCTCCCTGCCCCGGCGAGAGCGAGGCGAGGCGTAAGAGCCTGGGGTTCAAAATTCTGAAATCAGAGGCTAAATTAGGAATGAACGAGGCGAGACCGGTCCGACCGGTCTTAGGATCGGTCAGACCGGTGCTTCTTCTCCGGCGAGCGTTTTTGCATCGCAGAGCACTGCGTGGCAAGCATCGACGCCGGCGGCGTCAGCAGCGGTGCGCCCCCCTTTTTCCGGCCGCCCCGGCGTCCTGCACATCCTCATCCACTCCCGCAGCTCAAGTCCTATCTCTCTCACTCCCGTGTTCACCTTCTTCTTCCTCCGTCCACCATGGTTAGGGTTTGAGCAGCTGTGGTCGTCGGCCGAATCCACGAGCTCCTCTCCATGGATCCCAAATTCATCGCACCCGAAGCTCATCCACTTCCCTAGCTTTCCCCTCGACCCCTCCTTCGTGAGGCCCATTGACCAGGTCGACGGGAATCAAGGATTCCCTGGCCGCTGGTCAGTAGAGCGCCCGAGATCCACCCCACCGTCGAAGTCCCACCTCCGGCCACCATCTTCTCCGCCCAGCAGCTCAAATCGGCTGTAAGTGACCCGGTGATGCTCATGCTCTCCTCGTTCCTTAACGTTCGCATGGTTTCCACGCTCGTTTGGGAGCCTCGCCGCCGGTTGGCGCCGCCTGCACGCTGCTGGCCATGCCAGGCCTCTGTTCCTAGCGCACCACACCCATGAACGTGTGTTCCTCATCACATAGAACGTGTAGGTGACAACCTTGCCGTCGGTCGGCCTTGCCGCCGTCGAGAATGGAGCACCGCGCCGTCGGCCCTGACCATGGCTGGGCATGGCGCCGATTACCAGTCTGACCGGGTTCTTATACCAGTCTGACCAGTGGCATTTGGCCACTTTGATGACCGGTCTGACCTGTTGAATATACCGGTCCGACCGGTGGCCCCTGAAATTCAACTGCAAACCCTATTTAGGCGTGAATTTTTGTGTACAATATTAGTATGTATTTATACTCAGTATTTAACTAGTTTAAGTGTTTAAAATACATTTGCATTCTTCATGTCATGTGCATCCATGTAGCCACCGCAGCGGAGGAAGTCGCGTACGAGGCAATCGCAGAACTGCAGGAGCAATTAGAGCAAGCCCAGCAGGAGGTCACTGAGAACCCGGCCCAAGGCCCAGTTGATTCTAGCGCGGAACAGCAGCACGAAGGCAAGCCCCAGAGCATAACCTATTATTTCACTTATGAAATGTTATCTATTTACTTGATTATGCATTAAGTTCCTAGGTGTTGAATGAAACTGTAGTTGCATGATCCCTAGGCCCCTTTGGTTGAAATACTAGTATGTGTAGTCTTGCCATTCTAAATAGGATTCGGTAGAAGTCGAGTAATTTCCGGTTACTCACGAGATATAGGAGGTCTCTATAAATCGAATATATGGAATATTGGAATATGGAGGAAATGAAAAGAATTGGGGACCGGTGGGAGATGTTTAACTCCGTCTGTGTCAATTAAGGACCGTACCGTTGTTGGCTGTGCTAACCGGGGATAGAACTGTACTGACCGCATGCCGGGAGTAGGAGGTAGTCGAAACCGGTAAGCCTAGTACTGCCTCATTTCGAAAGTACAGGACTCCTTCTCACCCCTTAGGGTAGTCAAGTGGCTACGGAGAAATGGAGATGCATGTATTTTACTTTTGGTGGTCTCTCGTGGGGCTCGACTGACTATACGCTGATGGGGCAGTCCTGTAGTTCGATGTCGGGGAGGGGAATGGTTGGCGCATATAGTTCGACGTGGCTTATATGTGCCGTGTTGGTTAGGTCCACCTTGCAAGGTTAAATCGAATCGATTCGCCGTGACTCGCGGTTATGAGAGCCTTGGTCTCTTGGTCACATCGTAGTAAAGAATTGAATGGATCTGAGATGGTTAAGTGTGATGTTATCTAATCAATTGTTTTTCCACACTATTTGTTGTAGGAATGCAAACTTAGAAAAATAGTTATTAACTCCAATCTTGAGCTAAAATACTGAAAGTAAGGATCTACTACTAGTCCCTTTTTGGCAAAACAAACCCACTAGCCAAAAGCCTTGCATACTAGGAGTCGGCTAAGTATATACCAATAGTTGGGTAAGCCTTGCTGAGTATTAGTTGCTCAGGGCTCTGTTGAACAATTATTTCAAGACCTGCACATGTGGATTTCAGTCCGTGCTGCGCCAAGTTCGTTCGCCTGGACACAGAGGGCTGGAACGTCGAAGACCCGGACGCGTAGCTTTGGAAGTTCGGAATTGCACACTCGTGGGCTGAGTGTGCAATTCATCTTAGCTATTAGTATATAGTCATAGTTTCGAGTTTGTCAAAACCTTGTTTCGAATGGCAGTTGGACTGGAAAACTTATGTGAGTGTTGGAACTCGGTTTGTAAAACTTTATATGTCGTACTCAGTCTGTAAAAGGTTATATTGAACTATGTCGTACTGTACCATCTGTGCCCACCTTCGTGTGGGACTACCGGTATTGTTTCGATCAAGTTGTGGGTTGAAACAGGCTGCCAAGTTACGTTTAATTAAGCTAATACGCCTGATTTGTCTATTAATGGCTGTTATGCTTAATTAAGCTGGTTTAATTTGGCGGTTCTGTCACAGCGGTGCTGCGGAGCGAGGCGAGGCCGAGGCGGAGCTGCGAGGCGGGCGAGGTGAGCAGAGGCGGCCGACGGTGGAGGAGTGCGCCGACAACGGAGGAGCGGGCCGATGACAAAGGAGCAAGGGCACCGGGACTCGGGAGGAGGGAGGGGGCCCGCGGATAGCGGGAGTCCGATATCACCGCAAATAAAGAGGAACCGGAGCCGAATGGGAAGCTAGTGTACACGATATAGGACGCCGCTGCGGCGGCTTTTACGTCTAAACGATACTGCAGGATGGTCTAGCGTATGTGATACCGGAGCCAGTGCGGGCAGCCTTAACCCTGCTATATCTCGGGCTCTTAACGCAGTCGAAACCGTACGGTAAAAATTCCGATCTTTTTCCATTTCCTCAACAAACAAAAAAACTGCTCGATGAAAGGGAGGAGCCGTGCAGTGAGGTGATCACTGAGTCACCGACTAACCGGCCAAGGCACAGCAGTGAGCTTGAAAAGAAGAAGAGAAGATCGTGGGTTGCAGCAAGTGGCGATACGGTGACTTGTGTTTCTAGGGTGGGTGGTGCCCCTTTTCCGGCAATGTGGGGGTTGGGATTTTCCAGGCCGTGATCCATCCATCCCATTCCCGCGGCAGTATACAATGCCAACATGCACGCTGCAAAATTTCTGGGGTGATCAGGTCGGATGATGGGGTTGGTTTGGGTTGGCAATGGCCGCCGTGGAGAGCGTGGGAGAGCGGGTTGTTAGGCCCCGTTTGGCAGGGCTTCGGCTCTTTCAAAAACAGCTTCGGCTCTGGCTCCTCAGATGGAGTGGCTTTTCTGGTGGAGTTGGAGCCGTTTTAGAAAATGTTTGGTAAAACAGCTTCACTTGTTAGATTGATGTGTAAGCCGCGTGAATCCACGATTTCATGGCTTCACCTTGCCTGTGTAAGCCGCCGCCGGCTTCAGAACCGGCTTCACACGTGAAGCCGGTCCTGAAACAAACGTTTGGGAGGGCTTCACCTGAAGCCGCTCGTGAAGCCGCCGGTGAAGCCCTCCCAAACGGGGCCTTACTCGAGATCGAGGGAGGGGCCACGGATGGCCTGGCCTGGCCACGGGTTTAATGTTGTTTAATTACCGCAACAGAAAGGTTTGATCTTGTTTAGGGGTGGAGGATTGCAGCCGATCTTATTGTATCTTGGTTGGTGGTCAAAACCGTTGTTTAGGGCCTGGCCAGTAGTAAGTTGCAACTCGAGGTAAAGAAATGGTAACGAACTACTTCCATCGTTCTAAAAAGAATGCAACTATCGCAGAAATCAAACAATTTCAGATTTTTATCAAATTTATACGAAAAATTGTTAACGGAAATCGGGCTATAGATAGAAAAGGAAATTGCCGTGCCCCGCCGAATTGCTGTCCTGGTCCCCGGAGGCCTCGCGCGCCGGCCGGATCAGCCCATCCATCCATCCATCCATCCATCATCGATCCCCTGCGCGCGCGGCGTGGAGCAGGCGGTGCCCGGGCCCGGATGGGGAATATTCGGCGCCGGCCGGGTGACGCGACCCGCCATCCCGAGCCGGGATCCGCTGAGGTCGGCGGCAACGAACGCACGGCCACGCCCGTCCCGTCCGTCCGTCCGTCCTCCCGCGGCGGCGTCGCGTCGGCGTCACCCACACCCACGGCACCCGCTGGCGCCGCGCACGCCCGTCCCGTCGCGCCGCGCACCGTCAGCCATGACTCGACGAGCTGCTCGCTGCTCGCTGCTCGCTGCAGCTTTCGCCAGGCTGGTGCGCGCAACCTCGTCGCACTCGCACCCCAAGAGAAAAAGGCCGCTCACCCTGCTCTGCTCTGGTGTGGGCTGCGGCCTGGCCGGAGTACGACCACCACCCAGACCCAGCAGTCGGCGGTCAGAGCGGGGCCGGTCAAAGATTTGGTCAAGCCGGTCGGGCGACGTCGTGCTCGCGCCGGCGTCTAGTGGCCTTGTTTGGCAGGCTAGGAACAGTATGTATCAAATAAAATCAGTTTACAAAATCAATTTCAAATTCCCGTGCTAGTGATTTCGAAGAATCTAACGAGGCTTTTGACTGCACGATTAAAGAATAGTACCGTATCATTACTGTAGCAAATCGTTAATTAATTATCGTCATTAGATTTGTCGCGAAAAGTTAAACACATCTCTGAAAAGATTTTATAAATAGAACTTATTTAGTACAGCATATGAGATTTTTTTTTCGAAAAAGTGCGCGTTAGAATCGTGAAATGACCGAACAAAGCCAGTGTGTCTGTTTGTGTGTGCGTTCCACATGAGCCAAATCGAAGCATTGAATTCTTGCATGCATGGCGCGCCGGTACGGGCCGTCCTGCACCACTGTGGATCGGGTGGAAGACGAAAAAGGTCTCGGCGCGGCTGGAGGGCGTGCGTTAATGCCTCTTTCAGAAAAAGACTGGGCCCATCGGTCAGGCTGGTGGGACCGGGGTGTCAGATACTAGGACGGTCTGCCCTGAAACTTGTGCGGGGTCAACGATCATGTATTTTTCTTCTTCTTGTTGCGACCGTGATCACGTTTTTCGTTAAAAGAAAAAAGAAAGTGCCTACAATAGGAACCTGGCCAAATTAAAACAAGTAAGTTTAGGCTGGCCTATTTAGTAGAGATGGTTTGGACATCTCCAACAGAAACCATACAACGATGCATAATGGGGTGCCTCCTGATGTATCGGTGCGTAGTGGAGTTTTAGAACGGGTCGATAATGTAAAGAGGGATATAGGTAAATCTAAACAGATTTGGGATGAGTCCGTTAAGAGAGACATTAATTATTGGAATATCTCCAAATAAATAGTTTTAGATAGGAGTGCTTAAAAAGTAGCTATCAATGTGCCTGGACCGTAAACTTTTGTTTTTTTTGTTAATTCATCTCTAGCATCATCAACTTGCGTGGAAAAAAAGGCATGTTATTGTTATTGTAAGTTTTTTTTTTGAAACGTGTTGTTGTAAGTTTAGACCCGACCCAAACAAAAGGAGATGTGGCACAACGTCAGATGCATGCGTGTATATTTTTCAAGGGATTAATCCACGTGTATTAGTGCAGTTGATGCAGGATTTGGGATTTAGTATAGTACGAGTAACGGTAAACCAAAAATTACAAGCCACGGAATCAAAAAGACAGCTCCGACCTGTGCTCACGTGGGGTGCGCGGCCCGCCCACGTGACCGCCTCGCCCCGGCGCCGTGGCCATGTCGCGCGCGCACGGTCGAGCGGGATCGAACACACCAGGCGCGGCCGCCACCGTACCAGCGCCCCCGCCGCCGTCGCCGCCGCAGCCAGCTGCCTTCGTCGTCTTCCTCCTCCTTCCCCTCCTCCGGCGCCCCGGCCCGTACCCCCCGTCCTCCATGCATCGCATCCGGCCCCTCCTCGAACCCGTCCGCGAAGATCGAGACGCGCGCGTGCAGGACCGCCGCACAGTGCCACGGCGCCCCGTCCGTCCGTCCGTGCGTGCGTGCGTGCATCCCCGCTGCTGATGACACGACGGCGGCGCGCGCCGCGTACATCGAACCCGGCCGGAACGCACGCTGGACCCCCGCCGCGGCCGGCGCGTTCAGCGTGGCCATCATTCCCGGCCGGTCGTCGATGGACCACCCGGCCCGGCGAGCGCGCGCGGGATCGTGACGGGGATTCGATTCCCTCCCTGCTCCGGCGGCTTATCCGTTTGAACCGGAGTGGATCCGAGCTTTTCCCGCGCCCATCGCTTCACGATCGGATCGAATCAATGAGTCGTGACGGCCCCACCCCGCGGGCTTTTCAATCATTCCCCCGTTGGCGCCACACGCTTTACACGCTCGGACGCTCCATCCGCGACTGCGTTCCCGCCCATTCTTCGGGGCCTCCGCCCTCCGAGCAGAGCCGACATTCCCTTGGCCCCGCCGGCATCGATCACATCTCAAGCTGCTGCTAGTAGTATAAACAATGGCCGCCGGATCGGAAGAAGGAAGACGAAGCGGCACTGTAGCAGTGGCAATGCATGGAGCCAACGGCATCCATGCTGCCGCGCGCTGTTTCGATTCTTGGCCATCCACACATCGCGATGCACTCATGCAAGGCTTTGACGCATCTAAGGTGGACTCGTTTGTTTTTTTAAGTAGCTGTCATATCGAATGTTGGGATGTCAATTTGAATGTTCGAATGTCAAGTTAATATAAAGCTTATAGGCTTAATAGATTCGTCTAGTGATTAAGTCACAACTTATGAAATTAGTTTGGTAATAAATCAATGTTCAGTACTTCTAGTTAGTGTTTAAACATACAATGTGACAGGGACTTATGACAGAAACTGAAAAAACCAAATCTGGCCTTAGCTGGCCAAGATTTTGGACTAGGAACTGTGCTTGCTTGGTCACTGCAGTCAACTGCGGATCTCAATCTGGTCCGGAGCCACAGTGTTGATGCAATTATCAACATTTTTAGCTGAAATTTCTCCCCGCGCGAAATTGTGCTACGTTTTGCTATTTACAGAAACAAGGACGTACGAATATAGAAACAAACACTACTACAAAAACGTTGATTTGTCTCGGTTGGGAAACCGCTGTTGTCCCGGTTTCCCAACCGGGAACGCCTGTCCGGGACAAAAGGGGGTGCCCTTTTGTCCCGGGTGTGACAACCGGGACAAAAGAGGACCTTTTGTCCCGGTTGGTAACACCAACCGGGACAAAAGGTGCAGCCAGCGCCCACGTGGCTGGCGCACCCTTTTGTCCCGATTGGTGTTACCAACCGGGACAAAAGGTCTCTTTTTTTCATGTTTTTCTTTTCTCAATTCTTTTTCTATTTCAATTATACTTTTGCATTTCAATCAAACTTATGTATTGGAATTCAGTGTGTATGATCTCCACTAATATATACATATATATATAGTTACTTATATAATATTTGTCCTAGATAGTTTTCATATATAAATTAATTCACTTATATATATATGTATACACATATCTATACATGTGAATTCCTTTACATATGAAAATGTCTAGGACCAATATTATATAAATATATATATATACACATATATATTATTGGAGTGCTTATATATATAATACATACATACTCCATCATATTTGCATAGGTATATTCTTTCTTAATTCCATAGTAGAATTCGCCTTTTGGAAATTTAATACATACATACATACTCATAAATAAAAATTTAATACATAGACACACATATATATTTACATAGTTATATTCGTTCTTAATTACATATATACGCGTATATTGTCATATTTACTGTGATTGTCAATATTAGATATTCCATCATAGTAGAATTCGCCTTTTGGATCGAGGACTTGCTCAACAATAAATCCGGAGAATTGTTCTTGAATCGCCATAATCTTTTCCTCCGGTATGAGTTTATCGCGCATCTCCCCGACCTATGGAAAAAGGGGATAATTAATTTCGACTAATTAAAATACGAGTTCAAATATTAACAAGTTTTTTTACTTACTTCCTCCTCCCAATCTGTCCAGCCCTTTGGAAGACCTACCAGACCATGGATGTTCTCGCATACATAGTATGCGCACAATACAGTGCCTGGTTTCTGCCTCATACACTTTAAGAGAGAAGAAATTATCAGGTATTTACATGAATATATAATAAAACTAATGAATCGTGCAACGAATCATCCAAGCGCGTACCGGAAAATCTGTCTTGATCTTCAATTCCTTGTCAAATTTGCCTGGATGATTTTTAGCGAATTCTTTCCAAACCCTGTGCATGATTAGAACAATTATAGTCAAGTAACAAAGTGATTCAAATTATCGTTCATGGACGGAGTAGTGGTAGAATTAATTTTTCATCATGTTAAGAAGATTTTCGTATTGTTCTGGAGGTCTCCTCAATGAGTCCATAACCACGAGTAGGCTCTTCTCGGGAATTATGATAATTAGGACAAAGTGTTCACTGCAAGATTACACGGAGGCAGTTCTTGGTAGTTAAGGTTTAAACAATTCGATTATAGAATAGAAAGAGTTAGACGGAAGGAATCACTCACGCAAAGTTGTAAGGAAACAATATCATTTGCTTGTTGTGATGAACGCTTATGTACTTGAACAAGTTTTGGAATATGTCATCGGGATTGTCCCGTAGAAGCCTCCAATTACAAGTAATTGGGTCGATGAAGCCGAGGTGAGAGTATCCCTTTCTTCTGCAATTATGTATCTCCATTCTACATGATACCGAATAAATCAAGAGATCAGTATGTTGAGATCATGCAAAACAATACGTAAGGAGAGTAAAATACTTACAGAACCCACAAGCCGACCATAGAGATGTCGAGGGCCTCCTGATGGAATAGTTGGTAAATTTCTTCCCAGTTTATCCATATAATGACCTCCCCCCGTAAGAAATCGTCATCTTTAATCTTTGCGCCCTGCATGAAGATGCAATCGGCCATCGCACGCATGTAGTGCTGGTGCAGCTTATACATTTGCGTTGGAAGCACAGACACTACTTCGGGGGGTACAAGAGTTTTGCCGATCTCAAACGTCCATTTGACGACCACATCGGCCTTTGGAATATCTTCTCCCCCTGCAATCTGAGCGGCCGTCAGGTTTGATTCTTTCAGAAATGTAACAAAGTCTTGTTCTTGCGTCGTCTGTCCCACTACGAGAGGCTCTATTGATTGTTTCTTTTGGGCTCCGAGCTGTGGAACGTCGGACGACGACGACTTTGATTGTCTCTTCTTTTTCTCAGTAGTTTTGATAATTGTGCGTTCGTAGTCTGAAGGGGGGTCTCTAGGAATGAATTTTCTCTTATTTGCTTCGCACATTCCCTTAAAAAATTTCAAATCTATCGGATTTATGACTTTCTTGGGCTCCGGCTTCGGCTTCGGCTTGAAGTGCTCTTTAACTCTTTCTTGAGTTATCCGATCGCATTCTTCAAGGCTCGTGTCCCAGGGTTTAATAGGAGCCTCCTTGGTTTTCTTCTTCTTTTCCTTCTTCTTTGGAGGCTCCCTAGCCGGTGCAGGTACCTTCTTTGCCGGCGGCCGTTTCTGCTTCTTTGCCGGCGGCGGAGGGGGTGACCATGGAGGCGACGGTGACGCTTGAGTGTTCATCGGCGCATGAGATGATGGTGATGGAGAATGTGCCGGTGAACCTTGCCGAGACAGTGCTGCCCTTGGGGAGTTTTGCGGAGATGCCGGTCTTGGAGAGGCATGCTGAGATGCCGGTCTTGGTGTTTGATCATCCGACTTTAGGACAATGTAGCGCTTATCCCATAGGATGTAGCCATGAATGGCTTCTGCTAGTGTCCTCTCCCCATCGCCTCCAGGAATATCAAGCTCGAGCGTCTCCCAACCCTGGCACACCTGCTCCACGCCAACTCTTGTGTATCTAGGCGGAATTTGCTGCCCGTGGTACACATCGCCTGGTTCGGTTGGCATGGCGGTACCGTACGCAACAGTGAACATTAAGTTCTTAACGGCAGTCTGCAGGTCACAAGGTGTCCGGTGGGTGATCTCATCCACTGGAAATCGCTGCGGGGCCGACGCTTCAACTGCGGCCTGGATCCCCGTGGGCTCGGCGGCGGCGACGTCTGTGGAAGCGCAGCTGCTTTTCCGCTGAGACAGGTGATCGGCTGCGACACTAGGCTCTGGAGGCAATGTTTGCGCTTGCTGTTGCTGGCTCATTGCTATGGCCACTTGGCGTTGAACCTCTTCCTCCAGTCTTTGATCGTGTGACATGAGCCGTTCCTCTAGCCTTCGCAGGTGCTCCCGCTCATCATTCTTTCTTCTTTGCCGGCTTCTATATGAATCAATGTAATCCCTGAACCCATACTTCCACGGAACCACGCCTTTGCCTCTTGTGCGGCCCGGATGCTCTGGATTCCCAAGGGCGTAAGTCAGCTCGTCCCTCTCTCTATCCGGCTGGAATGTTCCCTCGGGCGCTGCTTGTATGGCCTCCTGTAGTCTCTGGGCTGCTCGCTGGATGTTTGGCCCATAGATGCAGTCACCAGTCAATGGGTCCAAGCTTCCCCCGTGACCATAAAACCAGGTCCTTGACCTTTCAGGCCAGTTCATGGTCGCAGGTCGGATGCCTCTGTCAAGCAGATCCTGCTCCATCTTCTCCCATTTGGGTACTGCAAGCTTGTAGCCTCCTTGGCCTAGAGTGTGATGGTACACTTTCTTCGAGGCATTGTCTTTGGCCTTCTGCACCTTCTGAAGCCCAAGCTCTGAAGACTTGTATTCCACAAATGCATCCCAGTGACCCCTGAGCTTTTCGAGCTCGCTGGTAAATACGGGTGTGGTCCCGGTCTTGATATATTTCTTCGTCAAAATTTTCTTGAATGATCGCAGTTGTTCGGCCATCTTACTCAGGGTCCAGCGCTTGCATATCTCTTCGGATTCAGCTGGAACCGTGAAGTTTTTCTTAAGCTCCCGCCAGCACCATTCTTTTTCTCTTTCGGGTACCGCATCCCGTTCCTCGCTTGGATTGGAAGCTTTCCAGAGCCTAAAGCTGATCGGGATGTGGTCCCTGACAATACATCCGGATTGTCTTATGAATTTTTTGGCGGCAGCTTCTGGAGCGATCGGTTCGCCATCTGGACCAACTTCCGTTATAATGAACCGCCCTTCCAGTTTTTTTGTTGGGCCTCGCTTCGTCTTTTTCTGCTGCGACGATGATCCAGACGGCTATAAAAAACATTCATAGTATTCATATAAATTCAGATGAAAATATGATTGTCACTACAAATAATTATAGTTGTGATATGTACATTAGCACTTTGTTCAGCAGCAGCGTCATCCTGAATAGATGGTGCCTCAATTCCATCACCTGACATATTCAAATATATGTCGGTATTGCTGCCATCATCAGCTTGTTCAGCGACATCTCCTTGACCTTCGCCAATCATATTCAACAAGAACTGTTCGTCTTCCGCGTCTGTGTGTCGCGGGTCCATCGTAACTAAAATATGAATACAAATAAAACCCTTAAAAAATTATCTAAATAATCCACATATTTGCGAGCATTTGACTAAGTACCGATCGATGGACGAGGTCGAGTAATATTCTCTAAGTAATTCAAGAAATGAACTTGAAATATTCTATCGATAATTTCACTAAGTACCTATCGATGGATGAGGTCGAGAAATATTTCACTAAGTAATTCAAGAAATATACATGAAATATTTAAAAGAAATTTAAACTCACTTTACACATACATACATACATTCATACATTTAAAAATTTGTAAATATACCTTTATTTACACAACAAATTATGATTTCACTCTTAACAACAAATTATGATTTCACTCTAAATAACATGAACTCTAAATTATGATTTCAAATTATGAGCATGTCCCAAAGTTACATGAGTGTAGCTTCCTAGCTACTGAAAATGAGCCATAATTGGTCGACGATGTCGATCTCAGTGCTGCAAACACTCGACACACTCTGAAAACTAAAAATTAAAGAACATTGGGGAACTATACAGAGGCAGGAGCTTCCCAACGTAGCGAGAGGTTCTGGGGTTCAATGGAATGGAGAAGGTGTTGAGGGGACTCTCGTAGTAGGACGATCTTTTAGGAGATGAAACCTCGGTGTCAAATGCAGTGGGATTCGGCCTTTCTCCAGTATGATTCCATCTATTTTTAGGTACAGGCAGCTTTAGTAGTTTATGTACCAGGCTGCTGCATTACTTTTACCTTTTAGGTATAACAAATGTATTACAGTGTGTTTTAATTTGACTCTGTGCCGTAATTGGGCCGTAGCAAATCTCTGGGCCTAAACAAGAATTGTTTGCCTGTGTGCGCGTTTGTTGAAGAGTCATGCATGTGCCAGCTGAGCTGGGCCAGTTTATGATGTACCTGTGTTTGTATTGATCTCGTACGGATGCTATTTTGAAATTCCCCTCAAGATTGAGAGAAGGCTATTTGCTTTGTGAATCGACACAAGGAATCATCTTCTTTAACTCTCCGTTGGAGAACCCAATTGCAACAAAATAATTGTATTTCTTTAGTCTCCGTTACTGGGTTAATTAGTACTTTAGTCGTCAAATCACTGCTTCTGCTGATATCTTTACTGTTTCTCTCTTTTAATTTATTCATTTTTTTACATAATACCGTTGTTGATATTCTGTAGTAATTTGTGGAACCCTAAGTATATGTCTTTTCACCCCTGTTCAAACTTCATCTATCTAAAGACTTATTAGTGTACCCTTTTATCACTACTACAAAAATAATTTGTAGGAACACCCTTTTTTTTAAGGAGCGAATCAAAAAATAACTTATTTCTACTGCTACAAGAAATCCTTAAATGTATGATAGATTTTTGGTGAAATTTACGAAAACTGCCATAAATAGACAGGATCTATGACAATTTATAAATTTTCATTATATATTTGCAAATAATCCATATGGACTCTAGTTTGGGCCCAGTTTCTCTGGCAAACATCTGAAAACGTCACAAAATGAAAGTAGAAATCGTCACGAATTTAATATCTTGCTCAAATCACAATAAAATTTTTGCATAAGAATATTGTTGTACAAAAATATGAGGTGCCGAAATTGAACCTCTAACTCCCTTAACGATGCAAAAGTTTTACTACTTCTTTGCACTAAATTTGAGCACCTTGGCGGCGGCGTGAGGTCGGAGCGGGCTCTGGGCGGCGGCGTGAGGTCGGGGCGGGCTCTGGGCGGCGGCGACGTCGATGGCGGCGGTGCTCGGCTCGCGCGGTGGGGGGAGCAGGACGGCGGCGGCGGTGGCTCTGGGCGGCGACGTGAGGTCGGGGCTCTGGGCGGCGGCGACGTCGATGGCGGCGGTGCTCGGCTCGCGCGGTGGGGGGAGCAGGACGGGCGCAGATGAGAAACCAAGTGTTAGGAGAAGGGCGAAGGAGGAAGGAAATATATGGGGGGGCCTTTTGTCCCGGGTGGTGGCTTCACCCGGGACAAAAGGGGTTTTTGGGCGGGCCGGGAAAATTCCCAACCCGCGGCCCACCTTTAGTCCCTGGTGGATCTACCACCCGGGACAAAAGGGGTCCGTTTTCCCTCGTTCCCGCCTAATGTTATGTTTGTTTTTGTTTCTTTTTTACTTCTCTTTTAAAATTGGCTTTCATTTGTTAATTCAGTTAATAAAATTATGATTCCAAAAATTATGGAACAAAATTTCTTATTTATATATAAACTTGATACACGCAACAAAAATAATTAATTTTCATTCAAGTGATTGGGTCAATGAAATATCTAACTTTTTTGAAATCATATTTGTTATTTTGACCATGCAAAAATATATTAGGTGAAATTTTTTTCAAACTGTTGCTTTTCGATAGAAAGTGGATTCTATCACGATATTAACATTTAAAAAGTGAATTTTAGATAAAATTAAGCAATTTCATGATATTAATGAGTAGTGTGTGAGTTTGAGAGATAGTGTGTGTTAGTGAGAGAGTATAGTGTGTTAATGTGAATGTAATTTCATGAAATAAATAAAATTAGTTGAGTAATCCATTATTGAATGAAAATTATAATTGAGTCTAGTAATTAAGTGAAAAATATATAAAATAATATAAATAACACATAAAGTATAATTGTACAGTACATATATAATAAAAGTATTCGAATTGCGATTATGTTTTTATACAATAATATAAAATGATTCAAGTACATGAAGGATTAGCGGTAACAGACTTTCTCTTCACAAATGTCCCTTGATTATGATCACGACGCAAGTATGGAGCATCATCATTGGCTAGCAGGATGCATGGATCAGCATTTACTTCGAAAGGTGGAATGGCAACAAAATTATTATATTCTTCTGAAAAGTCTGTCTTGTCCTCCACTCCAACGATGTTTCTCTTTCCTGATAGAACTATGTGTCGCTTAGCCTCATCCTTTTGCTTGTTGATCCCCTTCTTTGGCTTGCTGGACATGTCCTTAATGTAGAAAACCTGAGCGACATCCTGGGCTAGCACAAATGGCTCGTCTCTATACCCAAGATTGTTGAGATCAACTATTGTCATCCCATACTCATCTTTTGTTACCCCTCCTCCAGATAGCTTAACCCATTGGCAACGAAATAGAGGCACCTTGAAATTGGGACCGTAATCCAGCTCCCATATCTCTTCAATGTAGCCGTAATATGTGTCTTTTTTTCTATTATTGTCCGTGGCATCCATACGAACACCGCTGTTTTGGTTGGTACTCTTTTTTATCTTGGGCTATCGTATAAAATGTGTTTCCATTTATCTCGTACCCTTGGTATGTTAAGATATTCCAAGATGGTCCCCTAGCCAATAAGAACAGTTGTTCACTTATATCCATGTTATGCATTAGATGCTTCCGCAACCAACTGTAGAAAGTGTTCATGTGCTCACGTGTAATCCATGCCTCAGACTTTTCCGGGAAATTGGAGAGCAGAATTTTCTTGTGTTCCTCGATATATGGGTCAACCAAGGATGATTGTTGAAGAACCGTATAATGCGCTTTCTTGAATGAGAAATCATCTGTGCAGACATAAGATTTCTTTCCTAATGTACCCTTTCCAGTTAGTCTCCCCTCATATCGCGATTCAGGGATTCCAATCGGTTTAAGGTCATCAATAAAGTCAACACAAAAGTCAATGACCTCCTCAGTTCCGTAGGCACTGGCGATGCTTCCTTCTGGACGAGCTCTATTACGAACACATTTCTTGAGTACCCCCATGAACCTTTCGAATGGGAACATGTTGTGTAGAAATACTGGTCCGAGAATATCAATCTCTTTGACAAGGTGCACTAGAAGATGTGTCATGATGTTGAAGAAAGATGGTGGAAATATCAGCTCAAAGCCAACAAGACATTGCACCACATCGTTTTGCAGCTTTATCAAATTCTCCGGGTCAATTATCTTTTGAGAAACTGCGTTGAGGAAGGCACATATCTTCACGATGGTTAACCGGACGTTATCAGGCAGAATCCCCCGCAGCACAACCGGAAGAAGTTCGGTCATAAGCACATGGCAGTCATGGGACTTGAGATTTGTAAATTTCTTCTCTGCCAAATTTAAGATTCCTTTTATATTGGATGAGTATCCAGATGGAACCTTTATACTGCTCAAGCAGTCAAACATGGTTTCTTTCTCATCCTTGCTAAGAGTATAGCTGGCAGGACTTAAGTATTGTCGTCCATTATCTCGCTGTTGTGGATGTAAGGCATCTCGTTCTTCCATACGTTGCAATTCTTGACGTGCTTCTACTGTATCTTTTGTCTTTCCGTACACTCCCAAGAATGCTATCAGGTTGACGCAAAAATTCTTCGTGAGGTGCATCACATCAATTGCATGACGAACATCTAAGACTTCCCAATATGGTAGCTCCCAAAATATAGATTTCTTCTTCCACATGGGCGCCATTCCGTTTTCGTTCGGAACAGGTTGGCTACCAGATCCCTTTCCAAAAACAACTTCTAGATCTTTTACCATGTTGAAGACGTCTTTACCACTACGGTGTATCGGTTTTGTTCGGTGGTCCGCTTGGCCTTTGAAATGCTTGCCCTTCTTTCGTACCGCATGCCTGATGGGAAGAAACCGACGATGACCCATGTATACAACCTTCTTACAGTGAGTCAACCATATATTATCGGTATCATCTAAACAGTGTGTGCATGCTTTGTATCCCTTGTTCGAATGTCCTGACAAGTTACTAAGAGCAGGCCAGTCATTGATCGTTACGAACAGCAATGCTCGTAGGTTGAAGTTTTCCTGTTTGTATTCATCCCACATCCGTACACCTTCATCGCCCCAGAGCAATAAGAGTTCTTCGACCAATGGTCTTAGGTACACATCAATGTCATTTCCGGGCTGCTTTGGACCCGGGATAAGCACTGGCATCATGATGAACTTTCGTTTCATGCAGAGCCATGGTGGAAGATTGTACAGACAAAGAGTCACATGTCAAGTGCTATGACCACTGCTCATCTCACCAAAAGGATTCATGCCATCCGTACTCAAACCGAACCTTATGTTTCTCGCATCCAAATCAAATTTAGGGTACGTTCTATCTATTTTTCTCCACTGCGACCCATCAGCGGGGTGTCTCAACATCGAGTCTTTCTTGCGTTCCTCTTTGTGCCATCGCATCAACTTAGCATTATCTTTATTTCTAAACAGACGCTTCAAACGTGGTATTATAGGCAAATACCACATGACCTTCGCAGGAACTCTCTTCCGGGGAGGCTCCCCCTCAACATCTCCAGGATTATCTTTTCTAATCTTGTAACGCAATGCACTGCATACGGGACATGCATCCAAATTCTCGTACTCGCCTCGGTAGAGGATGCAGTCGTTGGGGCATGCATGTATCTTTTGCACTTCCAGTCCCAAAGGGCAAACAAGTTGTTTGGCTTCATACGTTGTGGCAGGCAATTCATTGTCCTTAGCAAGCATTTTTTTAACAAGTTTGAGTAATTCACCAAATCCCTTGTCGGATACACCATTTGTCGCCTTCCATTGCAGCAACTCCAAGGTGGTGCCAAGTTTCTTAAATCCATTTTGACAATCTGGGTACAACAACTTATGGTGGTCCTCTAACAACTTCTGGAACTTCAACCTCTCCGTTTCACTCTCACAGTCTGCCTGCACATTGTGCAATGCTTGCCCCAGATCGTCGCTGGGATCATTTTCTGCTACATCTACTTCGGGCTCTTCCATGGGAATATCGTCATCGAATGCACCGATTCCAGCATTCCCGGGAAAGTGGTCGTCAAAATCTTCTTCTTCATTGTCTTCCATGGTAACCCCCTATTCTCCGTACTTCGTCCAACAAACATACTTTTTCATGAAACCATTTGCGAAAATGTGGCTGTGTAGGATTCTTGAAGATGAGTAATCCTTGTTATTGTTGCAATGAACACACGGGCAGCACATAAAACCATTCTGCTTGTTTGCCTCAGCCACAGACAAAAAATAATGCAGGCCATCAATGAATTCTTTCGAACGTCGGCCAGCATTGTACATCCATTGCCGGTCCATCTGCATTTTAAAAAAAATCGATTTGAATTCTTTACACGTATCGAATAAATAAAATATATCAAACCTAAATTAAACTAAATGTAACATAACATGAATAATTAAAAGATATGCAATATCCATCATACATCTTGATTAATTAAAAGGGGTACTTAATCCATTACAGAACTTAACAAAGGAGTACTATACATGAAATTTAAAAATTCGGTCAACAACACATAGGTTTTCAACCGTCCTTGCGTTGGAACATAGAATGTTCTAACGGATTTCTTGCTGGCGCAGAATAAGATGGCGGAGCTGAAACCTCCGAGTTTGGTGGTGACGAACCGTAACGCCGCAATAAATTCTCAAGATCAAACGGAGGTTCCTCGCCCCTTGCCATGCATTCTCTATATTCTTTTTCCAAATAACGGAGCGCTGCCCTATGAAAAGCACTAGATTTTTTGGACCGACGACCTACTCGAGTTGTGCCCTTCTCTCCAGAAGGACAACGATCACCCCCACCGGCGCCACTCCCTCCAGCTGCTGAAGCCATATTTTACTGAAAAATACCTTTATTTTCCACAAAATTATAAATTCTTACCATTACAAAGCAAAAATTATTTACTATTATAATTACAATGATCAGATTAATAACTCTTGCAAATAACAATGAAATTATATAAAAAAGACGAAATGTATCATTAATCCTCAAGAAATCTCTAATTAATTGAAAGAAATCTCTATAACTTCTAATTACTTTGACACCCTTCAGTTCCAGGAGTACACTCTTTTCAATATCCAGAAACCCTCTAGAAGAAAAATAAACCTTTATTTCTGAAAATGTATATGTCAGTAACCTCAACCCTGCGGTGATGACACTGCCTTTCGGGGGGACACGGTGCGGTACAAGGATGTCACCAATCGGCTAGTCGCAGCACCAACATTTACGATTAATAGGCACAGCACTTGGCACAGGCAGCATGCTCGTTGATATGCTCTCAGTACAACAACGGGCATGCTGACTGCGTCAAATGCTGTCTTCTTATCAATCGGAAGTGCTGGTGATGCGACCAACCGATTTGCGACGTCCTTATAGCGCATCGTGTATCCCTGAAAGGTAGTGCCATCACCGTTGGATGGAGATTAACGACGTATACTTGTTTCGAAATAAAGATTTTTTTAGCTTCTAGATGGTTTCAATGTGAGCCTGATTAAATACATCACTAGAGTGTCAAAATAATCCATTCATAATACAAAAAATTCTATAATATACTCATTTCATTAATTCATTCACGAATAAAAAAATCAACTATCCACAATATGGTCATATATACAAATACATCACATGAAGTATCTACACTCATTCTAAAAATTTCTACTATCCATATACTCATCTAAATCTAAAAGAAAATTACACCTACATATGCAATCTAGCTAGCTAAATGTCCAAGAAATGAGCTAGCTACACATTTTCTCTATTTCTAAAGTATGAAATGAGCTATACAAGCCAAGGAAGAAGAGAAAAACAAGCCCCAAACCTTTAGAGCAGATGGATGGACGGGGAATCAAAGATCTTCACAAATGTGGTGAAGAAATGAGCAAGAACTCCTCTATCCCGAGCCAAGAACAGCAAGAAAACAAGTGAGCTGAATGGCTCGGGCGGAGGGAGAGGGAAGGGGATAAGGGGCGCAAGGCCTTTTGTCCCGGTTGGAGGCACAAACCGGGACAAAAAGGGGGACTTTTGTCCCGGTTGGTGGTTCCAACCGGGACAAAAGGCTCCCATTTTGTCCCGGTTGGTGTCTCCAACCGGGACAAAAGGCCCCCGTCCCCCCGCTGGCCCGGCTAGCCGTTGGACCCGGGACAAAAGTCACCTATTGTCCCGGGTCCAAAGGCTGCCGGGACAAATGGCTAGGAACAAAGGCCTGTTTTGTAGTAGTGAAAGGCTGCGTTAGCTGGCAACTATACCTTGGAACGCATGTTTCACGCAGTGCAATATGCAAGCTAGGAGTATGTTTTTTTCTAGCTCTCGCAAGTCCCAATGCCGCCAAGGCCACCTTTATTCATCCCCTAGCAACGCACGCATGGCACAAGGAGGACGGAGGAGAGAGTTGCAACCGGCCAAAGCGAAGCTAGAAAGTTGCCATGGACCCCGACCCTACCATTTTTTCTGCATGTGGCGATGTGATCTCTGATTGGTGGTCTTTCGAAACAAAAAAAGAAAAAAGATGTGATCCTGCTCTGATTGGCGCCCAAGCCTTTTCTCGTGCATGGCCGGCCGCCCCGGCCTCCATGCATGCATGTACGCTACCCTCGAGAGCGAGGTAGGGCATGGAAGGCGACAGTGGGGTCACAACTCACAACCATTGCCCTCTCCAAGCTTGAAACTTCCATGCCTATCCGACTATCCCGATCAGTTCAGCACATGCATTTGATGTCCAAGTTTGGCTCGTTCCGGATCGATCGTCCGGCCGCGCCGTGTTGAGATCGAGAGAAACATGTTTGCTAGTTCTGTGACTGGTTCTACCTTTTCAGGTGCAGGGTTAACATTCCAGTACTGAGTAATAAGAACATTGCTGAAAACAGATGGTGTGCTGATTTTCATCATCATCACCGGATCTTGTTCTGTTTTTTTTTGGGCAAAACTTTCAGAAGGAAAAAAAATTAACTCCACCTTTTACAGGAATCGGACAGCTAAAATGTTCCCGAAAAGGGGCTACACGAATCACTGTACATTTACTAGCAAGTCTATGGCATGAATTACCTCAAAAATACTTTGGCCGTACAAGACTTCTCGAACAATCTCATCTGTACTTGAGCATGCGATCAGCATAGATGTCCATATGAGTGCTCCTGGCCGTGTTAAAAAAAAGGGAAAAGTCTATTTTTCAACCGTGAACTATCACGATAGTCCGATTTTCAACCCGGAACTACAAAACCGGACATCCTACACCCTCAACTCTTCAAAACCGTGCAAATTACCCCTCGAACCGAAACGACCTGATTTTGGTCCACGTTATCCGGTTTTGTCCACGTCACCCATCCAACGTGGCACCTCTCCTCTCTCTTTCTCTCACAGACAGGTGGGCCATGCACCTGCCGCGTCACCCGTTCGCATACGCCTGCCTGCCGCCGCCGCGTCCTTCCCTGCGCTCCAGCTCGCCCATGGAGCTCCGTGGCGGGCCTCGCGGGGCTGCCCCGGGCTCGTGGAGCTGCGCGGCGGCCGGGCCTGTGAGGGCCAGGCACGGCGGCCTCCTTCTCCCTCCCTTGCGCCGCCTCCCTCCCGAGCTCCGGCGGTGGCCCATCTGCTCCCCATCCTCCTCCATGTGCTCCCTCAGCGGCGAGCGCGGACGGCGGAGCACGGCGCGGGGGGGGGGGCTCCTCCGCGCCTCTGCGGCCCGCGGGCGGGCGAGCTCCCCGGCGAGCTTCGAATCGGAGGCGGGCCTCCTCCACGGCGAGCTTCGAATCGGCGGCGGGCCTCCTCCTCCACGGCGAGCTTCGAATCGGCGGCGGGCCTCCTCCTCCACGGCGAGCTTCGAATCGGCGGTGGAATCGGCAGTGGGCCCGCCCTCGCCCCACCGCTCCTCCACCTCGCGCGCAAGGAAGGAGCAGGGAGGAGCGCCCGCGTCGCTCCGCCCCGCCCGCGACGCACCGATCGCGCGCGAGCCGAGCTCCTCCGCCGCGAGCCGAGCTCGAGCTCGCGCCGCTCCGGTGGCCCGCCGTGACGGCAGCTCGCCTGCGCCAGCTGCCCACCCGCACCGGCCGTGAACCGCGCCGCCCCATCCACCTGCCCGCCGCGCCGCGCCGCAGGGAGGGGGAGAGAGGAGCGGGGAGGACGCTCCGCCGTCCCGTCCGCCTGCCCGCCCGCGCCACCGCCATCTCGCCCGCCCTCGCCCCACCGCTCCTCCGCCTCACGCGCGCGGAGGGAAGCACGGGAGGGGTGCTCGCCAGCGGAGGCGAAGCAGGGGAGGGGCGCCGCGCCACGCCCCCGACCCCGCCCGATGCGCCGCCGCGCCCCCTGCGGCCACGGGCGCGAGTGGCGCGCTCGGCCACGGCGCGCAGGTACGGGCGCAGGGACGGCCGCCGGGAGGAGGCCGGGCCGCTCGCCGGCGGAGGAGAAGCAGGGAGGAGAGAGAGAGACGTGGGGAGAGAGAGTGGCTAGGCTGGCTGCCACGTCACAAAACCGCTGCCATGTCATAGCAATACCGGTCTGGTTTTAGCTCGAGGGTGTATTTTGCACGGTTTTGTTAGTTCAAGGGTGTGGGATGTCCGGTTTCGTAGTTCAGGGTCCAAAATCGGACGATCAAGATAGTTCAAGGTCAAAAACAGATTTTTCCCTAAAAAAAGTAAGGAGGCATTGAGCCCTAGGCGAGTCATGACCTGAACAGTAGACAGGCGACGATGATCAATGATGGTTGACGCCCTCCCCCACGTGTATGCCATCACCCTGGCGTCTTCTTCCTCCCCTCTCCACTCGCACCTCCCTACACGGCTACACACTCCCATCCTTCCCGTTCGTTGCATCCATCACTCCCTCTTTTTTTGAAAAGCCATCACTCTCACTCTCACCCCCGGCCGCTGTCTAAAAAAGCCATGGATCGTGCATGCGGCGCGCACGAGCCCGGACAGAGCAAAGCCCTAGCTTTTTTCTCTGTAAAGCCGCCATGGCCTCGACCTCAGATCTCGCTCAGATCGATCGCCCGTCACCCATCGTGATCAGGCCGTCGGGACGTGCTGTGCTCACATGCGGCCACACGCTAAGGGCCTTGGCGTGGAAAGCTGGAGGGAGGGGATTAGCCGTTGGAGATGGAGGGGCTTATCCTGGCCGTTCGATGGGGGCACCGGCACAAGGTTAGAAGGGATCGTAGGGCCTCGATCGATTGAAATGCCAGACGCTTTGTGCCTGGAGGTGTATCGTACAGGACTCTCCTCGTGCCGTTACGCTTGTCTTTGCAAGTGTTGCACGGGCACGGTTGACGCTGCCACGACTTCCTAGGTGCCTCAGTGGCGTGAACGTGAATGGCAGTGGCAGTCAGAATCAGTGCCACGACTTCCAAGCCCCCCATGTTCAGTTGCCTTTTGCTCTGCCACAGCCGTTAGTCTTCGCATCGCTTTCTCTCTCCAACGACCAGTCACAGAGAGTGCTGAGACTGAGAGCTCGTCGGTATTAGCAGTTTAGAGGATTGGACTAGGTTGTCAGTGCTTAATCTGTTAATCATGCTGTGTAACCACTGTTCATCGCAACTGTAAATGCATTCACCGCAGATGGAGGCACTCACCAGCCTGCACAAGATGCGATGTTCTTCTTCAGATTTTTGCCCTATTCTTCTCTCTGGGACACACACACATTTTTTGCTGTGAAACTAGCAATATACTACACATTTTCTACTGCGAAACAATATACGATTGGAAAAAGTTCAGGCTCATTCTATTTCTCTATTGCTTTTAGCAATGGAAGAATTGCTTCCCCGAAGCTGTCATTCGGCGCATTGCTCTCTGTTTCTGTACCAGCAGATGGCTTCTGCATACAGCCCACTGATATCACGCATCATCATGTCTTCTTACTGATAACGGTGTATTGCTGTAGCATAATGCTACACCTCATCCATGTGCCCTACTAAAAAGCTTTCTTCCTCGGAGATCACAACCACATGTAATCTACTTAACCTAATCCCCTCAGTAACCCTATCACTTAACCACCGGCCCAAGAGCCCCTTTGGCGATATTCTTTGTCTGATACCTCAGTGCCTGCCTGTAATCGGGAGCTGTGTCTCTCAATCATGGTGAACATGGGGCTTGTGATTCCTACTACTACTTGCCAGCAGTCAGTCAGAGGGTAGGCTACTCACATCTATGTGCATGGACAGCTAACAGAACACTGACATCTTTTCATGAGTCCTCCGGGCCTCATTTCTTTTTACCATCATGGGAGGAGTAGCAGCTTTTCATGAGTCCTCCGGGCCTCATTCTACTGACTACTATCATGGGCTACACCCCTGCTCTAAGACCATGCCTAGAGAATTATGGAAGGAATTGCACATATATAAATGGGCTAGTTGTAGAGCAAGCATAAACTTTTTTTTTTACACAAGTAGAGTGTATGTTATGTTCATAGGTTCCTTACTATTTCAGATGTGCACTGTTTTTTTTTTCTCCTATGGTTCCATTCCTCTTGCATTGGCATTGCATTGCAGAGGAGGGGCTGCTCTGTACTATGATTTTAAAGCATCTTTTACTGTTGGCACCAGTGACCAGTGAGGTGGTCATGTGCCATGTTCTTGAGTGAGTGCAGCATAATTGCTCACAACCCATGCAGTGCCAAGGGTGGTCTAAAAACCCTACTTGCCCTACCTTAGAGCATCTCCAACAGATTTGGTAAAACTGAATACCTAAATTTGTCTTTAGGTATAGGAGAGAGAATATTTAGGTTATGATTTTATGCTCTCCTCCAGCACAATTGGTATAACTGGTTACCTATACCTAAAAATCCCCATCCTCCACGCCGGCTGCCGTCTCCTCCTCCCTCCCCGACCTCCTCCTCCCCCGCCTCCTTCTCTCCGACCCTCCACCTCGCCGCTGCTCCTCCTCCCCTCCCGGCGAGGACGATGCGGTGGTGGAGGTCCACAAGGGCAGCGGGTGGGCGCCACCTCCTCCCTCCCCGAACTCCTCCTCTCCCGCCTCCTTCTCTCCGACCCTCCATCTCGAGCTCGCCGCTGCTCCTCCTCCCCTCCCGGCCAGATCCGCGGTGAGAAGGGAGGCGCTCTGGAACAGATCCACGGGGTAGCGGAAGCGCTCCTCCGCCGCGCCACTCCGAGTCCGCATCTGGCGGGGAGGCGGCGGGCGGGCGGCGCCGTGCTCGCATCTTGCGGCAGGAGTAGGCAGTGGGAGCAGCGCCCCGACAGCCGGCGCCACGCCGTGCCAGCATCTCGCGGGAGGAGCGGCCGGTGGCCTTGCGGGAGCGGGGGCCGGCGGCCTCGCATGGAGGCAGTGTGCGGGCGGCGCCGCGCCGGCATCTCGCGGGAGCAGCGGCCCGGCGCGGCGGCCGGCGGGAGCGGCAGTCGGTGGCCTCACTGGGAGGCGGCGCGGCGGTCAGAAGCCTCACAGGGAGGCTGCGTGGCTGCCGGCGGAAGCCGGAGGTGGCGCGGAAAGCTCCGACCAGGAGCAGTTGGGCTCTCCCGCCACATGGCTCCAGTTTTAGCAAACCAGCCTTTGGTTTGGTATATTTGGGTCAAGGAGAGAGAAATTTAGGTAATTTGCTAAAAAATTTAGGGATAGTTATCCATATACCAAATCTGCTGGAGCTATCTTTTGATGGATTTTAGGTATTTTGGCAGTTTTTAGGGATATGTATCTATTATACCAAATCCGCTGGAGATGCTCTTAGTGATCTAGGTAGCGCGATGCACTAACTGAATGGTGATCCTGATTATTCACAATGGCAAATGCCATCAATTCCTTTCTGCTTGATCCCTATCAGACCTTGTTTAGTTGCAAAATTTGAAATTCCAAAACAATCATATCGAAAGGAAATTTTACATGCATGGAGTATTAAATCTAGACGAAATAAAAACGAATTGCATAGTTTGCTTGTAAATTACGAGACGAATCTAATGAGCCTAATTAGGCTATAATTAGACACTAAATTGATACAGTAAACATGTGCTAATGATGAATTAATTAGTCTTAATAAATTCATCTCGTAGTTTACAGAGGAGTTCTGTAATTAGTTTTATGATTAGTCCTTGTTTAATACTTCAAATATGTAAAGATTCTATTTCAAAAACTTTACAGCCGCAACTAAACGAGGCCTCCGTAAAGAACAATATAAATGATACCTGTAACAGTAATGAAACATCATCAAATGCCCAATCAGTGGCTAAGTTGGGGAACATATTTGATCACTATTGGGTCCTAGGGTTTAACTACTAGCTACTGCAAGAATAATTACACATGAAAAGTTTCTCTTCGGTAGGCTGATGTGCTAGTGCTAAAAGGTGACTGCTTGGTTATAACTTTACTGACTCCTGAAAGATTTCTTCAACTTTTTGGGTGCAAAGTCTTGAGCTACTACATCATAGGGCAATAATAGAATTTAAACACCAACGCATGCAACTATAAATTTCTCACCATGAGGCCGGTAATTTGTGTACCTGCATGTCAGAACTGAAACAATATAAACGAACAGAAATTACTGACAAGCACCAAGAACATTCACAAGAACCATATAATGGTCACATTAGTGTGTCTGTAATCTAGCTAATCTGCCCCCACATTTTTTTATTATTCACCAAAAACCAGATTTAGGACCACCTGAGCAGCTCTGCTTGTCCCTGTCATGTCCAATAGGAAGCAGCCATAAAGCACCACACTGCCAAGTTTCAGAGGGGCTCGTCATGACATCATCGTCTCTCTTGGAGGGGCCCGTCTTGCCATTACCAACACTTGCTATGGTCATGCTGCCATGGCAGCATGGCTCAGCCTCAGTTTGAAATTTGTGCTTTCCCCTTTGAACACATGCATGCATGCATGGAGCATTAAATATAATTAAAAAAAAAACTAATTGTACAGTTTGGATGAACAGGACGAGACGAATCTTTTGAGTCTAATTAGTGCATGATTAGCCATAAGTGTTACAGTAACCCACATGTACTAATGATACGGTCAAAGGCCTCAAAAGATTCGTCTCGCGGTTTCCAGGTGAGTTTTGAAATTAGTTTTTTAATTAGTGTCCGAAAAACCCTCTCGACATCTAATCATACTGTTGATGTGACACCCAAAAAAATTTGGTTTGGGAACTAAATGGCCCCTCAAGTGATTGGAATCCTTGCAGAAACAAAGGAATCCAGTGAGGGCATGTGGCTGCATCAGACATTGCCCGTCAGCAGAGTTAATAAAGGAGCCAGGGAATCTTTCTGCACTGTGGCATCTGCTGACTGTTGCTGTGGTCTTGTGGTGGTAGTCTGGTAGAACAAGTGAAGCAGAGGTGAATGAAATCCATGGTCTTTGCCCACAAGCACACACGCTGGGCTGTACAGAAGGTGGTCAAGGACAGTTGTTGAGATGATGTGGAGAGGTCCATATACCAGCCTGCAGAAACTCTGCTCCTGATTGAGCCCATTCAGTTACCACACCTTGCTCCTTGCAGTTGGTAGGAGACATGGCATCAGATGATATGCAGTACATGTGTCTCCTGCTAGTACTGTTCCCTGATGTTAAGGCTCATGGGCCATGTGTTGGTTTAGATGTGAAAATCGCGAGACGAATCTAATGAGCCTAATTAATCCGTCATTAGAGGTTGTTTACTGTAGCATTACTGTAGCAATTTAGCGCCTGATTATAGCCTAATTAGGTTCATTAGATTCGTCTCGCCATTTACAGACAGCAGTCGTAATGCGTTTTTTATTTCGTCTAGATTTAAGTCTCCATGCAGGTGCCGAAATTTTTTTTTGGAATTTTGAATTATGGAACTGAACACGGGCCCAGCCTAGAAATCCTAGTGTGCAGTACAGGAGGTGGCCACACCACATCACCCAGTTTTTTGGTCTGATTCACCCCAGATTGTCTGTGAAAGCTCTGAATTCCAATCAGATCACCACCAAGTGCCTGTAAATTACAGTACTAACTTACTCTACATAGCAATAAGCTCTACTACTGAGTTTTCACCTTGTTACTGCTCCTCTGCTATAGCTAGACATCATCTGCAGAAAAACCTGTACTGGTTTCTTGGGGACTCAAAACTGTGGAGCAAAGCACAAAGGGTGTGTTTAGATCCTTAAAAAGGTGGGAGAAAAAGTCACATCAGACACTGTAGCACACTGTAGCACTTTTCGTTTGTTTGTGCTAAATATTGTCCTACCATGACCTAACTAGGCTCAAAAAATTCGTCGCGCAACGTACATCAAAACTATGTAATTAGTTTTTTTATTTACCTATATTTAGTACTCTATGCATGGGTCATTTGCTATATTTAATGTTTCGATGTGATTTCGATGTGATGGAAAGTTTGGAAAGTTTAGAGGAGTGGGAGGGATCTAAACACACCCAAAGGCATGGTGATGTGCAGTACTGATGTGTTAGCAGTTGTGGGGGTGTGTGGGAAGCAAATCCTCTGCAGTACTGCAGAGGGACTCACCCTCACTGATGTGTGGGCCCCACATCACTCGAGCCCACATGTCAGGGGGTGAGTCCCTCTGCAGTACTGCAGAGGAGACTCATCCGGGTGTGTGAGGGTGAGGTCATCGATCATCAGAGACTTGTAGCTCCTACGGGGCTACTGGTAAGGAGTACTCTACTGCCGTGCTGCATACACAGCATATACCGCGTACATTGGAGTAACCACGCCTCAGCTGTCAGTGGACTTTCTGTCGGCAATCTCTCTTGCCAATCCAGCTCACCTCACTGTGTGTTTTGATACTTGATAGGTGTCCTCACTGTAGATTCCTTCTCTCTAACTAAAGAAACTATTGGCAGTTGCAGAACCTATTTCGGCCCCAGACAACTGCTGCCTCTTGAGGTGTCTGAATTCGTTGTTTGTGACCTTGTTGCCTGTGCTCTGTATAATTTAGTCTGTGGCCATGAAAACTGTTGAAAACTCAATACTACTAGTATCTCACTGATATCCTAGTAGACAAGTGGGACCCTCCCAAACATGTACTGTACTTCCGTTAAGTGTTAAGGTACAATTGCCAAGAACATTCTGTTCACATATAGGAGTAGAACTTACGAGTTTCATGCATCGGCCAGATCTCAGTAGTTACCGATGCCGGTTAAATCCACTCATACTGATTTGGATGCGACACATTTGGGTTCAGCAAATGGACAACATTCAGTCTCTGGGTATCATGCCATGAGGGAACTAAACGAGAGAGAAGAGAGCATTGATTGGCAAGTGCCCATGTCCCTTTTGGGCCAGCATGACAGTGACCTGAGAGAAGGCTAGCCGCATTGTTCATCCACGCTTTCAGTTGCATATGAGGCCGAAACCATCTGATAACTGATAAGATCAGCGAGGCGCCTGCCCCAGCAAGCATCAGCAGCAAGCATGGGGCTGAGCTAGCACATGGACATGTTGTGAATTATGATCTCTATTTTTTTTTCGAGAAATGCGTATAGGAGAACTGCGTATCTTTGTATTAAGAAGGAGATTTGTGATCTATATGTCGTGTTACACTTTTCAATCTGTGCGCGAGCCTTTCTTAGACTCTTATTGGGGAGACAGGCCAATGCAAGGCATCTTAACAAATCACATGTGACTATGTAAGTCCTTGCAAGGAGAATTTTTTTTGTTTTTCTCCCCTCGGATATACCTTGCACGTTACACAGGTAAACAATAGTAACTTTGCACGATGAAGGGTGCAATTCACTAGCATCCTTCCTTGCTTTCTCCAATGATGGTGGAAACAGCATGTGCCAAATCGTGACGCTGAAAGTTGCCATGGCACCATGCCGCGTTGCAACACTGCTAAAGTGGTGTCAACACGTGACAGATCCATTAAGCAGAAGTTTTGGGGACTCCATGGTACCCCAGTGCTCTGCTTCTTGGATTGGTAGGAAGGAATCCTCCAGTGGTGGCTCTGAAAGCAGGTAACATGGTTGCCTTCTCCGATACTTGGTCCCAATGCTATGCCAGAAATAAATCCAGTAGAAAGCTCCATGCTCTTCTGAACAAAATATGACACTAGTAGCCATTGCCACTAGACCACCATGTTATTGAAAAAACTATAAACCTTCATTGCCATTTAAACATTAACGTTTTATCCATGACAAGCGAGATATGCTATACGACTCCCTGATAGAACGAAAGTGCTACTGTCGGCTCTGCTCAAAGGTACCAGGTAGTGCAAAACAGTTCAGCTGCAGCCGCTTCAATCATTAACATATTGACTGGCTTGATTCATAACTACATGGATGGACTAGTATCAATTTGCAGTTAGGTATTGTAAACACATTAGCAATTTGGGCATTGGACATTATATATACAAACGGACTCAAAAATTTCTGCAGCTATTTGATCCATTATAGATCAATGCACCCGCCTGATAGTAGTATAGGTGTTTGCTTTGGGCCCCACCGGAAGCACCACCATTCTCTCATATTTTTGTACCTCGCTAGGTATATTATTTGATTCAGTTCCCTTTAATATCTCAACCAAGCAGGAAATCTGTAGTAAAAGGATAGCTGAACTATTCAATCCTCACTATAATAGCGTTAAACCGTGTGGTCATACATATATATAAACTCAGACTAGACGAAAAGGCATGATATACACATGAAGTCCTCGTTTGTTCTATATTCAGGTAGGAGTGGTACTTCATTTGCATGAGCTTGCTAAAACTTTGACATTAAGCCCGCATGAACTAGGATGGAACACATGACACTCTGCACCTGCGGTGGGAGCAAGGCTTCATTATCATTTTAGCATCAACACTTCTTTAACCGACAATGCTACTGCCTATTCAAAGGTGGCTGATAAAGTCTGTTTTTTTTTTTTAAAAAAAAGAGAATCACCAGAGGTTTAACCTCTGTACGAATGCCACAGGCGATTCATCGTCATCCTCTGGGTCCTCCCTGTCCATGAATGAATGGAAGGAAATGATCGAGAAGAGTCGTCTACAGAGGCTAGCATGACAGTGACTTGAGAGGAGGGCAAAGGCTTTGTTCATCCAGGCACGAGACATTGAGCCTGAAGGCTGAAACAATCATACGATTCCGATGAGATCAAGGCATGAGTTGCCTGCCCCAGCAACATCAGCAGCATGGCCGCCGCATGGGGCAGCAGCCTCACATGGATGTGTTGTGCGATCGATCGATCTCTGTCAATCTCACCCTCTCTCTCAGTCTCACTCACACAGTCACACATGCACAAACCCCACACAGCAATTATGCTCCCTGTCATCTTACGCTTTCCACCATGTCTTCTTCAGCCTTGTTGAACTTCCAAACAAAGCACAGCATGTGACCGAGGGCTTTGCCCGGAGAGTCAAAATCTCTTTCCAGATGCCACAAACTCACAATGTTCTTGGAGTAGATTGCGCATTACGGCATCAGCTTCGTCGCACGAGAAGCACAAAGGGAGGCCTGATGGATTGGTGAACCCAGCATGGCAGCTCACAAGATGAAACCACCAGGATGTCCCGCAAATTAAAAGACTGAGCTGAAACGGAAATTGTAAAAGACCTGTGTTGTCACATGAAAGTGCAGTGTTTTCAGTCCTGGGATTTGTCTTTGGGCACAAAACAGGCCATGTTCTCTTCCTCGATGTGACCATGGAACGGCATGTGCCGCTCGTGGTGCTGGCTGCTGGGAGCCTGATAGTTCCCGTGGCAAGATGCAGTGCGCCAGCATGTGCCAAAGTGCCTGTAGTGGTGTTGGCACGTGACAGGATGAACCAAAAGGTTTGGGTCTCCATGCTTCCCCCAGTGCTAGATTTCTTGGCATGTTAGGATCGAATCCAACCAGTGTGGTGGCTCTGAAAGCTGGGTAACGTGCTTGCCTTTGTTCAATGCTTGGTCCCAAGGCTATCACAAAAGTTCAGTACAAAGTTTCTTTCTTTTTTGGTTTGAAATTCCCTATGCTCCTACCGTACCACGACGAAATGCTTTAGTGAGTTAAAACATTTTTTTTCAACAAAAAAAACTACAAGATCAGCTTCACTCCGGACGCACATGGTCGACGTGTACCATTTCTCATTCCACATGAGTAAACTACAAAAAGTTCTAGGTTAAAAAAAAATACAAAAAGTTCTCCAGCAGTATGTAGGGCTCTCCAGCAGTTCTACCATGACAGATTCATTTCTAAAGACAAGGCCCACAAGACATTCATGAGCCATGAACCCACAGATTAGTTGGGTTGTGGTATGACGAGAAAAAAAAAACACACAACAGAATTCAGGGCATCATTTCCTCTCAGTAAAATAAGCCCACCAACCACGCAATGAGCCCATTCCCAGCAGAATACATAAACCAGACAAGGCAGCAACAAACAAAGAAGCCTAAAGAGGATGAAATGCCATTAGTCCAAACTCCAAAGATATCTCACAGATTACATTACATGCGCAGGCATAATGTCTGAAAGGAATCCCAGGTTACCAGGTTCTTTTCATATAGGTCACCATGTTCGTTCTCACTTCTCAGGACTTGTGGACCAGGACCCTTAAACTGACAGCGCAGACAGTCAGCGAACGCTACAGACGGTGTTCATTCCTTGACGGTCTTGTTGATGAGCGACTTGTGGATGTGGGGGGTGACACCACCACCAGCGATGGTGCCCTTGATAAGGGTGTCCAGCTCCTCATCCCCGCGGATCGCCAGCTGGAGGTGGCGGGGCGTGATGCGCTTCACCTTGAGATCTTTGCTCGCGTTCCCAGCCAGCTCAAGGACCTCTGCTGTCAGATACTCCAGGATCGCTGCCGAATACACAGCCGCGGTTGCTCCCACCCGGCCGCTGGCCTGGACCCTTTCTTTCAGCTGGCGATGGATACGCCCGACGGGGAACTGCATGTTACACATAATGAATCAGCTTAGGGTGATAAGGTTGAAAGCTAGCAGCAAATTTAATCAACGATTTACGGGTACATTGACTATTCAATGTTCTTCTGAAACAGTGGTACAAGACACTTGAACAAGATATAGACTCTACAGATTAAGCTCAAAAATAAAAACACGCGTGACCAGATTATACTCAATACAATCAGGCAAACGGCAGACAGTAAATTCAGCAGTCATCTGTCAAAATACAAATAATTACAGAAGTTTTTGTGCGATATAGCAATGCAAATCAATGCCTAAAAATACATGACATGAGAAGCTATCAAGCCCACATAGATAAATTGGAATGACAGCATCAGTAGCTACATATATTGGTGACAATAGGCGCTTCTTTCATTTTTATATTTAAAAAAACAAAATTTCAAAAATATATGTCGAATAGGGAAATTTTCAAAAATGGGTGCCTGTCACCCCCCTAATGGGCGACAGGGTGTCTGTCGCCCATCCAGTGGGCGACAGGACCTAAATGTTAAAAAAAAAATTACATTTAGGTCCTGGCGCCTAGGGCGCATTAAACAGTAAATTTATAAAATCGATATAAAATCGTAAAAAATCAGAAAAATATAAACTCAACTGTTATGGATTCTATGAAATAATATCTACAACTTTTGTTACATAAAGTTTTTCATTTAATCAATGTATCTAAATCAAGAAAAATAGTTCTTGTACCTAGAAAAATCTGAAATAATTCATTTGGTCTAGTTGTGCTTATCTAAAATTTACCAAACTTTTTTTTATAGCTCTTAGGAAATAAAATAATGGTACTGTAAAAGTTATGTCTTCTAATACTCAGTATAGCAGCATGGATAAATAACCCATTTAAACTAGACATATTACAAGATCTAATTTAAAAACTTATTCTAGAAATGTTTTCTGGGCCTACCAATTTTGTAAAAACCTATGCTCACCATATGCAACACCGTGGCCAAATATGACATGCATCCAAAGGATGTATCTTGAGATTTAAATAAAAGTACATTAAACTGGTATTTAAAATAGAGCAAGATACATTGATCAAATGAAAAACTTTATTTAACAAAAGTTGTAGATCTTGTTTCATAGAATCCAGAACAGTTGAGTTTGTATTTTTTTGATTTTTTTACGATTTTATATTGATTTTACAAGTTCACAGTTTAATGCGCCCTAGGCGCCAGGACCTAAATATAATTTTTTTTACATTTAGGTCCTGTCGCCCACTGGATGGGCGACAGTCACCCTGTCGCCCATTAGGAGGGCGACATGTACCCATTTTTGAAAATTTCCCTATTCGGCATATATTTTTGAAATTTTGTTTTTTTAAATATAAAAATGAAAAAATTCCTGACAATAGTGCCTTCTGATTTGCAGCCCAAGGCCCAAGGTCCTGATGCTTATAGAGGCCTCAGCCCAACATCAACATTTAAGAGACCTTGGGAGCACTAAAAGTGGGACAGATACCATTACCACCTTGTCACAAGAAAAAAAATCATGCTATGTCCGGAGTACTATTCAACAGAAACAGGGCACACTTCGTTTTCATTTAAAAAAAAACAGAAACAGGGCACACTTCGTTTTCATTTAAAAAAAAAACAGAAACAGGGCACACCAAGACAGAAGCTGCAACCATAGTCACAAAGTACCAAGGTCGATCGGGTCGAGGTACGGGGTCGAGGGTCGACACTTAAAAAATATGTGGTACGAAGGGGGTATACCCCCTTGGTACGATGAACCAAAATTTGGTTCGCGACCCAATAACATTTGGGTCGATGACCCCGGTTCGGAACCAAGATTATTTATTTTTTACTGTATTCAATAAGATTGGTATTCAAATTCTAACTATATTCATTTTGTTTTCATATCCGATAAGATTTATATTCCAATTAAAAATAAAATATGGCAAAATATGCTAATAATTATAATTCCATGGGTATTGGATCCGAATACATCGAACATTTATACCTCTCCGAGTTGCCAATCTAGTCGACAGCTACAGAGACGGAATCACAGACTCTCTTCATAGATCTCTACCACAGAAGATCCTTATCGCAGAACCCTGCCCTCCCTCAGTCTCCTCTCCCATCTCAGATCGATCTCAACTCTGAACCCCGTCTGAACCTCCGCCTCTCCGGCCGGCCGGCCGGCGACCATGGCTCGACCTCCACCCCGGATCCTACCCCTCCTCGTCCTCCTCCTTGTCTCTCTCTTCGCCCCAGCCACAACCGCGGCCGCGTTCTCGGGCCTCGACGCCTTCCTCGCGTCGGCGGCGGCGCGCGACCCGTCTGCCGGCAACGACACCTTCGCCGCCCTCCCCGTCGGCAACGACACCTTCGCTGCCCTCCCCGCCGTCCATCTCCATCTTGTCCCGTAAGATTACTGCACCTGCATCTTGTTCTCGCAAATCTCGCCCTTCCTCTTCCTCGGTTCCTCCATGTTCTTCTCGCCCGCTACCTCCACCTATATCTGTAATGGGCCGGCGAACCTCCGTTAGTTGGTACTCGATCCGCGTTCAACCACAGTCGAACTGGTTCGGCGACCCACCATGGTTTGGGACGACGACCCGCGTCGATCCTGACCCTCGATCCGGTACGCCGACCCAGGATCGTGGATCGCGGCTTCGACCCCGAACCTTGTGACTATGGCTGCAACCTTGATATAAATTGGACAAAGAAACGGGAGCAAAATTCTAGTGTCCTCAATTCAAAGGAACCATAAATAAACAAATCTACATTGTGCATGCAAACCTCTAGGGATGGAATTTTCCAACAAACTCAACTGGTTAAATACATATCATTGTGCAGATAAAGTTTCAGCTAGAAACGAAATAACATACCAGCATGCAATTTCAATTATAAAACAGTGACAAACTTTGGATCAGATCAAAGAATAATGGACATATGTCTCTGAAAACAAGCTAGCACATCAAATATATATATGGAAGTATACAATTTGAATGAAATACTTGAAATAAAATAACCATTTGCTACAACCGCACAAACTTAGCGACACAAGAAATTTAATCTGTCCAAACCAAAAGCAAATGCACCAATGTCATTTTGGAATTCTCTGCACAGAAGCCCTCAAGGAAAAATGGATACACGCTTACAAATTCCAGTACTTCCACTGCCGATCCCCTATTTTGCATGCATCAATTTTGGCTAACTTGGTTGTATTTTATCTTGACGATTAGGTATAGTGCTCCGGGATGGAATACACATGAATGAAGCTTCAAACTAGTCATGAGCTGATGCAAACATGTAAGTTGAAGGTCAATTTCTTTTTTGAAAATTCTGAACCTCAACCTATGTAAGGTACTCCAAACACAGAAATTATGCGTATGTACAGTTCTAACTCCAGGTGGCCCCAACTCTGCAACTCATGCACGTAGATAAAACTATACATATCACCATAAAAAATCATGTAGTTCTTTGCTTAAAGCTTTTAACCCCTAACAAACCAACACAAACAATTTGATGACCGATCAGTCAACAGTCAACACTGTACAAATCAACTGATTCACAATCTGGAATCACAGCCACACATGCCATGCTATGTCCATGACAGTGGCCAGAGACCAGAGTACATGATTAAACAAGCAAACCACTAAATAAATAATCTTTCCAGAGATTCCTACCGGTACCGCCATGTACCTCGTACTGCACGCTCTAATTCAAGAGTTCCAGGCCTACGCTCGACGAGGCATGCTAACAAAGAAAATTCCCCAACCAAAAAGTGGAATCTTTCCCGCTACTCCTACCACAAGGCCAAGAACAACGCTTCCTACCCCAAGCAGAGTAGCAGACATGCTAAACTAAACCACCACAACGCCATCCACACCCGCAATGCCAAGAACGAACAAAGCGCAGACACCGCGCAGTCCGACGCCAAGAACGAGCCCTAATCGCGCAAGGCACGAGGCGAAGCGACGAGCCGAGCGAGAAACAAGGGGGCGGAGAAAGAGGGGCGACCTGGAGGCCGGCGCGCGAGGACCGGGCGACGGGCTGCTTCTTCCCCTTGTCCATGCCGGCCGCCGTCTTCGCGGCGATCAGGCCCTTCCCGCCCTTCCCGGCCATCCTGCTTGCTCCCGCAACCGCGGACGCGCCTGGAGACGAAACGAAAACCCCAACGATTTTCAAGAAAACTACCCAGAGAAAAGCACCGGGAATTTCGAGAGAAACCGCTGGCAAGAACAAAGGAGCGCGGATTCCGGTTGAGGTAGGGTTCGGGGCTCACGATTCGGGGAAACGCGGCGGCGGATTCGAGCGAGATGAGCCAAGGGATTGCAAGAGGCGGCGGGTTCTTGCCGGCGTTGGGGTTTTCTCTTTTCGTTTCTTCTCGCTGGGGAAGGGTTTATTAACGAGGAGAGGAAGCAATTTGGGGGTTCGGGTTTGTTTTTGATGGGCTTATGGCCTTGTGGGCCTTTCCTGGGCTAAGTAAAAGAGTTCGGCCCGGCCTCAAGTCGTCACGGACTGGGCTAAATAAAAAGTCCCCCGGATGACCGGCCTGCCGATGGGACATTGGGGAGGAGAGAGGAAGAGAGGGAGAAAAAAGATTTGGGGCTGATTTCAAATCGAAATTTTCTCAAAGTTTCGTATGGTAACTCGAAAAACTGTGAACACCAAAGTTGTAAGAAATTTAAAAGTATACAACTTTTATGTTGGGCAAATTTTTATTTGAGTTATGGTTTAAAAGATATTTTAAATTTCCAAAAACAGAGATTTAAAGAATGTAAATTTTTGTTTCCTCTCCTTCACTTCAACTATTGATAAGAGGGTGGTGTCTGCTCATTTTTATAGAATATTTGGGTTGATTTAAAAGTTAGTATAAAACATTCAGTTGCTAGCACTATGTTGCACACATAAACATGCACACAAACACATATACATATACTTGTAAATGCAAAATATGAGGTATTTGTTTCAATTTTTCTTGGTCCTTTATGCATGATCCTATGTTATATCCTTGTTTTTTGGGAAATTTGGATCTATACTATTAAAATATCACAAATTTAGATATATACCATTGTTATCTCACTGACATGTAGGGTTCACATGAGTCAATGACATGTGGGTCCGATGGTATATATCTAATTTTGAGATCTTTTAGTGGTTCAAATCTAATTTTATCTTGTTTTTAAACACCTAGGGTGTCACATCTACGACCTCAACCTCGACATCAGGGGACCGGTGTGCCTGGATGCTCAAGGCAGAGACACGGCGTGGCGCTAGCATGCGAGGTTCGCCCACCTGAACTTCCACACGATCCAGAAGATGGCGCATGAAGGCATGGTGCGCGGGCTGCCACACATTGACCATGACGACCAGGTCCGCGATAGCTGGTTGGTGGGAAAGCAGCGATGACTTCCATTCCGGCCAAGGCGAAGTATTGGGTGCAGCACAAGCTCGAGCTAGTGCACAGTAACCTCTACGGACCGGTGACGCCGGCAACACCGAGCGGAAACAAGCTCTTCTTCCTCCTCCTCGTCGACGACCTAAGCTGCTACATGCGACTAGGTCGTGCTCCTATGCTCCAAGGATCAAGCGGCGAACACAATCATGAGATTCCAGGCGGGCAAGGAAGCGGAAGTCGGGAAGAAGCTCCGCACATTGCACACCGATCGCGGTGGCCAGTTCACGGTGTGCACGTTCGCAGACTACTGCGCCGAGCAAGGGGTCCAGAGGCACCTCACTGCGCCACACACGCTTCCACAGAACAGCTATTGTCGGTCAAAACCCACCGGCGAGTAGTGACAGGCAACACGAGGAGCTGGGAGGCTGCCGGGGCGCTGGCTGGCACCGGTCCCTCGGTCAACGGCCCAGATCCTGGCACACGCCATCGCTTTCAGAGATGCAGGGCGTGCCACCTGATCTATACCCAATCAGGAGGGTGCGAACGTGCCTTTGACGATTTGCCTACAAGCACAGACACGTGTAAACATTAGTCCGAGCCGTGGTCGGCTCCCCGGGACGACTCTTGCATCGGCTTTAAAGAGCCGATCGAGTCCCGGTGTCAGATTGGATCTGCATATCTAGATGGTAACGGATAAAGCAAATAACTGAAAAAACTGCTTCAATTAAATCTAGCTAATCTAATCCACGACGGTAAAAGCTTCACTGCTAGATCGGAACATCCTACACGTAGTTAGGCCTAACGAGCGTAAAAGATAACCGAACCTTGACCAGAAAAGAGGCCTAAGAACAAGCAAAAGCCGATTCCCGGATCAATCCCTATTAAGATCAAGGCAAAGCATCTAATACGTCGCCGGATCGTCCAACCCATTTGCAAGGAATAAACTAGCAGATATTACGCCAATTCTTAAGTATAAGAACTAACCATAGCAGATTAGATCTACTAGATAAAAAATGAGCAGAGTGTCATCTCTACGCGACTAATTCCATGCAACGAGAATTAGTATAAGATTAAAACATGATCGCACAGAGATGACATGATGTTCGTAGATGATAAGCAACAAAAGCACGATGAATCTACTAAAAATCATGCTACAAAAATCAGGATAACTAGCACTACTCGCCATAAAAAACGCTTCAGTACGAGTAATACCAAGGTAAAAGCAAGAACAACGCTACCCTGATCGCAAGAAGCGATCAGGGCAGCATGGCACTTACTTGGAGGAAACCCTAGAATTAGGGGTGGCGGTGCGCCGAGAGTTGTTGTTTGCAAAACGTGATGACGTTCCTCCTTTTACAAATGTCATAGGGTACATATTTATAGTCTTGTAGACTTGACGACCAAGTTAAACAAAACCTAGTCCAATACGAAATCTAATCTATCTCTAATGATTACAGATAAAGAGAGCCCATTGGCTCCCGACGCACACAGATAAGAAGAGCCCATCGGCTCTTGGCATGGACCACAATCGCCTCTTCCCTAGACAATCTGTATAGGCCCATCGGCAGCTTCGGCCCATATCCTTCTCGATCAAATTCTGGTGGTAACACAACCGATTCACAAGCCTTCTTTAATTTCCGCACTAAGCCCAACTTGCTCTCGGCCCATTAATTAACCCTGTTAATTTATGGAGATAACACATGCCCCCCAAGTTTGAAAGTATGAATACTTTGAAACTTTGTATAGTCGATGCCTCAATCTGCATGATAGACTCAGCGCCTCGGCTCTTCTGATGCTGCTCTTCTGATAGCTGATGTTTTACTGATAGCCGACGCAAAGAGACGAATCAACTTTACTCCTCCTGCTAAATAACTTGGATCTTTTGAACAGAAAATAACTTCACTCCTCAAATGATTCTCTCAAATCGCTCAATGTGTATGATTCCTCACCAAAGCATTATATTGCCTCCTTTCTCCCTATCTCTAGTATGGCTTTTTGTGGAGTCCAGGGTAGGGAATGAAGAGGTAGCATACTTGGGCCGCACATGTTGCAAAGTCAAAGACCGGATCCAATAGAGAAAGCAAGTCATACAATCAGATCAAGATGTGCATGTGTGTGGAATTTTTGTGGCTGGAACTCGCATCCCCCTTTTGCAGAACTCTCCCTTTTATCTGTTGCTGAGATATGAGCTGTCTTTCATTTTTCTTTCTTTTTTTTCTTCTCATGCTTTTTGGGGCAAGGACATTTATATTTTTTTCTTCTTCTTTTTTTACATAGCCCAAATCTTTCTACATGATGAATATAAAGAGTTCTGTCAAAAAAGGAATGGAGCATTTTTATGGATGGAAGGCATATACTTGCGTAACTTCCAGTGTAGAAGTCAGCATATGAGTGATTGAGTACATGGAGTGTACGTGATCTTGATCTTAAAAATATGAAGCGAATCTCACAAGGATCACAAAGAATTTGACAATGCTCAATGCAAACACAAGCAGCATATGTATAAAGGTTTTAAATGTGTATATATGGTTCTGGTAGGAATTTAGCATATCACTGAGGAGCTAAGCTATTTAAATTCAAAATTCCCAAGTATTTTGCAGTAAGAAATAAAGTTTGCTCGTCATACCGGTATCAGTAGTGTTGGCGGCATCGGTAATTTGTTGGTGATCTCCTGTAGCTTCCCGATGCTCTCAACAATTGGTCGATAGAAAAGATCCTGCTCTTTTTTTTTTACTGGCCAACTAAACGTGTTGGCCTCTCTCACTTTTATTATTATTATTATTATTATTATTATTATTATTATTATTATTATTATTATTATTATTACTGGCCAACTCAACGTGTTGGCCTTTTATAATACAGCCAGATGGATTTCATCGGCTCTTGTTATTCGCCGTCCCACATGCTCGGGAAATATTTCTTGAGGTGTTGGCCATTGACGGCTACAGGAAACTTGACACCGTCCAATTCTTCAAGCATGTATGCATTTCGAGGCAAGACTTGATCAACCTTGTACGACCCATGCCAAGTTGGAGACCACTTACCATACTTCCTATCTTTAGTTCCCAATAGTAGCACTGCCTCCCAAACCAGGTCTCCGACCTGGAAATCTTTTGGCTTGACCTTTTTGTTGTATGCACGAGCGACTTTAGCCTTGTTTTCCTTGATCTTCTCAAGTGACCAAAGTCTTAGCTCCGTGAGATCCTCCACATTGTTGCCCATCAAGGCTGCATACTCCTCAGCCGACAGATCATTCTAGAACTCAACACGCCTCGATCCGGCCGTGATCTCCCATGGCAACACAGCGTCTTGACCGTAGACCAGATGGTATGGTGACGTCTTGATGGATCCGTGACATGAAATACGATATGCCCACAAAGCCTCTGACAACACCTCGTGCCAACGCCTAGGATATTCATCGATCTTTCTTTTGATCAGCTTGATAAGGCTCTGGTTGGATGCTTCAGCCTGTCCATTAGCCTGGGCATAATACGGGGATGATCTGATCAGCTTGAACCCCGTGTCATCGGCAAACTTTCTAAATCCCTCCGATATGAAGACCGATCCTCCATCGGTCGTAATGGTCTGAGGAATCCCAAACCTATGAATGATGTGCTCTTTAACGAAACTGATCACATCTTTCGATGCCACCGACCTCATGGGTACCGCCTCCACCCATTTTGTGAAATAATCCGTGACAGCTAACACTCATTGGTGACCTTTGCTAGATGGCGGGTTAATCTGGCCAATCATATCCATGGCCCAACCCCTGAACGGCCATGGCTTAATAATAGGATTCATTACTGATGCCGGCACCATCTGAATGTTGCCGAATCTCTGACATGCCTGACATCCCTTATACTCCCTCTATTCACTTTTGATAGCTATATTTCAAAAACTTAAATGTTCAAAAATGATAGCTATATTTACTATTAGCATGGGTATTGGCAATAAATAGCACTAGTTACAAGGAGTTCCTAGTTAAAACATTGGATGACCAACAAAAAAGTCTGTGGCATTTATTAGATTGATAAGCACACTTGTGGTGCCCTTGGTCATTGTGTCATATGGAAATATATCTATCAAAACTGAATGGAGGGAGTAATACTTAAAGCAATCCGCAAGCATGGTAGGCCAGTAATATCCAGGGTTCACCAAACCGGTGGGAACCGGTCCGGTTTGACCGGTAACCGGTCAAACCGGACCGGCCCGGTTCCGGTTTGGTCCGGTACCAAACCGGCCCAAATTCAAAATTCAAATTTAAATTCAAAAAAATGAAAAATTCTCAAAAAAATCCTAAAAATACTTCAAGGTGCGACGAATCTAATGGTGTCAAATTTTCTCAAAAATTTGTTCATTTAGTATAGTTTGCGGGGATTTGAAGTTAAACAAAATTAAGCGTGCATACAAAAGTATACAAATAAAATGTAAAAGTAGTACAAAAAAGGATTGGAGGGTTCATTTAGACTAAAACATGTTATACAAATATTCATTTAGTATACTTTGCGGGCATTTGAATTTAAACCAAAAAAAAAAATTTGAATTTGGCCGGTTACCAGTCAAACCGACCGGTTACCGGTCAAACCGGCCGGTAAACCGGTCAAACCGACCGGTATACCGGTCCGAACTGATTGCACGGCGGCTTTTGAATTCAAATTTGAATTTGACCGGTTCCGACCGGTTACCGGCCAAACCGGACCGGTATACCGGAACTGAACTCCTCCGGTTTGGCCGGATCGGTCGGGAAGGTGAACCCTGGTAATATCCCGATCGTCTAATCAGCCATTTCATCTTATGAGCCGATTGATGAGTACCGCAGGCTCCTTCATGAACCTCATGCAAGAGCCGATTCAACTCCGAAGGCCCCAAACATTTAAGCAGCTGTCCATCCAAAGTCCTGTAGAACATGTCGCCCCCTATCAGAACATACTTCATAGCTTTGAGTCTTATCCTTCTGGGTGCCCCCCAAGCCAAATCCTTCAAATAATTAAAGATATCGGCTCTCCAGTCTCTAGGTTCTAGAAACTGAACCTCTACATTGACCCCATCGGCTGTTTCCTTGTATCCGGAAGCCATCTGTGCCAAGTCATTGGCTTCACTGTTCAAAGTCCTTCATATCCAGTGGAAATTAATGTACCTGAATTGTGACATCAAATCACGGCACTGCATCCATATCGGAAAAAGAGGCTCGCTCTCACATTTATATTTTTCCGTGAGCTGAGAAATCACCAGTTTCGAATCCCCAAATATTTCCACTGCTTCTGCACCAGCTTCCAAGAGTAATTCCATCCCCTTGCGAACGGCCTCATACTCTACTAAATTATTGGTGCATGGAGTAGCCATCCTGATGGAAAAAGAATAAGTCACCCCACGAGGCGATACCAAAAGAATTCCTACGCCGCACCCATCATCACAAGCCGATCCGTCGAAAAACATGGCCCAGGCACGTACAAAAAGTGCAGACACGTCTGTGTTGACCCTGTCTGCAATGAGATCCGCCAGTGCCTGTCCCTTGACTGCCTTTGCAGGTTGGTATCGGATATCGAATTCTGACAACGCAAACATCCATTTTCCTAGTCAGCCTTTTAGAATAGGAGCCGACAGCATATGCTTGATGACATTCGATTTACATATGACGATCGTTTCCGCCGAGAGCAAAATATGTCGAAGCTTTGTATATGTAAAGAATAAACAAAGGCAAAGCTTTTCAATCTCAAGATACCTGATCTCGGCGTCCAACATGCGCCTGCTGAGGTAGAAGACAACCCTCTCCTGATCGTCATGTTTCTGAATCAGAACCGAGGCAATGAAAGTGTCACCCACGGACAGGTACACGTAGAAAGGCCTGTCCTGTTGAGGCGGAACCAATACTGGAGGCTTCGACAAATATTCCTTGATTTCATCAAGAGCCTGCTGCTGTTCTACCCCCCAGTGAAACTCAAGCTCGGACTTGATCTTCACCAGACCCATGAACGGCTCGATACGCCCAGACAGATTGGAGATAAATCGTTTGACAAAGTTGATTTTGCCGATGAGCTTCTGTAACTCCTTCTTCGTAGTAGGCGGCTTCATTGTCTTTACCTCTTCTTGACTCTTCAAGCCGATCTCGATTCCTCGCTCATGTACCAGGAATCCTAAGAACTGACCGGCCGATACGCCAAAGGCACATTCCTTCGGGTTCATTTTGAGCCCAAACTTCCGAGTCCGCTCCAAAACCTTACGCAAATCTTCCAGATGCCCCCCCAGCTGATGTGGACTTGTCCACGACATCATCAATGTAGATTTCTACCAGCTTGCCGATGAGATCATGAAAAATGTAATTCATGGCGCGTCGATACGTTGCGCCGGCATTTTTCAATCCAAAGGTCATAACCAAGTACTCGAACAAGCCGACCGCGCCTGGTACTCTGAACGCGGTCTTACTTATATCCTCTAGGGCCATGAAGATCTGATTGTAGCCGGCGTTACCATCCATAAAGCTCAGCATTTTGTTACCGGCAGCGGCGTTGATCAATGTTTCTGCGACGGACATCGGATATTCGTCCTTTGGCGTCGCTCTGTTGAGGTCTCTGAAATCAACGCAAACTCTCCATCGGCCATCCTTCTTCTGTACAGGGACCACACTGGAGATCCATTCTGCATACCTACATGGTCTGATGAACCTTGCGTCCAACATCTTTTGCACCTCTTTCTTGACCTCCTCCAGGACTTCAGCCTTCATCTACCTTGCTCATTGTTGAATCGGCCGAAATCCTTTCTTAAGCGGGAGCCGATGTTCGACGATGCTTCTATCCAGACCAAGCATTTCAGTCTAATCCCACGCGAAACAATCCTGGCATTCCTTCAACAGTGCTATCATCGGCTCACACACGCTCGGGTCTAGCTTCTTCCTGATAAATGTTGGTCGCGGCTTATCCCCGGGACCGATATCAACTTCCTCCGAATCGTCAGCTAATGTAAACCCGTACCCCAACTTGTCGTCGCCTGTAAAATCGACTGTGGACGCAGGCGACTCGTCATCATCTGCCACGTCGACAGCAAACACGGGGAGATGACAAAACAAAATTTTTGGCCGACCGCACGGGCCGGCCGTCTCTATATTACCCCTCGAAACTGAATGCTCATTAATTAACCAACTGCCAGAGCAGGCTAAAGTCTGTCCGCAATGTAACCGTTTCGACTCTAAACAAGAATTGTCTATTTTTTGGGGCCGGTCACTGGGACCGGCCTCTCTAAACCTGCTAGGCTCTATAGCGTGCCAGGATGTATTTATTCTGTGAGGCCAGTGGATAAGACCAGCCTCAATCCGTTTTTTTCGCTTCGATCCGATCACAGTCTTCCAGCGCGATCCCTGAGATCGGCTCTTGCCCTTCCGCATCCCAGGCATTCATGTCTGCGAGCGAAACCTCGCTGGAGTCATCTGCACGGACCACCTCCACTTCATCGCCATCCCATTGGACCAAACACTGGTGCATCGTGGAAGGAACACAATAATTGGCATGAATCCAATCCCTCCCAAGCAGCACAGTGTACATACTCTTACTATTGATGATGAGGAACGAGGTTGGGACGGTCTTGCGGCCAACTGTCAACTCCACATTGAGAATGCCCTGTGCCACCGACGGCTGGCCATTGAAATCATTGAGCATCACGTTGGTCTTGATAAGATCTGCAGCAGAACGACCCAATCGGTGCAGTACTGAGTACGTCATTAGATTGACCGCGGCGCCAGTGTCGACCAATATCCTGTTCACAGGCTTGCCGTCGATGAGGCCTTTGAGATATAATCCCTTCAGGTGCTTGTAGCTTTTCTCCTTGGGCTTCTCGAAGATGATCGGCTGTGGGCCAAGATCCAGCCGCGCGACGGCCAATTCCTCCGGTTGGGGCGCCCGAAACTCCGACGGGAGCACGAACACCATATTCACATCAGACGTTGGCTTTTCATCGGCTCTTAGCTGCTTGGGGCGCCACTCCCTCCTTGGATGGCTCCTTTCCACCCTTCGCGGGTGCCTGACTTGCTCTGCGAGATCCGGACGTGCTTTCCTCAGCACGTCGAGGTACCTTGCTTCTGCCTCCTTGAGATTGCGTAAGCGCTGCACTCTGCGCTTCTGTGAGCGGCTGAGCCCGTCAGGACACCATCGTGGACGATGATACTTATCTTCCCCTTCTAGCTCAAGATCATCCCTGGATGGCCGCTCAATATGGTCGTCGTGACGTGCTTTGGGCCCCAAGCACTAGAACACCGTCGTCTCGCCTGGCTGGCGTCCCCGAGGCCTGCACTCCAAGCAATCATCGATAGTAGGCAATCGGCTCATGCCGGAATTCCAACAGTACCTGAAGAACGGGCAATGCCAGTGGTCGCGTATAGCCTGGCGCCTCCCTAGCGTCCTCCCTGTGCGGTGCTCATACTCCTCTTCCGATTCATATCGGCGGAGCAACTTGTACTGATACTGGTATTTTTCCAGAAGCCGATTGGAAGCTGGGAGTTGATTGTGGATGTGACGCACTTGTTCTTCAGTAACATGTTGCTGCTCTGGCTTGTCTTCATCCTGGTGCCGTTTGCCAGAAGCGGCCTCTTTCCTTTGCTCGTCACGGCGGCGCATGGGTCCCGCCATGTTAATCTGGAACACCAAGTTCTGGCCCTCAGGTCTAAAATCCGACAGCTCCACCACGTTAACTTGTGGGAATGGTTGACTGTCCACCTTCATCGTGTGTTGGGCCAGAATTAATCGGCCTTGCTCGATAGCCGATTGGATCTGCCGACGCAGCTCCTTGCAGTCATTCGTGGCATGGGTGAACGAGTGGTGCCACTTGCAGTACAGCCTCCCCTACAGCTCTTGCGTCGTTGGCAGCTTGTGATTCTCTGGGAGCTTCAACTGCTTTTCCTTGAGCAGTAAGTCGAATATGTACTCTTCCTTGGCCACGTCAAAATCAAAGCCCTTCACAAGCCCCTTCTGTTTGACCCACTTGCACGGGATGGGGTTTGCCCCCCGGGTCCACTCTGCCACAGCCACTTCTTGTTCCCCGCTAGAATCATCAGAATCATCTGCTTGGGCCATATTCACATGGTGCTTGAATTTTTCCAGGTACAGCTCAGGGTGATAGTGTTCATACGTCGTGAGCTTCTGTACCATGTGCGCCAGAGAGGTGAATTCCAACTGAAAAGCCAGATCCTTGATCGGCTTAGCGAGCCCCCGAACTGCCAAATCGACTGCCTCCTTTTCTGTGATGCGCGATGAGTAGCATCGATTCTTAACCTCTCTGAAGCGCTGGACGTACTCCGACACACTTTCCCCTCACTTCTGCTTGACTTGGGCGAGGTCGGCAATCCCGGCTTCAGCAGCCTCTGAGTGATACTAGGTGTGGAACTGATCTTCCAGCTGCCTCCAAGTGCGGATCGAATCTGGGGCCAATGATGTGTACCATCCAAAGGCTGAGCCCGTGAGAGACTGACAGAAGAACCGGACCCTCAGAGGATCCGATACTGAAATCATCCCGAGCTGAGTTAGGTATCGGCTCACATGCTCGATGGAGCTGGCCCCTTCTGACCCGCTGAACTTGGTGAACTCCGGGAGCCGATACTTGGGTGGTAACGGGATCAAGTCGTATTCGCTTGGGTACGGCTTGGAATAGCCGATCGCCTTTCTCTTGGGCAGAATGCCGAACTGATCCCTTAGTATTGCGCTGATCTGATCCACACTAAGAACTCCTGGGGCTGAGGGCTCAGCACTCGGCCCGGTAGTGTACTTCGCTAGCCATGCCTGTTTCTCCGCATCTGCCCCTGAAGCTCTTGTACCCACCAGATGTCCCGCACACATTGGACTGATGCTGTCGGGTATGTACACGCACGTGTAGCCGTGCAGGATCTCCTTAGTCGGCTCGTTCAGGGACTGGCCCTCCCCGGGATCACCGCCGATCTTGTAGACGACGTAGATCGGCGAAGCCTGCGGACCCGGATTTGTGAGCGAATACGATATTGGCGGCCTAGACTGAAGTGAGTTCTCTCCCCTGTGACTCCCCAGGATTGGTCCTGATGGGGAGTACTGGTTCTTGATCACCTCCTGGACGACACGATGTGCCACACGCTCGAGCTCATTCACCAGGCTTTCTGAGTGCCGATGAAGCGTGTGAGCCACCATGTAGTTCATCTTCTGGCGCAGGGCTCTGGTGCGCTCCTCTGATGGTACGGACAAGTCAACGTTGTCGAGAGCGCCTTCGGGTGAGAACCCCTTCCACCTGATGCCGTGGTTGCGGGTCCTCTCGAAAGAGCTGATGAGATCGGCTTCGAACTGAGCTTTGACCTCATCGTATTTCTACTTGTGCTCGGGGGTCAACTCTTCATACGTGACAGGGCTGGTGATCGGCGCTTGGCTCTGAGGTCCAGTCATTCCGGCGGTGGACGTTGTTGCTGATGAGGGTCCCACCGGGTGTGCCAGAATGTGTCGTCAGTCAAAACCCACCGGCGAGTAGTGACAGGCAACACGAGGAGCCGGGAGGCTGCCGAGGCGCTGGCTGGCACCGGTCCCTTGGTCAACGGCCCAGATCCTGGCACACGCCGTCGCTTCCGGTGATGCAGGGCGTGCCACCTGATCTATACCCGATCAGGAGGGTGCGAACGTGCCTTTGACGATTTGCCTACAAGCACAGACACGTGTAAACATTAGTCCGAGCCGTGGTCGGCTCCCCGGGACGACTCTTGCATCCGCTTTAAAGAGCCGATCAAGTCCCGGTGTCAGATTGGATCTGCATATCTAGATGGTAATGGATAAAGCAAATAACAGAAAAAACTGCTTCAATTAAATCTAGCTAATCTAATCCACGACGGTAAAAGCGTCACTGCTAGATCGGAACATCCTACACGTAGTTAGGCCTAACGAGCGTAAAAGATAACTGAACCTTGACCAGAAAAGAGGCCTAAGAACAAGCAAAAGCCGATTCCCGGATCAATACCTATTAAGATCAAGGCAAAACATCTAATACGTCGCCGGATCGTCCAACCCGTTTGCAAGGCCTAAACTAGCAGATATTATGCCAATTCTTAAGTATAAGAACTAACCATAACAGATTAGATCTACTAGATAAAAAATGAGCAGAGTGTCATCTCTACGCGACTAATTCCATGCAACGAGAATTAGTATAAGATTAAAACATGATCACGCAGAGATGACATGATGTTCGTAGATGATAAGCAACAAAAGCACGATGAATCTACTAAAAATCATGCTACGAAAATCAGGATAACTAGCACTACTCCCCATCAAAAACACTTCAGTACGAGTAATACCAAGGTAAAAGCAAGAACAATACTGCCTTGATCGCAAGAAGCGATCAGGGCAGCATGGCGCTTACTTGGAGGAAACCCTAGAATTAGGGGTGGCGGTGCGCCGAGAGTTGTTGTTTGCAAAATGTGATGACGTTCCTCCTTTTACAAATGTCATATGGTATATATTTATAGTCTTGTAGACTTGACGACCAAGTTAAATAAAACCTAGTCCAATATGAAAACTAATCTATCTCTAATGATTACAGATAAAGAGAGCCCATTGGCTCCCGACGCACACAGATAAGAAGAGCCCATCGGCTCTTGGCTTGGACCATAATCGCCTCTTCCCTGGACAATCTGTATAGGCCCATCGGCAGCTTCGGCCCATATCCTTCTCGACCAAATTCTGGTGGTAACACAGCCGATTCACAAGCCTTCTTTAATTTCCGCACTAACCCAACTTGCTCTCGGCCCATTAATTAACCCTGTTAATTTATGGCGATAACAACAGCGTGGTGGAAAGGCGCAACTAGACCGTGATGGGGGTGGCTAGGAGCATGATGAAGGCGATGTCACTGCCGGGCTGGTTCCAGGGGGAGGCCGTGAACACGGTAGTGTTCATCCTAAACTGTGCTCCGACACAGAGCATCGGGGCAAGATCCGTGTGAAGTATGGCACGACTTCAAACCCCTTGTGCATTTCCTTCGGACCTTCAGTTGCATGGCGCACATCAAGAACACCGGCGAGCACCTCGCCAAGCTCGACAACAGGAGCACTCCCATGGTGTTCGTGGGCTACGAACTGGGGATGAAGGGGTACCGCTTCTACAACCCGACGACAGGATGCATCTCAATCTCCTGGGACGCTACGTTCAAGGAAGAATGCACCTGGGACTGGGGCGCAAAGAAGGGGGTTGAGCCAGATGACGACATCGAGCCGTTCCAGGAGGAGACCGTCATGATCACAATAGGGCATGAGGCTCCTGTGGTGGCGCCCACATCTACGAAGCCCACGACGCTACCAACTCCCACATCATTGGCGGTACTAGCGACGTCAATCACTATGGAAACCCCCATGGGAGGGCAAGAACCGCGCATACCAACACCGGATCCGATGATAGAGTTCGCTTCCCCGCCAAGTGGCGACCTCGACCTTGACGATGACCACGATGATGACATTCCCCTCCGCTTTCGCACCTTGGAGAATGTCCTCGGAGCATCATCGCCTCCCGGACTTGCTGAGCGGGAAGTGGCTGAGGAGCTCATGGTGTCGATTGGAGAAGAGCCTGCAACAGTTGACAAGGCGAAGCGCAACAAGGAGTTGCGTGGCGATGCTCGTGGAGATGGCATCCACCAAGCACAACAAGACATGGTCGCTGGTGGGCTTGCTGTCGGGGCAATGCGCCACCGGCTTGAAGTGGGTCTTCAAGCTCAAGCACACCAAGCATTGGAACATCATCAAGCACAAAGCACGGCTCATCATGAAGGGGTATGTGCAATGCTAAGGAATCAACCAAGGAGGTGTTTGCTCGGTCGCCAGGATAGAGTCCGTACACGTTCTCCTGGCGGTGGTGGCTCACCACACTTGGGCCATGCACCACATGGATGTCAAATCGGCGTTCCTCAATGGCAAGATGATGGAGGAGGTGTACGTCCAGCAACCACCTAGATTCATCGTCGCCGGACACGAGCGCAAGGTGCAGAAGCTGCACAAGGCGCTTTATAGCCTCCGGCAGGTGCCCCGATCATGGAACATCAAGCGAGTTGCCAGCATGCACATGCCAGGATCACTAGAGTGAGTGTGAGCATGAGTTGTACAAGCGTGGCTCTGAGGAGAAGCAACAGGTGGTGGGGATCTACATTGATGATTACCTCATCATCATAGGGGAGTCCCACGAGGAGATTGACACGTTCAAGGCGGAGATGAAGTCCCTGTTCTACATGAGCGATCTAGGAGCTCTTTCTTACTACCTTGGCATCAAAGTCAGGCAAGGGAGGCGGGGCATCGAGCTCTCGTAGGCCAATCCTAGCAACACTCAAAGTTTGGATGGCAAAAAAAAGGAAAAAGTCTAATTTACTTCTTTCAAGTATAAATAAAGTCTGAATAACTCCGATCCCTAAACTGTAACTTGGTTCAATTTACCCCTTCTATGCAATTTAGTCCATTTTACCTCTATATACAATTTGTCTTTTTTATTTCTCCATACATAAGTTGAAATTTAATTTCAAATTTTGCAGGGTAGTATTGGACATCACAATACATATTAAAAAATTTTGTTATAATTTTTATCATTATTTTTCATATAATTTTGTACTCCAATGATTAATTTATTATTAAATATACTAACATATCAAAATAATGATACAAATTATAATGTAATTTTCTAAGATGTGTTATGATGTGTACTATCATCTTATAAAATTTCAGCTTAAAACTCCAAACATGCATGTAGAAATAAAAAAGACAAATTTTATTAGGGGGTAATTTGAACCAAAGGGCATAGTTTGGGGTGTAAAATGAACCAAACAATAGTTTAGGGGATTATCTAAACATTACCTATAGTTCGGGGGAGTAATTTAGACTTTTTTTAAACTTTAATAAAGAGCTACTCTTCTCTCCCTCTCAAACCTAAAAATCTCTCCACAAAACAAATGAGAGGATCTCCAACAAAAGAGATTGCTGCCCAACAGCTCATCCACAGATATATAGATACCCGACAAACAACCAAAGCGCCCTTACATGAAGCACACAATCCAAATACCTCTAAGGGGTAAAACCACCCAAACTTTTTCTCAGGACCTCGGACAGACAAGCCGCCTTCACGACTTTGCTTCACCTCGACGCAAGCTTTGCGATGGCGCCACATGCCCTCCATCAACGCCACCCGGCCACACGGGACACGCCCCTCAATTTTGAGGCCCAAACCGGCAAACCTGACTGTGTGGTGGTTTTGAGGCCCAAACCACCCAAACCGACCATCTTCACTCGATCGCCGTGCCACCCCGATGCCGACACGTATCTGGCCTTTGCCAAGTGCCACGATGCCTTCAAGTCCTTCACGCTCTCGCAGCACAGGTAGCCTACTCGAACTTGCCATTGCCTTTCTCCTTGACTTGACCGATGCCATCTTCATCACTCCCATGTACTCTTGATCTTTCGTGTACCACATGGATCACCCATGACTCCGCCCGGACTCCTCAGGTCCCTCAGTCCAAGCCTACTCACGTCCATCCTTCACCATCCTTGGTCCATCAGCATGAACCTGTCGCTTGACTTTCACTGCATGCCATCACGTACATTAAATTTCATTCAACGTTGTCAATCACTCATCATCTAAGGGTGACCATCATTGGTCCTCACAACACCTGCCGTTATTATGCCAAACCTTGAAGTACTTTATTTTAAGGTATAGATGAGGAGCTTAGTGCGTAACAATAGGATCTGTGACCATCTCGGTCTGGAGCACCTCACCTCGCTCAACAAAGTCAAAGTTCATTTGTGGTGTGATTGTTCCTTTACTGAAGATGTGGAGAAAGAGAAGGCTGCGCTGAGACACAGACACGCAGTTGCAGCCCATCTCAAACCAGCCCACACTTGAAATTCACTTGTGGAATAAAGATAGAATTAAGAGGCACTTGCTCATACGAATTCGTTATAAATTTCCTTGCATTTATCCGCTAATCTGTTGTGAAAGGACCGTGACATCCTGAGAAGGGATGGTGAATTAGGTGTTCTAAAAAATCTAAGGCTCCAAGCACATATAAAAACATATTCCAATTTCTATCTAAATGTGCACTAGGTTTCTCTATGTGTTGCTATCTCTAACGTAAAAGAATTTTGCACATAGGTTCCACTCCTATAAACAACACAAGCTAATCTAGGAAAGGTAAATGCGGAATGTAGGCGCAAAGTAAATGCGGAAGTAACACTACTGCAAAAACGATTTGTAGGGGCGGGCCAAAATGCATTTTTGGGGCGGGCCGCGTAATCGCCCCTGGTTTTCGTAGCTAAAAATATCGGTTTGCAGGGGTGGGTATAAGGGCCGCCCCTACAAATACATTATCAGGGGCGGGTGGGGGGTCACCTGCCTCTACAAATAGTTTTCTAGGGGCGTGTAGGGGCGGCCCGCCCCACCCGCCCCTGAATATGAATTAATAGGGGCGGGTGGGTGCGTCACCCGCCCCTAGAAAACTATTTGCAGGGGCCTAAAAATCATTTTCCATACCAATCCAAAAAATTGTTTAAATCAGAAAATATAGTAAACAATATCAAAATAAGCTGAAATTTATACCATACGCGTATTACTAAGATAGAAGTCCTTACTAGGGGCAAAAATTACGTGTCCATACATTAAATCTGCACGGTAAATGATAGAAGTCCATACATTACAACGAACATAACATTCAATCCATACAACTAGCTACTAGTTCTTACTACCACATAAAAAACGAAATGATACAAGCACACATTGTGCAACGAGAGTCTAACGGCGGCGACTGCGGTGTTGCTCCATGCGTATGACAGAGGATGGGCATGTAGTTGTGGCTTCAGGCACAACTTTCTTGAGTGCTTGCCGCTTCCAATGTCTCCTCATCTTTGTAATTATTATTCTCCAGAGCTGTAAAAGAATTGTGTTAGCAAAACGACAGCTGGTGTAGTTATTTTGTTTTAGTTGGATAGTTGTATACATAAGGATTGAAGTAATAACTGTACCATAGTAATTCTTCGTCTTCGTCGTGGTTGGATTCTTCTTGGTCCTCCTCCGCAACGTTCATTGGCTGTGTGTGATCCAATGGTGTGCTCGGTGGTGTCTCCATTACTTCGGTGGAACCAGATCCCCGTATCTCTTGAGGAGGAGAATCTTCTTCTTCAATCAGATGTGCATGAGAATACGCATGAGGTATTGCAGTTTATGGATTGTTTTGGTGCTAAAGTATGTAGTTAGAGGCAATGTATAGACAAGTTGAACCATACGTAATTGCAGACGACGTGCTTCATGTCCACCTCCTTGTCTAGAAGTCCCCGCACCATGGTAACCTTGGGGTTGCGGGTACAGTGTGTATCGGAGTGGAAAGTTGCTCGATGCTGAAGGGAAGAGTGACAATTGTTAGACGAAACAATTTCACATTAATGGAGCAAAGGTCTTTTGTAACTGCAGTTACCGTTCATGCTCGCGGCTAACTGGATTGCCGTTGGGTCGCCCGGTGGAAGAACATCAGCACGAATCCAAATTGGCCATATGCTCAAGTAGGAACCCCCTCTTTTCTGAACTTTGCGGATGGCTACATGTACAACACTAGGTATAACGTTCCTTGGAGCTAATGTGTGCGCCCTGATTGAGAAATCCACTTGCCTCGTATTGGTGTCGCGAAGGATACATATGTTCGCGAAGATTCTATGTAATATCGCGGGACACTGCAGAAATATTTGTGGTGGCAATCCAGATATGAGAAGACTGAGTGGTACGTTATTTCCTTGTGGACGTTGTTGTCTACCTTCTATCTGGTGCTCTACTGGAATAGACTCATCCAAGAATAAAGTAGTGGAACCATGGTTAGGCGTCCATCCTAGGATCGCAAGGACATGGTTCTCAACATGCATGTATGGACAGCTCATGATGCAAGTGGCTTCTTCGAATGATCGGGTTAGCAGCACATACTCGCCGAACAAACGAAAGACATTCTCTAGCGGAAGCCCTATGCCAGTGTTTTCCCTTACCACTTGCAGTAGCTCGCGGCGACTGACAGAATGGGGGACTTCTACTTGAATATGCGGACATGGAGGAAACTTAGTAACTATTAAGAGGCCGGCAAAAATCGGAGCGTGCAAGTTGAACTCATGTTCCTCAAAGATTGTCAAGTGTTCATAGTTGACATGTGCCATTGGTTGGTCCCCGGAGGATGGGGTGGCGGGGAGGTGGCACGGGGAGGAGGTGGCGGCGGCGGAGGAGGTGGAGGTGAGGTGGCGGGGAGGCGGCACGGGGAGGAGGTGGTGGGGAGGTGGCGGGGAGGCGGCACGGGGAGGCGGGGGCGGAGGAGGCGGCGGAGGAGGTGGCAGCGAGGAGGTGGCCGGGAGGTGGCACAGGGAGGCGGCGGCGGAGGTGGTGGCGAGGAGGCACGGGGAGGAGGCGGACGCGGCGGCGAGGAGGCATCAGATCTACGAGGGGGCGGTGGCGGAGGCGGCGGAGCGGTGCAGGGGCGGAGTGAACTCATGTTCCTCAAAGATTGTCAAGTGTTCATAGTTGACATGTGCCATTGGTTGGTCCCCGGAGGATGGGGTGGCGGGGAGGTGGCACGGGGAGGAGGTGCCGGGGAGGCGGCGGGGAGGTGGCACGGGGAGGAGGCAGCGGCGGAGGAGGTGGCTGTGTGGTGGCGGGGAGGCGGCACGGTAAGGAGGCGGCCAGGAGGCGGTGGCGGGGAGGCGGCACGGGGAGGCGGGGGGGGGAGGAGGCGGCATAGGAGGTGGCGGCGAGGAGGTGGCCGGGAGGTGGCACAGGGAGGCGGCGGCGGACGAGGCGGCGGCGGAGGTGGCGGCGAGGAGGCACGGGGAGGAGGCGGACGCGGCGGCGAGTAGGCGCCGGATCTACGAGGGGGCGGCGCGGGGGCGGAGGGGGCCGGAGTCGGCGGTGAGGAGGTGGCGGGTGCGGCGGAGGGTGCGCGCCGGATCTAACCTAGGGAGCAGCGTAGGGGCCGGCGCGGGGTTGGCGGGGGGGGGGGGGGGATGGTTCGGCGGCGGGGGAGCACAGAAAATTTTGGCAGCCTTCCGGCGTCTTCTCGCGCGCACCAGGGGAGTGTGAAAATTTGTCTAAGTCCTTAGATATTTATAGGAGCCCGATTTGTAGGGGCGGGTGGCGGCCTCACCCGCCCTTACAATCATATTTGTATGGGCATCCGTGGCGACGACCGCCCCTGCAAATGTATTTGTAGGGGCGGGTTCCCCTACAAATCTCTATTTGTAGGGGCGGGTGGCGGCATAACCCACCCCAGATAGTTTTCGAAATTTATTCCAGAATTTTTTTTAAATAAGAAAATATAGTAAACATTATCAAAACATAATGAAATTTTTACCATACGCATATAATAACGTGTAAAACACAACAAAATTAATAAACCAACATTACATTATATGTAATAAGAAAATATGTTCAAACGCTAGCCTCTACTAAGTCACTACTCTCTCATGCAATCTAAGAGCAACTTTGTCCTTTCCACACATTCAAACAATAAAAAGTCTGAATTGTACTGTTGGTATTTTTCACAAAAGGCACAAGTTGTTATATGCTAATGGTAAAAATTTCACGTTTTTCATATGTCGTTTGCTATTTTTTAGAATTAAATGATTTTTCAGAAACAATTAAGAAAACATTTGTAGGGGCGGGCATGGGCGTCACCCGCCCCTACAAATCTATTTCTAGGGGCGGACTGCGGCATCGCCCGCCCCTAAAAATAGTTTTCAAAATTTATTTTGGATATTGTTTTAAATCAGAAAATATAGTAAACATTATCAAAACATGCTGAAATTTTTACCATACACGTATTATGATGTGTAAAACACAGCAAAATTAATAAACTAACATTACACTGTATGTAATTAGAAAATATGTTCAAATACTAGCCTCTACTAAGTCACCACTCTCTCATACAATATAAGAGCAACTTTGTCCTTTCCACACATTCAAACAATAAAAAGTCTAAATTGTACTTTCGGTATTTTTCACAAGAGGCACAGGTTGTTATACGCTTATGGTAAAAATTTCACGTTTTTCATATGTCGTTTGCTATTTTTGTAGGATTAAATGATTTTTTAGAAATAATTGAGAAAACATTTGTAGGGGCAGGCGTGGGCGTCACCCGCCCCTACAAATATATTTCTAGGGGCGGACTGCGGCATCGCCCGCCGCTACAAATATGTTTCCATATATATAATGCACTTGTCTTTTTTTTCTCTTCATTCGCAGAGAGCTCGAGGGTAACTTTTCGCCGCCGCCGCCGCCCGACCCGCCTCCAGCGCCCTCGCCCTCCACGCCCGCGGCCACTTCCGCCCGCGCCCCCCTCCCACGCTCGATCCGCCACGCGCCTCCTCCCCCCGCCCGCGCGCCTCCTCCCCCGCCCTGCCGAACCCGCTCCGGATCTGAGCTAAGGTGAGATTCTTGATTTACTTTTAATGTTTTTTATGTATAACATTGGCTAGTAAGTGAAATTAGTTATTTAATATGAGAATAAGAAATGTAGTTAGTGCAATTAAATTAACTAATTAGTTTGGCAATAAGAAATTTAGTTAGTGAAATTAGATATTTAGTTTGAGAATAGGAAATGTAGTTATTGGAATTAGCTAACTAGTTTGAGAATAAGAAATGTAGTTATTGAAATTAGCTAATTAGTTAGACAATAATAAATGTAGTTATTGTAATTTTTCTATGAAGGCATATGGCAAGTGGTGGCTTTGGTGGTGGTGTGCCGCATCAGGATTACCCTTTGCTGCTGGCTCGCCCTCCTGGCATCATTTTCAGTAGAGTCAACAGGGCTAGACCGAGGTCATGTTCTCAACAGAACGTTATAGCTCCAAGCATAGTAAGACCCATCTTTTGAGTATGAGCCTTTTTTTGGCTTGATTAATAAGAATGGTTGATACTTATTAATGTTTTGTTGTCTCGAATGCAGCGGATCATATTTTAAATGGCTTACTGAAGTACTACAATGCCTAGGTGGTACACCTCTACAGGTGGAAACCACAAAACGCCTACAATTCAAGAAAATGACAATCTCTTTCGAGATACCATTAAGACAAGATCCAGGTACCATGATGGCAATAGTGGCTAGTGGGAAGGAATCACCAGTTCAGATGACTTATGAAAGAACTGCCATAAAAGCATGTCTTCTGGAACTTGAGAGCTATGGTTATCTGATTCCAGATTTGTTATGGTTTAAAATCAAAGCACTTCGACGGAATCAACATGATGTTGTAAGTATTTGTGAGAGCATTTCACGAGATAATCTACATGACATAGTAAGTGAATTTTGTTAATTTAAAGAATTATGATAATTTCTACGTGACATAGTATGTGAATTTTGTTAATCAAAACACATTTGTAAAATTTTTATTGCACCTCCATTGCAGGATATATTTGGTAACACCTTTGTGGCGATGAGTTTAGAAGAAATTTTATGTCAAGCTGTGGAGCAGTTGGGTTATTACTCCACTGAGGAGGGACCGGTACAGACAAGGGAAGGTCTCTACCAAAGTTCTTTTCAATTTTGAACCACGCTAGATCCTACAGCAGAACCAATGTTCACCATCTACGGCAAAGCACTTCCTCGTAGAAGTGAAGCAAAGGACAGTGCACTTATCCGCGCATTGATTTTCATTGACGATGCCCTGGGGTACAAGATTGGCGATGTTAAGTATGTTGACTACCTCTTGCTTCGGAATAATATTCGTTAGATGATGTAATGTAGGCATGCAATTCAACTTTTGTTAACTCTTCTATCTCTATGTGTAGTTTGTGAGTTGTGACTATGTATTGCACACTATTCGTGTAATTGTGAACTTATGTTAAATCTTCGGATGATGAGCCAATGCGTCTTGGTTTTAATTTGTCGATCGGGTTAAGGTCAGTGAACAACAGATTGCTACCTGGACCGGCTATTTGCCCACCATACTTCTGGCTATTGGCCCACCATACTTCTAGAATTTGTAGACTCAAAGTACAATATTTCATCCTGTAAGAGTTCAAAAGTATGTGCTCTCCATAGGCTTGGTATTCACATGAACTTTGACTAATCCACACCATCGAGATCTAAATCAAGCGAGAGGCAAAGAGAGGTTCATTGGATCCAAAAAAAAACAAAAAAAAACCTTTATAACCACTTATAGGGGCGGACAGGGCGGTGAGCCGCCCCTACAAATAGTGTTTCTAGGGGCGGCTCACCCCTACAAATAGGTCCATTTTTAGGGGCGGGCGGGAGGGTGAGCCGCCCCTAGAAACACCATTTGTAGGGGTGCCTCACCGCCCCGTCCGCCCCTATAAATGGCGTCCACTTGCAGGGGCGGCCGGGGGGGGGGGGGGGGGGTGAGCCACCCCTACAAATGGTGTTTCTAGGGGCGGCTGAATTGCTACAGTGTCTATGGCTATTTGTAACAACAGGTCAAATTTAGGTCCGCCCTAAAAAAAAACCGGGCGTTGCTACAAATCGTTTTTGCAGTAGTGTAAGTGAGATAGAGAATGCAAACTCCCCTGGTGACAAAGGCGATTTTTACCGAGGTATCGGAAAGCAACGCTTTCCAATAGTCCTCGTTGTTGGAGCCTCTCTCAAATGGAATGCCCGCACAAGGGCATAAACTCCCCGGTCGAGTAACTCCATGGATAGTCAACGAGCCTTCCCCATGCACAAGTGGGTCTCCGCCTTGCCTCTTTCGAACACTCCCCGTCGCTTCTCTATTCGGTAGAGCTTTTGGCAACTCGCCGTGGGCCTCTCCTCCTACTCACAACTCAAGGTGGCCTCTCTACAAACTCGGTTGGAGGGTCTCGTAAGACTTTCTTACCACCTACTCACTCTTGTTGGTGTGCACAAGCACCGATACAAAGGAGGTATGTAAACCTCGCCTAACTCTAGGCTAATCCCTAAAGCAATGTGCTAAGAGGCCTAAACTATCACTAATCAAGATCTAAGCCTTATGCTAATTTCCTAAATCTTCTCTTGAGCACTTTGGTGGCTAGAGCATGTGTGAATGTGAAATGCAAGCCAATAGCTTTTCCAAGATCTAACACCCTTGAAATGTCCGGGCAATGGGGGTATAAATAGCCCCAACCAAAGAAACTAGCCATTGCTCCAACGGGCAGGAAATCCCTCATTGACCGACTAAATCGGTCACTCCATTTTGTACTGACCGAATGGATCGGTCACACTGTGCAATAGAGTCGTTGGATGGTTGATGTGTCGCTGACTTCTGGGCCCCACAAGCTTGACCGACTAGTTCGATCCTGCTCTCCTGTACTTGACCGACTTGATTGGTCATTCCAGAGCTATTGTTTTTCTTCGCAGCTCCATCGATTGATTTGGTGGTCTGTTGATCTATATGACCGAATGAGTCGGTAAGTGCAGTAGCTTCTACTCCTACTTGTCCTTACTCACAGATTGATTCGGTGTCCTTCACATGGCCATGACCGAATGGATCCGTCATTCCAGAACCTTATGCTGTTGTGCCCTCAGTGACCGATTGAATCGGTGCTTCTTCAGTACACTGACCGAATGATTCGGTCAATGCGTCGGTCAGTGTTCTTGCCTTGTTTTGAATTTGTTTCTTCGTGAGTTTTTGTCTGGGCTTCTCTTCCATGATGTCTTGTTGCTTTAAGGTCTTCTAGCTAGGGTCTTGTACAAATCTTCTTGACCTTAGTTCATCACTGTTTGATTCCCCAAGTCCATTACTCGCATCCATGAGACTAACCCTTGTATACTCGCAAACGTTGTTAGTCCATGAGTTAGTGTTGACACACAATCACCAAAATCACTAATGGCCTAACTAGTTCCATTTTTCTTACAATCTAAGTTGCCACAAAATTAATTTGTTATGAAAATAAATTGTCATAAAAATAGAATCAGTCATATATATAAGTTGTCGTAAACATAATATGTTATATATATGAGTAGTAAAAAAAGAGTAAATTGTTGTACACATAAGTTTGTATACAAAACTGCTATAAAAACAAAGTTTTCCACGGATGTAAAACAAAAGTTGCCATAAAAAGAACATCTATTATGCACATGAGTTACCCCACATATATGATACAAGTTACTGCAAATAAAATCGATCATACACTCATACACATGAGTTGATACAAAAACAATAGTTGATATACACCTAAATTGTTGCTACAATAATATGATATACACATAAGTTGCTACATAAAAGAGAGCAAAGTCATCACATAAGTTGCCACTAGTGTAAAACATCATTAAAACATATGCAAGTAGGGTCTTGTTTTATTCGTCTCATCAAGTAGAATACATTGGTGCAATCAGTTCTCAAAATGAAGATGATATGAATTAGATAAAATATTTTTCGGATAGCTACATACAAAAAAAATCCATTTTCTCTTCACGCTTGCTGCGTGTGTAGGTATGGTGTCGCTGGGTCATGGGCGGCTAAGCTTAGAGCAACTCCAACCCACCTCCTACTTTTGGCACCCCTATTCCACCCATATGAGAGTCTCTCATCCTGTTTCTCTCTCCTATTTCACAATGAACTCCAACAGACCTCTCATACTTACTCCTATATCTCCAACTTCCTCATTCTTTATTAATATGAAGCAACTACCATGAGGATTATTTTGAATTACCCCATTTTATTTTTGCACGATTTATTTCCAACGGCTATATTTCAAACTGCTATATATCTTGTTGTTAGCAAGGCAACAAATTAAATGCTGAAACAATAAAACAAAAATGCATACTCTATCTTGCTCCGTCAATCTGCTTTCCTGCCTTCTTTAGACATGACCATACCAGGAACAAAACTTGTTAACTGCTTCTAGAATGATACCCCAACGATGAGCAAGAGAACCACAATTACTGTCAGTCTCGAAATCCTTGTGCAAGTGGTAGTGCTCATGAATTCTTTCCTAGTAAGTAGCACGAGGTTGATCAATGTCTTGTACTGCATCCATACTAATTTCTAACCATGCTGCCACCAACAGATTGTCCTCCTTAACACTAAAATTTTTGGATCTCTTCTTGTTACCTTTCACACCAGTGCTAGCTTCAATAGCTGCAGCCTCTCTGAAAACTTGTTCCTCTTGTGGGCAAGCATATTGAGTCTCAACAACTTCCACATCATGGCTGTCACTAGCATTGGTCCCAAGCATTTCCAGATCATGGCTGCCACCACCATTGCTTGCAAGCATATTGATCATCCAGGGTTCCATCTTGCTCCCTGCATTATCGGATCCAACCATATCACATAAAAATTGCAAGAAAATTTTAGAAATCAAATGGCTCTGTTGAAGCTACGCAAAAAAGGGTTGTTCAATTGCCCATGTTCCTCTCCTCCCCGACCTCCCTCCCCTTAGAGCGCTACCTCCCTCCCTTCTACCTCTGCCTCCCTTCTCTGTTGCTCTCCCTCCCTGCGACGCGGATCACAGGCAGTCGGCGCACTGCCTGCTTGGCGCACTGCCTGCCCGGCACCACAAGAGGGCGGCGCAGACACCACCCGGCGCAGCGCCCGCGCAGCGGCCACAGGCGGCCGGCCCAGCGCTCGCACGGAGGTCATAGGCGGCCGGCGCAGAGCCCGCTCCGTGCAGCGCCCGTGTCGCGGCTACTGCCGCCCCCTCCCACACCTCCCCTATCTCCCTGTGTCCGGATAACCCCGCCGGCCTGGCTGTCACACCCGGTTTAGGAGGGAAACCGAATGCATTCTCATATGTGCGCCAGGATCAGTTTACACACATACGATAGACAATAAAGTGAATATCATAACAATGCTATAATGAAAGAGAGTATTAAAGACTTTATTACATAACCGAATATCTTAGTCTTAAGCGAATAAATAGCGTCTCAGAGTAATAGCGGAATCCTCAAGCACAGGCAGTCGACTGGGAGACATATGCCTAGAAATCTTTGAAGTCTTCTGGATACTCCGGGCAATTGTTATCTTGGTCTGAACAGCGTTATGCAAGGGTGAGTATACTTATGGTTGGTACTCAACAAGTAGTAGGGAAACAACTATATATTACATGCAAGGCTGAATCAAGGAATAGCTGACATGGTTTAACTGCGATAAGCACTTTTAATTGATCAAGTTTTACTTAGCAAGCATTAACTAGATGTAAGTTTATACCATTAACCCAAGTAAGAGTAAAGTAACAACAATATCATCATAAGTAACCATCATCAGCATCATAAATAAAGCATCGATTTAGATCATCTTCAAGTTTAATTATCATGTGAGGGTCCAAGCCGCTCTTGACCGTGAGCACGGCTAACCGGTTAGTTTTAACTCTGCAGAGGTTGTACACTTTCCCCACAATTCATGTTTCCCATGTCGCCTGAGGTAGCTAGCCTCTTAAACACTTCCTTTGGTGAGTGACTCCCTATATGTAAGTGTTGGTCCCTACAATTGCAGTCCCTTAGAAGACACCGCTTCATTCACCTACTCCACCACACAAGCCCAAACACCACCAAACGAGCCACCCCAACACCACATATAGTTCATCTAATTAATTAGCCAAGACCAGAGCCACATATTATTGTGGTTGTACTGTTTTCCTGGGTGGTTCTCCATGTTCCGATTAAAACATATGATCTTGTTTAACAACATAACCATAGAACATGAAGTAACATAGGTAGCATTTGTATCATATATCTCTAACCATGATCTAAGTATAAGCAACTAGCAATTCTACACAACATAAATAAAATACCCGGGTTGATCAAGGCATGGATAAACAAACTAGGTAAAAATCCTTAATTGGGTTCCCATCATATTATAGACACATGCATACAATAAAGCAAATGTGAATAAATTGTGAATTATTTAGGACAAAAGTATGATCAAGGGGACATTTGCCTTCCTCGAAAGGCTGCTGTTGATAAGCATCTTCAAAGCCTTACTCCTGCTGACCCTCGAACTGCGTGTCGTCTACGCATCACACAAGCACATACAAGCAAACACATGCAACAAATAAGAAACAATACACCAAACAATATAAACAATACAAAACAAGAGTATAAAACTATTCTACGCATTGCAAGGATTGCGTGAGCGCAAGATTTGTCGAAAACGGATTTAAAACGGTGAATTTATGGCTAAAACAAGGTTATAAAGGCTTATTTGTAAGGGTTTTGAAATATCAGGGGCTAAAACATAAAGAAAAGGACTATTTTGAAAAGATTCTCGTACTGGTGTGGACTGCGGGTTAATTTTAGAGAACCAGGGGGCTTCTTTTGCAAAATTACCACAGTTGACCGGTACTTAACTAATTGACAGGGGTTTAATCTAATATGGGCCGTTGGATGGAGATCTAGCGGCTCGGGTTGAAAAGGGGCGGCTGGCGGCGGCGTTGCATTGCCGGCGGCGAGGCGTGAGCAGGGTTAAAAAAACCGGCCGGAACCGGTCCGGTTACCGCGGTTACCGGTCTAACCGACCCGGACCGGTTCCGGTTCTGGCCGGTTTCAAACCGGGCCAAATTCAAATTTTAAATTTGAATTCCAAAAAATAGAAAAATTCCAAAAAAATTTTAAAAATACTTTAAATTGCGACGAATCTAATGGTGTCAAATTTTTTTAAATATTCGTTCATTTAGTATACTTTGCGAGCATTTGAAGTTAAACAAAAAAACGTGCATACAAAAGTATACAAATACAATGTAAAAGTAGTACAAAAGAAGGTTGGAGGGTTCATTTAGGCTAAAACATATTATACAAACATTCATTTAGTATATTTTGCGGGCATTTGAATTTAAACTAAAAAAGAAAAAAATTTGAATTTAACCTAAACCGACCGGTTACCGGTCAAACCGACCGGTAACCGGTCAAACCGGACCGGTAAACCGGTCTAACCGGACGGTTAGCCGTTCGAAACCGGTATAATTGCGGGTTTTGAATTCAAATTTGAGTTTGACCGGTTTTTACCGGTAACCGGTCAAACCGGACCGGTTAACCGGAACCGGTGGCCGGCGGTTCGGTGGAATCGGTCGGATAAAAAAACCTTGGGCGTGAGGCGGTGGCTTGCCGGCGTAGGCTGGAATCGGCCGTCCGGGCGGGGTTTTCTGCGTGGTTCGGATGAGAAGCTCGAGTGCGAGCTCGCGAACTCGATTAGGGGGGTTTGGGGGGGATCGCTAGGGCGACGGAGGGCTCGCGCAGCGGCGAGGCGGAGCTCCGGTGAGCAAATCCGCTCGAGCGAGAGCGAGAGAGAGAGAGAGAGAGGAAAATGGGCTTCAAGCTTTCTCACCACCCGGCGAAGCTTTTGCGGCGGTCGAGAGCGACGGAGCGGCGGCGGAACGACGGCACGGCGGCAGGCTCCGATCTCCTGACGATGGTGGCGGCGTAAGCTAGGTTTTACGAGGGCGAAGGCGGCGGCGGCTTCGGATAGGGGTCAAGGCGTGGTCCACGGCTCTATTTATAGGGGCAGCGGATGCCTGGGCGTGTGGGCCCAAGGGGAGGCGAGGCAAGCCCTGGTTAGACTCGAACCCGAGTCCTGGCCGGGCACGACTGAGGGGAAGCCCCTGACGGGCGGGTCCCGCGCGTTAGAGAGAGGGAGAGGGAGGGGCGCGGAATGGGCCGAACACGGGAGCTGGGCCGCGAGGGGGGTTGGGCCGGCGGAGAAGAGGTTCGGCCCGCGGGAAAAAAGAAAGGAAGGGAAGGATTGGGCCGGGTTTGGGCTGCGGGGAAAAAGAGAAAAAAAAAAGAAAGGAGAGGGAGTGGGCTGGGCTGGAAAGAGAGAGAGGGGAAGAAAAGATTTTCCTTTTTTTTGAACTTGATTCAAACATATTTAATTTAAATTTGAATTCAAAAGAATTCAAACTCAAGTTGAACAACAGACAAATAAAGATGCAAAATGGCATTAATGCTCACAACCTATTTTCCTTATATTTATTTTATGGCTAAATAAATTATTTAATTTCCGATGAATGCTCTAAAATGCAAGATAAAATAAATAAAGCCTTATCGGCCTATAACAAAACCAATTAAATTATTTGGGTTCCTGAATTGAAAATTAGGGTGCTACACTGGCGGGCGAGCAGGTCCGGCCATCTCCTGCTCCCGCACGCTACAGGGGGGCTCGGCGCGCGCGGATCCATTGCAGCGCATGGGGCCGCGTAGATCCGGCAGCAGGGAGCGCAGATTCGGCCACCGGCACTGCCGGCCCTCCTCTATCACCCTAGATCCACTCATGGTTAACCAAACCGGTGGGAACTGGTCCGGTTTGACCGGTTACCGGTCAAACCGGTCCGGCCTGGTTTCGGTTTGGGCCAGTACCAAACCGGCCCAAATTCAAAATTCAAATTTAAATTCAAAAAAATGAAAAATTCCCAAAAATACTTCAAGGTGCGACGAATCTAATGGTGTCAAATTTTCTCAAAAATTCGTCCATTTAGTATAGTTTGCGGGCATATGAAGTTAAATCAAAAAAAGAAAAAGAAAAAATGGGCCGGCCCATTAAGGCCCACCGCATATGGCGACCGGTAAACCGGTCAAACTGGCCGGTAAACCGGTCAAACAAGGAAACCACTTTTAAACCGTCGGATTTTTTGGTTAAAACACCGGTAACCAGTCAGACCGGACCGGTAAACCGGTCAAACCGGTCGGTATACCAGTCGGAACCGGTTACACATGTGCTTTTGAATTTGGATTTGAATTCAACCGGTTTCCACCAGTTTCCGGTCAAACCGGTCCGGTAAACCGCTATCGGAGGGCGGCGGTTTGAACCGACTGGTCGGTTTTGTAAACCCTGGATCCACTACGTGGCTTGCAAAATTAAAAATGGATGGATACGACGGGGAGGAGTGTACCTGGCGGGAATGGCGTCCCAGCCGGCGCGGGAAGGGGCGACGGTTGCTTCTCCAGTCGGATGAGAGCCCGGACCAGGTCTCCTAGATGTAGGAGGTCCGACCTCACAGATGAGAGGTCTCCCATCGTTAGGAACGTGATGAGAGATGGGTTGGAGGGGATTTTTTTTGGTTTTTCTCTCCTAAAAACAGAATAGGAGGTGGGAAAGGGAGTGGGTTGGAGTTGCTCTTAAGGTATAGCAAAACATAAGATGGATGATCTAGTACGTGGGTTGCTAGGCCGCTGATGCAAGATAGACCATAGGCGGATGGGCGTGCGGTCTCACACTCGTGCTGCCGCGTGACCAGTCATGGATTAATTTTTTCCAATCTCAAAGTTCTGAACTCTCACTTCATTGTTCAGCTGGGCCGTTCTTCATATGTAAATCTATATTGCTGAACCAAAGGGAGGCCTGCGGGAGCCTCAGCTGTTCGTCCACTCATGTCGTGCTGCGTGTGACTCATATTGCGTAAAAAAAAGCCCGCATGGCACAGAGGTGTCACCACGAAGCCTGCTCCGGCCGCTCGCATCTGCCTTACGCGCAGGACAAGTCGGCGGCCTCCGCTTCCTCGCTACGCATCCAGCGGTGATGTCATTGCCTCTTCACCAAATCAAGGACACGAGGCGCATCACTCGGTCTGCGTTAGCTTCTCCTACTCTTCGCGCTGCTCCGGTCGGATGAGTCTCCCCAATCCCTCGCCTTCGCCTCCTCTGTTTCTCCGCCCGAGTCTCAACATGATGTCCCAGTGCGGTGGCTCCTGCTATGGCCTCGCGGAGTGGCGGGGCGCGGCGATGGCGGGTGGCCGCCGGTCAACCGTCGCCTTCTCTGCCCGTCATCAGCGCCGCCGCCGTCCTCCGAATGCCCCTTGTATGACGGCAGGTTGAGTTGATGCCGTTGACGGCCGTCCCTGCACAACCCCATCTGCTGATGTGATTATTTTATCCCATCACAGGATCCCATCGATGGCTGGAATGCTGGATCCGTCGAGCGAGCCCCATCCCCAACCCCATCTGCTGATGTGATTATTTTATCCCTCCTCACAAGCGAGTCTCTCTTGATTCTTCATACTTTAGTGTCCCATTACATTTAGTTGGCATAGTTAAATTGATTGCTTTAAACTTTACAGAAACTTCATGCTTCCTTTGACCGATTTGTATTATCACGTTAGTCATATATTAGCCACCTGTGCATCCTGTGATTTACACAATTACACTTCATATTTTCCCTTTGCGCTTCAGATTTTCCCTTTGCGTTTATATGTGTGCCTTCTGAGTGGAGCCAGAACATACACCTAAATGTTGTTATGCTGCCTACTTTTCAGCATATAAATCTTTCTCCTGAGCTATGTTATGTTTCTTATACGTTGTGCAGTGCATATGGGCGTGCCAGTGCCTGCAGACGTGGATGATTTGCTGAGGCTATGTTTCTGGACATGGTCAAATGATACACAAGGCTGAACTCTATTTTCATGTTAAAAAGTTCAATTTCATGTCATTGGAAATGTGAGAATTCTGAAGTATGTGGCCTTGTTGGGTTTCCGTAGTTTGGTAGGGGCTGAAATTCCTCATTGATTGACGATTGAAGTGTTATGACTATTGTTTCATGTTAAGCCAATATTGCGTATCAGCATTTACTAATTAAAGATTGTGAATTTGATACAGACTTGCAAATTTAACTTTGGTTACATCAATGTGCAGGTACGAGGCAAGGAGATATATAGAACTAAAAGCTGGTTCCTTTTCATTGTTTGCCATAAAATTTAGCCGGCGTAACACAATTTAGGTTTGTCACATATTGGGTGCTAGATTTCGATGTATGAGTCCATTTGTTTTTCTTTCATTCCTATGCAGGAACTTATTTTTTTATTGCACAACTTCTTTCCAAAATTCAAGGTTAGTTCTCTCTGTATATACATCTATATTTCCATTCTGTGATATTCGCCCATTATTTGTTTGTAGCTATGTCAGTGATGGTAGCTTATTTAAAAATAGATAAAGTTATTAGTATAAATCTGTAGCTCTTGAATGATGGTAGCTTATTTAAAAATAGATAAAGTTATTAGTATAAATCTGTAGCTCTTGAACATCATATTTACCTTCCTATATTTATTAAGTTGCATACCTGTACCTTATATTTTATCAAATTGCATTGCTGGTTCTACTTTTTTTTCCTTATATTTTGCTTTCACAAAGAGTAAATGCGATGTGCATACCTGAAGAAAGTGCATGTAGTTTTGTGAGATACCAAATATGACCAGTTTTGGTCTAGATGTAACTGCTTTAGGCACAACTAGCCTATCAACATGATATTCAGGGTTTAAGATCCACCATATCTTGCCTTAATCAGACGAGAAGTCTATCAAAGTTTCTCTTTTGGCAAATTGTATTTTCTTGCAGTTTCATATTTAAATAAGCATTTATTTCCTAGGCTTTAGTGCTTGCAAAGATGTGGTCACATCTTCAATGCCTTTTTCACATGAGAGGTGCTATGTTCACTGATTAGAATGGATTCAACTGATGCTCTAGGATAGTGATCATGATGCCAGTGGCATAATTGTCATATTCAGTAATTATCATTATTTTTATGCACGGGCAATGTTATCATTATGATTTTAAGAAATAAATTGCTTTTGGCCTATTGGCAACTAATTTTATTTCCAGTGGCTTCCTCATGCACTTCTGCCTTAGGCCTTTGAATATGATTGTCAGTGGCAGATAGTAACCTGCATTATAAATATTACCAGTCATTTTGCCCCTTTCATCACTCAAATATCAAATAGTTTTCTATAGTTGAAAAGCGCTGGGTTCCAAAATTGCCTCAGGAAGGTATATGCACATTCGCTCTGCTTAATCTTAAGTTTTTCATTACAAGTTGGTGTTGCCACTGTGTTACTTTGTGATTAAAGCAGCCTATTCTTGCAAAGTACAGAAAGCATAGGGGCAAATTTTGTAGTCGTGGATTGTTGAAACATGTTTATCTCCATTGTTTAATTTGATGTTGGAGGGTTTGGCATTAGCATACTACTGTAAAAGTTCATCTAAAAGTAGTTCGATCCTTGCTTATTTGACTGAGTTCCATTAGTTGTGTATATTACAAGTTTACCCATGCATTGTTGCAGGTTCATCAAAGGTAATTCATGATTCCATGTATCACTTGGACAGACTTAGATGACTATCATTTTTAGATTGTGATAAATTTCCAGAATATGTTTATGGTTAGTTTAATTGATTTTTTTGTTATTACAAAGTGTTATAATTCCTACTTAGGATATCTCACGAAAATCTCACATTTGCTGCAGGCTTTTTTCTCTATATGCTGTGTTGCTTGCTAATCGGACGGATAAAGTTTCTGGTTCAAGATAGTTTGCCACATGTACCTTTTTTTCGTGCTTCAGATCAAATTACTGATGTATGAATGTACAGGAAAATGATCATTTGCAGCATTTTTTCCTGTTAGATATAGCCATCTATTAAGTTTGACGAGGCTCTAAACGTATCTACTGTATATGAACAAAAATCTACCACATTTATTTTCAATTGTATAAATTAGAGTTGTCCATTGATCATGGCAGTCTACTTACTGTCCTCTCGCCCACCATCATGCCATGTCTAGCACTTTCTTTGCTGCAGCAAATAAGCTCTCACATGCCACACAACCATATACACTCACATTACCTGTAGGCGCGGCGTTAGCGCGCCAATATTTCTAGTACTTCTGGTAGCCAGTCTGTACTCGCTTCATGCCTTCAAGCATGTGACGGATTCGGGGCGTGACTGGCGGCTGTCTATCCATCGTCCAAAATTGATCCAACGTGAGTGGCAGATTTACTCTTTTTCTTAGCAGGGGAACACGGGGGATGGACTTGCTTTAGCGCTGGTCAACGTGCACGCGGCCTCCGCTTTCTCCTGCGCCGCCCCGGAGCAGGTGGTGGTCTGCGACGGAGTACGTTGGAGCCACCCCCCGGAGGAGAGGAACGAGACCCCGGAGTTCTCCCGCGCACGCCCCGGAGGAGATGGTGGTCCGCGTCGGAGCTGTCCGCGCCTCCCCGGAGGAGAAGACGACGGGGACTCTACCTCGACGCCATGAAGAAGTGGCAGGGGCGCTGCCGCTTGAGCGCTTGGGTACTCCGCGTCGATGCCGTGGAAGAGAAGGGCCGGGTGGGCGTCGGCACGTCGTGGAGGTGAGGGAGGAAGAGGGAGAAGGGCTGGGCAGCCGTCAGCATGTCGTGGCGGTGAGGGAGGAAGAGGGAGATAAGGGCCGGGCAGCCATCGGCACGTCGTGGCGGTGAGGGAGGAAGGCTACCGCAGGCTCCGACCGTAAATGATCTGCTATCCTATGGCGCAGCTACCCATAGCAACTGACGGCTGAGATCTACGGTTGGAGATTCGTGCAAGAATGTTAGCAACGATTGGATTAACATTTAATCAGGTTCGGGAACAGTAGACGCAGTGACGCGAAAGTCAAACGCAACCGTGTGAACTGGGTTGGAGGTTGCTTCTACTGTAAGCCTCCCCAGTAGACGACAACGCATTTTTCCCCATCACCATTTCTTCCCCGCGAGGAAGAGGACCATCTCCATTTGCGAGTGCATCAAGATATGCAAGCTCCAATCACAACCGAAGAACTGGCTGCCGTGGAAGCTCCGGTGGATTCGAGCCGGAGGTTGCATTTTTCGCCTCCGGCGGCTTTCAATCAATTGGATGGGAATGCAGAAATTATTCCCAGGTTAGCGGTGTCACTCTCACTGCAGCCAGATTCTGACGGGGGCGCTGCAGATTCCTCGCCTGGGGCAGCCAATCGGGCATGTGATCCTCTATTCCTCTCCGTTTGTTGGACGACTCCGAAATCGAGCTACATACGCCGCGGGCAGTATCTCTGGCCGAGCACGGGGTGGTTTCTGTCATCGCTGGAGAAACAATAAACAACCAGCTCGTCGGAGAACCGCGGCATGGGAGACGGTTAGTCTGAACTTCCCTTCCTGTTTTTGGTTTAGTGTAACTTTTGGCCAAATTTGTTCATAATAAATTGATAGCAAAATTAGATTACATCTGAATATCAATTATACTGCTAATTTAGTGCAGTAGGTTCTTTAAGGGGTTTTAGATTCATTTTTGTAGTGCATCTATGATTCAACGTCATGGAAACGCTGCAGGAAATCAGCTAGGGATGGGCCAAGTGCTCGTATAGCTCCTAATGAGGAGAGGGCTATTTTATTAGCACTGAAGCGTGGTTGCAAAAAGCCCTGGTGGTACAATTTTCTATCCAGATGAAGGCACAATCTTCAACAGTTGTGAAGAAGCAAGAGAATTCTACAACCTCTATTAATGGGAAGTTGGATTTGGTATTAGGTATGGTAGAAGTAACAAGAACATCAAAGGATACGCAACAAGGCAAGACATTGTCTGTTCATGCGAGGTATGTTAGTTTTTCCAATTTCCTGCATGTGTTTAAGCAATGTTTAACTACTATTACGTTCAAATGTCTATTATCCAGCCAACGTCGCACATTTACAACTTTATATTAGGTGATATAAAACACAAAAGCAGTGAACTGTTCTATACTACTACAATACTGACATCTTCTTTTTCTTTTCTGTAAAAAATTTAACTTCAGGGATTTGACAGACAGTCAAATGCTGCATCAGTAAGGACATGATGTAAGACAATGATAAGACTGCTACGGACCAGTGATCATGCTTGGTACATTAACAGAATCTGTGATGTCCACAACCACAAGCTGTCGGAAGGTTTCACGGGAAAAAACAAACAGTGGAATTCACACAACACCATTGATGCAACCCCAAAGCATTTCGTTCAGAAATTGAGGGAGAACAATGTAAGCATTGGAAGGGTATGTAGCATCCTAAAGGTATCAAATGCTAACCCTGCTCAGCACATCAGGAAGGAAACAATCAGAGCATTGCGTGCAAAATTATCAAGAGAAAATTTGCAAGATGATATTGGCAAAACACTTAAACTACTCGATGAGATGAAACGAAGTGATCCTCACATGTTAGTTAGGTTTAAGCTAGATGGTGAGGGAACCATACGCTCCATGTTTTGGTGTACAGGGAAGAACAAGGTGGACTATGAGCACTTTGGCGATGCTATAACATTCGACACAACTTACAAAACCAACCTATGCAGCTTGCCTTTTGGTTTCTTTGTGGGTATTAACAACCATTTTCAGTCCATAATTTTTGGGGGTGTAATGCTGACCAGCGAGACCACAGAAGAATGTTAGTGGGCATTCACAAATTTTGTAGAAGTGATGGTCATTCTGCCCCACGGACAATGCTCATAGGTATTTCTTTTTCGCTGTGTGGATCAGAAATGTCACTAATTTCAATATCTAGTATGCTAAGCTAATTTTTCTTAACTAACTAATGCAGATCAATGTGCAGCCATGGCAAAGGTATAAGGGCGGTGCTGCCTAACACAATGCATCGATGGTGCAGATGGCATGTTTTCAAAAGTGCAAAGAAGAAGCTAGGGAAAGTATATTCGAAAAACAAGAAATTCAAGGCAGAGTTCAGTTCAGTGATCTGATAACAAATGAGACGAACAAGGAGAAATTCGAGGATTGCTGGGCCAAGCTAATCAAAGGCACAACCTGACCAAAAGTAGATTCTTGAAACGCCTTTATAAACACCGGGAGAGGTGGGCAAAATCAATCGAGAAGAGGAAGAAGGATGATAGGTTTACAATGGATCCTTCAATACAAAACCGGCATGCGGAGGAAAATCCGCCGAATAAGAAGACTAAGCGTATACGAGGCCTATTCGGATTATGATATTCAGAAAGGCTTAAATAATGTATTGAGGACTCCCTCATCTAGTCTTTTGACTCTGCAATGAACCTATTACAATATAATTTCTTTGGTGCTATATTGGTACTTTTTTTTCATTCAGCAGTATATACTGAATTGTTTAGATTAACCGTTGAACGTGCTACTTATAAATGTACTTTGTGCATTTAAGTTAACAATTAAAAAATACCATCGGAATGTACATCATCGGAATTTTAAGATTGGAAATCTTCAATCTTAATACAATAATTAACTAAACCTTACAGTGGGGGGAAATGTTCAAGTTGCCGTTTATTGCTCTGAAAACACTTAAGCTTTTTTGGGACTACTATAATTAGCTCATCATAGTAGAAGTAACTAGTGCGTAAGATAAAGCCCTTAAATCATGTGGTTCCATCATAAATTGCAGCCTCATTTCCTTTTCCCCATGTGGTGCCCATCATTGATTTCAACGACCAGGAGATACCTACATCTTTCCCAGCAAGACCAACAGGTGTAGGGAGACCCCAAAACACAGGGATTAAGTCGTACCTCAAGGAGCTGTCAAAGGATGGAAAACGACAGAAGAAGATGAGTGACACAAATCCAAATACATCGACAGATGAGGAGAACCCCAAAGGATGGAAAACAAAGAAACTGATCGAAGTCATGTAGTCTGTTGCATCAGTATTTGAAGCAAACCAAAGAACGTATTGTAGCATTGAGTAGCATTTAATTCTGACATTATGATAACCATATATTAGATTAAATAGATGTATGGAAACTTAAGATACTTTATAACTGCCGCTTAGAAATTCCAATACATTCTACCATGAAATGGAGGAATATGAAGCACACTATTTATCGCACCAACCTATGCAAGAATCGTTATTTTGCAAATTGAAAGAAACGTGGAACAGCTATAGCTGGGATGTTGAAATAGCCTAGTACAGTCCAATGCAGATCGGTTATGCCATTGTTTTATACAGAATAATAACAAGTACATATCAAATACCATGAACCATAAAGCACCATTAATCCATAGAAAAAACAGCACCATAGTACTTATATGTAAATGACACAACCAGAGTACAAGATACTAGAAAGATGTATTTACAGAAGACACATATAACAACAGATTGTCAAAGAAGCAACGAGAAGCCTCTGACATTTTACAAGAGACTAAACTACATATGATTAGGATCCTCGTAATTCACTACTTGCTGCCATCATTCTGGATTACCCGGCCTATGTAGAAGCATGGTACAGGTAGACCATTTCAGAAAATCACTCACACTGCAGATCTGATTTCCCTGCAGGGGGCATAGGATTAAATTTGCTGATTCCAAATTCCCCAAATAACACAAGATAAAAATAGTAACACAAAGAAACCTTGATAAGATAAGTTCAAACCCGTATCAGCTATAGTATTGCAGTTCTGACGAGCTCATGAAATAAATATAGTATTGCACTCTTGGATCCACTAATGCCTTACTGTATTTGTTGAAAAAAATGTTATTCATGAGCTAATGCCATTAAAGAATGGGAAGACTTGCCTGATGTACAGCCCCATCGTCAAAATTTTACTTTGGAAGCATGCCCAGACCATAAGATGGATAATTTCACTCCACCAAAGTAAAGAAAAATAAGATCACTCCACCAAACTGGCCCACAACATCATCCAAAGGAAATGATCTCATTCTAAGATATCTCTAGATAGCCACAACACAACTGGCCAACATTTATGCACATTGTAACTGCAAGAATTTCAGTACCTAGAATGATTTCCAGAATGTCATGAATTATCTATGCACCTGGCTTTTCCTTTGGAGTGTACTGTAAAACCTGGTAGAGTGAACAACATTATAGCATATAACTATCGTATCATATTTAGAGTTTGAAAAGCGATGCTAACTCGGTTCACAAGCAACAGTTACATCACACACACACACAAAAATGTACGATGAACCACCATAAATAAAAAAAAGCATCACAAGGATAGAGAAAAAAAAATAAAATCTGTTACCTACTAAGCAAGCAGCTGGCAAGAGGAGGAAAGGGGATGAGAATCACGCAGACCTGCTTGGCGATGCAAAACTGCAGGTGTTATGCCCTGCAAAGTTCAGTAAAAAAAAGAACATAAGAAGCAAAAAAAATCATGCAACTCGGAGCGCCATCAAATTACCAACTGACAAGCATTCAGAAAGGTACTTGAATGGACATGCCTGTTGCAACAGGCTTAAAAAAGAGTAGCATGCAATTAGCATCCGAGAATGAACCTAATAATAAATGGCACCGCGTAAGATGCAGAGAGATGCTGTGTCTAATGGAACAAGCTAATTTAATTTGGATCACCAAGAAAAAATTAGCAAAGTAATATTCTAGCAGAACACAAGCCATGGCTACCAGTTTGCAAGGCTGCCTACATGGTACCTAGACAAGTTACACAGACCTGAAATTGGTTGATCTTTATCTTTACAAAGACTGGCAGTTTTTCAAATATTTTGCCAGTTACAGTACATTTTGCTGCAAGGACAATGAACTCAATAGAACATGACTGGAGTAGCACGTTCTACAGGAAGACATATTCACTCTGTAATGGCTAAATCCATAAATGTTTAAAAACAGTAAGCTCGAGAATATAGCTCTGTCATATAATCGTCATCCATAAATTAGTTTAAGGGATCTTATACTTACACAATAGATTATAGCTCTGCCATATAGTCCAGGTTACTTGGAATGTTAGAAGGACGAGAGTCACATGTGGTTACATTTAACTGTAAGAATTATTGTGCAGAGAATTGTGCAGAGAATAATGCAGCTGCTCTACTGCTTGTGCTGTTGAATAATAAGTGGATAAGTGGACAAGGCACATGAAAGCAAGAGGCTAGCCACAAAAAGCCTACATCCACACTAATTTAGTGACTAAAATGGAACTCATCTGATTCCTAGGATCACAATATGTACACATTCAAATGTAACTCATATGATTCATAGTAGCTTTGACATCACTAAGAATTGCAACAGCATGGCCAGTAGCACTATTAGAAAAAGAGCCATTGGCACCGGTTCCAAAGGGCCTTAGGTACCGGATTTCAAACCGGTACCCCGAAACCGGGACTAAAGGCGTCGGTCTAAGACACCGGGTTTTTCAACCGGTGCCCAAGCTCTTCTTTGGTACCGGTTGAAATAGCAACCGGTACCAAAGGCCACCACGCCCGTTCCATCGTGTCCTCTCCCGTTCCCTCGCATCCTCTCCCCGTCTCCCGTTCCCCTCGCACCCCCCACCAATCATTCGAAGAATCAACCACAAAATATAGAGGATACAATCCATAGATTTCGCAAATCATTCAAAGAATCGATCACAAGATAGATACAATCCATACAATTCCACATGCATCTCTATTTCAGAAAAGTACGAAAAAAAGAAAAAAAATCACCCACGGCGGCGGCTTCTCGCTCGCCCACTGGGACTCCTCGGCGGCCGCCCACACTTCACGGCTCGACGCGGAGCTGCTCGACGCTGTTGGAGCTGCTCGCCGCCGCGGAGACCCTCGCCGGCCGGGAGTTGCTCGCCCGCCACGGAGCTCCTCGCCGGCCGCGTGGAGCGGCTCACCCGCCGCGGAGCTCCTCGCCAGCCACGCGGAGCCGCTCGTCGTTGCTCGCCGCCGGGTGGACCCGCTCGCCGCTGGGTAGAGCTACTCGCCCCACGGGGGCTAGCTCCCATGGCCGTCTCCCACGCGGAGCTGCAGTCACAAATTAAACCAATTAATTTTGCCACGAAGAGGAAAGCAAGCAAGAACAACGGCCGCGTGAGTGCATACATAGCTTGCATGGATAGCTTCCGATATGAAGCTGGGGACCTAACCGGCGGTGCCGAACTCCAGGATCTTCTGCATGGCGGCAAGCGGAGCCCGCACGCTCTGCGGCGGCGGCGGCGGCCGGCGCACCACGGCAGCGCCTGGCAGCGGCAGCAGCCAGCGGCTAGCTGCCCGCACGCCCGGCTACTCCTCGCGCTCCGCGGCAGTGGCGTCCCGCCGCTCGGAATCCTATCCACGCCCGGCTTGTTCAGCGAGAGAGGATAAGGCAGAGAGAGATGAGAGGTGGAGAAACGAGAGGAGTAGAGAGATAAGAGTGAGGAGTCGTCAGGGACTTGGAAATATCGAGAAGCGAGAGGCCGGCTTTTGATACCGGGCGATCGTTTGCACCGGTGCTAAAACTAACCTTCTAGTGGCGGTGGATGCTATCACCCGGGACTAAAAGGTGTCGCTTTCATTGGTTCCGGTTGATATCACGAGCCGGTGCCAATTCTTAATCATAGGTACCGGGTCGTGCCATCATCCGATGCCAATAGCTCTCTTTAGACATCTCAGACTATCGGTGCAGGCCAAAAGTATTGCATTAGTACCGGTTGCAGCTGCAGCTGGTACTTTTGGTCTGGACCGAAGGTTCGTTTTCTAGTAGTGTAGCCGTTGAAGGTGGATCAACTTTGATAACCTGGACAAATTAAGCAAAGTAACATTCCATAGGAAGGAAAAGCAACGGCCTTAGTTATGTGTATGCACCCTTATTTAAGCTAGCAGAACACAAGCCATGGGTCCACCAGCGGATTGGCCGCGCTTCAGTGCCACCACACATACACATACACATACACATACACATACACATACACATACACATACACATACACATACACATACACTAAAGACAAACATGCTTCAGTGCCTAAAATACCTGGCTCACGAAATCTGTCGAGCACTTGGTGGGCGACATGGTGAAGAGCTCCTGCACAGCGCCGGGGTCGGCGTTGCGGGGCGCGGTGGGGCAGGGCAGCGGCGCTGGCGTCCTCGGCGGGGAGAAATGCGTCACTACGGACCCAGCGATGGCGTGCTGGCGTCGCTCGCCGCCATGCAGGCCACCGTCTTCCCCCGCCGCGGGCTCTGCCTAGGCATCTCCGTCCACCATGCCGCCTGCGACGGACGCCGCATCCGTGCGCGGGGAGGGGTCACTGAGCCGCGGCAGAGGCGATGCACAAGGGCGGAGCTCTGGCGGCGTGGCGCGGAGGGTTCACAGTCGGACGGGCGCGGGAGTCCTCGGGGGATGCGGCGGTCTGTCCTCGGGAGCGGCGGCGGCGGCGGCGCACGCAGGCGTGGCGCTGGCGCTTGAGGAGGGCGCGGTGGGCCCGCTCTAGGCGGCGCGGTTCTGTTCACTTTACTAGTTTGCCAGTGTGAACGCACGCGCACAATCAATGCGTCGTTCCGTCGCCATAATTATTCATTTGCGGAACACGGCCACGCAACCGTAGTGTCCACTATTTCGCCGCACGAATCGCGACACCTGATCGGACGGCACCGCAAAGGGGTGGGTAGCTGCGCCATAGGATAGGAAATCCGCGTTGAGGCTCCGACAGAGGGTTCTTAAACTTGTATAATTTCTAATGGCTCCCGAACAGAACAATGTGGAACTCAAACTCGTGTCAACAGATTTTAAGATGTCTTATTAACATATTATTAGTATATGCGACAATATTCTCCACATCTTCTTTGAATGTCCTTTGGCAAAATATATCTGGAGCTTGGTAGCTCATGTACTACGGACCACGTGCCGACCTACCTCTTTTGAACAATTCTGGATCTGGATATACTTAGTTCTAAAAGAAGGAAAAAAATTTACATGGTTGGTCTCTCAGCTATCTGCTGGGCGATTTGGCTCACCAGAAATAATTTCTCCTTCGAAGGAAAGTTAACTAGATCTCCTACGGAGGTCATTTGCTTAGCAAGCTCTTTTATTTCATATTGGGCAGGTCTTCAGAAGGGAAACGACAAGGAAGTCCTGGAGTCTGGTGCAGATACACTCAAGCAGGCGGCCCTGTTCTTTCACCAACAACGCCAAGACAGCAACTGCATGAGGCTTCCCTGCTGAGTCTGGAGATGAAAGACGCTGCTGGCTCTGCAATCTGCTTTGTTGCTTTGAAAAGTTCTTCTGCTGCTTTAGTTTAGTTTTGTTCCTGCTGCGTCTCCCAGTGCTGCCTGTGAACTGGGTTGAGTTTTGGTCAAGTTCCCCACCTGGTTGGGAAGTGGTTTGTTTTCTGTGAGACCTGGGATCTGTAAAACCTGTGCTACCTCTTCGTTTGGTACCTTTTCCTGCTGTAATTTCGTTGCTTATGGTAATGAAATTCGGGCTCGCCCCATGTTGGAAAAAAAGTATATGCGACAATAGCACTAGATTATAAATATACATCCACTCTAAACATGTTGACATTGCAAACCACATAACTGAATTCATTACAGTAGTATTGGTCATTTCATCGAACCCAACACAAACTGAATTCAGGTTATGTTACATCAAAGACATCCACACACCACACTAGATTGATGGACGCAGGCATAGCCTCTTATTCTGAGCATACAAGAAAAGGGAAACACAAACTAGCTCGACTGTGAACACCAGAAATAAACCATGATCCATGCACAGCAGCATGTTAACTACATCTTAATTTATTTAGTACATATATATGATGTAGTTTTCAACTCTCACGATCCATGCATGTCTCTTTTCAGTCCTCACTACAGGTCCTCTTCTATGGTTTCGAACGTGATATTAGAGGTTTTAACACCAAAATACATGCCATCGGTGAACTCTTTGGTAACCTTCTGCCCATTCATCAAAACATCGGTCTGCTTGTATGAGAAGGGTGAAACGAACATGACACCATTTATGCCATTTCGAGTGATTTTGGTGATCGAATGACAACACAACACTTGGACTAATATGATTGTTAAGATGATCATTCTCAGGCTTTTAGGTTCAAGTGATGGCAAAGAGAAAGAGAAAGAGAAGATAGGCGTAGCAAGAACCGACGCTATGATGTTTGGTGCAGGAGGGAATCGAAGCCAAGTCAGCCTATAGTCACCGGTTGAACCGACGGTCCAAAAAAGGGCATCGGTGCATTGGGCGTACTGTGTACCAGAGACGATGTCAAGTGCCCAGGAGAAGTTTTCTTCAGCACCGGTTCAACCGATGGTGTATCGGAGTATTGCGTCGGTGTATTGACGTCAGCAGAAGAGAAGAAGGCTGTGAGTGACCGGTTTAACCGACGGGCAAGCATCGGTTCCACCGGTGGTCACTGTGTCAGCAGTCAGAAGTTCAACGGCTACTTCGTGTCTTAGAGTGACCGGATGAACCGACGCTACCCCTGCCAGAGGCATCGGTTCATCCGATGATACGCAGATTTTCTGCTGACCGTTGGAGCAACGGCTACAAGATTTGGTGGCCTATATATACGCCTCACCCCGGCCATTTGAAGATAGCTGGAGTTGCTGAACATCCCACACACCCAAGAACATCTCCAAGCCATACAAAAGCATCAAGATCATATCCTTAGCCCTTAGCACACTTTGAGAGTGTTGTGTAAAGGATTAGCTCTTAGTGAGTGAGATTGCAAGGCTTCGAGCCTTTGTGCTGTGGTTCATTAGCGAACCAAAACAAGAGTGTGGTGCGCCGGCACCTTGGAGCGTGAAGCTCGCCGGCAACGTCATCGACCCTCCGACTTGGTGTGGAGCGGCGACGACATCTTTGTGCGGGGGACGTGGAGACCCCCATCCTTTGTGGAGAAGCTCCTTAGCTGAACTCCGGGGCCAAGGTGACCGTGATTGTGTTCACGGAAGAGACTTGGTGGCCGAGTAGCAATACTCTTAGTGAGTGCTACAACAACGTGGATGTAGGTGTGCCTTTATGGCTAACCGAACCACGGGATAAACACCCGCGTCAAAAGTTTGATATCTCCTATCCCGCTCTCTAAGCTTCCACATTTCATACTAGCAATTTGTATGTCTTCTTTCATAGAATAGTTTCTTGATAGGAAATGCTATATGTTACTAAATTCTTTTGGGATAGTGGTTTTATACTAGAACAACCTAGTTGCACATCTAGATAGCATGTTTTAGTTTAAGTTTTGTGCAAACTAGTTGGAGCCATATGTCTAAGTTTTTATTAGTGCCTAATTCACCCCCTCCCCCTCTTAGGCTAGAGCACCCGATCACTTTCAAAGGGAATATCACAGACACCATTTGATCCGATTGCTTTTATTGTCACTTTCTTCATTGGAGAAACATCAACAGTAACTTGTTTGCTAATTTGCTTTTGTTCAGTTTCAGTTTTTCCCCAGGTATATGATCCACTGAATTCAGCGCTAACCTCAATTTTCCCTTCAAAAACAAATGGGACCCCGGACATAAGATTGGTTTTGATGCCCATCTTCATTGAAACAGTAGAACTCCAGGTAGTCGCCACCGTACTTGAGTACGTGAAGGTTATCGTGGTTTTGTTTGTTGTACTGGTCTGGTTTTTAACAGTTTGGCTATAAAGGCCATCAACATCTTTGGTATACATCCTAGCTTCACTCAGGCGAAAATCGACATCGTAGATGTCTCGGGTAACAACTGGTTCATAGCACTGCAATCTTGCTTCAGTTGTTATGGACTCAAACAGCAGCATTGAGGCAACTTGTCTTCCCTTCTGTGGTTAACCTCTTACAGAAATTGTTGTTGCCCGAGTTTTGGAGAGCAATGAAGTCATCCCCAGTGGTCACCCTAAATAATGTGTCCGAGTTGTTGTGGGTAAGGTCATATGAATCAGCCCAGATCCAGTTTGGGCTGCGCCTCCAAAACAAGTCAAAATAGTTGGATTTTATACGGACGACTCCATCGTCATTGGTGTAAATAGTATGCAACACTCTTGGATCTCCAATATCTTCTCCTGAAAATTGAAGATAATTGTAGCCCTCTATCATATTCGCCCCAAGGAAATACCCGTTGTCGCCTTTGAAAGCAAGATATGAAGGCAACTGCTTCTGCTCCGACACATCAATGAGAGTGAAGGCATCAATGAGACCGCCGTCTTGACGATCAGCTTCTTCATGTGATGCTATATGCAAGTAGGAGCTTATGGACGGAGTGGATGGCACACAAGCATATTTTCCTAGCTGGGAATGGAGGAACCTGTGATGCATAAACAAAGAATTGCAAACACAAGATTTACTCGTCCTTGTCATGTGTGTATATAACATATATACACCATGAGTTAATAATTTGTCATGTGTAATAAAATGTTAAGAGTTTCCTTATACGAGTCTACGAGTTACCGCAAGCCGCCTGTTAATTCACCATACGAAATTACTAATTAGTTATATCGTATTATTAGGCTCTTGTTTTCTACGGCAAGGATATGATGAAGGGTGGAGTTCCTAGATTATTACTAGATAGCAGATAGTATGTCGTCCATCGTGTCTATATGCATTTGGTCGACCAGAGAAAAAAAAAATTCTGCCCACCTCCCTCTCTCACACAAGCAACGCTACATATGTAGTTTTGGGAAAGAACAAAACTAATACTTGTCTTGTTTAGTTGCCTCCATAAAATTTTTGAAATGAAATCTTTACACATTTGAAGTATTAAATATAGACTAATCACAAAACTAATTACAGAACTCGTCTGTAAACTACGAGATAAATTTATTAAGACTAATTAATCCGGCGGCATCATATATTTACTGTAGCAATTATTGTAGCAATTTAATGTCTAATCATAGTCTAATTAAACCCATTAGATTCGTCTCGCAATTTACAAGCAAAGTATTCAATTTGTTTTTTATTTCGTCTAGATTTAATAGTCCATGCATGTAAAATTCCCTTTTATTGTAATTGTTTTGAAATTTTGAATTTTGTAACTAAACATGACCTTGGTTTCTATGGATGCAGGCGGGGCGGGTTGTGGCTGCCCGCCCCGCATCCGCACGAGCCGCAAGTCTTGTTGCGGGCATATGCGGCAGCCCACATAGCGCCGCTTGCTTTTTGCGGGCTTTGCGGCAGCCCGCTTGCGTCCGCCAGCTACGCAGCTACTGCGGACACTTCATAGCGGAGACTCGTGAGTCGTGCGGGTGGCATTCCTGATTGCAGACTTGAAGGCAGACACAGCGCACCAACACCATGCTGATGCCACGCCGCCGTCGCTGCCATTGCAGGATGCTACGGGCCGCCGGCCGCATCGCAGAGGCGGGCGCGAGGGCGGGGAAGCTCGAGGTGGCCTTGCCGGCGAGGACGAACTTGCCGGCGAGGACGAGCTTGCTCGGCAGAGAGGTTGTCAGCCCCGAGCACATGCTTGCCGGCGCGGCGAGGAGGATGAGCTTCTTGGCAGAGAGGTCGTCTTCCCCCAATATATGCTTGCCGGCGTCACCGCCGGTGACTTGACTAACATGCACACCTAGTTCACGGTGTGACATACAGGCAGCCAGATCATCGACGACACGGTGACCAAAGGCAACAAACGCAATTAGCATGAGGCTAATCTATGAAAACATGTCCGATCTAATCCACGCAGTGTGATGAGATGCCATAGCGTGTCTGGCAACGGAGTTGCAGGTTGCCTGGCTGCTCATGGAGCGCGTTGGAAGGGACGGGGTGCGGGCTTGCGGCGCCGCTGGATACCGCGAGGTCCGCTTCCACGATGCGGGTTCGCGGCGCGGTATATGCAGGTTCGCGGTGCGGGTTGAGCCGGCGGGTTTGCGGCATAGCCCGCACCGCTTGCATCCCTAGCTGTAGTGTTCCAGGTGGCAGGAAAAAAGAAGGGCATTTCAACGGGTCTTTATGGGCTTTTTTCTTTTACTAGGGGTCTTTATGGGCTTATATGGGCTTTATAGGTGATTGTCCCGTCTATCTTCTCCGGTAGACGGTATAGAGAGATAGGAGCCGAGCCCCTCATCCGTGTGCCTCAGGCTCAGAAGCTGTGATGGTACCTTGCTTTCACCTGGAAACTTTGTTAAGCATGATTTCATGACTGCTCTGAGGTATCCCCCAAAATCTGATCAAATGGAAATGCTCAACCTTATTTTATTCATTGCTATTGTGAAATAAATAAACTGACACTGGTTTACATATGTGTTGTCCCTGTAATATCCTATCATTTGAAAGACACAAAGAGGAGAAAAAAAAACATGGAAATTACTATAAGTGTTTGGACAGAATATTTTATCAGAATGTTTTGTATTTCTCCAAATTTGGACTAAATCCCATAACTTTCCGATAAAATATCCTTCATCCAAACAGTCCCCATGTAGAGTGGGAAGTGAATCAAGAAATGGTGTAGGTGGCGACAAGAATCATGGCAACTGGCAACTGCAACAACCAGGTATACTTGGTATATTATGCTCTGAGCTGAGGCCTCAAGTGACTGACTGGCGTCACAGTGGGGTCACTCCTTACCATCGGCAGCGCGGAGGGAACCAAGCTGAACAGGGGCCTGAGTCTGCACGACCTTGGATGATCCGTAGACCGATAGGTCCATGCCCTCAGCCTTCTCCCTCTCAAGCTGCTCCTTGATCCAGAAGTATGTTATCCTCAGTCCATCCTGCAGGCAGAATTGAATTCAGTGCGCCAAGTGATCAGATTAGGTAGATATAAATTCAGGACCTGAAGCAATGGTTCTATGTGTGAGATTTGGTAGAGTACCTTCAGCTCCATGGTCGGAGCCCAGCCTAGCTTCTCCTTGATGAGTGTGTTGTCTGAGTTGCGCCCACGCACACCCTCCGGCCCAGGAATGTGGTGGATGGGCAGCTGCTTGTTCTCAAAGCTAAGGACTATCTCAGCCATCTCATTCATACTGACCATTTCGTCACTTCCAATGTTTACAGGCTCACGGAAATCAGACTTTGTTAACCTGATGCATTTGAAAAAATAACAGCTTAGTTCACCGTAAAAGGATAACGGCAGGCACAATTATTTCCCTTAGAACCAAAAGCTATTCCACGTCACTATTGCTATCTCCTTGTTCAGAAAGACGTATCTTCACTTTGATTAGAGCCAAAAGTGAATTAATAAGAACTTACATATGCCTTTATAAAAATGTGTGAAGTAATGCCAAGAAGGGAACAAGATTGACTAACGACCTACTCTTTAATAAATAATACTTACTAGCTTATTAATTGCTATTATGTTGTGCTGTTTTTCAACTCCAATCTCTGATGTACAAGCAGAGACAAACGGAAAGTACTGAACTAAAGCAGCCAAAGATAGATAATGTTTTACTTACCTAAGGACACCCTCGACACATTCATCAATAAATGTGAAGGATCTGGTTTGCAGACCATCTCCCCACATCTCAAAGCGCCCTGTGGAGGTTAAAGCCTTTCTGCAGAAAGCAGCAGGTGCCTTCTCCCTTCCACCTATAAATAACCAAGTAACATAAGTCAACAGCATTTAGAAAAAAAATCAACAAAATATTACTGGTTCCTAGATAGAATCTCACCTTTCCATGTTCCAAAGGGACCATATATGTTGTGAAAGCGACCGATCCGGCACTCAATGCCAAAATCCTTTGTGTAGTGCTTGCAAAGTTCCTCAGTAGCAAGTTTCTCCAAGCCATAGGCATCTTGAGGCTAAAGATTATATATCATTTAAGTTAGCATTTTTTCCATAATAGCTAAAGTAACTAACAATTAACACAGGAGCATGAATCAATGCAAATGCTTAGAAACCTCTGCAGGCCAGGCATCTGACTCCTTTAAGCTAACTACAGTCTCCAACTGCTTAAATTCAGGATAAATACAGGCGCTTGATGCATAAAAGAACCTGCAAGGAAAAATATGGAGAAATTATTAGCCCTTGTTTCAAGAGAAAAGCCCTAAATGAAACTCTGCAATTTTTCAATAACAATCTGTTCTAATTTGGCATGCTCTAATGTAGTAATTTGTTATGGACATTCATACCAATTCAAAAGTTAACTAAAATTCTAGGTTTCCCAAATTTGTGCTTAATTTTGCAATTGCACCATGCATTATTAAAAGGGAGGGAAAATACGAGTTCATGTTTGGAAGATCTTAGTAAGTGGTGAAAAAAGGTCAACTCCTGTACTTCCAGAGGCACAGAAAAGAGGGCACACATATGCACTAGCATCATCAGCTCAACACCCAGCGGAAAATCCCACCAATGCATGTTCGCAGAAACGCCAACAAGCCATGTCAATCTAACTGAAAAAAAAAAACTATTTGCAGCATGTGTCCCACATAAACAGACTATATTATTTTTATGTATTGTCGTTTAGCATCATCAGGTAAGCCTAACTGAAAATACACCAGTGTTAGAGTATATTAGGCAACTCCAGATATGGTTAGTTTAGGATTGATTGTAATCCCGGGATAACCTTCCTTATCTCTAGGAGAGGCTACTTGCCCTCCAAGCCATGTACTCTATATATACCGCCCTAGGGGCTCAATGCAATACATCGACCGTATTATACGCATCCTACCTTTCCTACATGGCATCAGACGCCTAGGTTTCAGATCTTAACCTAGCCGCCGCCGCTTCCGCTGCCGTCGCGCCGCCCCCGGGGAGATCGATCTCCGCCGGGGGCAGCGCCCTCCTAGGATGCGCCGCGGATCCCTCTGATCCACGCCGCCGTCGTCGTCCACAAGCAGCAGGAGGGCTGTCCTCTACCGTCGCCGTGGCCGCGTCGCTCGTCGGCATCACCATGGCCCCGCCTTGGGCCGCCGCTGCCTCTGCGTCGTCGTCCCCGGCCCCGCTCACGGCTTCCCCGCCCCTTCCGCGCCTCAGGCCAGCCCCCCCAGCGTCGCCGCCGCCGCACGACAGCGCACGTGTGCGGCTGCCGAGGGGGAGGAGCCCCTCCCAGTGCCGCCGCATGGTCTGCGTACCGCGCGCGTGCGCGGCTGGAGGGGAGGAGCCAAGACCGTGCCGTCGGGCGGATGGGCCGCAGCATCGCCGGTCGACGTCGCTGTCGAGCCGCCGCGTCATGGGCTCCGCCCCACCGCCCTTCCCTCGCCGGCTACCTCCCCTGCACCATCGGCCGCCGCCCTTCCTCCCCCAGCGCCGCCTCTGCTTCTCGAGAAGACGCGGCTGCGGGGGCGGATCTTGGCCTGACGATAGGAGGAGAGCCGCTCGGGATTTCCAATCTCCTCTGTTTTCTCTGTCCCATGTTGACCACGCGGGGAAGAGACAAGGAGGAGAGAGGAATTCTCTACGGCACCCGAGATTGTATCCGGAGGTCACCCTGCTGCTGCTGTGTGTTTTTCTTAGGTTTTTCCCGATTCGTTATCGGGTTTGCGTTGCCCTGCCGTTCGTCTTCGATCCATCGTCGACTCTCCCGAAGGACGAGGTTGTTGTTGCGCCCTCCAGGCTGCAGCAACGACGTTCGTGGTCAAGCCACCCTACCGGTGTCGTCGCTTTTTCAGGCGGTGGCGCCACTCGCCGCCGGTCTTCATCAAGCAGGCGCTCGATCCGCCTCCGCGCCTCCAGCCTTTCTTGCGCGGACATCGCCGCCGATGTTCCTGAAGGAAGACGTCGTCGCCACCCCTGATCTGAGCGCGACACTTGCTGCAAACTGCGCCGTCGCCACCCCTGTCCTGAGCGTGACCTAAGTCGCAAACCGCGCCGTCTACCATCGTCATCCGCCGCACCGTCCTGCTGCTATCTTCGGCAAGAAGCTGCTGAGTTTGTGTACTCGAGCACCTCGACGACGCTTCGACCCGCGCCCCCCCTCCACGGCTTCGACCACATCCACCTCGACTTCAGCTACTACGACACTAAAGGGCTTTCATCTGCATGAGTCTCCAGTCAAAGCTTTCGCACCGGCGTTCCGAATGCAGGGGGGATACATCTCCATTGTTCTCCAGTCTGACCGTTCGTGTTGCTACCGCTACGACTGCGGGGGGATGTTAGAGTATATTAGGCAACTCCAGATATGGTTAGTTTAGGATTGATTGTAATCCCGAAATAACCTTCCTTATCTCTAGGAGAGGCTACTTGCCCTCCAAGCCATGTACTCTATATATACCGCCCTAGGGGCTCAATGCAATACATCGACCGTATTATACGCATCCTACCTTTCCTACAACCAGGAAAGACTTCCCCTATGTGGGGCTGTGGGTCGATTTGAACCCCTTGTATCCACATAAATGATTCTTCTATGAGGTGCCAATGCACATGCACACACAGAGAAATTGTAATAACTTTCCACGAATATGGTAGTGAATGAAGAACATTTGGTCCTTAAATCTAGTTATCTAGCAGACTTCTTAGATCAAAGCAAATAAATGGACATCTGTTTATCTAGCAATCTAGTGCGCCGTTTATTTGCACTTGAAGGTTTTCTCATTTAACTAATTTAGCATTACACCTTAACAGTTAAAATCTAGCTTCAGCAGTGGGGTCAAACATGATAAACAAAGAGCCACCAGCAGTTGAGAAGTTACCTCTTGACGCCGTTAATTCTAGCAGCCTCAAGCATGTTAAAGCTGATCATGGTATTGTTGTACATGATCACAGAGTGGTTGGACTGGATGAACCCCATCCCACCCATATCAGCAGCGAGGTTGAACACATGGTCGACCCCCGTAGTCACTTTGAGGCAGTTGTCCATGACCCTCAGGTCCACGAGGTGGAACTCGTGGCAGAACATCTCCTCAGTCATGTGCTCGTTCTTCTTCCAGTCAGAGGCGATGATGTAGTGGCCCTCGCTCTTGAGGCGCCTCGCGATGTGGGAGGCGATGAACCCACCGGCGCCTGTGATGGAGATCCGCAGCTTCTCAAATGGCCAGTAGGGCTCCTTCTCCAGCTCGGCGTACATGTACTCCTTGTTGAGCGCCATTCTGCGCAAGCCAAAGGTCAAGACTAAGATGAAAAACTACTCAAGCAGAATCAATTGTGACCTAGCTCAGGGGCCATGAGAACAAACCCCCAATCGTTTTAGGGAACTTCCAATGCTCTTCTCGGAACACAAGTCTCAACCAACATAGTCGAATCTATTGATAGGATTTTCCAACAGTCAAGTACTCAGTAGCGTGCCACTGTTGATTGTTGAACTAGTAGTGTTGCACCTGCACGAGTCCATACTAGCAACTAAAACACCCCCTCTATCCCCCTAATGCGTCCTACGGGTCAACGCAGGTCGATCTTGCGCGATGGACACAGCAAGAAAGATTCGGATCTGATTGGTCTCGGTGAAGCAATAACCTCCTACATCAATGCAATCCCTACAACCAGGCGAACAAACAAGTAAGCCGGGGTTCCTCTCAAAAACAAGAAGAGGAGGGCGCCGGCCTTGGTGTCCTCCCGGCGCCGGCTCGAGCGAGGCACAGGCACCCAATGCCAAGGCACGAGCGCGCCACACCCTAAACCAAGCCCCAATCCTAGAACCGGTGCCGTAGGAACCGAGCGCCGGCGAGAGAAAATTTCCCCAGAAAGAAAAGGAGGCCGCTTTACCTGGCAAACGAGGGGGTAGCGGCGCCGGAGCTAGATTCGGGAGCGGCGGAGGGGGGTTCCTGACTGGGGAAGCAGCTCGCCGGATCTCCCCCTTCCACCTCCGGCCGCTCTTAAATAACGGCGGCGAGATGGCTGATGACCGTCTCGTGGCCGTGGAGGTGGCTTGAGGGCCTGTTTGGCTGGGCTCCGGCTCTTCCAAAAACAACTCCGGCTCCGGCTTCTCAGATGAAGCGGTTTCTCTGATGGAGTTGGAGTCGTTTTAGAAAATGTTTGGCAAAACAGCTTCACTTGTTAGATTGATGTGTAAGTCGCGTGAAGCCACGATTTCATGGCTTCACCTTGCCTGTGTAAGCCGCCAATGGCTTCAGGACCGGCTTCACACGTGAAGCTGGTTATAAAACAAACGTTTGGGAGGGCTTCACCTGGAGCCGCTCGTGAAGCCGCTGGTGAAGCCCTCCCAAACGGGGCCTGACTCTGAACCGGAGGAGAGGGGCTTATCTCATCTTTTGTACGATGGTCCCTGGCCATTTTGGTTTTTCTGTGCACAGGCTCCAGGCTTAATTCCAAGTTCCAACGGATTCACAGGGTTTTTTTCCCAACTGGACACCCCAAACCGGAGCACTCCGGTTACGGTAAACCAGACCGGTTTGACCGGTTACCGGTAGAAACCGGTCAAATTCAAATTTGAATTCAAAAAACTCAGTTTAACCGGTTCGTACCGGTATACCGACCGGTTTACCGGTCGGTTTGACCGGTTTACCGGCCGGTTTGACCTGTTTGAATTCAAATCTAAATTTAAAATCGCATGTGTAACCGGTTTGGACCGGTTTACCGGCCGGTTTGACCGGTTTATCAAGTGGGCCTTAATGGGCCGTCTCATTTTTTTCCTTTTCTTTTTTGTTTTAAATTTAAATGCCCGAAAAGTATGTTAAATGAACGAATTTTTGAGAAAATTTGACACTATTAAATTCGTCGCACCTTGAAGTATTTTTAGAAATTTTTTGGGAATTTTTCATTTTTTTGAATTCAAATTTGAATTTTGAATTTGGGCCGGTTTGGTACCGGCCCAAACCGGAACCGGACCGGACCGGTTCCCACCGGTAAGGGACCCTGGGACTCAGCTTAGAATCTGTACCTGTAGATTAGGAGGGACACCTACATTAATCATGTGATTTTCTTTGTACTAATTCTTCAAAATCAAATCTCATTTTGAAAAATTAGTATAAAATTTTAAAGTAAAACGAGCTAAAAATACATCTAAAGATCACAAATTAACACACACATACACTCAACTAAGTTTGTCTGTACTTGGAAAAGATTAAATCAAACTCGAGTACTAATTGTAGGAAAGAACAAAAACAATACGATGAGACAAAACGATCAGGTGTGGTGTGGCACAACCGAGGCGCGCAGTGCGGCGTGGACTATTGGCGAGCACGCTGCACGCATGTGGAGGTTGGAACGAACTGGACTCCATCAAACACTCACGACTTAGGTTTACTAAAACCATTCATTAACAAATTGATCCGGATGTGCTTGACCTAGGGTTCACCACTTTGCTTCACTAGGATGGAACACAAAACTCCATCTCCAAGCAAGACGCGTGCAGGTGTGTGCACCATGTGCAAGAAATATATGTCATAACTTTTAAGCATTTTGATATCTTAAATGTTTTAGTATATCGACATGCTTCCTCAGTTTTCAAACAAATTATCCTTAGAAACGTAAGCGGTCATTGTCTAAAAACGAAGGAAGTGTTTCATCACTAAACAGAAGACCTTATATAGTTAAATAGTTTTTTTAAGGAAGACACCAAAAAAGGTATCTCATATCTGATTCATATCAAGAAAAACAATTGGTAGTACAATGGAAGAGCAACTTGACACAAGACGACATAAAGAAAATAAAATTACACTGAAGAGATCTCTGGTCGTTGTCTTCTTCCGATTGTTCGTCGTCCACCGGAGCTTGAGAAATACACTGAAACGGCAGTAAGGGAAAGGGACACCTGCAAACGTCATCGCCACACAAGGCTTTGAAGACCGCAAAAACCACTCGCTGCTTACAACGAGATCTAGCAACCGCAGGAAGAACATCAGCTGAGGGAACACCCCAAGCAACACAGGCTTGCAATCCTTCACCACCAAAACAGATGGTTGAAGAAACCGGATCTTGACGCAGAAAATATCGAAAGAAGAGGTCGAAGTCGCCACAACAAAGGACAGCCGATTGCATCTCCATCTGGAGAGAATCTTCAGATCTGGCAGAACTAGCTCTCACTTGGCCATCGTTGGCACCGAAACGGACGTCGTCGAGGTAGGGAAAGGCTGGAGAGACCTTATTCCAAAGCGTTATCGTCGCCACCACCTTGTCGATGTCGCTGGAGAACTAAACCCTAAAGAAAACTAAAATAGATCTATAAAAGAACGAGTCCCCGCTCCTCCACCTACCAGTCGGCGAGGCCACCGAAGGGTAGAGGAGGGGGACCGAGAGGGAGGCAGTGGGAGGGGCTGGCGGCGGCGGCGGCGGCTATTGGTCTGGCGGTGGCGTGAACCATTCTCCTATATAATTAAATAGTTAGAGATGTTAAACGAGAGGAAATGTTTTTGAGGTTAAGTGGAGACGACATTACACACTTAGTCCTGATAGTTTCCGTAACATCTATAAAAACTATAAAGTTAGTCCTCACTAAAAGTCATTAATTCTATTTCTCTCAATATACAAGCTATCCACGTCATCATCCACTAGAACTTTCATATTTATGCCTTCTCCTGATTTTCTGTGCACAACCGCAAGTCACTATTGTAAGCCTTCAATTCTAGCGCAAATAATTCCTCCACCACAACAAACACACCTGAAAGGAGCTGAGAAAACCAAAAGCCGTCACTGCAATATGAAGGAACCCAAAGATTGTCCATGCAATCGAGTTTAAATAACTCCACTTCACCTCCGGCATGCCCTGCCCTACTCGGCACGGTTGTAGCTAATGGCACTGTCGACTTCATCTTCGGTAACGCCACCGCCGTGCTACAGGGCTGCAACCTCCATGCCCGCCGTCCGCTCCCCAACCAGAGCAGCATCTAGGAAAAAGAAGATGAAAAGTCTTTGGTGGTGTTTACGCTCATCTTCAAGGTGTTTGGTTTTCAATCTTTTTTTTATGGTTTTCTGATGGGGAGGAAAAGAGGTGGGCAAAGAATAATATAATAATAAGAATACAAGGATAAGGATTAAAGGGAGAAAAAGAAAAAGAAGAAGAAAAGAAAGGAGAAAAGGAAAAGGTAGAGAAAATAAACAGGAAAAAATAAAATGAGAGAGAAAAAGAAAAAAAGTATATAGAAATAAAAAGAAAAAATTGTCTCATACTTTACGAGCGCTATTTTGTCGTTAATCTTTTATTTAGCTAAAATAATTTTCCTTCTATGTTTCAAGTCCCGCAGCAACGCGTGGAGAATCACCTAGTTCAATATATTATCACGTAGAGTAGACTTTTTTTTTTGCTAATTTGGCAATATTAAAGGAGGGGAATCTACCTATATATACTATATAGATGGTACCCACTAACTATTTCTCTTTTCATGCAAAGTGTCCACATCATTCCCCACTAAGTGTCGCACTAACTTGAACAATCCTTTCATGCAATTTATTTATGATTCCTTATTAATTACAAAAAAATATCCATATCATCTCTACGATGTGCAATACTTGTAATCTTTAATCTAATAATGTAAAGTCATATAGATACGCTATTTTTTTCATCATCTATTCTTTTATAGTGTGATCAAATATTCTATTGGTGTTTCTTGTATTATCTCATCGATTGTTACCAGATCCAATAAACAAAAAATGTCCATATCATCTATGATGTGCAATATTTTTAATCTTTAATCTATTAACATAAAGTCATATACATACGCTACTTTTTTCATCATCTATTCTTCTATAATTAATATGATCAAATGTTCTATTAGTGTTTCTTCTATGGACAAATCTCCCAGGCAAGAGACCAGCTCTTCCATTTCAGTCAGAAAGGCGCAAACTGCCGTCAAGGTGACGATAGAAACAGCAATACTAAAGACTTCCACGCCCCCTCATTCCCTATTTATTGTATATTGCTACTTGCTATGCTTCCAGCTTACGATTTTTACCATATCTGATAAAAAATACTACCTCCGTCCCAAAATATAACAACTTTTTGACTTTTCAAAGTCAAATATTTTCATCTTTGACCGTAGATGGTAAAAAAAATATAAAGATTGACAACATAAAAGTGATATTAGTTTATACGTAATGAAACCAACTATTGTAACATGTAATTTTTTCTATTTAAAAATAATTATTTTTTGAGATATTATTGGTCAAAGAAAAAAATGTTTGACTTTGAAAAGTCAAAAGGTTGTTATATTTTGGGACGGAGGTAGTAGCATGTAAGTAAAATTTATATCATCTATTTCTCTCAACATTTATGTTGTATATCCACATCATATAGGAACCTATTATATCAGACGCCACATCACTATCCTCTAGAACCATCTATTTATATCTTCCACCAATTTTCTATGAATGTTGCCTTCCATTCACCTTAGTGTTTCTACTTTCAAATTTTCACCTTAAAGTTTTATTTAAGAAATCCCGCAGCAACGCGCGGGGTATCACCTAGTTTCTTAGATGGTGCTTACTATATATGTAGTATGACACGTCATGGGTAGTATTATTACATACTCCTGTTTTTATTTAGATACCATATTAGCTTTGTACTAAGTCAAACTTGAAATGTTAACGAAATTTATGGAAAGAAATAATAATATTTATAATATCAAATTTGATTCATTGAATTCACCATAAGTATATGTTGATAATGCATACGTTGAGTAGTATGGTTGTTACGATATTTTTCTATAGGCTAGTTAAAGTTTGCTAAATTTGACTTAGAATAAATCTAATACGATAGGTAAATGAAAATGAAGGGAGTACTAACTTTTTAACATAGATACATGTACGTCTCAGTATAGTATCGTAGCAGTACAATTTGCCGGGCCGGGTAGATCGAGATTCCTTTACTGCTGGTCAGACGCGCACAGGATCAATCATGTGCCCATATTGTCGTCGAAAAGAGAGAAAAAAAAGTAGTCATGCTCACAGGGGATTAGGGTTATGGTTTAATGAGTTGTTTAGGACCTACTAGCTAGCAACCGACTGGTAATTAAACGTTACACGCTGTCATGGACCTTTGAGCAAGATGGACTCGACCCATGGCGCACTCCAGAGTCCAGACAGAGGGCGAGCTTGCACGCCAGCGCCAGCGCATACATGCTCATGCCTCGCGTAGCTCTGCCGTGACCGTGCGCGGACCCGGTCAAGATCAACGACGGCGACGACCTCGGAAACCTACGGCCGCACGTGCCGCGCAGTTGCCCACCGCTGCGGCGAGCGCCCGATCTAGCGGGAGGATCGAGAGTCCACGGAGTTCATTTAGAGAAAAAAATTGTAACGATAAGTATTATAATGTGCTGGAGGAGAGAAAAGAGAAGCCGGACTGGCAGTACAAAAAAAATTGAATTTACTTGATTACTAGTTATTTAAGTTAACCAATGATCATTTAGCTCTTATTTTTCTAGTAATTAGGACTTCTCATCCTTTGATCGAGCTTGGTTGATTTAAATGTCATTCTTACTACACACATAAGTTCTTATTTCTATGCATAAGATATTTCATTCTAATTTATATGTTGTTCGATTTTTCTAGGAGTATAATTTTTGCTAGGTACTGGACATAGTGGACATGTTGGTACATAGCAAATCATATGTATTTATAAGTTAGAATGATCTACAATTTTCAACAGAGGGGATAAGCATTATACCAAAATGGAAAAATTCTAAATTTATTTTTTTGACCATCTATTGACATTGGTGAAATATGGTTATCGATATTATAGTAAAATATAAAGGTATTGTCATATTATGTATATTTCTACTGTAACTATTATTTGGCCTATTTGGAACCATATTATGGGGCAGCGCTTTCTCTGCATGAGCAACAAAGTATATCATTACTTGGCTTTTTATGGGTGTTGTCGGTGTCCTGACCCGGCAGTTCGGACACAACTAGTGATGATGCTGCGCGTTCCTCGTCCCAGATGGTTGATGCAAGAGGCAACACAGTCACGCACAGGTTTATCCTGGTTCCGGCCGTGGGGCCGTACGTCCAGCAAAGGGGTGTGCGAGAGCACTATACTGTCTTGCACCGCGGGTGCCTGTAGTAGGGGGTACAAGCGAGGCGAGAGAAGGAGGGAAGCTCCCAGGTCTCTACTAGAGGAAGAGTTGATTGAGGCGAGTGCCAATATCGGGGCTCAGAAGAGCGTATGTGCTCTGTGAGTAGTGCTGAGTGTTGTGTTTTACCGGATGGTTCCACCACCCTAAGATAAAGCCCGCCTCCTCCTTTTATAGACACAAGGAGGGGCGGTGCACATGCACAGGAGATCGTGGAAGTCGTCGTCTTCTCCCCGAATCACGGGGGTGCAGTGGTCGAGCACTGTAGAAAGTATACTGCGGGGTATGGCGTCTGGCGTGGCAGTCGTCCTGGGCGTCGTCCTTGGCCTTACGGAGATCACGCCGGCGTCCTTGTAGATCCAGCGGGCGGCGTGGTCGTTGCTGTAGGGGGTACCGTCCTCCAGGCGTGGCGTGGCGACGTTCCGAGGGTCCTGCTGGCCAGGGTCTTGTCCTGGTCAAGGTCGGAGTCGCTTCCGAGGGTCGTGCCTATGCCATTCGAGGGCTCCGCGGAGGGGAAAGTTTGAAGGAGGTACGGGGAGTTGGCAGTACAGTGGCTGGAGCAGTGCCGAGTACGTCTTGCGCTGCGTCGCAGGTTCCCACAGTGTCGCCACAGCGTCCGGAATGGCGGAGCAGTGACCGGAGTTGGCGGACGGGACTCCGGTCACAGCCACTACGCGGAGTGGCTGCCTGACGCCGTCCGACCCGGATGCTGTGGAGGAGTGGTTGGCATTTAATGCCTCCGTACGGCGGGCGGGCGAGCGGAAAGGTCGTTTGTCCTTCCTGCCGAGGGGTGGCCCCGAGCGAGGCGGAGACGCGGGGCGCGGTCGAGGGCCTCGGCGGGGAGCCCTCGAGCGAGGCGGAGATCGCCCTGCGGGTTCGAGGGGGCTTGGATGGGCCGCACTGTGTACGTGGGCCGCGTATTAGGCTTCTTTGAGTCCTTTCCTTTCTTCCGGATTGAAAGGAGGCTTTAGACCTTCGTGGGCCCGGTTGCCTACCATGTGTTTGTGTTTTTAGTGCGATTTTAGTTCCTTGGTTAGGGTGCCCCTAATCATGGTACCCGACAGGTGCCCATGTCATAACTTTATCTAAAATTTGTGAGGCAGATAAATAAGCTAAATATTAATAGTGATGAGCTAACCACTATATTAGTAGGCAAAAAGATAGACTATAAAGATTCTTACAACTAGCAGTCGATTGCATTATTAACATTGCTCTAAGTAGATGTTGACGATCCATGATAGGTGCATCGGATGAACCAAATCATTACTCCCGTGGTCTTGCTTGATCGTAGCTTCCTTCTTTTCCTTTTCCTCTTTCTTCCTTTGATCGGTGGAGCCCTACGGTTTGACTTTGAAAAGCCCACTAGTAATATCTCAGCCATTGTTGGTCCGACCTCCTTCACAACCTCGGAGGGGTTGAGATTTTAGAGGTGAAGGTGAGTAAAAACATCAGAACATTTCCAACAGACTGCTTATCTCTCTTCTTAATTTTTTATTACTAACAAATTATTTTAATAATGGAAGGTGCTCCATTAGATTACCAATTTCGTCTGCAATACCAAAGTATTTTTAGTGATTATCAAAACACACCTCTCCTACTCAAAAATAGGAAATACACCCATTTACTCTTTTAATTGATCGAGTAATATGTTACCACCTATTAAAATAAAAAAATATTCGTTGCAAAGAGAGAATATATAGGATATAAGATATGGGTATTCTGCTGAAGATGAGCTTCTAGGCACTTAGATCATTGGTTTTGGGAGCTCCAAAGATCAAATGCACTAAAAACTCAGAAGCTAGAAAGCCCATGGTAAGTTGCTTCTGGCTTCTAGCTTTCAGGAGTATTTTTTACCCAAAAGCTGAAACAAACATGGCTTTAGTTTGTTGCTAATAAAGTTACAAGGCCCGATAAACATTCACTAAAAAATCCTGATAAACATGTTACTATATATGAGATCCTAGGCAAAAAGACTTTGTAGCCCAAGGTGCTTGTTGGGCCAAGCTGGGCTGCCCAATGGATAGAAAAATTGGCACCCAAGCATCACCAAATGGGTTAGCTCTCACAATTGGGCTGATCCATATACTTTGAAGCACATATATTTTGGAGTACCAAACACAGCCCATGTTTTACACCATGATCAATTTTGGATTAGTACTGTAGAGGTAAATGGTACGTATATTTCCCGACTGTATTCGAAATTGGTCTGGTTTGAAAGAGTTTTTATCTGTTCAAATCCGATTTTGGATATTCAATATTTGTAATTGATCTGTATCCGGATATTAAAAGTTACGTTTTATGATGTCGATATCCATTACAATCTCATCCGACAAAAACTAACACTATCCATATTTGATCCGTATTCGAACAAAAATTTAAAAATAAATATAATATTAATAATATTCATTCGTATTCGATCCGTTTACATCCAGTTCGTACAATTTTGCAGCCCGTCCGTCTTTATTTCCCAATGCCAAATGAACCCGGCCCAAAGAATCAACATTAGGTCATCAGCTACATCTCAATCAATCAACAACCAAATTTATTGTATGTTTACACAGTTCAACACCTTCACTCTACCCCCAGCCACCCACACTTCGACTCGGACACAACACACTTCACCATTCTCCAAACAAACAGGACAAACACAAGCGCCGCCTCACGACGACGCTGCCGGCTCCGGCTCCGGCGCCGCCCCGTCGGTGACGATGACGCTCTCGACCTTGGGCACCTCGACGGGGAACCTGTGGATCTCGTCCACCCATGGGTTCCCCACCTTCTCCTCCGCCGGGTCGACGTCCCGCAGCGCCCGCCACACGGCGCTGTTGCACTTGAACCCGGACCCGAAGGCGATCTGCCACGCGCGGTGGCCGCGGCGCACCCGGCCCTGCGCCTCCGTGTACGCGAGCTCGTACCACAGAGAGCTGCTGGAGGTGTTTCCCCACCGGTACAGCGTCATCCGCGACGGCTCCATGTGCCAGGCGCTGAGCCCCAGGTTGCGCTCGATGGTGTCGAGCACGGCGCGGCCGCCGGCGTGGATGCAGAAGTGCTCGAACGCCATCTTGAAGTCCGGGAGGTAGGGGCGGAGCGCGCGGAGGCCGAACACGCGGCGGCCGACGAGGGACGCCAGGAAGAGGATCTGCTCCGACATGGGGAGCACGAGCGGGCCCAGCGTGGTGATGTTGGTCTTGAGCGCCTCGCCGGCGACGGCCATCAGGTCCTTGGAGAGCGCCACGCCGACGCGCCCGGCCGCGTCCTCCTCCTGGAACACGCAGCGGTAGGCGCGGTCGTCGGCGCCCTGGTGCGTCCGCACCGTGTGCACCAGCTGGTACTTGGCGCGCCGCCGCGCCGCGCCGCCGCGGTTCGTCAGCAGCACCGCCGCGCCGCCCATCCGGAAGAGGCAATTGGACATGAGCATCGACCGGTTGTTGCCCCAGTACCAGTTGAGCGTGATGTTCTCCATGCTCACCACCAGCGCGTACGTGTTCCGGTGCACCTGCACGCAGCCATCAGCCATGGTGGGTCGGTCAGATTGATGATGATGATCATCATCATGATCAGATAAGCTATCACGGCTAGTCGACGTAGTCGTCGTCGTCGTCAACGTTCGCGTCGCCGGCGGCGTCCCCAACCACCACAATTTATGGCGGCCACGGGTGGGCGAGACAGGGGCATTCACTCCGCGAGCTTTCCGTCAGCTAGCTGTCCTCGTCATCAATGGCTGACGCCTGACGGCTAGGGTTGCTAGCTAGCCGCAGGGACCCTGCTGGACGCCCGTGCGGAGACCACCACCCCTGTGGTTGCAGTTGCAGGCGCTACGTGCAGCAGGGCAGCAGCTGGCTGGCGACCCAGAACTGCATTGATGTGGACGACCCACCTACCGGCCGGTCGCCATTAACGTTACGGGAGAGAGAAAGGGAGAGGTGCAAGGAAGAATCCAACTAGAGTGTTAAATTATTTTATATGTTTGGTTAAAATTATTGAAATTTATAACACAAAATAGATATACTATGAAAGCATATTTAATGAAGAATCTGATGATACTTATTTAGTATCCTATCCTAAAAATTAGTAATTATTTATTATATAAATTTAGTTAAACTCGAAATATTTTAACTCTCTAAAAAAGTTGGAATGGTTTGCAATCTGGAACGGAGGGAGTACTAAACTCCCAAAACTTGCACGAAAAATGCATGATAGCGATAACGAGTAGCAATCGATAGTCACACGAAAAAACTACATACCCTTCTAGGTTTGTGCACGTTGAGGCAGTCATCAGTGCAACATGAATAAAAAAAGAATGATTAATTGGTGCCAATTACGTATTTAATTCCAGGGCTCGTCGGTCAAAGTTCGTCACAGTTCCATGCATGACCACTGCACGCGCGAGACGCCTGACATGGATCGTGCACCGTGCAAACGCATGCAGAGTCAACGCACCTCGATGGCGCCCCTCGGCCTCAGCGAGCAGCGCGTAACAACCCGGCGTCCGGCGAGGCAACGAGCACAACGCACAGGCCCGCGGCGCGGCGCCACCCTCGCGCGCGACCAGCGAAAGATCCTCATCGGCGTAGGCGCCCACATGTCCGGAGACAGGGACGCGGACGCAGGGGAGGCGGGGAGATCTGGCCCGCCGCCGCCCTAGGCTCAACCGCGTCCGCGTGCGGGCGAGCTCCGACGGTCGTGAGGGGGAGCGTCGTCAGCTGCGGGGGTGAGCTCCGCCGGCTGCGAGGGTGAGCTCCGCCGGCTGTGGGGGGTGCGCCGCCGGCTGCGAGGGTGAGCTCCGCCGGGCGTCGGCCGCGGCCTCCAGCTCGCCGAGAGATGGCGCTCGAAGGCGGGGTGGGCGCGCGACGACGAGGGCGGGCGGGTGGCCACGGCGCTCGACGGCGGGACGGCAGGGCGGCGACGGCACGCGACGGTGGGGCGGCCCGCGACGGCGGGGGCGGCGCGGGGACTCAGCAAAGTGGTGGGGCCCACAGGCCTCGGAAGGATACCGACCCGGTTCGCTTCGGCATTTTTGCCTCCCGGGAAGGATGATATGGCGACGAGGATGGATAACCGGGTTGGTTAGCTAAGCTGTTGGATGTCCATTCTTCTGGTTTTTCTATTTCTTTTAGCTAATTCATCAAGATAAAGAATCTGTTGGAGCTGCTCTAAACTTTGCCATTCTTCATGAGTTACTCCCTCTGCTTCTTCAAATTGTAAGTTATTCCGATCGAACTAGTGTCAAACTATTTTATATGGTTGATCAAAATTATGGAAATTTATAGCACCAAATAGATATACATACACTATAAAAGCGTATTTATTGATACTTATTTAGTATCCTAGTAAATATTGGTATCCTAAAAGTTAGTACTTTATTATTATATAAATTTGATCAAACTCGAAATATTTTAACTCTCTACGAAGTTGGAATGATTTGCAATTTGGAACTGTGGGAGTACTGAACTTCCAAAACTTGCACGAAAAATGCATGATAGCGATAACGAGTAGTAATCGATAGTCACACGAAAAAAACTACATATATCCTTCTAGGTTTGTGGCACGTTGAGGCAGTCATCAGTGCAACATGAATAAAAAAACAAGAATGATTAGTTGGTACTAACTACGTAATTAATTCCAGGGCTCGTCACAGTTCCATGCGTGACCACTGCACGAGCGAGACGCCTGACATAGATCGTGCACCCGTGCAAACGCATGCAGAGTCAACGCTAGTCAAAAGCACCCCGGCCCCATCCCCACCGTCCGTTCCCGGATCACCAGTGGAGATCGATCGAGTTCCAAACCCACCTCTGGCTCGGCGGTCGCTGAACAAACCCACCAAAACCCACTCACCTCTCGTCTCTCGAAGCCTCTCGATCGCAGAAGAGGCCCAAAAAGAAAAAAAAATCCTAACCAATCGAAGCAAGGGGTGATGGATGAGGCTGGCCGGCGGTTACCTGGAGCAGCTGCTTGGCGAGGTCGATGGAGATGAGGCCGGCGCTGCATCCCATGCCGCCGAGGTTGTAGCTGGCGACGTTCCCGCGGAGCTTGTAGTGGTTGACGATCATGGCGGAGAGCGACGGCGTCGGGTTGAAGAGGCTGCAGTTGACGACGACGACCCCGATGTCGCGCGGCCGGACGCCGGTCTTGGCGAGCACCTGGTCGATGGCGCCGAACATGACGGCCTCCGCCTCGGCGCGGGCCTCCGCCATGCAGGGGTTGGGCGGCGCGGCGAGCACGGCGCGGGGGAAGAAGGTCTCCTGCCCCAGCCCCGACCGCTCCAGGATCTTGCGCTGGAACGCCAGGTTCTCGTCGGTGAACACCCCCGCCGCCGCCGACTGCCGCATGAACCTCTCGCGGGTGACCACGTGCTCGGGCCCCGGCTTGTAGCACGCGAAGTCGAGCAGGTAGACGGCGCGCGGGCGGCGCGCGAGGTAGACTGTGGCGAGGACGGCGGCGAGGGCGAGGAGCGCGGCGGCGAGGGGCGGGTTCGCGGCGAGCGCGGAGCGGGCGGCGGCGGCGAGGGCGGGGAGCGGGTGGCGGGAGAGGCGGTGGGCCAGGGCGGCGGCGAAGGGCGCCAGGAGGAGGTAGAGGGAGTTGGAGACCGCGAGGTGGTAGCACAGCTTGAGGGTGCTGGGTCGGTGGCGCGCGTTGCGGATCACCGCCGCTGGCGGAGTGCTCCCGGCGGCAGTGGCGCCGGCGAGGGAAGCCGCGGCGGCGGGCTCCGCTTGCTGCTGGGCGGCGCCGCTCATGGTGCCCGGCCTAGCGTGGCGAGGCGGCCAGATAGGCAAGGGCAAGGCTTCCTAGCTGAGCTGCCGGGTGGAGTCGAGGAGGGAAGGAAGGGGAGGGACGGTGTGGGCTTGGAAGGTGGGGCGGGGAGGTTGGACGCGTATATATAGTGGTCGCCGGGGAGGATGGGGAAGAAGGGAAGACGGTGAGCCGCCGGGCCGGGCGTGGCGAAGGGTTTGGGTGGGTGCAACCACCGGAGCGACCATTAAAGTAGCGTTTGGTTAGAGGGATAGAATGGATCTATTTTTTTTTTGTCAAACGGCTCTTATGCCGTTAACGCCCGTTTTGTAGAGCCTACCTGTCATGCATACTATCCTTCTTCTTCCCCTCTCCTCCGGACTGCAGCTGTCTGCCGCCACCGCCGCATGCTCGGCGAGTGCTCCCCGCAGCAAGGGGCTGCTCCCTTGCAGACCACTCCAATCCAAATCGAGGAGATGCTGCCCAAATTGAACTTGAACTACCGCTAGCCAAATCAATACGCTAGCCACCCAAATCGGCTAGACAAATCGATCTGCTGGCTGCTGCCACCTAAATCGGTCCGCCTCATTCGATTCGCAGCGCTCTTGCCCAAATCGACCAGCCGGTGGCCAAATTGATTTGTTACCGCCTGATTATTCGTGCGCGCCGCCTAATTCTTTGCACCGCTACCCGAATCGAAGCAGCGCTGCTCGATCCACCGTCGCAGGCAGCTTTCGCAAGTGCCGCCAGTGGGAGCCGGAGCTGGGACGGAGTTGAACTGGAGCGAACTCGTTCGATGATTTTGATGGAGCGAGCTTATCCCACATAGCGGGGTTGGCTCCGTTCAGCTGTCCGCAAACCAAACGAAGCATCGAGCTGCTCCATCCATTCGGCTCTCCAACCAAACACACCCTAAGACGGTGGTGGCGGCGGAGGGGGGTTCAGTTCGACCGCCCCGAGCAAGTAGTAAATGCGCGTGGCAGTGGGGGCAGGCGGCGAGTTGGCCGCCGGCCTGCCGACGATCGACGCGCGGCGCCCGCCGTGCGCCCGCGGGGTCTTGGCACGGGCCTGGCCGCGAAGCTGCCGCGCGCTGGCGCGGCGGTGCTGCGGCCTACGGCGCCGACGTGCGCTGGGCTGTCGTGGTCTTGCCGGCTTACCGCTGCCATGCTCTAGTGCCGGGCTGGGCGTGGCAGTTTAGATCAAAAAAAAAAAACTTACTACAATACCCATCACATCGAATCTTCGGACACACGCATGAAACATTAAATACAGTTAGAAAAAATAACTAATTGCATAGTTTAACTGATTAAGATGAGAAGAATTTTTTAAGTCCAATTAATCCATGATTAGATATTAATTATCAAATAACAACAAAATGTGCTACAGTGTCCAAACCCAAACTTTTTCACCAACTAAACAACCCTGAATCGTTTGGTTGCACTCCGGTGTGCACGTCGGTTTTCCTGTCCAGCTTCACGGGTTGGCAGGCGGATGCATGGGCGCCTTTCGTTACATACCCAAAGGAAGGACGACGTTCCTTTCCGTGAGTTGCGACACGAACAGTGTGGCTGTTGAACCGTTCTTGGGCTTGCCGTGCTGCACTGCCAGAGGGTGCAAAACAGAGGTGCCAAACAGAGCTTGTTGACAACTCGGCGAGCACACGTACTACCTTCTAAAGGTAGTACTTAGTAGTAATATTTCGTTTTTTTCCTGCCACGGCGTTTGGAGTAGGTGTTGGAGGACGGTTCACGGTTTTGCCGTGTTAAAGAGGATTTTAGTTTGAATTTGGTGTGTTAAGGCTATCCACAGCGGATGGAGCAAATGGAGGAGCATTTGTACTGTAGATGCACTGTTTGACACTGTAGACACACTGTAGACAGTAAATATGTGAGGGGGTGTGGGAATCGAGGAGGGAGAGGAGCAAATTTGCTCTTGCCGTTGTGGACAGTCTAAAGCAACCCGAGAGATCATCAATCGTACGAAACTGTTATGACATGGCTTAAGATAGATCAGCAACACTAATAGACAATTCTATCATATTTCTTTGCCTATAACAGCTGATCGACTCATATAATGATACAGACAAGTTATAGGACCTACAGCTACACAATGCGAGAAACCGTATGATTGTAGAAGAACACGAGAGGCCGTACATTACATTTGCTTGTGCTTCTAAACCCGCCGTTGCGTGTGAGCAAAGGAAGATGGTGACCCGTTTCAGTGTTTTTTTCTTCTTCTTCTGTGTGTGTGTGTGTTCAATCAGTACTATGTCACAGCTCCTAACCAAGCGGACCCACTATCCAGGACATCAACTCACGCAAGGCCCAAGTCGAAGCGCACTCGGAGGCCCAACCTCAAGCTTTTCGGCCCAGACTGGAAGCGTTGATCGACCGGCGTCATGATCCTGCACGTCTCTCTCGCGATAAAGGAACTTCTTCCTCACCAAGCAAAGGACAGAACTGTGTAATAGGATAGCCATTGGCCGGCTTGCCGGATGAACTGAGCGACGATCTCGTCGTTGTATCGTACTGTTACCGTGAATTTACCCGTACTACTCGACGCCACATCGGTGTCGTCACATACTAGTACTGCTAGCTCTTCGGAAGGGTTGCTTCCCTTGAACTTGATCAGCCTGCTCACTTCACTCTGGCCATGGATGTAACAGCGGAAGGCCGAAACTGTAATGGCGCCGACCCCGACCGGGGGTCGCCAATCGCTTGCGCGCTTAACCGGAGACGACGTCACCGCGGCAGCCGCCATCATGCCACGACGAGCAACCTCCCGTGTATGCATGCGTGCCCCACGCTCCCTCTCCTGACGGTGTACCGCACGTCTTTCCAGACATTGCGCCACGTACGTACACGTCCGGGGCCGGCGCGGCGCCGGCGCCGCGGTCGTGCTGATGAAAGCCGTGGAGGCGACCCAAGGCCGCCGCCGGTCGTCGGCGACGTTGGGTACGTAGCGCTCCTGCCTGCCTGCCGCCTGGTAGGAGGCTGATACGTGCGCGCGGGGCCGGTCATCCATCCCCTCCTACTACCGTACCTGCCGCGAACAAAACAGCCGGCGGCGTGCTTGCGGCGGACAACCGCGCCCGCAAGAAAACGGCCGGCCGGAGACGTCGAGACGAAACGGAGGGCTCCCACCATGTTCGTCACGTCTCTCGTCCCTATGTAGAGCAGCAGCCAGCAGCGTTCAAAGGAAAAAAAAAAAAGAAAAGACCGGTGACGTATGGCCCGGCCGAGCTGGTGACTTGCACACAGTTGCCTCCTGCGGCCCCGTGTGCTGCTAGCTTCACTTGCTAGGAACAGCTACAGGAGCACTCTGGCGGCCGCGGCTGCAGTAGGAGCAGTAGGTGACGCGCGCGCGCAGTAGTGTCGCAACCTGAGCACGCACGGCACCGGGGTTGAAGCCTCGGCGGCCTGCCCTCGATGCGTGCGTTCCCCGGATCGGACCGACGGTCAGCGCAGCCGGGGACGCCGGGGCTGCTGCGCACGAGTGGTGAAGGGATGATGAAGGACCTAGACGACAAATAGGGGGGTGAATGGGAGTCTCAAACCCAATTTCGAAAAACCGGAGAGAAAAAGTCTCGATTACACCCGACACGCCTCGAACAATGAGTATTAGTACCGCATAGCTCAGAACGGCTATCGGCACTAGGAATACTCACTCTCCGAAATCCAAAACTCACTCGCAGAAGCAGAGTAGTGAAAAAACTAGAATAAAGACTCCGTTGAGCAAATTCGCGAAAACCGATCAAGGTTGAACCATCGAGAAGAAACCACTCCAAGGACTCAGCAGAGGGGTTAGTGCACAGTAAAATCAATAAGCTAGAAAGGCTTGAAAAGAACTAACTAGCAAAAACACTAATTAACTAATTTTTGTTTTGCTTTTTCCGGATTTAATTAAGCGAGAAATTAATTGACTCTAGAGCAAGAAAATAAATCTAGAGATAGAACAAAGATACAATGACAAGAAGACAGCCCTAGAACATGATTAGCTACTCAATTAGGATCTAAAACAATTCTAGCAAAACCAACCGGAAAAGACAAATCTAGTGAAGCTTTCCATCGAACACCTTGCGGCCGCAGTGTTGTTGTTGAAGAACGAACTCGATCAAAGCCGGAATTTCCTACACACACTCGATTTCAAGCGCCTGCAAAACAATCAAGAACCAAGCGATGACTCGAAGGCCAATTCACAGCAATTACACAACAGTGAGCACTAGAATTAATTTGCTAGCAACTTCCCTGCCCCTGCTGACCACCGCTCGCTTCTCTGCCTCTTGCTGCGCGCCTGCTGGCCGAGCCGGCCCTGCGCAGGACCAATTGCCGGCCGCCGCCCTCAGCCGGCAGCAGGCGCAGCTGCTGCTGCAGGCCGCTGCTGCTGCAAGCCTGCTGCAGGCCGCTGCTGCTTGGGCTGCGGCGCACGGGCCTGCTGCAAGGCGCCGCTTTGCCGGCCGAAAGTGCAGCAGCTGCTGCAGGCCGCAGCTTGCCTGGGTTGGGGGCTGGGCGTCCCTGCACCAAGGTGCTGAGCACCCCTTGCCGCTGCCGCCCTGACTCGAGCAAGCCTGGGGCCTCCTGCCCGCTTCCCTGCGTGCGCACCCCAAAGGGCCAAACACCACCAGCGCTGGGCCTCTCTGCTCCCTGTTGAACTACACAGCACCAAGAAACAGGAGCTCCAAAAATCACCAGCAAAAGAGATGAACAAGACACGAAAACGAGTCAAATCAAAACCACGGAGGGCACAAGGAGGAAGGGCCTCCTTTCCCGATCCAATTTCAGAAAATCTCCAACATAATTCTCTAATCCTAAGATCCTAACCCTGGTGGAGAAGAAGGGGAAGAGGAAAACAAAAGCACGGGAGAGGAAAAGAGAGCTGAACCAGCACCCCCACGTAGGGATGGCAACGGGTAAAAACCCGTCGGGTAGTTCTATTCCATATCTATACCTGCGAAAATTATTTGTATCCGCGAAAATACCCATACCTGCTCACGGGTATGAAATTCTACCCATACTCGTACCCGCGCGGGTAAAAAAACCCATCGGGTAACCCGCACCCGATATAACACTCTCTTTAAAGCACTAATTATTGAGTATATGGCATAATAAAAACCACAAATTACCTCAAATATAATTAAGTAAAAGAAAGACAATAAAAATAATATACTAATAACAAATCCTAGTATTATTTCGTGTAAATATATATTTATATAGGTTTAATTGAATATGACCTAGTATAGATAATGCGGGTGCGATGCGGGTAAAAATTACCCACGGGTCTATGGGTATACCCGTACTCGTACCCGTCTACCCGTCGGGTATAAAATTTTACCCATTAACGTACCCACGGGTAGAGAAATCATCCCATACCCGCGATTGTATCGAGTAAAACCCATTGGGTACTCGGGTATCGGGTACCCATTGCCATCTCTCCCCACCCCTTCTTCTTATTCTCCAAGTCTCCATCCTAATGACTAAAATACCCCTACAACAATAATTAGGTCTATTACACGCATGAGGGCATTTTCGTCCAACTTTTTCTCTGAGCATCGAACAGACCCGGCGACTTCACGACTTTCCTTCGCCTCGATGCAAGCTTCGTGATCCCGCCACCTGTCCTCCGACCTCCTCGGGCACTCCGCCCCGATTCCTGCCGGAATCCTTCCCAGGTTTTGAGGGCCAAACCCGAAAACCGTCCACCGATCTTCCGATCCTCGACGCGTGTCACCACCGTCCTCGACCGCCCGGATGCCAAGTCTTCCCGAGCCTCGTTCGACTTGCACGATCGCCGTCTTGACTTGGTCAACACGGTCACCCCATGTATTCTTGCGCTTGTCAATGCCCCCAGACATCAGTCACCACAGCTAGTCGCCCGGCCACCTGGTCCCTCAGTCCAAGCCCAGCATCCATCCTTCACCGCTCCCGGTCCGTCAGCACGAACCCGCATGACCTTCACCTTCGCCGCTGACCACCGCCTCCGACTTCCACGCCTGCACACCTCAAGCCAAGAAACACATTGCACGACACAACTCACGCAGTCCGTTGACAATCACTCATCATCAAGTTCGAACCACAAGGGCACATATCAACCTTGTGTTCGCAATCTCCCCCTTGACGAGTACATTGTCAACACCAAGACACGAACACCGAATTAGAAGAAACAAAGAAGAATAACCACACCGGCTAGCCCTCAAGAAGAAGCAGAAACGGGCTCAACACCGCTAGCCAAAAGATCCAAAATAAGTGCAAACCGGCTAGCCCTCAAGAACAGGTAGAAAACGGGCTCAACACCGCTAGCCAAAATAAGTGCAAAATGCGAAAAAATGCATACCAATGAATGCACACTTCCACTCTCCTTGTGTCACTCTCCCCCTTGTTGATACATGCACAAATCAAGGTAAAAGCCAAAGAACTGCAACTCCCCCTCAGAAAATGCATGGATGCACAGGATTGCAACTAGGGGCAGGAGGTTCAGGAGTATAGCAATCAAAATGAAAAGATGCTCTGAGTGATGCAGTGCTAGGTGAGCAACAAAAATGCAGGTACTAGCAAATGCTCAAGACGATCATATGCACAAAAATGTGAGCGAAGTAGCAAGGTCAGATTTAAGCATTTCTCAAAACAGGGGTTCACCACCAAATTAGCACATAGCAAATGTAAGCATGAGTACAAACTAGTGCTAACAAGAGTAAGCAAGGTGAACTACCCCAAACAAGAATCACTCAACATGTCAAAGATGAACCTAAAACTTGTGTTTGAGCAAGATTATGTAACCAAAATTTCAGTTTTGCACAAGATTTTGTCATAACATGTGAGTGCGAGAGGTTGTAAGCACAGCCAAGTCTAATTTTTCAACCGTGCGCAGCCTATACATCAAAGTAATCAGAAGCTGAAGGCAACGGTTTCGATCATCCACTACATTGCTCAAGTTCAACTCAAAGTGCAAAGAGAAACAGTCTTGATACAATGATGTGGTGGCAAGTGCAAAGCCATCTCGATCTTTTCTTTTCACTTATCTAGAATCAAATTTTAGCAGGATATTATTTTTATCAAGACAGTAAGCAACTCAAAGCATGAGATAGAACAACCTAGCATACTAGTGAAAGCACATAGACGATACACACATCCTACACATGCTAGTTGCCAATCTCAGCGGTGAACAGATTTTCATAGTTAGGAAGTATTTAGAATGTTCACAATTTAGAAAATAGGTGTAGCTCAACAAGTTTGTACGATATGAACATAATAAGCCAAGAGCTAGCACAAGCATCAATCTGATCACATAGAACATACTACAAAAAGCATAACTTCATTTGAACCACTATACACATGAAGCTCAAAAGTGTCTGGTGTACATGATGAGATGCAATGCAATATGATACAAAAATAGAAAAAGAAGCAAACTGAATCCAAGCAAGAGACTAAAACTACTGTACACTACAAGAAAACCTTTACAAGTTAGAAAGGAAAGTAAACACCCAATTCCCCTCGCAAGCGGGAGAAGGTAGCTTGATTAAGATGTTTGGTAAGGATATCTGCAAGCTGGTTTTGGGTGTCGACATGACGCAGGTCAATGTCACTTTTCTCAACATGATCACGCAAGAAGTGAAAGCGCACATCAATATGTTTGGTCTTTGAGTGAAGGACAGGGTTCTTGGCTACACTAATGGCGCTGGTGCTGTCACACAGTAATGGCACTCTGCTGTAGTCTAAGCCATAATCTCTCAAAGTGGCTAGCATCCAAAGCAATTGAGAGCAGCAAGCGGCAACGACAACATATTCTACTTCTGTTGTGGATTGGGCTACGCTGGATTGCTTGCGAGAGGACCAAGAAACTAAAGAAGAACCAAGAAACTGGCAAGTCCCCGATGTGGATTTTCGATCCAAACGACACCCACCAAAATCCGTATCAGAGTAACCGCAAAGAGACAGCGAAGAAGAAGCAGAGAACCAAAGTCCAAATTCAGGAGTATATTTGAGATACCTCATGATCATCTTCACTGCTTGACGATGAGAGGTGCGCGGAGAAGCTTGAAAGCGGGCGCAGAGACAAACAACAAATTGAATGTCCGGTCTTGTCGCCGTTAGATACAGCAAAGACCCGATCATGCTGCGGTACTCCTTCTGATCCACGGCTTCTCCTTCTTCATCAGCATCAAGAGCTGTCGTGGTCGACATGGGCGTCGAGAGAGGCTTGGCCTCGCCCATGTTGAACTTCTTCAGTATGTCCTTTGTGTACTTGCCTTGGTGCACAAATGTTCCTTGCTGGGTTTGCTTGATTTGCAACCCCAGAAAGAAACTCATCTCTCCCATCATGCTCATTTCGATGATTTGCAACCCCAGAAAGAAAGTCATCTCTCCCATCATGCTCATTTCGAACTCCCTGCTCATAAGATCTGCAAACTTGGATACAAGTGCATGAGACGAGCCACCAAAGATAATGTCATCCACGTAAGTCTGAACCAAAAGAGTGCCACTGCCTTGCTTGAGGAGAAACAAAGTTTTATCAATAGATCCCATTTTGAAATCCTTTTCAAGCAAAAAGTTTTTCAAATGCGCATACCAGGCTCTAGGTGTTTGTTTCAAACCATACAAGGCTTTTTGAAGCTTATAAAAAGGATGGATCTGCACAGACCGGTCTGGAGACCGGTCTAACCGGTCATCCTGAGAGCTCTGGAAACAATTCCAGAAACGCCAAAAAGAAAAGGCCGAGTTTCAAGCAACTCTTGGCCAAGTATGAGGAGAAAGGAGCTACTCAGAAACAGGAGAAGCGACCAAACCAAGCTAAAGATACAAATCCATCATTGGAGCATCGTGAGCAATCGGCTTCTTATTTGCAACAAGGTAATAATACTTTTGTGCCATATTCATTTGGTGGGCCGGTTGCTCCATGGTTCTGGTCATATCCTTGCTATTACACACCTTTGGATTATAGTAGAATGTATATGCATCCATACTTTATTCAATATTCTTCTACATATCCAAGTTATGATGCATCTCAAAGACCGATTGTTGCTAGCAATAATCTGGTCAAAAGCAAGCCTAATTGTAGCCAAGGTAGAGAGCAGAACGTGAAGCAAGATAACCAGTATTTACAGCTGAGGTGGTGTCCCTCAGGCTTGTCTCACACCCAAAAAAGAAGGCTGCAACGGATGCGCAAGAAAGAGTCCATGAAACAGCAAGCGGAGGTTGTACCAGCAAAGTCGACGACTATGAAGCAAGTATGGAGGCCTAATCAAGTTGTTTCATCATCAGCATGAAGAAGAAGCGAGATACGGCCGATAGAATTTATCGCCCTTAGAACAAAATATGGCCGATGCATGTTTATCATCGCCCTTAGACAATTTTGGTCCAGAGGCTTGTTTTTTTTGACATGCTAGTATTACCAAAAAACAGGGGGTTATATGTTGACGACCAAAATTGGCACATGTCGAACAGACCGGTCTGACCGGTGCCTGCGAGCGGTCTGACAGGTCTGGACCGTGTAGCCGGTCTGGCAACACCGACCGGTCTGACCGGTCAGACCGATCTACCTAGAATCTGAGTACAATTAGGACTCTTGTAGATTTAGATCTGTAAAAGGATTCCTTGCGAGATAAGTCCACCCCACCCTATAAATATAAAGGGTCACGGCCGATTGAGTGTATCCAATCGATCAATCAATATAGTTTTTATCTTTTTATTTTCTCTTGCCCTAGCCTTTTCAATCTACTACTTATTGTTCCTCCTTCGTCTCTACGTCGATTGAGGGCGTTCTAGGTGGCCTGCCGACCCTAGAACAACCCTGCGTGCGCCTGCCCCGACGGGTCTTCCCGGGCTAATGTTCGTAGGTTTGTTACTGTTTTCGCCGGCGGTGACCGGTCTGACCGTTCGCTACAACCGGTCTGACCGGTCTACGCAGGAGGCGCTGCAGCGAGCTCCTCTTCGCGCCGCACGTTTGAGTGCGTTCTTGTGTTGATCCCAAAAGACATCAACAATGATTGGATAACATCACAAGAATAGCAAGATGAAACTATTGCGTGTGTTTAAGATGCATGCTATTAAGGATGGAATCGGATCGGATACGCATGAAATCGGATTCGGATAGCACTTTTTACCACATGTTAACACGGATACGGATACGGATACGATTCGGATGTTGTCGGATACGATGCAAAATGGATGTCTCGAATTTGGATACGGATTCGGATATTTACTTGATTTGGATCATAGTTATATTCGTTTGTTTTATTCATTATAAACATATTTGGAATGTATCACTAAGTCATTCTATAATAAGGATTAAAGTATGTAACCGCTGTAGTTAAGAAAAAAAACATCTCATCAAAACATATTTATCCATAAATATTTAAATAGTTAATAATATAAAGATATAAAATGCAAATGAATAAATATTTTAATGGAAATATCATTAGTTATAAAGAATAAATGGAATAAAGTATATTTATAATTTTATCAATAAGTGAATAAACCAAAGTAAATTAAAATCAATATGATTATCCATATCAAAATATAGTTAATTAAATTGAAATTAATTAAACTTAATCTTTATATATCATTAGTAATATTAAACCTAGTAGCACATGTCATTTATTCATGATCACTCTTAAATAGTTCCACAAAATACATTATTATTAATACTAAAACTAAAAGATCACTAATCATTAGTTATATATATAATTTTTAATAGTTTTCTATGTGCTCATTCTTATTCGAATACGGATGTTGCGGATATTGTCGAATACGGATGTGGAATCGGATAGAGAAAAATGAGGAAAAAAGAATTCGGATATATCTATTTTAGTACCACATTATAATCGGATACGGATACGGATATCCATATTAGATGCGGATACGGATACGGATGCAAAAAATTCTGTTAACCATTTCCACATTCCCACCCTTATATGCTATTCAGTTTATTCACGCCACATGAATAGGAAGGCAACGCACAAATAAACTAATAGAGAGTTTATTGGAACTGAACCGTAACCCCAGTTCCAGTCCCAGATATGCCACCTGCTACGACTAGCAAGCAAACAAGATTCAGCCTCACACTAGCCTCCGCGACAAACGAATCAAGAAATCTAATCAGAACCAATCGCACCTGGACACCTAGATTTCAGAATTTCAACCAGCAGGGGGCATGGATGCAGTGCTGCCATTGGCACTTGAGACTTGAGAGCGGAGGCATCACCGCTTCGTGTGGAGGCAGCCATGGCGTCGGAGATGAGCCGGACTTGAGGTGGACGAGCTCGGCGCTGATACAGCCGGTGGGGACAATCACTACTATTTGAAATCAAGAATTGACACCCGAACCAATATTCGTAAGATCGCGAGAGCAAAGGGAAAGGCAAATGAGGACGTCCGGCATTATTACTGGCGATAAGGCTGCCGGAGGTGATGGATGCCGAAGGGGATCGGAGAGCGTCGTCGTCGTGTGGCCGCCGCTTCCGAGTCCGCCGCCGCCGCCTGTTCCGCTACCGCGCGATGCCTGCGCTCGCCTCCGTGTTGCGGACCACATGGCCGCCGGATGGGGACGGGAGGCCGGGCCAGCCTGCCGCGCGCGCTGCATGGCTGCCGAGATCTCTCTCTCTCTATTCAAGTATTCATTCCTTGGGCAGATCGCAGATGGGCCTCGCTCGCTCGCTCCTCCCCAACGGATCGCATTGATTAGGTCGGCAGCCTAGAGGTCGGAGCAGCAGCAGCGCGTGCTTTCCCGGCAGTTGCCTGTTGCTGCAGCGGCTAGCCGGCGGCCATGTGGTCACGCACTAGGTGGTTGACCCGGTCATGCACGTGCCGGATTACTTCACGAGGCAGCATATGCATCTGCAGAGAGACCACCGCTGCCACTACGAGCAAGTATTATGATCAGCGCAGAGTTGGCGAGATGTTATGTCCCATGGAGAGAGTGACTCGCTAGACGCCGGCAAAAAGCGGGCGAAGAGCAGTGTGCGTCTGTGCCACGATTCCATTGGCTGTAAGGATGGATTCGGATCGGATACGAATGAAATCGGATTCGAATATCATCTTTTACCATATTTTAATCCGAATACGAATGTGAATGCGGATCTTATTGGATATGAATACAAAACGGATAGCACTACGGGAAACTCTGCATTTGCCGTGTGCCAACGAGTTTGCCGTGTGCAATTTCTCGGGCACACGGCAAAAAGCAACTTTACCGAGTGTCTACAAATAAACACACGGCGTGTGCCTTACTTTGGCACACGGCAAAGACATATGTTTGCCGTGTGCTTTTTTTAGCACACGGCAAAGTATTAAATTTGCCGTGTGCTTTTTTTTGCACACGGTAAAATAATAAAAAAAATTTCCTCCCACCTCGAAATTTTTTCTACTCTTCACATACGACATATGATACTTTATGTTAAAATTTGGTATATTTTTATTATTACTTGCTATATTTAACTAATTAATTTCATTTCTAGCAATTTTTTCAATTAAGTCAAATTTGAACTACAAGTGATTCAAATAATAGAATAAAATTAGTAGAAAAATAATATTCATGTTATATAACCTATTTTGAGGCCATATCCATGAAAAGAAATGAAATTTCGAACATCCTATTCAGAAAACATGACCACGAACGTGTGTGTGAATGATTTTAAAATTCTAGAAAAGTCAAATAAAGGCTAAAAATTATGAAATTTACCAATATATCATGATATCATATGTGGAAGCTATGGTAAAAACTTGAGAAAGTTTCGCACATTTTGTCACGTACAATGTTTACAAATCGAAGCATCTCAAAGGAAGACTAGTAGCGTTAAGAATGATTTAATCAAATTTTGAGACAACGTGGCAGTTAAATTGTGGTTTGACTACAAAACCTTTTGTATAGACAATAGAGAACATAGGTTATTTCATGTGAAATTTTGGTAATTTTTTGAAACCATTTGATAATTTTAATGTGTCAAATGCAATTATAGAATAATTTAATTTGAGATATAACTGCATAAATAATATAATAATAGAAGTAGCAAATTAAATACATATTGTTGAGTGAATTTGATCTAGTATTTTCAAAGTGCATCATAATATATTTAGAAGAACAAAAAAGGAAGAAGAAGAGAACAAGAAAAATGAAAAAAAATAATTTGCCGAGTGCTACTTGTCTGACACACGGCAAAGAAGCTATTTGCGGAGTGCTTTTTTCGTGGCACTCGGCAAAGAATATTTGCCACGTCATCGATCCAAACTCCTCAAACGGTGTTCTCCTATTGGTCCAATTAATACCTCAGATCATCTCTCTACCTCCCCCATCGGACAAAGCCTCTCACCCCCCTTCCCTCTCTCTCTCTCACGTCGGCGCAGCAGCCTCCGCCGCCCAGGGGGTCAGCCGCCGTCCCCGCCCTTCGGTGCGGACGCCGGGGTCGGGCTCGGGGGCCCCGCCGCGTCGCCGGGAGCGGATGGCCAGCTCCACGCGCGCCATCTCCCCCGCCGTCCTCCCTGCGCTCCGCCGCCGCCAGGAGCGGATGGCCGGCGCTGGCGGTGGCGCGTCTTCGAGCGCCGGCCGGCAGGGTCCTCGAGCGGCGACCGGCCCTGGAGGGGAGCGGACGGCCAGCCCCGGCGGAGGCTCGGCCTCGAGCATCGGCCCCGACGGCGGCGCATCCTCGAGCACCGGCCGGCGGGGGCCACGACCGGCAGTCGGCAAGGCTCTCCTGGCGTCGCCCCTCCCTCCCTCCTGCCCTCCTTAAGCAGCACTGACACGCCCTCGCCCCTCTCTGTGTGCCGCCGCCGTCTCCCCCTCCCTGTAGTGCGGCCTCCTGGCCCCGATCTGAGGTGGCGGCCCCGCCCCTCCTTGGCCTGCGGCGGCGCGCCACCGCCTCTCCCAGAGAGCAGCGGCAATGGCACGGCTCTGGCCTTCCCTCGATAGCCTGCAGGCGGCGCAGCGGGGTGCAGCCGGGGCTGCTGCAGGGCGGCTGGTGGCTAGTTTTTTTCATTATTCCGAAAATTCTTTGCCGAGTGTCAGTTGGCACACGGCAAACACTCTGCCAAGTGCCCGCACAATGACCCACGGCAAACTTGTCTTTGCCGGTCGAGTTTTGCCGTGCGCTGTTTACCATGTGTAACACACGGCAAATCCTTTGCCGAGTGTTTTTGGGTCTTTGCCGTGTGCTTTGGCACACGGCAAACCCACTGTTTCCCGTAGTGTAGTTCGAATCCGGATTCGGATCCGGATACCTTTTCAATTTGAAACATAGAGCTATCACGAGTATTAGTTTATTTTGTCAATAATTTAATAGTAGATCAGAATCATTATACAATTATACAAGTAGAGAGTAAAGGATTAGAAGATAGCTAATAAAAAAATATAATTATCTACATATAGCTTTTATATTAAATATATAATACTAATTTCAAATGTAAAATAAATAAATAAATACTTAATAATTAAGATATGTAAAAAAAGATTTCATCATTAAACAAATGATTAATTTGACTCGTATAAAATAATTTTATCATGAAATAAATATATTAAATAGTTAAAGATAATTTTTATATCATTACTAATTTAAATAAATATATTATTAGTTATCTAACTTTCTAAAAAATTTAAACAATGTACATCATTAGGTAATTAGGTATAGAGATAAGTTTAAGATTGTCTCATTAGTCACTTTTTCTTTGCGGATACGGATGGATACGGATGTTATCAGATATTCCTCCAATACGAATGTGAAACCGGATAGAGAAAAATTCTCAAAATCGAATTCGGATACATCCATATTAAAATCGAATATGAATATCCATATTGACGTTTTAAACGGATACGAATACGAATAATTCGGATGTTCAACCATCCGAATCCATCCTTAACTGCACGTGCCTGCCCGATCCAGCCGGCCACCATCCACATCACCCACAAGCAGCTCCGCATCGAAGAGAAAAGAGGCCAATAAAAACATCACCTGACCAAGGCGATGAAGCACCAGCCCCGTACTCTTGTACAAGAGCTTCCAAACTCCCGCTGGCAATCGATGGTTGCCTTCAATTCCTTCATTGCCCGGTCGTCCTCCCCTCCAACTCGGACGATAATTGTCCACTCCACAGTCCATTCCCACCCCCGTCAAGCGGCCTGGCGCCCCAACCGAGAACAAACGAACTGACCTCATTTACTCTGGCGACGGCGACGACACCCGCTAGCTTTGCTTTCCCAGCAGTTTCCTGTTGGCTGCTGCTGCAGCAGCACAACCTGCAGGTCGCCCACTGCCGCTGAGCAAGCAAGTGGGTACCCAATAATATTTTTCAAATAAGCTAATTAATTATAATTGCATATCACTTTAATTCATTTTATAAAAAAATATTTATATAAAATATCATTCTAATTCATTTTATCAATATTTTAGTTGAACTAATTATCCAAAATACATCTTACTTGCATCCCTACCTACCGCCCAACTCCCTCGTAGCGTTGCGGGGTGGCCGGCCATACATGCACTGATGTACGGTGCTGACCTTCCTCCGATGCATGCACATAGCTGCACAGCCAGCGGGGTGATTTTAATTAAGTACCATGCATCCGTTCGACAAGCCACACGTTCCTTGTAGGGTTTTATTAGAGTATATTTAGGATTTTGTATATTGCGTGGAGACGTATTCCACGGGCGACGATGTGAAGGCGCCATGCGGAGCCCCTGCGGCCACCACGGCAGTAGGGTCGGGTCATCGTCGACGGCTTCTATGGCGGTTGACCGCAATCTGGTGCGGCTAGACGCTATAGAGGCGGCGGACTAACGGGATCCGTCGCGGAGATCGAAGAGGGTGCTGCACCCGGCAGAGATCGAAGAGGGCACTGCCCCCGGCAAAGATCGACATGGGTGATCTCCCCGGGAACGCGCTAGAACGCTGTCGAGGGGGCGCCCTTGGAGGAATTCGCAGAGCACTGACTAGCTGACATGACCAGGCTCGACACACTGCTACACTAGCTGCAAATTGATTGGCCGGGGACGGGGGAGGGCGTACATGCCCGTGCCCGCGCCGGTCGAGGAAGGTCGGACCTGGGCACGAGCCACGGCGGCGATGATTTTTTTCAATATGTAGGGGCGGGTCATAGCCTCGCCTATCCCTGAAAATTTATTTCTAGAGGCGGGTCATGCCCTCACCTCAGACCCGGCCGGGGGGGGGGGGGGGGCGAGAGGGGCGGCCACCCTGGGCCCTGAATCAATGGGGCCCCATCAGCAGGTACCTGCAGGTAGGTATACCCCTTATTTAGTTCCCTTCAAAATTCCAAAATTTTACAAGATTCATCATCACATCAAATCTTTGAACACATACATGAAGTATTAAATGTAGCTAAATAAAATAACTAATTACACAGTTTGTCTATAATTTGCGAGATGAATTTTTTGAGCGTAGTTAACCCATGACGAGACAATAATTACCAAATACAAACGAAAGTATTACAGTGTTTTACAGCCAAAACTTTATGCATCTAAACAAGAGGGGACAGAACAAGAGCCCAAGGGAACAAAAAAAAAAAGCACAGCCTGCACGCACGACTCCTCGTGTCCGTGTTCCCTGTCCACGCGTGGTACATCTTCTCTATCCTGGTCTCCCTCTACGCGATTCGCGAGGTCAGAGGTGGCTTGGACGCTTGGGCTCCTGGGCTCCAGGTGCAGCGGCGTTGATTGAATTGACCAACATGAGCGTGTTCGCACTTGTCGTACTCTAAATTCATCCTCTAAATGAAATATTATTGCCTGGTCATCGAAATTCTCTCATCTATATCCAGTTTCGCTGCAACCATTCATCCTCTATATCAACTACCAATAGCGGGGCCCGCTTATCTGAGTTTTTTTATTCCTCCCCCTCCTCTCTCTCGGTCACTCTCTCTCTCCCTCCGCCTCGCTCCCTCAGCCCACATCGCCTCGCTGCCGCCTCCCTCTGCCGGCAGTGGCCGTCCTCCCCCCGCGCCCCTCCTCCTCCCGCTCCCCCCCTCTCTCTCCGGCCTGCTCTCCCCTCAACCCGCGCCGCATCTCCCCTCCCCAGCAACGATCCCCGACATCTTCTTCCTCTCACCCTGCCGCATCAAGTTCCCTACCGCATCTCGTCGTGCCGCTCGTCCATGGTGGCAGCAGCCCAGCTGCCCCACCAGCAGCCGCACCGATGGCCTCTCGCGTCCCCCACCACCGGCCTAACCCTCCCCCAGCTCTTCTTGCTCGCTAGGAACTAGAGCGCCGCCGCACCCTACCTCCCTATTGCCCCCTTCTGCTCGCGAGGTAAGCGGGACCGGACGCCAAGACAAGCGCCGCTGAAACGACCCGGGTTTCCGGATGGAGAACCCGAATCCCTGTATCGTCGTGATAGTCCCTGGATCAGTAGCTATCACATACAGAACTCATTTCAATTAGATATCACAGACATACAACGTTGAAAATCATTACATGGATTTAATTAATACATAACTCAGAGGGTTGTGGTACGAAAATCAGAGTACAAGCCCCTTGGGCTAAAGAAAAGCAAACAGAAATCGGAAGCGGTAGCTAATTTCTGGGCATCCTTCGTCTTGATGTCTCCTCTCCACAGACAGCACTCGAGTGTAGCACGAACCATCCTTAGCTTCATCTTTCGTTTTCGGCTTGATCCGTGAGTCGAATCCTGCATCTACCAGACTATCCCCAAGGATGGGATAGGTTCACGTCACCATCCGTATGCAAGATTTAAGTGGATGCAATAAGGTATAAAAGTAGCCAATGGATGGGTTGAGGTTTCCTATGCGAGCATATATATATATATATATACATATATATATATATATATATACATATATATATATATATATATATATACATATATATATATATATATATATATATAACATATCTCTCAACCATCCCAGGTCGGTGCAGGAACTCCCTCTCCCTGCACCTCATCTGACTCCACAGGGGGAAGTGGACTAGAGGAAGGTAGAAATATCAAGGCACACTAAACTAGATGAAGTAACAGAAGAGTAGAAATATATACGACCGAGTACGTGGCTATACATATAGTTTTCACTCAGCAGGGGTTGTACACCTATACCCACTCGCTCTGTCGCCAGCCGATCCATCGACCAACTGACTCCGAAGCACTGGTCTACTGAGAACGAAACTAACCGCTACGGCACCATCTTGTCCCCCAGGTTGGGATGCATCCTCTCGCAAGAGATCACCTAAAGGCTTTTGCTTTAACACCGGGTAAAATAATCGGTACATAAGGCACTTATTTTTGTCAAAAATATTCATGTCGGTGGTGGCTGGGATTCGAACTTGGGACCTCTTGCATCAGGTGTACCTTTTTTACCATCTCACCTACACATCACTTGTGATGGGAAGAGAGATATTTTCCTTTTGAAGTAACCCATGGATGAGCCTAAGGTACCGGTTAGTAATACAAACTAGTACCTAAAGCTCTTAAGGTACCGGTTGGTGTAACCAACCGGTACCTAAGGCTCATTCATAGATACCGGTTGATGGTATCACCCGGTACTAATGTGAAAGTTACCACCCAGTACTTATGGTGAGCCTTAGGTACCGGTTGTTGTTACCAACTGGTACCTAAGCCTCATCCATAAATTTTATCAACCCAAAAATATCTTTGGCTTGTTTTCTAGTAGTTGATGCGAACAGGGGCGTGGCCCCTCCCTACAACCCCTAAACCAGTGAAATTTTTAACCCCCACCTATATTCTAAAACCCAACATATAGGTCCATCAATGCAACGATGCTTTGTACTTAAGTTCTCCAGCTATCATCCTTAACATACCCAACAGCACATACTGAACGGTGCATGTAATACACATCTAGCTAAGCAGCTAGCTAAATACTAGTCAAATCCGACCCGAAAACTCCAATGTTACTCCCTCCGTCTCCAAATATAAAACGTTTTGGAGTTTTTAGGACAGATTATGGTTATGTAGAAAAGACTCTCATACCCCTAACTATTAAGCATTGTGACTCTATTTGGATAACTAAATATATGCTAATAATTAAAATAGCATGCCATTTTCCATACATCTCCCCCACATGCACCTCCCCTGCATGACTGCATGCACGTCTTTCTATTGGAAAGACCCTGAAATAATGCACAATTAAGATGGTTGGGTCCACTCTCAACCCACAATGCCTTACATTTGAGTACAAATTTCAAACTCTAGAATGCCCTACAAATTTCGAACTCTAGAATACCCTACATCTATTATCTTATTATTTGGCCAACAAACGGAACCTCCACATTCGCTCTCAAGGCTTAGAAATTCCCACGTTAATTGGAGAAAAATAGAAAAATAAAAAATACCCATCATTGCCATTATGATAAAATTAGCCTAAAATACCCCTGTGTCTATTAAAAATCACCCGCCAATATCATTATGAAAAATTAAATATAAAATATCATTTAGCTATGTATCAGTTACAAACATATACTATTAATTAATTAATAAAAATTAAAGCTAACAATAATCAATCAAAATAAAACAAAAATAAAAATAATTATATGCATAATATTATTAAAGCTCAACAAATCAAATTGTTATTATAAGTAGATCATATTTGAATTGTTTTAACCAACAATACGACATAATTTACGATAATGAACAGGGTGTGTATGGTTAAAAAATAGTATAATTTTTAAGTAAGGATACAACGACATGCAATTTTTTGAATTTTCAATGAAAGAAAGAGAATACAAATTTGCAATATGTTAGCAGATGGCTGCTTGTATGCTGCGAAGTTGTAAAGTGCAAATAGAACATATGGGAAGCATTTTCTCTATATAAAATATTGGTGTAGTATAAAGTGTCTGTCCGGCCCCTCTTATTCAAAATTTCTGGTTCCGCCACTGTACATCACTCACACACACTCTCTCTGCTCGATCTGCTGCCATGAATGCCTGAATGGGTTCAGCTCCGAGTCCGCGTATCGTGTGCAGCTGGTGTGCTTTTTCGGTCGTCGTCGTCGTCGTCTCCCACGTTCTCAGTCTTCGCCGGCCGGCCGACCACCTCCCAACCACCAGCACACCCACCCGCATCGTCTTTGATTACCTTCGACACCGCGACGGCTGCTGCATGCTGCTGCCGTGTGGGCTCCGTGTCGATCGTGTTGCGTTTGGGCTCCGAAACCTCCCGTGCACTGCCATGTTCGCCGCTGCCGGCGTACAGATTGTCGCGCGGGCGAAGCCAGCCGGTGCCGGGGAAGTCGGCGGCCGGCTTCCTCGTACAAGGCGGAGCAGGACCAACCAACGATCTGACTCTGCAGCCACAGAGGCCTCCCACGTCGACAGCCCGGGCAGCAACAGGCAACTGCCGGGGAGAAGCAGACGAGCCCAAACGCAGCACGTACGGCACGGGGGCACACACGGATGAAAACAGTTTGACACGCCAACCGCCGTACGTGTGACGTGTCCAAGGTAATATCAAAGATGGGGGTGTGCCGGTGGTTGGGAGGTCGCCGGCCGGCCGGCCGGCGACTGAGAACGAGAGAGACGACGACGTAGACCGGCCACATACAAAAGCCTCTGTTGCCGATCCACCAGATTCGTGTATACGAGTGCAAGACGGGGACTCGGATCTGAACCCATTCATGGTCGACAGGGGCGACGCCACGTTGAAGTAACCTGGTGGGCACCAGGGTAATGAAAACAATTACCACTAACTTTGACTTATATTCATCATGGATTGCTACAAACTTTTGCAGAATTCTTAAGGAGTGCACCACGGTAATCTTAGCGCTAGCTTCGCCACTGATGGTCGATCCATCGGTCGATGAGAGAGAGAGTGATGTACTCTCATGATGAGAACAGTAGCAATTGGGTAATCTAGCTACTAGTACAATCTAATTACCCTACCTACTAATAAAGGAACTCGCGGAATCATAGCACGTAGGTTAATTAACTGTACACATATGATGATCTCTATGGTAATAATAATATATGTCGCTGATCCTGATAACGATCGAGGAGTTGCTGCTGGTGGTGGTTACATTAGCTAGCTGAGACCACCCGCTGCATGCTGCCGGACACTAATCTTTCTCCACGGTGGTTAGTTGTCAGCAGGGTCGGAGACCGGCCGGCCATCATCCGTGTCGCGTCGCTCTCGTGCCATCATCCGTTGGAAACTGAACGTGTGTGGCTGACCGATTGGGTCGGTTGGCTATCTAGCGCCGCAGCAGCAACAGGCAGCCGCGCGCGCGCTGGGAAAGGTTAGCTAGCGGGGCGGCGGAAAGGGCGGGGACGTCGCCGTCGCCGGTGTAATAATGAGGTCAGTCAGTCGGTTCTCGGTTGGGGGGAGGGAATCGACGGCCGATCCGACGAACGGGGCCGATGTAATCATCCATGCAGCCGGTCAAACCGGGCCAATCCCGTCCGGTGTCCCTGATAAGCTGCTGCTAGACCGCCTCCTCACGAACAAGTGCCCCAGAGCAGTGTTAAAAAAAAAAACAAGTTCCTCAAAGCAAGTATTACAATGGGTGAGAAGCTGGCGAAATTCTATCGGGAGGTGGAAGAAAAAGAAGCGGACAATTAATTCATCACACGCCAGCAAAAGCGGGCGAAGAGAGCTGCTCCCCTAGTCTGATCCGTCCACATCACAGCTTAGCATTAAATGTTGGTGGGACCCGTTGTTGCTGCGAGTGATGTGACGCTTCTCTCAGCCGGCCCGGCGAAACCACTAGTACATCGCTACTCCGATCCATTACTGCACCCCTGTGGCAGTGGAGCGGTGGTCTCTACTAAGGATGGATTCGGATCGGATACGGATGAAATCGGATCCGAATGTCACCTTTTACCACATTTTAATTCGGATGCGAATTCGGATCCGGATACCTTCTCGATTTGAAACATAGAGCTATCACGAGTATCAGTTTATTTTCTCAACAATTTTATAGTAGATCAGAATCATTATACAAGTAGGGAGTAAAAGATTAGAAGATAGCTAATAAAAAAGAATATAATTATCTATGTATAGCTTTTATATTAAATATATAAAACTAATTTTAAATGTAAATAAATAAATATTTAAATACTTAATAATTAAGATATATAAAAAATATTTCATCATTAAATAAATAATTAATTTGACTCGTATAAAATAATTTTATCGTGAAATAAATATATTAAATAGTTAAAGTTAATTTTATATCATTACTAATTTAAATAAATATATTATTAGTTATCTAGCTTTCTAAACATAGTTTACATCGTTAAGTAATTAGGTATAGTAGTACTCCCTCCGTCCATGCTTTGTCTCTACAGCACCCTGCTGCCTCGTGAAGTAATCCAGCACGTGCTTGACCGGGTCAGCTAGAAGCTAGTAGCGTGGAACACGAGAGATGGATCAGCTGTTGGTGACCATCCCTTTGACTGACGCCACTCTCATACAATAAATAGTAGTACTCCCTCCGTCCCAAAATAAAAACAATTTTAAAACCGTACACATAAACTAATGTTAAATACAAATTACCAAATTGCCTCTTATTTTTTTAAGAAAAATCTAGACATTGGCTTGTCTTTTGTACGAAAAATTTCCGGAGACTCTTGTCTTTTATGGTTGCTAGATCAAAATTGCATTTTTTGTGGGACAAATTTTAAAGCATACAATTGCATTTATTTTGGAACGGAGAGAGTAGTACTAGATCTCACACTCTACCGTCTCCTCTCACGAGAATGCAACTTTCGTTTTCCGAGAAGTCAAACAATTTTAAATTTGATCAAATTTATACAAAATAGTATTAATATTTATATTATAAAATAAGTATCATTACATTAATCATATAATATATTTTTATAAGAAATATATTTGAAGACATAAATATTAGTAAATTTTTGTATAAAATTTGATCAAATGTAAAATTATTTGACTCCTCAGAAAGAGCGAGAGTTGTATTTTTTTTGAGACGGAGAGAGTACCTGTTCTGATAACGTAAGGTCTGGGCGTATGGCTTGCAGGTGCAGGAGCCCTCGAGCCCACCTGTAGATCGATGTGATCCGGTGGCCGGCGGCTAGCAAGCCGCGGCAGCAACAGGCAACTGCCGGGAAAGCACGGGCTGCTAGCTGCTGCTCCGGCCTCTAGGCTGCCGACCTGATCAATGCGATCGGTTGGGGAGGAGCGAGCGAGGCCCATCTGCGAACTGCATGCGCTCGTCCCGTCCCCATCCGGCGGCCATGTGGTCGTCCTGTGGCCTCCGCTGCCGCCCCGATCGATCGACCAAGTGGCCCTGCCGCTGCCGCTTCTCCCGGCCGGCTCTCCCCGCTCCAACCGTGTCGTCGTCGGCTCGGAGCGAGCGAGCGTATTGTTGACGCTGGCAGTCGTGGCAGCGCAGAACTCGGAGCCTTGAGCCCAGCCGACCAGCTGACTGATGATGCCATCGGGCGTGGCTGTATGCTAGCTGCCGGCGGCTAGCTGCCGAGCAACACGTTGCGCCGAGTACATGGGTCCGGTTCAGCTGGTTGGTTGGTTGGTAGAGGGCGAGGCGTGCTCATCGTCATCAGGCCGCGCGGGGTTGGTTGGCTGGTTGGTTCAGCTGGTTGGTTGGTTGGTTCAGCTGAATGGAGGAGATGACCGAGCGGGGCGGCCGCGCGGCAGGGGAAGCAGCGCGGCAGCGGTCAGACCACCGGGCCCATCTCACCCGTGTGATGATGCCCAGCCAGGCATCCATGTGCCCTCCGCCGCCGCCGCGTCGACAACAAGTGGCCTCGCGGCGTGCCGATTGCTTCGTCCCTTCACCGCTCGCGCGCGGCAGCCGCGGAGGGATTGGACATCGGAGCACGGCGAGCAGCGCGCGCGCGCCCGGCCGGGGATCGACGATGCATGGGACCAACGCATCTGCCGCCGCAGGTCGGCCGCGCTGAACGCGCCGGTCCGGGGAACGCAACCCCGCCCGGTGCTGTGCTCAGGTTGCGTCGCTGCCCCCGCGCGCGCGTCACCTGCTGCTACCGCGGCCCGGCGGAGTGCTCCTGTAGCTGTTCCTAGCTAGTGAAAGCTACCAGCACACAGCCACACGGGGCCGGGCCGTACGTCACCAGGCTTTTTTTTTTAAACGCTGCCGCTGTTCTTGGTCAAGCTACATTGGGACGTGACGAACATGTTATATGTTATATTGTGATCTAAATTCTGGTGGGAGATTGTTGGAATTTGGGCTTGGACTATTAAGTATTTCAGTTATTCCAAATAAATCACAAATGCCCATGTGGTACAAATTTTTAATCTCACATTGCTAGTAGAAGTTGAGGAGACCATATGACTCTCCTATATATCTAACCCATAGGCTTCACCAGAGAACATCAATCCGATTATTCCTCTTGTAAGCCGCCGTTAGGCGTTGTAAACACACACCCGATATAGTAAAGTTCTTTCTGGCTGGCGCTCGTGATTTTTACCCTTCGCATTGGAGGGGTTTTCCACGTTAAATCCTTGTGTCTCTTGAAGTTTGATCTTTGCTGTTTTCATCATTTTGTTCGCCATCGCTTCTAACAAGTGGTACCAGAGCCGTGGTTTCAAGTTAGGGTTTCGTGATGGCGTCGATGAAGTATGATCTACCGATGTTGGACTACAAGACGAGGTTCTCGCTGTGGCAAGTCAAGATGAGAGCTATTCTGGCGCAAACCAATGATCTTGACGAGGCACTGGAAAAATTTGGGAAGAAGAAGTATGAGTGGATCGATGAGGAGAAGCGCAAGGATCGTAAGGCTCTTTCTCTTATTCAGCTTCATCTATCTAATGATGTTCTGCAAGAAGTGCTGCAGGAAAAGACTGCTGCAGAATTGTGGCTAAAACTGGAATCGATCTGCATGTCGAAGGATCTTACCAGTAAATTGCATATGAAGTTGAAGCTGTATACGCTTAAGATGCAGGAGGGTGATTCGGTGATGGGTCACCTATCTGTCTTCAAGGAGATCGTTGCTGACCTAGGGTCGATGCAGGTTAAGTATGAAGATGAGGACTTAGGTCTTCTCTTATTATGCTCTTTGCCAAGTTCTTATGCAAGTTTTCGTGACATCATACTATTAAGCTGTGATGAACTAACTCTTGCGGAAGTTTGTGAGGCACTCCAGTTTAAGGAGAAGATGAAAGGCATGGTGCAGACAGATGGATCGTCCTCAAGGGGCAACGCCTTGCATGTTAGAGGCAGATCAGAGCAAAGATCATCCAGCGACAACAACGATCGTAGCAAGAGCAATGACGGTAGAGGCCGCTCCCAATCCAAAGGTCCCAAGAAGAAATTATTTTGTAAGTACTGCAAGAAGAAATCTCATATGATTGATGATTGCTGGAAATTGCAGAATAAGGAGAAGAGGAAAAATAAATCTGATGGTAAGACTAGTGTTGCTTCCGCTGGTGAAAACTCTAAGTCAGATTGTTTGGTTGTCTTTGCTGGTTGTGGTGCTGGTCATGATGAATGGATTCTTGATTCTGCATGTTCCTTTCATACCTGCACTAACAGAGATTGGTTCAGTTCCTATGAGTCTTTGCAGAATGGTGATTTTGTGCACATGGGAGATGATAACCCGTGTGAGATTGTTGGCATTGGCTCTGTTCAGATCAAGACCCATGATGGCATGATTTGCACACTGAAAAATGTGAGGCACATACCAGGGATGAAAAGAAATCTGATCTCGTTGAGCACACTTGATAAAGAAGGACTCAAATACACCGGTTCAGGTGGAGTTGTGAAGATATCTAAAGGTTCTCTTGTATGTTTGCTGGGTGATCTAAATCCTTTAAATTTATATATTCTCAGAGGTTGTACTTTGCATGGTTCTGTTTCTGCTACTAATGTTGGTAATACTGAACCTAGTAAGACTGACCTTTGGCATATGCGTCTTGGACACATGAGTGAACTCGGTATGGCAGAATTGATGAAGAGAAACCTGCTGGATGCCTGCATTCTGAGTGACAAGAAGTTCTGTGAGCATTGTGTATTTGGTAAGCACAAGAGGGTCAAATTCAATACCTCTGTTCATACCACAAAATGTACACTTGATTATATTCATGCTGATTTGTGGGGTCCTTCCCGTAAGCCTTCATATGGTGGTGCTCGTTATATGCTTACCATTATTGATGATTACTCTAGAAGAGTCTGGGCTTATTTTCTGAAAAACAAAGATGATACTTTTGCTGCTTTTACAGAGTGGAAAGTTATGATAGAAAGGCAAACTGAGAAGAAGATCAAGTTGCTTCGCACTGATAATGGTGGAGAATTTTGTTCGGATGTTTTTTATGATTATTGCAGAAAAGAAGGCATTATTAGGCATCACACCATCCCATACACTCCGCAGCAGAATGGTGTGGCCGAGCGCATGAACATGACCATTATCTCAAAGGCTCGTTGCATGCTGTCCAACGCCCGCATGAACAAGTGTTTTTGGGCTGAGCCTGCTAATACTGCATGCTATTTGATCAACAAGTCGCCTTCTATTCCACTCAACAAGAAGACTCCTATTGAGGTATGGTCTGGTACACCTGCAGATTATTCACACTTGACAGTTTTTGGCTGCACTGCTTATGCTCATGTTGATAATGGAAAATTAGAGACTAGAGATATTAAATGTCTGTTTCTTGGTTATGGTTCGGGAGTCAAAGGATATAAATTGTGGAATCCTGAAACTAAAAAGACTTTCATAAGCAGAAGTGTTGTTTTCAATGAGTCTGTGATGTTTATTGACAGTCTGTCCACAGATGATACTTTAGTTGAAAAATTGCAGCCACAAGTTAGTGTGCAGGTGGAGCATATGGATGACCAGGAAAATGAAGTTGTTGGTAGTGATATTTCAGATAGTGTTCCTGATACTGTTCAGCACTCACCTCTAGTTTCACAGTCTGATTTGCAGCATGAGAAGGATGTAGATTTACCTATTGCTCTTCGCAGATCAAAGAGAAGTTGTGGACCTCCAAACCGTTTAATTGAGGAGTGTAATCTGACTTATTATGCTTTGAGTAGTGCTGAACAGGTGGAGGATGCTTTTGAGCCAGCAACATATTCTGAAGCCGTTGATTCTGTTGATAAGGACAATTGGATCTCAGCTATGCTGGAGGAGATGCAGACTCTTGAGAAAAATGGCACATGGGAGATTGTGAGCTTGCCTGAGATAAAGAAGTTTGTTCGCTGCAAATGGGTCTTCAAGAGAAAGGAGGTTTTGTCTCCTAGTGAGCCTCTAAAATTTAAGGCAAGGTCAGTTGCAAAGGGCTTCAGTCAGATTCCTGGTATTGATTATAATGATGTGTTCTCTCCAGTTGTGAAGCATAGTTTAATTTGGACTTTTTTTAGTATTGTTGCTATGCACGATCTTGAGCTTGAGCAGTTAAATGTGAAGGCTGCATTTTTGCATGGAGAGCTTGAGGAGGAAATTTACATGGATCAGCCAGAAAGATTCATAGTGCCAAAGAAAGAGAATTATGTTTGCAAGTTGATGAAGTCCTTGTATGGTTTGAAACAGTCTCCTCGTCAGTGGTATAAAAGGTTTGATTCGTTTATTTTGTTACATGGTTTTAAAATATCTGAATATGATAGCTGTGTTTACATTAAGATTGTTATATGTTGATGACATGCTTATTGCTGCCAAGAGCAGAAAAGAAATCACTACAGTAAAGAAATTGTTGAGTAGTGAATTTGATATGAAGGATCTTGGTGTTGCTAAGAAAATTCTAGGTATGGAGATTACTAGAGACAGAAAATCTGGTTTATTATTTCTTAATCAGCATAATTACATTAACAAGGTTCTTTAGCGTTTCAATATGCATGATTCAAAGCCAGTTAGTACTCCTATTGCACCTCACTTTAAATTGTCAGCTGCTCAGTGTCCTAGTTCTGATGAGGATGTTGAATACATGTCAAAAGTCCCATATTCTAGTGCTGTCAGTTTTTTGATGTATGTCATGGTTTGCTCTCGCCTAGATTTATCATATGCTATGAGTTTGGTTAGCAGATACATGTCTAATCCTGGTAAAGAACTCTGGAAGCCAGTTCAGTGGATTATCAGGTACCTCAGAGGAACAATAGATTCTTGTTTGAAGTTTGGGAGAACTGATCAGGGACTCATTGGTTATGTGGATTCTGATTATGCTGCTGATTTGGATAAGCGTAGGTCACTCACCGGTTATGTGTTCACTGTTGGCAGTTGTGCTGTGAGTTGGAAGGTTACTTTGCAGCCTGTTGTTGCTATGTCTACCACAGAAGCAGAATATATGGCTATTGCTGAAGCGTGTAAGGAGTCAGTTTGGCTGAAAGGTTTGTTTGCTGAGCTGTGTGGAGTTGATTCTTGCATTGATCTATTCTGTGACAGTCAAAGTGCTATTTGCCTCACCAAAGATCACATGTTTCATGAAAGGACAAAGTATATTGATGTCAAGTACTATTATGTTCGTGATGTTATTTCACAAGGTAAATCGAAGGTATGCAAAATCAGTACTCATGATAATCCAGCACATATGATGTCTAAACCAGTTTCTGTAGCTAAGTTTGAGCTCAAACTTAGTTGGTTTGATAGCTTAGCCCAAGAGACTACTTGGCGCCAGAACTTCTATTCTTTGTTGTGTTCAGGGGATGATTTTGATATGCTACAAGAAGGAATTTGTCTCAAGGTGGAGTATGTTATATTGTGATCCAAATTCTGGTGTGAGATTGTTGGAATTTGCGCTTGGCCCATTAAGTATTTCAGTTATTCCAAATAAATCCCAAAGGTCCATGTGGTGCAAACTTTTAATCCCACATTGCTAGTAGAAGTTAAGGAGACCATATGACTCTCCTATATATCTAACCCATAGGCTTCACCAGAGAACATCAATCCGATTATTCCTCTTGTAAGCCGCCGTTAGGCGTTGTAAACACACATCCGATATAGTAAAGTTCTTGCTGGCTAGCGCCCATGGTTTTTACCCTTCGCTTTGGAGGGGGTTTCCACGTTAAATCTTTGTGTCTCTTGAAGTTTGATCTTTGCTGTTTTCATTATTTTGTTCGCCGTCGCTTTTAACAGAACATGGTGGAAGGCCCTCCGTTTCGTCTCGTCGTCTCCGGCCGGCCGACCAGTTTCTTGCGCGCGCGGTTGTCCGACGCAAGCAAGCACGCCTCCCGGCCACACGCGTCGCCGCGGGTGGATGTTTCGTGCGCGGCAGGTGCGGTCGTAGGCGGGGATGGATGACCGGCCCCGCGCGCGCACATATATATCAGCCTGCTGCCAGGCGGAGGCAGGCGCCACTGCCGACGCCGCCTACCAGTGGCGAAGCTAGAGTAAAATGAAGAGAGGTACGATAAGATTATTGTTGGATTGTCAAATCTGTGGGAGGTGTATAATATTATGCTGAGGGGGTGTATATAAGGCAAATATTTAAATGGCTTTGTTCGGATAGCGGTGGTTGGTGCTGATTTATTGTGAGAGAAAAATACTGCTGGTTGGCTGGTGACTGATGTTGATTTGGTGTGAAAGAAAAATATTGTCCGCTGGTTGCAGCAGAACAGAGTGAGTGAAGCAATTGATGATTTTTGTTTTTTTTTTGGTGCATCTACACCCGATACTTTTACACTACTAGAAAAAGTGCCATGAACATCGGTTGGAAAGGGCCTTAGGCACCGGATTTCGAACCGGTACCCCAAAATCAAGACCAAAGACGTCGATCTAGCACACCGGGTATTTTAACCGGTGCCTAAGGCTGCCTTTGGTACCGGTTGGTCTTAACCAGTACCAAAGTATTTTCCTCATTTATCTTAAATCTAGTTTTATTTATTTTATTTATTACTATTTATTCTTTCATAACTGCTACGCGTACCCGAGCTCTACACTACTAGACGTCCATTGATCGTGTTCATGTCAAAATAATATATGAAAATAATTAAACGTCAAAGGCAAACATATAATTAAGTTATTTAGCTATAATAATCTATTTATAAATATACAAACAACATGACATCATGTTTACAAATATTTATAAATATACAAATCATGTTTATAGTGCAATAGGACCCTCACAACGTCGATGCGGATAGTTGCCTATGAATGTGACCGTTATGACCGTTATGGTAGAACTCGCCTCTAGGATCCAAGATCTCTCTCATAATGAATCCTGCGAGCTGCTCGCACACGGCATTAATCCGATCGACATCCAAATTTTCGTTGTAGATTTGCGACATCTATCATTTTGGGAAATATTGATATATTAATTCATCACGTTAGTATAATTAGGAAAACGTAGTTGTGAACGGTTTGTACATATAATTAGGAAAACATAGTTGTGAACGGTTTGTACATACTCTTAGATCCTCCGTAGTATCCTTCTCACAGTGAACTAGACCATGTATGAAGTCGCATGCGTAGTACCCACACTAATCAGTTCCTTATTTTTGTCTCGCACATTGTAGGAGAAATAAATTAGTTATTCAATATTTGTTTATGCCTATGCATAACAATTGATATTACTTAGAGAAATGGTCGCGACCCAACATACTTGGAAATCCATTCTAACGTTCAATTCCGACCTCCCTTGACCCGGCTCCTTTGTTCTTTTTTACGAATTGTTTTCACACTCTGCTCAAAAATATAAGTTTGATGTTGAATAATTGATCAAAAATGAAAAGGATTTGATTGTGCAAATTGTACTTACCTGTTCAATGGGTCAATGAAGTGTTGGATTGCGCCGTGGGCACCTCATGGAGTCGAACACTACAAGATTGCCGCTCTCTATGCAAAGTATGAGCAAAATTCAATGATAACTGCAAATATAGATACACAAGCATATATATATGTATGTATATATATATGTATATATATATATGTATATATATATGTATATATATGTATATATATGTGTATATATATATGTGTATATATATATATGTGTGTGTGTATATATATATATATATATATATATATATATATATATATATATATGGGAACATATTTGATGAAAACCATAATTTCATGAAAACTCGTGCAAACCATGGCAAAAAAGTCGTCTAAATTTACCAAAAAATCACACATATAGATGATATGATGATACACAATCTTGTAAAATATTTTATGCAAACTCGACTTTGTTTGTGAGATATAAAAATAACAAATTTCAACCTAGAAAGTTGTCTAGATGATTTGTTAAAAATTTATTATTTTTATACTCACGAACGAAGTCGAGTTTGAATAAGATATTTTACAAAGTTGTGTATCATCATATCATCTACATATGTGATTTTTTTAGTGAATTTAGACAACTTTTTTTTGTGGTTTACACGAGTTTTCACGATGATTGTGGTTTGCACCAGATACGTTCTCATATATATATATATATATATATATATATATCCATTAGACTTAGCATTTATTTAGAAATATAAAAGAGGTGCGAGTCGACCAGGATTTGCACATAGTTGTAGGGTATCATTATATAGGATTTGTAATATTGCCTAGTCAGGGAATGGTATATATTTAGGCACGTCTCCTTGTACTTTTCGTTAAGAACTTTTTGATTGACTAGCAACGGACACATGAAGCCCACCTGATGCTGCTATCTTTCTTTTCGGCATCTTTGAAGCTCCATACTGAAATAAAATACATGATAACATGATAGCGTAATGCACTTACGAATAATTAAATAACAAGTAAACCTAATTACATGCGCACTAATTAATAAGTAAAAAAATGGCATATGCACATGACACTAATTATTTGAAACAATTAAATTTAAACAAAAAATCCATTACAAAAACCTAACTAATCTCTAATTAAATACCTAGTTGTGTAGTTATCCAAAATACTAAGGAAGTAATAAATTAAATACCTAGTTATCTAGTTATCCAAAATATTAAGAAAGTACTAAATTAAATACCTAGTTATCGAAAATCAAAATTATATGTATAGATGATATGAGTATATATCATAATTTACTCCTAATAAAGATGATATATGTACATGAAATTCACAATGAAAATTAAAATATCAAGTTATCACTAAAACAACTAACATCTAATAAATAGTATACTAACTAAATTCTAGATAATATCTAAATAAAAAATTAATTAAATTAAATACATGATAAATATGTATATATATCACATGCGCAATAATTAATAAGTCAAAAATGGCACATGTACATGACACTAACTATAAAAAATAATTAAATTTAGACAAAAAAAGTCTGTGTGTGATTGCATGACACATCTTTTAAACACCATTAGTGAATACATAATCTAAATGTAAATTGTAAATCGAAATAAAACATGAAATTGTAAACCCTAATCAATGTGAATAAATAAATAAATTATAAATCTAAATAAAATTGTAAACTAATTTAAAATTTAATCTTTAATTTACAATCTAATCTCTAATTAAACTACATAAATCAATGTGAATCAATTTAATTTACAATGTAACCTCTAATTCAACTAAAATATAAAATTGTAAGCTAAATAATCTAAAGCATTATGTAAAATAGAAATAAACAAAAAAATAAAAAAAATAAAAAAGGCGTGGCAGCCTTACGTTGGCGGCGGCGCGTTGGGGTCGGCGATGTGGAGGCACAACGTGTGGCGCCCGGGGCCGGCCGGAGTCGGTGGGGGAGGCGAGGCGCCGTGCTCGGGCTCCGGGGGTCGTCGGACGGCAGGGGAGCACACTCGGGCAGTGTAACACCCCGGGTGTTTACACAGTATTTTAATTAGGTGCCTGCACAGTAATGGTGTAGGTTTGCTATGCATCATGTGCTTGAATTACTTAAAAAGGATCTTTTTGTAATTATGAAAGGTTATATGTGTAATTATGATTTTATGCAAGGTCCTTTATATAGTTAATTGTGTTTATAGCTTTTATGGAGGGTGTTTGTGCAAAATTTCAGTGCATTTATTGCATGGCAACCAATTTTGCTTGTAAGTCTATGTTTGTAGTGAATTTACGTTGAAAAAGACAAATTTCCTAGATTTCAAAATCCCTTCAATGATTTTAATTTTAGCTCTTGAATCTTTGGTCAAATAAATTTTTGCACAACATCAAAGTTGTAGATCTTGAAAAGTTGAACAACTTTCATGTTGGACACTTTTTCATTTGAGCTTTAGTTCAAAAGTTATTGCTTGTTTACAGAAAGGTCCCTGTAACTTTTGGAAATTGCAAAATCGCCCTTATGACCATCTCCCCCTCTCTGCTCTGCTTCTCGCCGCCGGCCACCGACAGCGCCGCCCGCCGACGCCTTCCCGGCTTTCCCGGCCATCAATTCGCCGTGCGCTGGCTCCCACGCGTCGCCGGCGAGCTCCTCCCCCTCCTGTTGCCTCGCGCTGGAGCCCCCATCCCTCGCCACGCGCCCCCGCCGAGCCCAGAACCTCCCCGGCGGCCGCCACCGCGACGCCGCCGTGGAGAGCCCAAACCCGAGGCCCAGCTCTCGATCTTTCGCGCGCCTGAGCACTACAAGAAGCCCCGCGCTCTATTCCCCTCCTCTTTTCGCCAGTTCCCTAACCCCACGCCCCAGAACGCCGCCGCCGCTCACCCCGAACGCCGGCGAGCTTCACCCCGCCGCGGAGCCGCCACCCCAGACCCGCTCCACCCCTACAGCCCCCACCTTTAGCACCGCCTCGACCTCGCGCAGCTCCCAGGCCACTTCCCCTCGCCTGAACCTCACCAGAGCACCCTCGCCGTCGCTCGCCTCCGCCGCCAACCCGCCCTGCTCCGCCGAGCCGCCGCTTCCGAGCCTCTCCCCGCGACCCTAGGCCACCCAGAGGTGCGCCTTGCACCCGTGAAGCTCACGCACCCCTCCACTCTCGCCGCCGGTGAGCCCCTCGCCGGGAAATCGCCGGTCAACCGCCGCCCCCTCTCTCTGACCCGGCCCAAGGACCTCGGGGTGGAAGAAACAAAACTTCAGGGTGTTATTTGAATAGACCTAGACTCATGTGAATAGTGCACTAAGGACTGCTTTGTAATATTTTTCAGTGAAATTTGAAATTCTAGATCAATTCGTAGAAAATTCGTAAAATAGCAAATCTTGATGTTTTGGAATCCTCTTGAAGATCTCTATGCAATAGAACCAGAATATGTTAGGCCTTAGTTGCAAGTTTTTGCTGTAGATGTTGTTTTGTGTTACTAGGTGTATAACTACTTGTTCTTTAATCTTTTTCTTATCTGATGCTTGAAAGCTTGTATTGCTTTGAAATTTTGGTGGTAGTTTACTCTTGTTACACTAGCTTTACTATAAAAATTTCATGATCAGTTCTTTGTTGTAGCTATTTATTTGATTTAATCTTTGTTTAATAGACTTTATTCATGGTAAATAGTTTCTGTTCTTAATAAATCATGAAAATATTCCTGAGTGTTCTTCTGGAGTGTGTTAGCTTGTCCAGGAAGTTTGAGCCTTAGTTCATGGCTAGATCAGGGGATAAAATATAAATCTTGCTAGTCTGTTGTCTGTTTTATTTATTTTCTCAGAATTATTTCGGTGTAGATAAAATCATGAAAAATTCACAGTAGATAGATCTTACCCGTGTAGATCTCCTGTTAATTTTTGAGCTTCTACTTTGCTATATTTTAGTCTGTATAATTCAAGCTTGTGCTAGGTGTTGCCTGCATAAATGATTTGTTGTGTTTAAATGGTTAAATGTCTTGGCATGATTTTTACAGGGTAGATTACTTTGTTCATGTTCTGTTTAGAGTAATTTTGGTAGATTTTATTACTGTTTGTACTCTGATTTGTTAATTTATTTACAAACCATGACTTACTTGTATAGGAAAATCACCACCACTCATTTTGTGAAGTTAGTTAACTTCTTTTGTGCTGTTGATCATGATGCCTTGTGTAGTTAAATTTGTTATTTAACTACTCTATAAACGATTGCCCATGTTTGTTTATAATGTTGTTCTCGCATTACATATAGATACGACTACTTTGTCAGACGGGACGTACGAGTTGATTCCGGATTCTGACGGAGGTGATCTCGAAGCTCAAGTGAACACTGCGGAACTAACTGAAGCCCCGAACCAAAGTTCGGAAGAGCCTAGCGCTGAAATAGTTAACAACTACCGAGAAGGCAAGCCCCGGACATAACCTATACTTCAAATTAATTTCATTTACTGTATTATTTTACTTGTGCATTTACAGTTCATAGGAGTTGAATTGAAAACCTAGATGCATGATCCTAGGAACCAATGTACTGAACACTAGACTTGAGTTCGAGTAATTGCTAAGCTTATAGGAACGGTAAAAGTCGAGTGATCGCTTGTCACTCGCGAGCTTTATAGGAATTTCCTGTTTACTTTCTGTTATCAATATAAGGACTACGGACGGGGTTGTGCTCGATATCATGACCTTATGTGATACCCCGTCTGTGTTGATAAACTTGCTAAGGTCGCGGTGTGTGGTAGTGCTGGTTAAGTTTTTGAAAGTACTAGTCACATGCCGTAAATATGGTACGCGGCAAGCCTAGTAGCCGATTGGACCGGGGAGTGGATATACCTCCCACTCTCTCAGTAGGGATAGGTTTTATTTTATGTTGCGCAACACTACGACTTCTAGGGACAAGGTTTGGCCTTGGAGCCCTGTAGTCGGGGAGAGTGGCACTATCCACAAGCCGGAAAGAAAGGTTAACAGTTGTTTGGGAATGACCCGACGGTATTCCAGACGTGTGTGCTAGGTTACCCTTGCAAGGTTGAATTTCGATTCAGAATCGTCCGCCTCTCACGATGAAATGAGACTGCTTGATCTCTTTGCCACACAGAGTAATAAGAGCAACAATATTCTTATTAATCTTGATGTTTGCTTAGAAGTTTCACCATGAATGATTAGTAGATGCTTACATAGAATGGTTAATCAACTAGAATCTTGCAGCTAAAACTTGAAAGTAAGGACCTACTCTTTATTGCTTTTCAGCAAAGGAAAACTAGAGCATTACAAAGCCTTGCATAGTCTAGCTAAGGTGGGCTACTTATACCCGTTGTCGGTTAAGTCTTGCTGAGTATTAGAATACTCAGCCTTGCTGTTGAAACCCTTTTTCAGGTATGAGTTTTGAGGATCAGATCGCTAGCTTGACCTATCCTTGCGCTTTGCCTCCTGGCTGGTCCGTAGAATGGGATACGTCTTCGGCCGGCAATGACTATGACGAGTGATACCAGGCTTGGGCTAGCTCGGTATACCTTTGCGACGTGTTGTAGTTATCGTATTTTATCTTCCGCTGTTTTAAACTCTGATTCTACACTTATGTTTTGTATAACTGTTTTACTTAAGTTGGTTTTGTAATAATCTTTTGAACTGGTTTGTAATCTTTAATATGCCTGTGTTGTAAAATTGTGGTTGTAATATCTCTGGACTCGCCTTCGTGCGAGGTATGCTTGTTCGATCCGAGAATCGGTGGTTGTATCGGGACGTTACCCGACAGACCAAAAAAAATTGTTCCGTTTGAAGTGCGTTTAAGCTAATGTTGCCTTTATGGTGATGGTTTACGCACTTGAGCCGGGATAATTTAGGCGGTTCTGCCACAGCTGGCATCAGAGCTACAAGCGTATACCAGAGGTGTTGGAACCTTAAAAATCGCTTTCCGTATAAAATTGGAACAACAGGGTATTTCGAAAAGCTACGTTGGATTCGTTAAGGGTTGTGCTTAGAACGTAAAGTCCTAGGGAATTTATGGGAATTACTAGGTGGTTATTTCTGTATGGTTTATGTTATCTGACTTCCAGCACTTTACATTTTGACAAACCATACTCACAAGCAACTCTTAATTTTTGTAACGACGCACCTACGTGAGGTAAGATGGTAAGGATCCTCAGTCAGCTGAGGGAGTCTGACCTTCCCGTCGGTGATGCGAGCCGAACGCTGCCCTCAAGCAGTGGCTTACTTGAGGTGCTTCCAATATACCGACTATTAGTTGACTATATTGGGAGTAAAGTGTGCTCAGTCAGCTGAGGGAGTCTGACCTTCCCGTCGGCGATGCGAACCGAACGCTGCGCTCAAGCAGTGGCCTACTTGAGCTGCTGCCAATATACCGACCTCGGTCGACTATATTGGGAGTAAAGGAACTTGTGAATACGCCTCTGAGTAGCGTATGTTAACGTTGGCCATACGGCGGAAATTGTATGGCTGCCGCTTCTATAGTGAGCGGTAATGTTTGGGAACGCTTTCATGGGTGCTGGCATGAAAGGTTCATTGGGGTTATATATATATGTTCTGTCAATCTTATGCAGGTACGCTAACCACGATTCGATAAGATAAGAACGGTTAGAATGTATCGACTAGCTATATAGGGAGAGCCGTATTTATGTATACCACCGTGCTAACCACGTAAGCCCAACCATAGTTGGCAATTGTTTATCTTGTGAGGACGGTCAGGACGTGCATGCATATTTGATTGATGTTTGATTGGTTCGTAATAGTTGAGGTTGCTACATGAGCTTGTTAAGGAATTTCTAGTATGAATCCTTATAAGATAAGTGTTAGTGTGCTTAAAACATGAGTGAGTGAAACTCTGATGTTAGTAGCATATTAGTAAAATGCTTAGGTTTCCTTAGATGAAAAATATGGTTTCGAGTCATGCCTTCCTCCTAAGCCCCATCTTGTTGTTATAAGGATCTTTTCATTCCTTAGAATCTCAAATGATGAACCAGTACCGATTGTGGTTTATTATTCTTTGAGTTTGAAATCATATCATCTTGTGAATTAGAATCACATTTGTTTTACCGCAGTCTTCTTAAAGCTTTATTTGAGAAGTCTTGAGATAATTGTATTACTCACATTTGAATCCTTTTTGATTCAGATGGCGACTTGTTCCCAGATCTTTTGGGATGAGGAGGGAAATGCTCATACCGATTGTCTGTACGGGGAGGGTTTTCCGAGGATTCTTTGGGATTCACTTCGTATCTTCCACTACCCAGATCCACCCCAGTACACGGGACGCCAGTTCTCGGAGGATGGAATTAAGAAGAACAGAGTTAAGATGACCATTCCTCAGCACCCCACCTTGGAGTGGCCACCGATTGAGATCGAGGTGATTGGGTATCGTCTTGTGGATGCGTTTGAGAAAGCAGCTCTCAACGCTATCACCACTTTTTGTGAGCACCATCCCGAGGAGGTAGCAGCATATCCTATTGGTTTGTTTCCAGCAGTCAGTGCTGGCAATGCAGAGTGGCTGTTCAGGGTCACACACTTTGGGCACTTGATTGGTGATGTAGCGGATGAGACTATCGAGGCAGTAGTCAGATATATGAATGCCCAGTCTCACTACCAGATACTTCAGCAGCGACACATGGACCAGGTGATAGACTTGGCCCAGAGTTTTCAGCGAGGCCTTCGTCTGAAGGATATTCAGATTGGGGGACTTCAGGATGCCGTTGCTGGGAGGGACACTGCTATTGCACAGTTTGAGCATCAGGCTATGGAGTATGGTGCTGAGATAGAGCAGCGCAACACAGTTATCGGTTTTCTTCAGGCGCAGGTGAATGAGCTGCAAGCAGATTGGGCTGATGCTTTAGCACATGTTGGTATGCTCCAGGAGCAACTAGATGCCCCAGCTGAGCCGGCAGCAGCAGAGGAGGACCCAGAGGAGATTGAGGGAGTATCTGACTTAGATTCAGAGCACGCACTTGCTGAGCCTAACCCTCAGCCGGACGACTCTTCTTCCGGCAGTGCCTCTTCTGTGGGCAACCTCGACGACTTCTAGGCGACTTAGACTTGTCCTAGCTAGTTGTGTTCTCTTGTTGTAGCATATGTATATAGGGAAGATGTTATTGTAAAATAGCCTTAGGGAGGAGTACCACTTGTTGTATTATACGTGGTAAGGTTAAGCGATGTTAGGTTGTAAGAACAAGGCTGCTTTGGATGTAATATAAGTAGCGACTACCAGTTTGGAAATCATAATCTTTCTACTTAGCAAATCTCTTTATTTGTGCATCTTCACGCCGTTTGATGAATACAAGAGGTTGCAAATTTTTGTGGCATATGTGCTCATCAAATGTTAGCATGTTGAATCTGTGAGACTAAATTTTAGTCCAACCCCTTCTATGATCTCTGTTGTTTAGCAACATAGCACATGGCGCTGAAGAGTGAATTGCTAGATTATTTTCTTTACCCTTGCTCTTAGCATTGAGTATCAATACGATGGAGCATGAAGCTATCTAACAGCTGGCCTGTTCTGAGTTTGGTGGGTTGCGCAGTTATGTATTGTGCATATTGTGCTACACCGCATCTAGTTACATTTTTGCTGATTTTGTTTTATCCAAATGTATGATCATTGCATGTACCATTGATTTTGGAAGCGAGAAATATGTATCTAATGGATGTCTTCCATGATTACAGATGGTTGGTCATACACGCGGAACGTCTGATGGCTTTGGTTGTGAAACTGGCAGTGGATCTCAGCAACCACCGCCACCCCCATCAAATCTGGCCGAGTTAATGGCCATGCAAACAGAGTTGCTTCGCCAGCTTGTCCAAGGGCAACAAAATCAGCCACGACAACAGTATGGAGGAAGAGAGGCACAACCAGCGGGTTACCAGGAATTCTTTGGTACCCAACCTCCACTTTTCAGCAAAGCTGATGACCCATTGGATGCCGATGCTTGGCTTCGTACAATCAATTCCAAGTTTGCTTTGTTAGCGGTACCATGTATTGATGCGAACAAGGCCCCCTTTGCCGCCCAACAGCTTCGCGGTCCTGCACGTATATGGTGGGATAATTATTGTGAAATGCAGCCTGCTGAACATATCATATCTTGGGAGGAATTCAGAACTGCATTCAGATCACATCATATTCCGGATGGACTGATGGAGAGAAAGTTGAATGAATTCTTGGCTCTAGATCAGGAAACCCGCACTGTTCTTCAATATGCACAGACCTTCAATCATCTGTGCCAATATGCGGGCCATCATGCTGATACTGATGCCAAGAAACGTGATCGTTTCCGTCGTGGCCTCAATACTAAGCTCAAGGAACGTTTAAACTTGGTTCAGCCCCATACCTATAATGAGCTGGTGAATATGGCCATTACACAGGAAGATTGTATTGCTGCACATCGTGCTGAGAAAAGGCGGAAGACACCAACGGGACCCTCGAGTGCCCAGCCACCAAGGTATCGCCTGGTGCAAAATACTCCACCTAGGCCTCCACAAAGAAATGCCCCAGTGGGTAGGTTTGTCTTTAGGCCGCCTCAGCAACAAGGAGGATTCAGACCTCCAGTGCCTCAGCAACAGCAACAGCAGCAGTTTAGCCCAAGGCCGAATGCCCCACAGTTCAATAGTGGGAATGGTAATAATCGATGTTTCAACTGCGGCAGTGCTTCTCATTTTGCCAAGAATTGTCCACAACCCAGAAGGAATAATCCAGGGCAAAACTCTAATCAGAACAACAACAACAACAACAACAACAAGGGCAAGGGCAAGAGGCAAATGGTGCAAGTCCGGCAAGGGCGAGTTAATTTTACTACTCTTGCAGACCTTCCAGCAGGAGCACCAGTAATGACGGGTACTTTCTCTATCCACAATAAACCCGCAGTCATATTATTTGATTCTGGTGCAACGCATAGTTTTATAAGTGCCAAATTTGGAGCCAGATTAGGATTGGATTTTTGTCATACTAAGGGATCTTTTATGATAACAACCCCTGGTGGGAAGATAGCTTCCAATCAAATCACTAGATGTGTGCCAATTAAGCTGGGTAGCAAATTGATAAAGACAGACTTGATCTTGCTGAATTTAGAAGGCATGGATGTTATTCTAGGTGTGAATTGGATGACTACACATAAAGTACTACTAGATATCTCTTCCCGAGCTATCGAGATAGATTCACCACATCAAGGAGCCACCATACTCTATCTACCACAACGAGAGTACATTAACTCTTGTGCCTATGTCGCAAAAGAAATTAAACTTGAAGATATCCCTATCGTGTGGGAGTATGCGGATGTATTTCTAGATGATTTACCTGGAATGCCTCCTGATAGAGACATCGAGTTTGTTATCGAACTTCAACCCGGTACCGCCCCTATTTCTAAGAGGTCGTACCGAATGCCTCCAAATGAATTAGCAGAATTGAAAGTCCAACTCCAAGACCTTCTTGACAAAGGTTTTATACGTCCAAGTTCTTCACCCTGGGGATGTCCAGCCCTGTTTGTGAAGAAGAAAGACGATAGTTTGAGGCTATGTGTTGATTATCGACCACTCAATGCGGTCACTATTAAAAACAAGTATCCTCTTCCCCGCATTGATATTCTGTTTGATCAGTTAGCTGGAGCTAAGGTTTTCTCTAAGATTGATCTTCGTTCTGGCTACCATCAAATAAAGATCAAGCCTTGTGATATTCCAAAGACTGCTTTCTCTACCAGATATGGACTATATGAATATTTGGTTATGTCTTTTGGTCTTACCAACGCCCCAGCATATTTTATGTACTTGATGAATTCAGTCTTCATGCCGGAGCTGGATAAATTCGTCGTGGTTTTCATTGACGATATCTTGATCTACTCCAAGAATGAAGAAGATCATGCTGAACATTTGCGTATCGTTCTCCAACGATTACGAGATCATCATCTTTATGCCAAATTCTCCAAGTGTGAATTTTGGTTGGACAGTGTGAAATTCTTAGGTCACACTATCTCCAGTGACGGTATATCTGTTGATCCAACTAAAGTACAAGAAGTGATGGATTGGGAATCTCCTATTTCAGTTCATCAAATTCGCAGTTTTCTTGGTTTAGCTGGATATTATCGTCGATTCATTACTGATTTCTCCAGAATAGCCAAGCCTATGACGGAGTTATTGAAGAAGGGAGTGAAGTTTGTTTGGAATGATAAGTGTGAAGAAGCTTTCCAAACTCTCAAAGCAAGATTAACTACCGCTCCAGTATTGTCTACACCGGACAGTACTAAACCTTTTGATGTCTATTGTGATGCGTCGGGTACGGGACTTGGTTGTGTGCTTATGCAGGACAACCGGGTTATTTCTTATGCATCAAGAGCTCTCCGGGATCATGAGAAGAATTATCCAACCCATGATCTGGAGTTAGCAGCTGTCATTCACGCTCTTAAGATGTGGAGACATCATCTTATGGGAACTCACTGTAATATTTACACTGACCATAAGAGTCTCAAATATATCTTCACTCAAGCGGATCTCAACATGAGACAGAGACGCTGGCTGGAGTTGATAAAGGATTATGATCTAGAAGTGCATTATCATCCAGGAAAGGCTAATGTGGTTGCGGATGCACTCAGCCGCAAGTCACAATGCCATTGTCTATCTGTAGAACCATTCAATGAAACTCTATGCCAGGAAATGATGAAGTTAAACCTAGAAATGGTACCTCAAGGAAGTTTGAACCATATATCCCTTGAGCCTACACTTCATGATAGCATCATCATGGGACAATTACATGATGAGGGTATCAAGGTTATCAAGGAAAAGTTATCACAGGGAGAAGCAAAGTATAAATGTTTCAGAGTGGATCATAGGGGAGTTCTATGGTTCGAATCCCGACTGGTGGTACCTAAGGATCATCAGCTTAGAAAGCAAATCCTTGATGAAGCACATCTTTCGAAATTTTCGATTCATCCCGGTGGTACCAAGATGTACCATGATCTCAAACAAAATTTCTGGTGGACTCGAATGAAAAGAGAGATCGCCAGATATGTTTCTGAGTGTGATGTCTGTCAAAGAGTTAAAGCTAGTCACTTGAAAATAGCTGGTACTCTCCAACCTTTATCTATTCCATCCTGGAAATGGGAGGACATCAGTATGGATTTTATCGTTGGTTTACCCACTACTCCTCATAAGCATGATTCTGTTTGGGTAATCGTTGATAGACTCACCAAGACCGCTCATTTTATTCCTGTACATACCACTTACTCTGCCAAGAGGTACGCAGAGATCTATCTCGATCAGATTGTTCGTTTACATGGAATTCCAAGGACGATTATTTCTGATCGTGGGCCTCAGTTTATAGCACGTTTCTGGGAGCAAATGCAGGAATCCCTTGGAACAAAATTGATTCGTAGTTCAGCTTATCATCCACAAACAGATGGGCAAACTGAACGAATCAATCAAATCCTTGAAGACATGTTGAGGGCATGTGTTATTCAATATGGCAAGAATTGGGTTAAGTGCCTAGCACTGGCAGAATTTTCTTACAATAACAGTTATCAATCCAGCTTGCAAATGGCACCATTTGAAGCATTATATGGTCGAAGGTGTCGAACTCCTTTGAATTGGTCACAAGCTGGGGAACGCAAAAATTTTGGGCCAGATTTAGTCTCTGAGGCAGAGGAGCAAGTCAGAGTTATCCAGGTTAATCTTAAAGCAGCCCAATCAAGACAGAAAAGTTATGCAGACAAAAGAAGAGATCCTTTACAATTCGAGGTAGGAGACTTTGTATATTTGCGAGTATCTCCTACTAAAGGTGTTCAACGCTTTGGCTTAAAAGGGAAATTAGCACCCCGATATATCGGACCATTTGAAATTATCGAAACTTGTGGACCCGTTGCCTACCGACTCCGTCTTTCATCTCAATTGGCCGCCGTTCATGATGTCTTCCATGTCTCACAACTTCGGAAGTGCACCAGGGTACCTACTGAAATCCTTGAACCACAAGATATCGAAATTGAATCCGATCTATCTTATACGGAGTATCCAATCAAGATTCTTGACACAAAAGAAAGAAGTACTAGAAGGGAGAAAGTTAAAATGTACAAAATCCAGTGGAATCAGCATACTGTAGAAGAAGCTACTTGGGAAACTGAAAATTTTCTCCAAAGAAACTTTCCCGACTTTCTTAGAACCAATCCAGGTACCAAATCGTTGCACCCTTTTCTTTCTGTAATCTCGGGACGAGATTCCTTTTAGGGGGGAAGGCTGTAACACCCCGGGTGTTTACACAGTATTTTAATTAGGTGCCTGCACAGTAATGGTGTAGGTTTGCTATGCATCATGTGCTTGAATTACTTAAAAAGGATCTTTTTGTAATTATGAAAGGTTATATGTGTAATTATGATTTTATGCAAGGTCCTTTATATAGTTAATTGTGTTTATAGCTTTTATGGAGGGTGTTTGTGCAAAATTTCAGTGCATTTATTGCATGGCAACCAATTTTGCTTGTAAGTCTATGTTTGTAGTGAATTTACGTTGAAAAAGACAAATTTCCTAGATTTCAAAATCCCTTCAATGATTTTAATTTTAGCTCTTGAATCTTTGGTCAAATAAATTTTTGCACAACATCAAAGTTGTAGATCTTGAAAAGTTGAACAACTTTCATGTTGGACACTTTTTCATTTGAGCTTTAGTTCAAAAGTTATTGCTTGTTTACAGAAAGGTCCCTGGAACTTTTGGAAATTGCAAAATCGCCCTTATGACCATCTCCCCCTCTCTGCTCTGCTTCTCGCCGCCGGCCACCGACAGCGCCGCCCGCCGACGCCTTCCCGGCTTTCCCGGCCATCAATTCGCCGTGCGCTGGCTCCCACGCGTCGCCGGCGAGCTCCTCCCCCTCCTGTTGCCTCGCGCTGGAGCCCCCATCCCTCGCCACGCGCCCCCGCCGAGCCCAGAACCTCCCCGGCGGCCGCCACCGCGACGCCGCCGTGGAGAGCCCAAACCCGAGGCCCAGCTCTCGATCTTTCGCGCGCCTGAGCACTACAAGAAGCCCCGCGCTCTATTCCCCTCCTCTTTTCGCCAGTTCCCTAACCCCACGCCCCAGAACGCCGCCGCCGCTCACCCCGAACGCCGGCGAGCTTCACCCCGCCGCGGAGCCGCCACCCCAGACCCGCTCCACCCCTACAGCCCCCACCTTTAGCACCGCCTCGACCTCGCGCAGCTCCCAGGCCACTTCCCCTCGCCTGAACCTCACCGGAGCACCCTCGCCGTCGCTCGCCTCCGCCGCCAACCCGCCCTGCTCCGCCGAGCCGCCGCTTCCGAGCCTCTCCCCGCGACCCTAGGCCACCCAGAGGTGCGCCTTGCACCCGTGAAGCTCACGCACCCCTCCACTCTCGCCGCCGGTGAGCCCCTCGCCGGGAAATCGCCGGTCAACCGCCGCCCCCTCTCTCTGACCCGGCCCAAGGACCTCGGGGTGGAAGAAACAAAACTTCAGGGTGTTATTTGAATAGACCTAGACTCATGTGAATAGTGCACTAAGGACTGCTTTGTAATATTTTTCAGTGAACTTTGAAATTCTAGATCAATTCGTAGAAAATTCGTAAAATAGCAAATCTTGATGTTTTGGAATCCTCTTGAAGAGATCTATGCAGTAGAACCAGAATATGTTAGGCCTTAGTTGCAAGTTTTTGCTGTAGATGTTGTTTTGTGTTACTAGGTGTATAACTACTTGTTCTTTAATCTTTTTCTTATCTGATGCTTGAAAGCTTGTATTGCTTTGAAATTTTGGTGGTAGTTTACTCTTGTTACACTAGCTTTACTATAAAAATTTCATGATCAGTTCTTTGTTGTAGCTATTTATTTGATTTAATCTTTGTTTAATAGACTTTATTCATGGTAAATAGTTTCTGTTCTTAATAAATCATGAAAATATTCCTGAGTGTTCTTCTGGAGTGTGTTAGCTTGTCCAGGAAGTTTGAGCCTTAGTTCATGGCTAGATCAGGGGCTAAAATATAAATCTTGCTAGTCTGTTGTCTGTTTTATTTATTTTCTCAGAATTATTTCGGTGTATATAAAATCATGAAAAATTCACAGTAGATAGATCTTACCTGTGTAGATCTCCTGTTAATTTTTGAGCTTCTACTTTGCTATATTTTAGTCTGTATAATTCAAGCTTGTGCTAGGTGTTGCCTGCATAAATGATTTGTTGTGTTTAAATGGTTAAATGTCTTGGCATGATTTTTACAGGGTAGATTACTTTGTTCATGTTCTGTTTAGAGTAATTTTGGTAGATTTTATTACTGTTTGTACTCTGATTTGTTAATTTATTTACAAACCATGACTTACTTGTATAGGAAAATCACCACCACTCATTTTGTGAAGTTAGTTAACTTCTTTTGTGCTGTTGATCATGATGCCTTGTGTAGTTAAATTTGTTATTTAACTACTCTATAAACGATTGCCCATGTTTGTTTATAATGTTGTTCTCGCATTACATATAGATACGACTACTTTGTCAGACGGGACGTACGAGTTGATTCCGGATTCTGACGGAGGTGATCTCGAAGCTCAAGTGAACACTGCGGAACTAACTGAAGCCCCGAACCAAAGTTCGGAAGAGCCTAGCGCTGAAATAGTTAACAACTACCGAGAAGGCAAGCCCCGGACATAACCTATACTTCAAATTAATTTCATTTACTGTATTATTTTACTTGTGCATTTACAGTTCATAGGAGTTGAATTGAAAACCTAGATGCATGATCCTAGGAACCAATGTACTGAACACTAGACTTGAGTTCGAGTAATTGCTAAGCTTATAGGAACGGTAAAAGTCGAGTGATCGCTTGTCACTCGCGAGCTTTATAGGAATTTCCTGTTTACTTTCTGTTATCAATATAAGGACTACGGACGGGGTTGTGCTCGATATCATGACCTTATGTGATACCCCGTCTGTGTTGATAAACTTGCTAAGGTCGCGGTGTGTGGTAGTGCTGGTTAAGTTTTTGAAAGTACTAGTCACATGCCGTAAATATGGTACGCGGCAAGCCTAGTAGCCGATTGGACCGGGGAGTGGATATACCTCCCACTCTCTCAGTAGGGATAGGTTTTATTTTATGTTGCGCAACACTACGACTTCTAGGGACAAGGTTTGGCCTTGGAGCCCTGTAGTCGGGGAGAGTGGCACTATCCACAAGCCGGAAAGAAAGGTTAACGGTTGTTTGGGAATGACCCGACGGTATTCCAGACGTGTGTGCTAGGTTACCCTTGCAAGGTTGAATTTCGATTCAGAATCGTCCGCCTCTCACGATGAAATGAGACTGCTTGATCTCTTTGCCACACAGAGTAATAAGAGCAACAATATTCTTATTAATCTTGATGTTTGCTTAGAAGTTTCACCATGAATGATTAGTAGATGCTTACATAGAATGGTTAATCAACTAGAATCTTGCAGCTAAAACTTGAAAGTAAGGACCTACTCTTTATTGCTTTTCAGCAAAGGAAAACCAGAGCATTACAAAGCCTTGCATAGTCTAGCTAAGGTGGGCTACTTATACCCGTTGTCGGTTAAGTCTTGCTGAGTATTAGAATACTCAGCCTTGCTGTTGAAACCCTTTTTCAGGTATGAGTTTTGAGGATCAGATCGCTAGCTTGACCTATCCTTGCGCTTTGCCTCCTGGCTGGTCCGTAGAATGGGATACGTCTTCGGCCGGCAATGACTATGACGAGTGATACCAGGCTTGGGCTAGCTCGGTATACCTTTGCGACGTGTTGTAGTTATCGTATTTTATCTTCCGCTGTTTTAAACTCTGATTCTACACTTATGTTTTGTATAACTGTTTTACTTAAGTTGGTTTTGTAATAATCTTTTGAACTGGTTTGTAATCTTTAATATGCCTGTGTTGTAAAATTGTGGTTGTAATATCTCTGGACTCGCCTTCATGCGAGGTATGCTTGTTCGATCCGAGAATCGGTGGTTGTATCGGGACGTTACCCGACAGACCAAAAAAAATTGTTCCGTTTGAAGTGCGTTTAAGCTAATGTTGCCTTTATGGTGATGGTTTACGCACTTGAGCCGGGATAATTTAGGCGGTTCTGCCACAGGCAGGGGACGAGGGCGGCGCCGACGGTGGCGGGCAAGGGCGAGGAAGGCGCGAGCACCGGCGAGGACGAGGAAGGCGCGGGGGCGGAGGAGTCCAGCCGGTGCGGGAGCGCGAAGGCGGCCGGAGACGATGACGACGAGCTAGGCGCGGGCTAGGGTCACGGGTGCGGGCGGAGGAAGCTGGAGCGAGCGCGGAGAAGACGCGAACGGCCGCGGCGGCGCAGGGATGCTGCGGTGCGCGATGATTGGGCGTGGAGGCGGCGGCAATCGTGCGACGAAGTCTTGGAGCAGGGGAGGGGACCAGAGGATGAAGAAGAGGGCCAGTGTTATATGCCTAGGGCCATTGGTACCGGGTGAAAACTTCACCCGGTACCTAAGACATCCTGAGGTACCGGTTGTAGATCCAATCGGAATCATAGAAAGGCCATAGGTACTGGTTGATCATCCACCCGGTGCCTTAGGTTCCCAACAGGCGGGAAATGAAATCACCCTTTGGTACCAGGTGGAGATCACTAACCGGTGCCTAAATCTGGGCGCGTTTTGCTTTTCCCGCTTGTTGGCCATGATAGATCTGAAATCCCTCAACAACTCAATGGTAATGCAAGGTACTTTGGGCGCTGCGGCCACGGTTTGAATCCCGCCAACTCCCATTTTTGCCAGAAAAGGGTCCTTCGGTACCGGTTGAACTTTCCACCTGGTACCAAAGGCCTTTTGGTTTTATTTTCTTTCCCCCTTTCTGGTTCTCTAATAAATCTGTTAATTGTCTAATAAATCAACTAATTGCCTAATAAATCAACTATTGCTTGAAAATATTTAGAAAAATTCATGTGCCTAATAAATCAATTTATCTTTAATTGGTATGTGCGTGTGAGTGAGTGAGAGTAAGAGAGTGTGTGTTTGTGTGAGTGTTAAGAGTGTGGGACTATTTTATGTTATTTATATCTAAGTAGGGAAATATATTTTTGTAAATATATTATTATTTTTTCCTTTGCAAAAAATGTTTATTGCATAAAAAATCAAATATGGTTTCAGAATAATACAACTAGTAAATGTTGATGCCAAAATAATCAGATAATTGCCTTGATGAGTACAAATAGTAAATGTTGATGAGAAATATTACAAGAGATAATCATTCAACTAATGGAATATTAATGATGGTTCGCTTTACAATCGTCCCTTCATTGTGATCATGGCGTGCGTAGGGAGCCTCCTCTTGGGCTAAAAGGATACTTGTGTCAACCTCCACTGCGAACGGAGTCATGTCTTCAACCTTGTTGTATTCTTCTTCATCTGTGACATCGTCGACTTCCACAATTTTTCTTTTACATGCGAGAACTATATGGTGCTTTGGCTCATCTCCATCTGACTGCTTGTCCTTTGTTGATTTATTTCTAGACTTATTCTTCTTGGGTTTGCTAGACATGTCCTGCACATAGAAAACTTGAGTGACATCCTTAGCTAGGACGAATGGTTCGTCTCGATAGCCAAGCTCTTTGAGGTCTATTGTTGTCATTCCGTACTTGTCGATATCGACACATTTTCCAGTCAGTTTCACCCATTGGCAACGAAATAGAGAAATCTTCAATGGCCCATAGTCCAGTTTCCAGATCTCCTCAATATAACCAAAATATGAGTTCGTTTGGCCACTAGAGTCTATGACATCTATACGGACACCACTATTTTGATTGGTGCTCCTGTTATCTTGGGCTCTTGTGTAAAATGTGTGTCTATTAATATCATATTCTTGGTACATCAAGATTGAATTAGCTGGACCCCTGGCCAGCCAGGCTAGCTGCTCATTAATTTTATCGTTGCCCATGAGTTCCTTCTGCAACCAGATAGCGAATGTATCGTTATGATGGTTTGTAATCCAGGTTTCATACTTCGAAGGGTACATGCTTCGCACCATTTGCTTGTGCTCCTCCATGTACGGAGCCACCAAGGCTGACTGTTGCAGAACTGTGAGATGTGCTTTGCTCAACGTAGCATGGTCACTAGCATTTACTGATTTCCTTCCAAGCATGCCCATTCCAATCAGCCACCCCTCATGTCGTGATACTGGAACCCCAATCGGGCAAAGTTCATCCACATAGTCAACACAAAACTCAATGACCTCCTCTGTCACATAACCCTTCGCAATGCTTCCTTCTGAACGAGCACGATTACGAACATATTTCTTTAGGACTGTAAAGAATCGTTCAAAAGGGAGGGAAGGCAGGACCAAAAATACCAATCTCTTTGACCAGGTGAATTAGGAGATGCGTCATAATATTGAAAAATGTGGAGAAAATATCATCTCAAGGTTAACTATACATTGACAACATCCTCTGGTAGTCTGATTAGACTCGTTGAATCGATTGCCATCTGAGAAATTGCGTTGAGAAATGCATATAGCTTTATGATTATTTCTCGAACATTAGCTGGCAGAATACCTCTAAGTACAACTGGAAGTAATTGCGTCATTAGCACGTGACAATCATGGGACTTTATGTGTGCGAATTTCTTCTCTTTCATGTTTGGTAGCCTCTTTATATTCGAAGAGTAGCCAGACGGGACCTTGATACTGTTCAAACATTCAAACATACTTTTCTTTTCTTCTTTACTTAGAGTGTAGCAGGCAGGACCGAAGTAATGATGTCCTTTGTCCCTTTTTTCTGGATGTGGGGCGGCCCATTGTTTCAAAGGTTGAAGGTCTTGCCGCGCTTCTAGTGTATCCTTGGGCTTACCGTAGACACCAAGAAAGCCTAGCACGTTAACGCAAAGATTCTTTATGAGGTGCATCACATCAATTGCGTGACAGACCTCTAAGACATTCCAATAAGGTAAATCCCAAAATATACTCTTCTTCTTTTATATAGGTGCACGTCCGTCATCACTCTACACTGATCTGCTGTCAAGTCCCTTTCCGAATACTACTTTTATATCTTTGACCATTTCAAATACTATTTTCTCACAACGGTGCCTAGGTTTCGTACGATGATCTTCCATTTCACCATTGTGATCATGCTTCTTCCTTAATGGGTGCCTGATAGGAAGAAATCGACGATGACCCATGTACACGATCTTCCTACAGTGCTTCAGATACAAGCTGTCGGTTTCATCTAAACAATGCATGCATATCCTATAAATCTTATTGGACTGTCCGGACAGATTGCTTACTGCAGGCCAATTGTTGGTGGTTACGAAAAGCAATGCACGTAGGTTAAAATGTTACTCTGCGTGCGCATCCTACACATGAAAAACCTCCTCTTTCCACAGCAATACAAGATCGTCAACCAGTGGTTTCAGGTACACATCAATATCATTACCAGGTTGCTTCAGGCCGGGGATAAACACCACAATCATAATGAACTTTCGCCTCCTACACAGCCAAGGAGGAAGATTCTATATACAAAGTGTCACAGGCTAGGTACTATGACCACTGCTCTACTCACTGAAAGAATTCATAACATCCATACTTAAGGCAAACCTTATATTCCTCGCATCATTTGCGAATATTGGGAATGTTCTGTCCACCTTTCTCCACTGGGACCCATCAGCGGGGTGTCTGAACATATTGTCTTACTTACGATCTTCTTTGTGCCATCGCATCAATATAGCATTTGTTTTGTTCATGAACAATCGTTTCAGATGTGGTATTATAGGGAAATGCCACATCACCTTGGCATGCACCCTCTTATTGATACGAATGCCCTCAACACGCCTGGATCATCTCGAGGGATCTTATACCGACATGCTTTGCATACCGGACACGCATCCAAATTTTCATACTCCTCACCACGATAGAGGGTGCAGTCATTAGGGCATGCAAGTATCTTCTGTGCTTCCAATCTTAGAGGACAAACAACTTTTCTTGTCTCGTACGTTGTTTCGGGCAAGATGTTACCCTCAGGGAGTAGGTTTTTTTTTTTATAAATTTCAGCAAATCCTCGAATCCCTTGTCGGACAAACCATTTGATGCCTTCTATTGCAACAATTTTAATGCGGTACCCAATTTTTTATGGCCTTGTTTGCAATCTGGGTACAACAATGTTCTGTAGTCCTCCAACATACGCTTCAGATATCTGAATTCCTTTTCTATTTCGCAAACTTTCTCCGCTTCGCGCAGCATCTGACCAAGATCATCTTCTACAACGTGTTCTTCAGCATCTTCTTCAGGCTCACCCATTGCAGTATCTTCAAAGACGGCATCATGGTAATTGTGCTCAAAGTGAGGAACAAAATCATCTTCTTCTTCACCATCCTTAAGAATAATCCCTCTTTCTCCATGCTCGGTCCAAACATTGTAGTTGCGCATGAAACCGTTGTGGAACAAGTGACTGTGAATGGTTCTTGTTGAAGAGTAATCCTTCTCGTTCTTACACAATTGGCATGGACAACAAAAGAAAACCCCTTGCTTGTGTTTCTTGGCCACATCGATGAATTCGTGCACGCCATTAATAAACTCCATAGAATGCCGATCGGCGTTGTACATCCATTGCCGATTCATCTAGAAAAATAAAGAGTAAATCAACTAATTTATTTTTGTTCAAATGGATAGATTTCATTACGCATATCAACTATACATAAAAAATAAATAAATTCTCATAATTACAATAACATGATTAATTAAAAGGTATGAAATATTCATCACACAACATGAATTCATTAAAACGTCCAAATATTCATCACACACCATAATTAATTAAAAGGTCTAAATTATCCATCAGACACCATGATTAATTAAAAGGTCTAAATTATCCATTACACAACATGATTAATTAAAAGGTCTAAATTATCCATTACACAACATGATTATTTAAAATGTCTACAATACCGAATAAACTACATGCTAATACAAACTACTCACGAGACCTATTGACTGATGCAACGCGAAATGCCTCGCGAACTCTCGAAACGGAACGGTCAATTTCTACAATCCCCGACGCTTCGCGGCTTGCATTACGTCGAGCCATCAACTCGCGATCATCATCCGTACCATACAACTCGATATCAAATTCACGTTCTAATTTGCCACTTGCATTTCCAAGCGCGAGACAATAAAATGCTTTCTTAATCCAACGACGAGTACAACCGCTAACAAGTCCAATACGCTCTTCGGGGCGGAACTCAAGGGAATGTCCGGTGCGTTTCAATTAATTGCGTACGGACATACGAGCGAACGCACAACGCTCTAAGACATCATGTTGCAAAGCCATTTCTACGGATTAAACATTAATTACTCATCAATTAATTACTCATCATATCTGGTGGAGCACTAAACTGCACTTTTTTTCAAAAATAAAACTAATTTCACTACACATATCAAATAAATGTACAAAAACTATTTAAATTCTTAGAATTACAATAAAAATATACTCATACTCACTGGCTATATTGAAATTACATCTTTGAAACATAACAAATTATCTAAATAAATAACTATCACATGTATAACAATTAATATAACAATAAATATAACAAATATAAACTAAACTCAATTGATAACCACATCTAAATAAATAATTATCACATGTATAATAATTAATATAATAATAATAAACTAAATCAATTGCTAACTACATCTAAATAAATAATTGAATGCACAATTACATATTCACAATTACTCCCGTATCCTTGAACTTTGTTATAAAAAAGAATCGGCGATGTCCATATTATCACTCTCTCTATGTGTCTCTGTGTGTCTCTCTATATATGTGTCTATGTATTTGTCTCTCGCGAATGAGAGAGAGAAAGAATGGAGACATCGCCGGTTTCTTCTTATAATCAAATTGAGGACACACCATATTTTCAACTTTAATAAATCACTAACTTCTTATGATCGCAGATTTGATTATAGTAGAATAATAAATTAAATCTCTTGCTAACTACATCTAAAAAAATAGCACATGTATAAAACAATAGCAAACTAACCAAATTGCTAAGTACATCTAAATAAATAATTATCTTATACCTAATAATTTATATAACAATATCAACTAAATTAGGTGCTAACTACATCTAAAAATAATTAGCATATATATAACAATTAATATAACAACTATAAATTAAATCAGGTGCTAACTATATCTAAAAATATTTATTACATGTATAAACTAAATCAAGTGCTAACTACATCTAAAAAATTAATTTGCTAAAGCATGGAGAAAAAAAATACTAACCATTTTAAAAAAATTACAAAAATTTTCCTCCCTCTCCTCACTCGGCTGCCATGAACAGTTAATTCACGACAGCTTGGAGGGGGGAAAGCAGGGGGTATTTATAGGCATGCGCCAAAATTACCGGTTGGTGCCTATGACCCGGTGCTAACTTTTATTCAATAGCACCGGGTCAGTGCCTTGGGACCGTGCTCCTGCCGGCACCGGATCGTGGCATGATCCGGTGCCATTGCCTGCACAGTAGGCACAAGTTAGTGCCACCAACCGATTCCTATGCCGCCATATGCATTTGGTACCGGTTCGTGGCTCTCCGGTGCCTATGCTGCAGCATTGGAACCGGCTCGTCTCACCACCCGATACTAATTGTCCTCCACAGAATCGATGGAGGGCCAAAGGTACTGGCTGCTGTTGCAGCCAGTACTAATGCTACCTTTGCTCTGGACCTATCGCCCATTTTGGGCTTCGCCCCTACCGCCGACGACCGGCGCCGGCCTTGTGTCGCCTCCTCGGCTTTCGTCAGCACGGCCCCCTAAGTACGTGGCGCAACGGCAGGCAAGACGTGCGGCACACCATCAGCATATATAGGGAGCGTGGGGGGCGCATGCATGCACGGGAGGTTACTCGTCGTGGCATGATGCAAAGCTGCCGCGGTGTCGACGTGTCGTCGTCTTTGGTTAAGTGCGCAAGCGATCAGCGACGCCCGGTCGGGGTCGCCATTACAGTTTCGGCCTCCCGCTGTTACATCATATCCATGGCCAGAGCGAAGTGAGCAGGCCGGACAAAGGAGCAACTCTTCGAAGAGCTAGTACGATTGAACACACACACATAAGTGTCAAAAAAAAACCCACACACACACAAGAAGAAGAAAAGGAAAAGTCTGATTACACTCTTGAATTATCGTAAAAGTTCGATTTCAAATTTTCAACTACAAAACTGGATAACATAGACCATCAAACTGTTGAAATCAGGCAAATTTAGCCCTTAGGGTAGTTTTGAAGGTGGTTTTTATTTTTTAAAAAAAATAAAAAGTCTAATTAGATCTAAAAAATCAAAACAAATTCATTTTAAATCAGAAAAATTTGAAATTAGTATCAAAGATTTTCTAAATATATAATCTATCTAGTATTTTTTTTTTGCGGAAGGGGCTGGAAGCCCATGTATTCATCCCCAGAAGATTACATTCAGCCCCCCTGGAGAAAGATAAAATTACAACTGACCCCACACAACACAATCTCCAGGCGGACAGATTTACAGAAACGACCGTAACTAACAACAGAAATGCACTGATGTCCTTCGCCGTCATCATCTCCGATCCCGAGGGCATGCCGCCTTCCGAACCGCTGGAGCCGGTGAAGGACCGTCGTAGCCGGGACACAAGCTCCATAACCAAACCCATCGGCGCGACCTCCAGCTTTTGTAAGCCGCAAGATGTGGACGTCGTGGTGTATCGGCAGTCACCGCTGGGGATTTGGCCGAGCAACAGAGGCACCGTCGGCGACGCCGACGAGCCAGAGAAGCCTCCGAAGCCGCAAGCGAACCAGAGAATGCCAGTGACCCCGAGGAAACAAAACCCTAACCAGGGGAGCAAATTTTCCTCCACCCCGACCGCACATAGGGGAAAGAACACGCACTTCTTCCTCGCAAGCAATGGAGCAACACTGCAGGTCCCCACCATCGGAGCCCGAGCTGAAGCCGGCACCGTCACCGCGGATAAAGAGGGCGGAGCAGAACTCACAGGGCGAGCCCCGGCAGCTACCTCGTCGCACCCGCCATAGAGAGACGACAACTTCACCACTGCCTCGCCAAAGCCGACACCGGATCCACCGCCATCAACGTCGGAGAAGGCCCCGAAGCACCTTATTTGCCACTGCACAGCCCCGTCCCGCGCGCCATCGCTGGCGAGCTGGACCGAAACGGAGCGGAGCGCCAAAATATCCCCCCGACGCCAACTAGACGCCGTGGATAAGGGAGCCTAAAGCCTAAACCTATCTAGTATTGCTCTATTAGAATCTTAGTTATTCAAAAATAATAGGTATAACTACAAGCAACGAAATATTATGAATGTAAAAAAATTAGATATGAATAACTGACAAGTATCGTGCCAATAGATATGTTAAATTTTTAGAAAACTTTTGATATCCATTTCATATTTTTTTAATTAAAATGAATTACTTATGATTTTTTATTTAAATTTGAATATTTTTAATTCTCAGAAAATGGAAAACCACATTCAAAACCACGTAAGGGGCCAAATTTGTCCGGTATCAATAGTTGGATGGTCTCTATTATCCGGTTTCGTAGTTAAAGGTTGAAAATCAGACTTTTGTGATAATTGAAGAATGTAAATCGGACTTTTTCCAAGAAAAAAACACCGAAACAGGTCACCATCTTCCTTTGCTCACACGCACCGGGGGTTTTGAAGCAGAAGGAAATGTACGGCCTCTCGTTCTTCTACAATCATACGACTTCTCGCGTTGTGGAGCTGTAGGTCCTATAACTTGTCTGTAACATTGCTTGAGTCAGCTGCACGTTATAGGCAAACTAATATAACACAATTGTCTACTATTAGTGTTACTGATCTATCTTAAGCCAATAGTGTCACAACAGTTTTGCACACATTGATGATCTATCGGGTTACTTGAATGTGATGGTTCACCACCGCCGCGTGCTGAAACCGCGATAGATTGCCCCTGTACGTTTTGTGTGTACGCGCATCTAAGACACAAAGAACACGAGTAACGCAAGCATTCGTGAGTAAACCTCTCTTCTCTCTCTTTTTTTTGTGAGGAATAAACCTCTCCTCTCAGATGCAAAAGGCTCTTAGAATGGTTCAAACGCATTGTCGATCGGTTATTATTGCACTTTAACACACCAAATTCAAACTAAAATCCTCTTTAACATGGCAAAAACGTGAACCGTCCTCCAACACCTTCTTCATACTCCATGCACCGCTGCAGGGAAAAAAAAGGCTACCAAGTTTATTATTTCCAACGTAATAACTAGTTATCTCCAACAAGCATGTACTCCCTCCGTTCCAAAAGACACAGAATTCTCGATCACCTCGACAAGTGGTCACCAGGTTTTTTCTTTAATGCCTCTCATCATCTAGATAGAGCTGTAATATCCGTTCATGAACGAACACACGTACACCAGCTCTGCTCGCCAAGTTGCACCTCTGTTTTGCATTGCAGCACGGCAAAACCCATAACCAATGTTCTTAAGGCGCTGCGGCGACTCGTGGCGACCTACCCCCTCACAACGCCTAGGCGTATAAGGCGCGCGGCGAGACGACGCCATAGACATACCCTAAATATACTATGACAGCAAAAAATTTAGTACATAGCCACTAACATACAAGTTGATTTTAAATGGCAGAAAGAGCCACGCACTGCTAAATCTACCAGTAGAGGACCAGAGGCATAAAGCAGAGCAAGCACAAGCAAAGTAAGTTAGGAAGACCGGAGAGGAGCTGAAAAGCAGAGCAGAGGAAAGGAAGACTGGAGAGCAGCAGAGCAGCAGAGAAGAGGGAAGGAATTACCTGGCCATTGCGGTCTTGCAGGGGTTGCACGAGGCCGCGGAGGACAAGCAGAGGAGGTGCACGGAGGCGGGGCCGCACGGGGCTGTGGACCAGCAGAGGCGGCGCAGCGCGGAGGCGAAGAGCAGGCGGTGCCGCGCGGGCGGCGGAGATGCCCAGGGCCGCGCGGGTCCTCGCGGACTGGCAGAGATGCGCAAGGCCGCGCGGTTCCTCGCGGACTGGGAGATGCGCGAGGCTGCGGGGTCACCGTTGCCGCCTCACCGAGATCCGCCCCGCCAGGTGAGATCTCCCGCGCTTCTTCCCTGTTTCCCTCTCTTCCTTCCCTCTCATGTTCGTTTCTAGTTTCCCTCGGTCGATTAAGCCAGCATACGACTTTTGCCGCTCGATATCGTGCCCAATCCCTGCCCTTCCTCTATTTCCTGCTCGGTTTCCCGCCTGCCCGCCATGCCCGCTCGATTTCCCGCGCGTACCAAGGATGACGGCCGCCTCATCCTCCATGGCGTCCAGAGGACGCCTTTGGACGCCTAGGCGGACGCCTTGCTCCTGAGGCGGACGCCATACGCATCCTGGCAAGGCGAGGGGGACGCCTACCACTCCGAGGGCTCCTTGACGCCTAGGCGACGCCTTAAGAACATTGCCCATAACCAACAACGGAAATGGAGCGTCCTTGGGTATGTAACGGAAGGCGCCCTTGCATCCGCCTGCCGACCCGTGAATAGGGATGAAAGCGGGACGGGAAATTTCTGTACCGACCGACATCGTATTCCGTATTACGATACCATTCTCATTTATTGAAAAACATAAAAGTTATCATTTGCAATTAATTTTATAGTCATATTTTACTGTATTTGATTTTATTAGTTTCATAAATATGGAAAAATCCCGACCCGACCGCTTTCGTTTTCCGTATTGTAATATCGCTACCGACCATTCCCAATCATTTTCATCCCTACCCGTGAAGCTGGATCGAAAAACCGACCTGCACACCGGAGTCCGGAGTGCAACCAAACTAAGGTGGTGTTTAGTTGTTGAAAAAGTTTAGGTTCTGGTACTGTAGCATATTTTGTTGTTATTTGGCAATTAATGTCTAATCATGAACTAATTATGCTTAAAAGATTCGCCTCGTATGAATCAGTTAAACTGTGTAATTAGTTATTTTTTCTACTATATTTAATGCTCCATACATGTATCTAAAGATTCGATGTGACGGATACTGTACAAAAATTTATGGAAACTAAGGGGGTTTTTAGTTGGTGAAAAAGTTTGGGTTTGGATATGTAGCATGTTTCGTTGTTATTTAGTAATTAATGTCCAATTATGGATAATTAGGCTTAAAAAATTTTTTTATCCTAATCAGTTGAACTGTACAATTAGTTATTTTTTCCAACTACATTTAATGCTCCATGTATATATGTCCGAAGATTTGATGTGACGGATAATAGAAAGTTTTTTTTGAACTAAACGCCCCCAAACACCCCGGCCAACAACCCGGTCAACTGGCACGCGCAGCCCGGCAGAGCAGGCGCCTGCAGTGCAGCGGCCAGGCAAGGCCAGGCAACGACAGCCCAGCTCACTGCACGTCGTCGGCGCCGCAGCACCGCCGCGCCGAGGCCCCGCGGGCGGCGCCGCGCGTCGGGTCAGCAGGCCGGCGGCCAACTCGCCGCCTGCCCCCGCTGCCACGCGCATTTACTACCCGCCTGGGCTGGGACTGGGCGGGCGCTGCCCCAACGGCCCAACCCCTCTCCCCTCTGCCACCACCGTCTTAATGGTCGCTCCGGTGATCGCACCCACCGAAACCCTTCGCCACCCCATCCTCCCCGGCGACCCCTATATATACACGCCCAACCTCCCCGCCCCACCTTCAAAACCCACACGCCCCCCTCCCCTCACTGCGTCCTCGACTCCCATCCTCGGCTCAGCTAGCTAGCCTTCTCCTTCTCCACCTCGCCGCGCTAGACCGGCCGGGGCACCATGAGCGCCGCCACCGCCGCCGAGCAGCAACCGGAGCCGCCCGCCGCCGGGACCACTCCGCCGGCGGTGATCCGCAACGCTCGCCACCGCCCCAGCACGCTCAAGCTGTGCTACCACCTCGCCGTCTCCAACTCCCCCTACCTCCTGCTCCCCCTCGCCACCGCCCTGGCCCTCCGCCCGATCCCCCGCCACCCCGACCCGCTCCCCTCCCTCGCCGCCGCCGCCCGCTCCGCCCTCACCTCCAACACGCCCCTCACCCTCGCCCTCCTCGCCCTCGCCGCCGCCCTCGCCACCATCTACCTCATGCGCCGCCCGCGCGCCGTCTACCTCCTCGACTTCGCGTGCTACAAGCCCGGGCCGGAGCACGTGATCACCCGCGAGACCTTCATGCGGCAGTCGGTGGGGGCGGGGACGTTCACGCCGGAGAACCTCGCGTTCCAGCGGAAGATCCTCGAGCGGTCGGGGCTGGGCCAGGGGACCTTCTTCCCGCGCGCGGTGCTGGCCTGGCCGCCGCGCCCGCCGTGCATGGCGGAGGCCCGCGCCGAGGCGGAGGCCGTCATGTTCGGCGCCGTCGACCAGGTGCTCGCCAAGACGGGCGTCCGGCCGTGCGACATCGGGGTCGTCGTCGTCAACTGCAGCCTCTTCAACCCGACACCGTCGCTCTCCGCCATGGTCGTCAACCACTACAAGCTCCGCGGGAACGTCGCCAGCTACAACCTCGGCGGCATGGGCTGCAGCGCCGGCCTCATCTCCATCGACCTCGCCAAGCAGCTGCTCCAGGTAACCAATTGGTTAGGATTTTTTTTCTTTTCTTTTTTGGTCCCTTGCGATCGAGAGTTTTTCGAGAGGTGAGTGTGTTCTGGTGGGTTTGTTCAGCGACCGCCGGGGCAGAGGTGGGTTTGGAACTCGATCTATCGCCACCGGTGATCCGGGAACGGACGGTGGGGATGGAGCGCACAGATAAGGCACGGTGCTTTTGACTTGGGTTGACTCTGCATGAGGTTGCACGGGTGCACGATTCATCCATGTCAGTCGTCTCGCTCGTGCAGTGGTTGAAAGATAGATTGGTGGTACGAAAACCGGGTCCATGCAAGGAACTGTGACGAACTTTGACTGACGAGCTCTGGAATTAATTAATTGGCATCAATCATTCGTTTTATTATTCATGTTGCACTGATGACTGCTTCAACGTGCACAAACATAGAAGGATACGAAGTTTTTTATTCGTGTAACTATCGATTACTACCCGTTATCGCTATCATGCATTTTTCGTGCAAGTTTGAAAGTTTAGTACTCCCTTCCCTCGGATTCAAATTGCAAATCATTCCAGTTTTCTTAGAGAGGGAGAGTCAAAATATTTCAAATTTGATCCTAATGAAGTACAAGTACTATCCATTAGTACTGGGACAGTAGGACCAAGAATCCGTCGTTTTGGCGACAAAATCTGCCGGTTTCAGCAGGTGTTGCCAAAACAAAATCAATAGTTCCAGATCACCCCCTAATCCATCCCAAGAGCTGTCGACTGGTCCTGGCAGCAGGAAGGAAGCGTCTAGAGGGCCGTCGACGTGTGCGATCAGATCAGGCCAGGCCAGCTGATGGCCAATCACAAGCTGCAACCCATTGCTTCTTCTTCCTCTCCCTTTCTCTCTCTCGTAACGTTAATGGCGACCGGCCGCTGGGTGGGTCGTCCACATCAGGGTCACCAGCCAGCTGCTGCCCTGCGGCACGTAGCGCCTGCAACCACAGGGTTGTGGTGGTCTCCGCACGGGCGTGCAGCAGGACCCCTGCCGCTAGAAGCTCTGCCCTAGTCGTCAGACGTCAGGCGTCAGCAATTGATGACGATCGAGGACGTACAGCTAGCTGACGGAAAGCTCGCGGAGTGAATGGTCTGTTTGGTTCGTTCCGTGTGCTAGTTAGTTTGCGTTAGAAATAGTAATATTTTGACAATTAATTATGGTATCAAATTAAGTCAGTTTACAAAATTAATTTTAGAACTCTTGCACTAGGGACCCTGAAAAATCTAGTGAGGTCTTTGGCCGCGTAATTAGAGAATAGTACTGTAGTATCACTGTAGCCAATCATTAATTAATTATCGTCATTAGATTCGTCGCAAAATGTTACATCCATCCCTGAAAAAATTTTACAAATAGATTTCATTATGGACTTGATATATGAAAGATTTTTTTTTGGACTTGCGTGCGCTAAGGAATAATGCCCTCTAATAGCATGTACAACGGTCAGCCGAGGCCGTTGTTTCGCCTCGATTCTATCAAAATACGTCTTTCTATCGGCAATTAAACGAAGAGAGAGAAGCCGTCGATTGTTTCGTCTACAACGTGAGCGCCTGCTCCCAGGCGAGGGGGCGGCGCAGCCTCGCGTTGTACGGGCCGCTGTTGCTCGTCGACGACTTGAGGATCCCGTACGAGCGATGGCGCCAAATTTTCCTTGCTGTGCGCTATTTTCCTCACCCCATGCCATCTCCTTTCTTCTCCGGGGACTTGAGCACGAGCACCATGGAGAAAGAGGAGAACACCATGGGAATTGGAAAGAAGGAGAACCGAGCATGAGCACCATGGCGGCCGGTCACACATCCATGTCTCTCACTCCCTCTGTCCCTCAATCCCTCCATTAGCTGGACACGGACCGCGACGGGTTCATCGACCTGGCAGAGTTCATTGCGTTCCACGCGCGCCGCCGCCGCCGACCTCCGCGCTGCCTTCCAGATCTACGAACCCGACGGCGACGGCCGCATCACCGCCGCCTCGCCGCGCATCGGGGAGGGATGCAGCAACAGCAGCAGCGGAGTAGACCTGCTTCTTCCGTTGGCGTCGTAGACCAGCTTCTTCCCGAGCTTCTCAACGCCGCCGCGCTTGCGGGGGAGATGAACAGAACGAGCTAGCAACCAAAAAAAATGTTTAGTAATACACTAATACTTGTGTTTTCATGATCTTGTAAAATTTATAGTAAAATAAATATAGGCCCAAATAATCTCAACTTGTTTTGTTGGATCTGTCTTGTTTTGCTTTGTATTTAAAAAATATGAATATTTTATCTATTGATTTATTTGTGCTAGGGTGTTTAAATGCATATTAAATTATGTATTAATCCAACAAAATGTGAAACAATGTTTGTTAGACTCCTTTTTAGATTTACATTTCAAAATTGTAACTTTACTCTGGAGAAGTGTTTATTTGCTACAAAGAGCCATGCCAATTAATGTTTATATATATTTTATGATTTAATATGTTATATATAAGATACATGCGAATTATTTGAATGTATTATGAATTCTTTTATCTATGCAATAAAATGGCTACAAAGATCAATTATGCACGAGATCACTATGAGTTTGTGTGTTAAAAGATGAATTGATCACCCTGCAGACAGCCAAACAGACGGCCCATTGTACAAGCTGTATATTTAGCTATCTGTTTGTGGCAAAAAAAAATAGCAGCTGTCTACACTGTTGTACTTGTCCTAACCAAAGAAGGCCAATACCCACCCGTCGTCGCCATAAATTTTTGTGGTTGGGGGGACGTCGACGCGAGCGGTGGCACGGGGGTTTGACGCCGACGACTAGCCTTGATAGCTTATCTGATCATCATCATCATCATCAATCTGACCGGCCCACCATGGTCCATGGCTGAAGGCTGCTTGTTGGTGGCGTGCAGGTGCACCGGAACACGTACGCGCTGGTGGTGAGCATGGAGAACATCACGCTCAACTGGTACTGGGGCAACAACCGGTCGATGCTCATGTCCAACTGCCTCTTCCGGATGGGCGGCGCGGCGGTGCTGCTGACGAACCGCGGCGGTGCGGCGCGGCGGCGCGCCAAGTACCAGCTGGTGCACACGGTGCGGACGCACCAGGGCGCCGACGACCGCGCCTACCGCTGCGTATTCCAGGAGGAGGACGAGTCCGGGCGCGTCGGCGTGGCGCTCTCCAAGGACCTGATGGCCGTCGCCGGCGAGGCGCTCCGCACCAACATCACCACGCTGGGCCCCCTCGTTCTCCCCTTGTCGGAGCAGATCCTCTTCCTGGCGTCCCTCGTTGGGCGCCGCGTGTTCGGCCTCCGCGCGCTCCGGCCCTACCTCCCGGACTTCAAGATGGCGTTCGAGCACTTCTGCATCCACGCCGGCGGCCGCGCCGTGCTGGACACCGTCGAGCGGAACCTGGGGCTCAGCGGCTGGCACATGGAGCCGTCGCGGATGACGCTGCACCGGTGGGGGAACACCTCCAGCAGCTCGCTGTGGTACGAGCTTGCGTACGCGGAGGCGCAGGGCCGAGTGCGGCGCGGCCACCGCGTGTGGCAGATCGCCTTCGGCTCCGGGTTCAAGTGCAACAGCGCCGTGTGGCAGGCGCTGCGCGACATCGACCCGGCGGAGGAGAAGGTGGGGAACCCTTGGGTGGACGAGATTCACAGGTTTCCCGTCGAGGTGCCCAAGGTCGAGAGCGTCGTCACCGCCGCGGCGGCGGCGGCACCGGAGCCGGAGGCGGCGTCGTGAGGGTGGTGCGAGGCTTTTGTTTGTACAGGGCCGGCTTAAGGGGGAGGGCAGCCAGGGGGATGGCCCAGGGTCCATAAAGGAGGGGTCCAACATCTAGTATGTCGTAGATAGTGTACTTAATTTAACTTAGAGTATACCAGCACACAGTCAGTCACGCAACCAAACACGTAGGCCTTTCACCAAATATTAGGAGTCACACGTGACTGGTAGTCACACTATCACACATGATGAAATAATTATTTTATGCCGGAACAATTTGTTGTTCCAGCAATAAAAAAATATTTCATATTAAAAATATTCCAATTTTTTATATTTATCACGAACTGATATATCGGACCAACTTAACTTCTTACTTTCGACCCATCTAAGAAAAAAGTAGCTCATCACGCCTTCTGTCACAAATCCACTTGGGTCCGAGTAGCGCCCGTTCTTCTAGACTTCCGCCCTTCTATGCCCCAATTGCGACTCTGGGTTCGGCGTTTCGCTTTTATCTGCTTTCGCCCAATCCGGCGCCGGGTGTTCTTCTTTAGACGACCAGACACTGACACCGAAGACCGGAGTCCGACACACTCATGCACACGCAAGCTGGCTGGCGCGGCGGCACTGCAGTCCTGCGCGAGCATCTGCTGCTTAGGTGCTAGCACTAGCGCTGTAGTAAGTTATAGGTAATTTTAGTTTTGTGTTTCTGCCATTTTTGTTTGTAATATTGGCATTACTTTTTATAAATTATATATATTATTAAAATTTCTATCTTCTTTTTAATTACCGTCGCAAATAAAAAATAGTTGGCCCAAAAGTCTATAGTGTCTGCTCGCCCTGGACCTTTGAAAACCAGGAGCCGGCCCTGTGTTTGTACAGTTTGGACAATGGTGAAGTGTGTGTTGGTCGAGTGTGGGTGGCTGGGGGTAGAGTGAAGGGCGTGTCATGTTCCCGGACAGAGCGTTCCGTCAGGTCGACCGAGTGTCGGGAGCACCTTTCACGTGCGGTAATTTTTCCCTTTTGTAAAAAATATATGTAGAGAAATATTGCAAAAAAATAATTGTGGAATTTTTACATAAAATTTTTATAAACATAAGATTCTAGAAAAAATTTTAGAGAAAAAAATTAAATTAAAAAATGATATAAAAACTTATAAAATAAATTTTGGGACAAAATATGTTACAATTTTTTTGAAACAAAGCATCTGACAAAACTTTGACACCTTTCATGTGTGAGGCTTTTCCTGACAAAATCGTTTCCTCCATCGTGTAAATTCAGCATCACAATGAAGATGTGATTCACCTAAAATGTGGCTGTAAACTACGGAGTACCTCAGCTTTTCAAAAAAAAAAAAAACGCTACGGAGTACCTCGCAGTTGGTTCTGAATACTCTACATCAGTTTGAACGTGGATGCACGACCCATTCCCAGTGCAGATTCTTCAGGATTCAGAAGTGGTGCGCTGGCCCAGCTGCTGCAGCACATTCAGATGTTCAGACATTCCTCTGTTCCAATTAAACGCTCATTTACATCAAATCTTCGGATACATATATGGAGGATTAAATACAGTAAAAAAATAATTAATTACACAGTCTAACTGATTAGCACGAGATGAATCTTTTAAACCTAATTAATTTATGATTAGACATTATTTGTCAAGTAACAACGAAATATATTACAGTAACTTTTCGCGAACTAAATGGGGGCAACAGGCCAAGCAATGCGAGGCTGCCGCGAGCCTGAAATGGAGGGATTCTATATGGACTGGTGAGGCGGAGGATGGATCATCGCGCGATGGCGCATGGTTCCAGAGAGGAATTTTGCAGGTTCAGATTGGGCACTCGTCCTGCCATCCGCAGGCTTGACGTTGGTGCCGATGAGGGTGGTCTCGAGGCTGGCCGGGGCCGAGGCCGTGGAGACCCAAGGGGCGGTCGGCAACGGGGAAGCTCGTGACGGCGGCGAGCTGGCCGGACCTTGCGCCGTCCGTGGCTCGCGTAGTTGACCTCCTCGGCATCACCGTCTCGTTCTAAAGTGGCGTTGCATCTCTGCTCTGCAAACTCCGAGGCCGTGGAGAGTACTGGTGTTCTGAATGCCCATTTGTATACCGATTCCTCACGAGCGTGAGAGAATGATCGGACAAACCGTATCAAATTCTAGTTGCCAGAAAAATTGCATCTGTCTGAGCCTCTGAGGCTCCGAGCGATAAATAAGAAGCATGTACAGTTCCATCTGCATGGACGTATAGCTAATGGGAAAAATTGCTTCATCAGCATGTACAGCAGACATCACAAAATTCGCCGAGCCAGGACCTGCAAGGCTGCGACCAAAGCTGGAGCAGACTAATTAACAGAATCCTCACATGGCGAGCTACTAAGAGCAATGATTATAACCGGCTACAAGCGGATTAAATGCTAAGGTGGAGGGGAAAGGAGAGGAGAGAGAGAGGAGAAACAGGCTGCAAACTTGCAGCCGGTTTGCAGCCGGTTTTGACAAAAAACCAAGAAACCTTGTGATAAAGATAAGTTAGCCTTATATTAATGGTAAATGACCAACTACTATACGAATGAGTTGAGAGGTAGGCTGCAGGGATCCTTACAGCTAATAGCTGGCTATATTATTAATATTGCTCTAAGGAGCATGCACAGGGCTTTAACAGAGCCAACTGACGGAGTCCAATTTGGGTTACATTTCTGGAGTCCCAAAACATTAGTCCCAGAGAGCTGGATGTTGGGCCGGATAAACCAGTCAGTACAGATAAACTGAGGTTAACCTGGGGCCTAGGACCATAATTGGAGTAACATTAAAAGGAAGCTAACACCACTAGTAGCTTTACTGACAACAGATGACGGACCATTGAACTTTGCAACTAACTGATAGTCTGATACTTCCCGGCGCAAGCTCAGGCCAGAGGCGCCTACTGGTGTGATCTTGCTCTTTCCCCGTTGGTTTGGCCTTCTTGGGAGTGACATGCTCCACCACATCCTTGATCGAGTCCATCTTCAGCTTGGATAGTGGGCGATCCAAGAGCTGCTTACAGCGACAAAAAAGATCAGACTCAAGCTTTGGTTGATGGATGTGACAGAACCGCTAAGTTAAAACGGCTAATTAAACATAACTGTCATCATTTGAACACATCAGGCGCATTAGTTTAATTAGACGTAACATGACAGTCTGATTCCAACCCACAGGCCGATCGAAATACACCAGTAGTCTCGCATGACGGCGAGCGCAGACGGTACCAGCATGATGTAATTTTACAAAAATAGTAAAAAACAATAAGACATTTACAAAACCGCTTTTAATATAAAAATTTACAAAAACAGTTTCCAATTTAGAATTTACGTAAGAAAGGGATAGCAGCGGAAAAGAATCTAATCTGAGGAACACTTTTAATAGAGAACAGATAAAAGAGTAAAATAGATCGAGAACTAGGGAGACGTGAGGACGTCACATCGAGCCCACCGATGTGAATCCGGGTTAGCTCCTATACCTGAAATAGGGTAAACAGCAAACCCTGAGCAACTAATACTCAGCAAGACTTACCCAACTATGGGTATACTTAGCCCACATATCTAGACATGCAAAACTTTCTGGCTGGTGGTTTATTTGCAGAAAAGCATCTAAAAGTGGATCTTTATTTTTAATATTTTAGCTCCAGGTTCTATATAGATTAACCATGATCTAATATTTGCCTAAACCAACTAGAGCAAACATGGTAGAATATTAATCATAATTTAAAGTAGACATCAACATATATAATATAATCCAGGTTCCATATCATATTACTACGATGTGATGCAGTTGATCAAGATGCTCATATCCGAGAGCGATTGACGGCGAATCGATCTGATTTAACCTTGCAAGATGGACCTAACCAACACGGCACGCATAGGCCCCGTCGGACCACACACACCAACCATTCCCCTCCCCGCCTTGAACTACAGGACCGTCTCACCATCATATGGTCAGCCGAGCTCAACGTAAGACCACCAAAAGTAAATACATGCATCCCATTTCTCTGCGACTACTCGACTACCCCAGGAGGTGAGTTGAAGTCCTGTACTTTCGGAGCAAAGCAGTATTAGGCTTACCGGTTTCGACTACCTCCTACTCCCGGCATGCGGTTAGTACAATTCAACATGATCACTAGGGTCAACAACGATACGGTCCTCAATCGACACAGACAGGGCTAGGACAACCAGGAACCCTGTCCTGCTGCCATACCTACATCTCATCATCATTTCCCGTCCGGTCTCAATTTTCCTTCAATCCATTATTATGCCAATAGCTCATATACCATAATATAAAGATATCATATATCTCACGAGTAACAAGAGATTACTCGACTTCTACCCTATAGCTCGCGAGTGATAAGGAATCACTCGACTTCTACTGAAATCTATTAAACATAGCAGTGCTATCGACCTACACATACTAGTACAAGACCAAGGGAACCTAGGGATCATGCAACTAAGATTCCAGATAATTCCTAAAACATAATGCACAAGTAATAAATATATAATAATTCATAATTTAAAATAGTAGAATATGCACCGGGGCTTGCCTAGGGGTAACACTAAGTCAGTGTTAAGGCTATTAAGGCCTTGGGCCCATCCGACCTTGGGCCGGGTCTTCGGTTGCTTCGGCGGGTCCTTCCATCTTCTGGCGATATCAGTGGAACACCGTCTTGTGGGCCGACTCCAACACCGCGTGCTTCACGTCCACACGTGTACATATAGCGTACCTAGATGAGGTGCAATACTACATATGCATGAATATATATGACATGCCAATTAATGCACATGCATATGATATAAATTAGTACAGCTAAAATTCCCTACTTATAAAAGAACCATACTCAAAATGAACTAGCTGGCGGACTGTCCGTGATGCGGCAGCGAACTGTCCGCAGCTCAACCTTACCGACCTTCCAGAACTACCAATGTTTCTGGGTAAACTTAAAACTATAATGCGGACTGTCCGCGATCCAGTAGCGGACTGTCCGCAGTTCACCTTTGTCAACCCACCAGAACCAACGACGTCTCACGAATTTCAAAACTCTCCGGCGGACTGTCCGCTCCCCATCGGCGGACCGTCCGCAGTTCATCTACGCGAATCCACCAGAAACCACATTTCTGGACGAAGCCCTAAATTTGCTCGCGGACTGTCCGCCACGTTGTGCCGGACCGTCCGCCCTACAACCGAAACAAGTTTTAATTGCAACAAAGCATGTTGGGGCAAGTTAAATCTAAGGACTCACATATTCTGTAAAAGCACGACCTTATTAAGGTTTCAAAGCTTACGACAACACCATGCAAAGCTAGTGGAACCCTATTTCCTATTTTTACACACTTTTATTACCAATAAACTATTTATTAAGCACTAAACAAGTTAAATCAACAACTCATGCACATATGCGCCCATAAACCTAAAACTTCTACCACAGCATATGCATCACCTGACTAACTTACCATAAAAATTGCATAGCAAAAGGAGCTACAAAACTACGGGTATAAATTTAACCCTAACAAACATAGATAAATATCTAAAGCAATATTTTTCTACTAAAACATGCAAGATTTTACATCTACTGTGTGGATCTACTTATAAGGATCCTAAAACCTCCTTGTTTTCCTTTTTATAATTTTTCTATGATTTACTATACATTTTCAAAGTTTACAGCCACTTAAACTAGTATTTAAACTAGAGTAAAAATTATTTAGGAACTGAAGATCAACCTGTAAAGAAAGTTGTAGATCTTAGAACAAGGAATCCAAAAAATTTTAGTTTGCATTTTTCTGATTTTTATACGATTTTATATGAATTTTAGAAGTTAACAGCTAATTTATGCATAAAAGGAAAAGACACTTTACATCAAAGCCCCTGGACTTTTCTAAAATTATGCAGCACTATTAAGAACTATTCACATGAGTCACAGATTTCGCAGAAATCCCCCTGCACTTTTACCTATTCACGCACGAAGCCCCTAGCCAAAGAAAACAGGGGAGGGTGGCGCTTGGCGGCCGGATTCCGGCGAGGGAGCTCGCCAGCGGTGTGGGCTAGGGTGGGGAAAAGGGAGAGGAGGTCGAGGCGCACCTATTGGTGTACTTGGTTCACGGGGAGATGGTCCGAGGCGGCGGCTCCACGAGCTCCGGCGGCCGACGGTGGTGGCTAGCGGCGGCGGCGGCGCTCCGGCGGTCGTGAGCGGCAGGGAAAGGGTTGGTGAGCTTCCTGGGGGCTAGGTGAAGCCGACTGCGGGGTTGATTTGGTTTGGGGTGGGGCGGAGGAAGGGCTCGATGAGAGCACAGGCGGCGGTGACCATGGCGGGCCCGGGGCGCGGCGCGTGCGGCGGCGTGGGCTGGCCACGGCGGCGAGGCGACGTTCCGGAGACGGCACGCGGCAACAGCTTGGGAGACGGTGCGCTAGAGCAGGGCGGAGGGCGAGCACGTGCGCGTGCTGCGCACGGACGGTGCCGTGGACAACTTGAGCACGACTCTGCTCGGTTTGGTCTGGGTGTGTGTGGATGCTTCGGGAAAGGAAAAGAGCTGGCAGCAAAATAAATTAGTTTTGTGCTAAGCATGTTTAGATAATTAATTAGTGGTTAATTAGGTTCCTAACACCAGGGGTGTTACATGGAGATGAATCTCCTAGCTTTTTTGCTAGTACTTCTTGTGCAACTTGTACTGTATTTTGCTGGCAGAAGCGCTTTTTTGCGTCGACTATTTGCCTCACTTGGTTGTGCACGCGAGGTGATGTGTGCCTGGCCGGGGGTAATTCTCGGTTGGTGGTGGGCTGGTGGCTCATTTGCGTTTACGGAGGTGTGTGGTGGGGTGCGAGGAGAGTCGGGGGCTGTTTGTTCAGGTTCAGTTTGGAAGGAGCACCTCAATAGCTGCAATGGATGCTTGATCCGGCGTTGGAGTCTGTTTCTGCCTCGGCATTGAACTGAAACTTCACAAATCATAGAGCTTGCTAACGCCAAATTTCAGAGTGCCGGCCGAATGTAGGAAGGAGGTGATTCGTACCTTTTTTTTCCTCTTCCGCATTTGTCAGAATGGCCCATTGCATAGATACAAAACTGAACCAGTTCCATCTGCTTTCCATAGACAGATTTTTTTCAAGACATCCTAAATGTTTCAAAACCTCCAAAGGCCCAACCCGAATCCGAGTTCCGAAGCAGGAAATTGATGATTAACCACCTATGAGCCAATATGAACAGGAAATGAGATTTTTTGCGGGTAGAACAGGAAATAAGATTGTTGAGGCATTTATCCTTTAACTTCAGAGTGTGCTCCGCCTGCTCTGCTAGTATTTGCAAAAACATCCAAGGGGGGCTAGCACACTGTGAACAGAAACTCTTTTGACTTAAAGAAGGTTGGAATCTGAAAGGATTAAAAATCCGCTGACTGTAATAAAGTTGCCGCTGTATATAGACACCAGTTTTCTTGCACAGCTAACCACAGTTGACCATTGACCAATATTGTTGCATGAGAAATTATTGACTGATGAACTCCTCCGAGGAATCATTAGTACTTCAAATGACAAAATAGATGAGGTAAGAAAACAAACAAGAAACTTCGAAGCTAAAAAAAAAGGGTTTGAAGCTTTTCCATGGCTCCTTGCAGAAACACCATACCGCCTCCATTGTTTCATAGATTTTGAAGTTTGTTAGAAACAAAAATGGGTAAACATTGCTGATGACCAACCTTTTGTTTCTGCCTTGTGTAGGTTTCCTCACCAATATTTCTAGATGAGAAAGAGATGAAGAGATGGTGTAAGGAAAATGGCCCCATGAGGCCATTATTTGTGATTTTGGTGATTGAGTAACAACGTAATTAATGGGACTAATGTGTTTGTCAAGTGAATGATAATAGATCCCAGAAATGAAGTAAAAAGGCCAAGCAAAGCAAAATACGATGAAAGAACTCAAAGAAAGAATGAATTGGACGAGTTCTGCAAAGAAGCAGTTGCACCGGATGAACCAGTGACCCTGCACTGGTCTATCCGGTAGGGGTCGGATGCACCGGTGCCACAGCACCGGAGCAATATGCAGTCATGGTGCCAGCAAGTCTTGTGGCACCGGATGCACCGGTGATACCAAGATTGATGCACCAGTGCAATCACCATGCTACTACTCAGAGAGAATGTCAAGTGGCCTGGACGAGGTTCTTCAGCACCGGTTGAACCGGTGGTCCACCGGAGGAAGCACCGGTGTATTGCCGTGATAGTTGCAAGGAAGAAGAGTTGCACCGGTTGCACCAGTGACGGCACAGGTCTAACCGGTGACGCCACATCAGCTGACAGAGACCCAACGGCTATCCCATGGCGCAGAGTTACCGGATGCATCAGTGCCATGCCTTCGGATACACCGGTGCATGCGCAGAAAGTTGTGTAACGGTTCTAAACGGCTACTTCGACTTGGAGACTTATACATATGCCACCTCTCGACCATTTGGAGTTTGTTGGAGTTCAAGAAAGTCACAAACACACCCAAGAACATCTCCAAGCCATCCAAGAGCTTAGTGTTCATATCCTTAGCCCTTTGCACACTTTGAGAGTGTTGTGTAAAGGATAGATCTTAGTGAGTGAGATTGCAAGGCCAAGTGCCTTTGTGCTGAGGTTCTTTAGTGAACCAAAAGAAGAATTCAGTGCGCCGGCACTTTGGAGCTTTGAAGGCGCGCCGGCATGTCATCGACCCTCCGACTTGGTGTGCAGCGGCGACGACAACATTGTGCGGGGGACATGGAGACCCCCATCCTTTGTGGAGGAGCTCCTTAGTGGAACCCGGGGCCAATGTGACCGTGATTGTGTTCACGAAAGAGACTTGCTGACCGAGTGGCAATACTCTTAGTGAGTGCAACAACATTGTGGATGTAGGTGTGCCTTTGTGGCTAACCGAACCACGGGATAAACACCCGCGTCAAGAGTTTGCTTTCTCATATCCCTCTCTTTAAGCTTCCGCATTTCATACTAGCAATTTGTGTGCCTTTACTTTCATAGAGTAGTTTCTTGATAGGAAAGGCTATAAGTTGGTAAACTCTTTTGGGATAGAGGTTTCACACTAAAACAACCATAGTTACACATCTAGATAGTATGTTTTAGTTTAATATTGTGCAAATAGTTGGAGCTATAGGTCTAAGTTTTTAGTTTGCCTAATTCACCCCCTCCCCTCTTAGGCTAGAGCGCAGTCTGATCGTTTTCAATTGGTATCAGAGCCGGGACTCACTCCTCTCACAAAGAAAGCCAATTCCATTGGTAATTTGTGCTTACCGGCTCACTTGATCGGTTAGGTTTCACCGCCTAGTGAGTTAGCCCTTTGGGGGAAGGGATGGATTCTTTAGGATCTCCTCCACATTTCGATGGCACGGTCTTAAAATGTTGAAAAGTTTAAATGGAAGCTCACCTCCAAGCAAAGGGCCTAAATGTTTGGAGGGTAACTAGTAAGAGAATGAAGGGCAATAGTCAACAATAGAAGCAATATGATGCTATTGCCAAATGTGCTATTCTAAACTCTCTTGGTGACAATATGTACAACCGTGTGTTTGCTTGTAAAAATGCTAAGGAATTGTGGAAAACTATTAGTGAGAACCATGAAAGAACTAAAGATGTTGCAAATGAAAAATATCATGTTCTCATTGATAAACTCAATAGTTTCAAGCAACTTGATCATGTGAATATTCTTGTGAATGAGATTAATTCTTTAGATATGAAGAAAATTGATGATTTGGAGCTCATTCGCAAGATACTTCATTCACTTCGGAGGCCGGAGTATGATTTGGTGATCACAATTTTTTATGAGAAAGAAATCAACACATTGACACCAAATCAAGTCCTCAACAAGGTGATCGCCCATGATCTACGTCATGATATCAAGCCAAGAGCGCCACCTTTTTTACCAACACATATCGCACTTGCATGCAAGCAAGTCAAGAAGTTGAAGAAGATGGCCATCAAAGGTAGCTCAAGTGAAGAGGAAGAAGAGGAGGCATGCCCAAGCTCCTCAAGTGATGAAAAAAAAACAATGGATCCCAACCTCTACATGCAAGTCAAGAAAATAAACAAATACTTGTAAGAAATCAATTCAACGGGGTATATGATCTTCCTCAAAGATGGGCCTCATCACCAACAAATGAAGGTTGAGAGAAGGTTCAAAAAGAAGAAGCAACAAAAGAAGGAGAAGAATCCTCAACATGAATCATTTACCATTTTTGGTGAATGGGATAGTGGTGGTGAAGAATCAAGTGCAAGCTCAAGTGATAATGAATCAAGCAAGAAATTCACTACCCGCACTAACATGGGATCATCATCCAACACTTGCCTCATGGCCAAAGGTATGGATAGTGATGTAAGTGATGATGACTCCGATTCTCCTTCATATGAAGAACTTCTTGAACTAGTTCATGAGCACTAAAAAATAATTAAGAAGCAACTAAATGAAATTGAAAATCTTAATGCTCTTATTGATCTTAATGCTATCTTCGCTACAAATTATGAAAATTTGTTATGCAAATTCAAATTGCTTAGCGAAGAGCATGAAGAGCTCAAGCTAAAAATTGAGAGCATTAATGATAAAAATGGTGCTTCAACTTCTTGTTTTGATTTAATTGATGAATCTAACCCTTGCAATGAGAAATTCTATGAGAATGTTGTTGTAGAATCATGTGATAATCTCATTGCCAAGGAGAATGATGAACTCAATCAAGAAGTACAAAGGCTCGTGAAGGACTTGGCTAGGTTGAAGGGCAAGGGCATAGAGAGCAAAGTCCAACCTTCTCAAGATATCCGTGAGGATATAGTGAAGAAACTTGAGAAGGGGTCCACCATGACTTGCTCAAAGTGCCATCATAAAGGCCACAAGTCCAACAAGTGTTCTCAACCAAGGAAAAAGTTTTCGGATGAGAAGAACAAGAATAAACTCACAATCAAAAGTTCTCTCATCTACACCAAGCCCAACCGGAAGAACAAGAGCAATAACACCACCTATATGATCAAGAAGAAAACAAATGGCAAGGTGGTTGCTCACAAAGTTGGGAAGTAAGAAAGGAGTTGGAATCACTCAATTTGGGTGCCCAAGGATGTCATCACCAATATGAAGGAGCCTCAAATGGTGTGGGTTCTAAAGGAGACTTGAAGCCCAAAATTGGCTTCGGGGGATTTGGAGGCTTGGCTATCTAAAATATGAAGGATTCAAGTTAAAGAAGTCAAGTTCACATCTTAGACATTTGTTGCCCAAGTCCCCCATAAGGTAATGATAGCTAGATTTCAATTCAAGCATTATATAGCTTTATTATTTTTGCTAGGTTGTTTGCATTGCATCACCTAGTGTTATATATGGTGGGTTGCTTATGTCATGACTCTAACCCATGAGCAACCTACATGGTTTGATAAGTGTGTAGAAAGGTACACAAAGTTACCCTACATGGTACATGGACTTCATGAGGTATGTGTTTTATTTGTGTACCATGAGCACAAGCTATAGGGTAAACTCCCCGTTGTTGGCATAAAAAATGTGCATACATTTGATTGGTGATTCAAACACTAAATGCACACATTTAGGGGGGAGCTCATCCTATGGTTTGTGATTTTGGAGACTAATATGTTTTCAAGCTTATCTTTTGTAGTCTCATTTTGAGCCATGATCTATTGAACAAAATTTCTATATCCAAGTTCATAGACTATGTGCTCATGCATGTGCCCACCTTGGTGTACCAAGTGTTTTTTACCTCAAAGACTTTCAATTGATATTCAACTTCAATTGGTATCTTTTGAACCAAGTCACTTTCAAATTGGTACATGCAAGGTAACTACTTCCCCCGCAGGTATGCATGGACTATAATCCTTTCAGTTGGTATTCTTATCAATTATTTATTATTTTAGGGCTACCTCCGTGCTAGTTTCGTGATTTTGTGATCCACTTTAGTAATCATTCAATTGGTATCTTCATCGATATCATATTTTTGGGTCATAATTCATGGAACTAACTCCCTAGACTACTAACTTTTCCCTTTGAGCTATTTTAGTTTGCCAAGCCTTTTTAGGTGATTTGTTTCCAAAGGGGGAGAATTTGGATCAAAGCAAGGTGAAAATGAGTATCCTCCTAAGGGGGAACAACTTTGATTCAAAAGGAGGAGAAAAAGAAGAAGAAATAGCAAAAATGGGGAGAAATAAAGGGGATAATGTATTTAGGGGGAGGCCAAGTCATCATTGGATGATGGTAAGCATCCAAGCAAGTGTAAGTGGTTTTCAATTGTTTTCAATTGGTATCAGTTTTTCAATTTTTGCAAATTTATGCTTGCTTTGATTGTGTTGTCATCAATCACCAAAAAGGGGGAGATTGTAAGCAAAATGGCCCCATTAGGCCATTGTTTGTGATTTTGGTGATTGAGTAACAACGCAATCAATGGGACCAATGTGTTTGTCAAGTGAATGTTAATAGATCACAGGGATGAAGTAAAAAGGCCAAGCAAAGCAAAACACGATGAAAGAACTCAAAGAAAGAATGAATTGGACGAGTTCTATAAAGAAACAGTTGCACCGGATGAACTGGTGACCCTGCACCGGTCTATCCGGTAGGGGTCGGATGCACCGGTGCCACAGTACCGGAGCAATATGCAGTCATGGTGCCACCAAGTCTTGTGACACCGGATGCATCGGTGATGCCAAGATTGATGCACTAGTGCAATCATCATGCTACCACTCAGAGAGCATGTCAAGTGGCCTGGACGAGGTTCTTCAGCACCGGTTGAACCGGTGGTGCACCGGAGGAACCACCGGTGTATTGCCGTGACAGTTGCAAGGAAGAAGAGTTGCACCGGTGACTGGGCACAGGTCTAACCGGTGACGCCACGTCAGCTGACAGAGACCCAACGGCTACACCGGTGCATGCGCAGGAAGTTGGGTAACGGCTCTAAACGGCTACTTCGACTTGGAGGCCTATATATATACCGCCTCCCGGCCATTTAGAGTTTGCTGGAGTTCAAGGAAGTCACAAACACACCCAAGAACATCTCCAAGCCATCCAAGAGCTTAGTGTTCATATCTTTAGCCCTTAGCACACTTTGAGAGTATTGTGTAAAGAATAGCTCTTAGTGAGTGAGATTGCAAGGCCAAGTGCCTTTGTGCTGAGGTTCTTTAGTGAACCAAAAGAAGAATTCGGTGTGCCGGCACCTTGGAGCTTTGAAGGCTCGTCGGCACGTCATCGACCCTCCGACTTGGTGTGGAGCGGTGACGACAACATTGTGCGGGGGATGTGGAGACCCCCATCCTTTGTGGAGAAGCTTTGTAGTGGAACTCGGGGCCAAGGTGACCGTGATTGTGTTCACGGAAAAGACTTGGTGACCGAGTAGTAATACTCTTAGTGAGTGCTACAACAACGTGAATGTAGGTGTGCCTTTGTGGCTAACCGAACCACGGAATAAACACCCGCGTCAAGAGTTTGCTTTCTCCTATCCCTTTCTTTAAGTTTCTGCATTTCATACTAGCAATTTGTGTGTTTTTACTTTCATAGAGTAGTTTCTTGATAAAAAAAGCTATAGGTTGCTAAGTTTTTTTGGGATAGGAGTTTCACACTAGAACAACCATAGTTACACATCTAGATAGCATATTTTAGTTTAATATTGTGTAAATAGTTAGAGCCATAGGTCTAAGTTTTTAGTTTGCCTAATTCACTTTCTCCCCCTCTTAAGCTAGAACGCGGTCCGATCACTTTCAGATGGTATGCTCCCAAGCACATGGAGGTCCTCCTCTCCAATTGTATATATTGCCATAGAAAGGATGGATAGTGCAGAGAGTGAGGACATCCAACTAGGTTCTGCAGGGATAATGCAACCCATCATCCAGGAACACGAATAACACACGCACACAGGAAACCTGCACAAGAACACAACACATTCACGCGAGAACACGGTCTTGGTGCTGCAAAATCTTGGCAGTGATTTTCTGTATGCATTGCTGAATATAAGTACAGGACTCTAACAAACTGCAAAACGTGGCGACTAGCTCGCCCTACATGCGCGGCAAGTCGTTGCTCCAAGCCGTGCCATCCCACGACCACGCCATTGTCGCGCCACTTCCTGAAGACGCGCTCTGCATGCATCCATGCGAGGAGCTCCTACAGACTCGCTCAGCTCGATGACATCGGCTGGCTTATTCAAACAAGATAACAAACACCTACACGTACAGGATTACAAGTAACATTGGCCTCCATGTTGTTCGCCTCCTGGACCACCGGATCTTGCTCAGGAACTGACCTCTGCTGCACCTCCCACACGGCTCCTGACAACAGTGTCTGGATTGAACTGGAACTTCACAGTAGTTCAGAGTGCAGGCCGAATGTAGGAAGGAGGTGATCCGTACCTTTATTTTTCTCTCTTCCACATTTGTTTTTTTTTTGACGGGGACTCCTCCGCATTTGTCAGAATGGCCCATTTCATAGATACAAAACTGAACCAATTCCATCTGCACCAGTTTTCTTGCACAGCTAACCACGCAGAGTTGACCATTGACCAATATTGTTGCATGAGAAATTATTGGCTGATGAGCTCCTCCGAGGTATCATTAGTACTTCAAATGACAAAATAAATGAGGTAAGAAAACAAACAAGAAACTATTACTAATAAAAGTAGGGTAATTAATTTAACGTGTGTTTGCTTCAAAGCCTGCATTAGTATGACAACTTTCCCAAACTTCAGTGTGGGCTTGTTGGGATTCATGTCTATTGCTTTTCGAATCGCAGTCTCCGCAGCCTCCCGATCCTCGAACCTTGTGTAGTACATGTCAATAGCGACATGCGCAAGCGAAGAAAGGTTATCCAAGCCGAAGTCGAGGTCACCAAATTGATCCATTGTCCCCTGTACTTCGAAGCTCAGAAAAAAAGGTTTGAAGCTTTTCCATGGCTCCTTGCAGAAACACCGCCTCCATTGTTCCATAGATTTTGAAGTTTGTTAGAAAAAAAAAGGGTAAACATTGCTGATGACCAACTTTTTGTTTCTGCCTTGTGTAGGATTCATCATCATTATTTCCAGATGAGAAAGAGATGGTATGCTCCCAAGGACACGGAGGTCCTCCTCTCCAATTGTAAATAGTGCCATAGAAAGGATGGATAGTGCAGAGAGTGAGGATATCCAACTAGGTACTGCAGGGATGATGCAACCCATCATCCGTATGTCCTGGATCTGCTGAAGTCTAGGCGACAACCTGTCACGCTGGGAACCAAAGTCACCATTGTAGCCACTTATTTTCAGGTCCTCTAGACAAACCAGGTTAGAGAGAAATTGGAGAATATGCTTCTTGTTGCTCTCATCCCATTCACTGAAGTTGACATGCACACGCCTCAGCTCTGTAAGACTCCCCAACTCATGCCGGATGGTTGGAGACTTCAGATAAATCTGACCCTCCAATCGTTCCAGTGATTTCAGATCTCCAAATCTTTCTGGTAGTCTCTTCAGATGATCAAAACGCAGGCACACCAATTGTCGTAGTTGGACAAAAGTTGTGGGGACCTCATTTATTTTTGTACAACTTAGGTCCAATACCTGCAAAAACTGTAGATTCCCAATTTCTTCTGGAATCTCAGTAATACTTGTAAGCCATAGCCCCAAGAATCTAAGGTGGAACAGATTGCAAATATCCTTAAAATGATGGTTATCAACTTGCCGGCAGCCACTTAAATCCAATACACGCAGCACTGGGAAGTTTGAAAGGGCTGGTAGCAAATTGAAAGCTGCCTTGAACACAGTAAGCGACCTCATATGGGACATGCTCATGGTTGATATCAGCTTGACATCCTCTTCATTTCTGGTTTGGAGGGACAGTCGACGTATCCTATTTCGTAGACACGTGGTCCGCTGCCCATCTAATGTTGTCTGAAAACCATCCTCATTTGACAAGCAAGTAACAAGATCAAGCACCATATCATGTATTCGACAATAGGATACCTTATTACTATCACGGTCAAAATCTGCTGCTTCAATCATACTTCTGTTAATTAGCTGATCAACATAATCCTGTCCTACTTCATATATGGTCCTCCCCTGTTCTTTGAGGACAAAACCTTCCCCAACCCATTGCCATATTAAATATTCTGTGCTGACCTCGGAATCTTCTGGAAACAAACTTGATACAACAAACAAGTCTTTAGATGTGGAGGCAGCTCATAATAACTGACCAATAGTATTCTTCTCATGTCATTGTAATCAGGACTATCTTCTAGCCCAGAACCCATAGTTCTGTACACCTTGGACCAGTACTTGTATGCATTCTCCTTTCCCATTTTACTGGCCAACATACTAGCTATTGTGATGATAGCTAGTGGTACACCACCACATTTCTTCAAAATACTGTTATATACTTCCTCTAATTCCTTAGGGAGGGATTTGTTTTCTGTTCCAAATATTCTTATGTTGAATAATTTCCTTGAGTCAGCAGGAGTTAGACGCGGTAGTTCATAGATACCACCAGCACATTTTGCAACATCGAGAATGCGAGTAGTTGTGATTACTCTGCTTCCACATTCATTCTCGATCAAAGCATATTGGATCATTTCCCATGCAGATTTACTCCATATATCATCGATAACTATGAGATACCTATATATAAGGGGATACCGGGCAATAATCATGTATCAGTAAAGCTCTAATAATATGGCCTAATTAAATATTTCAAAACAATATGAAAAAAATAATATGATATACTCTGAATAATAAAGGGTAACTCTAATAAGATGGCTACAAAAAATGGAGAGAGAGAGAGAGAGAGAGACCTCTTATTCCGAAGGAATTCTCTTATTTCTTCGATAAGTTGCGCTTCTTCCCACGTTGCTACATTCTTGTAGTTGCCAAGTTGGTGGAGCATGTTCTTGAAAAGGCTGATCATGTTGGGATTAAGCGATACAGACACAAAAGCCCTGCAGTGGAACTGCACCTTAAGCTTCTCATACACCAACTTTGCTAGAGTGGTTTTGCCTAATCCACCAAACCCAACAATGGAGACTGTCTTGTGCAGCTCGAGTTTGGTGACCAGGTACTCGGCCTTCTCCTCCGTGCCAATGAGCTCGGCTGCCTTCCTATAAAGAGCTGACAGGCGCAGGCTATGTACACTTGGGCCAACAGGCTTCACAGAAACATTGTCAACCTTGTACCTATCTCGGCGCTCACTGACCTCCTTGATGCGTCTCTTGATGTCTCTTATGTCCAAGCCGATGTCGTGACGGATCTCGGCCTTTTTCAGAAGTCTGAGGCTTCTGTCAACGAAGCCCCTGATGCGGCCATGCAGTTGCCTGCTTGGTTCATGGCCGTCGACGCGCACCGTGAAGGTGTCAACTCTGTCCTCGATGTCGTAGGACAGCTCCTTGACCTCCTTGGCCCAGAGCTTGACTTGGATGTCAGGTGGTTCGTCGATGGGTGCCTCGGAGACCTTCAGGAGGGCTGCCTGGATGCCCTCCAGTTCTTCCGTCAGGAACTTGATGTCGCCCCTGACGCTCGTATGCAGCATGTACTCGTCGTCTCGTCCATAAGCAGGTCCCCCACACTACCAGAAAACGGCACATTCGCCCGCACACGTTAGTACCGACCGCACTTTGGTCTGGTACTAATGTGATACATTAGTACCGGTCATAAAACACAGTGCTATTGGAGCTCATTTAGTACCGGTTTGTAGCCTCAACTGGTACTAAATGGTGACATGAAGATTCTTTAAAAGCTATTTAGTACTGGCTGGTAGTTTCGACTGGTACTGAATAATATTATCAGAATTTAGTACCGGCCGGAGACTCCGACCGGTACTAAATTTCTCCGCCACCACCGCCCTCCTTAAATATCCACAACCACTCACGCCACATCTTATCTCTATCTTCATCTTCATTCTCCTGCAAAGTCCTCTAATCCTCTCTCTCTCCCTCCCTCTCTCCCTCTCCTCAGTCAGAGCGGTGGCCCTCTTTGGCCGGCAACCCGACAGCGCGTGGGGGCAGGCCCGCCTCCGGCGGGCGCGCGGGGCCAGGCCGGCGGGCGCACGGGGCAAGCCGGCCACCCGGCGGCGCGGGGCTCGGTCCCGGCGGCGCATGGGGTCTACCGGCCTCCCGGCGGTGCACGGGGCTCCTGCTGCTCTGCCTCTAATGATTTTTTCTAAAATTTGTGATTGTAATTTTTGTGATTGTGATACGATTTTTTGATTGTGATGACCGGTGTTGTGTGAAAGGGAAAAGAAGAAAAATGAGAAAAGAATGATCGTAATATTTATGATTGTGATGTGATTTTTTGATTGTGATGACTGGTGTTGTGGGAAAGAGAAAAGAAAGAAAATAAGAAAAGAATGAAAATGAAAATGAAAGAAGAGGCGGGAATGAAAAAGCTACATTTGGACGCAAAGAATTTTAGTACTAGTCGGTATTATCGACCGGTACTAAGAAACCCTTTAGTATCGGCAGCTTGACCGGTACTAAATGACGTGTCATTTAGTACCGGCCAAGCGGTACTGGTCAAATACCTGGTACTAATGGGGGTTCCGGCCCGATACTAAAGGCTGTTTTTCTGGCAGTGCCAGCTTGGGCAGGAGGGTTCTGATCGCCCCTGTCACGACGTCCATTTGCTATGCGGTACAGCAAATCGGATCGAAGGTTGAAAGAAAACCTGATCGGACGGCGCAAAACCTGATCAGAAACACACACGGGCAGGGAATGCAGAGGAAGCACACCGTACCTTAGCTGTGAGTGACCCGGCTGACAAGCGAGACGATCGACGGAGAGAACTTGGCACGATAGCAGAGACAGGCAAATGGACGGTTCGTTTTAAAAAATTTCACGTGAAACCATCCTAAGTTACTAGGTTGACACTCTAAAAAATAAAGAAATTCTAGAAGTTCTTAAAAAACAGAAATATCCAACCATCAATTTGACAATATTATTTCTAATAATATAATTATTAAACATGCTATCTCTTCTAATAAATTACCCACATCTGCCATTATAAAAAATAGACTAAAGTAACCTCCTAAACAATCTAAATTATCCACCTCTACCATTATAAAAGAATCTATTTTAGTCCCTTAATCTTCGTGGAAATTACTCACTTGCACCATTTTAAAAATAATGCAACTAACCCCTTAAATTTCTATACAAATTATCCAATTGTACTATTATTAAAAGTTAGTAACCCAAAATCTGAATCTAAATTACATAATTAATTAAAGTGTACCAATATAAAATTGTAAATTGCTATTTCTATCATTATTAATATATTATTTATATTATTGTTTATATAAAAGTACTATCCATTATATGTGTCATCATGCATTTATATGTATCATAGAAGAGATAATAATACCAATTCACAAATAAATAGTTCAATTAACTATATATCAAACACACATGGAGGTTTGGTGCAAAATGAAGTCAATTTCAACTAGATAATAATACATATGTATTTTATAGTATGTGTTAGAATATTTAGTAGATGAAAGAGGACGTCAGATAGATAATACTAATTATTAGCTATAAATATTATTTTTGTATTAATTCTAATCAGCCTATGCGGAAGCACATGTTGATAGGCTAGTTACTAATTTAATTGGAGGCTCCTTTTAAAGTTTCCACGTGAAACCACCTAGGATTCCAGGTGGACACTCTAAAAAATAGAGAAATCGTAGAAATGCTTATAAAATTTAGAAACATCCAACTATCAATTTTACAACTCTAATCATTATCTTTTCTAAAAATTACATACCTCTGCAATTAAAAAATAGGTTAAAGTAACCCTCTAATCTTTGTGTAAATTACCTACCTATACCATTACAGAAATAATGCAAATAACCCCCTAAATTTGTATATAAATTATATAATTATTTCATTATTAAAAGCTAAAGTAAACCTAAATCTAAATTTAAATTATATAAGTATAACAAAATATTATTGTGCACCAATATACAATTCTAAATTACTATTTTATCATTATTAATATATTATTTATGTTATTCTTTATATAAAAATACTAGATACCCATGATATGTGCAGTCATATATTCATGTACGATGGAGAGATAAGAATATTAATTCATAAACCAATGATTCGATTCAATATATATATCAAGCACACATGGAGGTGTGATGCAAAATGAAATCTATTGCAACCAGATAATGATAAATATACATTTTAGAGTATGTGTTTTATAAAAGACAACGTAAGATAGATAAATATAATAATTAGCTACGATTATGATTTTTTATTATTCTAATTAGCTTGTGCGAAAGCATGAAGCATGGCTTGATAGACTAGTGTCTTCGTCCATAGTTTGCATTCCGTAATCCCGCAAGGGCGAGCGTCTTCGTCCATAGTTTACAAAGTCAAGTCCTTAATCCCGCAAGGGTGAGCGTCTTCGTCCATAGTTTGCATTCCGTAAACACGGTTCGCGATCGGCACCCATTACAGGTATCGCCGCCTCAACTCCCCAACTCATGTCCCCACGGGAACAGTCTTGCACCCGCCACAGGTGCTCGTCACCCATCACAGGTGCTCACAAGGTTGTGCCCAACACACAACTCCCGGCTCCCGACCCTAAGGTCGGAGAAAGGGTCCGCTCGCCACGCTGTAACCTATCCCCAACTCCTGTATATGTGGAGGCATCTTCCAGCACGCAAGGACTATACCATATATGTATTCTCATTCCCCAATCTCACACACATAGTAGCAATAGCATTCAACAACAATGATAAACATGGGAAACAAGGAATATGGTAATAAATGGTTATGCAAGCTCATCTCAACACACAATTTGGGGGCGTAGCGTGTCTAGCAAGCAATGCCTAATAGGTATTCAAAACATGGATGGGCATGAACCTGACAGGTCTTTGTAGTCTTCCTGATCCTCCGGGCTTCTGGTCTCCGGGTACATCCTTCGGGATCTTCTGGTCGTCCGGGATGTCGGTCAGCTCCTCCTCGTCAGGACCTAATAGTAATTACGTATAAATACAGGGGCCAAAGTGCAACAATGCACAAAACAGGCTCAAAAGAGATCAAACTCACAACAAAACCTATTCTAACGTGTAGGTCATGATTTTAGAAGAATTATGAAACTAGTTTCATATTTTTCGGAGCTCCGGTTCAATTACTGTGGTTTTTCTAAGATTAAATCATTTTCTGGAATTACTAAATGATTATCGAAAAAGGAAAGACACAAAGGTGACACGTGGCAGCACCGGAGCGTGCCACATGGCATGATGACGTCAGCATGACGTCACCTCGGGTCAGCTCTGCTGACATCAGCAGTGGGCCCTGCTGACGTCAGCGTTGACCAAGTCAACGCTGACCGTTGATCGGTCAACTGGGTCAGTGGGGTCCGCAAGTCTGTGGGTCCCACTGGTTAGCCTCACAGCAGAGACTTACAGGTGGGACCCGCGCGTCAGGTTAAACCAGAAAAAGAAAAAGGAAAAAGGTTGCAAGGGCTAACGCTCGGAAAGCAAGTTGACGACCCATCAAGGTTCGGCTCACGCGAGTGGGCGGTTGGGCCTGCGGCTTGTAGGCCGGCTCAGGCAGCGGCTCGGACGTGTTGGGCTGGCTCGGCGTCGGCTCACAGGCCGACTTGGCCCGCGGCTCAGGAAAACAGGCCGGCTCGAGTCTTTTGGCTCGTTGGGCTGGAAGTGGCCCAAAGGCGGTTTGGGTTAGTGGAGCGGTAGCGGCCCAACCCTTCTTCTCCTCCTCTCCTTTGCTCTGAGCTTCCTCTGCTCCCTTCCGCCGGCAGACGGGTCCAGGCGACTTGGCGACGGCGGCGGCATTGCTCCAGATCCTGGTAGGCGTCCTCGCGGGGCGGTCCTTCCTCTTCGGGCGGCGGCATCGAGATCCTGGCGGCGGGGTCAAGGTGGCTCGGGACGGCGAGGTTCCGCGGTGAGGGAGACACTCCGGAGGCCGCGGCGGCAACATGGGTCTGGGCGGAGCAGGGCAAGGCGATTACTCGGTCGCGCACGCACGGCCGGGCACTCCAGGTCTGCGGCGGTGGCTCGGCACGACGGCGGGATGGCTTGGCCATGCGCGCTCGGGCAGAGGTCTTCGGCGGTGGGGACGTTCAAGGCTCGGGCGCCCAGATGGCCTCGTGTGCGTGCGCAGGGTGTGGCGTGCGAGCGTGGGTTGCATCGTGTGTTCGTGGCCGCGACGTCGTGGCGTGGCCATAGCCACGACGCGACGGCGGCGCGTCAAGACCAAGGAAGGGCATGGCAGGGGTGCGCGCGGGTACTTGGGAAGCCAAGGCCCGGCGCGGTCGTTGCGCGCGAGGCGCTCCGTGGCCGTTACGCGGCGGCGCGGGCACGGCCAGACGGGGTTAGGCACGGTCTGGTCGTGGGCAGGCTGTGAGGTGTAGGGTGCGTCGTGTGCACGTTCTAGGTGAGGTGCGTCCGCGGCGAGGCCACGGCACGCCAGCGGCGGCTCGGTTTCGGATGGTGAAGGGGCTCCTGCAGGGCACACGCAAGGGAAGGGGGGGTCCTGGGATGGTCTAGGGAGGTCTCATTGGCGCATAGGCCGGTGGCAACACAAGGGGGGGGGGCGAGGAGCTGCGGGAACGGCGGCCTATCTCTTGGATTAGGGAAAAAAAGGAGCGGCACCGAGACGATTTGAGGCCGTGGCGAGGCGTTGCAGTGCAGGCAGAACCGCGACGTCGACGGAGTCGTACGGGGCGCAGGCTTGACGACGGCGGCGGCGTCCTCCTTCTTCGCGCTCTCCCCTTCTCCTCCTTCTCTGCTCCCGGCCCCCTTCCTTCGATTGGCGACTGTGGTGGGGAGAAAACCCCAATTGGCTAGGGTTTCCTCCTAGGCGGCGGCTCGGGGTCTTATAGGAGGCGGGCTAGGGTTTGGTGCGGGCCCGGACGTCGAGGACTGCGTGGATGGGCGGACGCTGGGGCCTGGACGCGTGGCGGCATCGCGGCTTCTCCTCCCCCCGTTCGGAGTCGCAGCTAGGGTTGGCGTGGCCGACAAGGAGGCAGGCGCAGGGGTCAACGCGTCAGGAGTGGCCGGTGGAGGACGCAGCGCGGGTGTGTGGGTGGTTGGGCGGAGCAGAGCGGAGCGGGCGGTGGCGTCGTGGAAAGGGGAAAAGGCGTGGGCGAGAAGATGAATAGGGGGCGTCCGCGGCGGGCAGGCGGCCTCCGCGCGTTGTCGCGGAGCGGGGAAGCGCAGCGCGGACGGTTAAAAGGAGGGCTGGGCGGGATGACGCGGCGGCGCAGAGGAAAGGCAAAAGCAGAGCAGGCGGCGCGCGGCATCCGCGCGGAGGAGAAAGGGGAACAGAAGGGGCGCCTGACGTGCGGGGTCCACCCGTCAGCGGCTCTGGGTCAAAGGGCGCAGCTGCGGGCTGGCGTGTCCGCGCGAGCGCACTGGGCCAGGCGGCGCGCGCGTGGAGGTCGGTGCGGGCGGAACGGACCAGGCTGGTGGCAGGCCGAGCGAAGCTGGGCTGCGCTCGCGAGCTGGGCCGGCAGGGCTGTGCTGTGCTAGCAGGCCGGTGCGGTCGGGCTGGCGGGTTCTGCAGGCCGGGCTAGGGAGCTAGGTGGGTTTGGTTCTTGGCTGAGCTGGGTAGACTGCTACTGGGTTTCGGGTTGGACTGGTTAGCGGGTTAGGTTTAATGGTTAGGGCCCGGATTTAATTCGAATGGCTTAATTCAAATTAAACCCCTCACAAGTGTTAGCGTTTGAAATTAAATTGAGGGGCACACCCCGATTTAATTTCCACACAATTTTACCCAATAAAATAAATCCAAAACCAAATCGAATTAAACAAGGTAGAGCCAAATAAATCTAATAACTCCAAATATTCTCACACTGGCAAATATTATCCTTAATTATATTCAAATTTTTTAATTACTAGGATTTTGAGAAGACAGAAATCCTACTTAAGTTGATATTTACAGCACTGCCACGAAATTTTTTTGAAATTCACATTTTTCGACTTTATAACATTTTGGGAAAATCCGGGATGTTACACCCAGCTTATCCGTTGCTGCACCAACGGTAAAAGTTTGAGGGTGCCATGCGCTAGCGAGCGACGAGGACAAGCCGACAAGGTGAAGCAGGCAAGCAGTGGGTAGAGCTTGCTGGGGCGGTGAAAATTTAAATAAATACCGTGCCCCCCGCCTTCCTCTTCTTTTTTCCTTCCACCATGCCAATCTCCTCCGCCCGAAGCTCGTGATCACTAGAGAAATCCATCGCCACCGAGCCATCTTTGTCTGTTTCCTCTTGTCTACAGCACCACCACCAGCCCAAGAACTCGTCTAGCACTGGCGGAGCTTAGTGTTGCTTAGGGGTGGCGATGGCCCCCCTGATTAATGCAAATTACCACTAACACTACTACAGAAATGCACATTTGTCCCGGGTGCAAACTACTTTTAGTCCCGGTTTTTCAACCGGGATTGCTCATCCGGGACAAATGTGACTATGGCTTTTGTCCCGGTCTCTTTTCAACCGGGATAAATGTAATTTTTCAAAATAAAAAAAAATTCAGCTCGCCAGCTCCCGAGGAGCCGGCTTCTACAAATCCAAAAATTGGACCAAAACTGCAATATTGAAATCCAGATCTAATCCACAATACATTACACATCACATATCAAGATCTAATTCACACAAGTAAGAAAGCACAAGATCTAATCCACAATACATGAGATTAATTCACAACATATGAGATTGTTTTGATTCACATCACATATAGATTCAACATCAAAATCACAAACGAAAAAAAAATAAAAAAGAAGCACGCGGCGGCGGCAGTTCGTTGTCCCCCGCCGGCGCTTGGGACGCGCTTGCCCGCCTCCTGCCCACCGAGTGCCCCCGCCGGGACCTTGAAGCAGTTGCCCCGAGTGCCCCTCGCCGGAGCCGGCGGCTGGGCTCGTCGGAGCCGGAGCCGGAGCCTGGCTCGCCGGGCACCCGTCTGCGCCGGTGCCTGGTGGCCCGCGCCCGCGCGGGGACGCACTGGCCCGCACCCGCGCGGCGACGCAGTGGCCTGCGCCCGCGTGGCGACGTAGTGGCCCGCTCCTGAGCGGCGGCTCGCCGGGCACCCGTCTGCGCCGGTGCCTGGTGGCCCGCGCCCGTGCGGGGACGCACTGGCCCGCGCCCGCGCGGCGACGCAGTGGCCCGCGGCCGCGCGGCGACGCAGTGGCCCGCGCCTGAGCGGCGGCTCGCCGGCCGGCAGTGCCCGCGAAAGCTAAGGGAGCTGAGGGAGGGAGGGAGAGGGAGGGAGGAAGGGGATGGATCTCTCAGAGAGGAAGCAGGCGGAGGGAGAAGACTAGAAAGAGACTAATGAGAGAGAGGAGTGAGCGGTGGAGATAATAAGTGCTAGACGCACCTTTTGTCCCGGGTGGAGACTTCACCCGGGATAAAAAGTCCTCTTTAGTCTCGGGTGGAGTCATCAACCGGGAAAAAAGGCCCGCGCAGCCTTTTGTCCCGATTGGAGCCACCAACCGGGATAAAAAGCCCTCTTTTTGTCCCGGTTGGTGTCTCCAACCGGGATAAAAGGCCCTCGTCCCCCCGCTGGCCCGGCTAGCCGTTGGACCCGGGACAAAAGCCACCTATTGTCCCGGGCCCAAAGACAGCCGGGACAAATGGTCTGGAACAAAAGCCTATTCTGTAGTAGTGTAAATGAACAGTAAATCGGATACTGTTCAATGATTTTCAAGGAAGATTACCATAGCTGGCCCCCCCATTAGCTACTCAAGCTCCGCCACTGCGTCTAGGCCGTCCCCAAGCCAAGCCGACCGCCACAACCCTTTGTCAGTTGTCATCTTCTTCCTCGGTCTGCCACTCAACCGAAGTAGGCTGCTCCTTCCCGACCTCCTTTGATTGTTCTAGTCACTCATCTAGAGCCGGCGCACGTATAGATGCTCTAGAAATGAATCGCCTGTTGCTTTGGTTTGTGCTAATAAGCTGGCCGTGTTGTAGCAATTCTCTAAAAGGGTATGAAGGATAAAATGCAATGAAATTCATGGAGGCAAAGCGCTTCCAAAACCAGCTCATGGATGAAGTAAATACATTATTGAAAGAACATTAGGATAATTATACAAGATGATCTATAGGTCGAATCAAACGGACTAGCATGACCATAAGGAGCAATAAAGACCCGTACATCAATATATAGGTGTACAGGGCATCTTCAACAATCCTTCTTCACGCAGTGATCGTTGCAGGCGCTGATGCAAGAGGTATAGCACTGTTGGCCAACCCCGTTTCTGCAAGCTTCGCATCGTAAGATATCAGACGCATGCATGCTGCAGGGGAACGCACAGTTGGTTTGGACGGTGGTGATGCAGTTGTCACAGCTGCAGGTCGTGCAGCTGCCACTGATACAGTCGTTAGGGCAGCAGGAATAGCTGCTGTTGCCATTACTACTGCTGCAGAAGTTCTGGCAGCATCCTTGGAGGACCTGGGACTTGCAGCGGTCGCATTCGGCCACCGGGGGGCTGCAGGTGCTGTTGCAGTTTGCTTCAACAACGGCACTACAGTTGGTACCGCACAATAATGGACAATTGCTGCATAATACCTTCGTCCTCGGATGCCCCTGGGAGGACATGACCAGCATAGCAAAGACGGCAATGGCCGCCGTTGCCTTAAGACCTGCTGCACCTGAAACCATTGTTGTGGATGGATGCTGCAAGCTTTGCTATATATAGAGCAAGATTATATTGTAGAGAGAGAGAGAGAGAGAGAGAGAGAGAGAGTACTAACACAAAATGTAAGATGTGAAAAGCTTGGTGCCTATATGATGTTGTGTGGGTGATGGTATTTATAGGCTAGCAATGTAGGGAAAAATCTAAACTAAATCGTACAAATGGATTAGTAGTGTTTCCATCGTAGACGATGCCATGCATATGCATGTTACAAGTTGACTTGAATAGGAGTACTCTGGAGTACTTATATGATATTTTATCCTGAGCTGGCTCCGTTCCCCAATACAATATGTTATGAAAGTATCTACTACTAGTCTACTACTGACTTCTGACAAAGTCACCAATGGCCATGTTTAGTTCCCACCCCGTAAACGCAAAAAAGCCGTAAACGCAAAATTTTACGAAGGAATCTTACTAATTTCAAGTACTAAATGAAGTCTATTTATAAAACTTTTTGCATGGTTGGGCTGTAAATCGCGAGACGGATCTAATGAGCCTACTTAATCCATGATTTGCAACAGTGAGTGGATAATATAGCCCTATCGGCCCATAATTAGCCTTGATCTTAGTGAGAGATTTATGAGTGGATAATTTAAAAGCATACATAGAAGTAATTTAAGTTATTTTTTATGATAGATGTACTAGATAATATAGTTGCTTCATTAAAAGTTACTTTTTTTATTTTAATTATAGAGAAGTTGAGTAATTCATATGCAAATTTTATTTATAATTGCAAAGATGGTAATCTACTTTTTGGTATTTTTCACAAGGGCATAGTAGTTGTGTATATTAGAGTCCGCGAAACTGATGTCCGCATATTTCTAAATTATTTGAGACATTATATGACTTGTTTATCATTTATCACATACCGCAAGCATTAATGTGAAAATTATGTCTGTAGCGTAACAGTGTCATTGCGCACAAATCATTAGTGCTGTTTATTAATATGTAAGTAACTTGTAAGGTGAGAACTATTTTTTTCTGGTGAGCTATTTTTTCTTTTAATGAAAACAATATCGCATTAATTTAAGCTGTAGGAGTAAGGATCCTTGATCACCTCAGCACGTACAGATAGAATATTTTTCCTTACAAAATTTAGATCCTAGCTAGGAAAGAATGGTAAACAGTTTTGCATTATTAGATCTAATTAAATATTTCAAAACCATGTAAAACAAATAAGGTGATATACTCTGAATATTTTTTATACTGCGAATAATAAAGGGTAATTCTCCGAAATGAGCGAAGGAGGGAAGGCGCGCTACAAATAATTAACTGCTGAAAACATACGAGAAAGCCATTCTAAGTACTATTAATCGAATTAAGATGGCTACAAAAAATGGAGAGAGAGAGAGGTTTGGCCAGTCGCACATTCTGGGCTGGCCAGTCGCACATTGGGCCGTTTGGTCCACTTAGACACTCTCTCTTGTCTTCCTCCTGAATTACTTCTGTGATTGAATCAGCTTCATCCAGACTGACTGACAGTTCTTCTGCTGCTCTGGTTGAAGTTAAACAAGCAAGCACGTTATGAAGTGTGCACTTGCACTATCGAACCGAAGCTTTAAATGACAGGCCATGGAAGCGCGGGATTGGGAAGTCATTGGGGGGATGCCGGGGCTCCGCTGCCTGTCTGCCTACGTACATGGAAAGGCCGGAGGAAGAGGAATAAAGGATTTCCGCCCCAAAATTTTAGATCCAACCAAAGAGTAATAAAGGATTTTTTCTGTCAAAAAAGAAGAAGGATAAAATGTATTGAAATTCATGGAGGCAAAGCACCCCCTAAAACCAGCTCGTGGCCAAAGCAAATGCATTGAAAGTACATTAGGACAATTAATTAAACAAAATATGATCTAACACGACCGATAAGGAGCAACAAAGACCCGTACGCATCAATACATTGGTGCACAAGGCATGTCATCTTCAACAATCTTCCTTCACGCAATGATCGTTGCAGGCGCTGATGCAAGAGGTATTGCACTGTTGGCCAACCCCATTTTTGCAAGCTTCGCATCTTGCGAGATCAGACGCATGCATGCTGCAGGGGAACGTGCACCTCTCTTGGAGGGCGGTGTTGCAGTTGTCACAGCTGCAGGTCGTGCAGTTACCACTGATGCAGTCGCTAGGGCAGCAGGAATAGCTGCTTGTGCCATTACTACCGCTACAGAAATCCTGGCAGCATCCCTGGAGGACCTGGGACTTGCATCGGTCGCATTCGGCCACCGGGGGGCTGCAGGTACTGTTGCAGTTTGCTGCAACTACGGCACTGCAGTTGGTATTGCACAGAGATGGACAGTCGCTGCATAATGGCTTCGTCCTCGGATGCCCCTGGGAAGACATGACCAGCACAGCAAAAACGGCACCGGCCACCGTTGCCTTAAGACCTGCTGCACCTGAAACCATTGTTGTGGATGGATGCTGCAAGCTTTGCTAAGATTGTAGAGAAAGAGAGTAACACAGAATGTAAGATGTGAAAAGCTTGGTGCCTATATGATGCTGTATGGGTGATGGTATTTATAGGCTAGCAATGTAGGGAAAAGATCTAAACTAATAAATCATATCATATACAAATGTAGTGTTCCATCGTTGACGATGCTATGCATTATGCATGTTACAAGTTGACTTGAATGGGGGTGCTCTGGAGTACTTAATTATACGATACTTTATCCTGACTCCTGAGCGGGCTCCATTCCCCACATACATACAAGCAAGATATAAAAGTATCTACTACTGACTTTTGACTAAGTCATGGTCTTCGCGCGGCAGAGGTCGGTACAACTTGAAAATAAAATGTTGTCATGGAGTAGTGGTACTGTACACACGGTTAATTGACATGAGAAACTTGCTTTTAACTAACAATAAGTTCCATTAAACTTGCATTTTGTGAATTTGACTCCTCGTATGTATTATTAGTCGGTATTTCCTCCTTTCACTTTTAGTGGATGCATGTTTCACCATCGAGAATCAATTATTTATTATATAATTTTTAATAGTAAAAATTGTAAACATTAAAAAGTGATCTAAATAATTCTTCAAGTTTGTAACATCACAACTAACCTCACTATTGGGTCAATTTACTAATTGTCAGTGAAAATATGCTGTTGGACGGAAGTAGTAATACATTGTGTTTGTGTGTGCAGTTTCCCCAGTGCATGCACTGTCTTTGATGGATCTGGTCATCCAAAGTCAATTGGCAAGTGGAGGAGATTCCCTTACTTCGGCTCCTAGTGTAGCTTAATATAATTTACAAAAATTGTTTGGACTAGCATTTTAGGGTTTAGTAGTATGCTAAACATCAGGTCAACACCCCAGTTTGGGGGGGTCTAAACGATGAATAAATTAGACTCCTAACCACAATGGAGAAAACATTGTGTAAACATCACAATTAGATGCCATCTAAACATCACAATAATGATCGATGTTAGACCATAATTAAAACTGGAAAAATATGCTAATATCTCTATTGGTGCAAACTTAAAAGCATACATAAAAGAATTTTAAGATACTTTTTATGACAGATGTACGAGATAATATAGTTGCAGATTTAAACGCAGTGGTCGTTGCAGTCGCTCATGCAAGAGGACAAGCAGTCTTGGCCAATCCCGTTTTTGCAAGCTTGGCATCTTAGCTCGCTAGCGTTGGAGCAAACATTTTGGACGGCGGTGTTGCAGTTGTCACAGCTACAGGTCAGGCAGTCGCCACCCATACAGTCGTTAGGGCAGCAGGAAGCGTTGCTTGTGCCAGTACTACTGCTGCAGACATTCTGGCAGCAGGCCTGGAGAACTTGGGATTTGCATTGCTCCCAAGGGAATGTGCTGCAGTAACTGCTGCAGTTTGCAATAGCGATGGCAGTGCAGCTTGTATTGCACAGTGATGAACAGTCACTGCATACTGGCTTCTTCCTTGGAAGCCCTTGGGAAGACATGACTACCACAGCGAAAACAGCAAGGGCGGCCGCCGCTGCCTTAAGACCTGAAACCATTGTTGTGGATGGATGAAGCAAGCTTTTGCGAAAGAGAGCAAGCTACGTAGAGCAAGAGATGTGAAAAATCTTAGTTGGTACATATATGATAGATTTTAGACGATGGTATTTATAGGCTAGAAATGTAGGGAGAACATCTTTTTTTTCGAGGAGTAGGGAGAACATCTAAAACAAATCATTCAAAATGAAGTTGACTTGAAGAGGAGTGTTCTATCGTAGACAACGCCATGCATGCATGGTACAAGTTGACTTGAAGAGGAGTGTTATATATGGAGTGTATGATAATCATCATGATATCTATGAAGTACCTACTATTGACTTTTGAAATTGTCAAAGTTGGCACCAGAAGTACAATTTACAAACATAACATTTTCATATAGTAGTGTAATATTGTGCACGCCCAATTTACATGAGTAGCATGCTTTTAACTAGAAAGTTCCTTTCAACTTGCATATTCTGAACTTGAAAAGTTATTAATCAGTACTTCATTAATTTTTAGTGGGAATAGCTTGACTGTCGAGAATAATCAATCTTTCATCATGAATTTTTATAATATTTTCTTAATAGTTACAAAATTATAACCATCAGAAAGTGGTTTAAATACAAATAAAATTGTTCTAATTTTGTAAATACATAACTTACCACATACTATTGGGCTTACTATTTGTCAGTCAAATTGTTGTTTTGGATGGCCAAACTGTCCTCGATAAAATGAACAGAAGTAGTGATACATTGTTTCTGCAATTTCCCCGATGGATGCATTGACTTTGATTGGGTCATCCGTAGCAATGGCAGCTACTGGAGATTCCCCATGTAGCTTAATGAAGACTAATAGCTTAGATTATCATTTAGGGCTTAGTACGCTAAACAACAGGTCAGTACACAGTTTGGTCAGTACACAGTTTGGGGTCTGAATGATGAGGTACATATTAAGCAGGATAGAAGAAGACACATGTGCCCCTAATTAAATTCGGTTACCAAATTGGCAAAAATCAAGGGGTGACCTAGCCCTTAAAATGCAAGATGAGGGTTTTTTCTAACTGTAAGACATGGTTTCTTAATATACCCATAATTCATTATTTATGGACAATTTTTGAATTCCAGTATCCCTTCTAGGTTTGAGGGTTCAAACATAAGCACCAGCATGTACATATCCTAGAAGGTTCCCTTATAGGTTTGAGGGTTCAAACATAATTTACGGTAGTCTGCCTATCCATGCTGGCCAATAGCCGATGTAGGGTCTAAACATAAGCACTAGCATGAATGCACAAAACTTGTGCCAACATCATTAGATGCAAGTCGGCATGAATAAAATTTGACTGAGTCTCCTAATTAAGGCGCTGTCATGTATAATCTACTTATCTGTATCGGTCAAAATGATGCCCTGCAGTGTTGGATATCAACGGCCTTGCCAATACTTTTTCATTATTCCACCAGCATGAATTTCAAGGGTTGGCCATAAGAGCATTACGATTCTTTTTGGAGAAGTTCAGGTCCACCTCAGCTGTTGTCCTATTACCACATGGTGCAATTAGAGTAAATTTTTAAGAGTATAAATTGGTGATCCTTAGGTGCACCTCCAACTCTCTTTAGTTTAATATTTGTACTACTTCAAAGTGAGATACCATTTTGAAAAAAAAAGTAGTACAAATATTTGAACTAAAGATTGGAGATGCACCTAAATAAAGGCCACCGATATGTACCGTTAGATTTTATGGGTAAATATATATGCAAGTTCCTCATGGACTCTAGATGACAATTTGACGTAGGAGAGAAAAAAAACCGAGAGAAGCAAAAGTCACTTTCGAAGGTTTAGTTACGAAAGCCCTACCCAACGAAATGTTCCGCGTTCGCCTAGAGAATGACACCGACTTGTTAGCATTCTAAGGTCAAAAGTATAGTTTAAATTAAAGTAAAAACAAATTGCTTTATGTATACTTAAATCGTATAAATAGGGGTAGAAGGGGCATCTGATGTTTCATAGAAATTGTTTGTTACGTCAAAATCAGAAGAAACTAATTCTGTCTGGAGAAACAAAATATCTCTCATTTCCGACGCGAATAGATTTTTTTTGAATTTCGAAATAATATTATTTCGGATGCAAAATGACAGTTGTGAGTTAAGGCCTTTTGAGTTACAAGATGCCCCTTCGGCATGCGCCACATCAGAAAATGTTGGAGGAACACCACCATCAATGATGATCCTTCAAACATGAAAACTAACTTGATCCTTAACAGACCTAAAGGTCACTTGGGCTCAGGTCCAAGTTGGCTTGACCCATGTGTCCGCAACATTGCAGAGGCATTTTGCTCAAAACACCAGTTGTTTATAAATATGTTAATATTTATTAATTTTCCTTTGAGCTAATTTTTATTTTTAATGAAAACAATATCACATTCATTGAATCTAGAGGAAGAATAATGGGTGACTACCTCAACATGTACAGATAGAATATGATGAGGGCATCCCGAATGATGGACAAGATAACAATGTCTACAAGGGTCCGTTGACTCGAGCAAGAGCACAACTGCTACAAGATAAGGTGAATCTAGTACTTAATGAATGTGAACATACCTCTATTAAGAATTTTACTGCCTAACGGAAGAGCATTTCTTGTCCTTAGGTTCCAAGAGAAGGTCATGGGAAGTCTGTCCAAGTGATAGAGAGCAACATGTAGTCCTTGTGATGGCACCAGATTTTGCAACAGAAGTTAAAGGCACGAACTGGACCAATCTAGAAGGTTTCACCATGTTTATCCTACACCGTTGGAAGCTTCTTGCAGTCTACTTTCATATGCAACAAACCGCACATTCATTGAAGCTGTTTGCAGAGAGTTATGACTATTTTGGTGAAGACTGTTCCAGAACCGTGTAGTTTGGACCGGTCCGATCTGACTTCCAACTTCACGGAGAATTCTGTATTATCTATTAGGTTCTACCCCATGTATTATACATGGATGGAAAGCTTATCAAGTCTACTTTCATATGCAATAAACGGCACATTGATTGAAGCTGTACGAAGCGAGTTATGCCCATTTTCATAAAGACTATTCTGGAACCATGTAGTTCGGACTAGTCCAATCTAAGCACCCCGTGAAGTGTTCCAACAGATGTATTTTCGAAATGAGCTTGTTTGTACGGCCTCCAGCCTAGCTAGGAGGAATGTTCCTAGTATAAATATCACTTGTGCATCTGGTGGAAACCCTAACCATGAACTGAACTTAGAAAATAGAGAAGCCAAAGTGCTCTTGTCCTTAGGGTTGTGCCATAGCTGCCCCCTTAAGGATTGGGAGTTTTCTCTACCATTTGTTCTTGTGTTTCCTTGTGATTTGCAAGAGCATTGCCTCTACCTTGCATGGTTCATGTTAGGCATCGACTAAATTGTGTGGTTGGGCGAAATCATTTGTCACAGGTGGTTGTTCGAGCAGCTGTTGGTGTCATCGGTTCGTCAAGTTTCACAGGTCAAGTTATCCCTAGATCCTACAGCGAGAAGATCGGGCAAGCCCCAACATCAGAATATATATTTTGCCTAAAAATTTTAGATGAGATGAAAAGCAAAATGTTTTCTCTCAAAAAAGAACAAGGATAACATGTCTAGAAATTTCATGGAGGCTAATAAGCCACTCTCAAAACCAGATTGGCGTGGCTAATTAAAGTACATTCAGCATAGAAAGCTTATTATGATAATTAAACAAAAGGTAATCTATAGGTTGAGTTCTAATGACACAAATTAAACACGATCAGTAAGGAGTAACTTAAGACCCACACATCACTACATATAGGTGCGCAAGGAATCTTCAACAATCTTTCTTGACGCAGTTATTGTTGCAGTCGCTGATGCAAGAGGGCAAGCACTGTTGTTCAATCCCCCATGTGCAAAGCCTGCAATATCGGTCGCTGCAGGGGGACATGCAACTATTTTCAAGGCCGGTGGTGCAGTAGTCACAGCTGCAGGTTGCGCAGTCGCTGCCCACACAGCCGTTAGGGCAGCAGGAATAGATGCTTGTGCCATTGCTACTGCTGCAGAAGTTCTGGCAGCAGGCCTGGCGGACCTGGGATTTGCATTGGTCGCAGGCGAACTGGAAGCTGCATTCATTTCTGCACCTTTCGGTAACCATGGCAGTGCAGTTAGCATTGCACAACGATCCACAGTCGCTGCATAAGGGCTTCTTCCTCGGATGGCCCTGGGAAGACATGACCAGCATCGCGAAAATGGCAACGGCGGCCGCAACCTTTAGACCTGCTGCACTACCTGAAACCATTGTTGTGGATGGATGAAAGCAAGCTTTGCTAGCAACTGTGAAAAAGAGAATATCAGAAAGCTTATATAAGATGTGAAAGAGCTTGGTGCCTATATATGATACTGTGGGCTATGGTATTTATAGGCTAGTGTTCCATTGTAGATGACACCATGTATATGATGAATGGAAAAAGTTGACATGAAGAGAAGGCAGCGAGTATAGGATATTCATGTAGGCTCTGTTACCCACACACATGCATGTGCATGTGACTTGCAACCTTGACGTACCATTGTACGGAACAAAGCAACGTACATACGTACTTAACAAGCCTTGGGTCAAAATATCTAGAAGATAATGGTAACTAATTAAAATAAAGATGTATGAAGTATTGACTTTTGACGGTGTCAAGATGTGCAGAGGTACAACTTAAAAAATAGAATGTGGAGGAGATGCATGAGCTGACTTCTATGGTCATCCAAATGAAGTTGGCATGCGGAGGGAGAGATTCCCCATGCAGCTTAATATAGACTAATGGTTTGAATTAGTTTATAGTATTTCGCACCCACACCACATCCCAGCTTGTACTCCTCCGTCCCAAAATAAGTATAGTTTTAGCATTTAAATTTTATTCCACAAAGAGTGTTGTTGTTTTAGATTGTAATGAGATCCATCTAATTATAATCAAAGCGATACCATGTACTAAGAAATCATTGTAGGAAAACATATAGAGCCAATCAAATACTTACTAGATATTACTTTTCTAGTTCCAATACATATGCATTCATTGATGATCCAGAAAACTAAATAAATGACACGATTTTCAATCACAATTTCTAAAAGTAATTAGAGGTACTAAAGTCATTTATTAGGATGAGTAATATGTCTGAAATTTTTTAAAACAACACTTATTTTAGGACGTAGGGAGTATGGTGTAAGCATGTACTAAATGTAATTTTGTCATTACACTGCAAAATTGGCTCCTCTTTTCGTTCATTGGGATTCTGATTCCTAGAGGTTAGTTTCGATTGTGATGAATTCCATTTATTTCTGGGCTGAAGAATCCTTGGCCCATGTTATTAGGCCAATCTCAATGGACATAAGCTTTAAATTTGCTGACATGGCAGTCTTTATAAAGAGAGAGAATGAGGAGTTTCACGAGATGTGAGCAGAATGTCAGACCATAACACTCCTCTGGCTCGGCTACCTAGTTCACAATCTTGGTAACAGTGCGATCACCCCTCCCATATATCAAATACATGCATGCTACTAAAGATCTAAAAAATATGTAATGCTTTCACATAAGTATAGTAACTCTACTTGAGTACTTGAGTTGTTTCAAAAATGTAATGTTACATTGAGATATTTAAGTACTGGCAGCTGCCTCGCACGCTCGTCCAGTCAAAATTCTCTAGCAAGCAAGTGCTCCTGTTGATCGCCGCTCGTGGGCAACCATCCTTTCTTTTTATTCAGATTTTAAGACTTTTCTCTCAGCATTACATCTTCCAGTTTTCCACTCTTCTCTCTATTATTAAAACATCGAAAAGGTGGCTAGAGGAATCTATTGCTGTAGACATTATCCTATATATCTTAGAACTCAAGGTTCAAGAAACTTCCACTCTTAAGCCCCTCTGGCAAGTGCCGAAGTTAGAGCAATTTCAAGAAGGTACACTAGCCTTGTGGGTGCAACGAGTTAAGTTGTGGGAGTGCATATATAATGAAATATTGGATCTAATCACTATTTTTGCAAAATTTTGTGTGTGCAGGGGCACCCCCTAATCACTACTTAACTTCGCCGCCCCTGCCTCTAGCTATTTATAGAGCTCAAAGTTGGCCTTAAGAGGCTCAAAGGTGGACTCTAGTCCAAGTTGGCTTGGCCCATGCGTCCGCAACATTACAGTGGTATTTTGCACAAAGCACTAGTGTTGTTTAAAGATATATATATATATATATATATATATATATATATATATATATGTAAATATCAACTAATGTGAGTATTGAAGTATAAGTGAATTGCCCACCTCTTCCAATCAGCTTAAATTTTTGGGTTGAATTGGTTGGTGCATGCAACTCAATAGTGAGAACTTTCTTTTCCTGTTGAGCAAAATTATTACTTTAACAAAAACGATATCAAAGTAATTGATCAAGCTGTAGGAAGATAATCAGTGATCATCTCAGCCAGTGGTGAATCTAGCCAACACATCTAGAGGGGGCTCATCTTCCTTTTCATCTTCTTCCTCCCCTTCTCTTCTTCATCTTCTCCTCTTTCTTCTTCCTAAAAATGGAGGGGGGGCTTAGGGGGGTATCCATTGATGTTGGGGTGGTAGGGGGGGCTTGATCCCCCCTAGCCCCCCCTTTGGATCCGCCCCTGATCTCAGCTCGTAAAGGTAGAGTATTTTCCACCAAAAAATTAGAGTAATTAAAAGGGTAAAGGGGGTTTCTCTCAAAATAAGAATGATAAAATGTATTTAAATTTTCAGGAGGCTTAAACACTCCAAAACCACCACGGCATGGCTAAAGTAAACACATCACTGAAGCTTCATTAGGATAATTAATAAAAGATGATTTATGAGTTTTCAGACAAACACGACCGGATAAGAAAGAGTAACTAAGACCCACACACTAATACATATAGAATATAGGTGCACAACAACAAAAGGCATCTTCAACAATCTATCTTCACACAGTGATCATTGCAGTTGCTGAGGCAAGAGGACATGCACTGTTGGGAAATCCCGTCTTGGCAAGCCCTGCAATATCGGTCGCTGCAGGCGGATACGCAACTATTTTGGATGGCGGCGTTGCAGCAACTGCAGGTTGAGCAGTCACCGTCCACACAGTTGTTAGGGCAGCAGGAATAGCTGCTTGTGCCATCACTGCTGCTGCAGATGTTCTTGCAGCAGGCCTGGCGAACCTGGGATTCGCATTGCTGGCAAGCGAACTCGTAGCTGCATTCGCTGCTGCAGTTTGCTTTGACCATGGCAGTGCAGTTGGTATTGCACAGCGATGAGCAGTCGCTGCACAATGGCTTCGTCCTTGGATGCCCCTGGGAAGACATCACCAGCACGGCGAAGACGGCAACGGCCGCCGCCGCCTTAAGACCTGCGGCTGCACCTGAAACCATTGTTGTGGGTGGGCGAAGCAAGCTTAACTTACTGTAGAGCAAGAGTGTCGATCAGAAAAGGCATAAGATTTGAAAGAGCTTGGTGCCTACATGATGGTGAGTGCGATGGTATTTATAGGCTAAGCTAGAGCAATCTAGCTAGGGAGAACATCGAGTAGGCATGTGACTTGCATGTGACACCATGGATGTTATTCATCCTGAGCATGCAGGCCCCTGTTCCCCCACATACATGCATGTGATGACTTTGCAACATTAACGATAGATGACGTACGACTTTTGACAATTTCACGGTCACAGCCAGGGCACGACTTAACACTAGAAAGTTGTGAAGCAATGTGCAGGCTATCTTTTAGCTAGTAGAACCCTCGTTGTTGACTGTACATGATCGAGCTAGCAACTTGCTTTCAGAAGGTTCCATCCATCTTGGAGATTGCGAAGTTGACTCCTCGTATGTATGAATCCGTACGTACTCCCTCCATTAGTTTTAGTGAGCGTATAGTTTGACTGTCGAGAATATTTATAATGTTTACCAGTATTCCTAAAATTACTATACTCTTTGAAATGAACGGAAGTAGTAATACATATTGTTTGTGCGATTTTCCCGATGCATGCATGCATTGACTTTGATCTGGTCATCTATATATATCCAAGCGAATCACTTGCATATGTAGATTCCCTTATTTTGGTAAGCTCCCCATGTTGCTTAAAGTAATCGCTTGGATTAATTAGTTTCTACTCCTTGCACCTTGCTAGGAACTATAGACTCGTAGGAAATCGCCACCCACGCGCAGCATCCTTGTTTGGTGTAGAGGCATGTACTAATTGGGATTTCGTCATTATACTGTGATATTGTTGGCTCCTCACGATGAAAATCTACATCTCTAAATTTGCGTTAATGAGCAAATTAACATCCGCTACTCACTACGTCAGAAAAACTTACAAGAAATGATCCCAACACACATTAGAGCTGACACTACGGGAAAAATCTACATCTCTAAATTTGCGCCACTTGATGTAGACCATATTAGAGATGCTCATTAGGTGTAGACACATTTTGACTCGCCTAGCCGCATCTCTAATAGAGGTCATCATAGATGATGTCACTGCTAAAAAATTCCACACTAGTACCGGTCCCCCGCCCGGTATTGGCCCGTCGTTTAGTATCGGTCGGTAACACCGACCGGTACTAAACCACTCACCACGTCATGCGCGTAGCTTTTTTCTTTTCCTTTTTTCTCACTTTCTTTTCCTGAGCTTGTTACAGAATCACATCGCATTCACAATCACATGAATCACAAAAAATTCACAATCACATGAACTTGTTACAGATTTCACATGAAGTAGTTATGAATTTCACTAGAATACATGAATCACAATCACAGATTTCACCAACAAGTCAGAGTTTTAAAGCAAAAAAAAATCACAATCACATAATCAGCCCCTTGCATGCCCCCCTCGCGCCACCCTCGATCTGCTCCCTGGAGGTCGGGGAAGTCCCCTCGCACCGCCTGGAGGCTGGGGAAGGCCCCCTCGCGCCGCCGTCTGCTCCCTGGAGGCTGGGGAAGGCCCCCTTGCGCCGCCCTCTGCTCCTTGGTTGCCGGCGGCGGCCTCCGTGCCACCCACGCGCCGGTGGCGGCCGGGGAAGAAGGTCCCGCCCACCGGCAGCCCCGCTCCGTTGGTGGTCCTCCGCGCCGGCGGTGGCCGGCGGACTCCGCGCCACCCGCGCGCCGCCGGCGGCCGAGGAAGGCCTCCGTGCCCCCTCCACGCCGGCAGCCGCCCTTGTGCCCTGGCGGCCCGCGCTCGGGGCACCCGCGCCTTCCATGGCCGGATCGAGGCCGAAAGTGGAGAGGGAAGAGAGGAGGGTGGGAGGAAGAAGCTTAGAGGGAGAGGAGATGGGCGCTGTTGGATAAGGCTGGTGGGGAGAGGATCGGAGGAGATAAAAAGTGGGTGGACTGTCAGTGGTGGTTGATGATTGTATCGGGTTGTTTCTTGGTCCGGTACTAATTTGAGAACCTTTGTACCGGCTCAAGCCACCAGCCGATACTGAATTTCATCTATGCAATTTAGTACCAGTTGGAGTCATCAACCGGTACTAAATTGCCTCCTGGGAGTTGGAGGACCTGTGTTTCATACTCTTACCCGGTACTAAATGCTCACTGAGGTACTGTTTTATACGACCGGTACTAAAATCATATGTTAGTACCGGTTGAAAACACAGCCGGTACAAACGCGAGGGACGGATGACCCTTTTTCTAGTAGTGTGTGTTTTCTATCTACCTATGTCTTTTAACATGTGTTTTCACCACTAGTATCTCTGATGAGATGAATTACAAAAATGGAAAAAAAAGGAAAGGAAAGAGGAAAATTGGCTTGACATCACGTGAATGTTATGAAGCAGTCTATAAGACGGTACTAATGGACTTTTCATGTAATTAATGACATTTATCTTTATATTATTGGTGATAATTTTTGTTTACTATGAAGGGATGCATCCATATAGTTTCAAAACTTTGGAAACTAAGAACATAAATTATTTCCTTGAACATTTGAATGAAATTGAACCGTTGTATTATTTTTGCAAGTTAATTTGACATTTTCATTAGTTTTTATATATCATGTGTTTGGGGGAAGAGGGGTCGCCAAAACCTCAATCAACACTGTAGACCCGATTGCAGGGCGGGCCAGGTCTGCAAAGACTGTTGCTCTAAAATTGATGTCCCGGCCTATCCAATGTCCAGCTAGTGAAATCGGGCTGGGCCTTTACCTACGTTATTTCAGGCGGGCCTGAATTTGTTTTTTCAGAGCTGCGAACATGATGAATTTTCAGGCCTCTTCAAGCCAGCCTCCAGTCAGGCATGCACCGGGCCGGGCCAAAAGTTCTCAGTCTCGGCAGGTATGCCAGTTGTGTTAGGTTTTTTCGCTTGTCACGAAATTTCTTCCATGGCAAATCTCGGATCATTCAGCACCGAGTTAATTGTGATGTCAGCTATGCCATCACCCGTCCGACATGCCTGACTATGTTTTATTATGAGTCTAGATAAACATTATATCTAGATATATAATAAAAAAATATGTATTTAGATTTACCAAAACGCTGTACAATTCGAAACGGAGAGGGTGTAGAACAAACTCACTGGAAACTTTTAGTTGCATAGGGACACGGCCAGTCATTCTCGATAGACACAACTAGATTTAGTAATATACTATATGTCCATCACTGTTTTATTCCACAATCATGGCAAGCTTAGATGCCTTATGCAAGAACAAGTCTGCATGCGTAGCAGCTACACTTCTCGTGATCCGACGATCACCTGCTAGTCCTGGCAGTCGACGAACTGGTAGTTCACCTTGAGCTGCCCGCTGGCCATGCCGCTGCCGTCGGTGTCGATCTTGTAGAACACGGGCGTGTCTATCACACTCTGTTATGGGTCTGCGTGCCGTTACCTCTTGTTTTGGCCTACGAGCCGCATTGGGCCTATGAGCCGTGTAAGTGGGCCGGAGCCCGAACCATTATAAGGCGCCAGTTGAACACAGAGATGGATTATCAAATGAGAAAACCGTAACAACCTCTCTCTCCTTCCTCTCTCGTTCGAGGCGGCGCCGCCGTTCTCGCTGCCGTGCGTGACGCCGGCGATCTTCCTACCAACTATCGTCACATTTGGTACCAGAGTCGTTTCTCCTCCGCGGCGACTCGATCTGATCTTGGCCCGTCAGAGTTACTAACGCTGGCGACCTCCTCCTCCTCCACCACCACCACCACCTCACCACCAGCCGATTCGCCATCGCCGCCACCTCCCCCCTCCACCTCCGCCTAAACCCCGACCCCGAGGGAAGAAACCACCTACTCTCACGACTCGGATGGCGACTGTTGAGGAGAAGCTGGATCTACTACTCTCTGAAGTCAAGGCCCTCTAGGCGGGCCAACTGAAACTCGTCACCACCGTGGACGCCATCAACACTTGGAGCATCGACGCCGACAAAATCTCCGTCGAGCTGACCAAGTCCGTCCAGGATCTCACGTCGCGCATGGAGGCGTTGGAGGCAGACACAGCCCCGCCTCAGGCCCCATCGCGCGAGGAAGAGGGGCGGGCCAATGGCCACCGCATTGCACATGTTCACCAGGGTGCCGATGGGAAAACCTTCCTCTCCCATCACACCCTGGTCAAGGGTGAGTCCTCCAACCATACCCAACCCTCCCCTGTGTTGGATTCACCTGAGACCACTGATAGGCGTCCTAATTCACATTCCACTCACATCAGAGATTTTAAATTGCCCAAACTAGATTTCCCAAGGTTCAAGGGTGACCATCCTAGAATTTGGAAGGAGAATTGTGAGAAATACTTTTCCATGTACTCGGTCCCTGTTCACTTATGGGTTCCTTTTGCTACTTTGAATTTCTCTGAAAATGATGCTCTCTGGCTTCAGACTTATGAGGCCCAGCATGGTGTCGATAGTTGGCCAGATTTATGTGTTGCTGTAGAACAAAAATTTGGGCGTGAATTGTACCAAAATTACATGTGTGATCTCCTGTCCATTAGACAAACTAGCTCTGTCCTGGAGTATGCTGAGCGGTTTGAACAAGCAAAACATAGAGTCTTGGTTCACAACTCTAGTATAGATGAGGTGTTTTTTGTTCAAAAATTATTGGATGGTCTGAGGTATAACATTGGTAATGCAATCATGTTACACCGGCCTCGAACAGTTGATGCCGCCTTGTCTTTGGCAATCATGCAGGAGGATCTCTTGGAAGCCTCTACTAAGAGGTATCACCCTAAACCATCTCGAGAGGTGGTCAAGTTCAGTTCTAGACCTTCAACTGCTGGCTCTGCTGGTGTTCTGGGAGTAGCACCAACTGAAGTAACCACTGTATCCACACCTGGTACTCCTAACAGGGGCAAATGGGATGATAAGCTGACTGCATTGAGATCACAGCGCAGAGCTCAAGGGTTGTGTATGAAGTGTGGGGGCAAATGGGGCCGTGGTCGCAAGTGTCCTGATCAGATACCTCTGCACATCATGGAAGAGGTGCTTGATGCCATGAGCATCGAAGATACTAGCACTGATGAGCAAGAACATCTTGACAGTTCTAGTGATGAAGAGGTTTTATCCCTATCCTGGTCTGCACATGAGGGCATTCAAGGCAGAAAAACAATCAGACTTCAAGGTTTGATCAACAATCAGGAAATCTTATTGTTAGTTGACTCTGGCAGCTCTAGCACATTTATTAGTGCAGCAGCTGTTCACAGATTGCAATTTCAGACATAAGATGCTACAGAGGTACAAGTCACAGTGGCTGATGGAACTCAAATGCCAAGCAAGCAAATGGTGAAAGACATCACTTGGTGGACTCAGGGCCACACTTTTTCCACCACTGCAAGAGTTCTAGATCTAAAATGTTATGACATAGTCCTGGGAATGGACTGGTTGGAGCAATACAGTCCCATGTGGATTGACTGGAAAAGGAAAAAAAATGAGGTTCACTCATAAGGGCCAAAGAATTACTGTCACAGGTGTTAAAGATTGTGTCTCCAAATGCACCATTTTCTCCTCAAATATTCTAAATGCTCATTTGCCACATTGGAATATCTGGGTCACATCATCAGTGCTGCTGGAGTTGCTACAGACCCAACCAAGACTCAAGCTGTCAAGGAGTGACCTGTCCTGACTGACCTAAAACAACTTAGAGGGTTCCTAGGTCTCTCTGGGTATTACAGAAAGTTCATCAAAAACTATGGCATTATCAGTAGACCCTTAACAGAGCTCCTTAAAAAGAACACTATTTTCTTGTGGACTCCATCACATCAAGAATCCTTTGACACACTAAAAGCAGCCCTGACATCAGCTCCAGTGTTGGCCCTTCCAGATTTCACTAAGCCTTCACCATTGAAACAGATGCATCAGCTGTTGGTATGGGAGCAGTTCTTATGCAAAATAGCCACCCAGTAGCATATTTGAGCAAAGCTCTTGGAGTCAAAGCCCAGGCCCTTTCTACTTATGAGAAAGAGTGTTTAGCTCTTATCATGGCTGTTACCAAGTGGAAACAATACTTACAGCATAAAGAATTCACTATCATTACTGACCAACGCAGTCTAATCCATCTGGGTGAACAGAAAATTCATCAAAGTATGCAACAAAAGGCTTTCCTCAAGCTCTTGGGCCTCCAGTACAAGATGGTGTACAAGAAGGGTCCAGACAACAAGGCTGCTGATGCCTTGTCTCGACAGTCAACAACTGAAACAGTTCATGCAATTTTGTCAGCACACCTAAGTGGCTAGAAATCATTGTTGAAGGCTATCAGCAGGATCCACAAGCCAAACAACTTCTAACAGAATTGAGTGTAGTTCCAAACAATGCCAAGGGCTATGAATTGGTGGATGGTATTATCAAGTATAAGGGCAAAATATGGCTGGGAAATCATAAAGAGGCACATCAAGCTGTGATCTTAGCTTTGCATGCCAGTGGTTTGGGTGGTCACAGTGGTATTACAGCCACTTATCACAAGGTGAAGGCTCTTTTCTATTGGCCCAACATGAAACAAGACATCCAGGACTATATTGCCAAGTGTCAGGTATGCAGCCAAGCGAAGTCTGAACATTGTCGCCTTCCTGGCCTTTTGCATCCATTACCTGTCCCATCCCAAGCCTGGCACACTATTAGCCTAGACTTTATTGAAGGCCTGCCCAAATCTAAATCCAAATCCTATGACACCATTCTCGTGATTATTGACAAGTTCTCCAAATATGGACACTTCATACCACTGTCTCACCCTTACACTGCCCTATCAGTTGCCCAGCTCTTCCTTAGTAACATCTACAAATTGCATGGGCTTCCAACCATGATCATATCTGATAGAGACCGTATATTCACTAGCTCCCTCTGGAAGGAACTATTTCGTCTCACCGATACGACCCTAAACATGAGCTCTTCATATCACCCTTAGACCGATGGGCAAACGGAGTGGTTGAACCAATGCCTGGAAACATATTTGCGATGTTTAGTACACTGCTGTCCAACAAAGTGGTCTCAATGGATATCTCTCGCTGAGTATTGGCACAACACCACTTACCACTCAGCCCTTGGCCGGACACCATTTGAGGTCCTTTATGGCTACCCACCCCGTCATTTTGGCATTGTTCCTACCGATGCCTCGACTGTCACTGATCTTCAGGAATGGCTCAATGAGCGCTCCGCTATGACTCAAGCTATACATCAGCATCTTCTCCGTGCTCAACAGCGAATGAAGAACCAAGCTGATAAACACCGGGTTGAGCGTGAATTCGCTGTCGGTGATTAGGTTTATCTCAAGCTTCAGCCGCACATTCAACAGTCTGTGCATCGGCGATCCAATTACAAACTCACATTCAGGTACTTTGGCCCTTATCTTATACTGCAACGTGTGGGGAAGGTTGCCTACAAACTCAGCTCCCATCCTCTTCCCACATCCATGCGGTGGTCCATGTCTCGCAATTGAAGAAGGCGTTACCACCGGGTACTACTATCTCCCCAGATGATCATTTACACTACCTCACCATGGATGTCTCTTCAGCCGAACCTCAGGCACTTGATCTCCGCATTATGAAAGTTGGCAGTTCTGTAACTCCACATGCTCTTGTTAAGTGGAAGGATTGGCCATGTCACTGGGCGCGGTGGGAGAACATCTCACTTCTGAAAGACCTTGGTTCCTCTTCATCAACCTGAGGGTAATTCCTTGCTTCATTTTGTTGTCTGTTGCATCTCAGGGACAAGATGCCACTTAAGGGGGGAAGAATGTCACACTCTGTTATGGGCCTGCGTGCCGTTACCTCTTGTTTTGGCCTGCGAGTCGCATTGGGCCTATGAGCCGTGTAAGTGGGCCGGAGCCCGAACCATTATAAGGCGTCGGTTGAACACAGAGATGGATTATCAAATGAGAAAACCGTAACAACCTCTCTCTCCTTCCTCTCTCGTTCGAGGCGGCGCCACCGTTCTCGCTGCTGCGCGTGACGCCGGCGATCTTCCTACCAACTATCGTCACAGTGTCCATGCCCAGCGCTGCGCCGCCGTTGGCCTTGCCGCAGTCGTCCACGACCCTCACCGTGGCCTGTGCGCCCGTGGCCGCGTTCGCCACCCAGATGCACCGCCCGCACGCGGCATCCCCGCGCGGCCCCGCCGGCCCGCAGAACGCCGTCCACCAGTACCGCGACCGCCACTCGGGCGGCTTGTCCTCGTCCCACACCGTGCACGACGCCAACACCGCGCGCCCAGCTCCCAGTTCACGGACGGCGCATTGTAGGCGATGTACGTCGCCGTCACGCCGCTCGTGCCCTGCGCCGACGCCGACGACACCGTCGAGGACGCCAGGGCCAGCAGCGCCGCCAGGAGCACGGCGGCGGCGGCCGGCGCGCGAGAGTAGCTGTTGCCGTTCAGCCCCATTATGTTGATGCTAGCTGCTGCCTGCTGGTTAGCTTGCCGTTGAGCTAGGCTGCCGTGTTTTTATAGCTGACACAGGTGATTAGGCTGCTCAAGATGGAGACAGAAAATGCGTTGCAACTTACAAAGCTGATCAAGTGCTGTACTTGTTTAAATAGTTAGACTCGATCAACTGTGATTTAACCAAATGATGTTACTCTTATATCATCGTCATTGATGACAAACATGCTTAGTGGCGCAATTAACAATGCAAATCTGACAACCTTTAGTTAAATCTGACAAACATAGTAGTCACATACTCGATCAGAATTAATCCTAAACATTAGCTACTGCTCTGATCGAGTCAGCACGGCAGAGTACAAACGATCAGCTTTGTAGTCTGCGGTAGCAAATCAAAACAAAACCATGTTCGAACTGGCCGCCCCCTCGCCTATAACTACTGCTTGAGAACGAATGTCCCTCATTGGATCATCACATTGTGTGTGCCCTCCATGGTGAATGTCAGCGCGAGGACGACGCCGGCGGCGGCCACTCTCGCTCTGGCCCTGGTCGTCGCCGCCTGCGCGTCGGCGGCGGCCCGCGGCGCGGCGGCGCAGCAGGCGGGCGGCGTGACGGCGGTGCGGAACTCGTACGTGGCGTCGTTGGCGAACTGGGACCTCAGGGCCGTCAGCGCCTACTGCGCGACGTGGGACGCCGACATGCCGCTGGCGTAGCGGCAGCGCTACGGCTGGGCGGCGTTCTGCGGGCCGGCGGGGCCGCACTGCGAGGCGTCCTGCGGCCGCTGCCTGCTGGGGGCGAACGCGGCGACGGGGGCGCAGGCGACGGTGCGGATCCTCGACCGGTGCTCGTTCGGCGGGCTCGGGCTGGACCCCTTGGTGTTCAACCAGCTCGACACCGACGACCACGGCGTCGTCACCGGGCAGCTCACCGTCAGCTACCAGTTCGTCGACTGCCAAGACTAGCTTCGTTCTGTGCTACATGGTCGATTGATCTGTCATGGATAATAATCAATCTGCGTGGTCACGAGATCATTGATCTTTCTAGCTTGTTTCTGAGAGGATGCAGCTGAAATGTTTGCAATCTTGTGCTTCTTTTTTGGACTGTTTGCCCTGATTTACTGGAAGTAATAAAGCATAGAGTGTACTTGCTGGCAGGGGTGGAGCCAGGATTAAAATCTACCATAATGAACTTACCACTACTCATTTGTATAAAAAATATAGTATAACGAAATGCCACAATTCAATAAAAAAATATATGTGATCATCGAATATGCATAAATTTACTATATATCAGCTTATAAGTCGTAACTGTATGAAAATATTAGCATTGGTAGGCTGAAGAAGATTCATCCTGCGATGTTTCAAGGCTTGAAAGCACTTCATAATCCAACTCACCTTTTAATTTTTTCTCAATCCTTCTAGCATCTGAAATTGGGCGTCGCCCGACGGTTAGTGGCGGCTGCAGCGCCATCAGATTCTTTAGGAGGTAGTCGGTTCCATTTCCATGCCATCCAGACCGAGGCTGCGCTGGCCTTGTAACGAACATGCCCCATTTAGACCATTTCGAGTGATTTTGGTGATCAAGTACAACGCAATTAATGGGACTAACGAGATCATATTTGTAGGATTTTTTAGGTCCCTTGGATGGAGTCCAAACCATATCCGAGACGTCCAATTCACCGTCGAGACGTCCAAACCACTGTCGAGACACTCAAGTCGCAGGGAGAAAGCAGAGATAGAATATATTTAAAGTGTCCAAATGACTGCTGCGATGAATTGGACAAATGCGAAGAAGAATCAGAAAAACACAGAAGGACCGGAATATCTGACCAGCCGTCTGACTATCCGACGACCCCCTGTCGGACTATCCGACACAATAGGACCGGGTCAATTCTGACAGGTTCAGGTCTCTGCTAGAGAATCCCAATGCAACCGGATGATCGATGCCAGCAAATGAAGACCGTCGGACTAATCGTCGGAGTATTCTTCGGAGAGCATGTTTTGGGATCAAGGCGTTCTCTTCAGGATCGGATGTTCCGACGCCACATCAGACTAATGCGTCGGTGTAATGACGTCAGCATTATTGGCGCAGAAGAAGAGAGATCCTCAGGACCGGATGATTCGATGCTCCGTCGGAGTAATACGTCGGACTATCCGGTGCCTGCTACGTCAGCCGTCAGAAACTCAACAGATACACAAGTGCTTAGAGAGACCGGTTGATCCGACGCTCTCTGGTCAGATGTTCCGATGCCTACGCAGAAGAAGGCATAACGGCTCTAAACGGCTGGTTTGATTTGTTAGGCTATAAATATGCCGTCCCCCGGCCATTTTGGAGTTGCTGGAGTTCAGAGAAGTCCCACACACATCCAAGAACACCTCAAAGCCAACCAAAGAGCAAATTGATCACATTCTTAGGTTTAGCACATGCTTTGTGATTGTTAGTGCTAGATTAGCTATTGAGTGAGTGAGTAAGGTTGTGTGCCTTGTGCCTTGGTTCTAGGAGAGAACCACCTCTTGTACTCGGTGTGCCAACCCTTGGAGTCTTGGTGGCTCGCCAGCAATGTCTTCGACCCTCCGGCTTGGTGTGGAGCGGCGACGACATCTTTGTGCGTTGTGCGGGGGACGTGGAGACCCCCACCCTTCTTGGTGAAGCTACTTAGTGAAACCCGGGGGCCAAGGTGACCGTGATTATGTTCACGGAAGAGACTTGGTAGCCGAGAAGCAATACTCTCTGTGAGTGCTTCAACAACGTGGATATAGGTATGCCTTTGTGGCTAACCGAACCACGAGATAAATCCTCGTGTCAAAAAGTTTGCTTCCTCGCATCCCTCCTTTAAGCTTCCGCATTTACTTATTGCAATCTTTGTGTGCCTTTACTTTCGTAGAGTAGTATCTTGATATGATTGGCTATAGGTTGCATAACTCTTTTAGGATGAGAGTTTTCACACTAGAAGAACACTAGTTGCACAACTAGATAGTATGTTTTAATTTAATTTATATGCAAATTAGTTGGAGTTTGAGGTCAAAGTTTTAGTTTGTCTAATTCACCCCCTCCCCCTCTTAGGCTACGAGCATCCGATTCCTTTCAGGCCCTACTCCCCGTCTACCGCCATCACGCATCTGGCAGAGGCTGAAGGCGCGAAGCAAACTGTGAGGGGATGAACCCAAAAGTCCTAAACATTATCTTCTTCTTCGATGCGACGAACAGACACTATACCACAACCCAAAGATAGCAACCAACCATCTATCAGCATATAGCTATGCCGACCCTAACTATTTGACGGTAATAGTGGCGTCGGTATAAAAGCGTGAGACATGCGCTACTAATGCTGAATATGCATTTAAAAAATAATTAACAAGTTTGCACATGAAAAATATTAAGTAGCAAACAGGCCCGTCCAGCGGAACAGGGCCCCCAATTTGGAGGGCCCCAAATACAAGATCAGCAGCCTATTAGGTCTATTAATATTTTGGTCTGTGTCATTGGCTCCAACTAGTTGCCTATTGCATTACGAGAGCTGGTTATTCCGTTGCCTTTTTTCCGCGGCAGCAACGATGTGTGGTCTTCTCGACTAGCACGATCACGCGACTTAATAGGACAGAGGCACAAGGCGTCGATGTGCCATCTGCGACAGCCGTATTTTATTCATTTAATCGATGATGAATTGATTATTTTTATATGCATGCATCAATTGATCTAGGCAGTTCTTATGAGAGATCGAAAAATCTGATATTGATGCTAAGGCAAAAAAAAATTTACAGTATCCGTCACATCGAATGTTCGGACACATACATGAAACATTAAATGTAGTTGAAAAAATAACTAATTACACAGTCTAACTGATTAGCACGTGATGAATTTTTTAAGTCAAATTAGTCTATAATTGAACATTATTTATCAAGTAACAACGAAATATGCTACAATACCAAAACTAACAATTTTTCACCAACTAAACAGGGCCTAATAAACAGTATATGGATTTGCTAGTCCAGTAGGCCCTACTTGATATTTTCGCCTAAAAAGGGCCTAATAAACAGTATATGAATTTGCTAGTCCAGTACGTAGGCCCTACTTGATATTTTCGTACAGGGCCCCGGTTTGTGTCGGGACGGCCCTGGTAGCAAAATGAAGTACCATGAGGGATTTCTAAACATTCAGATCAGACGCCAAGGGGAGGAAGTAACCAAGATGTGTTAGGGTGAGGCTGACGATCTGATGAACCTAAGAAGATGCTTGCTGCCTACCCCAACTTGCTTGGGAAAAAAGGCTATGTTGTTGTTGTATTAATTTCAGCAGCAAGATTTAGAAACCCACACAAAAAAAATGAAGATGCAAATGATTCAGGCGATGTGCTGCCATCAAATCCACTGCTTGTCATGACCTTGAATTGCTGATGGCCTTGTTGTGTCAGGAGAGGAGGTCAAGAGGCTAAGGATGGGCTAGGACTTCTGGCTGCCTGTGGGAGCGCTCAAGCTGGTCATGTCCAGAGGATGGAGGTGGCGGAAGGAACGCACTTCACTGGGAAATCAGCACTTCACTCGGCGCTGGTCATGGTCAGAGGACGGAGGCAGTGGATGGAGGCAGCAGGAGCCTCGGGGCGCCGGAGAGGAGTGGGGGTCGCGGCCCGCCTCAGGCCGCCGTAGGGGCCTGCTGCAGTGTCGGGCCTGCAGCAGCGCGCCGTGCGCCATGGCGCAGGGTTGCCAGCCTCGGCGTGTGCTGGATGGTGGCGGCGCTGGGTTGAGCGGCGGGTGGCTGGGGTGGCTCCAGGACGAGAGCCCTTGGCGGCGGCGTGGGCTCGATCTGGTGTTGCGAGTTGGATTTGGGGGAGGCGCGCGTGGGGGTTCTCGATCTAGTGCTGGAATTGGATTTGGGGGAGGTGGGATTTGGATTTGGGGGAGGCAGCCACGCACGCCGTGCGCGCGATTTGGGGAAATAGAGCTGGTGGGTCGCGGCGGGGAAAATGGTGACTCGATGGAAGAAGAAAGCATGTTATGGTTTCACAATAGACTGATAAGTGGGCCTCTGGTGAATTATGCTCGCGGGAGTTTGTGGCTGAGCGCGCGCGGGAGAGGGTGGATTTTTTATACCGACCGATGGTTGGTGGTATACGTCGGATTTACCAACAGATAGTTGATCGGTAAATCTAAATTGATATCCGACGGATCCTCAATTGATAAAACCTGAAATACCGACCAATGGTTCGATGAAAACCTATGCCGACCAACTGTTAATCGGTGATTTTCTATTTACAACGTAAGATGTCCGACGCTAATATTAGGTTGTGGTATAGTGAGACCTGGTAGCTCCATGGCTCCATGGCGCAGCAGTGCAGGGAACTTTTGCCGGCCAGTGGGGGGGGGGGGGTCGTCGCCGGCCAGGCATGGCGGCCGCCATGGCTCGCTATACTGGTGGCTCTGCCACTGCTTGCTGGAAACTTTGTTCAGAACTTTTAGTTAATCTCGGATGTTTGGGAACTCGTCGGAGCTGATCGTTGCGTCTCCGACGAGCGGAGGGAATATGGAGGATGCGGCGGTTGCGGCAACAGTGCTGGACTGCTGGAAGTTGCGATGGTGTGTGGGTGGAGTTCGTCATAAGTGGCGTTGGCTAGCATTGACATTGAGCTAAAAGATAGGAAAGCTAAACCACACTCGGATTTTTCATCTCCCCCACACCTGATATTTTTTTCTCTCTCCCTCAACTCACCTTCTTCTACAAGTCCGGTGAACTTGCAGGGTTCGGGGATTGGTGGTTTGGGCGTACCTATGTCCAGCGGATCTAGAGGAAGGTCGGGTCAGCAGGGTAACAGGCGGTGGTGCCAGGAGAAGTGGCGGGGGAGTGGAGGCAGCAGGGGAACCACCAGAGTTGGGAGGTTTGGACACCTGACTGGGCTATGCAGGGGTAGGGGTGAGTATCGCCGATGAATTGGCACGGGAATATTGACGCAGTTGAGATGGCGGCGGGAGCCAACAGAGATGGGAAGGGCGGTGGGTGGGGGGTGCACAGCGGAGGGGAGGAGGAAGGACGGCCGACAGGCAGGCTGGCCTCGTTGGTTCCGGGGATGGCGGCCGGTGGGGGAGTGGGGGGGGGGGTGGCGCGCAGGGGACTGGAGGTATGGGAGTAGAGGTAGGGAGAAGAAGATATGGTATGAGATATTAACCCTTGATCTCGAGATCCAAGGATTATAAATTCAGGTGTGGGAGGAAGAAAAAAAGTGCCCAGATGTGATATAGACAGCAAAAAAAAAAAAAGGGTTGACCCAAATAGCCTGACTTGTCAGGACCAATCCTGGCTGACCCAGCCGAGCCAAGTTTGAGCTTGGGCCGGGCCTAATTTGCTCACAATTTGTGGGTTACTAGAAGCCAAGTCCAAGTAGTAGCATACTCCCTCCGTAAAAAAAAACAAGTCATTCTATGATTCAAAATTTGTCTCAAAAGAATAAGTCATCTTACTCTATTTAGAATTAAGTACATGCTCATGCAAACAATCAATTAGTGTCAAGGTAATAAATAGGGGCAAACTTAGGTTATTTTAACTTTTTATTAATTTGTCCTAGAATTTCTAGGATGAATTGTTTTTTTGGATGGAGGAAGTAAATCTTTCGGAAAAAAACAAGACGGAGACCAAAACCACTCAAGTACTCAACTATGTAGAAATCTGGCCACCAGAATGAGCAATGACAAAAGCATGTCCTTGCTTTTAAAAAAATTCATTCTACTATCTTGAACTATAAGTATGCGACCCTCAACTACAAAATGTCCACTTTTCAACCTTTTTTAATATAACATTTCAACTGCTCAACTTTAGAGAGGTTTTAGATGGCGTGGTACAGATGTGGTGACATAAACTCCTTACGATCCCCATAAAACTCATCTAGCTTGATCAGTTACCAAGTTCTCAGTCTTAGTAACTGTGGTATGAAACCATGCACTGAGATCATTTTGTCATGAGAATAAAACACTTAGTGTTGCCGAACTACGAGGGGAATAAGAACAAGCTGAATTACATGTTAAATCATATACGATGTCATAACATAGCAACCTAATTATATTATAATAATTACTTTCAGTTGTTTCTTCTTTCTAGTCTATTGATTTAATAACCGGATGATCTATGTGCTTGATTCCAACTAATTAATCATTTCGTGACAGTTTCTAGAGAAGAAAAACGTTTACTACCTCCATAGCAAAATATAACAACTTTAAAATGTGGTCAAAGTCAAATGTTTTCATCTTGGACCAATAATATCTCAAGAAATAATTACTTTTAATAGAAAAAGATTACATGTTACAATAGTTGGTTTCGTTTCCATAATGAGTAAACTAATATCATTTTTATATTATTAAACTTTATGATTTTTCTAACCATCTACAGGTAAAGTTTAAGAAAACATAAAAATAGCTATATTCTAGGACGTAGGTAGTACCATAAATATCTTTCTATTTGTTCCTTAAACCACAATATTGTCGTCCAAGCTGGTCAAACATAAACAGCTATACTTGATTTAATAAAACCCTGTTTATTCAGTATAAGTAAAGCACATACTTGAAACAAAATGGGCAGTTTGAAGGAGACAACTTACCGCCTCCAATGGCTATACGTGTATGACCTACTCGTTCACAATGTATAGAGCATATGAGGGAATCTATTTTTTTAAGAATATGGATAACAGTCCGGCCTCAGCTGATACGAAGGAATCTATAGCACTAGAATTAGTAGCCCACACAATTACACTGACCTTCAATTCAATCCATTCACACAACAAATAAAATTTTGAACTTTTACGGCGTTCATTTTCCAGGAGGCTAGATCAAACACCTTTTTCTCATCACAGAAGTTTCCTGTGGCGCGTGCGCTCTTTGCTTCTCGGTACGTACTCTTGTTGAGCACGACGTTGGTGGAAACGCCAACATGAGACTCCTTCACACTGTTCACAGCCTCATAAAACTCTGATCTATCCAAGCCACAAAAGTCTTCTTCCCCGTTGGGCTGCATCATCCTCGCTGCCCCGGTCAATATTGGCAGCTCGCTCGTGGAATTCCAAGGCAGCGTCTAGAATCTAGCAGATTTGGCAAAAGTTTTGCCGCGAATTTCGGGCGATCGAGAAGAGTCAATGCGATGCTCGGTCTCATCAGTCTCAGCTATAAATCGTAGCAGCAGCACAGCACAAGCTATTAGCGAAGAGATCTGTTGCATAGCTTACGGCGAGTAAACTCTCATTCTTATCTGAGCTTAGGAGGATGGCCGGAGGAGGGCGGCTTGCGCTGGTGGCGGCGCTGCTGTGCGCGGCGGCGGCCATGGCCGCGGCGCAGCAGGCGTCCGGCGTGCGCGCCACCTACAACTACTACCGCCCCCAGAACATCAACTGGGACCTGAACGCCGCCAGCGTGTACTGCGCCACCTGGGACGCCGGCAAGTCGTACCAGTGGCGCAGCAGGTACGGCTGGACCGCCTTCTGCGGGCCCGCCGGCCCCACCGGCCAGGCCTCGTGCGGGCAGTGCCTCCGGGTAATTATCTTATAGGCTCTTAGATACTCTTCCATCCTAAATTATTAGACGTTTTGATTTTTCTAAATATATTAATTATATATATATATACGTTTTGATTTTTCTAAATATATTAATTATATATATATATATATATCGTGTCTAGGTTCATAGTAAAATCACTACCGGAAACCGGCTCTTTGCCGAGTGCTAAGGAGTTTGCCGGGTGTATTCTTTCGGACACTCGGCAAAGAAATTATTTGCCGAGTACATCATAAAAGACACTCGGTAAAATAACAGCACTCGATAAAGAACTTGTTTGCCGAGTGTAAAAAAAAACACTCAGCAAAAAGGGGTTCGCCGAGTGCTATTTATTTGACACACGGCGAAAAATCAAATTTACCGAGTGACTAGACGCAGCACTCGGCAAACAAAATTTTCACACCCCCGCTCAACTCTCATCCCTTTATTTCGAAATCCTCCCCACCTTATCCTCTCCACCGGCCACTCCTCCTACATCTCGGCGCCTCCATTCCATTCTCTCTCTCTCTTCTCTCCGCCGCCTCTGCTCCTCTTCCAGGGAGCTCGCCGCCCACCACCCTGCCTCCTCGTGGCCGCCCCCTAGACCTCAGCGCCGCAGCCGCGCTCACCGCCGCCTCCCAGGGCCGACCGCCGCCTCCCAGCGCGCGGCTCTGGCGGCGCGACTCCCCTCCTCCCTCCTCTCGCGGTAGCGCGGCGCGCCGAAGCAGATCCGCGCGCGGAGGCCCGCGCAGTGGCCATGGCGGCAGCGGCCGGGCCTCCCCTGCTCCCTCGCGTGGAGGCCATGGCTGCGGGCCGCCCCTGCTCTCCGGCGCGGTTGCCATGGCGGTGGCCCTCCTCGGCTCCCTCGGCGGCGCGCTCGGGCGGCAGAGCGCAGGCGCGGGGCGGCGGGACTTGGCGGCGCGGCGCGGGGGTCCAGGCGGCGGCGACGACGAGCTGCTCGTGCACCTCCGTCCATCCCCGACCGGTCGGCCGCGACGCTCGTGCGGGGCTGGCCTTCCTCTCCCACTCCGGCGGGCGGACGGCGGCGACGGCGAGCAGCGGCGGCGGCCGGATCCACCCCCTCCCGCCCCCCTCTCACTCGGGCCGGATCTGCGCGCATCGGAGGGCCCCGGCCCTCCTTCTGTCCCAGGCGCGAGCAGGTGCTCACGACGGCGAGGACGCGGGGTGCCTCTCCTCCGCCTCCGTGCCTCCTCGCCGCCGGCGAGTCCCCGCGAGGAATGACGGCGGTGGCGGCCGGCGCGAGGAACGACGCGGGTGCTTTTTTTTTTTACTTCTTTCGATTTTTTTTGCCGAGTGCTAAATAACACACGGCACTCTCTTTGCCGAGTGCGTGAGAAAAAGCCCTCGGCAAAGAGCTGTTTGCCGTCGCTCCCTTTGCCGTGTAGCCTTTGCCGAGGGCGACCGTCGGCAAACATTTTGCCGAGTGTATATTGGTCTTCGCCGAGTGTTTCTGACACTCGGCATACCATAGGATTCCGGTAGTGAATCGAGGTATTTAGAAAAATAAAACGATTAATAATTTGAGATGGAGAGAGTATACGATAAACTGCTTTTCTGGATGGTTTGGACTTTGCAGAAGACGAAGTTAATGAACAGCAAGAGAAATGATGAACTGATTTGATCTGAACAATGTTTGTGTGTAGGTGACGAACTCGGCGACGGGCGCGTCGACGACGGTGAGGATCGTGGACCAGTGCAGCAACGGCGGGCTGGACCTGGACTACGACACGGCGTTCAGCAAGATCGACACCGACGGTTCAGGCGTCCGGGACGGGCACCTCACCGTCAGCTACCAGTTCGTCAACTGCGGCGACAACTGAAAACTGATGATGACTCCATCACCAGGAGCAGCAGCAGCTGCTGCTGCACGTATATAGAATTATATATGTAACCCCACATGGTGAAATTAAACTTGAGGATGAATAAGTGGGCGTCCAGTGAAAATAAATTGAAGCTTTGTTGTTGTTATTGTTGAACAATGTGGAATAATAAAAAGTTACATATCACAAGGCATGTTGCCTATACTTTAAAAAGCTAGAAGCATGAGCAGCATGCAAGCTTGTTTTACTTGCAACATCTTTTCTATATATCTCTTCATCACTACGGTACTGAGCTTGTTGGCACACGGCAAAGACCCTTTTGCGCAAAGTCTTTGCAGTGTGCAACACACAGCAAACAGGCATAGGCAAAGAGGTCATTTGCCATGTGCCTTTATTTGGCACACGGAAAAAGAATTTGCAGAGTGCTAAAAATCACTCGGCAAAGAATTATTCAAAAAACTGATTTTAAAAATAGAAAACAAAAAAGGCCCTTCATCACTATGGGACTGAGCTTGTTGGCACACGGCTTTGCCACCCATTCCACTAAAGTCGCAAATCGCAGCATTTTTCGCGCACAACGCGGTCAGCAAGATTCGACCACTGCACCACACACTCAGTTGTATCTATACTACATTTTCCCCACATATTATACTAAACTGAGTATAAATTGCTTATTTGAGATCCTAAATGAATTCAAATTAAAAAGTTGTCAACTATAAAATTTCATAACTTTTCGAGATCTACAACTTTTATTTTGACTGTTTTCCTATCCAAGGTCATTTACAAAATTTAAATCTCACTTTGCCGTGTGCCAGATCTACGACACACAACAAAGCTTGGTTCTTTGTAGTGTGCCTTGATCCGGCACACGGCAAGGCACATGTCAAACATCATTTTTTTAAAATTTCGTGACGTTCGGTGTATTAAAGAAGTTTCGAAAAAAATTATTACTTTGTCGTGTGTAAAAAAACACACGATAAATTTATTACTTTGCCGTGTACCAAAATAAAGCACACACCAAAACATGGCTTTGCCACGTGCAAAAAAAAACACACGGTAAAGCATGCCATGCTTTACCGTGTGTGTGCACGTGTGCCTGATAAAAAACACACGGCAAATAATCGGACACACGACAGAGTACCGTGTGTTATTTCTTGCTACTTGCTAGGAGTATTCTTTTAGATGACAGAGTACCGTGTGTTATTTCTTGCTACTTGCTAGGAGTATTCTTTTTAGATATCCATCAGTAGGAAAGGAAAGAGTAAAATACACGGCGGATCCGGACTTGTCAAGGTATGTCATGCCGGTCACTGAACTTAGAAAAATCCATGTAATGATTGGTTTCGAACCATGTTTTAGTTCCAAACAAATCCAACAAATAATATATATAATTTTTTAACCATTAAAATATCCGTAAATTAACCTCTAAAATTCTCAAAAAAGAATTAAAAAAAGATGCTAGAGATACATCGGAGCCTAAATAAAATAATTGGAGCTCCAGACTCCTACGTATCCCGTGAGAGGAAGAAAGGTAAGTTCTGACTACTATAGCACGTGCTTTTGTAACAAAAATACACCGTATGTATAGTTGAAACCACTATGCCAGAATCGCAGATTGGAGACGCGGAAAAACTGTCATCGGAGACGAAAAAACTCGGGTCACCAAATTTTCGTCACCGATGTGAATCACATCGGTGACACGGATTTCCGTGTCTCCAATGACTCTCATCGGAGACACGGGTTGACAAAAACGCATCTCCAATAATCATTATCGGAGACGCGAGTTGACAAAACGCGTCTCCAATGACCACTCATCCGAGACGCGATTTAAAAAATGTGTCACTAATGACCCTCTCATTGCGCGTTTCAGCAAAACACATCTCCAATGATGAATTAAAGAAACAAAAAAAGAGGATTTAAAATACACCTTAAATACATAAGAGATACACATGTTTTATCCATTACATAATTCTATAGGTGTTACAACCTTCCTAAAAATGCAGCTGAAAAAGGGAGGAGAAAAAAAAATCGCAAAACCTGGACTTCCTTCGCTGCTCGCCATCACAACTAATTATGTTCCACAAACTGTTTTACCAAGTGAAAATAGGTAAAAGACAGAGATAACTGAGATGCACAAGTTCAATCACATTGCATGTAGAAATGATCAATAATGTTGAATCTCAACTACAAGAACCGTAACTACTTAACCTCAACTACTGAAATTATCCATCAGAGATCTTGGACAGAAACTAAAATCAATTGATACCTCCATTTTCCCATTCCTAATCTTAAATTTATTAATAGAAAATAGTGTACAATAGAGCAACAAAATGCCTACAACGTCTGACAAAGAGAAAGAGCATGCTGACCTGCAAATCTATCAGTTTGGTGCCGGCAGCACCGACACTACTAGAATCTTTTATGACCGCAGTGGCTTGACCTCAAAGAAATAGAAATAACAGTATTAGCAAACTATAGAATAGATGAAGGCTCTGTTTTCAAGGCGTCGCCTAGGCGACAAGGCGGTGGCGGCTCGCCTTGCTTAAGGTCTCGCCTTAGCCCGCCTAGGCGATAAGGCGGTGGTGGATTGCCTCGCCTCGCCTTACCGCTTTAAAAACATAGGATGAAGGAGTACTTGCCTAAATTGAGTTTATGATATAGATATTGACAACATACACCTCTAGCTTTATATGAACTTATGCTTGCACAGATATGACACAATATGACACCAGCTACTACTAGTTTGTAGTCTGCTACTTCTACTTTATCCTACTGGTACTAGCCTACTGCTAGTCTTCCTAAATCCAATTCTTAATGCTACTGGTAAAGAGCAGGTGTGATATTGTGTTTGGCTAGTTCTTCTTGTGGCATCTTAGAAAAGAGAATGTACAAAAATATATGTAGTTAAACCTCATGATCAGCTACTTAATATAAGATCATGAAAGCAACTGGTAGGAGACTACTCTCACTGCTAACTACAGAGTATAGGTGCAATAGTTAGGTACCTGATCATTTTTTGCTAGCACAGTTTTGAGAAACGCAACAAACTTACCTGTCTGTGTAAAAAAGTGCTGTTTTAATGCCAATCATATGCCACCTATGACATTGCAGTAACTGAAAAATGACCTACATGGATTGCTTGAACTGTATTAGTTGCACAAACTAGATGCCCACAATTGAAAGTGCAGTTGTATTGATGTATAATTCTAATCCATACAACGGAAATAGATAGAAAATTCACTGATAGGGTAGATAGCCATGTGCTCGACAGAGCAAGACATACCTTGGATCACTTGGTAAGTTCATTAGCAAGCAAGATTATCAAGGTTTGACTATCCATATGCTCCAAAACTGCTAGACCTGCACAACACAAGCTTTGGTTCAAAGTTGAGCATTTTCCTCCTATGCTAGCACCGCACGGTCCATTCTCAGTGTTGGATCAAGCAAGCTATCAGATAAAGGATATTCAAGCACATAGCCATCTAAAGGATGCAGAAAAAAAAGTTCCACACAGTTTTATACATGGTTCTGGATGTAGATGTAAGTTATTCAAACCATGATCTCTCAGACTGAGACTGATTGAACCCTATGTAACACTGAACCAGACATTTTATAAGCATTTTAACTCTGCAGATAGGCAGCATAAAAAAATGTACAAGTCAACATTAAGTATCTAACAACAAATATAGCTTCCTAGGATACTATCTTCCTAGGATATACTGACTTGTATAAAGAGAAATCAGAGAAAACACACTACATATATCTGTTAGCTAATGAAATTTCGGAAAACAGAGGATCTCAAAATGTTGTATCCTCCAACACTAGCTTTTCGCGTAGACCACTTAGAACAGCAGGATTAAAAAACAGTACAAACTGTCACATATAGTTCCCTCACAGCTGTTAAACAAATAACTATGCTATGCCAGTCAAAAAAAATTATGAATGGGATGAGGCAGCAGACAGATAGAGGCTGGTTATTCACTCTGTCGCTCATCAGACATCCCAAACAATTTGATGCCTTGAACCAAATTACAGGTACACCATGCAAGCCAAAAAATAAAAGAACACCTACATGTCAATGAGGATAAAAGCTGAGCATCACACGGTCAGTTCTCAGTATAGGAACAAGAAATCTCCAATGAAAGTTAACAAACAACAATGTATGTGTCGGTGCATTATTATAAGATACTATATTGGCCTCATAAATAGGTTGGTGCCCTTATATAATCGAAGCAACAGAGGAACCGAATCTAGAACGGATGAATTAATCATCATAAAGCAATCAACCTTACCTCAAGCTTTCCATAATAGTATAACAATACATAAACAAGCATAGGAGATTTATTAAACCAAATTGAATGAGAGTTATCACCCAATAGACAGCAAGTGAAAAACACTCGCTCAGACAATCTGGCAAACACCATGCGAGCACAATAAACTGAAGAGCAGACTCCATGGCAGGGCAGGCTCACCTGGAAGGGAAAAGGGGAAAAGTGAAGTTTCCGAGTGAGGGCAGATTCCATGGCAGGGCAGGCTTAGCGTGGGTGTCACCTGCAGGTAGAGGCTGCGGACGCCCAGCAGCACGAAGAGTGGCTTCACCGTTGCAGCCACGACGGGAGGAGAGCACGCCAAGGAAGGCCACCGCTGGCCATGGATCTGCATCGGGCATCTTCGAGTTCTAGGTGGATCTGAGCGGGAATAGGGCTGGGAGTGGTAAGGTGCTAGTGGTTCTGGCCCTGCTCCGGCGAGGTGCTCGCCGGAGGAGGAGGAGGAGGGGGTGGTGGTGGCAGCATACCAAATCTAGGTGGGAGGAGAGGAAATAGGGGTTGGGGAGGAGGAATGGCAGCCGCGGTGGGGTCCAAGTGGGTTGAAAATGGGACGGGAAAATCTCGTCCCGACCGGCTCCGTTTACCGTTTAAACCGATCGTAAATCGTTTTCGCGAAAAAAATGGAAAAATAGGAAAACAAAACGGGAAAACGGGCGGGAACGAGAACGGGAACGGTTGGGGTGTTTTCCCGACCGTTTTCACGGTTCCCGTTTTCAGCCGGGAAAATTCCCGCGGGAATTCCCGTATTTGTCGTAGTCGGCTGTGTTACCTGTGTTGGAAACGTGAATTGTTGTTTGCATGTGTTCCAACATGAATTGTGAATTCGTGATTCACTTTACCTGTGTTTCTTAGTTATACGAGTCTTGTTTCCATGTTATTTATGCATAGTTGTAATTATTTTATCAAGTTAAATGTTTGAAGTGGTTGTATGTATTTTTCCGTTTTGAGTTATCGATTCCCGATCGTAATCGGCATGCTCCCGACCGATTGATTCCGTTCCCGATATCCCGTAATACCGATTTCGTTTTCCCGTCCGATTTTCCCGTTCCCGTTTCCGTTCCCGACCAAAAAATACAGTTGCGGGAACGGTTGAGGGGTTTTCCTGACCGTTCCCGACCGTTTTCATCCCTAGGTCCAAGGTGGGCGTCGGTGCTGCAGTGGAGGAACCAAAGGCGATGAGGTTCCCGTGCATGACTAGGCGCGACGGCGCCATGCTGGGGAAGCACGAGGAAGCAGATGGCGGCGCCATGGGAGGTGGAGAGATTTGGATCGGGAGAGAGGGAGAGGAAGGGAATCAAGATGGAGATAGAAGGGGGTCGGGTGCCGGCGCCGGTGTGTACTCGGACGCGAGAGAAGTTCTAAAATTTCGGGTCTGGGATACCCATGACAAGTGACGCATTTCGTTGGTCGCGTCTCCTACAACTCTCCTCTGTTATTGGTGACGCGATTTGTAGACCCGTGTCTCTAGTAAGTCTACATCGGTGACGCGTTTTGTTCTTCATCGGGGTGGAGCAGATATATAGGTGACGCGAGTTGTTGTAACGTGTCGCCAATAATATATAAGAGATGAGGTTCAATTCTGCGTCACTAAAAATGGTGTCTTCTTTGTTAGTTTCTGGCATAGTGAACTTAAGAAAAGAAAGTTTCACGTCCAAAAAGTAACTAATAACAATCCTTGATCTGCATCTAAGCTTCGTCAGCCTTGATCTGCATCAAGAGCCAATCCTTCCTCGGGATCCCCAAAAGCGATCCCAACCGGCGGCCATTGTCCCGGCTAAGAATGCTGTAGGCCTTCAGCATGTCATCACGATCCATGCCATAGCTTGGGATCTCCTGAAGTGCCGCCGAGATTGCCGACAACTGCGTCGTCGCAGTCTTAGCCGGCGATCCGCAAGAAGGCCGCCGCTCTTCTGAACCGCCGGGCGCCGGCGTCGTCCGTCTGCATCTCATCGACGGCGACGACAGGTGACGGGATCTCCCTCAGCGAAGACGCACTGTCAGCACTGCTGCTTGGCTTGGAAGGGTCCGGGTAGCAAGAAACCCTACTGGGGACGACGTCTCCACGGCCGCAGAGCGACCGTCCGCTGGGGATGCAGGAGACTGACAGCAATGCTGGTCCCCTCGTGCCCACCAAGATCAGCCACCCCGTGCTGTCGCTGTAGTAGCCTTCATGGTGCCACTCGCATACAAGGAAGCAGATGGTGTCGGCATCGTCCATGCTCACGATGGGGCACGACAGCGGGACGCGAGGGATGCCCTCGTCGTAGTCGAGAGCCCAGAGCTCGGTGGCGTCGATCATGGCGTCCTTCACCCACGCCACGGCGTCCATCCCCAGCGTCCAGGTGTGTTGACGGTGTAGGCGTGGCGGGAACGTTCGCAGTGCGTGGAGCCCGTCCCGCCGCAGCAGCACCGCGGGAAGACGCCGACGAACTTCATGGCAGCGGCGCAGCCGGAGGAGGTGACGCTGACGCACACGTTCCGGGACGATCCCGGACCGTATTCGGGCTACATCTCCGCCACCTCCGGAGGGAACGGCACGTGCCGCAGCACGGCGGGGCATTCGTCGAGGACGTTGCAGAAGAGGAGGCCGAGGCGCAGGTCGACCCAGCAGAGATTCGCGTCGCCGACGGGAAGGACGCTGTGGGTTGTCCACGAGGACAGCAGCGGGTAGCCGTCCCAGCCCCCGGCGTCCGGGCTGTCGCGGTGGACGACCACCGCTGGCCGCTCGACGCTCCACCGGCCGCGGCGGAGCAGCATGAGCTCGGGCTCCTTCTGTGCCAGCGGCGCGTCGTAGCTCGGAGGCCGCACTAGCACTATCTTGAGCTCCACCACCGCGAACTCGTCCTCCCCGTGGCGCAGGAGGCCGGTGCCTCGCGTGTCCGGGCAGCACCACGCAGGGGGGCCGCCTCGGCTCGGCCCTTCCGATCCCGGCTCCTGCTCGGCGGCAGCAGGCGCAGCGACGGCGGCCGCCGGGGCTCGGCGGAGGCGGCGCCCGCGTCGTAGACGAAGTAGTTGGGTATGCCGGCGTGGAGCTCTTCCTCGATATAACAAGCAGCGCGGATGAGAAGGGAGTCGCCGTGGGCGGCGAGGACGAAGACGGAGCCGGTCGCGCCCTCGACGCCGCGCGGCAAGTGGATGCGTACGGACGAGAGCGCCGGCGGCGCCGCGAGGCAGAGGGAGATGCCGATGTGGTGGCCGGTGGAGGTGCGGGAGGCCGCCAGCGTCATGGCGTCGACGGCGGGGAAGGAGTCCGCGTCCACCTCTTCGCCGTAGTGCTTGAGCAGCACCCACCGAGGGTACGCAACGGTGGCTGCCGACGAGCCAGGGGCCAGCGGCGGCGCCGCCTCGGTTGCCATCGTATGATGATGGGTTCGTGTCGTGATCACCGCCGACTCGCCGAGCCGAGGTGCGCTCTAAATATATATGCCGAGTAACACCGCCTTAGTAGCGATCGTGGGCCCACGTGTATGTTACAAAAGATGGGGCTGGGCCCATAAACTCAGCAGACCCTTGTTGGACCCAATCTGTGACGTGATCTTAAACGGGCCGAAAAAAGAGTGATAAAGATAGAGGCTGCAAGGTATTTTATTACCACAATGCCCACGGGACTCCTAATTGACCCTTTGTTGTTGGACCCAAGTTATCTCTCTATTAAATAGCTCAAATAACCCTATAGGGAGTCAAATATGTAAGTTATTTTATGCCTATTTGAAAATAATCCACCCCAGAAACTATCCCCACCAAAAGGTGATATTTGGGTTATTTTGAGTGGGGTCTATTGCAGCAAGAGAGATAATGGAACTCCAATAATTGGAAAAGTGTATTAAATGTTAAATAACCTTTGGATCCAAACAGGTTAAGGGTTATTTTGATGGAGGACTATTTGCTGAGGACATGACATCCATGGATATGTATATGGTTGGAGAATGGCATGGAGTCCTATAAGACCATCTAGGGTGTCTAAATCAAAAAGGAGGCCCAAGGTTGTTTCGGTTCGAGTCTCCAAGGTGGAGGGCCAAAGAAACTAAAGTTCGTGTCCATCTCGGAGTCCAGGAGCAGCCCGCACTAAAATCGACGCCCAGGCCGCATACAGAGTCCGTTTTGGATGCTCTTTATATGGATGGAAAGATAATTTCAAGGAGCTTTCAATGGCAGCAGTTTGAGGCCCAAATTCATTCGGAGTCGACGGGAGTCGTCGAAACAAGGGGACGTCCAGAATCTGTCATAGTTCTGCGACACTATCTCTTGGGCTTTTGGCCCGTGTATCGTGTTGGGGTCCATGATGAATGTGGTTAGGGGGTTATGCACGCCCCAACACTCATATAATCAGTAACCGCCGCCACATTAGGGTTTGGGTTTTGTTTAGTTTTAATTTTCATTGTGAAACTGAGATTGATTCGTTGTAACTGTGGCGACAAGTCATTTTACAGTGGTCCAGGGCCCTCATTCTTGATCTTCTCCACTATGTCGATTAGTCCTTTGGAATTGAGTTTTTGAACTCCTACTTTACCTTTGCTTCATTCATACTTCAATTTCAAATTGCACGTTTATACTTTCTTGCTTGTGTTCTTCGATCGCTTGCATGAAAAGCCTTATTGGCGACATCAATCAAATTGTGCTTGGTTGATAACCAACGGAGCGGTGGTGTAATGGTTGCAGCCTTCGAATTCGTGTCTGATTAGAAACCGGATCGCCAACATCACATACTCCACCAATCGAATTTACCTCTACCTCTCGAAAGATCGGACCACATTCCCATCACTATTCCTATAAGCTAAAAAAAGTCAAAAAATAACGTTGGGATAATTCTCCTAAGAGCACCATGGTTCAACTATACGAATTGGTCACCGTTTGCCGGGAGTCCCGAGTACCAGTGTACCACCGCCCTGGTAGCGATCGTGGGTTCACGCGTATGTAAAAAAAAAAGGCCCAGGCCATAAACTCAGCAGGCCTTGTTGGATCAAATCTATGAGGTGATCGGTCGAAAAAGTGTCTGATGCATATCCATCGCTCCAATTGAGGCTGCAAGGGTTCATCAATTTTGAGAATTTATTGGCTTAATCTTCGAAGATACTCATAAAGATATTATTTACGTATGTGTGTTCGTAGAGTTGAGTGTGCGTATGTTGTGAGCGTTTGAGTTGTACAGTGTAATCACAATAAAAAATTGAGGCTGCAAAGATTCTCTCCAAAGAAAAAAAGATAGATGCTGCCAGGTACTTTAGGCTATCCGCTCCGGGTACCCTATGCGATCCGCTACCCTATCCTACACTAGTGTTTTACAGTAAAAACACCTGCACCGTGCAATGGTAAATAGAACGCTACCATGGCGTATTGCTGTCTACATGGTAAATCAAGCAGAGGTAGAGGAGCTCCGCTATGCATCGACGTGGTGCGGGCCCGCGCCCTCGCGCGCCATGCGAACCACCCGCACCGCTGGTCCGACGACGGCGGCAGAGGGCAAGAACTGCCCAGGACGCAAACAGGGGAGGTGGACGGCAGTTCCAGCGGCGCGTCCTGCTCCTCGTGCTGGCAGCCGCTCCTGGCCAGCGCGGTCGGTGGAAAGGAGAGCAGGGCGAGGAGGCGAAGTAGAGGGAGAGCAAGGAGGGAGGAGCCGAGGAGGGAGCTCGCCATCGCCGTGCTAGATCTGAGCCGTAGCTCGAAGCAGCGGAGCTTCCGCGCCGAGGAGGGAGTCCCGTGCCGAAGAGGTGTGGTCGAGCCCGCCAGGGAGGAGCCGAGTCAGAGAGGCCTCTGATCCTGCTCTGCGGCGAGGAGCCGCCGCCGCCGCGTTGTCGGAGCTCAAGGTCGTCGGATCGGGCCGGCGCACTCAAGCAGGGGAGCAGGGGAGGAGGATGGGAAGCAGGAGAGGAGAGGGATGGAGGGGTGGAGGGCCGTTGGTGCCGCCCAGATCAGCTCGAGCTCGGAGCGGCGGAGCTCGTGGCCGCCTAGCTCGAGGCCGGCGGATCTCGCGGCGGGGCGAGGAGGAGGGAGGAGGGAGGAGGAAGGAGGCGCCGGCGAGCGAGGATGGAGGTGGAGAGAGTGAGAATGTGAGGTAGGGGGGATAAAAAATCTTGACGCGTGGGTTCTAGACCGGTAGTTGATATACAAGATTGATATAGAGTATGGATGAGTGAGGGAAAATTGAGTATAAATAAGAGAATTTTGATGACTAAAATATAATATTTCTTTTAAAGTATGAATTTGGAATAGTGTGGATACCCTTGCCACAGTGACCATGTTCACGTCCTGGAGCTAGAACAAGCGTGGTTCAACTAAATGGATTGGTCCACAAAATTAGTAAATGGTTCCTACGCTAGCAAATTATTCAACGTGGAGAACAAACTTGTCCAAATAGTGAATAAAATTATTTTAATATATGAATAATTTTGTTCACAAACCACAAATAATCTAGCATGGAATAGAAAAATAGTCTAAATCTACATGGGAACGTATGCGTCTGCAACATGAACAAATTATTCTGCCGCTAAATTTGTCTATAGAATGAACCATCTCCACACGTGAACAAAACAATTTCACATGAAGAAGAAATGTTGCGACAAATCATTGTTACAAGCGAACAAAATATATACGTAAGGATCAAAGAACATAGTATTACCGAAAAGAAAATGAAAAGGAAGAGAAAAGAATAGAATAAACTAATAAGGATAAATTTTGCAAAAAAAAACCTAGGTGGCTACTTGTCGATGTTTTTTTACCACCAGCTAGTGATTCTCGTGGATTGTGTGTTTGGTGCGGGCGCTTTGCAAAGAGGACAAAATAGTTTACTGGTTCGGGCAGAATGTCCCTACGTCCAGTTTTCTGTTGCTCGTGTATCTTGCATCAGTTTGCAATAGGAGATACAAACAACCGAGAGAGGGACAATGTCCCAAGCCTATGGTGTGGTGTGTTCGTGCGTGCGTTCTTGCCCTCGGTCCCTTGCTGCTGCCGAAAGCCTGAAAGCCGAGTGCTCGTCTATGGGTGCGAGAGTGCTCGTCTAAGGGAAAGAGCCCGCTTAAGAAGAGAGAGTCTTTATGTTATATCCATCCGTTCCAAATTATAAATCATTCCAAGAATTTTGGAAAGTCAAAAATTTTCAAGTTTGACTAAATTTATACAACAAGATAATAACATTTACGATACTAATTAAGTATCATTAGATTTTTTGTTAGTTATATTTTTATAGTATACCTATTTGATGTCATAAATTTTTGTGTTTCTCTCTATAATTTTAGTCAAATTTTAAAATGGTTTGACTCTCCAAGATTTTTAGAATGATTTATAATTTGGAACGGAGGGAGTATATGGTAAGGAAGATCTTTCCTAGCATCGTTGGATCCGGGGGTCCCACCTCCCATGCTGACGTCGTGTCTTCCATTCGTCGCGAGCCCCATTGGGCCTGTCATTGTCGTGGCTTCCCATCGAGCTCGTCGCGTGGTCTGCGGAGCGGGGTGTGGAAAATCAGAGGAGCTTTGGATGCGTGGATATGGGGCAAACTTCGATACCCTTCCTGGGTCGACGGGTCCATGATTATATAGGGCAATAACAGCCATTGTCGTGGCGTGTACATCAAGTTTGGCGGTTGGATAGAATTTGTTACCATCCTAAAAACTAACTCTAGATTACAACAAGTTACAACAATATGGCAACTACATCTATCCAGCCTCCAAGATATTCTTGTTACACGGTTTGTTTCACACGGGGGAGGCTCCTTCCGGGGCGTCGGCTTGGAGCTGGTGCTAGAGACGCTCCCCACGGAGCACGTACATGGTGTTGCCTTCCGTGGCCACCCCCGACATCAGCAGATATCTTCCGGCTGCGATTCCGGAGGCTCACAGCCTAGTACCGGCCATGCAGCGGGTTCTCGATGCCTCCTTATCCGCCGGCTTAGGTGAGGAGGATGAGGAGCATTGGGTGTTGTTAGGAGCACTGGCCGCGGTGCAGTCCGCTGTGATCTGGCCTAAGCCCAAACGCAGATCTGCTCGGACGCTTGTCGATCGAGTACTTACGCGGGGAGAGCGACCGGCAGAACGCGTCCGCCATCGCGACGAGAATATTTTCATGGCGGGAATCATTATTTTCGTGATGGTTTCGCCAGTGCAAGAAAAGTGGGCATTAGTACCGGACGGGAATCCCCGGTTAGTACCGGTGTCGCTTCGAAAAATGGGCGACTACAAAATTACTCGATTGCTCGTTTGTTGCGCATCCGATCGGATATGGCCTAGCACACAATGACTCAAGGATTTAGACTGGTTCGGACCTGAAATGCCCTAACGTCCAGTATGGGGGTGGTTCTCTGCTTGTATTGCTCGAGCTAGGTGCTCATGAGGGAGAAGGAGATGGGGAGTTATAGCTGAAAGAGTAGAACTAGAAAGCTAGAAAACTAGAGTGTGGAGACTAAAATCCTCTCCCCTTCCTATGTGGAGTGTCCTCCCTTTTATTGACCAAGGGAGGCTCCTTACAGAAGAAGCTAACGTGTTGCCCAAGAAAAGTGGCGCTGCATACTCTTCCGGATGGGGCTTCTCAGTCGGGGGCATCGTCCTTGTCAGTCGGAGCAGTCTTTCCGCAGGCAGGTACAACACGGTGGCCACCCGAGGGACGCCCTGTCACTTCAACTAGGCAAGGTTGTGTCTGCAGTATGGTCATCATGACATTGTGCTGGTGGCGTGGAGCTGATGGACTCCTGCCTTGTCTACTTGTAGGGACATGCATGCAAGTAGAGTAGTAAAGTCCCTATGTAGTGGTGTCAGTAGCCATCATTGCTCCCATGGGAGAGTGGTTGGCTAGTACAATAGCTTTGACCTGGGGTGATGCCTTCTCCTCCAAGGCTTGCCCATGTGGTCCTGTCAGTCTGTTTCTTCCATGGGAAGCCTATTCCTTCAGTCGGGAATCGGCCACGAGGAAACGAAGCCCGCGGGGGTCGGGCGAGGCGGAGCGTCTATTTGAGAGTTTTCCAGAATTCACTTAAGCGGGCCATTTGGGGACCCCGGGTTCCTAGACCCGTCAGAGGCCCCCGAGCGGCTTTGCAATTTATTAATCGTGAAGCCGTTGTTCCCTATCATGACCTCAAATCGGTCGGAGGCTAGGTGTCGACAGGGAAGTCGGGCCCGCGTCGTGCGCGTCGACGTGCGAATGCGAGCCCATGGTTTTGTATGAGAATAAAAGATAGTTGTCTGGTCCCCGAGCGCCCCGAGCCGAACATATTCGGGTCGGAGGACTAGAAGCGTCGTGGTCTGAGTGGTCGAAAGACCGCGGTCTGTCCCCTAGCGCTCCGAGCCGAGAACTCTCGGGTCGGGGTGCTGAAAGTTGCGTTTGGTGGGGCGAGAAGAAAAGATAGGAGTCGGGGCCCCCCGAGTGCTCTGAGTCGAGTCTGGTCGAGGACACATCGGTAGTAGTTGGCGTATGAAGTGCTCCTAGCGGCCGAACCCCTGGGGTCGATCTGTGAAGTTTTAGTCGGAGCTTGCATCGCCATCCCACTCGGGTCTCCCATTTGGTCGGGTCACGTGTCTTGAGTCGGTCGGTGCGTACGTGCATGCACATTTAGTCATATAGGCACTTGGTGGTGCTTCAGTGCATGTGTGAATGTATACCAGCATGTTTGCTCACTTGGGAAGCAATGTGGTAGGGCACGTACATGCATGCATGCTTGGGAGGGCACCATTTGGTGGTGTACATTCAGGCATGCAAGCTTCCTCACTCGGGAGAGCACATGCTCACTCGGGTAGGCATCTTAGTGGACGAACGAGGTGGGCGAGCATGGCCGTTGCCGCACGATGGTGGCATCGAGGGGCGAGCAGGGGCGCAGCCGTGCGGCGGCGGAGCGCTGCGAGCATGCCAGCGGCTACACGACGGCGGCGTCGGGTGGCGAGCAGCGTCGCGTCAGTGCGGCGTCGGCGCGCCACGAGCACACGGTCGATGCCCGTGGCAGAGCAGCACGGGGTGATGGGCGAGCGCCGCGGAGCCGCGTGGTGCGGCCAGTACGCGCGACGAAGCGGCATGGTCGAGCAATCGCAGCGTGCCCCGAGCGGACCTGACGCAGTCGGCGTCGTGCATCAGGCGTATTTGTTCATGACGTTCTGACCATGGCATGTTGCTCGAATAAAATTAAAATACGTGTGCTTTTTGCCCATGTGGTAAGGCTGCAGTTAGCCAGTTAGCTCCCTGAGTGCATTTGCATGACTTGAGTTAGCTCCCGAGTGATCTAGATCAACTCCCGAGTGAACAAGTAGATTTTTAATCCATGGCGTGTTCACTAGCTAAGTTATTTGGGAAGCTGCACTTGATGGTGCCTATACATGCGTGCAAGTGCGATCAAGCTCGGTCGGGAGGTTGTACTTGGCGCGCGTGCACGCATGCTGCTCAGTTGGGAAGTTGCACTCGGCGGCGCAGCCGCACGAACTTGCGAAATAGTCTGAGGACAAACGTTTCGACCTGTGGCGCAGACCGTCCGGGATCCCGGTCGAGCGTAAGTATGTGCTTGCAAGTTCGCGATGGCCCCATCCGCGGTCTCTGCGACCTGCGGCCGTTCGTGTTTTGCGGCATGTTCCCCCGACAGTGACCCTAGAGATCATAAAAGGATCGAGGCCTAAGAAGGGGGCTGAATTATGACTTTTTCAAATTTCTAGAGAGTCCTTATCCTAGACTAGTATTGTCCAATTTATAAATTTGAAACCTAATGACTAGAGCACACTAGCAAAGGGTCCTTAGGTAGGAGAACATACTAACAAGATTATCTTTCCTAGGAAGAACCACACTTAGCAAGAACAAGTTCTAGTCAAGAGATCAAACTATCATGCCATTGTCCTAGTTATACAAACAAGCAAAGAAGAGCAAGATCATAATAAATGAAATTTAATGTTTGAATGTAAATGCGAAGGACACGAGACAACCGGATTTTTCCGGTGGTATCGAGGAGTTGACGCTCCCCCCTAATCCACGTTGGAGCACCCACACAAGGGTATCGCTCCCTTGCTTCACCAAGAAGCAAGTGATCACTAAGAATGCTACTTCTCCATCTCCGGAATGGCAAACTTCATACCGTGTACAAGCTTTTTGTCTTGGGGCTCCCACAAACTCCAAGAGCTCACAAAGAACCTCCCGATCACCGAGACTGGTTAGGTGCCGTCAAACACCAAGAGTAACAAGCTCCTAAGTCTTCACTTGACCTACACTCAGTTGGCCCTAACTCAAGCACACTTGCTACACTTGCAAATGTTGAATTCTTCAAGGTTGAAGCACAATCAATGTACTAAATCTTCACTCTTTTCCTCAAAGCACTCTCTCTTTTTCTCAAGGGTGGCCTCAGGTATTCAATGCGTCAAAGGCAGTTCAAATGAGCCAGGGGGTGCCCTTATATAGAGTGGAGAGTGTCACATAGCCGTTGGAAGTCCACTGCAGAAAAATCGTGACCATCGGAAGAACCGACGGGTGAGATTTGAAAGCGTCGGTTCAACCGGTCTCTCTGTGTCCAAATAGTAGCCGTTTGGGGTTCTGACACAGTATCCAGGCTTGCGTCATTGCACCGGTGCATGCTCCGTAGGTGCATCGGTTCAACCGGTGTTGAAAAGGTTCACTGATCAACTCAAACAAGCTTTCTGGAACATAATACATCCAATGCACCGTTGGTTGATTCTGAGGTGTCGGTTCAACCGGTGCTGAAGGCGAATCACAGCCACCCAAACATGCTCTCTGGAACAAAGTACGTCCATTGCACCGGTGCTTATCTGTTTGACCATCGGTTCAACCGGTGCTATAGAGTTTGTTGACTTGATTTCTGCTTGCATCCAGAGAAGATAGACCGACAGGGCGTCGGTCCTTCGGCCAAGCATCGGATGCACCGATGCATGGGTCATCGTTTAAACCGGTGCTACTGTTTTTCTTGATTTTTAGCTGAATTGACTTGAAGTTTGAATGTTACTTTGATTGTTTCTTCTTCCAAGTATTTTGTTGACTTCTTTTGACTATCTTGAGCTATTTTTGAGCGAGTGTGCAAGATTTCTAAGGCCAACTCAATTTTGGTCAAGCTAATAACTCATGAACCCCTCTTAATAGTACGGTCAAGAACTAAAAACTATAAACCCTAGCTAAATCAAGTGTCCTTCATCTCCTTGTGACACTTGAGACTAGAAAGATCCTTAATCTTTGGAATTGAGTCCTTGGCATGTATGATTGTTTTGAATTGAGGGGTCTCTTTTCATATTTCATATGAAACTATTCTAATCATTTATTTTTCCTTCAAAACACATGTTAGTCGCATACGGTTGTCATTAATCACCAAAACTTACCATTAGCATCTATCGGCCTATATGCGCTTCAATATCCCCTTTTTGGTGATTGATGACAACACAAAGTAGAGATTCACAAAATATGAAATTGAAGGCGATAAACAAGCTTGCAATACTAGAAATAAAGTACATGTAGAGACATGTCAACACAGAGCATACACAAAGTCCAAAAAATATGTCCATACACAGAATCCATCAAGATTGAAACACGCCACAAACCACCAAGCTCCCCCTATCTCTACTCCCCCTATCTATCCCCCCCTTTGGCAACAAGGCACCAAAAAGGAAGGCGATCTAGTCCTAAGCTGGAGAAGACGGAGTCTTCATGCTGGGTCCGGTGGAGAACTAAGTGGCGGAGTCGTCGGCGTCGTCGTCCGTCCAGTCTTCGTCGGCCGAAGAGGACTTCTGCTCGACCGGAGTCGTCGGAGCAGCCGAAGTAGCCGGAGTAGAGGTAGCAACTGGCTCGGTGACGACTGTGGAGTCCGTCGGAGGAGCAGACGTGACGGGAGTCATGTCTGGCTGAGTAGGGCGAACAGCAGACGGACGGAGCACTTCAGGCTGTGAGGGTGACTCGAACATGAGGGACTGAGCTGAGGGGTGCTGCAGCTGATGCAGAACCTGCTTCTGCCTGAGGAACTCTGCACGCTGCTCAGCAGTCCAGACACTAGGCTGTGGAGCAGGTGCCGGAGCAGGAGCAGGGCTGGCAAACATCCCGGTCTGAAGAAGAGGTGACATCGGGAAGGACGCCAAGGGTGTCTGCACAGAGCCGCCAACAGGTGGAGCAGGAGCAGTGGGTCGAACTGGAGCTGCTGGGGTGTAGGGAGCTGAGGCTCAGGCAGTCCAGTGTGACGGTAGAGCTGTCTGAAGCATCCCGAAAAGAATGTGAATATCTGCTGCTGAATCTGGGACTGCTGCTGAAGCTGTATCCTCATGGCCTCCTTCTGCTGCTGGATTCCCTCAAGCACAAGTGTCTGGGCCTCCTGCTGGCGAGCCTGCTCGGCTTGCATGCTCAGCTGATCTGCAGCAAATCTGTCCTGCTGGTCAGAGAGCCTCTAAAGAATAGCAGCGAGTGTATCAAGCTGAGTGACCTGAGCAGCGGTAACTGGAGGAGCAGGGGTGCGGGCCGCACCAGAGGATCCTGCCTCATCATCATGAGCACCGCGAGGGACGGTAACAGTGGGTGTGTAGTCCTCGTCATCCTCCGAATCCTCTGAATCAGTGACCAGGTAGTGCGGGAGTTGGACCTCTGCAGCGGCGAGTGAAGCGTCCTCAGCTGCCGTGGGATCATCTGTAACTCGGCCCTCAGCCAAGGCACGCTCATCCAAAACCTTCTATGCTCTGCGCTGGCCTCTCGGGCCGCGGCGGCCGTGTCGAGGAGTAGTAGGTGAGTAAACTATGAAGTGCGTCCTCGACTGTGCCAGCTCATCCATATGAGCATTCTGACTAAGTAGGGCAAGAATCTAGCAGATCCAGTGAGCGAAGGGGTGGCGACAGTGAACTGTCATCACATCCATGATCACGTCCTCTATCTCGCAGATGAAGAAGTCGACAAGGTCAAAGTCTCGACCTGTCATGATGTATAGTAGTAGCCACTGCTACAGAGCTGTGATCCCCTCATTGTAGCCTATCCTGAATAGCAGACTCTTCCTCAGAGCAAGATGGATAGTGTGTGCCACGGGAGTCAGCCTGTCCGGAGTCCTAGGAGTGCCAGGCAAAAATGGCTGCTGAAAAAGCACACTGACCTCCTCGTCAGACGGAAAGTGGGTCTCGTGAGGGCGACGAGGGGGCACCGTGTTGCCATAAGCCTGATAGTGCAAGTAGTGGGGCTCCTCGGCAATCCGAACTCCAAGCAGGGTAGCCAATCTGACTCGAGTCAAACGATAGTGCCTCGCCTGGAACATGAAATCAATAAACTGTCAGTCCTTCTCAACAAATAGGGTAGCGTAGAAGATGCGAACCCACTCTCTGATGTATCGGGACCTCTCACTGAGTAGTACTGGCAGCCCATCATAGTGCTCAAAGAAGGGGAGTACTGGAACTCCACCGGCTGCCACACGCATAGCCACCCAGTGAAGCATCTTGTGCTCACTGATCTTGATATCCATCTGGCAATAAGCGTGGTAAAAGGACTCCTGGAGCAGAGTGTGAAAGCGACGGTCAACTCCAATATCCCTCTGCTCAGGAAACCACGTATCTGGGGTGACATATCTCAACCTCTTGACCCTAGGTCCTGGAATACCCCTGAGATCAAGCAGCTCAACCTGTGGAGGCTCCTCCTCTGCATCACTGTCCTGACCAGTTGCCTCTCTGTCACTGCCACTATGCTGCTGCTGTGCATGGCCTGCTGTCCTTTGAGAGCTACCACCTCGAGTCCGTGGTCCAGAGCGAGACTGTGGTGAGGTTTGAGGCTGACGTGTACGCCCAGAGCAGCGTAGCAACTGCTATGGCTCCCCTTGAGCCTGAGGATCCCTGATCCTGAGTGAACCCTGCCTGTCTGCTGCATCTGCAACTGCCTCTGCTCTCTCTCGCTCTCGGTCCTCACGAGTGCGCTTCTTCCTCTGATGTACCACCTGCTTGCCCTTACCCTTCTTGTCTCCTGCCATCTGTCATAGAGAATCGATAGAAGATAATGGAATTAAGGTGGGAAGTATATAATAATACTAGAACATTATCTAGAGGAGAGAAATCCTAAGCAAAGCAGGGATTTGATTGAGTATGTGCTTCTAGGGGATGACATCGTGTCTCAATTGAAGCCTAAATATGTGCTTCTAGGGGATGACATCGTGTCTCAAATGATTTTGCTTCTAGTATGTGCTCTTAGAGTGAAACAAGTGCAGAGATACTCCTAAATGTGAGAGAAAATGTGCACAAGTGATAGCAAGATGTGACAAGATGAAGCTCTATGTGTGAGATAAGTGTGTGAGAGATGATTTAGAGTGAGTGCAACACACTGTAGAACTAAAAACAAGCCATACCCTGAGGATCCGGAAGAAGAATGGAGAAGAGTGTCTCAGGAGCAATTCGACGAGCACCCGATGTGTAGTGCTCGGGGTGGAATAGAGCCCAGGTGGAGCTCGAGCCTGGGGTGCCTGGGCACTGTCTGCGCGCGGCGCAGATGGAGATGGCGGTCGGAGGAGTGTGGCGGTGGCGGCGCGAGGCAGCTGCGGCGCTAGGGTTTTAGCGGCGGCGCGGCCTCGGCGGAGCTAGGGCGACGCGAGCTCAGAATGGCAGTGCTGCGCAGGCAAGGCAGCGATGCACGACGGTGATGTGCAGCGGCGGAGCGTGGACAAGAGGAGGCGCTTGGATGCGCGGGCGGTGGAGCGGTGTGGGAGCGGGAGAGCGAGGAACGGCGGTGGCGGTTCGAATGAGGAATAGAAGAGCGCGTGAGACTGCTAGGTGGGGTCCTCGGAGGGGTTAAGTGAAACGGGGCGAGAAGGCCCGCAAACCCTAGATGACACCGGAAGATCCGATTGTGCAGAGATATGAGCATCGGTGTATTCACCGGAGTAACTTTGACCGGATTTGAACGAGTTTGAATCTTGATCAACAAAGAGGCATCGGAAGATCCGCTAGGCAGGCACCGGAATATCCGACAGGCGTCGGTGCAATGGCCGGAGAGTTGTCCAGAGACGTTGCTGAGCCAAGATTTCCACACAGTAGCACTGGAAGAACCGTTGCAGGGGCATCGGTTCATCCGTCAACCATCGGATGCACCGGTGGCCGTCGGTGTAAGCGCCGATGTTCAGTCCAGAGAAGATGCAGAAACTGAGCCACGAAGACTTAAGCACCGGTTGAACCGATGCAGGGGAAAACAAGGCGTTGGTTTAACCGGTGGTTAAGAGAATTTTTTGCTGAACTACAAACTCTACTTCTGATCCAAATTTTCAAAACCAAAGCCATAAACACTCAATTTGGACCATTTTCGAGAGACAACCTCGCCCCTCAGACACTCATACGTAGTGCTCGCAAGCTTTTACATAAACATCGGCAAATTAAGATCCAAGCGAGGTTTAAAACACAAAAAAACCAAATGTATGAGCCACTTTGCCTATGAACTTCGAGATTGAAACTTTAAGTTCGATAGGACGTGGCTCAATAGGCATGAAAGCGCAACATTGATCTCATCACCCTTGTAGAGTTGATATATTATATTTAGCATGAATATCTTTCTCAAAGTGTGATTTGCTCCCTTGTGATGCTACTAACGTGATGCAATGCCAATGCAAAGCGAGAAATTTAAACATGGATGCATTCTATATGACAAGGCTCATGCTTTGCAAGAATTTAAATTTATCTTGTCAAGTTTGAACCCTTGGCAAGCTTCTTCATGATGAACCATTCTTCATGCCATGAGCGAAACCAAGACCACCGGCTCATGCAAGACCCATGTTCATCACTATCTTGACAAGGTTAGACAAGCCCCTAGCATTTGTACATATGAAATGCATCTATATGACAAGGCAATTACATGACATTAGAAGCATCTAGAACGTTAAGCTCACTTTGCAACCTACAAAAGGTGCTCTCATCTAGAGGTTTTGTGAAGATATCCGCCAATTGATCTTCAGAACGAACACCACAAAGTAGTATATCATTCCTTGACACATGATCTCTTAGAAAGTGATGGCGAATATCTATGTGCTTGGTGCGAGAGTGTTGAACCGGGTTATTAGCAATTTTAATGGCACTCTCGTTATCACAAAGGACTGGGATCCTATCTAATACTACACCATAGTCCAAGAGGCTTTGCTTCATGTAGAGGATTTGAGCACAACAAGCCCCGGCGGCAATGTATTCCGCCTCCGCGGTTGACAAGGCCACGGAATTTTGTTTCTTTGACGACCAAGTGACTAAGGAACACCCTAGCAAGTGGCACCCACCTAATGTACTCTTGCGATCCACACGACATCCGGCAAAGTCCGAATCCGAGTATCCCAAGAGTCTAAAACTAGCACCTTTGGGGTACCACAAGCCTATGCTAGGCGTATGCTTGAGATATCTAAGGATTTGCTTAATGGCACTAAGGTGTGATTCCTTAGGATTAGCTTGAAAGCAGGCACACATGCATACGCTAAACATGATATCGGGCCTAGATGCGGTTAGGTAAAGAAGCGACCCAATCATGGAACGATAGAGAGTTTGTTCAACCGATTTACCTCCCTCATCCAAGTCAAGATGTCCATTTGTTGGCATTGGAGTCTTGATCGGCTTGCAATCATCCATCTTGAATTTCTTTAGAATATCATTTGTATACTTTTCTTGATGGATGAAAGTCCCTTCCTTCAGTTGCTTGATTTGAAACCCAAGGAAGAAATTGAGCTCACCGATCATGGACATCTCGAATTCCCTAGCCATCATTTCTCCAAATTCTTTGCAAAGAGTGGGGTTAGTTGAACCAAAAATGATATCATCAACATATATTTGACATACGAATAGCTCTTCATTGATGATTCTTGTGAATAGAGTTGTATCCACCCTCCCGATCTTGAAGCCCTTGTTGAGAAGGAAGTCACGAAGGCGTTCATACCAAGCCCTTGGCGCTTGCTTGAGCCCGTAGAGCGCCTTGTGCAACCTATAAACATGATTAGGATATCTAGGGTCCTCAAACCCGGGAGGTTGTTCAACAAACACCAAATCATTAATAAAGCCATTTAAGAACACACTCTTCACATCCATTTGAAAAAGTTTCATGTTGTAATGTGAAGCGTACGCTAAAAGGATACGGATGGCTTCAAGTCTTGCAACGGGGGCAAATGTTTCACTAAAATCCAACCCTTCAACTTGTGCAAATCCCTTTGCCACAAGTTTGCCTTGTTGCGAACCACTACACCATGCTCATCTTGTTTGTTGCGGAAGACCCACTTAGTACCAATGACATTCTTGTCTTAAGAACGTTCTTCAAGAACCCAAACTTCATTGCGGGTGAAATTGTTGTGCTCTTCTTCCATGGCCATCACCCAATCCGGGTCCTCAAGAGCTTCATCTACATTTGTGGGTTCCAAGCAAGAAACAGACGAGTAATGTTCACAAAAAGAGGCATATTGACGTCTATGAGTTCTTACTCCACCGGAGGGGTCACCCATGACCAAGTCAATGGGATGATTCGTTGAAGTTCTTGTGAGCCTCTCTTGTGATTGAGACGATGAATCTTCTAGTGGTTCGACATCTTAGGCTTGAGCTTGGGCTTGTTCACTTGTGATGTATGTGTCATCAAATGGAAGTTGTTCTTCAACCACTTGTTCATCTTGGGTGTCATGGGGAGGATGTGAGGCGCCATCTTCTTCATCGGATGACTCATAGTGGTGATGTAATGGTATACTCTTCTCTTCGACCTTGGAGTCATCCTTGGAAGTGGCTTCAACTTGAGTGAATGAACTTGGTAGCTCCTCAACTTCCTCCTTTGGCTTGACTTGCCCAATGGCTATGTTCTTCATGACTTCCCTTAGTGGTTCATCACCTACATCATCACAAGAAAATTCTTCCCCTTGGGAGCCATTAGTCTCATCAAACTCCACATCACAAGTTTATTCAATCATGCATGTGGCATTATTGAATATTCGATATGCTTTGAAGTTTGATGAGTAACCAACAAGAAAACCAACATCACATCTACTTTCAAACTTGCTTAGGTGCTTTCTTTTCTTGTAGATGTAGCATTTGCAACCGAAGACCCGGAAGTATGAGATGTTGGGCTTACTCCCAATGAGAAGTTCATAGGGCGTCTTCTTCAAGAAGCGGTGAAGATAGACCCGGTTGGATGCATGACATGCGGTGTTGATGGCTTCCGCCCAAAATCTTTGTGAGATGCCATAATCATCCAACATTGCTCTTGCAAGAGTGATTAATGTCACACCCTGAAATTTTTGAATTTCAGGATGTGATTAAAATTAAAAATAAAACAACAATTTTCTCATAATTTTTTAAAAAAATTGCCAACATTTATTTTCTGTTCAGGGAATTTTGTACAAAAATAATAATAATTGATTGTCTTCTAAATAAATTAAATAAAATTGTTCTTTTGTGTTGCATTCATGCCGCAATGCATTATTTTATTTCTTGTTGTTCAACTCGAGTTTAAATCCTCTTGAATTTAAATTTGAATTGGATTGTTTGAATCTTTTGTTGAAAAAAAAACCTCCCTCACCTTATCTCCTTTCAGCCCAACCCACTCCCATTTTCCTTTTCCCTCTCCCTTTCTCTTTCTCTCCCCACGGGCCCAAGGCCAACGCCGCGGCCCATTTCCTCACGCATGGCCCAGCTCCGCGGCCCGCCTCCTTCTCTAGCCCGACGCCGCTCCATCACCCGATCTGCCGCTGAAAGGTGGGGCCCACCTGTCAGGGTCGTCTTCCTTCTCCCGCCCGCACCATGCCTCTGCTTCTGGCCCTGCGCCGCGCTCCGCCACTGCCCGTGGGCCTCCGTCCGAGCCGGCCGACCTGAGGTCCCCTCCAGCTCCGCCTCTTGTCATCGCAAGCCCCTGTCCGGCCTCCCACTCGACCAAACGATCCACTATACGCGTTCCGCGTGGCCCTAGCTCACTCCTGACCCAAACCCGAGTTGAAATCGAGCCCCGGACGGCCGTTTTGGCCTACGCCAGCGACCCCGCCGCCTCACACCGCCGCCAGCTCGCCGCCGGCGCTTTGCGCCGCCGCCCGCTCCGCCCGGCCAACGCTAGCCGTCCGATCCAAGATCGATGATCAGGATTAGATCAAATCCCAAGTCAAATCCAGAGTACCGGTCAACCCCATCCCCCTTTTGCAAAAGAGCCCCTGTGTTTAACTAAAATCAACCCGCCGTCCAAGTTAGTTCAAAAGTATTTCTAAAACAGCCCTTTGTTTTATGTTTTAGACCCTGACCTTTTAGGAAATAGAACCCGCCATCCAGGAAGTGTAGTTTTGCTTTCTAACCCTCGCGAGTTAGGTTTAATTATGTTTAAGTCCCTAGTTTCTTTAGAGTTAGCCCCTGGAAGTTCAAAACTCTCACAAACAAGTCCCTAGAACCTTGTTTTAGCTATAACTTCTTCATTTTAACTCCGTTTTCATCGATTCTCGCGCTCACGTGATCCTTGCAACGTATGCGATAGCTTTATGGCCTTGTTATCCTCTGTGAGCATAGTTTTTTGTGTCTTACAAATCTTTTCCGCTAGACTCTATAGTTAATCGCGACTAGATTCCTGAAGCATCGTTTATCCCATAGAATCGCCGTTTTAGCTCTGTTTTCCGCGTTTCTTGAGCTCTCGTAACTGTAGCAGTGAGCCCTATCCTTTAGTCTATTCTTTTAAAGCCTTTCTTTGTTTTGGTGCATTGTTCTTAACTGTACTTGTTGTTTGTTTTGTATGTTTGCCCGAAGATTGTTCCGAGTAGAAGAATCGCTGTTTGAAAATTGAAGATCAAGAATTGCAAGTGAGCAAAAGCTGAAGAGTAATAAGAGTAGCTTTTTCGTTGGAGAAAGGAAAGTGACCCTAACCATCTTTCTGTCTATGCTTATTTACAAGAGTACTTGATTTAATTGGAACATGGAGAACCACCCAAGAAAACCGTACAACCACAATACTATATGGCTCTGGTCTTGGCTAAGTAATTAGATGAACTATATGTTGTGTTGGGGTTGTTCCGCTTGGTGGTTATGAGTTTGTGTTGTGGAGCGGGTGAAGGAAGCTGCGTCTTCTAAGGGACGCACGACAGGGACCAAGACATACATATAGGAATTCTTTGTAAAGGCCTCGTAGCGTCCCTATGCAATCACACCTTGTAAGTGTGGTATTGTGCCTGATCAGCACATATGCGTGGTTGGGTTCAAAGTTCTTCGGAACTTTTACGCGAATTGTGGTGAAAGTGTACAACCTCTGCAGAGTTAAAACTAACCGGTTCGCCGTGCTCATGGTCAAGAGTGGCTTGGACCCTCACATGATTAATAAACTTAAAGATGGATTTAAATCATTTTCTAGTTATTCCTTGTGGCCTTGCTGAGTACCAACCATAAGTGTACTCACCCTTGCTTACTGCTGCTCAAAAGGAAAAGTTGCTGTGGAGTCTTTTGAGGATGTTGCTGAGTTCTAGGCGTACGCAACCCCCAGTCGATTGCCTGTGAAGTTGAAGCCTTTGTTTCCAGGATAAGCTGTATAACTCTGATAGTCTTTTATTTGTTGTTTTTTTTCTCTTTTATGTGATACTGTTACTGATTATTCACTTATGATGTCTCTATATGTATGAAACTTGATCCTGGCATACATATAGCTATGCATTCGGTTTTGTCCTTAAAACCGGGTGTGACAGAAGTGGTATCAGAGCTGTGTCAACTGTAGGACGTAAGCCTAGATAGCAATGGTCGCTTCCTAAATGGATATTTTATCATAAAAACAATTCATACTTTATCCTTGACCTCTTTGGTGAATATTCTCACTCCTTAATCATTTTGTTTTCTCAATCAGCCTTGATAACTCACCTTTCTCACCTGACCCTCTTTTCATTTGCACTTATTAATTGCAAATGTAAATTCTCAATCTTATATATTGACCTACTCTCTCCTTATTAATTTTTTCCTTTTGATACTTGACCCTTGGTCAATTACTCTTCTTGTTTTTCGATACACTCAACCCTTGTCTATTTATTTATCTTTTTCTTGGATCACTTCTTGATTTAGATCATACATCTCCCTTGATTTATCTAGCTCACTTCCCTTCTCATGTGCTGGTGATTTTGCTCCTTGAATTTTTCCCTTAAATAATAATAATAATATACATCTTCTTTCTTCCCAAATAAATGATGCTTTGGATTCATCCCTTGACTTTTGATTCCAAAGTATTTGTTCTAATTCAAAAAAAATAGATGATCCATGCCCCGTGTCCTCATGCTTGTCCAAGTCATCTGAAGAATGGAGCTGCTAGTTCATCAAGAGCAACAATAAACAAGATGAGGGTGGCACATGCCATCAATGCTGAAGCAGGAAGATATCCCCATGTTTAGGATGTCCCCTTCTAACACCATTAACAACGTGTAGCATCGCTCCTTGACTATATGTTGTCTGGTGGAATTCTGTGTTTGCATGATGATGTTTGTCTTTATGACCTTGTCTGATTCGCTTCTTTGTAATGATTGTTGGTGTATTGTGGGTCTTCTACCTACAATGACATCAGTTGTCTAGCTGGGTTCTTTTGTACCTCCCACCTCCTTGTCATCCTCCGTCATTCTACCCAATCTTTTAGAGGATGTCCAGAAAGGAGTTCATGGCAACACTCGTCTACAATGATCAACAAACGAAAGAAACTGAAGACAAGAATGCTCTCTTTTCCTTTTTATTACCCCCATGTCTTTCTCCCCTCCACCTTGATTTCTTTAAGTTGCGAGCACCAAGAGTTGAAGAGGATATCATGGATTTTGTCTTGTTAATTCGATCTTTCTTTTTCATTCTCTCTACTGACCTTATCCTTACCACGCAACTAGATGGTGAGTCCCAGCAGAAAGGAGAAAGAAGACCTCAACATCCCAGCACAAACTCAGGGAGTACAAGCAATAGTTCCAACCAGGGTCAATATCCAAAAACATGTTACAGAGCAAGCCTCATTTCCTAGGAGCCACAATCCTTTTAGCAGTGATAATCAAGTCCCAACCGGTCTGCCACCGTTTGATAAAGAGAAGCTGTTAGCTATGCAAATTCGTGTCTTACAAGGAAGGTTCCAGTCTAAAACACTAACCTCAGGTGACATGGCAGAATTCCCCACCAGACCAGTGAAGAGGCAAGTAGCTGAAGCATGGAACAATGAAAAGCGTAAGAGAAACTATGAAGCACCAAAGCCACAGATAAAGGAACAACATGAGATTAGTAAGACTTCAGAAAAGTGCCAATGTTGTGAGCATTATGGCCATCGGTGTCTACAAGAAGATAGCTTAATGACAGCAGAAGCAAGGCAATGTTATCATTCAGATATCAATAGAAAGTTATCTATGCACGTTCCAAACCTAGAAGGAGTTAGTCAAGCAGAAGATAGAAATCCGGCTATAAACCGCGAGGATTGGACTATCACTTTCAAAGAATATCAGCCTAAAAGAAGCAAGCAGCCTAAGAAGCAAATTAGTAAAACAAGCCAAGAGAAGATGGAGTTACCACAACCATTGGCAGATAACGGTACTCAACTCAGTTCCAATCAACCACAGCCAAAAGTTGTTCAACCCCCATGTGACCACTCTGCCAAAAAGGATCCTGATGTACAAGCCATTCCACTAAGAGTTGTGGAGGAGCAGAAAAGTAGTCGGGATGGATGTATTAAAAGAGTAATGTGCTATAAATGTGGTGAAAAAGGCCACTATCCCAACATATGTCCCACAAAATGAGAAAGTCGGGATGGGTATTCTAAAAGAGTGTGTTTTGGATGTGGTAAAGAAGGGCATTATGCCGATAGCTGTCCATAAAAGCGTGAGAAGACTAGATCTCGTGATCTTGGATTATACTGCCTCAAGTTTGGAGAAGATGGACACCTTGCCAGTTGGTGTGAAAAAAAAGAAAGTGATAATTAATGACAGAAGTACATGAAGACTTGAGAGGTGATACAAGACTCCAAGACAGAAAGAAACAATCAAGCTCTATTCAAATCACTTTATCAAGGTACGAAGGATGTTCTTGGAAAGATGTGCCAACGAAGCCGTGGAAAGAATGGAAGTTTAAGGAGGAATTAGACTGAATACCCGTGAAGCGATTTGTATGATTACCAGGAATTAAAAAGTATACGTTGTAAGAGGAAATGATCGAGAAGGAAGATAATATGTGCTGGATGCTACCCACCTAAACCTTTGTCTCTTGCTAGCCTTGTGAATCTCGGGACGAGATTCCTTTTAAGGGGGGTAGTTCTGTCACACCCTGAAATTTTTGAATTTCAGGATGTGATTAAAATTAAAAATAAAACAACAATTTTCTCATAATTTTTTAAAAAAATTGCCAACATTTATTTTCTTTTCAGGGAATTTTGTACAAAAATAATAATAATTGATTGTCTTCTAAATAAATTAAAAAAAATTGTTCTTTTGTGTTGCATTCATGCCGCAATGCATTATTTTATTTCTTGTTGTTCAACTCGAGTTTAAATCCTCTTGAATTTAAATTTGAATTGAATTGTTTGAATCTTTTGTTGAAAAAAAAACCTCTCCCTCACCCTATCTCCTTTCAGCCCAACCCACTCCCATTTTCCTTTTCCCTCTCCCTTTCTCTTTCTCTCCCCGCGGGCCCAAGGCCAACGCCGCGGCCCATTTCCTCACGCGCGGCCTAGCTCCGCGACCCGCCTCCTTCTCCAGCCCGACGTCGCTCCATCACCCTATCTGCCGCTGACAGGTGGGGCCCACCTGTCAGGGTCATCTACCATTCTCCCGCCCGCACCGTGCCTCTGCTTCTGGCCCCGCACCGCGCTCCGCCGCCGCCCGTGGGCCTCCGTCCGAGCCAGCCGACCCAAGGTCCCCTCCAGCTCCGCCCCGTGTGCGCGTCGACCCGGACCCTCTTCCCCACGAGCTCACAACCAAACCGGACGCTAGTCCGAGTCCGGCCGTCGTACGCGCCCCGCTGTATCCCGAGCCTGGGCCCGCACACCGAGGTCCCTCGGGCCCTATAAATAGTATCGCCCCCCCCCCCGCACCCTTGATCCGCACGCCCAGGCCGCCGCCTTTTTCCCCCGCGCAAAACCCTAGCCGCCGCCGCCATTGAAGTTTGTTGAGCTCGGTTCCGCCGCCAACTCGCCGTTCCGTCGCTCCGTTGCCTCCACAAACCGCCTCCGGAGCTTCATGTCGTGGTGAGAACCTTCACCGGCCTCTTTTCCCTCTCTCTTGTTCCTCCTCGCTGTGGTAATCGCACGTCGTCATCGCCGCTCCGCCTCTCTCCATCGCAAGCCCCTGTCCGGCCTCCCACTCGACCAAACGATCCCCTAGACGCGTTCCACGTGGCCCTAGCTCTCTCCTGACCCAAACCCGAGTTGAAATCGAGCCCCGAACGGCCGTTTTGGCCTACGCCAGCGACCCCGCCATACACCGCCGCCAGCTCGCCGCTGGCGCTCTGCGCCGCCGCCCGCTCCGCCCGGCCAACACTAGCCGTCCGATCCAAGATCGACGATCAGGATTAGATCAAATCCCAAGTCAAATCCAGAGTACCGGTCAACCCCATCCCCCTTTTGCAAAAGCGCCCCTGTGTTTAACTAAAATCAACCCGCCGTACAAGTTAGTTCAAAAGTATTTCTAAAATAGCCCTTTGTTTTATGTTTTAGACCTTGACCTTTTAGGAAATAGAACCCGCTGTCCAGGAAGTGTAGTTTTGCTTTCTAACCCTCGCGAGTTAGGTTTAATTATGTTTAAGTCCCTGGTTTCTTTAGAGTTAGCCCCTGGAAGTTCAAAACTCTCACAAACAAGTCCCTAGAACTTTGTTTTAGCTATAACTTCTTCATTTTAACTCCGTTTTCATCGATTCTCGCGCTCACGTGATCCTTGCAACGTGTGCGATAACTTTATGGCCTTGTTATCCTCTGTGAGCACAGTTTTTTGTGTCTTACAAATCTTTTCCGCTAGACTCTATAGTTAATCGCGACTAGATTCCTGAAGCATCGTTTATCCCATAGAATCGCTGTTTTAGCTCCGTTTTCCGTGTTTCTTGAGCTCTCGTAACTTTAGCAGTGAGCCCTATCCTTTAGTCCGTTCTTTTAAAGCGTTTCTTTGTTTTGGTGTATTGTTCTTAGTTGTACTTGTTGTTTGTTTTGTATGTTTGCCCGAAGATTGTTCCGAGTAGAAGAATCGCTGTTTGAAAATTGAAGCTCAAGAATTGCAAGTGAGCAAAAGCTGAAGAGCAGTAAGAGTAGCTTTTTCTTTGGAGAAAGATAAGTGACCCTAACCATATTTCTGTCTATGCTTATTTACAAGAGTACTTTATTTAATTGGAACATGGAGAACCACCCAAGAAAACCGTACAACCACAATACTATATGGCTCTGGTCTTGGCTAAGTAATTAGCTGAACTATATGTTGTGTTGGGGTTGTTCCGCTTGGTGGTTATGAGTTTGTGTTGTGGAGCGGGTGAAGGAAGCTGCGTCTTCTGAGGGACCGCACGGCAGGGACCAACTTATACATATAGGGATTCTTTGTAAAGGCCTCGTAGCGTCCCTATGCAATCACACCTCGGATGTGTGGTATTGTACCTGATCAGCACATATGCGTAGTTGGGTTCAAAGTTCTTCGGCACTTTTACGCGAATTGTGGTGAAAGTGTACAACCTCTGCAGAGTTAAAACTAACCGGTTAGCCGTGCTCACGGTCAAGAGTGGCTTGGACCCTCACATGATTAATAAACTTAAAGATGGATTTAAATCATTTTCTGGTTATTCCTTGTGGCCTTGTTGAGTACCAACCATAAGTGTACTACCCTTACTTACTGCTGCTCAGAAGGAAAAGTTGATGTGGAGTCTTTTGAGGATGTTGCTGAGTTCTAGGCGTACGCAACCCCCAGTCGATTGCCTGTGAAGTTGAAGCCTTCGTTTCCAGGATAAGCTGTATAACTCTGATAGTCTTTTATTTGTTGTTTTTTCTCTTTTACGTGATACTGTTACTGATTATTCACTTACGATGTCTCTATATGTATGAAACTTGATCCTGGCATACATATAGCTATGCATTCAGTTTTGTCCTTAAAACCGGGTGTGACAATCAAGGTCCTATTCTTCCTCTCCACCACTCCATTTTGTTGGGGTGTGTAATTTGATGAGAATTCATGCTTGATGCCAATGTCATTGCAAAACACTTCAACTTGAGTGTTTCTAAACTCCATTCCATTATCATTCCGGACCTTCACAACACTTGATTCATATTCATTTTGAGCTTGCTTGACAAAAGTCTTGAAGATCTCCATAATCTTGCCCTTGTCCTCTAAAAAGAAAGTCCAAATATATCTAGAGTAATCATCAACAATTACAAGACAATAGAGATTACCGGCAAGACTTTTGTAGGTGGTTGGCCCAAAGAGATCCATGTGTAGTAGCTCCAAGCTTCTTGATGTTGACAAATAAGCCTTCATGGGATGTGATGATGCAAATTGCTTTCCGGCTTGACAAGCACTACACAATTTGTTTTTGTCAAATGTAACATCTTTGACACCAACCACCATATCTCGTTTGAAGGCCTTCTTGAGTTGGCTCATGCCAATATGAGCAATGCGGCGATGCCAAAGCCAACCCATGAAGTTCTTGGAGAAAAGACATGTCGCCAAGCTTGCATCATTAGATGAGAAATCAACAAGGTAAATGTTACCATGTCGAAATCCTTTGAATATTAAGCTCTTGTCCTCCTTGCTTGTCACTACAACCTCACTATCACTAAAGGTGCATATTAGTCCTAAATCACAAAGTTGAGCAATAGATAACAAATTGAAACTAACCGACTCAACAAGCAACACATTAGAGATAGAAAGATCCTTGGTAATTGCTACCTTACCCAACCCTACCGCTTTTCCTTTTGAGTTATCACCAAAGGTGACATGTCCATGATCGCCCACATCTTCATCCAGTAAGGTGAACATCTTTACATAGCCGATCATGTGTTGTGTACATCCGCTATCAAGCACCCAATGCTTTCCACCGGCTTTATAGTTCACCTACACACAAATGAATCACTTTTGAGGTTTGGGAACCCAAGCAAATTTGGGTCCTTTGACATGAGTTACTAAAGCTTTAGTAACCCATAGTTGGGGTGGTAGCTTTCCCTTCATGTGAGTGCCAATGAATTTTGCCTCAACCTTACCACTTTTAAGCTTGCAGGAGGTAAAGTAGGAGGTGGGCGAGTAGGAATTTGACACTCCCTTGTATGATGCCCGGTGATTTGACAATGTTGGCAATATGAGCCAACTTCCTTGTTGAAGCATGCCTGGAGCTCCGGCGACTTGGGACAATTTTCCGGAGACTTGGGAAATGATCCAAGTCCATTTGTCCCAAAGTGCCTTGTATTGTGGAAGAGAATCTCCTTATGCAAGTATTCTCCCCTTGTCACATTGAACATGTATTTGTTCACGCTTTGAAGTTACTCCTCAAATTGTTTCTCCCTATCATTGTTAGTCTTTGAACAAGAAGGAGAATTATGATGACAAGTAGTAGGGTGAGTCAACTCCACAAGATCATCACAAGAAGTAGATATATTGACTTTGATGACTTCCTTTTATGTTTCTTTTAGTTCTTCATCCAAGGCATCAAAGGCAAGGTCAAGTTCTTGATACTTCATACTTAAGTTGGCATAATCAAGCTTAAGTTTCTTGTTGCATGAAGTAAGTGACTTATTAAGCACAACTACTTCCTCATGTTTAACATTCAATTCATTGTGCTTAGCAAGTAACTTGTCATGATCCTCTCTAAGTTGCTTGCTAGAAACAATACATGTATCATGAGTTTCTACTACCTCATTGTGTCTAATAAGCAACTCATTATTTGAGGCCTTAAGCTTAGCATATTCATTTTCAAGAACTTTGCATTTTGATTTGTACTTCTTGATCACTTGTTGGTACTCATCTAGGATGGTTTGCACTTCATTAGGAGATAAATCATGTTCACTTTTATCACTAGAGGAGTTGTCATCATCGCTCACCTTAGAGTTATCTCTTGCCATGAGACACATGGGTGGTGGAGGTAGAGGTGGCTCATCATCACCATCATCATACATGGCAATCCCCACTATCTTCTTCTTGGATTCATCATCACTTGAATCTTCATTTGAGTATTCTCCATCGGTGATCCATTCTCCAAGAAAAGCATTGATATCTTCTTTTCTCTTGAAAGATCTTTTCTTCTTGAAGTACTTCTTCTCATGGCTTTTCTTTGAGTACTTGTTATAATTGTCATCATCATCTTGCTTCTTGTTGAGCTTTGAGGGTTCGGAACAATCATAGGAGAGATGCCCATATTTGCCACAATTGTAGCACACATTCTAGGCATTGTCATTGCTTTTCCGGGTACGGAATTTGTTCTTCTTTGGATCATAGTTGTACCCTTTCTTGTTTAATCTTGACATCATCTTGGAGGTCTTTCTCATGAGGAGTGCAAGCTCAACATCACCATCCTCATCACTTGAATCTTCACTAGCTTCATCATCACTTGAGCTTGGTTAGGGAGCCTTGCACTTGTTTTTTTTTTGGACTTGTGATCACCCTTAGCTTTAAGTGCAAGATCCTTCTTGGCATTTGGAGGATCAACTTCACCCATGAGAAACATCTCATGAGACCGAATTTTTCCAATGACCTCACCAACTTCAAGTGTTGCAAGATCCTTCTCATAAAGCAATGCGGAGACTATGTTGTACTTGGGCTTGTGTAGAGAATGTAGGACCTTCCGGATGATGTCACTAGTAGTCAAAGGAGAAATTTCAAGAGTATTAATGTCCTCAACAAGTACATTCAATCTAGCATACATTTGTTCAACTAACACATTGGGAAACATTTTGAAATCATTGAGTTTTTCCTTAATCACTTGGTACTTCTCCTCACGAAGCTTTGTAGACCCAACATGAATGGTCCTAAGCTCTTTCCAAACTTCGTGAGCCGTTTTCTTTCTATGGACTCGCGCAAAGATGTCCTTACTAAGAGCATCAAATAAAGCATTCTTGGTTCTAGCATGGTACTTAATTTGGTCTTCACTCCAATTACCAACAATAGGTTTTTCAGTGACCTCCCAACATATGACATGGAGAGCCTCTAGGTAAGCCGTCATGCGGGCTTTCCAATAGCTATAGTTTCTCCCATCAAGTTTGGGCGGTCCACTACTCCCCGGGGCCATCTCTAGGATTTTAAGCCTATGAAAAGAGAGCCTATGCTCTGATACCAATTGAAAGGATCGAGGCCCAAGAAGAGGGGGTTGAATTGGGATTTTATCAAATTTTTAGAGAGTCCTTAGCCTAGACTAGTATTGCCCAATCTACAAATTTGAAACCTAATGACTAGAGCACACAAGCAAAGGGTCCTTAGGTAGGAGAACATACTAACATGATCATCTTTCCTAGGAAGAACCACACTTAGCAAGAACAAGTTCTAGTCAAGAGATCAAACTATCATGCCATTGTCCTAGTTTAACAAACAAGCAAAGAAGAGCAAGATCATAATAAAGGAAATTTAATGCTAGAATGTAAATGCGAAGGACACGAGACAACCGGATTTTTTCCCGTGGTATCGAGGAGTTGACGCTCCCCCCTAATCCACATTGGAGCACCCACACAAGGGTATCGCTCCCTTGCTTCACCAAGGAGCAAGTGATCACTAAGAATGCTCCTTCTCCATCTCCGGAACGGCGAGCTTCACACCGTGTACAAGCTTCTTGTCTTGAGGCTCCCACAAACTCCAAGAGCTCACCAAGAACCTCCCGATCACCGAGACCGTCTAGGTGCTGTCAAACACCAAGAGTAACAAGCTTCTAAGCCTTCACTTGACCTACACTCAGTTGGCCCTAGCTCAAGCACACTTGCTACACTTGCAAAGGTTGAATTCTTCAAGGTTGAAGCACAATCAATGTACTAAATCTTCACTCTTTTCCTCAAAGCACTCTCTCTTTTTCTCAAGGGTGGCCTCAGCAATTCAATGCGTCAAAGGCAGTTCAAATGAGCTAGGGGTGCCCTTATATAGAGTGGAGAGGGTCACATAGCCGTTGGAAGTCCACTGCAGAAAAATCGTGACCATCGGAAGAACCGACGGGTGAGATTTGAAGGCGTCGGTTCAACCGGTCTCTCTGTGTCCAAATAGTAGACGTTGGGGGTTCTGACACAGTATCCAGGCTTGCGTCATTTCACCGGTGCATACTCCGTAGGTGCATCGGTTCAACCGGTGCTGAAAAGGATCACTAATCAACTCAAACAAGCTTTCTGGAACATAATACATCCAATGCACCGATGGTTTATTCTTGATTTTCAGCTGAATTGACTTGAAGTTTAAATGTTACTTTGATTGTTTCCTCTTCCAAGTATTTTGTTGACTTCTTTTGACTATCTTGAGCTGTTTTTTAGCGAGTGTGCAAGATTTCTAAGGCCAACTCAATTTTGGTCAAGCTGCTAACTCATGAACCCCTATAAATAGTACAGTCAAGAACTAAAAACTATAAACCCTAGCTAAATCAAGTGTCCTTCATCTTCTTGTGACACTTGAGACTAGAAAGGTCCTTAATCTTTGGAATTGAGTCCTTGGCACGCATGATTGTTTTGAATTGAGGGGTCTCTTTTCATATTTCATATGAGACTATTCTAATCATTTATTTTTCCTTCAAAACACATGTTAGTCGCATACAGTTGTCATTAATCACTGAAACTTACCATTAGCATCTATCGGTCTAGATGCGATTCTGATGAGGACATGACCAATACGCATATGACCAAGGCCCAATCGAAGATAGAGTTCAAAGCCCAATCCACATTGAAGTCCGATTTATTCGCGAGTCCGGTTCGGACTGCAGGAGCAGGCCTCACGAAAATGGACGCCCAGGCCACATACGGGCTCCGTTTTGGGCGTTCTATATATCGTTGGAAAGCTAAGGAGATAAGATTTCCAACCCAACTGATCCCATATCAAAATACGCTCGGAGTCGATGGGAATCGTCGAAACAACATGACGACCAGAATCTGCCTGGATGCAGCGACGCCAGTTTTTGGGCCCGAAGGCCTTGTACTCCCTAGGGTTGCCCGGCCACCCCCTTGGCCGCCCCCTACCCTCTCTCTTATATATACACAGTAGCCGCCATTAGGTTACTGGGGTTTTGCTTAGATTATTCTGTCGAGAATAGTTTCGCCGCCGTGTTGGTTTGTGAGACCCCAACTTCGAGATTAATCTTTCATCTGCAGAGTCACTTCAATTGAGCTACGTTCTTTCGAGTTCTTGCTTGTGTTTTTCGTTGCGCTTGCAGGGATTAGCCTTCTTGGCGAGGTCAACCGGGTTGTGACACGATTGATAACCAGATGAGTTGTGGTGCTAAGATTGCTGGATTCGGGTTTTAGGATCTGAAGCCGGATCGGTGTGTCTCGCACCGCCTACAACGAGAGTTATCCAGAACCTGACGGAAGATCGGGAACCCACGTCCCCATTATTTGGTATTCAGAGATTCAGGTTTACTGTCAGGTTTCACATCTATCTTTAGTTTCATCAATTTCGCCATTGTCCCACAGTCCACCAAAAAGCCCTAGAAAATTTTGTGTTCGTGCTGTTTTCCCATCCCATTAGCCCTTTTAAGCCATTGCATATTTTGACATCGGAGTCTGCATCATTGAGTTTGTGTCCATAGTCGTGGTCTTGTTGCTGGTTTAGATCGAGTTCTTAGATTGGTTTGAGTTTTGCATCGTGTCACCGTGTCCTTTTCCATCCCGTCATCACGTCCGGTTCGGACTTGTCTCTGTCCAGTTCGGTATTTTGTTGATATCTCTCTCATACGAACTCGGATTTTTGTGTTCTAGTACTTTCTGGAAAGCTTATGAAATTATCTACAACTTTATCAACTGTGAGAATTCCAGAAAACGTAGTTATCTGCGTCTAATCTGTATTGGAAGTCAATCTGTTGGTGACCCAGAAATTTCTGAGTAGTCTGTATTTCGGGGTCAATATCTTCTACTTTCTTTATCCAAAAGAGACTTTCCATATATTGCAAAGAAAGAGAAAAGGGGGATCTACAACTTTCGTGTTGTAAGTTTTCGTGTTTGAGGTCTCTAAATTTGTCAAACAGCCTGTATAAGTTTGTGTAGCAAATCTGTAATTTACAGACAATAATTTTGTGATAGTGTGGAGTTGTCTCTTGCTCTTGTGGCACTTTTGAATAGAACAAGAAAGAAAGAAAAAGACAAGTGCATAAAAAAGAGCCGCACAAAAAAAAAGAAAAAAAATCAGAAGTGCTTGCATCCTTTTGTGTCATTTGTGCTTGGTATATGTCGCTTGCTTGCTTGAACTAGTTCTAGGAACACGTTTAGGCCAGCAACATTGATAAGTACTTTGGATATTTATTCAATTTTTGCTATCTGATTTTCAATTGTGCTAATCCTTGCTACTAAATAAAGCCTCCCAAAGCTCTACATATTATCTTCAGATCAGTACACCCAGAGGATCTTGCAATCTTGGTACCACTTCCTCACAGGTATCACGAACCAGCCACCGGTTGTACCATCCTCTGTTTTGCATTGGTAAGAACACTTGTAAGAGCTTGGTAAGACGTGCGAGATTGTATTTCCACCATCCACATCCACATATAGTAGTTGATAGGGATAACCTTTTGTGTTTTCTCTTGTCTACTTACTAACAATGTCAGGAAACACTCAGATTGCTCAACGAGTGTTGAGTTCTCAAATGGAGAAAGTGGAGCAAAATAGATTCAACAATTTGTTCCAGACTTTCTTTGCCGTGATGGAACGACATTGCCGAGTCATCATTGATGGTGAGACTTGCACCAACCTTGCAAGTTTAGAGCTAGTCGAGAAGCTTGGTCTGACCACAAAGCCACATCCATATCCATACTACATGCAATGGGTAAATTCTTACGATAAGATTAAGGTAACTAAAATTGCACATATTGAATTTAGCATTGGTTTTTACAAGAGTAGTGCTGATTTTGATATAGTATCCATGCAAGCATGTCATTTATTGCTAGGAACGCCATGGATTAATATAAATGATGTGGTACATAAAAAGGTTGCAAATAGATACTCTTTCAACTACAATGGAAGAAAAATTACACTTAAATCTATGACCGCAGCTGAAATTTTAGAAGCCGATCTTGAAAGAGCAGAGAGAAGAAAGAATGAGCCTTTTAGAAAAGAATGGATTATTTCAGATGTTATAGTGTCTTCCTTTAAATCTGATTTTGTACAAATTAAAGATATCGCTTTGTCTTCTGTTGGACCTAATATTTTGCAGCATGTATCTAAAACAGAAGACAAGGTGATAGAGAATGAACAGGTAATTGTCTCAGGTAAGAGCTCTCTTGATGTGCTGAAATTGTCCACCACTTATGCTATAATAGAGCAACATTTAGTGGACACCAAATCTGAATTGACTTTGTCACATGATAAATATTCTACTGATTTTTGTGATAAAGAAGAGTTGTGTGATAGTTCTATGTTTATCCCTGTGCCACAACTTGTGAAGGAAACTAATCCTTTTGTTTTGGAACCAAAGACTTATGCTAAAAATAAACATTTGATTCCAATTGCTACAAAAAAGGATGAAAGGAAATTGTTGTCTTCTTTAAATACTTTGGGTTATATAGAGTTTGATACTTTGTGTGCACTTAGTAGTTTGGAGGAGAAATTTAAATGTGTTGGATTGCCATGGTTATCTCGATGTACATATCACTTTATTGGCAATTATAATTGTAAAGGAGAGTACATGGTGCATCGTGTTTATATGTGTTCAAATCTGAAATCTCCTTTTGCTGTGCAACAATTTGATGAAAAAGAGGGCTATTTTAAGACTAATCCTATCACGCAGAGTTCCTCTTGTTCTTCTTTGTTTGTTTTGTCACAACAGGTAAAATTTCAAGAAGGGGAGCAACGCAGGATCATGTCAAGAATGGGAACAACTACTTCCGGAAGCATCAGCGACTTTGAGTCGAGGACGACTCAAAACAAAAAAGGGGAGAATGATGAGGACATGACCAATACGCATATGACCAAGGCCCAATCGAAGATAGAGTTCAAAGCCCAATCCACATTGAAGTCCGATTTATTCGCGAGTCCGGTTCGGACTGCAGGAGCAGGCCTCACGAAAACGGACGCCCAGGCCACATACGGGCTCCGTTTTGGGCGTTCTATATATCGTTGGAAAACTAAGGAGATAAGCTTTCCAACCCAACTGATCCCATATCAAAATACACTCGGAGTCGACGGGAATCGTCGAAACAACATGACAACCAGAATCTGCCTGGATGCAGCGACGCCAGTTTTTGGGCCCGAAGGCCTTGTACTCCCTAGGGTTGCCCGGCCACCCCCTTGGCCGCCCCCCTAGCCTCTCTCTTATATATACACAGCAGCCGCCATTAGGTTATTGGGGTTTTGCTTAGATTATTCTGTCGAGAACAGTTTCGCCGCCGTGTCGGTTTGTGAGACCCCAACTTCGAGATTAATCTTTCATCTGCAGAGTCACTTCAATTGAGCTGCGTTCTTTCAAGTTCTTGCTTGTGTTTTTCGTTGCGCTTGCAGGGATTAGCCTTCTTGGCGAGGTCAACCGGGTTGTGACACGATTGATAACCAGAGGAGTCGTGGTGCTAAGATTGCTGGATTCGGGTTTTAGGATATGAAGCCGGATCGGTGTGTCTCGCTCCGCCTACAACGAGAGTTATCCAGAACCTGACGGAAGATCGGGAACCCACGTCCCCATTAGCTTCAGATCAGACGGGGGTGAGCCCGTGCCACTTTGCCTCGTTGGCCTGAGTGGCGGGGCTCGGTGAGCTCGCTAACGGGTGCGCCCAGGTAATATCTTAGGGCAATCCGAGTGACGTCCGTCCTCATTGCGGATGATGAGGTCGACAGAGCCCGCTGGTGGCACTTCACTACTCCGTGGCCCGCGTCCCGGCAGATGTCCGAGTCATCCGCCGACTCAGGTGGCCTCGATGGCCTTCCCTCCGCTGGGAATTCTGTGGGAGTGCTAGAAGGCCCAGATCGGACAAGAAAGGTTGAGATGACCCGTGCACTGCCTGGGCAGGCCGGGCTTAGGCCACTGGTGCTCATCTCGGTTTTTCTTCCCTGGCTCTGTTTGACGCAGGGCGGCCTAGAAGTCCTTCGCAGACCGGCCTCAGAACCCCAGTCTATAAGGCTCCCAAGTTGGGATCCGGCAGCTTGTTGTTACATCTTGATATCTTAATAAAAAGCGATAAATGCTGCAAAAATGAAATATTTAAAGTCTTTTACAAGACTTACCTGAGAAGGTGGAGGAGCCGCTGCAGGTGAACTCCCGGGCCTGGGGCTGAGCTTGGTGCCAACTGCGCAGGCGGCCGTCAAGTGGAGATCCCTGCAGAATTGGTGATGGAGGGCGCGTTGGTCGGGAACCAGGCTAGAGCCGAGCGCCATCTCAATAGCGGCCACGCTAGATGACTCGGTCCTGTGACCGACCTTGCAATACCGCTTCTCCGACCGTGTTGTCAGCCTGATGCGGCCGGGGAGTAGCAGTAGAAAACATTTGTCGAGCGTTTAATTTTGTTACTGGAACAATTTTGCGAGAGGCTTTGATAAGGACAAGGCTACACTGTCCAAATATTTTGCCCAATCTTTCACAGTACAAGATAAATTATATGACACCCTCTCTGACTTTTTAACTCCAAATAATACTTAACTCCACAAGTACTGAACGTAGGAGAATATTCTATCAGTAATTAGATAGACCAATAGAATATGTCCTCACAATAAAATCACAGTAGTTACTTATCCCAATAAGCAGAATAATATGTAGGTATAGCAATAAAAGCCACAATTGCCACAACACTCTGGAAGTCTCACGCTAGATCAGATATAGCTAGAAATAATTTATTCGGCCAGACACAAAGCAGCAGCAATAACTTGAATAGATGAGTCACAAGTCTCACGCAATGACTTCCAAGCAATCAGACGTCCAAGCAAGATAGAGTAGATGCAATTAAGAAAATAGGGATTAGTCTTACAAGAATGCAGACCACAAACCCTAGATAATTCTTCCACCCGCGGCCACGACGAACCACGATCAGAAGATAGGGATCCACTAAAGAATCCGGAGTAGCGCACCCAGGAAACAATCCTGATCACGCTCCCAATCACGATCCAGAAGAATCGGCAAGGTAGATGAGATCGGACGGCGTCTCGCTATTCGTAGGAGAAACCCTAGACAAGAGACACAAATAAAATCCAATCTGCATTACAAGGGCCAGCGCCCAGACTATATGGCTCGCAGGCCAACTAGACTCAACTCCGAAACTTAGTCTGACTCGACCACGTATCCTAACCAAACAAGACCAGAACTCTAATAGTACAAAATAACTACTACATGCATGCGTCAAGCATATATATGGAATAGAATAATATAAATGATCCGGCTAGGAGGCCAATGACGTCAACTTCTTCCAACACGTCAAAGTGATATAAATATAGTGCCATAATCAAGTTGGAAATACTCTTGGGATCTCGACATGCATGGAGCCAATATTAACATATTCCCTTGCCTTCTCTTTCTCCTCTTTTCTGAAAAATTCTGCACCTTTAAAAATGAGACTTGATGACAGGCCACCAAGATTAAATATTCCTTCCTTCATAATATTGTGCTCAACACAAACAGTAAATGCACCGAGGTTAATATTTTGATGAACCATGGGCTCATCATCCTCTCCACCTTGAAACAAAGCCGTCCTCGGCTTTGAGTTACTGCCAATAGCTTCATTAATCCGATAATTAGCGGGATCATTTGTAGCAACATGCATGATTTGTCCATTGTCTTTCAGGTCAACAATATAGGGGCCATCATGATACAAGATAGGATCTGTCTCTAATATCTCCTTGGATGGATCATTATTAATTGAAATAATAGATGAGTCAACCTTGTATGTCGCAGCTAGCTTCCCTTCTGACGCAACTAAATTGCCATCATCAATAATAGAGAGAGAACCAAATTTGTTAGGAGATTGTTTCAACATTTTCTCAGAACCAATAGAAGGTATGGTTTGTCCCTCTTGAAGCAAAGCCGTCCTCGGCTTTGAGGCAATTTCAGCAGCCTCCTTTTTCTTCTTTTTTACAGTGGCAAACACCTCAGCCTGAATAGCACTCTGAAACATTGGTTTGAGCATATGATGAACTCCTTTATGCACAAATGAATAACAGTTGGAACGGCCTTTATATGTCGCATCAAGATCAAACTGCCATGGTCTCCCAAGCAATAAATGGCATGCACTCATTGGTGCCACATCACAGTCTACAGAGTCAACATAATTTTCCACTGAAAATTTTACTCGTGCCTTGTGAGTAATTTTCAGTGTACCACTTTGGTTCATCCACTGCACATAATGCGGTTTTGGAAGCCTCCGCGTAGATAAGGACAATGCGTGCACTAAATCTGAACTAACAACATTTGTAAAGCTACCACCATCGATAATGAGCTTGCATACCTTATCTTGAATTTTGCATTCAGACTGAAATATATTAGAACGCTGCCCTCTCACATCAATAGTAGTACCATCATTGTGAACTTCCCGTGCCATCATAGATAACCCATTTGATGCAACATCATTATCATCAATTTTAATGTCAGGCTGAGTATCACTAGCATGCAGCCCTGATGCTAAAGAAAGATCCACCCTCTCATCAATAGAGATTTGCTCGGGCACTCCAGCCTGCTGCTCAAGTGGAGAAGAAATATCTGAAATACTAGTATTCAATGGGACATCTTCTCCAACAATGGATGTGGCGGTAGGAATATCACTAGGCAATCCCATGATAGCCGGCTGGTTAGTAGAATTATTCTTCTCAAATGGTGTAGCAGAAGAAAATTCAGAAGCAACCAAATCAGAACTCCCACTACTTGATAATATATTCTTCTCTGGCTCAAAAGGAGGAGCAAAGCGTCGGCGCAACGCCTCCTTCATTGCATACCAAGAAGTGCAATAGTCATCACCATGTTCCAGTTGCATTCTTCGGAACCATAATGACACAGAAATAGAGAAGCTTTGTTTTGCCAAATTAGCCAGCTGGTTTAACGGCAATTCACCAATAGAATAACAATTTATTATAGCATCCTCCCACTCATAGTATTCTGAAGGAGATGTTGTTGCACACAACATCGGTACAAACTCAAGGTATAAGTCAAAAGAGTAATCCATCACCAAAAATTAGCAGAGTACCGTGAGCAACCTGTCTCGTGATACCAACAGATAAGGACAAGGCTACACTGTCCAAATATTTTGCCCAATCTTTCACAGCACAAGATAAATTATATGACAGCCTCTCTGACTTTTTAACTCCAAATAATACTTAACTCCACAAGTACTGAACGTAGGAGAATATTCTATCAGTAATTAGATAGACCAATAGAATATATCCTCACAATAAAATCCCAGTAGTTACTTATCCCAATAAGCAGAATGATATGTAGGTATAGCAATAAAAGCCACAATTGCCACAACACTCTGGAAGTCTCACGCCAGATCAGATATAGCTAGAAATAATTTATTCGGCCAGACACAAAGCAGCAGCAATAACTTGAATAGATGAGTCACAAGTCTCACGCAATGACTTCCAAGCAATCAGACGTCCAAGCAAGATAGAGTAGATGCAATTAAGAAAATAGGGATTAGTCTTACAAGAATGCAGACCACAAACCCTAGATAATTCTTCCACCCGCGGCCACGACGAACCACGATCAGAAGATAGGGATCCACTAAAGAATCCGGAGTAGCGCACCCAGGAAACAATCCTGATCACGCTCCCAATCACGATCCAGAAGAATCGGCAAGGTAGATGAGATCGGACGGCGTCTCGCTATTCGTAGGAGAAACCCTAGACAAGAGACACAAATAAAATCCAATCTGCATTACAAGGGCCAGCGCCCAGACTATATGGCTCGCGGGCCAACTAGACTCAACTCCGAAACTTAGTCTGACTCGACCACGTATCCTAACCAAACAAGACCAGAACTCTAATAGTACAAAATAACTACTACATGCATGCGTCAAGCATATATATGGAATAGAATAATATAAATGATCCGGCTAGGAGGCCAATGACGTCAACTTCTTCCAACACGTCAAAGTGATATAAATATAGTGCCATAATCAAGTTGGAAATACTCTTGGGATCTCGACATGCATGGAGCCAATATTAACATATTCCCTTGCCTTCTCTTTCTCCTCTTTTCTGAAAAATTCTGCACCTTTAAAAATGAGACTTGATGACAGGCCACCAAGATTAAATATTCCTTCCTTCATAATATTGTGCTCAACACAAACAGTAAATGCACCGAGGTTAATATTTTGAGGAACCATGGGCTCATCAGGCTTAAAGGCCCCCGAGTGAACAAATGCAATGTTCATAACGTAAAAGTGTGTTTTAGTTTGAGTGGGAAAGCTGGTTCCGCCCATCCTCCTTTGTTTCCCCGAGTGATTTTTTCCTTCGCACTTTTCCTTCGAACCTGCTCACTAACCGTAGGTTGCAGCTGCTAGTTCACCATAGGTTGTTATGAGGGTCCGGTAGGTTGGGTGGCCCGAAAAAATCACTTAGGCCGTAATAAGAGGACGGGTCGCCCTTTCGCTTGGGCGGAAAAAACAAAAATCGCTTTTTGTTCGCGTTTTGCTAAAAGAGAGGGAGTGGTGCACGCATGGTGGTGCATCCCCGTGAGGGCCCCCGGGCGACTCCTGCTGAGAGTGCTCAGGCCGAGGTGTCGAAGGGGCCAGTGCTTGAATGAAAAAGTAAACCACAAAAGCTCAGGCCGAGGTGTCGAAGGGGCCAGTGCTTGAATGAAAAAGTAAACCACAAAAGGATAGAGTTTAAGAGTGGTTGGCTAGTGCAATAGCTTTGACCTGGGGTGATGCCTTCTCCTCCAAGACTTGCCCATGTGGTCCTGTCAGTCTGTTTCTTGCATGGGAAGCCTATTCCTTCAATTGGGAATCGGCCATGAGGAGACGAAGCCCGTGGGGGTCGGGCGAGGCAGAGCGTCTATTTGAGAGTTTTCCACAATTCGCTTAAGCATGAAACCGACTTTTCACTATGTATATACCTGAAACGACTTTCTTGTTCATTTATGTGACAACTTATATTTGTTTATTTTTTGAAAATGTGTAGTTGCATGAAACCGAGGGTGCGGAGACTGGATGCAGCTAGCTTAGATTAAGTAGTGGCAATTGCAACTATAATGAAACCAGCATTCAGTCTGTCCATAAGATAGAAAGGGCACGCATAGAGAGAGTATTCCACTTCATATTTTCTTTGTGATACTTAGCACTGACAGCAAGTACTGCTCTTTAATGTTTAGCACTGTTATCTACATAGAACTTTATCAGTATGGTTTATGCCGATTTCAGCAATTACTAAGTGAGATCAAGTAGGTTCGTTTACAACTCTGCCTATGAGACCTCTATATGTGTGAGCAGACCAGTTTCTGGTACAGAGCTAGAAGGCACGAGGGATAGCGATGTTCATCTACTATATATGTTGTACAAATGATGCAATATTATTATATGAAAATATTTTTTTTATGGGAAAAAAGGTCTTCACCGCAGGTTCGTGTCTTCAACCGGCGGTGTTGATGTCTCCATCACCAACGGTTCCAGATACGAACCGGCGGTGATGGTTGCACATCACCAACGGTTCTGGAACCGGCGGTGATGGCCCCGCTATCACCAACGACTTAAATCCAACGGTACCCAAAACCGTTGGTGATGTACTTTTAGAACCGGCGGTGATAGGGGTGGCTGTAGTAGTGATGGTTACTTGTCAGCGTCGGTGGTGCATTTTAGTGCCGACTGGAGCCACTAGCCAGTACTAATTGGTTCCCAGGTGCACTATTACATAGGCCCGGTATTAAATATGTGTGTTAGTACCGGTCGAAACCGTGACCGGTACTAACGTCCACGGACGAATGTGCAATTTTCTAGTAGTGCGCACTCTCACGAAATTTTCACTTTCTGATGGTGCTAATTAAAAGCCACTGTCCTATATATCTAAGATTTGCTTGGATCTTTTCATTTCTTTCAGCCTGACTATATACCACCTTCAAACACCTAAAGTGAATCATGATTGCCTTCACCGGATTTTTAAGGAGTTAAATGTAAAGGACACAGTTCTCACTACTACAGAAATTATTTATAGAAGAACGTAAAATATATATTTTTAGGGATGGATTTTAGTTTTAGGAACGGGTTGGGTACCAGCTCTTAAAAATCATTTTTAGGGAGGGGTGACGCCGCCACCCCTCCCTAAAAATATTTTCCTGTTTTATCTGAATTTTTTAAAATCTTACATATAGCAAAATAAATAAAAAAAACTTCTACATTATGGTTATTATGAACTATAGAAATAAAAAATATGCCAAGTATATTTTAGTATATATAAACGTAAGATTGTTGTATCCTTAAATTATGACTTGAATTATATGAGATACTATATAATTATAGCTATTAGAAATTTATAATAATTTTTTGAACCATTAAATGGTCTTAAATAAAAAAGTTTTCAACTATAAATTTTTTTATATCCCGTCATTCTCTACAATATTGATACAAAGTTTGATGGGCGGGTCATGCCATATATCACCCGTCCCTAAAAATATATTTTTAGCAACAGGTGTGGCAATCACCCATCTCTAGAAATGCCACCATTTTTAGGGGCACCATTTGTAGGGGCTAGTGATAGCGTCACCATTTTTAGGGGTGGGTCAAAAATCTATAGTAATTTTGTTCTATTTGTAGCAACGGATTATATTTTGACTTGCTTTTGAAAAAAATCAAGATGCTTTATAAATTATTTTTGTAGTAGTACCTTTTATGAGGCAGCCACGTGGTCGCTGCAATGGCCGTCAATCATCTTTTCTGTTCACTCGGTCAATCAAGCAAGGTAGGTCAAGATTTGCGTGCCACCTAGCGTAGCTGATTTCCTCCATCCTAATGACGCATACGTGAGCTGGCCACAAGAGACCAGATCCCTTCCGGAGCCCAAAGTCCAGAGGATACCGGGCGGCTGCTGGAATTCCATGCCATGGCGGCGTACGCAAGCACGTCGTAGTCATAGGCCGCCGGCGACGGTCTGGCCATGTACACGCTGATGTGTGGCTCCATCGCTTGCTTTCCGTTGCCATCCGACGCACGCAACGCGAGGAGGAGAGAGGGTTGCGGCGGCGAGCTGGCAGCTGGCGATGGCTTGACCGATCCCGCGCCGCCGCGCCGGACGGTCAACTTGGAACTAGACTGAATAAGCTAGGACTAGGCCGGCCGGCGTAAGACTAGTTCCACTAATAACACCGCCGGCGGCGAACTGTGACGAGGATTGGCGCCTTGACAGCAATCACCGATTCACCGGCTGTGGTAGATTCGGTCCGCGTGATCGATGTTCATTCCTTTGATATACGTTTCCTATAAGCATCTTTATTTTAACTATTGACAGTAGGATATATATATATATATATATTAATATATATATATATATATATATCAGAAAGCGAGACTTGTGCTGAAATGACAATTATAACCCTAGCATGACTTCACTTCTGCCCTGCAAAGAAAATTCCACATCCTTTTCAGGGAGAAAAGAAAGAAAATTCCACATTGTCCGGCACCCGGGGGCCTCTATATAAGGTGGCAGCCTAAGCTGCTTACCTCCCATCCATTGCACTACAACATCATCCTTAGCATTCTTCATCGATTTGGCACAGCCATCATCTAGCTACGAGCTCACAACTTCAGTATGTATCCTTTTTCTATTCATGTACTTGTTGTTCTATACTGTCCTAGTCACAGACACAAGACACTAAATGGCTTCTTGATGTACATGTTGTTGTTGTGAGTTCAGACGACCCCTGGCAGCAATGGCGGCGATCACCGGTGGAAGGGTGGCGCTCGCGGTGGCCGCGCTCCTCTGCGCCATGGCGGCGACGGCCGCTGCGCAGCAGGCCTCCAACGTGCGCGCGACGTACCACCTGTACAACCCGGCGCAGAACGGCTGGGACCTCAACCGCGTCAGCGCCTACTGCGCCACGTGGGACGCCAACAAGCCGCTGTCGTGGCGGCAGAAGTACGGCTGGACCGCCTTCTGCGGGCCCTCGGGCCCTAAGGGCCAGGCCTCCTGCGGCAAGTGCATCAGGGTGACGAACCGTGCGACGGGCGCGTCGATCGTGGCGAGGATCGTGGACCAGTGCAGCAATGGCGGGCTGGACCTGGACTTCGAGACGGTGTTCAAGAAGATCGACACCAACGGGCAGGGCTACCAGAGGGGACACCTCAACGTCGACTACCAGTTCGTCTCCTGCTGAGTGAGCACGCGCACACATGGACCGGGAGGAACCCGGCCGGATGTAGTAACAAGCCTCGCTTTATATTAGATATGTGTGGGGTGATGGAATAAAAGATAATAGAGACTCGGATGATGTGGTAGCTAGTAATACAGAATAAACGAAACCGCATTGGACTAAATAATAAAGCGGGATTTCGATATTAACTGTCTCGTGTTACTTTTTGTTTCAGCTTTACTTCAAAACTTTGCATATAGAAACGGGCTGATCCAGCTCACAACTACAGGGGCTTCAGCCTTCTTCTTCCTTTTCTCTCACCTCCATTTTCTTCCTCCTCTTCTTCTCTGTTCACTTACTCCTCCTTTAGCTCCCTTGTTGTAAGGAACATGACCCGATTAGGCCACTGTTTTGTGATTTTGGTGATCGATTGACAACGCAATCAATGGGACTAATAGGTTTATCAAGTGAACATTTCTAGATCCCAGGGATAAAGCAAAAAGGCCAAGCAAAACAAAACACGAAGAAACAACTCAAAAAAATGTTAAAATTGGATGAGTTCCACAGAAAACAATAGCACCGGATGAACCGGTGACTAAGCACCGGTCTAACCGGTAGGCTCCGAATACACCGGTACACTATCACCGGTGCAATGGGCCATGCAATACCCAGCCAAGAGAAGAAATCAATGCAGCACCAGTTGAACCGACGGTGTGCAAAAGAAGCACTGGTGCGAGCACCATACCATCGTTCAGAGACGATGTCAAGGAAGGGAGAGCAGATGCTTCAGGACCGGTGCAACACCGGTGCAACGCACCGGTCTAACCGGTGGCATTGTCAGAGGGCCAACGGCTAGCTCAGAGCTGTGAGTGACCGGTTACACTGGTGCCCTATCACCGGTGCAACCGGTGCCCTCGTAGAAAAGTGGGTAACGGCTAGTAACGGCTCTCCCAACTTGGTGGGCTATATATATATATATATATATATATATATATATATATATATATATATATATATATATATATATATATATATGGAAGGACCGGTAGCGCGTGCTCTAGCCTAAGAGATGGAGGGGGTGAATTAGGCAAACTAAAATCTTAGACCTATAGCTCCAACTATTTGCACAAAATTAAACAAAGTATGCTCTCTAGATGTGCAACTATGGTTGTATAAGTGTAAAACCCCTATCCCAAAAGAGTTTAGCAACCTATAGCCTTTCCTATCAAGAAACTACTTTATAAAAGTAAAGGCACACAAATTGCTAGTATGAAATGCTGAAGCTTAAAGAGAGGGATAGGAGAAAGCAAACTCTTGACGCGGGTGTTTATCCCGCGGTTCGGTTAGTCACAAATGCACACCTACATCCATGTTGTTGTAGCACTCACTAAGAGTATTGCTACTCGGCCACCAAGTCTCTTCCGTGAACACAATCACGGTCACCTTGGCCCCAGGTTCCACTAAGGAGCTTCTCCACAAAGGATGGGGTCTCCACGTCCCCCGCACAATGTTGTCGTCGCCGATCCACACCAAGTTGGAGGGTCGATGACGTGCCGGCAAGCCTTCAAAACTCCAAGGTGCCGGCGCACCAAAATCTTCATTTGGTTCACTTAAGAACCACAGCACAAAGGCTCAAAGCCTTGCAATCTCACTCACTAAGAGCTAATCATTTACACAACACTCTCAAAGTGTGCTAAGGGCTAAGGATATGAGTGCTAAGCTCTTGGATGGCTTGGAGATGTTTTTGGGTGTGTTTGTGACTTTCTTGAACTCCAGCAATCTTCAAATGATCGGGGGATGGCATATATATAGGCCTCAAAGTCGAAGTAGCCGTTTAGAGCCGTTACCCAACTTTTTGCGCACGCACCGGTGTATCCGAAGGTATAGCACCGGTGCATCTGGTCACTCTGCACCATGGGGTAGCCGTTGGGTCTCTGACAGCTGACGTGATGTCACCGGTTAAACCGGTGCCTAGTCACCGGTGCATCCGGTGCAGCTATTCTCCCTTGCAACTGTCACAGCATTGCACCGGTGCTTCCTCCGGTGCACCACCTGTTCAACCGGTGCTGAAGAACTTCGTCCAGGCCGCTTAACATGCTCTCTGAGTAGTAGCATGGTGCTTGCACCGGTGCTCCAGTTCACACCACCGGTTCATCCGGTGCAACTTGAACTGCTCCCCTTGGCCTGGGCATTGCTCGGCCCCAATGCACCGGTTAGAACCATGAAGGCACAAAAGATGTTGCAAATGAAAAATATCATGTTCTCATTGATAAACTTAATAGCTTCAAGCAACTTGATCATGAAAATGCCGAAACTATGTACTCACGGTTGAATATTCTTGTGAATGAGATTAATTCTTTAGATGTGAAGAAAATTGATAATTTGGAGCTCATTCGCAAGATCCTTCATTCACTTCGGAAGCCGGAGTATGATTTGGTGATCGCAATTCTTTATGAGAAAGAGATCAACACATTGACATCAAATCAAGTGCTCAACAAGGTGATCGCCCATGAGCTACGACATGACATCAAACCAAGAGCACCACTTCTTCATTCTTCATCAACACATAGTGCACTTGCATGCAAGCAAGTTAATAAGTTGAAGAAGATGACCATCAAAGGTAGCTCAAGTGAAGAGTAAGAAGAGGAAGCAAGCCAAAGCTCCTCAAGTGATGAAAAAGAGCCAATAGACCCCAACCTCTACATGCAAGTCAAGAAGATGAACAAATGCTTGCAAGAAATTAACTCTATGGGGGTATATGGTCTTCCTCAAAGATGGGCCTCATCACCAACAAATGAAGATTGAGAGGAGATTCAAGAAGAAGAAAGAAAAGAAGGAGAAGAAGCCCAAGTATGAGTCATTTGTCATCTTTGGTGAATGGGTTAGTGGTGGTGAAGAATAAAGTGCTAGCTCAAGCGATGAATCAAACAAGAAATTCACCACCCGCACCAACATGGGATCATCATCAAATACTTGCCTTATGGCCCAAGGTATGGAAAGCGATGTAATTGATGATGACTCCGACTCTCCTTCATATGAAGAACTTCTTGAACTAGTTCATGAGCACCAAAAAATAATTAAGAAGCAATTAAATGAAATTGAAAATCTTAATACTCTTAATGATTGTTATGAAAAATTGTTACGCAAATTCAAATTGCTTAGCGAAGAACATGAAGAGCTCAAGTTGAAAATTTAGAGCATTAATGATACTAATAATACTTCAACTTCTTGCTTTGATTAAATTGATAAATTTAACCATTGCAATGAGAAATACTATGAGAATGTTGTTGTAGAATCATGTGATAATCTCATTACCAAGGAGAATGATGAACTCAAACAAGAAGTACAAAGGCTCGTGAAGGACTTGGCTAGATTAAAAAGCAAGAGCATAGAGAGCAATGTCCAACCTTCTCAAGATAACAGTGAAGACATGGTGAAGAAGCTTAAGAAGGGGTCCACCGTGACTTGCTCAAAGTGCCACCATAAAGGCCACAAGTCCAACAAGTGCCCTCAACCAAAGAAGAAGCTTTCGAATGAGAAGAACAAGAAGAAACTCACAATCAAGAGTTCTCTCATCTACACCAAGCCCAACCGGAGGAACAAGAGCAATAGCATCACCTATGTGATCAAGAAGAAAACAAATGGCAAGGTGGTTGCTCACAAGGTTGGGAAGCAAGAAAGGAGTTGTAATCACTCCATTTGGGTGCCCAAGGATGTTATCACCAATATGAATGGGCCTCAAATGGTGTGGGTTCCAAAGGAGACTTGAAGCCCAATAATGGCTTCGCGGGATTTGGAGGCTTGGTTACCTAGAAGATGAAGGATTCAAGCTAAAGAAGCCAATCTCACATTTTGGACATTTGTTACTCAAGTCCTCCATAAGGTAGTGGTAGCTAGATTTCAATTCAAGCATCATGTAGCTTCATTACCTTTGCTAGGTTGTTTGCATTGCATCACCTAGTGTTATATATGGTGGGTTGCTTGTGTCATGATTCTAACCCATGAGCAACCTACATGGTTTGATAAGTGTGTAGAAAGCTACACAAAGATTACCCTTCATGGTACAAGGACTTCATGAGGTATGATTTTATTTTTGTACCATGAGCACAAGCTATAGGGTAAACTCTCCATTGTTGTCAAAAATAATGTGCATACATTTGGTTGGTGACTCAAACACTAAATGTACATGTTTAGGGGGAGTTCATCCTATGGTTTGTGATTTTGGAGACTAACATGTTTACAAGCTTATCCTTTGTAGTCTCATATTGAGCCAAGGTCTATGGAACTAAATTCCATATCTAAGATTATAGGCTATGTGCTCAAAGATCATCTTGGTGTACCAAGTGTTTGTGATCTCAAAGACTTTCAATTGGTATTCAACTTCAATTGGTATCTTTTGACAAGTCACTTTCAAATTGGTATATGCAAGGTAACTACTAACCCCCCGGAGGTATGCATGGTCTATAACCCCTTCAATTGGTATTCTTGTCAATTCTATGCTTTTAGGGCTACCTCCGTGCATGATATGATCTAAGCTTTCTCATTCAATGTCTAGTTGTGCACTTGATTTTCACATTATCATGTTGTGCACATGCTTTGTGGAAAGTTTAACTCATGTCATGCTAGTGTCATGTTTTTGTGATCCACTTTAGTAATCACTCAATTGGTATCTTCATTGATATCATACAATTGGATTATGATTCATGGGACTAACTCCCTAGGCTACTAACTTTTTCCCTTTGAGCTATTTTGTTTGCCAAGCCTTTTTAGGAGATTTGATTTCAAAGGGGGAGAAATTTGGATCAAAACAAGTTGAAAATAATTATCTTCCCAAGGGGGAGCAACTTTAATTCCAAAGAGGGAGAAAAGAAGAAGAAAACAGAGAGAAACAAAGGGGGATAATGGATTTAGGGGGAGATCGAGTCATCATTGGATGATGGTAAGCATCCAAGCAAGTGTAAGTGGTTTTCAATTGGTATCAATTTGTCAATTTTTGCAAATTTATGCTTGCTTTGATTGTATTGTCATCAATCACCAAAATCACAAAACAATGGCTTAATGAGGCTATGTTCCTTACAATATGCCATCCCCCGGGCATTTCAAAGTTGCTGGAGTTCAGGAACATCACAACCACACCCAAGAATATCTCCAAACCATCCAAGAGTTTAGTGATCATATCTTTAGTCCTTAACACACATTTGAGAGTGTTAGTGCTAGATTAGCTCTTTAGAGAGTGAGAGAGCAAGGCTTTGAGCCTTTGTGTTGTGGTTCTTTAGTGAACCAACAAAATATCTTGGTGCACCGGCCCCTTGGAGCTTTGAAGCTCGCCGGCAACGTCAACGACCCTCCGACTTGGTGTGGAGCGGCGTGGACGACCTTGTGCGGGGGACGTGGAGATCCCCATCCTTTGTGGAGAAGCTCCTTAGTGGAAATCGGGATCAAGGTGACTGTGGTGTTGTACACGGAAGAGGCTTGATTGCCGAGAAACGATACTCTTAGTGAGTGCTTCAACAACATGGATGTAGGTGTGCTTTTGTGGCTAACCGAATCACGGGATAAACACCCGCATCGAGAGTTTGCTTCCTCCTATCCCGCTCTTTACGTTTCCGCATTTTATATTAGCTTTCTTGTGTGTCTTTACTTTCATAGAGTAGTATCTTGATAGCAAAGGCTATAGGTTGCTAAATTTTCTTGGGATAGGGGTTTCACATTAGAAAAACTGTAATTGCACATATAGATATCATGTTTTAGTTTAATATTGTGCAATTTAGTTGGAGCTATAGGTTAAAATTCAAAGTTGCCTTTCTCTCTTAGGCTTGAGCACACGATTCGATCTTTCACTTGTTCTAACGGAGGTGGCAGCCAGTAGGGGTCTCGAGTCCCCCTTAGCCCCCCTTATATCCGTCACTGCATATGGACATACCAGGTCAACTTAATTATTTTGCTTTCAGTGAGAGTTGGAAAAAATGAAATATTCAGGAGAAATTAAGCTCATAAAGAGATAAGGTTTTGATGTTTTATGAGAATTTTTTATTATTGTTCTTTGTTACAAGGACAACACATATATATAATGCTAATGTTTTTTTGTTTCTTCTCAAACTGGGAATTTCTTCATCGCTCAAAACGATGTATGAACAATTTGCATGAACTTTTCTTCAAAAAAACAATTTGCATGAACTAAAGAAAAGGCTCCAGCAACTTGAGTCTTTTTCCGTCTTCTTTTCTTTTTCACAGCAGACGAGCAGTTAGGCCGAGATAGATACGTTTCTTTTATTTTAGACAAACACAACATGTGACAGGATGCCGGAGACCGGTCACCCATCATCATCCAGCAGGAAGTGGTACTAGAGCGCGTGGCGTGTTTTGACAAACACAATTACGTACTCCCGTTTGGCTGCAGCAGGCAGCCAAACAGTTTTTGTTCTTCTCAAACAATCAAAATGTGAATTTCTCTTCACCAATGCAATCAAAATATCCTCTTTCTGAGTTCCAAAAAAAAACAGTACGTGAATCCGTAATTGTGGACTGATGAGTCCCGCTGTGGTGGCATCTCGATTGGATTACCAGAACAAGTTAGTGCCGATTGACCGGGTGCTGCATGCCCTAAAGTCATGCTGGCTTGGAAGGATCGACCGGAATCATCATGAAGGGGGTGACTATGGGTTATTCTGGCATCAAAAGTCAAGACGCAATGAAAAGTTGGAAAAAAGGTCCTGGTTCAGAGCAAGTGCCGTAGAAAGAAGAAATGTGTGGCCGTTTTGGCAGCCCAATTACTATAAGCTGCATAGACATTAATTTTGACGAGTTCCTGCTATCATATAGAATTTTTTCGCCATGGTATTGAGCCATATTCTGATATTCACAATGGAAATGAAATTTTATGCTTATTCGAGTTATAGGGAAGACCCGAAAGGCGAGATAAATACTTCCGTTTCAAATTATAGATTATCTTAGCAAATTTAGAAATACACTTTTTATTATGTATCTAGACACTATAAAAAACCGGCCTTCAGAACCGGTTGAAAACACCCATAGGTACCGGTTTTGCAACCGGTTCCCCCAAACCAAGACCAATGGCTTCGATCTAGGACACAGGGTTTTTCACCCGATGCTTTAGGCATCCATTGGTACCGGTTGGTAACAAAGAGGCTGCCACGCTGACGCAAGCTGGCAGCCCCCTTTGGTACCAGTTGGTTTTTCTAACCAGTACCAATGAGCTTTCTCTATTTTGCCCAAATCCAATTTTGTTTGTTTTACTTATTACTGTTTATTCTTTTATAATTGCTAAGCGTACCCGAACTCTACAGTGCTATACGTTCATTGGTCGTGTTCGATTTCACATAATATTTGAAACTAACTAAAAGTCAAATGCAAGCATATAATTAAGCTAATTAGCTAAACTAATATATTTACAAATATACAAACAACAAGGCATCACGTTTAGAAATATTTACAAATGTATAAGTCATGTTTATAGTCCAACTACTAGGCCCCTCAGGACGTCGATGGAAATCCTCTATGGATGTGACCGTCATGGTAGAACTTGACTCTAGGATCCAGGATCTCATTCAAAATGAATCCGGCGAGCTGCTCACACACGACATTGATCCGATTGGTAGAATAAACTTCATCTGCCATTCGACACATCTATCATTTAGGAAAAAAGGACTGATATATTAATTTCATCGCATTACCTAAATAAGGACTGAAATATTAATTTCATCGCATTAGTATAATTAGGAAAATGTACTAGTGAACGATTTGTACGTACTCTTAGGTCCTCCGTAGTAGGCTTCCCGCATGGAGTCATGATGTGCAAGAAGTCGCATACGTAGTAGCTGCACCAATCAGTTCCATGGTTTTGTCTCGCACATTTAAGGAGAAACAAATAAATAACTCAATACATAACAATTTGGGATTACTTAATTAGAAAAATGTTCGTGAATCAACATATCAGATAATCCGTTTTAACTTTTAATTCGGGGCTCCATTGACCATGTCCTTTATTCGTTTTAACAAATTTTTTCCACACCCTGTACTCAAAGTTAAGTTTGATATTCAACAATTGTTATTAACTAAAAAAGGATTTGATTGTGCAAACTGAACTTACCTGTTCGAGGGGTCTATGATATGTTGGATTGCGGACTTTGGTTTTCTCATTGAGTCAAACACTACAAGATTGCCGGTCTCTACGGCAAGTATTAGTAAAACCCAATGATAACTGCAGATATAGATAGTATATATACATACATGCATTAGACGACTTAGTATTTATTTAGAAATATAAAAGAGGATTGAGTCGACCAAGACTTGTCCATAGTTGTATGGTATGAATATACAGGATTTGTAAATTTGCCTAGTCAACGAATCGTACATGTTTTGACACGTTTCCTTGTAATTTTCGTCTTTAATTTTCTGGTTGACTAGCAACAGAGACATGAAACCGATCTGATGTTGCCATCTTTCTTTTCGGCTTCTTTAAATCTCCTGTCTAAACGATACAATAGAAATTATATAATGCATACATATAATTACATTGCTTGTTAACAAAAAGAATTAATGTAGAGGTAAGTGATACTTACAGAACCCAAATGGTGATGATAGAGGCATCGAGGGCTTGTCGATGGTATATGTCGGTACCCTGCGGCTGGGGTACCCACTCCTACTGTGCCAAGACTCGCGTAGTTATCCGTAACTACGCCCTAAGGAGCTGAGCAGCCGGACCCCTGGGGTCCGACTCCATCTCACCGGACCAACGGTCCCGGATCCGCTTCCCGCTCGGGGACGGGTCCGATGCCACCACGTGTTCCAGAGGTGAAAATACTCAGCACCTGTGACCGTGGACCCGGACCCCCGCAGGTGGGTCCAGGACCTCCATGTGCCTATCCGGACCCCCGTGAGCTCTCGGCTCAGCTAGCTGCTCGGGAGGGGTCTGGAGCCGCCACGTGTCACGCAGACGCGGGCGCAGACGCAAGCCTTCCGCTGGAAGCTCCCTCACCCACCCGCATTAAGTGCGAGTGGTTGAGGCAGGCTCTGTTGCCTCTGGGCACGGGGCAGCTTTTGTCAGTCCACACTGTGGATCGCCAGATACCGAGGTGGTTCGTCAGTTACCAAGACAAGCATTAAAGACTCAGCGCCGCGCGCATGGGCGACGAGTCATGATGACCAGCTACTGACTGAAGCAACAGTGCACGCTGCTACAGTAGACTGAGTCAGTAGTTCGGCGCTTCATCATGACCTCGACGCGCGGCTGCAGAGGCTAGACTCTACTCTGATAGGACAGCTCAAGACCATCCCTGGTCAGAAGCTACGCACGGAAGCCGACGACAAGATCTCCAGATCTGAGGCATTGAAGGCCAAAGTGTAGTTTATAATACATCGCCGGGTCCACATGTCGGGGCCCCGCTCAGTGTATGTGCTCCCCTTGGACATATAAAAGGGAGAGCACGCCCGCTAGAACACAGGTTCACACGAGCACACACACAGGCTCAAGCACTCTGGAGCACAAGCTCACCTAGACTCAATCAATGCAGCACACAGTGGACGTAGGGTATTATGCTCCAGCAGCCCGAACCACTCTAAACCGGCTGTGTTCATCGTGTTCTTCCTCTGAGATTGGGCTATTTCTAGCTAACCCCCGACTACTCACCCTCTGGGCTTAGGTGGGTGCATTCCGCCACCCGGCTGTGGGTTGCCACACCACAACAGTATATGTGATATATATTGCCAAAGTCCACCTAGAAGTCGTCCTCCCCGCGGAAGAAATTATGGTCACGATACTCGACTCCAAACATTTTCATTTCTTCATTGGACATGCACAGGTACCATCTATGCAAATTGAACATCTCCATGCCCAGACTCATCTCCTGTTCCTCAGTGACAAAAGGTTTTTCATGCTCGAATGGAGCAACAACGGGAGTGACAGGGATATCCTCCTCTTGCTCCGTTGCCTGCTCTAGCATTAATCCTATTTCAGCAAGAAATTGCGCCGCGTGTAGGTCCGCCTCGTGTAGGACTGGCAACCTTGGCACTCGGAGGGGTTCGAGTTCTGTTTGTTGTATCCCAAGCTGAAGAATGGTCTTCCCACATTTCTTCTGATTTCTCACCTTGTGGGTGAGGAAGAAGGCGACAGGCATCCTTCCCGAGCCACAGCCGTCGGCTCCAGCTCCATCTTGAGAGGAAACCTTGAGCCGACGTCGTGTCGACGGAGGGGGCTCCCGGTGATTGCTTGAGAGAAAACCTTGAGCCGACACTGGGATGGCACAGGGCGACGCATAGCAGGCATCGCTCTTGCGCACCACCGTGCCGGCTCTGAGGTGTCGTAATGGCGACGCACAGCAGGCGCCGCTGCCGTGCGCCACTGCACCGAGGATTCTGCCGCTTCGGTGTTGGGGCATGCGTCGCGGGTGGCACCGTGTCCCTCTTCATGTTCTCGTCGTCGTTGCAGAGGATGAGCTCAACCCCAGAAACTAGGAGCTGAGCGGAGATCTAGCCAATGCTTGCGCATCCCCACGGATGGCGCCAAATGTTTTGGGGTTTTTATGGTACCCACAGCCGGGTGGCGGAACGCACCCGCCTAATCCCAGAGGGGGTGTACTCGGGATTGCGCTAAGCGATTAGGCCTATCTAGCTTGGGGGCAAGAACGCAAGAACACTCGAGGATTTTAGAGTGGTTCGGGCCGCCGGAGCGTAATACCCTACGTCCACTTGAGAGTAGTATTGCTCTTGTGTCTCTGATGAGTCTATCCTCTGCCTTCTAGTCCTCTTCTGGACTTGACCCTTTCTCTAACGGGCGCCTCCCTTTTATAGAGCAAGGAGGGCGCGTACACAGGTGTTGGACCCCGACAGGTGGGCCCAACATGGATGTATACTATAGACACTAATGGAGCTACAGTGATGGAGAATCTCTTGCTGTATCCACTTAATCGTCTTGTAGACTCTCTGACCGAGGGGGGTCTCCTCTTATCCCATCGGCGAGGCGCCCATTGAGGTAGTGTAGGTTGCGGCGTAGACTGTTGGGTCTACCGCATAGACGTTATGATACTCCGTCGTTGAGTTGTCATGTCTAACTGGCGCGGCAGACTAACGCGCATGGCGTGAGTGGTACCAGCGGCTGTACTGTGCACCTTGGTAATACGCGACCAACAGTACAGCCTGGCTAAAGTCTCCTCGGGCTCTGCCGTGGCAGAACGCACTTAACGTCTCCTGCATTGAATGCGGTAGGTGGGCAAGTCTTTGAGGGTACAACCGTTGGGAGGGATGATGTCTTTTTCTTTCCTTTTTCCAGTGCTGGAGGAGTTGGAGTACTCGTGGCCCTTTGCCCCGGCAGAGACGGTGGTGAGGGAGGTGGTTGTGGGGACGGCGATGAGGGAGGTCGCGGAGACGGACGATCGGTCTCCACGGGAGCCATTGTGCTTGCATTAAGTTTGATGTCGGCCTTGTGCCATAGAACGACCCCGTGCAGTGCATCTCCCAATGTCTTCTCTCCATCCCCTCCAACGAAGTCGAGCTCAAGATCATCATTGTTTCCAACTATCTGCTCAACTGTGATGGAGGCGTAGCCAGGGGATATCGGCCTTCCATGAATTGTAGTAGGACTCAGTGGCAGGCTGACCTGTATGCTACATGAATGGATATATTCTTTGCTCGCACATGTAGCTCGCATGCTGTCGGCATGGTGATATCATCCACTGGATACCTCTGGTCATCTACCGCCAGTGGCTCAATCTGGGGGTGCTGATCAGCTTGTACGTCGGGCGCCGCCGTGGATGCATAGCTGCTGCGTCGCTGAGAGGCCGGGCTTATCACAACATCCGAGTGTGACCCAGTAGTGCCCCTTTGGCTCAGAGCTAGCTGCACTGTCTCATTGACCCTGGCATCCATCTAAGATTCCGAAGACGCAACCTTCATGTTCATCTCTTCTTGTAAGGCACGGAATTCCTCTTCCTGTTTTGCTTTGCTCTTTCGATGAGTCTTGTAAGAGATATCTCCGGCTAGAGTAACTTTCCATGGGACCACACCGATGCCGCGGGCTCGTCCAGGGTGTTCCAGATTCTTTAATGCCCTTGTCAGGTTATCATTCTCCCTTTGAGGCTGGAATGTTCCTTGTTAGGCTTCATCTATTGTTGTGACCAGATCGCGGGACACTTCTTGCCTATGTTGTAGCACGACCAAAGTTTCATCCAATTGGTTTAGTGTCACGCCATTAGCAAATAACCACCACATGGATCTATCCGGCCATTCCCAAGTCGCCGGCCTGATGCCTCTATCCATAAGGTCCCGCTCCATCTTCTGCCATTTTTTAACTGCCTTCTTATATCCTCCAGCCCCAAGGTGGTGGCTGTACTTCTTCTTTGATGCATTTGTCTTGGCCTGTTCAAATTTTCCTTTGGCTTCCTCGGATAGTTTGTATTGTTTGAACTAATCCCAGTAAGGTTTAACCTAAGGAAGATCGTCCCAGTTCGGCTCCTTATTCTTCTTGACGTAATTGGTGTACAACTTCTTCTTGAAAGTTGCAAAGGCAAGGGCCATCTTTTTCAAGGCACATTTCTTCACAAGTTCTTCATCAACAACTCTTGGAAGAGTGAACATATCCTTAAGTTCTGCCCATAGCATATCTTTCTGATGTGGAGGCACGGCATGTTGCTGTTCTTCTGGTTTGCTCGATTTCCATAATCTTGTGGTGATCGGAATTCTTGCCCGAACAATAACCCCACATTGGTTGACAAATTTTGTGCTAGCAACCTCTGGAGCACTTGGACAGCCCTCTGCGTCCACTTCTGTGACGACCTGTCTTCCCTCCATTTTCTTGGTCGGCCGGCGTCTCCCTTTTGATTGGCGAAGGTCGACTAAATTACAGAAAAGATATGTTAATCGCCCAACTAATCTACCTAAGTCACCATGCATAAATAATATACGTACTGGGCGGCGGCGCAAAGTCATCATCTTCTATTCATCGCCATCTCCAGACATATTCAGGAAGGAATCAGCTGTCCTAGCCTCTTCTTCACCGATTTGCTGGGTGGTATTGGCCCTCGTATCTTCGTTTATTGCGTCCAACATGTATTGCCCGGCGGCCTCCACATCACCGAAGGGGTCCATCCTTAACTGAAATCGTAAAAATGTGTTAGAGTCTGTGTCCATCCTTAACTGAAGCACGAGAATTCAATTTTTTGAACGAATGTATGTGTGTGTGCGTGTGTTAGATTGTGTGTGTGTGTTAGAGTCTGTGTGTGTGTGAGAGAGAGAGAGAGTGTGTGTGTGTGTGAGTGGTGTGTGTGTGTGTGTGAGTGTGAGTGTGTCTGCATGAGTGTGTGTGTGTGTGTGAGTGAGTGAGCGAGAGACCGAGCTTCGGTGAGAAGGAGACAACGAGAGAGCGTTGAACGAATGTGTGTGTGTGTGTTATAGAGTGAGTGAGTGTGTGTGAGACAGAGAGAAAGAGAGTGAGCGAGCGAGAGACCGAGCGTCGGTGAGAAGGAGACAGCGAGAGTTAGCGAGAGACCAAGCATCAGTAAGAAGGAGAGAGCATCGATGAGTGAGTGAGCGAGAGACCGAGTGTAAGTTTGTATGTTAGCACAAGTTTGCGAGCTCGAGAAGTAATATAAATGATAGATTAAATAATCAATACATGATAGATTAAAGTCTTCGAATACATGTAATAAAATTGAAGAGTGTGCGAGAGTTACAGAAATACATGATAAATACATAATTAAAAGCATTATTCACTCTCCATTTAAATAATTAAAAGCATTACTCACTCTCTATTTAAATAATTAAAAGAATTATTCACTCTCTATTGAAATAAATAAAAGCATTATTCACTCTCTATTTAAATAAATAAAAGCATTACTCACTCTCTATTTAAATAAATAAAAGCATTATGCACTTTCTATTTAAATAAATAAAAGTATTACTCACTCTCTATTTAAATAAATAAAAGCATTACTCACTCTCTATTTAAGTAAATAAAAGCATTATTCACTCTCTATTTAAGTAAATAAAAGCATTATTCAATCTCTATTTAAATAAATAAATGCATTATTCACTCTCTATTTAAATAAATGAAAGCATTACTCACTCTCTATTTAAATAAATAAAGCATTATTCTCTCTCTATTTAAATAAATAAAAGCATTATTCACTCTCTATTTAAATAAATAAAAGCACTATTCATATATTCAAAGCACTATACATATATTAAAAGCACTACACATAAATTATATACTACCTCGATTTCTATTAAATAATAATATAAATTTTATACTACATCAATTATAAGCACTAAACATATATTATGCATACTAATATATAGATAAAATAATTAAGAAATAAAAGAAAAAGGGCCGGCGCACGGCGGCGCCATTGCTTACGTCGGGGCCCTGGTCGGAGCAGGGGAGAGGGCGGCGCGCAGTGGAGGGGGCGGCGAAGACGAAGCAGTCGGCGGTACGGGGGAAGGGTGCCGACGCACCGGTGATCGGCCTGACGGGGTCGTCGTCGAGGCGGCCTGGGCGGAAACGACGGCGCGCGGATGACGGGGCGGCGCGGCGCAGAGGAGAGGGTGTCGAGGCGGACCCTGGTGGCGGCGCTGTGGAGGCCGACCGGCGGCGGCGTCGAGGCGGCGCAGCAGTGGACGACCGGGCGCGGAGGGGGCGGCGGCGGAGGTCGACGATCGGACGCGGAGGGTGCGGCAATAGACGATCGGCAATGTAGGAAGAATTAGTGAAGGAAGAGGAACTAGAACTGGGTTATATACCCCAAGCCCTTTGGTACCGGGTGAAAAACTCAACCGGTGCCTAAGAAGTACTAAGGCACCGGTTGGTAAGCCACCCGGTACCTTAGGCACCACATAGGCACCGGTTGAATAATGACCCAGTGCCTTAAGGCTCCAACAGGCGGGAAATGAAAAGGGCCTAACCCACCGGTTAAAGTCAAAAAAACCGGTGCCTAAGGCTCTTGAGACATATCTATTTTAAGCCTTTTGCCGCCTATAGGATTGAATTCACCGAGTAGCTCAATGGTGAGTCTAAATTTTCTGGACGCTGCGGCTCGGATTTGACTCTCGCGCAACACCGTTTTTTTGTCAACCACTTTGGTACCGGTTGAAGATTTCAACCGGTACCAATAGGTTATTTACAAAAATTCGGGTAATTGCTTAATAAATCGTTTAAATGCATAATAAATCTGATAATTGCATAATAAATAATTTAAATACATAATAAATCTGATAATTGCATAATAAATCTGATAATTGCATAATAAATTATTTAAATGCTCACCGAAAGAATTCACGCCATCCGTACTTAATCCGAACCTTATAATCCTCGCATCATTTGTAAATGTTAGGAATATTCTATCCACCTTTCTCCACTACGACCCATCAGCGGGGTGTCTCAACATATTGTCTTGCTTACGTTCTTCTTTGTGCCATCACATCAATTTAGCATTGGTTTTGGTTATGAACAAACGTTCAGATGTGGTATTAGAGGGAAATACCACATCACCTTGACAGGCACCCTCTTCTTGACACGCATCCCCTCAATGTCGCCTGGATCATCTCGAGGAATCTTATACCGGCATGTGTTGCATACAGGGCATGAATCCAAATTTTCATACTCACCTCGATATAGGATGCAGTCATTAGGATAAGCATGTATCTTCTGTGCTTCTAATCCTAAAGGACAAACAACTTTTTTTGCCTCGTATGTTGTCTCCGGCAAGGTGTTACCCTCAGGGAGTAAATTTTTTATAAGTTTCAGCAACTCCTCGAATCCCTTATCAGACAAACCATTTGATGCCTTCCATTGCAACAATTCCAATGTGGTACCCAACTTCTTTTGGCCTTGTTTGCAATCTAGGTACAACAATATTCTATAGTCCTCCAACATACGCTTCAGATCTCTCGATTCCTTTTCTATTTCGCAAACTTCCTCAGCTTCGCACAACATCTGACCCAGATCATCTTCTACAACGTGTCCTTCAGCATCTTCTTCAGGTTCACCCATTGCAGTATCATCAAAAAAGGCACCGTAATTGCCTGCAAAGTCAGGAATCATGTCTTCTTCTTCTTCATTAATATCTAGCATAATTCCTCTTTCTCCATGTTTGGTCCAAACATAGTAGTTCGGCATGAAACCACTACTGAACAAGTGACTGTGGATGGTTCTTGATGATGAGTAATCCTTCTCATTCTTGTAGTTTTTGCATGGATAGCGAACGAAACCACAGTACTTGTTTTTCTCAGCAACTTTTATAAATTCATGCACGCCATCAATGAACTCCATTGAACGCCGGTCTGTCCTGTACATCCATTGCTGACTCATCTGGGTTCACATTTCATTTATTAACATCAAACAAGTGTCAACATAAACCATTTATTAATCAATATTGGAAGTAAAAATAATAAATTAAATAAATCAATGATTGATTACCAAACAAATTGGAGTGTCATCAAAATTATATACTATAAATAGTTATATTATGCCTAATATAACAATAAAATAACCCAATTTCTAACTACATCTAAATAAATAGTTATCTTATGCCTAATAATTTATATAACAATAATATAAAACGATAAAACTAAATCGGGTCCAAAATACATCTACAAATATTTAACATGTGTATAAACTAAATCAAATGCTAACTACATCTATAAAATTACTTTGCTAAAGTATTGAAAAAAATATTACTAACCTTTTAAGAAAAATTGAAAAAATTTGTCTCCCCTCCCCTCACTCAGCTGCCATGAACAGTGAGTTCACGGCAGCTTGGAGGGGGAAGGGGGCGGGGTATTTATAGTGCCGGCACAAAGGCACTAGTTTGAGATCAGCAACTGGTGCTAAATATTACGCAATGGCACCGGGTGAAGGTACGAACCGGTGCCTTTGCCTTGGGCACCTAGCGGCACCGGGTCATCGCAAGCCCCGGTGCCATTGTCCGCACATTAGGCACCACCGGTTGGTGGCACCAACCGGTGCCTATTCGCGAGTTTTAGTACCGGGTGGTGCTTTTACTCGGTACCAAAACCCTTTCCTTTGAGCGCCGCTGGCCAAAGGTACCAGCTGCTGTTGCAGCCGGTACTAATGCCACACATCAGTACTGGCTGCAAAAGCAGTTGGTACCTTTGGTGAGGACTTTTGGCCCATTTTCTAGTAGTGAGACGTAGTGTATATCGATGTGCATAGCAAAGCTATGTATCTAGATCTACAATTTGGAACATTTCTAGATTTCCCCCTCGCTCTCTCTCCCCCTCCGGTGAAACATGTGTAGTGTACTCTACATACATCTGATAAAAGGATTGACAAAAAAGAAACAAGCTTCAACAATGTCTTACTCTACATACATCTGATAAAAGGATCGACAAAAAAGAAACAAGCTTCAAAAATGTCGTCTGTCAACACCACACCTACCCGTGTGCCTGGTGATGTGCTTGGACCGGGTCAAAATGCCGGGCCCCAAGCCGTCCAGTATTTGACCATCTAAACAATGCATACGAATAAATTAAACGATTCGATCAGAAGCGGTAATGCATGCCTTGATTGGGCGTCCGGGGCCTATCAAAAAGATCATAAGCTATTGGTCGATATTGAAAATGAACGGGTCGGACTAATGTAGAATTCAGAGGACGATTAAGTGAAAAAATACATAGCCGGAGCTCGACGCTATGGAAGAAAGCGTCGGGGCAATGTTAAATTGCTCTGGCTGTTCGCACAGAATATCTAGAAGGTTTTGGGTAAAATATGTATCAACACTGGATAATCCGACGGTACTTGCAGAGCTGTTGGTGCAATCATGCTTCAATTACTCAGAGAGCATGTTAAGAAACAGAAGATTTCGGAGGACAAATCCTCCAGCACCAGAATATCCGACAGTGCCTCGGATGAATACGTCAATGCAATGCAATGACGCAAGCAAAAGTTGGTGTGGAAGAAAGGGGGCCAACAGCTATGTGGCTGAAATGGAGGGACTAGATGATCCGACACCCAACTAAATAGAGCATCAGTTCATCCGACACAAACTGTATATTTTCTGGATGTTGGAGCAACGGCTCCATGGAGTTGTTGGGTTATAAATACCCACCTATCCATTTGAGGTTGTTGAAGTCTAGAGAAACCCTGTACACACCGAAGAAGACATCCAAGCCACCGTAGTCCTAATTGATCACATCCAAAGGCTTTAGCATGTTCTTTGAGAGTGTTAGTGCTAGGTTAGGCCTAGAAAGAGTGAGATAGCAAGGTGTTGTTGCCTTGTGTTTGGTTCTAGAGTGAACCATAGTTGTATTCATAGTGTGCTTACCCCTTGGAGTATTAGTGGCTTGCCGACAAGTCATCGACCCTTCAGCTTGGTGTGGAGTGGTGACAACGGCTTTGTGGGGGGGGGGCATCGAAACCTCCTCCTTTAGTGGAGAAACTCCTTAGCGAAGATGGCATCAAGGTGACTGGGGATCTTGGTGTGAGCCTTAGTGGCCAAGCCTTTATGGCAAGTCAAGGGGTGTCCCGAAAGAGTCTGGATGAGTGGGAAGCAATATCCTAATGTGAGTGCTTCGACAACACTGACTAGTGGTAGCTTAGTGCCTATCAATACCACAGGATAAATCAGTGTGTCAAGAGTTTGCTTTTCCTCATCCTCTTCTTTACGTTTCTGCATTTCATACTTGCAACTTGTGTGCCTTTATTTTCTTAAAGTAGTATCTTGTTAGGATTGATTCTAGGTTGCAAAACTTATTTTGGGATGAGGGTTTCACAGTAGTTGAACATTAGTTGCACATCTAGATAGTATGTTCTAGTTTGTATTACATGAAAACTAAACGAAGGCCATAGGTGAAGGTTTTAAGGTGTCTAATTCACTCCCTCCGCCTCTTAGCCTACGAGCACCGATTACTTTCATTGGGCGAGCATTACTTAATCTTATCTTCAGATCGAGGGTGTTTGGAATGTGTGTTTGGGTACACTCTATGGAGCACCTATGATGGGTACATTTTTGGTGGATACTTTTGGTTGAGGAGTTCATGGTACCCGTAATAGTGTAGTGCTACCATTGCGATGGATACGCCTAGGGGTGGTAAAGAGTCTCAAATTTTGGCCTGAATAATATAAAGGTCGGGCTATTATCTTATACTATTTTTTAAGCTAAAAATATATTCAGGCCTAACTGGATTGGGAAAAGAGCACCAGGGCCATGATCAGGTTCCACCTCTAGATACGCCTTTTTGACGATGACGCTCGCTTCAGCAAGTAAGGACCGAGTTAGTAGGACTCGGTAATGTAACTATATTAAGCGTGCACACCGCTTACCCATTGTGCGGCTAGGTCCGGCATGAGGCAAACAAGTGTGGTGATAAGCATGTATGAGCATAGAGTATCGGTGTAGGGAGAGGAGCTGACCTCTCATTCCGCGAGATGCAAGACCTTGGGAAGGCTTCATAGTCTCGGGGCGACCACATGGTGGAGGATGCACACAATACCCAAAAAAGAATGATGGTGCCATAACTACTAGTTTACTACCGGTGTCTCGTCATTCAGTTGGTTGATCCCCGACTAATAACTTCGTTTGGGTGGGTTCAGGTGTACAACCTCTGGGTAAAACTTTGGGTCAATTGCAAAACTGCCATTGTTTTGAGCTGTCATTGCACATTTGCCCCTATTTTTTTAACTTTGCATATTTGCCCCTATTTTTTGAATATGAAGGTTCCACTTGCCCCTACTCCGTGAAGGAGAGTTAACGGTGTTAAGTACAAGCTGAAAAGATAGAAACGCCCTCAACATGTCAATTGCATAATTGCCCTTATTTTGAGTTGTAACTGCACATTTGCCTATATTTTTTCAACTTTACGGATAATATATAAGCATAATATTTATAGACAATATGTAAACATAATATTTAATAACAATACATGAAGAGAGATCCAGATAATATTTTGCTAAACCTCCTGCCTAATTCATCTGCCCATCCAGTTCACCGCTATATGGGAGGAGGTTGCTGTAGGTGGAGCCTGAGCACCCGCAGCACGTCGAGCAGGCCGACGACGCCCACCAGCTCGTGCTCCTCCACCTCCTGTTGGTCCGCCACCCACACGTGCATCGCACATTGCGCCGTCGCCTGCACCATCACCGCCACCAGCAAGCTCCCCTGCGGCACACGATTGCCTCCGCCGCCCACCACCCCGCGGCGCGTGCCCCAGAGAACAAACTGTGCTCGCTTCTCTCGAGCATGGCGACGCTAGGCAGCTCCTCTCATCATCGTCATCGTCGAACAAAGAGGACGACGAGGACGAGGTGCAAGAGGAAGACGATGAGGAGGAGGCGACGCCCTAGAGGAGGTCGAGCATGTCGAGGAGGTTGCGCCACCGGAGACGGGACCGGACGCCCCGTTCGTCGGCCGAGAGTGCCGCGCCGGTCCTCGCCCGCCTACCGCCGCACCGAGCAGCACGAGCCGTGCCGGTCCCTGCCCGCCTGCTGCCGTGCCGAGCAGCCCACGATGCCTCGGCCCTCGGCCACCTACTGCCGCTCCCATTCCAGGCCGCCCGCCGCCGCGCCGAGCAGCCCGCGCCGCCTCGGCCCCCGCCCGCCTGCCGCCGCGCCGAACAGCCCCGAGCCGCCTCGGCCCCCAGCCGCTTGCTGCCGCGCCGGCTCAGCCCCCGCCTTCCTGGCATTGCGCCGAGCTGCCCGAGGCGTGGCAGCCCCCGCCCGCCGCTGGGCCCGTCGGACATTGGGGCCCGCCGTCCGGCCGCCCCTAACCCTAGGGCCGGCCGATGTGAATGGATCACGAAGGAAATAGAGATAATGGGAGGGGTGGAGTTGTGTTTTGGATAAAGGGTAGTATAGCCTTTTTCTCTTTTTTCCTTTTTTGCGAATTTTGTTTAGGATTATTATTCAGCTCACGGTGTTGAGAAACAGGGGCAAACGGTGCCTTCAAATTTCGAAAATCAGGGGCAAACATGCAAAGTTAAAAAAAAATAAGGGCAAACGTGCAATTGCAGCTCAAAACAATGGCAGTTATGCAATTGTCCCTAAAACAATATGTATAGTCGCGTCCTCGATCATGGACATATCTTGAACTATAGCTTCGCTAACTAGAGTAGTGATACTTGTGATTCAACCTCCCTCTAGTGGTTACTTCCTGCATGGGGCAGCTAAGGTGCGATGAGCTGGAGTTGTCACACCTTTTTGGTTTGGAAGGTGTGTATAGACCGGTAACCCAGGATGCCATAACGTCCTCAGTCTGGAAATTAGATGAGGATTTGTTTGGTTGGGTGGTTTCCTGGCTAAGCCTTTAGGCAGGCTCCATAGCTCCACGAAAATGTGAGAAAGGGTCATCTCCGTTAATCCAAGGTTGTACAAGCCTTTCCAACTCTAGCAGCGAGCATCGTGCCACCTCTTGTGTGCTCACCCCACGGACACCACCACCACCACTGGCCTCAAGCGGGCGAGGTCTATCAACGGACACAGAGAAGCCTCGCCGCCCCAACCACGCGAGCGTGCTACGCCTAGCTGTCGTGACCTTGAGCTCCGGCGAATCGAACTCCTCGACTCCTATCTTCTCGTGCACAACCTCCGCCTTAGTGGCGGCACCCCTCTACGGTGCCACATCCACAATGAGGGCTCCAGCAGCCCGTGCCTTGGTAGCGGTGCCCTCCCATGGCCCGCGCCTCGGCAGTAGTGCCTGCAGAAGAGCTTGCCCGTGGCGGCGGCTGAGCTCGCTGGCATGGCATCTCACGGGGCGAAAGAGAGAAGAGAACAAAGGAGGAGGTGATGATCTAACCACTCAACGCTTGGAGAGATTAGGTAATGACATCTAGATGTAGAAGTAAACCAAACACGATCAAATTGAAATCAGACTCTACTAGTACATGCAACCAAACATGGGCCAATGTACTACTGAATACAGGCTTGGAATGGCCTGGCTCTAAATCTTAACTAGGCTAGCGTAAGCCCATAATCAAAATAGACCCATACTCTTATCGCAGCTAGTGCATAGGAAACCTCAGCTTTATCCTTGAATTACTGAATTACTAGCATAGTCCACTTTAAAGCTTTCATATGGATGGTGAAATGAACCTATCCCTTTGTGATAGTTTGGCTAGATGCAGGATCCGACCTGGAGTTCAACCACAAGGATGACGGATGGTACCACTGAGGCCCGTGCTTCGCTCAAGTCTTACCTATGAAGGAACATCAACAAGATGATGGAGAAAGACCCTGAAGCTTAGTTATCGTTTCTGTTTTAATGATGTTCTATTTAGCCCAAGGGACTTGTAATGGGGCTATCGCTACAATCCTCTGGATTATTAATTATTAAAACCATGAGATGACTTAGTGCGATGTATGACTATCACGATGGTACAAACTAGGAGTTGGATTCTGTGCATAGCACCAAAAGAGTAGGTGCAAGGAAGTTTCAGGCTGATGCTGGCATAGTTCACAGGTTGCCTCGGACCTTCCGCTTCTGCAGGTTCACAGGTTGGCACGAAAATATTGGAATGGAGCTGCAATTCCTGGAGTTTTGCTTGGAGTTTGCCGGCCGGAACCCCGGAATTGTTTGCAGGTAGCATGCATATATTCCTCCGTCAGGTAGGTGAGATGTACTCAATAATAGCCGGCCGGCGCCGGGATGCAGCTGAAGCTTCTAGCATACAAACAATGTGCTGCTGGCCGGCCTTTATCATCTTCCTACTAGGTCACGGGAACATATAGGCGTATGTAGGGGTTTCGTAGCAGTGTCGAGGCAGGCATCAGGCATGCGCGAGTTCAGACGATCCAGATTGATGGCTACAACACGGTGGCTACTGGTCGCCGCCGCAGCATCGTCGTTGGCAGCGGCTGCCTCCGGGTCGTCGGAAAACCAGGGCCCGATCGGCCTGGCGAACTGCCCCACGAGCTGCGGGGATGTGCGCGTGCCGTTCCCGTTCGGCATCGGCCGCGAGGAGTGCCACCTCAAGGGGTTCGGCCTCACCTGCAACACCAGCTCCTCGCCCCCGCGGCTGCTCCTCGGCGACGGCACCCTCGAGGTCGTGGCCATCTCCCTCGCCAACGCCACCATGCGCGTCCGCGGCCCGCAAGGGGACACGGACATGTCGGGGTCCGTGTGGACAGGGGGCCGGCGGGGGGACAGCTATGGCAGCAACGGCACCTGGGGGGGGCCCGGGTGGGGTCTCCGGGACGACGCTCCCTACATCCTGTCGGACCAGCACAACGAGCTCGTCCTCAGCGGGTGCCACCTCTACGTGGAGCTGCTTGTCGCCGGCGGGGACGACGAACAGGTGATCAACAGCTGCGTCTCGACCTGCACCACCAGTTACCTGGTGGTCCCGGGCGACGAGTGCTACGTGCCGGAGATGAGCGGCAGCCCGCGCTGCCGCAGGTGCACCGGCATCGTCTGCTGCCAGGTAGGAGTGGTAACGGATCATAATCTTAACGGTCTCTTCAAAATCCAATTTGATCTTTATATATTTAATTTCTAGCTCAAAATTATGTAAGATCAGAGTTCATTTCTTTAGGGACCATTAGCTTAGATTATCTAAGCTAGCTAGCTAATTTTAAAATCTTTTACCACCTTTACTGGCAGGTGCCCATCCCCATCGGCCAGATCGCGTACGACTGGCGGCTGAGAACCATCCACCAGCCTGCAGACAAGACGTACGAGCTCTACTCCGTCTTCGTCGCTGAGGAAGGCTGGTACCGGCCCCGCGAGTTCAACGACTACGCGGCGATGCCGGCCGTCCTGAAATGGGGCGGTCACGTCCGGCGTGGTGCCCTTCAACGAGAGCCGCGACGGGGACGCGACGTGCCCCAGGGACCTGGGCAGCACCACATGCCACAGCCGCCACAGCACATGCACCAACCACTACAGCCTGCGCCGCCCCTTCGGTATATACTACGACAGTTACACCTGCCGATGCTGGGACGGCTACCAAGGAAACCCTTACCTTCCCGACGGATGCCAAGGTACCCTCCCTCCCTCTCTCTAAAATATACTATGTGTGTGTAGCTATTTTGTACTCATGCTCATTATAGTTCACTTTTGCGCCACCTCTAGTTGGGACACTACTTGGAGCGGTTCAGTTACAACTCTAAAAGATACAGAGTTGCAACCTATGATTGAAAAACAAATATATGAGTTGCAATGCAACTACCTTGAGATAGCGAAAGAGCATGTAGCCTATAGTGGTTACAAGAGCCTCGGTAGCACATGAGGTTCTGGGTTCGACTCCCCTTGGAAGCGAATATTCTGAGATTTAACAATGTTATGAGTGTCTGAGTTGTATTGTGTAATCTAAAAAAACTACCCTTGAGATAATCAAACCTCTTAGTGATTATTTTATCCAATAATTTATAATATGTATCTATTATTGTAACAGAATATATAAATATAATTTATCCATAGTGTTTCAGCTGGTAATAAATGAATATATATTGGTTGTAACTAGTAGCTTTTGAGGTTGCGAGTAACTGGTATGCATATCAGATTGAGACCGGTTTATTTCTCAGGTTGCAAATATGGTGTGTGCATAGTTTGAACAGTGAATGAGTATATGCAAATTGGTTCAATTTAAGTGACTAGTAGTACTAGCCATTGCAGATGCATATTGAATAAAGTTGCAATTGATGTCTACCGTACCATGAGTTGCAATTGTTGCCCCATTAACAGTAACTAGCTACTATATAGTAATGATTTGGATAGCAACATAGTGCAAAACTAAATTGCAGCTGAGTAGCATCCACATTGCAACCGTAATTCATGTAGGATATGTGATTTCAACTCATATTAAACTGGTGATAACCGGATGTTGTGATTTGTTGCAATTCTCATTGCATGTGTTGAAACTATATGTTTTTTATATTTTTTAAAAAACTTTGTCTAAAGATGGCCTCCATGGATCTTATTTTGCCCAGCATATTTTTTTAAGCAAGTACCTTCAAACGGTTCGGTAATCGGACTTACGGTTTAAGAGATACATTTTGAAATTTGAATCAAAAGAAGATTTTGTGCATGCATGCTGTCTGATGTGTCAGCCGTGGAGAGTCAGGGAGGGTTAGATTTTATAGAAGTGCTTACGAGTTGCAACTGAGTTACAGAATTAGTTGTAGCTGAGTGGTAGTCATAGTTGGAACTCGTTTGTAGTTTGGTTGACAAGCAGTCAGGTGCTTATATATGGTTTGTGCGCATATGCGCAGAATAGACACACCTTGTGTGTGTGTGTGTGTGTCTGCACGCCTAATACTATGTAGTAACCATCATGCTTATGAATGAAAATCCATTTTCTGTACTTTCTTGTTGCTAGATATTGATGAGTGTGCTGCGCTTCCAAATATGTGCTATGGCCATTGCACGAATATACCCGGAAGCTATGTATGTGAATGTCCGCAAGGAAGCAGCGGCAATGCAAGCATTCCAAATGGCTGCATTTATCCGCAAGCATCGCATCGTCCATCTCATCCAGGTATATATATGAAGCTTGTCTAGTAAGTTCCTAGAAAGAAGTTAAGTGCATTAATTATTTCTCGTAAGTTTAATTTTTTATAACTACGTACTACTTTCATAATTCAGGATTTGAATAAAACCCTGAATATTCATGATCCTGGTGCCCTATGCTACACAAACTGTTTCTAGCTGTATCATTCAAGATGCATGCAAGACTTAATAATATGATTCTGTCAGCTTATCGGTGTTTCAAAAATTATCAATTTTATGTCACTATATGTTCTCCCAGGTCTAAGCATTGGCCTAGGAGTTGGAAGTTTTGCGCTGCTCCTCCTCCTATTCCTTGGAACCACAGTTCTAACGCGTAAGCTCACAGCACGAAAGAAAAAAAGGCAGAGAGAAAGATTCTTCAGACAAAATCGTGGGCAACTGCTACAACAATTGGTGGCTCACAGGATGGACATAGCTGAAAGAATGATTATTACTTTGGAAGAGCTAGAAAAAGCCACTAACAACTTTGACAAATCTCGTGAGCTTGGGAGTGGAGGGCATGGCACAGTCTACAAGGGCATTTTAACAAGTCAACACATTGTGGCAATTAAAAAGTCAAAGATAGTGATACAAAGAGAGATTGACCATTTCATAAATGAGGTTGCTATCCTTTCTCAGATAAACCATAGGAATATTGTGAAGCTTTTCGGATGTTGTCTTGAAACAGAAGTTCCTCTACTTGTTTATGAGTTTATTTCCAATGGTACACTTTCCAATCATCTTCATATTGAAGAACCAACGTCAATATCGTGGAAAGATAGATTGAGGATCGCAGTTGAAATCGCCAAGGCTATCGCATATCTTCACTCACTCGTTTCAATGCTAATAATCCATAGAGATATCAAGTCTCCTAATATACTTTTAGATGAGAATTTAAATGTGAAATTGTCAGATTTTGGAGCTTCAAGGTATGTTCCAATTGATCAAACAGGAGTGGATACTACTGTCCAAGGAACATATGGGTACTTGGACCCTATGTATTATAGCACTGGACACCTCACTGAGAAGAGTGATGTCTATAGCTTTGGTGTGGTTCTTATAGAGTTGCTTACCCGAAAGAAGCCTGTGTCATATAGATCATCTCAAGGTTATGGTCTTGTAAGTCATTTTGTTACTCTACTCACAGAAGGCAACATAGCTCATATATTAGATCCACAAGTCACACGAGAGGGAGATGGAGAAGTTGTTGATGTTGCTTTATTAGCAGCAATATGCGTGAAGTTCACAAGTACAGACCGACCGACAATGAGACAGGTCGAGATGACTCTTGAAGGAATCCATGCAGCAAAGGATTTTGATTCCAGTGGAGAGACAGATGATGATGAAGATTCTATTCGGGTGAATAGTCCATATTTTGGAGTTACAGATATGGAAGCTACGAGCTTGGACATTATATAGTCACTTTCAATCTGCTACTAGCTAGCTAGCTTGGTACTTTCTGCATGTCCAATTTCTCTTGGATCTTTGCCGACTGATTGTCTGGAGTTTTGAACTCACACAGATAGTCGATACAAAAATGCAGCTACAATTTTGTATGTGGCCCTGTGTCTGTGCAATTTTTTACAATTTTGAACATTACTCTTTTTCGAAAAGGATATGAACATCACTCCAGACATCCATCATATCATAGGAGCGCTGGCAGGGGCCAATGGGCCATGGGCCATGGCCCCCCTCAAGGTTGTTTTTTTCTACTGAAAAGTTTTAGATTAAGAAGAATATATATGTTCTAGTCCCTCCATCCACTTTTGATAGTTATATTCAAAAACTCAAATGTTCAAAAATGATAGCTATATTTGCAATTGGCATGGGCTATGTCAAATAAATAGCACTAGTAATGAGAATTTACCAATTAAAACATTGAAGGACCAACAAAAAAATCTATGTTGCATTTATTATATGATAAGTAAGGTTATTTTTCTTGGTTATTGTGTCAAGATGAAATATAGCTATCATAAGTGGATAGAGTATTGTTTGCACTACAAGAAACTATTAATCTATGACGGAATAAAATTTGTCAGAGATCCCTGGAAAAACGTCATAAAGCACTATCTGTGACGTATTCGTGACAATTTCAGATAACGTCATGAATTGAGCATCATAGATTAAATGGATCAACGGTTTAACGAAAACCGTCACAGATTGAAGCAATTCGTGATGTTTCTTAACCATCATGGATTGGTTTTGAGCCCGTGTAGCCCAACTCAGGCCCAGTGTTTACGAAAATAAACATCATAAAAATCATCATAGATTGTATAGCCACGTGACATGAATGCTGACATGGATGATGACATGGACAATGATGTGGTTGATGATGTGGCATGCACCGATGATGTGGACAATAACGTGGCTGCTGATATTGCCCAATTGTTAATGGGTCCATTTTAGAACTGGACACTAGAATGGGTCATTTTTTCAGCCCATGTGTCACGAATGGTCCGCTTGCAGTTCTTTTCGGTCCACCCATGGAAGCGGACGGTCCACTTAGGCGGTGGGTCCAGTGTGATGGTGTGTGAACTTTGTAGTTAAATTGATTAAATAATATAAAACATGCACACACTAAGACATAGCTTGGTGGTTGATGTGCTCCATTTCTAAGCCAATGGGAAGATCTAGGATAGGCAGCCAACCCCCTAGAAAGAGCGATGTGCATAGACCGGGTGAGTAGGGATGCAGCTATGTGGACCGCTCGTCGGGCCTGATAGGTGGTGGTATGTGCAGGGTTCGAATCCTTTTGTGCTGCATCATTTTTTGGATCATTTTAGTCGGGCGCTGGTAGAAGTATGGCCGATTTAAAATAATAAAAATTAAATAAAATAGCTTGACACAAACGAGGAGGTAGCCTGGTGGTAGATGAGTTCACTAGCTCTCTGGCACGGCGGCTGTCCCTCCTCTCCGGCAATCTCTCCTCCCTGGCTCGAGCTCTCTGTCTCCGTACCCTACAGGATGTTTCTCTTTAAAAGCGGTACTAGAGTAACCTTTCCAGTACCCAGTGCGCATAGCCTAAGCCTCATTTGCAGCAGTGCAGGGTTTGACTCCCACCTCTGCACCATTTTTTGATTATTTTGTTGGCGGCATGGGCGCGGGTAGCTGCCTTGGAGCAACATACACAAGCTCATAATATATGAATAGTAGTTGTTACCATTGGTTAACCCATGCATACACTTGGTGTATGTGGTCTTGAGTTCAAATCTTGGCCACGCAGAACTTTTTAGCTTTTTTTTTGTCTCCAACATTATTTCAGCGACCAGATTTCATTCGGCGTCCGGAATTATTTTTTGAGCATCCAAATATATTTTTTTGGTCTTCGACATTTCAGCAAAAATATTTTTACATTAGCAGTTGTGCAAAAAAGTTTTTTTTATTTTTTCCATTTTCTTCTATGTATCCCATAGGGAACATGATGATTTTTAGTTTGTTGTCCGTGACCAATTTGTTTAAATGTCACAGTATTCTGGGGCGGATTGTGACAAATTGATAAAACATCACGGTTTATTGGGCTTGGTACCCATAACAGCGAACCCATGACGTTCTTGAAAATGTCGATCCGTCACATATTAAATAGTTTCTTGTAGTGTTGGCTCCCCCAAACCTCCAATTCTAGCTCCCTCCTTGATCATATCTGTCAATAGCCCAACTAACTAAAATTCACTGAATCCATCTCTTCCTTCCGCAAATCTTATTTGTTCATTCTCCACTCATTAGCTCTCTTATGCTAAACTTGGTAGTAGTGTCTAGTGTATACGTTTTCTCGTCGAAACTAGTCATAGTTTATTCCTCTGGTTATTCTCTCTTCCATTTAATATACAGCCACATAACCTTAAAATCTTATGTTGTAGCACTGTAATTAATTTCATGGATATCATCCCACTGGAACTGCCCTGATGGTTCCAAACCTCAATTGACTTTGGATTACCATTTAAGTGAAATTATCACACCTCCAATATGTGGAATTACGCACTGAGTATGTCTGCGAATCTCGATGTTTGAAGTTTTCATTTGATACCATGCGATTCATATTTAGAATTTAAATAACCGTTGTATCAAGTTTTCTTTATGTACCAAACCTTGAGGATAGGGCATATAACAATGGTGGATACATGCTTTTTTATAGCATGAAAGAAAAGTTGAATAATAAAAAATCTCATATAGCTCACTTTTTATAAAACAACATGAGCAAATTTTCGATTTGAACATTTGTTTCCTTACCCAGAATCATAGTTGTGTTTGTGCACCATAACTTCTCGCAACTTTTTCATAATTAAAGTGTTTTTGGCTCTGTTTTAGAAAGCATATGTGGTTCATGATCAAACCTCCTAGAAATGTGGACTGGTATTTCACACTTTCAGTATCTTGCATAGGGATACAAACAGATCGAATACGGACCGATATTATTGATATCATATTTATTTTTATATTTTTGTTCGAATACGGAATCGGGTATGAATAGTGTTAGTTTTTGCTGGATAAGATTGTAATGAATATCGACATCATCAAAATGTAACTTTTGGTATCGGAATATGGATCGGTTACGGATATTGAATGTCCAGAATTGGATACGGACGAATAAAAACCCTTCCAAACCGGATCGAATTCGAATGGTCGGGAAATATCCGTACCATTTTCATCCCTAATATTGCACTTGGCCTCCTTAGCAAAACTGGCTCATAATTTTTGCTGCATTTATGGTTATTACTTTGTGAAGAAAAATAAACATTTCTAGGATCGCGAGTTAGATTTTAGATTTAATAATTTTGAAATGAGTGTGACGTGCATGATCAGCACTTTAGTAAACATGTATTACGGTCTGTGTGTGGTGATCACTAGCAAAATAGATTTTTCTTGTTCTTCTTTGAATGGATGCAAATCTGGAAGCATGATATTGATATGTATGCTTGCTTTTTGTTATAGGTATGTTTGCCTCTTGCTGTTGTCACCATTGATGTGTCAAAGTAAAGCACCCAAGAATATGAAGAAAAGAGATAACAAAGGAAGGTGCCATCAGATGGACGCATACAATACAAGACACATCAGAAATGTATCGCTCTGTTCGCTTGGCTGTGGCTGGTGGGTGGTGGCTGGTGCTAATTTGTTATGAAAGAAAAGTATGGCTAGTGGTTGGTGCTGATTTGGTGTGAGAAAAGAACACTGCAGGCTAGTTGGCTGACAAGCCAAGTGAACAGAGTGGTCAGTAGTCAACCAGAAAAGTCATTCATCAGCTCATAGATCATGTGCAGATGTGACCTTTAGCTCAAGCTTTGTTCACCTTCGTTGTGATAAAGAGGGCGAAAAAATAATGCACGTTAAAAATAGGCCCCAACGCATGTTAAAAATACCACCAAAGTCAGGGTACATTTTAAACAATCATAAAATCGTTCCTCCCAGTAATGCATAAATGACTCTAGTTCAGTGACAACGACAGTACCATGCCATGCTTTCCTAAACAACAGTAGTAACATCTTCTTTTAAAAACAAGGGATACAATAATATCCGTGAAAGTAAAAAAAAAATCAATCTTGGGCACCATTATCTCAACTCAACCGGGGTAACAAGGGAAACAGGGGAATAATCAGAAATGCCAGCTACTAATTGTTCTTTCTCCATAACTTACATAATCATTTGTGAAATTGTAGCCCTTTTATTCGATTTTGTGATTCTGTCACTTTTGCACAGATTGGGGCTACTATTTTTTTTTAAAAGAATACACCTAAATACAGAACAGCGCATCTAGAAACAGAAGGGAAAAAAAGAATAAGATCAGCTTGCTAATAAGCACTATAGAGCAAAACTGTGTATCCATGTTGTACTCCGTGAATCCTCTACCCCCATCACCTCTATCCGTGGATGTTACACTGCTGCAAGTATGCATTATCGTAGTTAAGGTGTCTATTCCAGTTGTCTCTGTACTTTGGGATGGAGATTTCCAGCCAGGGTTTGAATTTCCCACTGTAGTGGATGACATAGGCATTCTCAAGCTCGTCTCTTCCAATGCTAAAATCATGGCCAAGCCCGAGAACATGCCATCGGCGGTCGAGAGGCAGTGTTTGGTTGTAGAAGACGAGTTGGCCCAGTGGCAGGCTTCCTGCCTTCCATAACCTCTGCCTTTTGCCCTGAGAATTGGAAATTAAAGAGAAACAGGGTGTTGAGTGAGAAATAAACAGAAAAATCATAAATGAGCAGAAATACTTCGCATAAAAGCTGATGTTCCCTTTAATAATTTAGAAGAGTTAACACTTACCACTTGAAACCATGTATGATAAGTTGCAGTTAAACCCTGCTTGCGCCATTCATTCAGGTCAAATATGTTCATTCCAAAAGCAAAGATACAAGCCTTGGCATCAAATTTGTTGACGATAGTTGGATTAGAAAAATCAACAAGGTTATCCAATCGATGGTAACCTTCACCTGAAGAGCATGTTTCAACAGCACCAATTACTTTACCCTTCATATCTATGCCCCATAATTCACTCAAATCTGTCTGGATTACCACATCATGGTCCAAGAGTAGAACCTTGCTCAAAGAGGGAAACACTTCCGGCAAATAAAAACGCAAGTGGTTAAGTGCAGAAGTGTATCTTGGATCTCGAACACCCTTCAGCTTAAATCTAGAACTGAAATCACCAGGCAACCATTTGAAATCATCCAGGCTTTCAACTTCTACTGCTGCTGGAGTTGGTGGGTTTGTCAGAAACCACATCATCATTGCAGGACAATTCAATGCATCAGTTACAATATGTAACATTATCCTTCCAGGATCCTACCATAAAAAATAGGATGAATCAAGAGAAAATTCTAGGCTGAAATAAAACCCATTCAACAAAGTTAGACTGAAGAAGTTATAGTGCAGGCCTTGGTTCCATGTTCCTTGTAGATAAGTTCTCATCATAACACATGAATAACAAAATAATCAAAATAAGTGTCTATCAAAGGAGTCCCTCATATATGCAGAAAGCATACAGAAAGTAAAACATCTGTCGGCAGCAACAATAACCAATTAAAATTCAATTATTGCTCACAATGGGTGAATAGACTAGGACACAAATTTGCAATTAAAGATTATTCAGTAAGGCACATAGCTCATAGAAAAAGCATGCGGGTATTATTGCTTGATGAATCTAAGGTCATAGTACCTTTGATTGAGCAATTGTAGAGTTGACAACCACAGCGCTTGCAAGTACATTGTCTGAGAATATCGCATAATGATAATAGCCATCTAACTGCCTGCTGTCTCTTTTAGGGAATTGACGTTCCTTAGGATCTAACGAAAAGTACTCTGTGGTAAGTCGCATTGCTAGGCAGTGATGGCCTTTGGGTAATGTCCTCACAGCAACCTGCTCAAGGAATGAAGATTCACTTCGGTGTGCTCTTACTAATTCTTCACTGTTGTGTGCCATTGCACGTAGCTTTGATGTCATCTGAGAGCAACGTGGATAGGTCCTCTGAGCCTTGGAAAGGGTCTGTTCCATGGCCTTCATTTTCTGCAATGCACTGCATGAGGCGTGTGTGGTTTATATCTCAGTGACAAACTTGTTTTCTTTGATGAAGTACTTGTATGGTTTTAACAGAACATAATTGTTGGATAAACTTACCTCCCAGGTATATGGGAACCTCCACTTGAGTGGCTTATTGCCCTCTCGATCTCTTTTATCCTCGATTTCAGCTCTCGAACTAAATGTGCACTGCCTTGGGGAGAAGCGAAATGCAAGTACGCCTTGGCCATAATTAGCTGATCTTGCATCATCCATATCTTCTCTTTAGTGTCCGGGGGAGATTTTGAAATTCTTTCATCTTCTTCAGCAGCACTTTCATCGCTTTGCCCATCTATCTGCAGAAAACTTCACCCGCATTAGTATCTTTAAGTGCATTTAGTTGAATCGGTGATTGTAAACCTCGCCAGAAACATAACATCAGAAGCACATTGAAAAACATATGTCATTCTGCAGAGGCCCAAGACTGCGAAATGTGCATTGGCTAGACACCCCCTACTGTAGTCCCACTTTATATCAAGGCTGCATAACACAGCAATTTGGCAGCTCGATACTACTCTTTAGCATAGATTCAGCAGGCTGCAATTACTAAACTTCTCTACTCTAAATCAGCACCCAGGCATACTAGTTCCAGGGATGAAAAAATTAACCACTTGCTTCTATTTCTTTCTATAAAAAAGCCTATGGAAACTGCAGAAAAAACTGTGCAATGTTCATAGGGAAAGCATCAGTCATGGATACTATAAACAACAAAAAGACATGGGAAATAATCCTACTTGAATCACTATTCCCCAGTACAGTAAATAACTAGCCACCCCCCCTGTCTACAGCAGCCCCACTCCATATTCAGGCTACAGTACGCACCAATTTGGCACCACGACACTACTCTTATTTAGTATATATAGTAAAAAACCATCGCAAAGCAACCACTGAACTTCTCTGCTGTTCATTGACACCAGGAACGGCAACTTCCAGTGATGAAATTCGAACAGCCCGTTCCCGAATTTGTCACAAGAATTACCTCTTCGGCGATAGTGTTGAGCCTCCTGGCCTCCCGGATCAGCCCCTGCGAAAGGCAAAAAAAAAACAAGCACCGAATTCAGTCAAACCCCAAAAGGCCGAACGGACTGAGATGGGAGTAAAGAAGAATTCAGAGTCAGAGAAGGGTCGTCCGGGACGGCCTCCCACCTGCTCCACCGACAGGCGGGCCCCGCCTCCCGCACCCGCGCCGCGCTCCCCACCTGCACGCAAAGCAAATTCCCATCGCTATCAGCGAACGGAACGCGCCGCGAAACCCGCGCTCCCCCAACCAAATTAGGCGCTGCTCTCCACAAGCACGGGGCCACTAGTAGCTAGTACCGCCACCAGCAGCGCCGGCGGGCGGCGGGCGGGTGCCGGACTCACCGGGGGGCGCGGAGCCGGCGCGGCCGTCGGGGAGGTTGAGCAGCGCGAAGACGAGGCCGCAGGCGGTCGCGATCAGCAGCGCCCGCAGCGCGACGACCGCCGCGGACGACGACGACGGCTCCCTCCCGCCGGAGGCCGCCCTCATCGCCGCCGCCGTCGGCCACACGGGGAGAGGCGGAGCCCGCGCGCCGCCGCCCCGCCCCGCCTACGGCTTACTGGGGCACCAGTGTGGAAGCGCACAGGCGGAGTAGGAGAAGGCTTGAGAGTTCAGAGTTTGGGGGGAGGCGGGTGGTGGGGACGGGGAGCGTGGGGCCCGCAGACGCGTGTCCCTGACGGTGGGGTCGGGGAAGGAGCGGGGCCCGCTGGATGGGTGAGGTGTGGGTTTTTTTTTTTTGAAAGGGGAGGTGTGGGTTGAGATCAGGGTGCGGGAGGTGCTCGTCTTTCGCGGGGAGGGACGGTTGCCAGGACGCGCTTCTGGAAATCTCCTTTTCTTTTTCTTTTTTTTTCTTTTTTGCTTTTTTGATGGATCAGAGGAGGAGGTGCTGAGATATGTTGGGATTTCTGGTCTGTGGTCGCCCGTAAATCCGTAATTTTTCCTTCGTCCGGTCGATCTCTGATAAAGTTATTTTTTTTTATTTTTGGCAATACTACGGTGTCAGATCATTCTCTTTCCTGAAATTACGAGAATCTTATCCCCGCGTCGAAATTCCCGATCGGAGCGCAATTGCGTGCTGTGTTCTCCTCCCTATATTATTTTTCACGTATCCCTTTCCTCTTTCTGTTTTGATAAGAAACTATATGCATAAAAATTACATACAAATATTTATATACACAAAGTTTGATTAAATCGCAAAGACTAAAAATGTAGAAAGAGGAAAGCTATATAAAAGTTTGAAACAAATTTCAGTGAAACTTAAAAAAAATCTTGAACAAAAATTCAGGAGAAAAAAATAGAAAACAAAATTTAATAACAAATTTAGGAGAAAAAATTTCGGTAAAATTTATAAGAAAAAATTTGGAAGCAAAAACTTGAGATCAATCTTGGGAGACAAAAGATTTCAAAAAATAACTTTTGGACAACAAAAAATTTAAAGCAAAAATACCTAGTTTGGGAAAAAAAATTCTAGAACAAACTTAATCACCAACTGGATCTAGGCAAGGAAAAAAATGAAAAGTGAAAGAATTACGCTTTGGGGAGCTCCAATAAGTTTTGAAACTAACGGTCCACTGTAGATTCAGCATCAGGATATGTTCCCGGATATGTTTCCCTGTTGGAGCAATCATGCATTTCCCTCCCTCCATCGAGTAGGGCCCGCAGGTTTAATTTTTCAAAGATTTGGTTACGTGCAGACCCTGTACCGTTCCGTACAAATAGGACACTCCAAAATGTACCAACTTACTATGAACTCGTGAAATTTCAAATCCCGTTTCGAAACGAAACTGAAGCTCGTGGACATTTTCAAGCGCGACGGCAAAACCGTGTTGGGAGGGCGGCGCCTCTTGCGAGTGAGTAGAGAGGACCCACACGTAGCGAAACATATAGATGGTGTGCCACGCGTGCATTAGATCAGTCCCAACCTCCAATTAGTTGGAGGTGTCTATAGAATTAATAAGCTGCCATGTAAGCAAAAAATCTGATGTGGCATGAAATTTATGAAAGAGAGAGAAGCAAAACACATGACACCGGGTCGCATGCAGGAAACCGGGTCGGCGGCTCGTCCAAGACGAAAGAAACCACCAACATCGGTGTTGGGCAGCTCTCTTCGTTTCTTCCCCCCTGTTTTCCTCATCGTCTCGATCCACTGCGCCCGTACGGCCGCACCTCTGTCCCGCCTCCGTCCCGCCATGGCGCTGCGCGCGCCTACTCCTCCCGCGCACGAGTCTCTCCCGCCCTGAAAGCCCTGCATTTTTTGGCGCGCACCTGAATCCTCATCAGCACCCTCCATCCTAAAAATCGCAGGCCCCATTTTTCCCCATCGGCAAGCAGCACAAGGTCCAAATCCCACCCAATTTCAATCGTTGAAATCCCATCCGGCTCCTCCAAGATTTGGCACCCATCCGCCCATCCATCCTGCTACCAACAGCTGCAGGGGCAAGTGCGGTGGCTTGCCAATAGTGGAGGTCGCCCCCGGCAACCGCATCTCCAGTTCATACTTTAGGAAGAAGTCGCCCCCAGTTCTTGTGCAAGAATGAATCATTTGGATTCAAGAAGCGGAGGTCGAGATCCAATAGAGGTGCATCGGCCGGCCTTTCTCTTGTCGCTGGTGGCTCTCTGGTCGCCCCCAGATCTTGTACCATAATAATCATCAGCTTCATCATCGGAGTCAGGGTAATCGGCCTCGTCGTACACGGGATCGTTGCCGTCGGCGAGCGAGGTCCTGCCCTCGGCGGTGGCGGTGGCGCCGGCCACCTCGTCGTCAAAGCGCTTGAGGTAGGCCTCGTCGTCCTCATCCTGCGCAGCAGCAAAAGTTGTGAAGAAGGTTTACGAAATTCCAACTACGCGTGTATGGCCGTAATGATGTTCAGCATTCTCAGTGCTCACCTCCATGTCTTCTTCCTCGTCGCTCGAGTACGCGGAGTCCAGCTTGGCGTACAACTCCTCGTCCCCTTGCTCCTTCACGCCCTCCATTTGGACCTGAACAAAAGAAATCAAAAGTATGCCATGGCATCATGTATCCACTACATTTTTAAAATAAAGGAATATTTCAATATTCCGGCCATGTATCCAGTGTATAAATGAATACTAAATAGTTCACTCTGACCAAATCGGTTGGGTAGTTGTACATACCAGTTCCGCTTTCAGCTGCTCCACCTTTTTGTTCAACTTTGCAAAGTGATGACTCAGGGCCTGTCAGGGTTTCAAGGAATGGAAGAAGTGAAGGGAAAGGGATGGAGAGCGTTTACTATTAGGAAAAAAATATGCCAGTGAATAACATAAGTCGAACAGAATATGAACACAATACTGTGACAGAATATGTTCCCTTGTTTTTGAACACCTAACCTGTTCCCCTTGTTTTCAAACATATAATGTAGATTGAACTGCTGTTGGCACTCCCTCACACACACAACACCCTCTTGCTTGCAGGTGGAGGAAGAAGATGAGAGAAAGAAAGACTCAGGAAGAGCACACGAAATGGAGCTGCTTAATCTGTGAGCTACAGCTGCTCTCCTCTTTATAGACATACCGGTCAAGGTGAGCATTTACAAGGTCAAGGTGAGCATTTACAAGGTAAGACGCTATAGTGTTATGCAGCCTCTACCACTACTAGCTAGCTACTGCTGCTACTACTAGTCACTATTGCTACCATGCTGCCAACTGCAGCTGCTACTATTCACAATAGTGTTTGCCGCCCAACATTGAAGATGCAGCCTTGATTGAGCAGGAGCAAGAGCCCCTACCAGCGTAGAACCTAGACAAGCTAGAGCATGGATAATTATCTAACAATTCTTCTCCTAATTGCAATGCTCTTGCTTGATCTCCTCAACTCCAATCTTGGTCCTCAACTCTATAAGTCGAACGCGCCCAAGTGGCTTGGTGACGATGTCCCCGAGCTGTCGAGTTGTCTCGACATACTCGAGCTCGACGCAATCACAAATGAAGTGATACTTGGTGTCGATGTGCTTCCTCCGGTCGTGGTGGACGGGGTTCTTTGTTAAGGCGATGGCGGATTGGTTGTCCACCATCAGGACGGGTGCCCGAGCTTCTTCTCCAGTGAGCTCTGCCAACAGCCGCCCTAGCCAAACTCCCTGGCAGCATGCCGTCGCCGCCGCAATGTACTCTGCCTCGCAAGTGCTCAGCGCAACGACCTTCTGTTTCAGCGATTGCCAGGAGATCGGGCACGCTCCAAGGAAGAAGAGCACACCAGTCATGCTACTTCGTCCATCAACGTCGCCCGCCATGTCGCAGTCGCTGAACCCAATCAGTTCCAGCTCTCCTCTGCTCCTCCTTGGGTAGACGAGCCCGTAGTCGCGCGTCCCTGCCACATAGCGGAGCAGATGCTTGACCGCAGTGAGGTGATCCTCCCGTGGCTCCGCCATGAACCGGCTCACATACCCCACGACGAACCCAATGTCCGGCCATTTGCGCGTGAGGTAACGCAGTGCGCCGACGATGCTCCGGTAGCTCGTGGCGTCCACCAAGGAGACAGTGTTGTCCTTTGACAGCTTCACCTTCTCCTCCATGGGCGTCTGGCACGCCCTGCACTCGCCCAATCCGCTCCGCTCCAGCAGCTTCCTCGCGTAGGCGCTCTGGCGGAGCGAGATGGCATTCCCGGTCTGTTCCACCTCAATGCCGAGGTAGTAGGTGAGCAGACCGAGGTCTGACATGCGGAACATCGACTTCATCTTCCCCTTGAACGCGTCGATGTCCCGCTGCTCAGCTCCGGTGACGATGATGTTGTCGACATACACGCCGACGATCACCAGGCCTCCCTTCGACCGCCGTGTGTAGAGGGCGTGCTCGGTGGCGCACTTGGTGAAGCCGAGCGACACGAGGCTGGTGTCGAGCTTGATGTTCCACGCGCGCGGTGCCTGACGCAGCCCATACAGGGCCTTGCGCAGGCGGAGTACCCTGTGCTCCTCGCCGGCGATGACAAATCCCGGCGGCTGCTGCACGTACACCTCCTCGGCGAGCTCTCCGTTGAGGAATGCCGATTTCACGTCCAGGTGATGGACCTTCCAGCACCTTACCGCCGCCAGCGCCAACAGTAAGTGCACGGACTCCATGTGCGCCACCGGCGCAAAGACTTCCTCGAAGTCGATGCCCTCGCGCTGCACGAATCCCTTGGCGACGAGTCGCGCCTTGTGCCGCACCACCTCGCCGCGCTCGTTCCGCTTCACCTTGAACACCCACTTGAGCCCAATTGGCCGGTAACCGGCCGGCGGATCCACCAGCTCCCACGTGCGGTTCTCCTCCACCGCCGCCATCTCCTCCAGCATCGCCGCCCGCCAGCGTGCCTCCTGTTCTGCTGCGGCAAAGTTTGGTGGCTCCTCTGCGCTGCCCAGATGCGGCTCGAGGTCGTCCAGCACATGGGCCGCCTGCCCCGGCGGACTCCCCATGCCAACGATGTCATCCACCAGACGGAATCGGAGTGGCTCGCCGGAGTAATCGGCGTCGATGTTCAGGGAGGCGCTCGGCGGAGGCGTGACGAAGCGAATCGACGAAACGGTGCTCGTTGCGGCGGAGATCGGAGTCCCCTGCCCCGCTCTCGAGGGTGTCACCTGCGCCTCGCTCGAGGGTGTCACCTGTGCCGCTCTCGAGGGTGCCCCCTACGCCTCGCTCGAGGGTATCCCCTGCGCCTCGCTCGAGGGTGCCCCCTGCGACTCGCTCGAGGGTGCCCCCTGTGTCGCACTCGAGGGTGTCCCCTGCGACTCGCTCGAGGGTGCCCCCTGTGTCGCACTCGAGGGTGTCCCCTGCGACTCGCTCGAGGGTGTTGCTTCCCCTTCGTCGTGAGCCAGCTCCCCCGCACCGGAGTACACCATGTACTCGACGGTGAAAGAGCTGCTCAGGCCGCCTGGTGTCGCTTCCCCATCGCCGGACTCCCAGCCCCAGCACGCCGCCTCGTCGAAGACGACGTCGCAGGACACGACCACCTTGCTGCTGGCCGGGTCGTAGAGCCGGTAAGCCTTACTCCCGCGCTCGTACCCTAGGAACACCATGGGAGTGCTTCTGTCTTCCAGCTTGGTGAGGTTGGGCTTCGTCTTCTTTACGTGCCCGACGCAGCCGAATGTCCTGAGGAAGGACACGTCCGGCTTCCTCCCGTGCCAGGCCTCGAATGGCGTCGTGCCCTCCAAGCTCTTGGTGGGCGCGCGGTTCAGGATGAAAACCGCCGTGCTCACCGCCTCGCCCCAGAACGCCGCCGGCATCTTCTTGGCCTTCAACATGCTCCTGGCCATGCCGACCACCGTCTGGTTCCTCCTCTCGACGACGCCGTCCTGCTACGGCGAGTACGGCGCCGTGAGGTGGCGTTCAACGCCCTATCCCGCGCAGTAGAGGCTGAACTCGACCGAGGTGAACTCGCCGCCGCGATCCGTCCGCAGCACGCGTAGCTTCTTCCCCGTCTCCGTCTCCACCTGCGCCTGGAACTCCTTGATCACCGCTGGCGCCTCGTCCTTGCTCGACAGTAGGTGCAGCCACATGTAGCGGCTGCAGTCGTCCACCAGGAGCAGGAAATAGCGCCGTCCACCGTGCGTTGCCGGCGTGATTGGCGCGCAGAGGTCGCCGTGGACGAGCTCGAGGGTGTCGCCAGCGCGGTAGCTCGCCTTCTTGGGGAACGGCAGCCTCCTCTGCTTCCCGGCAAGGCAGCTGTCGCACAGCTCGCCGGCACGCTCGATCAGTGGCAGCCCTCGCACCATGCCTTGCCGCGCCATCCTGGCCAGAGCATCGAAGCTCAAATGGCCGAAGCGCGCGTGCCAGCGCCATGCCGCATCGTCGCACCTTGCCGCCAAGCACACCGGGCGCGCAATGCGCAGCGCCAAGGTGTAGAGGCGATTCCTGCCGCGCTCGACCTTGGCGAGCAGCTTCTGCTCGCGGTCCCTGATCCGGAGCACGCCGCCGCCGATTAGCACCTGGCAGTCTCGCTCGTCGAGCTGGTCAATACTGACGATGTTGCTTCGGAGCTTGGGGATGTAGTACACATCCGTCAGCGCCTTGTGCTCGCCATTCTTGCACTGGAACACGACCGTGCCGCGCCCCTGGATGTCGACGCCGGAGTTGTCCCCGAACATCACGGTGCCGACGACTCCGGTGTCGAGCTCGGAGAAGGCCGCGAGGTTCCCGGTCATGTGGTTGCTCGCGCCGCTGTCGAGGTACTATAGCTCCTCTGTCTCCTCCTCTACTCGCCCGAGGTTGACCCGCGCGCGCGGCTCGTCGAGCTCGACGCGCCCGCCGCGGTCCTCTGCCTCGGTGTTGATGGCGCAGACCTGCGCCATGAGCAGCACAGGCTCTTCCTTGTCATCCTGGGCGAGGTGCGCCCGCTCCTGGCGCCGCAGCTCCTTGCAGTCGCGGGCCCAGTGCCCGATCTTGTCGCAATTGCGGTAACGATCCTTGTCGGTAGCACGATCTCCGCCGTCCTTGCCGGCGCCCTCCGCCATCCGCCGTGGCTTGCCGCGCCGCCTCTGCCGCCGCTGCGCGAAACAGAGGAGCCATCCCCCTGCTTCCTCTCGCGCAGGCGCGCTGCCCACTGCTCCTCCGTGAGCAGTAGCTGGCCGCCAGCAGTCGTGCGGGCGGGGGCCTCCGCACGGTCCTCGACCGCCTTGAGCCGCCCGGTGACATTCTCGATCGAGATCGTGCTCATGTCGAGCAGTGTCTCGATTGAGAGCGCAATCTATGTGAACCGGGGCGGCACGACCCTTAGGTACTAGTGAGGTGAGCCGCAGCGCGAAGTCCTCGATGGCCTCTCCATCGCGGAACGCGATCGCCTCGTACTCCCGTTTGAGCTGCTGCGCCTTCGCCTTGCGCACGCGGTCGCCGCCCACCCGCATTGTCTCCAGGCTTTCCCACGCCTCCTTGGCGGAGTCCTTGGCGCCGAGCGGGACGACGTACTCTGCCGGCACGGACTTGAGGATGGCCTCCATGGCTGACTGGTCGGCTTCTTCGTTAGCGGTGCCCACGGTCACCGCCGCCCACAGGCGCCTCGCCTTGAGCATCACCTTCATCAGCACCACCCACTCGGCGTAGTTCGTGCGAGTGAGCATGGGGTACTGCGAGCCGCCAACGTCCCGCACCGTCTTCTTCACAACGTACGTCATCTGGCGCCCACGGCCACGCTCCTGAGAACGCCCGCGCCCATGCTCACGATCTAGGGAAGTCATGGCCACCAAGCTCGAACACTCAAGCTCTGATACCACTTGTTGGCACTCCCTCACACACACAACACCCTCTTGCTTGCAGGTGGAGGAAGAAGATGAGAGGAAGGACTCAGAAAGAGCACACGAAGTGGAGTTGCTTAATCTGTGAGCTGCAGCTGCTCTCCTCTTTATAGACACACCGGTCAAGGTAAGCATTTACAAGGTAAGGCGCTATAGTGTTATGCATCCTCTACCACTACTAGCTACTGCTGCTACTACTAGTCACTACTGCTACCATGCTGCCGACTGCAGCTGCTACTATTACAATAGTGTTTGCCGCCCAACATTGAAGAGGCAGCCTTGACTGAGCAGGAGCAAGAGCCCCTACCAGCATAGAACCTAGACAAGCTAGAGTATGGGTAATTATCTAACAACTGCTCCTTTATTTTCAAACACCTAACTAGACTGAACTTGAGGAACCCAACACAATAAGATATAAGTAGTACCTGGTGTCTCTGAAGCTCAATGGATCTAGCTAGAGCCTTCCGCTTGGACAAGAGATTCCTCGGTCTGAGCGTCGAAGGGCGTTTGTAGTTCTTCCCGCGGAACACAACAATGGCATAGCCTTTGGAGACTTTGTCCACAGAAACTAAAATACCACCACTTTCAGCTTCAAGGGACAATGCTGTCTGCTTGACTTCTTTAAAAGATTTTGATTTCACTAGAATCTTCACTAGTTCCCTGTACTTCCAGTGCAAGTGCATGTTTTCAATCGTGCCATCAAATACTCCTCTTCTGCCTGAAAGCGGTGAGAAGAACAATCTTTAGAAACTGGAGCCAAAGGAAAAAGTGACACAGGGGCCAATTATGGAGACTATATCTCATGGGAGTAAATAACTGCTCAGATTCAAAAAAAAAAAGAAGCCTCGCTGATCCTTCCACAAAAAAAGAAAGGGATTGCAAGGAATGAGTAGTATGATCCAAATAGTTTTTCTATCATTAAAGAATGCAAAGGAAATACAATGACCCTTTAAATGTTGGCATCCCTCCGTAACTTTCTATTTGATATTTTAGGGATATAGAAGTGAATGTTTTATTTGATGCTACAAGAGTTATACAATAATAGAGAATAGACATAGCTTCATCTTCCTAAATTACCCCTACCACATTTAGTATGTGCTACATGTACGAGAATCAATTAGTTATTTGGCTACTAAGATTAAAAAAAATGGACTGTTGAAGAGGCAGGCAAGCTGACAAAAATGCAATATGGCATATGGTCATCTTGTGCCTGTTGCTCTTTTCCTAAATAAGTGTGCAAAAGTCCAACAAACAAACAAAATATAAGAGAGAAGGAAATACCAAGGAGCAGAAATGCCTTCATCCTTAGACCAAGTTTCCGAAACATGAACCTCTCTTCATCTGTTATTGTTTCAGGCGGCTTGGAACCTTCAGTTGGATTGAGGGCTGTCTCGACTTTTCCTAGAACCCTTTCAGCTTTCTCCATCTTTTTTTGTGCCTGTACATAAATGAAGTGTAATCAGATCAATTCACATTGCATATCATGCACCACCAACTGCATTTTATATGAAACATGCAAGCATTTTAACACAAAAACTTAGTTGCAATGTCAGCACACTAAATTACTTGCAATGTAAATTGTGCATCAGATTTCTTCACAAACAATTGTGCATCAACACTCTGAAGAAAAAAATATGAGCCAGGTCAACTTCCCTACAAGTTCTCAAGTTATATATGACAGAAAAATAAAACTTTATTAGGACCATAATATGGTAAATTCCGCTTCTAAATTAGATTGTAATCCATACTCCATATTCTGATAGTTTAATTTAGAAATATTGATGGAAAGATTAAAAAGACTACTTTGTTTACAAAAACATAGCTCAGATAAGATGGGTTCAAACAAAGTGAGCTTAGATTATTCAAACTTGGTCACTTACAAGTGCAAGCTTCCACTCTAGCTTTCGCACAAGGTCAGCATGTCTTGCAGCTGCAACTGTTCTTGCCATCTTGTCTGCATGATCCTCATCCAGTTTATTTCCATATTTGGAGTTAGCCTCAAGAGTCTCTTCTAGAGTACCAGCTAAAGTAGGTTGTACATATGCATCAATGCTCGAAGAAAATGAAGAAACTGCCTTTAATCGTGCTTGCTCTTCATCTTGTAGGGACTTTGCTAATCTTTCTCTTTCTATAAGCACCTCTGCAAGTTCTGAGGACAAGAAATCCTTCCCTCTGTAGAAAACTATATATTCGTTGTTCCTTGACAGCATTACGCCACCTGTTAATTTCTAAGGTGGACCAAAAGAATATTAACTATGAATCATTAGTTCACTAGAAGACCTACCTTAAAACCTGGAGAAACGGAAAGGTGAAAAGAAATGCAGCAATAGCAGGATAAAAGATTGTTCTCTATAACCAGGATCCAAAATGTAAATTTAGGGCTTCGTAGAAGATATTGTTTGTTTCTTGCAAAAAACAGCCAAACTTTTATTGAGCTAGAGCCCAAATGATTTCATACACAACACATGCCATTCATTTAGCAAAGACTAAAAACTTCAAGGTGCGTGAATGGACAAGTATGACAATAAAATAAAATAAACTAGAAGCACTTCTGTTGCACTTATGGATCCATAATGCACTATTTCTAATGATCAATGAACATTTCTAACTAGTAACTAGGCTCTAAGCTGTACATATGCTACAAAAATTTCTAACAAGTTTCAGTGGGTGTGCGCGTGTGTGTTGGGTGTGTGTTGGGTCTCTGTATGACTCTCTTCTCTATTATTAATATAATATACGCAGCTCTCCTGCATATTCGAGAAAAAAATCTAATAAGAAACACTTTCTATACTTACTTTGATATCTTCAGCCATCCTCTCACTGGTGGTAAGTTGTACCCCTCTCTTCAAAGCAATTTTAGCAATTGAACTTTTCTCCCACAGCTTGACCATAGCATTGGCTAAGCCTTGGAGTTGTCTGCTTCGCCCTAACATCCATCAATAAGTGGAAAATCAAAAACAAGATAGCATAATTGATCAATAAAAGCTCAAAGTTTACTAAAGCAACATAGGATTTACCAAGAGCAAAGTGAGGGGGTAGTCCCCGGGCAAGACGGCGTAAATTGGTCATGTCCCTTCGGCTAAGAGATGGCCGAACACCATATGGAAGAACTCTAAAAGGCGGCTTGTAACCTGGAATAGTTGCAGGAAGCAAATCTGCATCCACTGGTAATGGATCAGATCCAGGCCAGTCACTGTACCTTGGGCCAAGTTCATCCAATAGCTTGTCAATTTCATCTTCATACTTGATTTCTGGCGCTTGTTCAACTATTTCCTCTTTCCCAGTATTACAAATAAAAGCTCCATTGCTATTTTGTGCGCTGTCCACTTTCTCAGCAGGTCGTAAGGAAGAACTTGGAGACCCTTTAACTGAGGGCTTCATACCATCATCATAGTCTATTCCCCTGTATAGAGAAACTGAAGTCCCTGACCTCCATATTACCAAGCCTCCTGTTTTTCTCTAATCACCGACCAACAATACACAAAGAAATAAGGGGGCAAATGATGTCAGATTACAACTACTTCAAGATATTTCAATGAACTTGAGTAGAGAATCAGTCAACTGGCCTCTATATTCACCTTATTCTTTCTTTCTCTGGGAACAATTCAGTTTGTAATAAAAAGAGGCAACAGAGATTCAAAAAGTATGGTGGTTTTTATTAAAAGATCTAATTTTAAACCAAACCCATCAGTTTGTGCTACAAATATACCACACTAGTTTATCTAAATATCCCATGATATGATCAGCATTTTTAATGCAAATTTTCTAGCAACTTTTCTCAACTCGACTAAACAATAGCAATAGGATGTTGAATGCTGTTTTTAACTCAAATCGACAATGATAAAGAACCACAATAGGTGAAACTATAATCATTAGAAACTTTCAAGCACTACAAAGATGCAATCCATCATTACCCTGCCTCGCACCAAGAGTAACCAAAAGCTTTATGATATTGACATAATGTGGTAACTACAGCGAACACCCAAAATGTATACATTTTCAGTGCAGAACAGCTTGGATCTTCGAGTGATGAAGGTAACAGATGGCATAGAGGAGTTTGAACAATGTAGATTGGTAGAGTCGGCTGGCGATTCTAATTCACTCCATACTCCTTAGCATTGATTGTAAACTGTAAGACTACCGATGAGTTCTGGATTTGTGTCAAGACGAGTTAACATTGTTCTTCTCCATATTAATGTGCAAACGTGTGCAATCATCTTTTGTATTCTCATAGAAAATGCTAAAATCACAGTAATTATGCACTGCCTAGGCATCGGTGCAAGTTAATTTTAACAAGGTCCAGCATACTTCCAGTAAGCCGCATTTTGCAGGTCGAGTTGCTTCAAGTAGTTTATACTTTATACAATACACATGACGAATGGGAGCTACGCAAGCACAATTTCAGGAGAATTTGTGGCACACACCTCGAGTATCTCGTGGAAGAGGCGCATGTTGAGCGCGGGCGTGCCGGAGACCTTGACCCTGACCACCTCTTCGGTCCTCCATTTCTCCCTGATCTTCTCCACGACCTCGCGCGTGACCCCGGCGCCGCCGACCTTGGTCCTCGACTTGATCCTCATGGCCGCGTGCCGCAGGCGCCTGAGCTCGGCCGCGGGGAGCGTCAGCTCCGCCATCCACGTGGGCGACCGCGCGGCGCGCGGCGCGGCCTCGGGCGGCGGCATCGGGCGCTCCCACGGGAACCGCGCTTCCCCGAGCGCCCGCTCCTCCTCCTCCTCCCCGGCGTAGGCGGCGTCGGAGTCGAACCCACCGCGCGCGTTGGGGAGCACGCCGTCGTCGGCGCGGAACACGTCCTCGACGGACCCCCGCGGCGGGTGCGCCGGCGGGGGCGCCGGGGCCCCCGCCTCCGGGGAGAAGCCGGCGCGCTGGAGGCGGCGGAGGATGAGGGCCATGGTGGAGCGGCCCGAGGAGCGGCTGGTGCCGACGGCGTCCTCGTCGTCGGAGTCGGAGGAGGGCGAGGGCTCCGGGCGGAGATCGAGCGCGGAGGCCGGCGCGCGGAGGCGGCCGCGCCGGCCGGGGCGGGACCAGGCGGAGAGCCACGGGTAGGCGGAGGAGGAGGAGGAGGAGGCGGAGGTGGAGAGGGGGCAGGAGGAGAGGAGGAGGAGGCGGAGGCGCGGGGGGTGGCGGAGGTGAGAGGCCGCCGGGGAGGACGCCATGGCCGCAGCGGCCATGGATGACGGGGTGGTTGAAGACACGGGGTTTAGGGGATTGGGGATATTTTGGTCCGAGTGATGAATGCTTCCGCCGTCCAATCGGGGACTGACGGCTCAGATTGAAGCTGAGCTGCTTATTTTTGATGGCACCGGATTACTTCGATTTTCTCTCACAAAACCATTTTCGCCAGCCGCTCGTAAAGCCGTCAAGCGTTATTCCTGTAAAGATACGAAAATTGGCTACAAATTTTCAAAATTTTATGAATTTTTTATAGCATCGTGTGTTTATTTCATTAGAGTAAGTGTTCTTATTTCATTAGAGTAAGTGTTCAACTTCCAATTTCTTTATTGGTGTTTAAGTTCCAGACATTACATTAGTGTTATTACCTTCGTACTCAAAAGTACTCCATAGCTTATGACTAAGACTCTGTGGACCTGTTTAGTTCCCAAAAAATTTTATACAGTACCCGTCAAATTAAATTTTCGGACACATGCATGGAGCATTAAATACAATTGAAAAAATAACTAATTACACAATCTAACTGATTAGCACGAGCTGAATCTTTTAAGCCTAATTAGTCTATAATTAGAAATTATTTGTCAAGTACAACGAAATGTGCTACAGTACCAAAACCCAAATTTTTTCACCAAATAAACACACCCTATATTTCCATAAAGAAAAGACATATCAATACTGTGATCGTCAGCTAAACCGTTGCCTTAACGAAACGGAATTCATGTTACGTTCTTGAACGGAGGGAGTGTGCAGCATGGTGGCGCGAGATTCGGTTTCAGTTTCAGCAGCATTCGCAAACCGCCCATGGGCTTTATAAACGGACCACCGGGATCGTGTGATTCAAATTGTAAGATGGAGTGTTTTGGATTCACCAGCTAATTGGTAGGCACTTAATTTTGATGGAGGTGTACCTAAACGGAACTATGGTCGTGTTTGGATTCAAAGGTTAGAGCTATTTGGGCTAGAAAATAATGCTCAAATAAAATAGTTTTTGACATTTTTGGATCCAAGAGCTATTTAGTCTTTAAAATACATTTTTCTAATTATTGGAGCCATATTACGTCTCTTGCTATGGTGGCACCATTTGAAATAGTCCAACTAATCATATTTTGGGTGGGATAGTTTTTTAAGATAGACTATTTGCAAATAGCCAAGAATTAGCTCTCATGTTTGGAGATTTTAGACTATTTAGATTAATTTAGACTACAAATAACTCTAACACTTTAATCCAAACACGCCCTATAACTCATGTGCAGTTAAAGTCCTTTTAATTAGCTGGATACCAAGTTTGCAACTATTCAATTATTGGCCCAACACAGCTAATAGATTTAGCTGGGTGTGCCTAACGGAGCTTAAATTACGGGTGCTCAACCATTATTACTTGTCTCCCGTGTAATTTATGGAAATGCAGGAATTCGAAAATGTTCAACCAGGTGGATGACTCGGACCTTGATATCACCTAAAGGACTTCAGCTTCTGGAGTAGTCAAGTCCTGTATTGTGTTGTGTCTATAGTTGGCCATGCAGCCCGCGACCCGGTGGCCCGCCCGGAAGCCCGTTTTTTAGGCCCGGCCCAAACCCGGCCCGGCCCGGTCCATTTCGTGCCCGGGCTGGCACGGCCCGTGTCCCGTGCCCGTGTTTGGGCCGGCACGGCCCGGCACGGAGTTAGCAGGCCGGCCCGGTAGTGGCCCGCTAACTCCAACGGTCGGGCGCGGCCGGCCCAGCCCAGCTGGCTAGGGGAGGGGGAGTATATAACTCCGCCCGCCCGCGGATCCCCCGGCCGTACCCCTAGCCTCCATTCCCTCGCCCCACCCCCCCCCCCCCCCCCGCGAACGCAAGAGATTGCGTCTCCGCCTGGCAGCCTCCGCCATTCCGGCCGGCAAGCGGCGACCCGCAAGGCCGCACCCGCTTCCGTCGCCGGCTTCTCGTCTTCCCTTCAGTCTCCTGTGAGTAGATCTCCGGTTCCGTCGCTCCGGTGAGCAGATCTCGCGTTCCTACGCACCTCGCTGGCTCGCTCCAATCCTGGCTGGAGTTCGCAGTAGTCTTTGCCGTCTCGCCGTCGTTGTCTCTTCTCTCTACGGCTCTGGGTTCCGGCTGCGCAGGTACTCTATTCCATAACCCTAACCCTAACCCTCGTCTTCCATCTCCATTCTTTTCCCTACCCCTAACCCTCGTCTTTCATCTCCATCTTGTCTCTTGTGCAGGTCTCGTGCACTCGGGGCCGCCGGCCATTGAGGAACGGAGCCGCCGAGGGTTGATGCGAAGGTGGGCTGCACCCTGAGGTCGTCGTGATGGACGACATGGAGGAGTACACCGTCAACGATGACCTCAGGGCATGTGGCCTGCTCGCGGACGACGACGACGACTTGACTGCCGGCGCTGAGGCATTGTTCGGTAGCAGTGTTGCTCCGATCAATGTCGATGCCCCTGATGATGCCGGCGCTGGTGCCAGAGGTGATGGCGTTGGCGCGTCGGCGACTCAGACGCCGGCCTCGACGCCTAATGCTTCTACTGCCAACAACATCGTGCTGAAGCGTGCCAGGTCTGGTGCCTGGAACGACTTCGAGCCGATCTTTGAGACCTTGCCCTCTGGCAAGCAGGTACGAATCGCTGCCAAGTGCCACCACTGTAATCATGTTCTGTCTGCTCGATCTGCTTCTGGTACTGGACATCTGCTCCGTCAGCAGACGCAATGCGTCAAGAAAGCTAAGCATGCTGCTTTAGTGCAGTCCCGCGTCCAGTTCAATGGTGATGGTTCAGTCACTGGTTGGCAATACAAACCCGATGTTGCTCGGAGAGAGTTGTGCCGGTTGATTTCTAGACTTGATTTGCCTCTTGGTTTTGGTTATGAAGAAGCATTTGAGGAGTACGTTCAGCGTGCTCACAATCCTTGTTTTTCTAGAGTCTCTAGACAGACCACTACTAGATATTTGGAAAAATACTTTCTTGAGCGTCGTACTTCTCTAATTGATAGCTTGCGTTCTGTTACATCTGTTTGCCTCACTTCTGACATTTGGTCGGGCAATGCTAAGGAAGACTATCTTAGTGTGGTTGCTCGTTTTGTTTCTGCTGATTGCGAGTTAGAGAAGTGAGTCATTGGGCTTAGGCTCATTGATTGCTCACATAATGGTGTTAACATTGCTGAACGTGTTGAATCTGTTGTTCATGAGTTTGGTTTGATAGATAAAATCTTTGCTAACCTTGATAATGCTTCTTCTAATTCCAGAGCTATGTCAAAGCTCATTCCTAAGTTTGTTAGTTATCTTGGTCCTGATCCTGCACCACTTGACAATGTTAACAGAGAAAATGACAATGCATTGCGTGGGCTCTTGCACCAGCGATGCGCATGTCACATTATAAATCTCATTGTCAAATTTGGTTTGAAAAGGGTCAAGTCTTATCTTGAGGCTTTTAGAAATGCAATCTCTTATTTGAACTCTTCTAACCAACGCATTGGTGAATTTCATAACTATTGCATTGTTAAGGGGGTTAAACCTCGCAAGTTTGGTTTGGATATGGATGTGAGATGGAACTCTACCTATCTCATGCTCAAACATCTCATACCATACAAGGCCACTTTCTCGACCTTTATTGCTGCTAATTATGGTTTGGTTAATGGTGAGCCACTACTCAGTGAAGGTCATTGGACTATTGCTGAGAAAATCATGGAGTTTCTTGGAATTTTTTATGAATCAACTGTTGCTTTGTCTGGTGTTTATTATCCAACTAGTCCTCTGATGCTGCATCATATCCTTGAAATTGCTTGTCATTTGCATGCCAAAGAGACTGATCCTTTGCTCATGAGCATTCTGACTCCTATGAAACTGAAGTTCCTCAAGTATTGGCAAAACATCTCACTTTTGTATTCCTTTGCTTTTGTTTTGGATCCAAGGGCCAAGATGAGAGGATTTCATAATGTTCTCCAGCTTCTTTCTCAGGCTATTGGTGTTGCTTATTCTAATTACTTCACTGAGGTAAGAGCTGAACTGTACAAACTGTATAACAAGTATGAAAACAAGTATGGTGCAGTTAGGTTGCAGAGGTGTAACATCCCACCCGTGGGCCAGTTGGGCCAGGCCAGTGGGCCGATTTGCGAGTTACTGTAGCTGACGGGGTGCTGTAGCGTCGCAGAATACTGTAGCAGCATGGGTTTAGTCCCATACTGGATAGCTAAGGGGGTACAGACCAATTTAAATACCAGGCCCAGGGAGGCTAAATAACTCCGGTCCGAACCTTTTGCGCTAAGCGAGGACGAAAGCGCAAGAGAGTTATTTAGCAGGTGTGTTTTACTCAACGTGCAGAGTAGATCTTAGCCGTTCTCCCGGGCCGGGTCGTTACAGTGGTATCAGAGCCGACTCTCGCGGTTCCACACCACATACGGGCAGAAGTGCGCGGGCATGAGCATGGGCACGTGGTCGCAAATGCCACTGGCATGTGGACGGGCGCGTGTGGGCACAGATGCGCGGGCATCGAGGATGCGCCGGCACTGGACGCACGGACGTGGCACAGGGACCGTTGGCACTGGACGCACGGACGTGGCACATGGGACCGTTAGCACTAGACGTATGGGACGTGGCCAAGAGAGCAGATCCTGATATTTAGGTTGGTCTGGTACTCGACGATGACGTCGAGTCCTCAACGGGGGGTGATTGTAACATCCCACCCGTGGGCCAGTTGGGCCAGGCCAGCGGGCCGATTTGCGAGTACTGTAGCTGCCGGGGTGTCGGGGGTACTGTAGCGTCGCGGAATACTGTAGCAGCGTGGGTTTAGTCCCATACTCGATGGCTAAGGGGGTACAGACCAATTTAAATACTAGGCCCAGGGAGGCTAAATAACTCCGGTTCGAACCTTTTGCGCGAAGCGAGGACGAAAGCGCAAGAGAGTTATTTAGCATGTGTGTTTTATTCAACGTGCAGAGTAGATCTTAGCCATTCTCCCGGGCCGGGTCGTTACAAGAGGCCCTCCAACATATCAGGATCATCTGGTAAGAAAAAAAATACTTGGGGTAAGATATATGGAGCTACTGGTACAAGTCCCTCTTCTCCTGCTCTTGCATCTACATCTTCTCCTGCTGTATCTGTGCCTCTTGTTTCAGAGTTGTCTTCCTAATTGAACAGCGACACTGTCACCTACTTTGATGATGATTTTGACCTATTAATTTGGTGGCATGAGCACAAACTGACATATCCCATTCTGTCCATACTAGCAAAAGATGTTATGTCTGTTCCAGTTTCTACTGTCTCTTCGGAATCTTGCTTTAGTCTCACTAGTATGGTGATCGAGGAGCGTCGACGATGCTTGACGCCTCATAATGGTGTTCCATACTAGCAAGAGCGCAGCATGATGTTGAGAAGTTGACGTGAGATTTGGAGTTAAAGTTTGGCATCAAGGACAATGCTGAAGGGCAAGCTGCTGGAAATGAGTAAGTACTTCACAAGTTCACATGAACATGTTTGATTATGCTATTATGAATTGTTCAGTTTCATAAATCATGATCATTGATTCTTCTCTTGTCTGTGTTTGCTAGGTCTGTCCCTGCCAATGGCTATTCATGAGAAGTGAAGGCAAGGGGCAAGGCTGGGCCTAGGCAAGAGGCCAGCAGCATCACCAAGTCAGCAGTAGTGTTTTGCAATTTGATCTTCTGTTTGTAATGTACTAATGAGTCTGCTGAACTTGAACAATGTGATGTAATTTTGAACAATTATAGAGTTGGGTTGTACTCTTTTTCTCTTCCTAGGGTTTCTCACAAGGGTGTGTTTTATCTAGGAAGGTTTTTAATGAGGCAGCAACACTTGATCACATAGATCAAGTGTTAAAACAGCTCTATAATTGTGTTATCACTTATCAGTTAAGTGATATTTTGCTATATGTGTCTCTGTGTGTGGCTGACTATGACCTGTGACCTTTTTTTTTTGGATTGCTTGTTAAATTTGGAGTAGGGTGAGATGTATTTTGAACTATGGGCTTCGGGCGGCCCGGCCTGGGCTGTAGTGCCGGGCTCCAGCGGGCTGGCCCAGCACGAAATAGGCCCGCGAGCCCGTGCTTGGGCCGCTGGTAGAGCCCGTGGGCTGGCACAGCACGGCACGGCCCGACTTGATATTGGGCCGGGCCAGGCACGGCACAGCGAAGAGCGGGCCAGGCTGGGCTCGTGCTAGGGCCGGGTCGGGCGGCCCAAATGGCCATCTATAGTTGTGTCGTGGCGGATCCAAGATAATTATTAGAAGTGATTTTCTTCTACCTCTATATAATTTTAGCCACTTCTCGCAGTGTATTTATGTTAAAAAATTATAGGGAGGGCTTAGAGCATCTTCAAGAGGTTAGCTAAATCTCAATCTCTATTTTCAAACTTAGCTATCCACTTAGCTAAGATTTCTTCTCTATATTTTGGTAGAACCCAATGGACTAGCCAAATTACCTATCTATATACCTGTCATGTGGAACCTCTCCTCTCTCTCCCACGTTTCCAGGTCCGACGGGGTGGCAGATCTCGCCCGATTGCAACGGCGGTGCCGGCGGCGAGCTCTGGTCCGCGATGACCTCCACGCGCGCTCTGGTCCCGCAGCCACCACGCAGAACTCCAAAGCTCGTCGTTGGCCTCAGTGATCTGCTACTGCTGCGTGCCAAGGGTGTTGATGCGCTTCGACAGGTCGGAGATGCTCCGGAAAATCGGGTCCTCGTAGTTGAAGCGTGCTGACGATGAGGGACCCACATGTGGACCATAAGACGCATGCATACCTGCCGGGTAGTACGGTTCTTGCCCACCAGCGTACTCACTGCTGCTGGCCTGATACGGGTCATAAGTGTAATGCCCGTATGCCTCCTCGAAACTCATGTTCTGTGTGGACGGCCCAGGTTGTGCTGAGGCATGAATCGGGGTGTCCGTCGTGATGGTCCTGCCCCGGCTTGTTCACGCCGGGTCCTGCTCCTCGTCTGTGGACCTGCAACACTCCGCCGTGCGGGTTCTTTTTCTGTATCTACAAGGTTAGACTCTTCACTGAGTAGAGAGAGTTTCGGGCACGGCAGCTCGATCTCCCTATCGTACCCGGGGTAACACATAAAAATAGAGTTTCCTGGCCCCTCTTGCATCATGTGCCCTTGCACAAAATGCTCGACACTGACCTCGTATATGTATGCCTCTGTCTCAGGCAAGAAGGTGACTTCGGCGCCTTCCATCGCTTTGACATACCTCACCACGTGAGAGACCAGAGAGGTTATGTCGATGGGGCTTCTGTCTGAAATCATCTTCTGCCAATGAGCGAGCATGCTCCTGACGGGCGAGAAGCAAATCTTGTTCGCCATAGCGTACAGACACTGCAGCTTAGGCAAGCTGCAAAGGCGAAGGTCTGTGTGAGGATGCACAACCATAGCGAGCCACTTGGCAAGGAACCTCAGAGTAGGATTATGAATTGAGACTATGCTATTCTTACTACTCACAGGTTCATTTGAGATTAAACTCCACCAAGAGCTACGATCATATTCGTAACTTTCAACAAGTGTGTTGGGGTCAAGAATGCATCTTTTGTTAAAATCCAACGCAATGCTGAATTGTTTTAGGGTCATCTCAAATTGTTTGTTAAAGAACCAAAAGTAAACTTTAGTTTCAGTCGCTTTTTCTTTAACGGTAAGACACATGAGGAATTCCATGGTCAAGAGTTGCGAACCTGGTTCAACGATGTTGGCAAAATTCTCCCATCCGACAACAGTGAAGGCTTGGTTCATGTCTTGCATGAGTCCCGTCATGATGAGGAAGCGGGTTTCGAACCTCTTAGCGTGGCCGAAGGTCTGCCTCTTCAGCAACTCAAGTGCTTGCCGCTCGTAGTCGTTCTTGACAATGATTTGCTCAACAATCATCAAGATCCTGATGCAGAAACGGCTTCGTGGGACTGCAGGAACTTCTTCTTCCTCCTGGGATGGGTGTAAGCGGTGACCGGAGTCGACCGACATGTTGTCCCGAGAAGAAGACAAACTCCGCGAGCTTCTCGACTATCTTGAGAGTGCCCTCTTGACCTTCTCCTTCGCTCGATTCAGCATGGTGCCTGCAAAAGATTAGTATGAAGAATACCCGAAGGAAACAAGGAGTCAAGGAGAGGGTTAGCGATAGTGTTAGTCGTTCTTGCGGGGCGTTAAACAACCACAAATGTTCGTCGTTCAGCGTGCCATGATTTTATTTGAAGGGGAAATATTTTTATGTTTTCTGGTTTATGAACTTCACTAATTACTACTCAAGTTTTATTTTTTTTGGGTTGAGCTAGCACTTAAGCTCTCTACTTAATTAACTCAAAAGAGCTTAATTAAGCAAAGAAACTTAAGAAAGGGAGAGGAGATGAAGGAGCTCGAGCTGAGGCAGTTAGACTTGAGGCTCTGGTGCACTGAGAAGCGTCGACCTCATCGGCTTTTATAGCCCGGCGCCGGGGCCAAGCCGGCCGGCCGGGGGCAGGCCGGTCGGCCTCTGAGCGGCGGCCGGCGAGCCACGTCGTGCATCTACTCCATAGACTTGTAGGTGGTAGTGGCTGCATCGGTGGTGATGGGATGTGAACGGAGGGCAGGGGTCGGCCAGCCTACATGGGGCCGATCGGCCTGGTTCCTGCACGTTCGGTGCTTGTCCTTTTTCCTTTGCTTCGCTTGCACGCCATGCTTCCCACTCCCTGCTGCCCCTGGCCAGAGAAGAGCAGGTGGGGCCGGCCGGCCTTGTACCTAGCCAAAAATTTTCGAAATTTTTTTCTGTGAAGTTCTATGGATGCAACAATTTAAAGTTTTAACATGCATTGGTTGAAAATCAAATATGGTTATGCACAAACGAAACGAAATTTTTGCAGGAGAAAACTTAAACTATCCTATATGCAATGCAATGATAGATATGTGCCACTACCTCATGGCGAGGGCTCGGGTTTTGAGTCCGGAGCCGGACTCTCCATTCCTTTGGTTTGACTGTCGTCGCCAGATGGAGTCTTTGGTGATGACACTTTCTTCCGCCACACTTTCTTGGGTGTGGTGTTTCGACCTTTGTCTTCTGTGACTCCAGAAATTTCTTACGCTGGATTCTTCGTTTCACATTTTTTTGATTGTGAAGCTTGATTTGCTTTGCTTCCTCTTGAATTCTTAACTCCTCCTGAATCCACAGACTCTCTACGAATTCGATGAGGGCTTCGATGTTCGGAAGCGATGGTTTCTTCGTCTCTTTCTCGGGTTTCTTTTTCCGGTGGACCTCCTTGACTTGTGAGCATTGTTCGACGTTCGGTTTGAAGGTGAACTTCTCCTTCTGACCATTGATGTTGAGCTGGATTTCTCCAGCTCCCGCATCAATGTGGGAGTTTGTTGTACTCAAGAACGGCCTACCCAGGATGAGAGGCGTCTTGGTGTCGACTTCCATGTCGAGCACGACAAAGTCGACGGGAATGAAGAAATTCCGGATTTTTACCGGGATGTTTTCTGCTATTCCCGCGGGGAAACGAACTGTTTGGTCCGCTTGCTGCAAACACATGGCAGTAGGGTCAAGTGCATGATGGTTAAGTTTGTCATAAACTACCTTTGGCATGACACTGACGCTTGCTCCCAAGTCGCAGAGGACGTTCGAAAATTGTTGGGCACCGATCGAGCATGTGATGGTAGGGCAGCCTGGGTCCTTCTTCTTCTCCAGGAGAGGATCGAGTATAGCAGTGCTACACTCTTCTGTTAACTGCACGACCTCGGTGGTGGGCAACATTCGCTTGTTTCCAAGAATATCCTTGATATACTTGGCATACGTGGGTACCTGCATAGCGTCAAGAAGTGGTATATTTACATACAACTTCTTTATTACCTCGACGAGCTTGCCGAATTGTTCGTTGGCCACCGGCTTCCTTATCCACTCCGGAAACGGTAAGGCAGTTGTGTCGTGATAGTCCCGAGAAGTTCTTGGGGGTTCCACGGGGTCTTCCTGGGTAGCAGGGGTGTTGGATTCGACGGCCTCCTCTCGCACTTCGTCATCAACTTCGGTATGGCTATTGGTTATAGTCTTCTGCTGACTTCTTGCATCCTGTGGAAAAGGTGGCTCTCGCGTGGTCTTACCACCACACGTAGTCACCACACTAACATTTTCTTTCGGGGTTACTTCTAGTTGCCCGGGCAATTTCTCCGTGTTAACGTTAGGACAAGAAGATGCAAGCTGAGCTACTTGGATTTCTATCATCTTATTAAAGCTCAGTTAGTTTTTAATAATAGAATTAAATCCCTCTAGCTGTGCAGCCATGGACTCTAAGATCTTGTCATTAGCAAGAAATTTCTTACTAATGTTGTCATTTATTTGCTTTTGGTCGTACACTAGGTATTTTAATGTGGGCTGAAAATTGTTATTAAAATTCATACCTTGTTGTTGACCGAAGGGGAGGTTGGGCTTGGAGTTTCAACCCTGCTGAGGATGAAATCCCAAGTTGGGATTGTTGTTGCTCCCAACGAAGTTTGCGTCCTCTTGAGTTAGTGGGCAAGAGTTGCCCGAGTGCCCAGTCTCGCCACATGTTTCACATGTCATCCGAGACTCTGAAACCTGATTAACCTCCAGATGCGGAGATTCCAGCTTCTTCATAAAAAGATCCATCTTGGCAGCTAACATGTCGACACTGTCGATCTGATGCGCGCCCCTGGGATGGGCTGGCTGGCTATCTCTTTTCCAATTCTGATTGGAAGCTATCTTGTCAATCAGCGTCTTTGCTCTTGCAACATCGAGAGAAAGGAAGGAACCACCCGCTGATGCGTCAACGTGGTCCTGAGCTTGCTGATTCAGGCCATGGAAGAAGTTCTGAATAATCAGCCACTCTTCTATGACGTGATGTGGGCATGCTTGAATGTACTCCTGGAGACGTTCCCAAACTTCTGGGATGCTCTCATATGGTAATTGTTGAATTCCGGTAATCCTATTCCGGAGGGCATTGGTTTTGCCCACTGAAAAGTATTTTGCTAGGAATGCATTCGAACAAGCTTTCCATGTTGTGAAAGCTTCCTTGTTGGAATAGAACCACGTCTTGGCCTTCCCGAGCAGTGAGAACGGGAACAGCCGAAGGCGGACGATATCCAGTGTAGTTCCTTTGGGGTTAATGGTGTTGCTCATCTTCAGGAAGTTCTAGAGTTTGGCATTGGCATCCTCGGATGCCTTTCCGCAGAACGGACTTGCCTGGACCATGTTCACCAGTCCAGTCTTCAGCTTAAAGCCATCATCACCGGCTTGGTTTTGGTTCAATCCAATAGGTATATGGCTACTGGACGGGGCAGAGAACTGACGAAGAGTCTTCTGAGCCATGGGTGAGGAGGCTGAAGTGGACGGGGAACTATGAGGCCAAGTGAGTCTCTTCTGTGGTGGGACGACGCGGCGTCTCACAATTCTCCCAATTCTTTCTGGATTTGGGTTGAAGTTACTTGGTAGGTCGAAACCGGTCATGCACTGCTCTGCATCGATTAAAAGATAGAGAGATCAATGATAAGCCCGCTAGGGTTAGCGGTGACAAACTAGTAAAGTTTATCAAACTATCTACGATATCCTTAGCCAATTGCTTCCCCGGCAACAGCGCCAGAAATACTTGTTGGCGTTTCTTATGCTCAATAGAATTGATATTCCGCAAGCGCACAGAATCACCGTTGTAGCACTTCACCTTGGAGTATTCCAGGGTATCGTATTTTTTCTCAGGAAAGCACTATGGTAAAGAGTATCATAAATCGAATGATGACCATACTAGCTTAATCAACCGACTAACTAGATGGGGGTAAGCCAGATAGATAGGTAAGATAAATGGCCAGATGGTGACCGAGTGACACACGGAGGCTCAACTCCTTAGAGAGGTAGCAGCTGGGAGGACAACGAGCGAGATAAGACACCTGATACACTTCTAAACTATCGAGCTAGCCTTTCTAGATCAGACTAAACACCTAACTAGTTGTCGGAAAAGCAGAGCTTACTTCGGCGGCTGGAAGAGGAAGGACTTCAGAAAGGGATGATAGGGGAGTCCAACGGCAACATGCACTACTGCTATGAAAACACCCGAACGTGGTGGACTACAAGGGATGGATAGGGCTGTCACCACCTACCGCCTACCACAACAGTTCTGTGGGGTGGAACACACTTTCTAGCTAACACTAAGGTCAGACCCCATGCCTGCACTCGGTGTTAGGATTTCTCTCGAGGCCTTCGAGAGAAATCCCCCTCAACCTAGAGCACTAACTTGAGATACTCTAGTCCGGGCGAGAAAACCCGTAAGATAAGATCCTGATTACTAGAGAGATAACTTAGCCTAAGCTAAAGGAAAACTTCCGCACTCGAGCTGAACACTCAGACTCGAGAAGATATAAGACAGCGGAAAGTAAAGCCGACTCAGAAAAGTAAAGAAGATAACTTATATTAATAATGTTAAAAGAAAGATACAAGAGCTATACCAGACTTCCGACGACTCCGGAATCCCGAGCAAGCTCGACTCGACTCTAACTCCCAAATTACTAACCTACTCTAGAAAGTAAAAGTGAAGAGAGATGAGCTCCAATGGTGTGTGTTACAAGTGATGGATGGGTTCTCTATTTATAGGCTTCCAAGGTCGGTTCCTGGCCGGTAAAGCAGTTGGCGTCAGTTGTAAGCAGGTAAGGTCGGTGTGCTTGTCTTCCACGAGAAGCCAAGGCTTGAGGTGCTGCAAAGTGGGGCCGGCCGACCTCCCCTAGGCCGGTCGGCCTGGGGTTGCGGCCATCTGGCCACCGCCATTGTGTTGACGCTCCTGATCGTCTCTTGGGGTCGGTATTTGTTGCGTGGCTTCAACGCGCGAGGTTGTAGGCCGGCCGGCCTCCCTCTGGCCCATCTCGGCCATCCGTTGCGCCGACGTTCCCTCTGCACACTTGTGATCTTACCAGAGTAGTGGATCGATGACCTGGACCCGAGTTTGTACTGAGTTGTGGGTCTTTTGATCTTTGTGCAAACCTTTCGGTCCACTTGATCAAACTGACACCCAATCCAGACTCAGAGACATTGTGATTGTGTCACATTGTCCCTGGATCGAAGCCGGGACCCTGTCTTCAGAGGTGCCAGGCCGGCCGGCTTAGGAGAGGCCGGTCGGCCTGGGTTTTCGCCTAATTCTGTCTATTTTTAGTACATTTATTTCTGAAATCAAAACTCATCTAAAACTTCTGGAACTCGTTAGAAATAAATAAAAAATGAATGGAACATTGTGTAAATCTCGTTTTATTTCCGAAAAATTGACGCCTAGAATGTGAATTTATGGCCGTCAACAACGCGCCGCCTGGTGCCTGCCAGTCAAATACGCCACTGCCGCGCGCATCCACGCGCCGAGTGCACCCCCTCCGCTTCAAGAGCGCCACTGCAATGTGGAGCCCAAACCACCGCCGCCTTCTTCAAGGTCGAGCAGCCCCAATCATCGTCTGCAGTTCGGCACTGGCAAGCAACCCACGCCCTCCCCTCTCTATTTTGCTTTCTACGCTGTCTGTCAGAGCTCCCTGACGCTGGAGTGCTAGCAATGCCACCCAACGAATCAAGCACCGGATAGTGGGACAGCGCGGCCGGCGGGCGGCGGCCCCCTCCTTCTCGCGCGACGCCACCTAGCACAGTGCTGCTCCTAGGACGCTGAAGACAAGCGGATTAATAGCCGCTATGTGAGCCCATCTATCCCTGACCATTAGTTTAGTGGATAAACCCCACTCAATGTTGACGATGTATGTGTCTATAAGCATATTGGTGTCCCACACTCCCACTTACTTGCTGAATTAGGACCTGCCAATAAGCATCCTACATACTTTTTTTTTTTGCAAACAAAACGGCAAGTGGCACAAGTTGCGTTTACACACGTTGGTGTCTTCAACCAATAATTCAATGTTTGAAATAATTAAGCACTTTCTGAAACTCTGCAGATATTTTTCGTGTGTTATAGGAAATCTTCTTTGTAGATCTTTTGGTAGAGCTCTGATCTGAAATTCTGAACCAACAAATCCTTTGAATGTATACATGTTTTCATTTAATCGCCAAACTCTTGGGATTTTTATTGCAATTTTCTGATGTATATGACCAACTATGACTGTAGTGTCGTGTGCTGAATGGGCTAGCAAGGAAAGGTAGCTATTCAGAGTATATACTAGCAAAATGGTGATATGGCTGGAAGCTCGGTATGCTGCATGGGGAGAAGAGCAAGAGGAGTTTAATCAGTTGAGTTTTACTTGGCTTTTGGTTGTTGTTCCTAAGTAGAAGACAGGTGTCCACATGCAAATGAGACCACACCCATGATATATTAGTTTGGACCATTCATAATCTTTCGTTGCAATAGCAAAAGTAATTAATAATAATATACTTATACATGTGGTCCCAAATATATTGTTTCAAAAAAATTTAATAATAATATATTTATATGATGGGCACTTTTGCTAGTAAAACATAGTTGGCTTCTGGTTGCTGAGTCACAGACAGTCGCTCTGAGTCACAGACCTCAAATGTTTCAGTAATTAATGTTGAGCGGGCCTGAGGCGCCTTGAAAGCACAGTGGTTGGCCATGTACTTCAGCCACCTATATATCATAAGCTTCCGAATCTTCAGGACTAGGCATGTGCAAAAAATAATCCAGCTGGAACTGATCAAAATATGCTGGCATCTCATCAATTGCATCGTCCATGAAAAGACGGAAAAGTATAACACAAAACCTGTTGAAATCTGAGATTGCGTTTTCTTTGGAAAACCCTTCAGAAGCTTCTTTTGTTATTACAAATTCCAGGTCCCCACCTTTAACAAGGACAATAAAATCCTCAAGAACAAAAGAGCCATTCCAACAGTATCCAGCTTTGTGCTTCTTCAAAATGAATCTAAGATAGCCGAGAGCAGCCTTTCTGCCCATATATGTTGTTGCATTGACTTTGGTTCCACCATAGTCAAACAGTTGACGTATTTCGTGCATATCATGTTGCATTGCAAATTCACTGAGAGCTTGTACGCTGTAGAAGAATGAAATTTGCTATAAATTTTAATGTACAATGAATCTAGGAGTTGCAATTATTTTTAGATAGAAAACAAACCTATTTGGAGGAGGAAGATTGTTGATTTCAATTCTTGTCCTCTTGAACACCTCTTCTGACTTCGTCTTAAATTGAACATGTTCCAACATAAACGAACAAGCACAATATTTTAATCTATCATAGATCCTGACAAAAAAAAGAAGGGGTTTAGTTCAATCAACATAGGATTATGCAAGGCTAAATCCTGACGTAAAAAAAGTTCAATCAGCACAGGATTATGGAAAGTTTTGAAAAACACTGAAATGGCTAATACCTTGGCATTTTATTGCATACATTTCTTGCGATTTGTCTGTCGTATATCTCCAGGTCTTTATAGTCGATTCTGAAATTAAAGGAAATGTAGTGATCCATAGCAATTATCTGTCCTTCAAAGAAAGGTGCACTTGCACCTTCTTCTTTAAACCTAAAACACATAGAATAACAATATTGTCAAATCCTTAGTTTAAAGAACACAGAATCTGGTGTGAACACATAGAACCCTACCAATAGAATCTAAATGATAGAGATAAATATGCTTTTGATTGATTACATTGACTAATTGCACATGCATTATTTCCTAGTTACAAATAGGGACAATCTAGTTAACCATAAGTGAAAGTATATAAACAGAAGGCAATTAATATAACTAAAAAAACAATGCCTGTGGAACCAATCAATCAAAGCAGATATCTGTCTTATCACTAATGTCAAAAGAATAAGACTGCACCAAAAGAAGTGCTTACACTTTTAGAAAACGTATAAAAGTTTGAGAGATCTTATCATCTCTTTCCTCTTCAGTTTCCGCATCAAGTTCAATTTTGTTATGCTCTTCCTCCTGTAGATTAAGCATATTCTTTTCTTCCCCTGAGGATTTTGACCCTTTCCTGCAAGTTATCCAAAAAGGATTCTCTGTGTAAGTTTTTCATTGTGAAATTGAACAGAATTCAAGGAATTGGAAATTAAATTTAGCGTATTCACCATAAGCACAAAAGAACACATACAATTCTTCTGTTTTCTTATCACAAGCCATCACATTCGCGGGTTGCTGCACTTCCGACTTGTTAATGGCCATCTTGGTCTTCAGTTTTCGTCTTTGTTTACTTGACGGTTTGGACATTTTCCTGCAGGTTATGCCATAAGAATTATGTTTGAGCTTCTAATTCAAACTGAACTGAACTTATGTAACTATAAATCATAGTAGCTTATTCACCATGAGCATAAAAAAGACGTACATTTTTTGCTTTGGCTCCTCCTCAATAGGCGCTGCTTGTCTTCGAAGAGAAATTGATCCATCAGCATCATGTCCCATAGTCTGTAGCTTAATTTCCGAAAAATCAAATGCCAACAGCTTCCCGTTCCTCTTACCCTTAAGTAGAGAGCATAAAAAATAAAGCAAATCACTACAAACTAAGCGAAGCCAGATCACATATTGAGTAGGTGCACCTTGTGTGGTTAAGCTGACAGTGAGTGAATTTCAAGGAGCAAGGTTTACCAAAAGATCAGAGAGTAAATGGTTCAACTTCATCATAACATACCATATCCAAGACCTTCCATATGGCGTCCGGGGTTCTCTTGAATTGTTCTTCAGTATCTTGAAAGACCATCAATGTCTCATGACACTACAAAAGTAAATACATGAACAAAATGGTGACCATACTACAACATACGGAAGTATTGCTTTAAAAAATGTCTCTAAATTGATGACCATGCCAGAAAAATGGTCTAGAGCTTCACCAACCCTGCCACCTGCACCTAAGCATCTAAGCCTATTGTTGACAAGTTCCTCCACTTCCTCCCTTAACGCCAACTCCCTCCCACTCTCCTAATGGTAAATGGTACAGTGTTTCAAAATTCAGAAATCAACTGTTCAACTGTTTAGTGGTTGCCTGTACATGTTCAGGCATTTCAAAAGAAGCTTCCAAGAAAAAGCAAGATGCATGGCATGCTTCAATTGTGTTCATATAATAACATTAGCCCTGAGAGAGTTTTGAAAGACATGAGAATATGTTCCCAAGAGGAGAGATGGTTCCATGCCTACTTAGTTGTGTTCATTCTAGTACTAGAATATCACTGTAGCTACCACTAACAGTTGCTGAGAAGACTGAGACGGCTGTATAATATAAAGGAGAAATTGCAGTAACTAAATCCCCATGTATTAGCTTCTTCTAAATAATCTGAAATGGCCCTCCCCAATTGCCATCCTACTGAATTTAGGAGCAGCGATACCACACCTTATATATCAAATTGCAAAGATTGTTTCTGAATAGAACACCCCTGTTGTGAACATTGAGGGACCTCTTCAAGCATCTGAACCTGTAATATTTGGGAAGTGCCATCAGCAATAACAATTAAGAACATATTGGAGACAGTCAATGGAATGTACCCATAAGTGGTCAGGCCATCTTTTGTGTCGTCCAGAAACTTTTTTAGTATGTGAGCTGTAAGAAAGAGAACAAAATAAGAAGGGTAAATCACATGCAATTTGTATTAGATGGACAAACTCGCACAGTACCAGTCTTATCATCAATTTGTGAGGGAGACTTAAGTATGTCAACTATCTCATTGTAACTCTTTGATGCAATTGCTTCAGTAGTTTCAGGATCCTCCCGAAAATGAAATGAATTAACATAAACAGAGGGGCATCAGCATAACAATGCTTTATTAATATGTAGCAATTATATGCCAACCATATCAAAGCAGAGGGTAAAGGATGAGTTTAATACTCTGAAGAAAGGTACTCGCATTTCGCATTTGCAGCCCAGATGGGCTATGGGCTGCAATCTAAAATTTATTTGAAGGGACACATGCAAAAGAGAAGAAACCAACCTCAGGATCGAACTCCAAACCATGGTAAACATCAAAGCCACATGCTTTAAACAATGAAAGAACTTCTGAAGGTTCTGCAAAGGAACTGCAGCTGCAATGGGCACAACCCAACAAACAACTATAAGATAAATGGATGCACAGATGGAATGTCAGATATTATTATATGCGTAAGATAAGATAAAATACAGAAGATACAAAGCAGACAAACTGAAAAGAAACAAACCTCTCGAAGATTGGATAGACATCAAAGCATTTGGGAAGATGCCTAATCATCATCCTGAACCCTTGCCACGATCTCAACATTGTGTCTGCATCATACGCCTTCTTTTCCCAACCCTCTTGGATTCGTTGAACCACTGCCAGTTCGATTAATTGCAGGAGTGTCTGGGTCTGGACATATTTTGGGCGGCCGTTGATTCCACCCTCCGTGACTAATGCAAAGTGGAAGTCACTAGTTTGTAGTACAGCATTGGAGAGTGAAACGAGTGCTGAAGATCCGCCACTCCCATTCAGAACAAATGGAATGGATTGGCCATTGATATCAAGTTCACGAACTCTATATTTGCGGCTAAAAGGTTGGGGTGGATCACGCATGGTTGAAACAGGTTAAGAACAAATTAACTGACTAAACAGCCTCAACTATCCTACACAGCAAATTCATCCCACGACGGGCACTCCGGCTCCAGCAGGTATCCTCAAAACAACTAAGCCATATCCTGCTTCAAAGGTGAGTAACAAACAGTAAGTAGGTTTCAGAAAATCCGGTAGACAGCGCTGGAACATAGGTAACAAATCTGCTAGAGAGCGTTGGAATGTAGTTTACAAAGGAACCGCAAGTACCTTGTGTTTGTCGTCGACACCAGATGCGGAGATGGAGACGAATGAGCCTGCTCCCTCGAGAGCGACACGGATGGGGAGATGGTGACGGCAGCGCTAAACCCTAGCGCACAACCCCGAGTGAGAGGAACGGTCGCGGAGAGCGCAGGGGAGTAACCGGTGTTGAAACTGCGGGAGCCGCGGCGGCCTCTGGTGCGGACTGGATGCGGAGCTGGAGATGCCGGCCCTGCGCCTGGAGAGCGGCGCAGGATGCGGAGCCGGTGAGGCGGTGACGGCGGCTCCAAAGCCTAGCGCACAACCCGAGCCGCGGCGCCCGCTGGACGCAAGGCCATTTATCGCGCGCGCTGCTAGGCCTAGGCGCGATTCCATCGCAGAAGCAGCTGCGCACGCGGCGGCCCGTCCGTTTTGTTCTTTTTTTTTCTTTGGAAACCCAATTATCCTTCGCGGCGCACAGTCTTAATATACTGTTTGTTGATTGCTTCTGAGCTCCTTCGAAGGTTCCTTTCGTTTCGTCTGAATGTGCCTGTTTCGTTTCCTTTCCCCTGGTTCCTTTTGCTTGCCCATCACAAGCAGCGTGTTTCTTCTCCGGACGGAGGCGCCACCGCGCGCACATTCCTTCCTCGACGGAAAGCAGGCAGGCGCTTTTGCTTGCTTCTTCCGGTCCGGGTCGCCATGGCCACTTTCCCGGCACCGCATCTTGTCTGCTCTGCGCATGTGTAGGCTAGAGTGAAGCCGAGCTCAAGTGCTGAGGACGGAGTCCACGGATGGTTTCGGCATATTTTGCTATCTGACTGTTTCGTTTCGTTTCATGAGCCCATTCTATCCTGTCGCCTAGTTTCCATCTGATTGATTAGCTAGGCTTGCTCAAACGGTAGTATCTAAAACAAAAAGGTCATTACTATGATATCTGTACCCGGTTTCCTTCTCTTTTATAAGATAAATACTTGAGAAAGATAATTCAATACAAAAGTTCATAATTTTTTTTCTGGCGTTCTCTCTACTCCATATTAAGTCTCTTATTGTTTTATATAAGATAAGTTTACCCAGTTTTTATCCCTTTTTTCTAAATTGCTTCTTTCTTTTTGTTCCCTTTTTGTAGATTACTAGTGGAGTTGTACATGCTACAGACACGTATTTAAAGTTAAATTATTTAAAAATGATTGGATTGCATCGAACTACTACTAAAAAAATTCTCATTTATCGTGTAGTGGAATAACCAATTATATTTGTATTTGCTATCTAAAAGTCTAAAAAGAATGAAACATTTAGTATCTATATAAGATTAATCCTTGATTAAATATGGAAGCATATTGTTTTCATGTGGATGTTTATGAAATTAGTTAATCAACAAATTGGTGAAGGAATACTTAGCCTGGTTTGTTACTAATTGGAGTTTAGATGAGTTTATTTTGAGCCAATCATATTCAGTTTGTAAGCAATATTTAATTCCATAGCCGCAAGGGAAGGAAAAGTATAAAAAAAATTAATTCTATAATAGAGAGGAATCATGGAGATTGAAGGCCGCTGATTTGGAAGACCAGACTCTGATCTACTCCTTTAGCAGGCTGACTTGTCCTAATCCTTTTTTGTATGCCTCAACAATTAGCACTGGTACAACCAAAGGTATCAATATTAGCACATCAGCCGCATCATTTTCCGTAGAGGAAAAAAAGAAGGATCCAAATTGATGGGTAAAATAACTAAATGAATATTTGTAAAAAATATTGTGTATATAACCAGCAATCCCGGTCAAGACAACATACTGGGATTGGAATAGGTGACTATGCTGACCTCCAAGATAACAGACGCTGGTGCCGATGTCTACGTGATGAACGAATTTACGAAAGGCAGATAGAATGAGAGAACACCGGCGACGACGACCAAGGGAATGCAGACGATGGGGAACGTCAATGACCTAAGATATGATTTCATCACTCTGATAGACATCTCCTTCCTAACTAACAAAATAAAACTGCTATCACAACAAACATTGCAACATGGGCAGTAGGCAGACCTTGGTGTTGGATGCGACTGGAATGACATAACCACTCTCAGCATAGTGTCATGACACAGTTTCATAGACAACTTACAGCTTAAATAGTGCACCAATTGTGTGATCAAATATACCATGACTTGATGAAGAACGACCTCACTGGGGACTGTCATCCCCATGTCATTACTTGGCAACCGTGCCATAAGAGGGTCATGGTGATGACCCGGGTCATCTCTCTCTCCTCTTAACTCTGTTGCATAGAGCAATTGTGCTGATGTGTCATAGTTTTTAATACCTATGACACTCTCATGACCCAAACGTGGAGCTCTTTTATTTTTAATATGCATATAGCTTCCCTTTAGTCTGTTTGTATGTTTTTTTCCTTCCTTCTCGTGTCTTCGCCCTGATGATCACCTTCCCCTCTTTCGCTCTATTTCGATTCATGAGTTATTATTTAGCCTGTTGTGGGCGCTACGCAGGAAGTTTGAGTGGCTGGTGGGAGGATGTGGCGTGGGCTCTCGCTGGGAATGATTCCTCGACGTTGTCCTGCCTGCCGGCGACAAGAACAACAGTGAGGTGTTTGGGCATAGGGCGCTGTCGGATTGTTATTTCGGCTAGTCCACCAGGGGTGTACCCGGCGGTAGAGTTTCAGGATGGGGATCTCAGGACCAAGAGCTCGATGGTAACCCTACGTCCTGTGTTCGGGGTTGTATTAGAGTTTGCAAGATGCTGCGAAAGGTGGAGAGAGTCTATGTGTCGGCCTATGTCTCCTTTATATAGACCAGGAGGCGTAGGGGTACAAGGAATGATATACTCGGGTTGTTTTACAAGGAAGGAGGTCAGTTAAGATCCCTAGATATCCGGGTCTCTAGTTAGAGCCTCTCGTCCTGATCCTTTGAGAATCCTTTCTGCGCACGGCCGAGTCCCGCACACCGAGTAGTTGTAGCCGAGTCACCGAGCAGGGTAGTCTCCCGGGTTCGAGGACCCTACTCGGTAGGGAGGTACATAGATCTACCTCCATCAAGCCCCCGAGCGCCGGAGGATTGAGTGGAACTTTGTGGTACTTGAATGAAGTCTTCCGGTGCTCATGACGATTACCCACCATGTCTTGCTGGTACAGAATAGGATGCGCCCCTGGGCGCACCCGTTGGGTGTAGCCCCCGAGCCTCGGAAGGTTTCGGAGAATCTTTTCGAGGGTCAAAGAAATGATCTTTAACTCGTCTGGTGGATGCCTGGATATCCAATCAATGTCTTTGCCATATTGTCCCTCTGAGGTTATCCGGCCACCTTGAGGCTGCCGTAATGATCGAACCTGACTTGATAATCCTGACTCCGAGGCCATAGATTAAGTCTCTGAGACTTCCCAAGTTAGCCAAACATACAGGCCCTGAAGCCTTAGCTGCATCATGGGGATGCACTAAGTCATTAGCGGCGCCCAGCCCCCAAGCAGGGTCGCTATCGGTGTCACGGAGACGCGCCGAGTTGTCACGGCGTCCGGGCCCTGAGGCCCTGGCTGGGTCACGGAGACACGCCGGGTCATTTGCGGCGCCCAGCCCCCGAGCAGGGTCACTGGCAGAGTCACAGAGACACGCCGAGTTGTCACGGCGTTCGGGCCCTGAGGCCCTGGCTGGGTCACAGAGACACGCTCAGTTGTCACGGCGTCCGGGACCTGAGGAACTGGCTGGGTCACGGAGACACGCCGAGTTGTCACAGCGTCCGGGCCCTGAGACCCTGGCTGGGTCACTGGCGGAGTCACGGAGACACGCCGATTTGTCACGGCGTCCGGGCCCTGAGGACCTGGCTGGGTCACGGAGACACGCCGAGTTGTCACGGTGTCCGGGCCCTGAGGCCCTGGCTGGGTCACGAAGACACGCCGAGTTGTCATGGCGTCCGGGCCCTAAGGCCCTGGCTGGGTCACGGAGACACGCCTCGTCATTTGCGGCACCCAGCCCCCGAGCAGGGTCACTGGCGGAGTCACGGAGACACACCGAGTCATCACGGCGTCCGGGCCCTGAGGCCCTGGCTGGGTCACGAAGACACGCCGGGTCATTTGCGGGAATATTCGAAGCATATTCGTTCCGGAATTAAAATCCAACTGTTATTCACCGCGCGGATCTGTCGCGACTGACAGAGGAGTGGGGTTGTCAGAGGCAGCGGTAAAAAGGGAAGTTACCGTTTATCCCGCCTTCTCCGCCGCGAGATCGCCAACCCAACGAAATCTGGCCATTAATTTCGGATCTGCCCGTTGTAAGGCCCTTGGTATTTTAACGGGGGAGGCGCGCGGAGTAGCCACCCTGTTCCCGAGCACTCTAGAGCTTTCCGCCGCCTTAGCCAACTCGGCAAGTCTCCAGAGCTCTTGGCCTTCTTCTTTCTTGCAATTTCCTCTTCTCGTCTGCGTTCCACCACCATCTCCATGGCCGCCTCGCCTGCTGCATCCGGATCTTCGACTTTGGGGAGCTCCGGAGAGGCCCCGCCGCCATCATCGTCGTGGCAGAAATGCTCGCTCCAGGATAGCGACATCCAGGACCTTGTCGAGCGTGGCCTCCTCCCGGAGAAGTAGGTCTCCGGGTGGCAGTGCTGCTACGGGGAGGAATTCCCATTGGAGGACATGGACCAGGCGGTCGTGTTCAAGTCCTTCTATGAGAAGGGCTTCGAGCTGCCCGCAGGGGCATTTTTCCGCGGGCTTCTCCATTTCTATGGGCTCGAGGTAACTCATCTCAAGCCCAATTAGATTGCTCAAATTGTGATCTTCATCCACTTCTGCGAGGGGTACTTGGGGATCGCTCCCCACTTCAATCTGTGGCGGGCTCTGTACCGCCTCGCGCCCTGCCTCCCGGCACGCTCTGGCCACGCGCCGGAGTACAAGGCGTGCTGGGAGGAGCCGCCGATGACCGAGGAGATGGCGCAGGTGGAGCGCCTCCTCGAAGAGATCGCCGGCCTATCAGAACAGGGCCTGACGGGGGCCGCGGTGGCCATCTCCTTCTGCATGCAACTCTCGCAGCCGATCCAGGAGAGGGTCCACCCGGCCTTCGAGTACTGGGGTCATCGGGACCCTACCCGGGGACATGAACGCAAGGTTCCCCGGGACGAGATCGCAAACCGGGTTGTTTTTATCCGGGACAAGGGCTGCCCCAAAGCCCACTGCCTGAAGCGGCCAACCGACGCCGTAAGTCTTCTTGAACCTTGCTGAGTTGTTTTTATTCGTTCCGGGTTGTTTCCTCTGTTTTTGCTCTGTTTTTCCGAGTGCACCCGTTGGGATGTATAACAACTCGGCTCTCTTGCAGGCCAAAGTCTTGGAGCACTAGTCCCTCACTCCTCTGCCTGAGGGGGACCCTGGGAAGGATGCCGCCACCCCTGCCGAGCTGCGCCAGCCGGCGGAGGAAGAGGCCGAGTTCTCCTCTGACTCCTCCGTGGGGAGCGAGCCGGAGATCACCGGAGCCTCAGGGCCACCACCGTCGGCTGCCCCGGGATGGAAGACACGCCACACCGTCAGGAAGATCTAGCTATCAAAAGTTGGGTTGGCGGCGGCACAAGCGCTAAAGAGCTCGATCCGCAAGGGGGCGAGCAAAGTCCGGGGGGGCATCGCGCCCCCGGCCACCACTTAGGTAGGGTCGGCGCTGACCGGCCCCCAAGTCGAGGTGGAGGCGGCCCAGTCGCTGGGCTAGCTGCGCGAGGAAGTTGTATCCCCGCGCGCTAGCTCTGGGACTCCGCCGGCCGCGCCGTTGAGGCTGAGGTTCCCGCTGCGTCGTAGCAGCGGGTAAGTTCTATTACCTTGATTCCAATCTATCTTGATTTTTATTTCCAGCAGTCGTTCTCAACGTCCTTGTTGTTGCTGCAGGAGGGCGACGCTCAGCGGCGCCAAGAGGAAGGCGGAGGAGTCGTCCAATGAGGGCGGCTCTAGTGATGCCGCAAAATTGACCTCACCGCGAGCGAGCCCGGTGAAGAGCCGATCTCGCCACGAGGAGGAGGAGAGGAAGGAGGAGGAGGAGGAGGCCAGCAATAGGGTCTCCCCCCTCCATGTGACGTGGAGATGCAGGATCCGCCCCGCGATGAAGGGGCGGTGAACGTTGCGGTCGGGGCCTTAGATGCCCCGGCCATCGAGGAGGTCAGGACCGTCGAGGTCCCGGCCATCGGGGTGGAGAGGGCACGAGCCGATTCCACCGAGGAGGTCAGGCCCCCGCTGGCAAAGGAGAAGGCCAAGGAGGACGAAGACAAGAAGGGGGTCGTCACAGTCTCCATCAAGCTCGTGGAGTCTGCTAAGATCACCCAGGGACTTGTCGAGGTAAGTCCCTTTTCCGCTCTCCTTTTGTGAAGCCGACTTTTTCTTGGAGGTGTTGTCTTGTAACACGTGTGTCTTCATCAGGCTCTTGTGGATATGTCGGAGCAGGCCACCCAGGAGCTGGCCAGGGGGAGCACTGCCCTCAGTCGGGTGGCGGAGCTTGAGGCCAGGGTGGCCGAGCTGGAGGCGCGGAGCCATCATCTGGAGGCCGACAAGGTCAAGGTTGAGGATGCTCTGCGCAAGGAGAAGCGTGGTAGGTAGTCGGAGTGATGTCCGCCGAAATTCTTTGTGCGCTATTTAGTCTCTGACTTGCTTTTGTTTAGAGCTGGAGGCCTACACCAAGGCCAACGAGGAGCTGCAGAAGCTCCGAGAGGTGGCCGAAGCGCGGGAGTCCGCCACCGAGGAGAAGCTTCGCCTGGAATGGGAGGTTCGGCAAGGTATGACCCGGAGATCATATTGTATGTTCTTTTTGTCTTGTTCTTTAGCTTGGGCTGACCCAGCCGGGTGCTTTTTGCAGAAGCGGAGGATCAGGTGGCGCAAGGACGGGCGACACTGGATCGCCTGAGCAGGCCACTGGAGGCGTTGCTCGGGGCTTTTGAGCCTGAGGGCGTGGCGGCTGCCGAGAGCCTGGCTGAGAGGCTAGAGGCGTCCCACGGCCGAATGAAGGCCTGCATTCAGGGAGCTGCCAAGGATGCTGTGCAGCACACCGTGGGTCTTGTGAAGACCCATCTCCCTGAAGCAGACCTGGACCCGGTCGGATACGGCGTCCCCGAAGACTGCTCGGACGCCGAGTGGGAGGCCAACCACGCTGCCGTCCTGGAGATCGCCGAGCGCGTCGTGGCCGAGCTGTAGGCTGTCGGTCTCCAAGAGTTTGTTTTATTCCTTTTGCTGCAAAGAAAGTTGGTCAGAGTGGACCGACTAAGAACAATATTTGTGTAAATAATGTTTTTAGTTTAATGTTAGTGTTATGCCCACGGTCCGAGTTCTTTTCTGAATTTGCCGAGTAGGTGGAAAACAAACTCTGAGCCCTTTGAATGGCGCTTGAGAGCGGATCATCAATGTGCGCGTTTGGTCAGGGTGACACAGAGTGATTCCTGGACGTACTCGGCTCTATTCAGGAAAGACGAACCGGGTTGTTCTTGTCCGACTGGTTGGACTCCGAGTGGGGGCTGGCTGGATTGCCGAGACACAGCCCCTGAGCGTGTTGAAAACGACTCGGTAAAGAACGAAGAGCAAGTGGTATGCAATATTTGAAATATAACAAACTTTATTGAATGAGTAGATGGGTACATAGCTTTGCATTTCCTATGCTTCTACGGATAGAAGCGACGCAGGTGTTCGATATTCCATGGGTTGCCCACATCTGTACCGTCTGGCCTCTGTAGGTGGTAGGTTCCAGGAACCACTATCCCACTGACTACAAAGGGGCCTTCCCATGGGGAAGACAGCTTGTGAGCGCCGATGGTCGACTGGATTTGTCGTAGAACTAGGTTGCCGACGTTGAAGTCGCACTCGTGAACATTGCGATCATGATAGCGCCGGAGCTGCTGCTCATATCTCGTGTGCTGGATGGAGGCCGTCAGGCGATGCTCCTCTGCCGAGTCGATGTCCATGCATCGAGTCGCTTCGGCTTCGTTCTCGTCGTAGTTCTGGATGTGCGGAGCACCAAAAGCTATGTCCGATGGCAAGACTGCTTCAGAACCATACACTATGAAGAATGGTGTGTAGCCGGTAGCCCGGCTTCTTTGTGTGCGGAGTCCCCAAACTACTCTGGGTAGTTCCTGGAGCCATTTTGCACCGTATTTTTCGATCGGGTTGAAAATTCTGGCTTTGAGCCCCTGAAGGATCAAGCCGTTGGCCCTTTCAACTTGGCCATTGCACCTGGGTGCGCCACAGAGGCGTAGTAGATGTCGATGCAGCTCTCTTGGCAGTAGTCCCAGAACTCGGATCCGGTGAATGAAGTACACAGATCTGTGATGATCCGGTTAGGCACCCCGAATCGGTGTGATATCTCCTCAATGAACTCGGCTGCCTTGGCTGCTGTAGTGGCTGTCACTGGCTTGACTTCAATCCATTTTGTGAATTTGTCGATAGCCACAAATATATGACTATATCCACCGACGGCCGTCTTCAAGGGTCCCACCGAGTCGAGTCCCCAGCAGGCGAAGGGCCAAGAAGGCGGTATGGTCCGTAAGGCCTTGGCCAGGACGTGTTGCTGCTTGGAGATGAATTGGCACCCGGGACATCGCCTGACGATGTTCCAGGCATCGGCCAGAGCCGTGGGCCAGTAGAAGCCTGATCGGAAGGCTTTTTCCACGAGGATGGAGGCGCCTGCGTGGTTGCCACAGATACCCGAGTGGATATCGCTAAGGAGTCAGACTCCTTCATCCTGTGCAACGCATTTGCACAGGGTTCCTCAGGAAGCCGAGTGCCTAAACAGCTCGGTTCCTATGACAATGTAGTTGCTTGACCGGCGGGCAAGCTTCTCGTGTTCCTTTGCTTTTGGATAGCTTTTATTTTTCTTGATGAAGTCGATAATTGGGGAGCGCCAGTCGGTGTCGAGGGTCAGGACCTCATATCCTATGGCCGGGGCCAAGTCAGGCTTTGTGGGAGGCTCCTCTTCCATCTTGATCGTGGATCTCCCGAGTGCTTGAATGAACACGCCGAGTGGTACGATGGACCGCTTGGATACGAGTTTGGAAAGAACATCGGCCGCCACGTTGTTGTCCCTGGGGATGTGGTGGAACTCCAGGCCATAAAACTTGGTTTCTAGCTTCCTGATCTCCCTGCAGTAGGCATCCATCTTTTCCTTGGTGCACTCCCAATCCTTGTTGACTTGCTGTATGACGACTTTGGAGTCGCCGTATGCCAACAGGCGCTTGATGCCGAGCGTGACAGCGATCCGGAGACCGTGTATAAGAGCTTCATACTCGACAGCATTGTTGGTAGTCTTGAAGAGTAGCTGGAGGACATACTTGAGTTGTTCGCCTTTCGGGGAGATGAAGAGGACTCCAGCGCTGGCTCCATCGCGGTTGAGGGCTCCGTCGAAGTACATGATCCAGTGCTCGGATTTGGTATCGGGTGGAGGGTCTTGTATCTCGGTCCACTCGGCAACGAAGTCGACAAGCGCCTGGGACTTGATGGTGGAGTGTGGCATGAATTCGATCAAGAATGCGCTGAGCTCTACTGACCATTTGACGACTCGTCCGTTGGCGTCCTTGTTGTGGAGGATGTCGCCGAGTGGATATGATGAGGCCACCTTGATCTTGTGAGCCTGGAAGTAATGCCGCAGCTTCCTTGACGTGATGAGGATGGCGTACAACAACTTCTACACTTAAGGGTAGCGTGCCTTTGATTCACCGAGTACTTCACTGATGAAGTAGACGGGTCGTTGCACTTTGTAGATGTGGCCCGGCTCGTCGCGCTCGATGACCAGGATGGTACTCACCACGCTGGTAGTGGCTGCGATGTATAGGAGGAGGACCTCCCCGTCTTCAGGTGCCGTTAGGACGGGTGGCGTGGTGAGGAAATCCTTGAGCTCTTGGAATGCTTTGGAAGTATCATCGTTCCACTCGAACTTGTCAGACTTCCGGAGAAGTTTGAAGAAGGGTAGGCCTCTGTCGCCGAGTCGGCTTATGAACCGGCTCAAGGCAGCCATGCACCCTATAAGCTTCATCAGGTCCTTTTTGCTCCTGGGAGGCTTCATGAACCTGATGGTGTTGACCTTGGTGGGATTGGCTTCGATACCCCGGCTACTGACTATGAAGCCGAGTAGTTTTCCGGACGGGACACCGAACACACACTTGGTCGGGTTGAGCTTCCATTTGAATTTCTTGAGATTTTCAAATGTCTCGGAGAGGTCTATAATGAACTGGTCATTACAATTTGTCTTGACGATGATGTCATCGACATAAGCCTCGGCGTTGCGCCCTATCTGCCCCTGGAGGCATCTCTGGATGGCCTTCTGGTAGGTTGCGCCGGCATTCTTGAGGTCGAATGTCATAGTGTTGTAGCAGTAGCCCCCGAAGGGAGTGATGAAGGCGGTCTTCTCTTGATCCGACTCCTTGAGGGCTATCTGGTGGTACCCTGAGTAACAGTCAATAAAAGAAAGGAGAATGCACCCGGCCGTCGAGTCAACGACCTGGTCGATGCGTGGTAGAGGAAAGGGGTCCTTAGGACAGTGTTTGTTGAGGTCTGTATAGTCAACACACATTCTCCATTCACCATTTTTCTTTTTTACAAGGACTGGGTTTGCCAGCCAATCTAGGTGTGTGACTTCTCTGATGAAACCAGCGGCTAGGAGCCGGGTTACTTCTACCCTAATAGCCTCCTTTCGAACTTGCGCAAAGCGACGAAGCCGTTGCTTGACGGGCTTCGCCATCTTGTCCAGATCTAAGGAGTGCTCAGCCTCCTCCCTTGGGACTCCGGGCATGTCAGATGGCTGGCCCTGATCACGGCGGTCTTGTGTGGTTCATCGTCTCGGAGGACGATGGTCTTGGTCGCCACAGCCGGAGTGAGTTGCGACTCGGAAGTCGACTCCTTGGCGGGGATGATTTGCTGGTCCGCCGGGAGGTTCTTTGCTGCCTGGGCAACAAGAACGGAGTTCCTGGATCATTCCAGGGTGTCGGAGAGCTCGATGTTTTTGGCCTCTAACGCGTAGGAGATCTGCAAGTCTCCATAGACTGAGAGGACCTCCTTTGGAGCTGGCATCTTCAGGTTTTTGATACGTGTGGTTGGGTATCACCATGAACTTGGCGAGGAAGGGTCTTCCCAGGATGGTGTGGTAGGAGGTCTCGAACTCAGCGACCTTGAAGTTGATGTACTCGGTGCGGTAGTTGTCGCGGGTGCCGAAGGAGACCGGCAGGGTGGCCCGGCCAACCGGGGTCGACCTGGCTCCTGTGATGATGGCGTAGAAAGGCTGGTCAGATGGGACTAGGGATGCCATGTCGTAGCCCATGCTCTACAGCGTGCTGGCGAAGATGATGTCGAGGGCGCTGCCACCGTCGACGAGTACTTTGGCCAGGCGGACCTGGCTTACCACCGGGCTGACCACGAGGGGGTAGGCACCCGGCCTGGGCAGGTGGACCCAGTGGTCACGGCGGTCGAAGGTTATCGGCGTCTCCGACCACCGGAGGGGTTCAACCAGGTGTTTGAACACCAGGTTGACTTCTCTGTCGTCCAGCTTGAGCTTGCGCCGGCATGCTGGCTTGTTAGGGCCGCCGTATATGAACTTGACGGCCCTGTCTTCTTCCTAGAAGTTCCCTGGGGAATCATCCCTCTACTCGTCGTCATCTCGCCTGGGCAAGTTGCATCTTCGTGGGCGCGCCCGGGTGGTCCTGGAACCACCCGGCCTGTCGCGGTCATCGTGGCGGGGTGGCTTGGGGTCGTTGTTCTTGATAACGCCGTTGGAGAGTGCTCGGCACTCCCGGGCAATGTGGTTTGCGTCCTTGTGCCAAGGACACTTGCCATCCAGGAGTCGATCCAGGTCTGCTTGGTTGAGGATGGAGCGGAACTGGGGTGTTTCGGCGATGGCGACGGTGTTCTCGGGGCCACGCTTGCGGTCCCGATTCTTGGAGGTCTCGGCGCGGTCGTGTTTCTTCCCGTGGCGAGGTGGGCGGTCATCGCGGTGGCATTCCGAGCGGTTTTCCCGCTGAGGGGGATGCTCGGAGTAGTCGTTCTTGTGCCGGCGGCGAGCCCGCTCAGCTTCCTCCATGTCGGCATGCTTGTTGACGACATTCATCATGTCACCCATGGTCTTGGGGTAGGTCTAGAACATCTTCCTCCACAATTTGATATTGTATAGGCCTTCGTTGAAGTAGTGGATGACGTCTCTGTCATCAGCTTCCGTAATGGTATTACGGTTAGCAAAGTACCTCTTGATGTAGTCGCGGAGGGACTCATCCGGTTGCTGCACAACATTGGCCTGATCCCATTTGGTCTTGGGACCCGGGCAAGATGCCTGGTAGTACTGGACGAAGGCACTGCAGAGATCCTGCCAACTGTTGATGGTGCCAGCGGGAAGTGCTTCGAGCCAGTTGAGAGCTTCGGGACCCATCATGACCGGGAAGTAGGCGGCCATGATGTCGTTGTCACCGCGGGCAGGTCGGACGACGATGGAGTAGGTGCGCAGCCACGTCTTGGGATCCGACTCGCCGTCGTACTTCTCGATCCCGGTAGGCTTGAAGGTGGCGGGCCATTGGATGGCCCGGAGCGGGCGAGAGAAGGCGGAGAAGCCGTCGAGGTCGTTGCCGGGGTCGTTGTCACGGCGAGGACGTCGTGGGCATTTGTCACCCCGACGACCACGGTTCTGGTAGTCGATGTCAGAGTCATCGTGTTCCTCGTCGTACTGGCGGCATCGATCTTGCTCGGCGGCGCCGCGTTGATGGTGACGGTTGTTGACGCGTTGACGCAGGTCTTGTTGGTTGAGTTGGAGGCGTAGATCGCCTTGGTTGACCTCTCCGTCTTCGCCGTGGGGTCGTGTCGAGTGATGACTTGACTGGGCGTGGTAGGCTGAGTTGTCCTCCCGTAGCTGCTGAGCTTGCGTGGCAGCCACGTGCAGGCGAGCACGGGCCTTGACGATCTCGGGGGTCTCCTGAAGACCCTCGAGCACCTGGAACACTGCGGAGAGATTGGCCGATGGCGTAGCGAAGACGTCTTGGCCGTTGTAGTTGAGGACGAAGTCGGTGTCGAGGTTGCGGGGCCGGATCGGTGAACGCCGGTTCCTAGGGTTGCGGCGTTCGGCGTTCTCCTGGTCGCGGTTGGCCCGATCGATGGCCTCGTCATTGCGCCTCATGTCCGCGCGGACCTCGTTGCGGCAGAGTCGTTGGGCCTTCTCCTCATCAGTCTCGTTTTCACGAGTGTCGGATTCGTCGGAGACGATGAAGATTTGGCGATGCTCCACCGCAGAAGAGTGGTTGGGTGGGAGGGTGAACGAGGCGTGTTCGAAGCCAAGTTCCTCTCCCGAAGTCGGATCAGATCGGATCTGACTGAGGGTTGCCGGGTCGGGTAGTCGCACTCGGATCTGATCCGAGTACATCGCAGCTGCATTTCGGAGCCCGAAGGGGATCCGATCCGAGTCGTGGTGGTGATGGAGTGCATCCTCGCCGAGCCTGATGCACCCGGCAATGGATCTACCGACTAGATCTATCTGAGAGATAAGATCGTCAGCTGATCTGGCTGGACGACGGGTCGTCCTGGAAGATGTGATCGTAGTGGAGTCTGCCTCGAGTTCGGGAACCCTGAGCGAGGCAAATCTCGGAGTGACCAGATCGGATCTGGTCCTGGTGGGAGCGTTGCCAAGTTCACGGAGAACACGGTCGGGGTCATCCCGATGGCGAAGCGCGAATTCGCCGAGTCGAATGCACTCGGCGATGGATCTATTGACGCGATCTATCTGGAAGATCAGGTCGTCAGCAGATTCGTCAGGGTGACAAGTCACCCTGGTTGGTGTGGCCGCCATGTTGTAGCTCTCGGATTTGGGAATTCGAGAGGTGGCAGGTGCTTGGGGGGTTAGATCGGATCTAACCCCGGCGACGACGTTGCCTCCGGCGGCAAGAGAGCCGGAAGCAGGGTTCCTGGGAACCGTAACCTCCGGGAAGCTTCCGAAGGTGAAAGAGAAGCCGACCGTCACCTCCATCTGGGTGGTGAAGCTGGCAGAGAAGACGACGCTAGTGTTGGCTGCCATTGAACTCGACGTGTGAGCCCTGAGTCCCCTACCTGGCGCGCCAACTGTCGGATTGTTATTCCGGCTAGTCCACCAGGGGTGTACCCGGCAGTAGAGTTTCAGGATGGGGATCTCAGGACCAAGAGCTCGATGGTAACACGAAGACGCAGGGACTTAGACAGGTTCAGGACGCGATGAGCGTAATACCCTATGTCCTGTGTTCGGGGTTGTATTAGGGTTTGTAGGATGCTGCGAAAGGTGGAGAGAGTCTATGGGTCGGCCTACGTCTCCTTTATATAGACCAGGAGGCGTAGGGGTACAAGGAATGATATACTCGGGTTGTTTTACAAGGAAGGAGGTCGGTTAAGATCCCTAGATATCCGGGTCTCTAGTTAGAGCCTCTCGTTCTGATCCTCTGAGAATCCTTTCCGCGCATGGCTGAGTCCCGCATGCCGAGTAGTCGTAGCCGAGTCACCGAGCAGGGTAGTCTCCCGGGTTCGGGGACCACACTCGGCAGGGAGGTACATAGATCTACCTCTGTCAGGTGCCAGGGAGCGAGAGAGATAACTCAATCTCTGGCTGACCTTCTCATTACTTGCAAGATGGTTCTTATACAAAATATCCTTACAAACTCTTAAGCCTAACAAACCAAGACTCTTCCTAGAATCTAGGAATAAAAAACGAACGCAGGATGGTGCGCGCCCAGACTTCAGCCACGAGCGCTGCACCTCCTTCTCTAGTAGACCTAACCGACCATAACATCTCTCCCTCTGTCGACAAACACCTCATCCTTAAGCTGGAACATAGGATGCGCTTCACGGAACACGTCCACCGGCTCCTATGTTGCTTCAGCCGAAGGGAGGCCTGTCCACTGAATGAGAATGTACCACACGCCGTGCCGTAGCTGGGAACGGAGCACCTTCTCCGAAGACTGTAGAGGACACCCATGCTGTAGAGGTGGAAGAGCCGGAGTCGTAGAAGGGGGTGTCCCATGGAAGGGCTTGAGAATGACCACGTGGAAGACGTTGTGGGTGCGCGCGCCATCCGGCAGGCGAAGGCGATAGGCAACATCGCCCATGCCTTCCTGCACCTGGTAAGGGCCGGCGTAGCGCGGGCTGAGCTTGCTGCGACAACCCAGAAGCAACGACTGAGGCGGTCAGTGGAGCAGCCGAAGCCATACCCAGTCCCCGACGTCGAAGGTCAGGTCCCGGTGGTTGGCATCGTAGTAGTGCTTGGCGTAGTCCTGGGCTTGCTGGAGGCGTTCCCGTAAGTCGGCGATGAAAGCGTCGTGGTCCTGCAGGAGTGTATCCACCATCACCATCTGCGCGGTGTGCCCCGTGTACTGATTGAGCGCCGGAGGAGGCCTGCCATAGATGACCTGAAATAGAGTCGTACGAAGCACCGAGTGGAAGGCCGTGTTGTAGTAGTACTCCGCCCACGAAAGCCAGTCGAGCCAAGAGTGAGGACGATCGCCGGTGATGTAGCGCAGATACATGGAGATAGTCTTGTTGACGGCCTCTGACTGCCCATCCGTCTGTGGATGAAAGGCAGTACTCATCCGCAGCTGAACACCCGCGCACTTGAACAAGTCATGCCACACATGGCCAGTGAACACCGGGTCGCGATCACTGACGACCGAGGACGGAAAACCCATGGAGGCGCACCACCTCCGAGAAGAAAGCCCGCGCCACCGAAGCAATAGTGTAGGGATGGCCTAGGGCGATGAAATGGGTGTACTTGGACAGGCGATCGACGACGGTGAGGATGGCGCTTTTGCCATGTACCTTGCGGACGCCTTCGACGAAATCCATAGAGATGTCTGACCATACTTACGCCGGAACGTCGAGTGGTTGGAGGAGGCCCGCTGGGTGCAAGGACTCTGTCTTGTTGCGCTGATAGGTAGCACAGGCGCGGACGTACTCGTGAACAAGCCGATGGTCGCTGTCGACGACGAAGTCTGCGTGGAGTCAATGCAGAGTCTTTTGGACGCCCTCGTGGGCGCTGGTGTGGGCAAGCTGGAGAACTGTGGGAAGTGCCGTCGACGTCGCCGGGATGAAGACTCGAGTGCCGCGGAGGATGATCCCATCCTCGACGTGCCATGGTGCTCCGCGCGTCTCGGCGATGGTGTCGCGGATGCAGAGCAGGCTCTCGTCATCCTCCAGTTTAGCGCGGAGGTCGGTGAAGAAGCTGAACGTCGGGCCCAAAAGAGCAGCCAGCTGTGGCTAGTCGGCCTCCATCCTGGACAGGGCGTTGGCCACCGTGTTCAGGCGCCCCGGGCGATACTCGGCGGAGAAGTCGAAGCTGAAAACATTGCTTATCCACTGGTGCTGAGGAACCGTAGACAAACGCTGGTCGAGCATGAACTTCAGGCATAGTGATCAGTGCGGACGATGAAGGGCCTGCCCCACAAGTAAGGTCTCCAATGACGGACGGCTTGGATGAGGCCAATGAGTTCGCGCTCGTAGGCCGCGATCTTGAGATGGCGAGGCGCGAATGGCTTGCTGTAGAATGCTAGAGGCCCGGCACCTTGATGGAGTACCACACCAAACCCCGTCCCAGAAGCATCGCAGTCCATAAGAAACGGCTTGGCGAAGTCCGGCATGTGGAGAACAGGAGCTGTGGACAGAGCACGTTCCAGGGCTTCAAACGCACTCGTGGCGGCCTCTGGCCATAAGAAAGCTTCTTTTTTTTAGTAGCTGCGTCAGGGGTGCTGCTAGGTTGCCGAAGTCCTTTATAAAATACCGATAATAGCCCACCAAGCCAAGGAAGCCACACAGAGAACGCACGGAGCGCGGCTGTGGCCAGGTGGTCCCCGTGGCCACCTTGTCGCCATCCATGGCGGCACCATCAGCTGAAATAACATGCCCGAGGTAGGCCACAGAAGAAGTTGCGAAGGCACACTTGGAACGCTTCACCTTGAGTTGATGTGCTCGCAAAGTGTCGAAGACAGCTCAGAGGCGCTGCAGATGTTCACTCCAGGAGCGACTGTAGATCAGAATGTCGTCAAAAAATACCAGAACGCACTTCCGAAGAAAGGGATGGAGCACGACGTTCATGAGATGTTGGAACGTCGCTGGGGCATTGGACAAGCTGAAAGGCATGACCAGGAACTCAAAGTGGCCTTGGTGTGTCCGAAAAGCCGTCTTCTCGATGTCTGCCGGGTGAACACGCACTTGATGATAGCCAGCGCGCAGATCCAGTTTCGAGAAGAAGCGAGCACCATGGAGTTCATCAATGAGCTCCTCCACAACCGGAATTGGAAATTTATCCTTGATTGTCCGGTCGTTGAGAGTGCAATAATTGACACAGAAGCGCCACGACCCGTCCTGCTTCTTGACTAAGAGGACCAGAGCTGAGAACGGTGAGGTGCTTGGCCTGATGATGCCTTGAGTCAGCATGGCAGCACACTGCTTCTCTAGTTCATCCTATTGGAGCTGAGGATACCGATACGGCCGGACGGACACCAGAGGCGTGCCAGGCATGAGATAGATAAGGTGGTCACAATGTCTCGGCGATGGCAAGCTTGTTGGCTCGGCGAAGAGGTCACTGTAATTGTCCAGCAGCAGAGCCAAGAGATCCGGCTCGGCGGCGCAGACGCCATGGAGACGGCTAGCGGAAGAGCTGACAGACCAGGATGAGTCCAGTCCACGCCAGAGAACGCGACGGCCGCGGCGCCAGAAATTCAAGCATAGGTCATCAAAGTCCCATAAGATTGGTCCTAGGGTACTGTTGACGCAAAATCAACACACTAGAATCTGAGGGCACCGTTCGCCAAGCCTCAGAATGCGGACCAAGCATGCCAGTCAATTTGACCTATAAATTGACAAGGAAATAATAAACCATCAAATTTAAGAGTGTATTGGCTGGATTTCCGAATCACTCTTACGCGGGGTATTGGCAAGGCTCTGCCGATACAGAAGACGACAAAAGATCGTGTAAGATGAGCGTATGATAAAAGCGATCTACTACGGGTCGGCAATGAGCTGCCGATGCCGATGAGCAACCAGACGGCAAGATCTAAAAGCCGACACGTGCCAGGTAACAATGTACAAACTCACGAATGTATGGATCTAGAAAAAGCTAAGCTTATGATTCAATCTAATCAGCTTTACAAGGTTTAACGTGATAAACAAGGAGTTTACAGCCAATTAAACAGATCACTAAGCTGGGTAGTTTGTGAATTAATCTAAACGAGAAAACAACGATGCGCCCAGAGATCAAAGCTTAGATAAATCCGATAAATTTTGAATAGATCTGAACGAAGCGACAGCAATGCGCCCGGAAGCTAAAGCTCAGATTTACCCGGTAAACGAAAACTTACCAGCAAACCAAGTCGCTCGAATGTGAGGCATCCTTAATCAGCTTGTAAGAACTCACAGAAAGAAAAAAGATGGCAAAGCCGCCGACGAGAAAGTAAATTGCAAGTAGTAAAGTTTTGTTTGTTGGATGTGTATCAATCTGTTACAATGGCTGGGATTTCATATTTATACCCCACGCTAACACAATCCTGGCCGATCACGGCAAAACATGATCTATTCTTGGGAATAAAAACTACTTCTAAAAATAAGATAATTCTTGCCAAACTGAAGCCAAAATATCTGGTCAACTTCTTCTTCTTCTTCAGTCAGCAAGATTTTTGACCGTGGCACACGATCACCCCTCCAAATCTACCAATCGTACGGTGCATAACCTTTTCTCCTTTGCAACACTCTTCCTTGACACGTACCAAAATTTGGTTTCAACACATTCCTCCCAAATTCGGAGTAAAAACATCCTTTTTACTTTGAAATTAAACCTCATCATGATTACGGTCTTTTCACTTACTGCAGCTTCGCTTCCCGTGCGGGTGGCGAGTGAAAATCTCTTCTTTGCCCTCAACCCTTCATCTTCTCGTCCACACAACGGGGATCTGCTGATTCACCTTCCGTCTTTTTACCCATGCATCCCTCGATTAGACCCAAGGCTATACTGGGATATGCAACCGATTCATCTTCCCTACCTTGGGCTATAAATCGCCCCATCGGCACTGTAGTCTCCTCATCGGCCAAAGCTTTCCTTGCCTTCTCCTTCTTCCAACCCAAAACCCTAGCCTCCTCTCCTTCTTCAAGACAAATGGCCAACAACAAGCGCATCGGCGAGGCCTCCTCCGCCGCTCCATCCCTATCTGGGGTAAGACATTGTCTTCTTCTCTGTCAATGCTGCATTCCTGATATGCTTTTGACCATCTGCTCTTCTCTGTAGGTACGCCGCCATGGAGCTCCCCCAACTTCTGGATCCTGGACGCGGGTACCCAGGACTACATCTGCGACCTCCTCCGCCAGCTCAACGAGGCCCGCAGTGACCTCGACCGGGCACGGACGGACCAGGTCATCGTCCGCGACCAACTCACCAGCACCGACACCAAGGCCGCATGTAAGTTCTGGAGTCATGCCTTCCTCAGTGATCTTCTCAAATCTTTCATTCTAATCTCTCCTTCCTTCTTAGAACTGGAGGCACAGGTCTAGACCCTCCTGGACGCTGCCCGAGTCGCCATCGACTCGGTGAACATGAGGGGGAACACCATCGCCGCCCGCCTCCAGAACATTCCAGCCCGCGTCACAGAGGTCGCCGAGCACGGGGCTCACGAGGGCGCCGCCAGAGCCATCGACATCATCTCCACCATGTCCGGGGCGGACTTCCGGCAGTGGGCGCCGATCTTCCCCGAGCTAGGGCCGCGGCGAGAAGCTTTCGAAGAGCTCGTCGATGACCTCTATCACCCTGCTGATGCCGTCGCTGGTGACGTCAGCGCGGAGGGGGTCATCAACAACCTCTTCGGGGAAGAGTCAGATTAGGTTGTAGTATGTAACAGCCTAACTGGCTCTTTGTAAATATAATCAATGAACTGGCTCCCCTCGTTGGCTTCCATCTTCCATCTTTATTGTGTTCCGTATTGATTTATGTCTTGCAACTGCGCCGAATAAATCAACTCCTTCTTGCGATTCAAAATCAAACAGAAAACCAAGTCAAACCCAAGCCATATATTTTTGGATCAGACTTTTTGATCTAAGGGCGATATATGTCATATCGGCCGTGAAAACACTCGAATGCATCATGACATGATCAAGTTTTTCCTTTATTTTTGCACTAAAGGCGATACGTTTTCCGTATCGGCTATCCTGAATTCAACCGATCTTTTCACGTAATCGACTATGCGTCTATCCAAACACTTGGGTAATACTTCTTCAAATATTTGCCATGAAGTGCCCTGAAAAATTCTTCTCCCTCCAGAGTCTCCAAAATATATGTGTTCCCCAGAACACATATGCTAATTTTGTACGGTCCTTCCCATGTTGGAGACCATTTGCCGAACTTAGGATCTTTAGTTCCTATCTGCAGGACTAGCTTCCAAACCAAGTCTCCTTGGTCAAAAGATTTGGCCTTGACCTTCTTGTCATACCATCGGCCAATTCTAGCTTTATTAGCCTCGATGCTGATGAGAGCATTCAGCCGATGTCCAGCTAAGTCTTCCAACTCATCCTTCATCAATGTAGTATAATCATCGGCTGTCAACTGATCTTGAAACGTAACCCGCCTGGAACCAAGTCTAGTTTCCCAAGGCAGTACAGCTTCATGTCCATAGACTAGCTGATACGGAGACACTTTAGTAGCCCCATAGCACGACATCCTGTAGGCCCACAAAGCTTTATTAAGAGTTGTATGCCACCTCTTTGGCTGTTCCTCAATTTTCCTCTTAATTAACCTGATGATTCCTTTATTGGAAGTTTCTGCCTGACCATTGGCTTGAGCATAATATGGAGAAGAATTTAACAATTTAATTTCCATACTTGCAGCAAACTCTCCAAACTTCTCTGAAATAAACATACTGCCTTGATCAGTCGTAATAGTTTGCAGAGTGCCAAACCGATAAACAATATGTTCCTTCACAAATTCAATTATCTCCTTGGATGTTACTGTCTTCAGAGGAATCGCTTCAACCCACTTGGTGAAGTAATCTGTCGCTACCAGTATGAACTTGTGATTCTTGCTGAATGGAGGATAAATATGTCCAATCAAATCAATTCCCCATCCTCTAAATGGCCACGGCTTAATGATGGGATTCATAGCCGATGCCGGTGCTCTCTGCACATTTCCAAATCTTTGACACCCCTGACAACCCTTGTAATAAGTGAAGCAATCTTCTAGCATGGTTGGCCAAAAGTATCCATTCCTTCTAATCAACCACTTTATTTTATATGCCGATTGATGCGAGCCGCAGACACCCTCATGTATTTCTCCCATTAAAACTTTAGCTTCTTCTTTGTCGAGGCATCTAAGTAAAACTCCATCAATCATCCAATAATATAGTTCTCCTTCAAGTAACACATATTTAGTCGCTTGAAATCTGATCCTTCGGCTTACTTTCTTGGAGGGATCTTCCAAATACTCCACAATTTCTTTCCTCCAATCATCAGTAGGCAATTCCAAAGTCATCACGCCTTCAATCGGTCGATAACCAGAAGCATGCTGTGCCAGCCGATTGACATCTTCATTGTAAAGTTTGGGTACATGTTCGATGGTCACTTTCTTGAATTCTTTCAACAATCGGCAGCATTCCTCATGATAAATCCGTAGAATATCATCTTTGCATTCATATATGCCGATTAACTGATTAACTACCAGCATGGAATCCCCAAATATCTCAACTGCATCAGTTTCGATCTCTTGTAACAGCCGAATTCCTTTAAGCAACGCTTGGTACTCAGCCTGATTATTGGTAGCAGTAGCTTCTATTGGAAAAGACAACTCAAATGTTGCCCCCCGAAGCGACACCAAGACAATGCCAATACCAGATCCAACTCTACATGATGAACCATTAAAGAATAATGTCCATGGAACTAGATCAACAACTCCCAATTCTGGCCCACAATGTTGAACAACAAAATCGGCCATGACTTGCCCTTTAACTGCTTTAGCCGATTCATATCTCAAATCAAACTCAGACAAGGCCAGAATCCATTTTCCAATTCTCCCACTCAAAATCGGCAAAGAGAGCATGTATTTGATAACATCATCTTTGCTGGTTTCAGCATCCAAGAGTCTTCTACTGATGAAATAAATCACGCGCTCTTTTCCTTCAAACTCTTGAATAAGGGCCGATCCGATAGCACGCTCATCAGTCGATAAATATAACTTAAACGGCTTGAGCTTTTGTGGTGGAACCAACATAGGAGGCGATGTTAGATATTGCTTGATTTCAACCAACGCCTTTTGCTGCGCTCCTCCCCACACAAATTCCTGATTGGCCTTCAACTTCAATAAAGGACTGAACGGCTGTATCTTACCGGATAGATTAGCAATAAACCTCCGAATAAAATTAATCTTGCCGGTCAATGATTGAAGTTCAACTTTTGTTTCTGGAGCCACTACTTTGTTAATGGCTACAATAGTCTTCTGACTAATCTCGATTCCTCTTTCATGTACCATGAACCCAAGGAACTGACCAACCGACACACCAAATGCACACTTGTTAGGATTCATCTTTAATCCATGTCTTCTGGTACATTCCAAAGCTTTATGTAGGTCGGCTAAATGATCTTGATACCCTTTGGACTTTACCACAACATCATCAATATAAATTTCAACAATCTAGCCGATGATTTCGTGGAAGATATAATTCATGGCTCTTTGGTATATTGCTCCAGCGTTCTTCAAATCAAAAGTCATGACAATCCATTCAAACAAACCAACATGTCCTGGACATCTGAATACAGTTTTATGAATATCTTCCTTAGCCATGAATATCTGATTGTATCCAGCATTCCCATCCATGAAGCTGATCACCTTATGCCCTGCAGCAGCATCCACCAACATATCGGCAACTGGCATTGGATAACCATACATCGTCGTAGCTTTCTTGAGATATCTGAAGTCAATGCATACACGTAGCTTCCCATTCTTCTTATACACAGGAACCACATTGGATATCCATTCAGCATATCTACATTGCCTGATAAACTTTGCTTCTATCAATTTTGTGATCTCGGCCTTTATATCTGGTAAAATCTTAGGATTGCACCGTCTTGACCCTTGCTGATGTGGCCGATATCCAAGCTTGATAGGCAAACAGTGTTCAACAATAGACCGATCCAAACCTGTCATTTCATAATACTCCCAAACAAAACAATCTTTGTATTCTTTTAACAGCTTTACCAACTCTTGTTTATACTCAGGATCTAACTTAGCACTAATAAACGTCGGCCTTGGCCTATCTCCATCTCCAATGTCTACTTCCTCCAATGCATCGGCCGACGTGAACCCATGCCCCAACTTCCCTTCATCTTCTAGGAACTCTTCCATTAGAAATAGTTGGGAGAACCGACTGCTTGGATCGGTAGAAGCATGGAGGTTACATTAACAAATGTGGCCGATGATTCTGATTGCTGTCCTCCATCGGCCTTTGGCTTGACACGCCAAACTTCAGATCTGACTCCCCTCCTAGGAGCCTCTCTTCTTTCCCCTTCTTCCTGGGCCTCTGTCTGACGCAGTCTCTGAACCCGTCTCTTCTGTGACCTGGTCAATCCTCCTGGACACCATCGAGGCCGATCAATGTTTTCATGAATAGGCACTCTTTTTGGATCTCTGCGGTGTGGGTACTCATCAGGAATATGAGCAGCAACAGCTTGTTCAACTCGCTCATCGGCAGAAATCCTTCCTCCTGCAGGATCACGCAGCATGGTCCTGCCCCCAGTCGATCATGCACTGAAACCCTGCCCTCCAGCCGATCATGTACAGAGATGCGTATATCATTGCTCCTCTCTCTAATGATCGGCCCTCGAGGCCTCTGGTGGAAACGTGGCTTCTTGAATGACCAATCTTCACGATAGAAGCCATTGCACTCTGGACAATCATCTACTGTCGGCAGAGTCAACCCTTCTTCCCAACAGTACACAAAGAAAGGACACTTCCAATGTCCCTCACGTCGTCTGGTAGATTCTTCCTGGTACTGTCTTCTCTCTTGATCACGCTGGAATTTGTTCAACAGCATTTGAGACGTGACCTTCTTCTTAGGCACCAACGATTCTTCTTTATGTTGCGGCCCTTTGCCTTTAGCATCATTGGCCATAATCTGTGCTTTGGGATCAACAGCACCAGACTCCTTGGCCGATTGTGATGTGAGCATCTTGGTTTGTAAAGCATTACCCTTCTTTCCAACATCTACCATGTTTGCTGGAAACAGATGTTCATCAATCTTCATCGGCTTTTTGGGTGTCTCAAACTTGAGCCTGCCCTGCTCTATAGCCGATTGTACCTGCTGACGGAATACCATGCACTCATTAGTATCATGAGATGTCGTATTGTGCCACTTGCAGTACTTGATATTTTTCAATTCCTGATCTGTCGGGATCTTATGATATGGCTTCAACTTAATTTGTCCCTCTGATAGTAACAGGTCGAAGATTTTGTCAGCTTTGGTAATATCGAACCCATACTTCTCGAGTTCTTTGTTACCAAAAGGACATGAGATTGGTTTCTTACTGTTCTGAACCCATTCAGCCGATCCCACCATCTGATCATCATCTGAATCAGAAGAATCTGAGCAGTCAACAAAGTTAACCTTTTTTTTGGAAGTTGCTCCTCTTCTGTTCATATGGTCTTGCCTACCCTGTCATCCAGTTAGCCATCTGACTGATGTTGTAGAACTCCTGAGAAGCATACTTCTCCTTAATGTGTGGCAGGAGTCCTTGGAAAGCAACCTCTGCTAGCTGTTGATCAGATAGAACCAGACTAAAGCACCGGTTCTTAACATCTCTGAACCTCTAGATGAAGGTAGCGACCGATTCATCATTTCTTTGCCGCCGGTTAGTCAAATCGATCAACTTTATCTCCTCTACACCAGAGTAGAAGAACTGGTGGAACTGTTTCTCTAGATCGGCCCAGTATATGATGGAATTGGCTGGCAATGTAGTGAACCATGTGAAGGCCGATCCAGACAAGGACATGGAAAACAAACACACTTTTAATGTGTCGTGTTGAGCTGCTTCTCCACACTGCACAATGAATCTGTTGATATGTTCCATAGTAGAGACCTCCCCCTGTCCAGAAAACTTGGTGAAATCTGGAAGCTTGTACTTGTGGGGCAATGACAGTTGATCATAAGCAGCTGGATATGGAGTTTTGAACATCAGATTTTGCTGCTTCGGCTTCAAGCCAAACTGATCTCTCATCACCTCAGAAATCTTAGATGTCCAGTAGACCAGTTGGCCACCAGCTGATGCTGCTTGTGGTGCTGGTGGAATCAACGGCAAGGTTGCCGATGCAGGCTGGACGTTTGACGAGGTCATCGGCTGAACAGCCGATGCAGCTCGTGTAGCTTGTTGAGGAGGTTGATTAGATGGTGATTGGTACAGCACCATCTCATTGCTTGGACTGCTCTGTGTTGCCCCTTGACCAGACTGACAGTGTGCAAAGCTAGGTACATTAGGCACATCCACATGGCGCAACATACCAGTCGCAAGATCTTGGAAAACCCATGTGACTCCGTTGGCATGTGGAAGTCTGTTTGCCAGAACTTCTGTTGGAGACTTGGGTTGCAACATCATCGCCACATACTGTTGTTGAGGTGTCGGCCATGGGGCCGACACATGGCTTGGACTTGTTGGCGAAGGCACTGATGCAGGTGTAACCGCTGGTTGTGACGCTGGTGCGGTGTCTTGAGGCTGAATCGGCTGTGGAGTCGACGCATTTTCTTGCTGGTTCATCGGCTGAGAAGCCGATGTACTTGGCTGCTTTGATGGAGATGGAATCATGAATTCCGGAGGCATACCAAGTCCGGTAGTTGGATTCCAACCAGCTGGGTATCCTGACATGAAATTTCCCTGTGCATACGTAGCCATCGGTGTAGAATTGGTGTACACTAGAGGAATCTGAGTTATTGCTATAGTGCCAATCGGCTGTACATCTAAGACTTTCCCTTCTGCCTGAGCTTGGGGGTCAATCTGTGGTGTTCCAGTAGCCGATCCAATAGGAGAGAAGACCATCTGACTACCTTGATAATAAGCTGGTCCCATAAAGCCAGGTGTCCCTCTATCTTATAGCGTCTTGAGCACAGCATTGTGGACGTGGTTGGCCATGATTGGAGCATGATTCGCGAAAGCATGTCTAATCGCCTGATTCATCTGATGAATCATCATGTCCTCCTTTTGTGACTCTTCATGTGATACAAAAGTGGGAAAATTGAATTTCTTGATTACCTCTCCACTTTTGTTGATGCTGAAGGATAAAAGGCACCGTTGCTCAAAAGCATCTGTCAGTGCTTTATGTTCTGCCTTGTGTTCTTCCTTCAACTTCTCTTTATCGATCGGGATCTGATTATTTCCAGATACCTCTGCCTTCTCTGACATCTTGATGTTCCGAGTCCCACTGGGCGTGCCAAAAGATGTATTGATGCAAAATCAACACACTGGAATCTGAGGGCACCGTTCGCCAAGCCTCAGAATGTGGACCAAGCGTGCCAGTCAATTTGACCTGTAAATTGACAAAGAAATAATAAACCGTCAAATTCAAGAGTGTATCGGCTGGATTTCCGAATCACTCTTACGCGGGGTATTGGCAAGGCTCTGCCGATACAGAAGGCGACAAAAGATCGTGTAAGATGAGCGTATGATAAAAGCGATCTACTACGGATCGGCAATGAGCTGCCGATGCCGATGAGCAACCAGACGGCTAGATCTAAAAGCTGACATGTGCCAGGTAACAATGTACAAACAGACAAATGTATGGATCTGGACAAAGATAAGCTTATGATTCAATCTAATCGGCTTTACAAGGTTTAACGTGATAAACAAGGAGTTTACAGCTAATTAAACAGATCACTAAGCCGGGTAGTTTGTGAATTAATCTAAACGAGAAAACAGCGATGCGCCCAAAGAGCAAAGTTTAGATAAATCCGATAAATTTTGAATAGATCTGAACGAAGCGACAGCGATGCACCCGGAAGCTAAAACTCAAATTTACTCGGTAAACGAAATCTTACCAGCAAACCAAGTCGCTCGAATGTGAGACGTCCTTGATCAGCTTGAAAGAACTTGCAGAAAGAAAAAAGGTGGCGAAGCCGCCGACGAGAAAGTAAATTGCAAGTAGTAAAGTTTTGTTTGTTGGATGTGTATCAATATGTTACAATGGCGGGGGGTTCATATTTATACCCCACGCTAACACAATTCTGGCCGATCACGGCAAAACATGATCTATTCTAGAGAATAAAAACTACTTCTAAAAATAAAATAATTCTTGCCAAACCGAAGCCAAAATATCTGGTCAACTTCTTCTTCTTCGGTCAGCAAGATTTTTGACCGTGGCACACGATCGCCCCTCCAAATCTACCGATCGTACGGTGCAGAATCATTTCTCCTTTGCAACACTCTTCTTTGACACGTGCCAAAATTTGGTGTCAATAGGTACGAAGCCAGCGAACGCCAAGGACCATATCATAGCAATCTAGCGGGATGCTGTAGCAGTCGATGGTGAAGTGCTCGTCGATGGTCCAGATGTCGACGTTGCGAGCCAGGCCGGCGCATGGAACCCGGTCTCCATTGGCCACAATCAGGTTCATGCCTGCACTGTCTCCAAAACGGAGGCCAGCCTGGGTGGCCGCTACGGAGCTAATGAAATTGTGTGTCGAGCCAGAGTCCAGGAGCGCAATGAGCACGTAGTTGCCCACTGAGACGTGCACGCGCATCTTGTCTGCAGTGCGGATCCTGGCGATTCCGTGTAGCGAGATCAGGGGCTCATCCGGCGCGGGTTGGCTATCGGCCTATGGTGGCAAGTCGTCATCGTCGAAGTCTGAGACTTCTAGGTAGAAGAGGCGCTGGCACTTGTGACCACGCATGTACTGCTCATCGCAGTTATAGCACAGGCCCTGGCGCCGGCGTTCCGCCATCTCTGTCGGCGTGAGTCGACGGAACGGGCGGGGTGGAGGCGCCGGCAAGGCCGCCTGCGCCATGGCGGGCGCGGGGAGAGCAGCCTAGGAAGCGGCCGGAGTCTGTTGCTGATGACGGCCCAGAATGCGCTGGGGTCGAGCCGCCGAGGCAATGGCCGTGGCCGCGGCCTGCCGCTCAAAGGCGCGCGCAAGGCACATGGCGTGTTGAAGATCTTGTGGCATCTGCATCTCGACATTGACCCTGATGTGGTCTGGGAGGCCCCCCGAGAAGAGCTGCACTTGCTGTTCCTGGGTGAGGAACCCGGCGTGAGCCAGGCGCTGCTGGAATGCGTCGATGAAGCTATCAACGGTGCTTGGGAACAGAAGCCGCGCCAGATCTGAGAGGTGGTTCGTGCCAAGGGCCGCCCCAAAGTGTTGCTGGCAGAGAGCGCGAAAGGTCAGCAATGGAATGTTGTGGACACCGCCAGTGTTGCGTTCGAGCATGTCATACCACTGCTGGGCGGCATCTGTCAGGTGGAACGAGGCGAGCCAGACCATGGTGTTCTCACGGGTGTGCTGCCCGTGAAAAAACTGCCCGCATTTGTTCAGCCATCCAAGGGGATCGGTCTTGCCATCGAATGTCGGGAACGTGAGCTTGTGGAAGCGAGGAACTTCCAATTCATCGGTGGCGTCCAGGGCGTCGAACGGTAGCGTTGAGTGGGGAAGCGAGGGCGATAGCCCATTCAGGTTGGGAATTGGCGATGGCGAGTGGGGAAAGTTGATCTGGTGGATGGGTAGTGGATGAGTTGAGGCGGAGGTGTGCACGATGGTAGACGCCCTGGAGGACAGCGGTGGCGGCGGCGCTCCGTAGCCGGGCATCCCGAAGGGCATGGACGGCGGTGCGAACGAGGAGCCCGTCGCGGAGGGGGAGTTGCGGCCCTCCATACTCGACAGACGAGTAGCGAAGGATCCCATATGTCGCTGGAGTCCGTAGATGGCCGACGTCAAGGTGTCGAGGGAGCTCGCATCGACGGTTGTGGTTGGAGGCGTGGTGGTGGTGGTGGTGGTAATGGAGGTGGACGGCGCGGCGGTCGTGGTGGGAGCGGCGGAAGCACCAGGAATTAGGTCTGACATTCCTGATACCTGAGTGTTGTGGGCGCTACGCAGGAAGTATGAGTGGCTGGTGGGAGGACGTGGCGTGGGCTCTCGCTAGGAACGATTTCTCGACGCCGGCCGGCAGCGAGGTGTTTGGGCGTAGGGCGCCAGGGAGCGAGGGAGATAACTCAATCTCTGGCTGACCTTCTCATTACTTGCAAGATGGTTCTTATACAAAATATCCTAACAAACTCTTAAGCCTAACAAACCAAGACTCTTCCTAGAATCTAGGAACCGAAAACAAAGAATCTAGGAACCGAAAACAAACGCAGGATGGTGCGCACCCAGACTTCAGCCACGAGCGCTGCGCCTCCTTCTCTGGTAGACCTGACCGACCATAACATAGCCCCCCTCCAAATATCTAAATAGCTCAGGTGCCAAACATGAGTGCTATTTCTAGGCTATTTGCAAATAGCCTATTCAAAAAAACTATCCACCTAAAAAATACTATTTGGGGCTATTTCGGGTGGGTCTCACTGTTTTTTTTTTCTTTTTCTCTGTTGAAAAAATAACAGTCAAATAATTGGAAAAATACTTTATGAGCCAAATAGCCTTTGGATCCAAACATCTCAAGTGTTATTCATTGAAGGGTTATTTTCTTGAGCTAAACTTTAGCCCTCAAAATAACTCTTGATTATTTCTCCAAACAGAATCTTGCTGTTACCAGCTTTAATTCAAGTTCAAGCTGGTACGTAACGGATCTGCCGTAATCTATACTATAAAAAACCTAAACAATTGAAATACTTTTTACCAAGCAAAGCATATCCACCCACCTCACAAACCACCAGTTTTAGGTCCACATATAAGCATAAAGTGATTGACAAAAGGCCTGCGAAAATCACACTCCCACCAGTTCAATTGGGAAGGCGCGCTAATTTTTTTCACACCACGCCAGACTCTACCCCCTCATTCGTACCCGCCATAGGATTGGTTGGTTTCAATTCTTGCCATAACTAGGCCTACCGTCCAATACGCCTCGTCCTCCCTCTACGTCGCCGCTGAACCCGCGCCTTTCATCCCTTTGCGCTGCGGATCGGCCAGCCTTTCTATTGATTATATGCTTATAAATGGAAAGTTAATATCAAATCTGAAAGAAACGAGCCTAATTTGTCTCCATATATGCTATGAGATCACCTGCGTCAGTATTTCGTGGTCAAGTGCGATTCAATTTCCACAATTCCTCTCCCTGCTCTGGACGACGGGAGCAACAGGGCGGCGGTTGGGGCGTGGGTGCGCGGCGGTCCGGGCGTGGCGTGCGGGAGCTGCGGTGGCCGGCATGGAGGATCCGCAGCTGCCGGCGCTGTGGAGCCGGTGCAGGGCAGCGGCGCCCACCGCGAAGGAGCAGACACGGGCAGCGGCGACGTTCGGCGCGGGGAGCAGGACATGCGGGTGCAGCGGGCGCTCGTCCCCGTCTTCCCCCAACCCCAAGTCGGCGAAGAGGACCCACGAAGCTGATGCGCAGGATGAGGAAGACTCGGAGCTGTACAAGCAGCTCCGCCTGGAGGCCTTCAACCAAAGCTGTCGTCTCGATTTTCATCCCTTTGCGCTGCTCTGGCACGCGGAATGTATGCTCCTCTGGCATCTTTTTAATTCCATTCTGCGTCTCGATTTTTGCGAGCTCTTATGGGTACGGTACGGTTTCTCATCCTGGAATTGCTTTGTTTGGGTCATTGTCCATTGCCACTGGCAGGTCCTCATGGCACTACTACAGAAATGCTAATTTATCCTAGTTAGGAAATTCTTGTTGTCTCGATTTCCCAACCTAGAACGCCAGTCCGGGACAAAAGCAAGGTCTGGCAACCAGGACAAAAGGTGCTGCCAGCGCCACGTGGCTGGCGCACCCTCTTGTCCCGGTTGGTACACTAACCGGGACAAAAGGACCCTTTTTTCCTGTTTTTTTTCTCAATTCTTTTTCTATTTCAATTATACTTTTGCATTTCAATTAAACTTATGTATTGAAATTCAGTGTGTATGATCTTCGCTAATATATATGAAAATGTCTAGGACCAATATTATATAAATATATATATACACACACACATATTATTGGAGTCCTTATATATATAATACATACATACTCATAAATAGAAATTTAATACATACACACATATATATTTACATAGGTATATTTGTTCTTAATTACATATATACGCGTATATTATTATATTTGCTGCGATTGTCAATATTAGATAGTCCATCATAGTAAAATTCATCTTTTGGATCGAGGACTTGCTCAACAATAAATCCGGACAATTGTTCTTGAATCGCCATAATCTTTTCCTCCAGTATGAGTTTATCGCGCATCTCCTCGACCTATGGAAAAAGGAGATAATTAATTTCGACTAATTAAAATACGAGTTCAAATATTAACAAGTTTTTTACTTACTTCCTCCTCCCAATCTGTCCAGGCCCTTGGAGGACCTACCAGACCATGGATGTTCTAGCATACTATGCGCATAAATTAGTTCTTTGTTTCTGTCTCATACACTTTAAGAGAGAAGAAATTATCAGGTATTTACATGAATATATAATAAAACTAATGAATCATGCAACGAATTATCCAAGTGCGTACCGCAAAATCTGTCTTGATCTTCAATTCCTTATCAAATTTGCCTGAATGATTTTTAGCGAATTGTTTCCAAATCCTGTGCATGATTAGAACAATTATAGTCAAGTAACAAAGTGATTCAAATTATCGGTCATCGACGGAGTAGTGGTAGAATTACTTTTTCATCATGTTAAGAAGATTTTCGTATTGTTCTGGATTTCTCCTCAATGAGTCCATAACCACGAGTAGGCTCTTCTCGGGAATTATGACAATTAGGACCCAGTGTTCACTGCAAGATTATACGGAGGCAATTCTTGGTAGTTAAGGTTCAACAATTCGATTACAGAATAGAAAGAGTTAGACAGAAGGAATCACTCACGTAAAGTTGTAAGGAAACAATATCATTTGCTTGTTGTGATGAACGCTTATGTACTTGAACAAGTTTTGGAATAGCTCATCGGAAGTGTCGCGTAGAATCCTCCAATTACAAGTAATTGGGTCGATGAAGCCGAGGTGAGAGTATCCCTTTCTCCTGCAAGTTTATATCTCCATTCTACATGATACCGAATAAATCAAGGGATCAGTATATTGAGATCATGCAAAACAATACGTAAGGAGAGTAAAATACTTACAGAACCCACAAGCCGACCATAGAGATGTCGAGGTCCTCCTGATGGAATAGTTGGTAAATTTCTTCCTAGTTTATCCATATAATGGCCTCCCCCCGTAAGAAATCGTCATCTTTAATCTTTGCGCCCTGCATGAAGATGCAATCGGCCATCGCACGCATGTAGTGCTGGTGCAACTTATACATTTGCATTGGAAGCACGAACACTACTTCGGGGGGTACAAGAGATTTGCCCAGCTCATACGTCTATTTGACGACCACATCGGCCTTTAGAATATCTTCTCTCCCTGCAATCTGAGCCACCGTCAGGTTTGATTCTTTCAAAAATGTAACAAAGTCTTGTTGTTGCGTCGTCTGTCCCACTACGAGAGGCTCTATTGATTGTTTCTTTTGGGCTCCGATTTGTGAAACGTCGGACAACGACAACTTTGATTGTCTCTATTTTTTCTCAGTAGTTTTGATAATTGTGCATTCGTAGTCTGAAGGGGGATCTCTCGGAATGAATTTTCTCTTATTTGCTTCGCACATTCCCTTAAAAAATTTCAAATCTATCGGATTTATCACTTTCTCGGGATCCGGCTTCGGCTTCGGCTTGAAGTGCTCTTTTACTCTTTCTTGAGTTATCCGATCACATTCTTCAAGGCTCATGTCCCAGGGTTTAATAGGAGTATCCTTGGTTTTCTTCTCCTTTTCCTTCTTCTTTGGAGGCTCCTTAGCCTGTGCAGCTACCTTCTTTGCCGCCGGCTGTTTCTGCTTCTTTGCCGGCGACGGAGGGGGTGACCATGGAGGCGACGGTGACGCTTGAGTGTTCATCGGCGCATGAGATGATGGTGATGTAGAATGTGCCGGTGAACCTTGCCGAGACAGTGCTGCCCATGGGGAGTTTTGCGGAGATGCCGGCCTTGGAGAGGCATGCTGAGATGCCGGTCTTGGTGTTTGATCATCCGACTTTAGGACAATGTAGCGCTTATCCCATAGGATGTAGCCATGAATGGCTTCTGCTAGTGTCCTCTCCCCATCGCCTCCAGAAATATCAAGCTCGAGCGTCTCCCAACCCTGGCACACCTGCTCCACGCCAACTCTTGTGTATCCTGGTGGAATTTGCTGCCCGTGGTACACATCGCCTGGTTGGATTGGCATGACGGTACCGTACGCAACAGTGAACATTAAGTTCTTAATGGTAGTCTGCAGGTCACAAGGTGTCCGCTGGGTGATCTCATCCACTGGAAATCGCTGCGGGGCCGTCGTTTCAATTGCGGCCTGGATCCCCGTTGGCTCGATGACGGCGACGTCTGGGGAAGCGCAGCTGCTTTTCTGCTGAGACAGATGATCGGCTGCGACATTATGCTCTGGAGGCACCGTTTGCGCTTGCTGTTGCTGGCTCATTGCTATGGCCACTTGGCGTTGAACCTCTTCCTCCAGTCTTTGATCGTGTGACATGAGCCGTTCTTCTAGCCTTCGCAAGTGCCCCCGCTCATCATTCTTTCTTCTTTGCCGGCTTCTATATGATTCAATGTAATCCCTGAACCCATACTTCCATGGAACCACGCCTTTGCCTCTTGTGCGGCCCGGATGCTCTGGATTCCCAAGGGCATAAGTCAGCTCGTCCCTCTCTCTATCCGGCTAGAATGTTCCCTCGGCCGCTGCTTGTATGGCCTCCTGTAGTCTCTGGGCTGCTCGCTAGATGTTTGGCCCATAGATGTAGTCACCAGTCAATGGGTCCAAGCTTCCCCCGTGACCATAAAACCAGGTCCTTGACCTTTCAAGCCAGTTCATGGTCGCAGGTTGGATGCCTCTGTCAAGCAGATCCTGCTCCATCTTCTCCCATTTGGGTATTGTAAGCTTGTAGCCTCATTGGCCTAGAGTGTGATGGTACACTTTCTTCGAGGCGTTGTCTTTGGCCTTCTGCACCTTCTGAAGCCCAAGATCTGAAGACTTGTATTCCACAAATGCATCCCAGTGACCCCTGAGCTTTTCGAGCTCGTCGGTAAATACGGGTGTCGTCCCGGTCTTGATATATTTCTTCGTCAAAATTTTCTTGAATGATTGCAGCTGTTCGGCCATCTTACTCAGGGTCCAGCGCTTGAATATCTCTTCGGATTCAGTTGGAACCGTGAAGTTTTTCTTAAGCTCCCGCCAGCACCATTCTTTTTCTCTTTCGGGTACCGCATCCCGTTCCTCGCTTGGATTGGAAGCTTTCCAGAGCCTGAAGCTGATCGGGATGTGGTCCCTAACAATACATCCGGATTGTCTTATGAATTTTTTGGCAGCAGCTTCTGGAGCGATCGGTTCGCCATCTGGACCAACTTCCGTTATAATGAACCGCCCTTCCAGTTTTTTTGTTGGGCCTCGCTTCATCTTTTTCTGCTGCGACGATGATCCAGACGGCTATAAAAAAACATTCATAGTATTCATATAGATTCAGATGAAAATATGATTGTCACTACAAATAAGTATAGTTGTGATATGTACATTAGCACTTTGTTCAGCAGTAGCGTCATCCTGAATAGATGGTGGCTCAATTCCATCACCGGACATATTCAAATATATATCGGTATTGCTGCCATCGTCAGCTTGTTCAGGGACATCACCTTGACCTTCGCCAATCATATTCAACACGAACTGTTCGTCTTCCGCGTCTGTGTGTCGCAGGTCCATCGTAACTAAAATATGAATACAAATAAAACCCTTAAAAAAATTCTCTAAATAATCCACATATTTAGATCGGTAACGATTCGGTCGGTATCGGTAACGATCGGAAACTATCGAAAATGATTCGGTCGGTATCGGTAACGATCGGAAACTATCGGAAACGATTCAGTCGGGATCGGTAATGATCGGAAACTATCAGAAACGATTGTGTGTTAGCGCGAGTTTGCGAGCTCGAGAAGTAATATAAATGACATAATTAAATAATAAATACATGATAAATTAAAGGCTTCGAATGATATAATTAAATAATAAATACATGATAAATTAAAGGCTTCGAATGACATAATTAAATAATAAATACATGATAAATTAAAGTCTTTGAATGACATAATTAAATAATGAATATATGATAATTAAAGTCTTTGAATGACATAATTAAATAATAAATACATCATAAAAGAAATTCTCTCTAATTCTCTATTTCCTTCTCTATTTCTCTACAAATTCTCTCTAATTCTCACTATATCTCTATAAATAAAGAAAACACTATATCCATAATTGCATTCTAATAATGTCTCTATAAACCAATTCTACTTAATATATAATAAATAAAACACTATATCCATAATATAATTCTAAAAATATCTATATGCATAATTGAATTCTAGTTAATATAAAATAGAATTACATAAACATAAAATTTGAAAAGAAAAAAGAAAATGCTGGCGGCCACACTCACACAATGCGGGGAAACCTAGGGCGGCGGCCCTGGACGACGAGGCATGGAGCTGGCGGCGCGGTGGCGCGCAGCGGAGAGAGTGGCGGCGCGGCGGCATGCAGTGGAAGCCGCCGGGGGTGGCGAAGACGAGGGCGCGCGCGAAGTGGAGGCCGGGGCGGCGAAGACGAGGTGGAACGGGGCTGGGGACGGCGGCGCACCGGTGAGCGGCCTGGTGGGGTCGTCGTCCAAGGCGGCCGGGGCGTGGAGGCGGCGGAGCTCGGGCGGCGCCCGGGGACGGCGGCGGAGCAGGAGGCGCGATGGGAGACGATGGTGGCGTGGCACAGATCAGGAATGCCCAAGTGTTGGAGCAAGGCGGAAGTTAAGGGACATATATAGGGGGCCCCCCTTTTGTCCCGAGTGAAGCCACGACCCGGGACAAAAGGCCCTTTTGTCCCGAGTTGTGGCTTCAGCCGGGACAAAAGGGGGGGCCTTTTGTCCCGGGTGAATCCACCACCCGGGACAAAAGGGTCTTTTGTCCCTGGTCGTGGCTCCACCCGGGACAAAATGTGTTTTTGGGCGGGCCGGGAAAATTCCCAGCCCGCGGCCGACCTTTAGTCCCGGGTGGATCTACCACACGGGACATCCCGCGCCCGTTTTCCCTCATTCCCGCCAAATCTTATGTTTGTTTTTGTTTCTTTTTTACTTCTCTTTTAAAATAGCCTTTCATTTGTTAATTCAGTTAATAAAATTATGATTCCAAAAATTATGGAACAAAATTTCTTATCTCTATATAAACTTGATACACGCAACAAAAATAATTAATTTTCATTCAAGTGATTGGGTCAACGAAATATCTAACTTTTTTGAAATTATATTTGTTATTTTGACCATGCAAAAATATATTAGGTGAACAAATTTTTTCAAACTGTTGCTTTTCGACAGAAAGTGGATTCTATCACGATATTAACGTTTAAAAAGTGAATTTTACATAAAATTAATCAATTTCATGATATTAATGAGTAGTGTGTGAGTTTGAGAGATAGTGTGTGTGTTAGTGAGATTGTGTGTGTTAGTGAGAGAGTACAGTGTGTTAATGTGAATGTAATTTCATGAAATAAATAAAATTAGTTGAGTAATCCATTATTGAATGAAAATTATAATTGAGTCTGGTAATTAAGTGAAAAATATAAAAAATGATATATATATAACACATAAAGTATAATTGTACAGTACATATATAATAAAAGTATTCGAATTGCGATTACGTTTTTATACAATAATATAAAATGATTCAAGTACATGAAGGATTAGCGGTAACAGACTTTCTCTTCACAAATGTCCCTTGATTATGATCACGGCGCAAGTATGGAGCATCATCATTGCTAGCAGGATGCATGGATCAGCATTTACTTCGAAAGGTGAAATGACAACAAAATTATTATATTCTTCTGACAATTCTGTCTTGTCCTCCACTCCAACGATGTTTTTCTTTCCTGATAGAACTATGTGTCAATTAGGCTCATCCTTTTGCTGGTTTATCCCCTTCTTTGACTTGCTGGACATGTCCTTAATGTAGAAAACCTGAGCGACATCCTGGGCTAGGACAAATGGCTTGTCTCTATATCCAAGATTGTTGAGATCAACTATTATCATCCCATACTCATCTTTTGTTACCCCTCCTCCAGATAGCTTAACCCATTGGCAATGAAACAGAGGCTCCTTGAAATTGGGACCGTAATCCAGCTCACATATATCTTCAATGTAGCCGTAATATGTGTCATTTTTTCCATTATTGTCCGTGGCATCCATACAAACACCGATGTTTTGGTTGGTACTCTTTTTATCTTGGGCTATCGTATAAAATGTGTTTTCATTTATCTCGTACCCTTAGTATGTTAAGATATTCCAAGATGGTCCCCTAGCCAATAAGAACAGTTGTTCACTTATATCCATGTTATGCATTAGATGATTCCGCAACCAGCTGCAGAAAGTGTTCATGTGCTCATGTGTAATCCATGCCTCAGACTTTTCCGGGAAATTGGAGAGCAGAATTTTCTTGTGTTCCTCGATATATGGGCCAACCAAGGATGATTGTTGAAGAACCGTATAATGTGCTTTCTTGAATGAGAAATCATCTGTGCAGACATAAGATTTCTTTCCTAATGTACCCTTTCCAGTTAGTCTCCCCTCATATTGCGATTCAGGGACTCCAATCGGTTTAAGGTCATCAATAAAGTCAACACAAAAGTCAATGACCTCCTCAGTTCCGTAGGCACTAGCGATGCTTCCTTCTGGACGAGCTCGATTACGAACACATTTCTTGAGTACCCCCATGAACCTTTCGAATGGGAACATGTTGTGTAGAAATATTGGTCCGAGGATATCAATCTCTTTCACAAGGTGCACTAGAAGATGTGTCATGATGTTGAAGAAATATGGTGGAAATATCAGCTCAAAGCCAACAAGACATTGCACCACATCATTTTGCAGCTTTATCAAATTCTCCGGGTCAATTATCTTCTGAGAAACTGTGTTAAGGAAGGCACATAGCTTCACGATGGTTAACCGGATGTTATCAGGCAGAATCCCCCGCAGCACAACCGGAAGAATTTCGGTCATAAGCACATGGCAGTTTTGGGACTTGAGATTTGTAAATTTCTTCTCTGCCAAATTTAAGATTTCTTTTATATTGGATGAGTATCCAGATGGAACCTTTATACTGCTCAAGCAGTCAAACATGGTTTCTTTCTCTTCCTTCCTAAGAGTATAGCTGGCAGGACTTAGGTATTGTCGTCCATTATCTCGCTATTGTGGATGTAAGGCATCTCATTCTTCCATACGTTGCAATTCTTGACGTGCTTCTAATGTATCTTTTGTCTTTCCATACACTCCCAAGAATGCTATCAGGTTGACGCAAAAATTCTTTGTGAGGTGCATTGTGGCAGTCCCGCCTAAATTAATCCGGTTTAAGTGCGCTAACCATCATCAAAACGACAATCAGGGTTAACACACACTTAAAATGGAGTAATCCGGCAGTGCTGTCGGGTAAAATCCCGATTAAACCACTTAAACAGGATCAACAAAGCAGTCCAGAGAATGCAACATTCCACAAATTTTACAGTACAGAGTATGAAATTGAATTATTATTACAAACCAAGTTTGAATTCATAAAAAGACAATAGAGTTCAAGTGCAGCAGAAAAATACACGATAGTCTAGCGACGATAGAAGACGTTGTAGCCCTTTATCTAGACATGCATGGCCTTTGGCTTGAGGAGTTCGTTTGCCGAAAAGCAGTAAAGAGTAGATCCTTAATTTCATATTTTAGCTTTCAGGTTCTAGTTCAATTAACCGTTCTAGGTGAGCATCTATCCAATAGCATACATGGTGGAAACAATTATCTTTCATCATCCAACCAACCATATTCATCATCATCATCTTTCACTTCTTACTCTATGTGGCAAAAGGGTTAAGCAGTCCCAAACCGTGAGAAGCGGACGATTCAAATCGAATTTGTTAACCTGGCCAGGTAGACCTAACACACACGTATGGGAACCACGTCACCCACACGACTTTTCCCCTTTCTTTCCGGGTTGTGGATCAGGGTCACCGTCCTCGACTATAGAGTACGACGACTCTGCACCCACATGTGCGCGCATGAGAAACGACGTTCAAAGAAGGTGAGGGAGAAGTCCACTCGCCGGGCCAATCAGGTACTTAAGCTTACTGATTACCATATTTCTCGGCATGTGGTTAGTACGTTCAAACGCTTAACCACCACTACCACACACTGCGGCCTTAACATCTTTTACTAAACAGACGGGGTATCACAAGTACCACAACCCCGCCCGTGAGCCTTATAGTTGCAGTATGTAGTAAACATTCAACTCCTATAATTCTCGCGAGTGACAGAAAATCACTCGACTTCTACCGAACCATTAGCATAGCCAACTAGCGACCTACACATACTAGTGTTCAAACATCGGTACCTAGGATTATGCAACTAAGGTTCCAGTGAACTCCTGTAAACTTAAATGCACAAATAGATAGGAACAATAATAAGTTGCATAGATTTAAAATAGTAGGACATGCTCCGGGGCTTGCCTTCCTGGGCGCAACTGGATCTGGGCTCTTCCGAAATCGGGTTCGGATCTTGCGCAGCTTCAGTTAGATTAACTTGAGCTTCACGCTGCTCACTCTCGGACTCGGGCACCAGCTCGTATGTTCCGTCAGCGAGAGTAGTAGTATCTATATGAGATGCAATGCACATGGGTAAGTCGTTGTGATGGTAAGAATTTATGAATTATTTCACAATAAAGGTGTAATGCAAACAAAACCCGAAGTTAAAGAGTGAAACACTTTCATTCATATTTTACTGGGCAATCATTTATAGAGTAGTAACTCAACATATCTAACTACACAAGACATCATGATCAACAGCACAAGAAAGCTATACTAACTTCCTAAACAAATGGGATTAGTTTCATATAGCAATTAAATCATGGTTAGTTAATAAATCAGTAACTCAGCACACATACTGTAGTAAATTCAACAAAAATTACATCAAACAGAAGGTAAACAGAACTAGCTATCCTGCAAAATTCATCCTAAATCTTGTAGCCAATTATCCAGAACAATTCATGTAATCAGACAACTCGTAGAAAAAGATTGAATTATACAGGTTAGACCAGAGTATAAAACAATCTCAAACTTTAACAGTAGGTCTAAAAAGGGACTAAGTAGCTACTGTGAATTTTTCAGGATTTATTATGCAAAGAATTAAATAAGAGAAAATAAACAAAACATACAGCAGCTTAACAAGATTAATTTTTAGATCCTTCTCTATTCATGAACTGGGGCTCAAACTCCATGGACAAGCTAAACTATGCAAAAAGAACACTCAGAAATATTTTCATGATTTATTATCAACAAAAACTATTTATCATAATTAAAGTCTACTAAACAAGAATTAAAATAAAGAAATAGCTACACAAATCTATAATTAATGAAATTTGGACAGTAGTGTTCATCCAGTATTGTAAGTACACAGAAAAAGTTTCATATATATATATCTAAGTCAGAACATCCAGAAATAAAAAGCAAAATATTTTACTAGACCTAGCCAATACTAGGGTTTAATCTAGTTATAGAGGTCAACTGGTGCTCAAATTTTTACACAACACTAAGCATGGCATGGATTAGCTATCAGCCAAAAATCACACACAGATGCTAAGTAGAACTCCTAGAATAATTATAGTCTATGAAATGTAATATTTTTCCTAGATTAAAATGCAGACAGAAAATAAATATGCACATGTAAAGAAAGTTGTAGATCTTGTTGCAAGGAATTCAGATCAACTGAGTTTGCATTTTTTTGATTTTTCTACGAATTTATATTGATTTTGCAAGTTTGCTGGTTTGGAAAAGAAAAAGGAAAAAGGATTTCTATTAGCGCAAAGACCCCTGGAAGAAGTTTTCTTCTCGCGGAGAGGCCCCTGGCCGGCGTCAGAACAGGGGAGGCGGCGGGCGGCCAGATTCCGGCGCCTATGGTCGACGGCGGCGAGGGCTAGGGGGTGGAGGAGCTAGAGGGGCTCGAGATCGACCTCGGGGTGGCTTCGGCGCGGCTCGGGGTGGCCTAAGGCGGCGGTACCGCGTGCTCCGGCGGCCGGCGGCGGCGGTACGCGGCGGGGGCGGCGCTCCGGTGATCGTGGGTGGCCGGCGTCGGGTCGAGGAGCTTCCTAGGCTCGACGGGGAGCTTGGGGGTGGGTCGGTTCGGGCCGAGAGAGGGCGGAGCAGGGGGCTCCACGGAAGCAGGGGCGGCGGCGGCTCGCCGGTGAGGCAGGGAGGGGATGGCCGGGCTCGGGAGCGTCTCTGGGGCGAGAGGGTTCCGTTCCCGGGGTCAATCGGAGCCGGGAGAGGGCGGAGGAGGGGGCTCCGCGGTGAGCAGACCACGGCGACGGTAATGGCGGCGGCGGACGGCTCTGGACGCCGCGGAGAGCTCGGCTCGGCGCGTGGAGCAGGGAGGGGAGTAGAGGGGGAGGTAGAGAGCTCGCTTGGGAAGCAAAAGGAAGGGAGAAGAGAGGGCAGAGGGTGACGCACGGTCGGCCGATTCGGCACAGCTTCGTCGTGGCGGCTCGGCGTCGAACCTCGGCGTGCGCGCAAATGGATGGCGACGCGTGGCGATGTCGAGAAGCTTCAGGGAGGCACCAGGGGCGCGGAGAGGGCTGGGGCGCGGCGTGTGGCCAGCGGCCTCGACGTCCAGCGGCGAACGGCGATGAACGGCGTGAGCAGAGAAGGGAGAACGAGTGAGGGTAATTTAGTAAATAAAACAAAGTTTAAAACTCCAGTTTGAAAACTCAAATTTTCTCCTTCTACATGGCCTCAAATGAAAAACCTTTGAATACCAAATTTGCTTAAAATTTTGAGATCTACAACTTTCGTTTTAGGCAAAAATTCATTTGAAGCTTCGTTTGAAAAATAAAATTTGAAACTTGAGTACATTTGAAAATTAACTTTTTCTTCCATTTTTGTGTAGCAACTCAAAAATCTTTGAACACGAAAGTTGTTCGTCCTTCGAAAACCTATGACTTTGGTTTTGGTAAAAAGTTCGTTTGAGCAATGTTTTAGAAATTATTTTTCTTAGAATATTTGTTTAAAATTTGAAAAGAATATAGTTTAAACCTTTAAAAACCTTGATTCAAAGGACTCATCATTTCATGTGAAAAAATTTCATTTAATGCTGCATGATTTGATGTTAATAACCCTGGATTAGCTAATTAAACACCTGGGGTGTTACATGCATCACATCAATTGCATGACGAACATCTAAGACTTCCCAATATGGTAGCTCCCAAAATATAGATTTCATCTTCCACATGGGCGCCATTCCGTTTTCGTTCGGAACAGGTTGGCTACCAGATCCCTTTCAAAAAATAACTTCTAGATCTTTTACCATGTTGAAGACGTCTTTACCACTACGGTGCATCGGTTTTGTTCGGTGGTCCGCTTGGCCTTGGAAATGCTTGCCCTTCTTTCGTACCGCATGCCTGATGTGAAGAAACCGACGATGACCCATGTACATAACCTTCTTACAGTGAATCAATCATATATTTTCGGTATCATCTAAACAGTGTGTGCATGCTTTGTATCCCTTGTTCGAATGTCCTGACAAGTTACTAAGAGCAGGCCAGTCATTGATCTTTACGAACAGCAATGCTCATAGGTTGAAGTTTACCTGTTTATATTCATCCCACATCCGTACACCTTCATCGCCCCAGAGCAGTAAGAGTTCTTCGACCAATGGTCTTAGGTACACATCAGTGTCATTTCTGGGCTATTTTGGACCCGGGATAAGCACTGGCATCATGATGAATTTTTGTTTCATGCAGAGCCATGGTGGAAAATTGTACATACAAAGAGTCACAGTCCAAGTGCTATGGCCACTGCTCATCTCACCAAAAGGATTCATGCCATCCATACTCAAACCGAACATTATGTTTCTCACATTCAAATCAAATTCCGGGTATGTTCTATCTATTTTTCTCCACTGCGACCCATCAGCAGGGTGTCTCAACATCGAGTCTTTCTTGCGTTCCTCTTTGTGCCATCGCATCAACTTAGCATTATCTTTATTTCTCAACAGACGCTTCAACGTGGTATTATAGGCGAATACCACATGACCTTCGCAGGAACTCTCTTCCGGGGAGTCTCCCCCTCGACATCTCCAGGATCATCTTTTCTAATCTTGTAACGCAATGCACTGCATACGGGACATGCATCCAAATTCTCGTACTCGCCTCGGTAGAGGATGCAGTCGTTGGGGCATGCATGTATCTTTTGCACTTCCAATCCTAAAGGGAAAACAAGTTGTTTGGCTTCATACGTTGTGGTAGGCAATTCGTTATCCTTAGGAAGCATTTTTTAACAAGTTTGAGTAATTCACAAAATCCCTTGTCGGATACACCATTTGTGGCCTTCCATTGCAGCAACTCCAAGGTGGTGCCAAGTTTCTTCAATCCATTTTGACAATCTGGGTACAACAACTTACGGTGGTCCTCTAACAACTTCTGGAACTTCAACCTCTCTGTTTCACTCTCAAAGTCTGCCTGCACATTGTGCAATGCCTGCCCCAGATCGTCGCTGGGATCATTTTCTGCTACATCTACTTCAGGCTCTTCCATGAGAATAAAGTCATCGAATGCACCGATTCCAGCATTCCCGGGAAAGTGATCGTCAAAATCTTCTTCTTCATTGTCTTCCATGGTAACCCCCCCTGTTCTCCGTGCTTCGTCCAACAAACATACTTCTTTATGAAACCATTTGCGAGAATGTGGCTGTGTAGGATTCTTGAAGATGAGTAATCCTTGTTATTGCTGCAATGAACACACGGGCAGCACATAAAACCATTCTGCTTGTTTGCCTCAGCCACAGACAAAAAATAATGCAGGCCATCAATGAATTCTTTCGAACGTCGGTCAGCATTGTACATCCATTGCCAGTCCATCTGCATTTTAAATAAATTGATTTGAATTCTTTACACGTATCGAATAAATAAAATATATCAAATCTAAATTAAACTAAATGTAACATAACATGAATAATTAAAAGATCTGCAATATCCATCATACATCTTGATTAATTAAAAAGAGTACTTAATCCATTACAGAACTTAACAAAGGAGTATTATACATGAAACTTACAAATTCGGACAACAACACATAGGTTTTCAACCGTCCTTGCGTTGGAACGCAGAATGCTCTAACGGATTTCTTGCTGGCGCAGAAGAAGATGGCGGAGCTGAAACCTCCGAGTTTGGTGGTGATGAACCATAATGCCGCAATAAATCCTCAAGATCAAACGGAGGTTCCTCGCCCTTGCCATGCATTCTCTATATTATTTTTCCAAATAACAGAGCGCTGCCCTATGAAAAGCACTAGGTTTTTTGGACCGACGACCTACTCGAGTTGTGCTTTTCGGGGGGACACGGTGCGGTACAAGGATGTCACCAATCGGCCAGTCGCAGCACCAACATTTACGATTAATAGGCACAACACTTGGCACAAGCACCGTGCTCGTTGATATGCTCTCAGTACAACAACGGCCATGCTGACTGCGTCAAATGCTGTCTTCTTATCAATCGGAAGTGCTGGTGATGCGACCAACCGATTCGCGACGTCCTTATAGCGCATCGTGTATTGCCGAAAGGTAGTGCCATCACCGTTGGATGGAGATTAACGACGTATACTTGTTTCGAAATAAAGATTTTTTTAGCTTTTAGATGGTTTCAATGTGAGCCTGAATAAATACATCACTAGAGTGTCAAAATAATCCATTCATAATACAAAAAATTCTAATATACTCATTTCATTAATTCATTCTTGAATACAAAAATCAACTATCCACAATATGGTCATATATACAAGTACATCACATGAAGTGTCTAAACTCATTCTAAAAATTTCTACTATCCACATACTCATCTAAATCTAAAAGAAAATCACACTTACATATGCTATCTAAATGTCCAAAAAATGAGCTAGCTACATATTTTCTCTATTTCTAAAGCATGAAATGAGCTATACAAGCCAAGGAAGAAGAGAAAAACAAGCCTCAAACCTTAAGCGCCGATGGATGGACAGGGAATCAAAGATCTTCACAAATGTGGTGAAGAAATGAGCAAGAACTCCTCTCTCCCGAGCCAAAAACAGCAAGAACAAGTGAGCTGAATGGCTCGGGCGGGGGGAGAGGGAAGGGGATAAGGGGGCCAAGGAGTTTTGTTCCGGTTTGAGACACCAACCGGGACAAAAGGGTGGGCATTTTATCCCCGTTGGTGGCTCCAACCGGGACAAAAGGCCAGCCTTTTGTCCCGGTTGGAGGCACCAACCGGGATAAAAGACCATCCAAAAGGCCCATGTCCCCCCTCTGGCCCGGCTAGCCGTTCGACCCGAGACAAAAACAACCTATTGTCCCGTACCCAAAGGCTGTCGGGACAAATGGCCTGAAACAAAGACATATTCTGTAGTAGTGGGGGCATCAACCTCAAGCTGTTCGACCAGGTGCTGCAGTGGCGCAGCGATCCGCGCCGTTGCAAAACCTTGCCATGATGAAGTCCGGCAGCTGTACCCTCTCCTAACCGATTTGATCTGCAGAAGGATCCCGACTGCATTTGTTCTCACCAGTGAGTGCTCCCCCACTTCACCACTAGGTATGGATAATTTAAATTTTAGTAATGTGCAAAAGTGATATTTAAAGTAGGGAAATAGAAAAATTGTTATAGTTGTATTCACACATTATTTTGGTATAGAAGCAAAAAAGAGGAAGTATTGAAATTGAGCTACTTTGCTCGGCTAATGTAAACATGCTAATTGTTATTAGCTGAATGCTTGAAACATGGTCTTTTATTTTTGAAGCAATAGGTTTAGATTTGCATATGTGATATTCGTTTACCAATGATAAGGTCATGTTTTCTGTGCCATCGATGGTTTAAAAAATATACTTTCATTCAGATATGAAATGCTTTCTGAATCAGATCCAAACTTTGAGTTATCAAATCAAGCATAAAAATGATGATCGGTCATGGAACAACGTTCCTCTGCTACATCACTTAAATATTTGTTGATTGATTTGTGCTCTAATTTGGTTTGTCGTATATGGACATAACACACAAGCTTATTGAAGATGCATAACAGTTCCGTTTTGAAAATTTCTTATTTTCTGAGTTTTTTTAACACGTACGGGCACGTACGTGGGCCTCTGCTAGTTCCTGTAAAAAAAATCGCTAGAAACAAATGGTGGGAACTTCCATTTCGTTTGTGGACCCGGCTCCACTCTGCACTGGCCGCAGTGCAGCAAGTCCGGCGCTACAGTCCCGTGCAGCGATGAATCACCGGCCGGAAGTTTTTTTGATACTGTAGCAGACGGCTTGGAGCGGTAGCTGTTTTGGATTAGGCAGCAGGCGCGACGTCGCTGGCTGGTGGCGCGAGGGGATCCTCGCCGCCGGCCGGCGCGATCCGCACGCGCGCGCGTGCGTGGTCGTCGTCAACGGCTGCCGGGCCGCTGGGGCACGGGGGGCAAGGGCAACCGCCCAACCGACGCGCACTGGCTTGGCTGCCTGGGTGGCTTGTCCAGGGCCGGTGGCCAGCTGCGCCTGAGCAAATGGAGGACAAACCCGCCGGGCGGTGGCGGCGGCGGCATCGGCCGGCACGCCAGCTTTGGCTGCCGCCGGCCGGTCCGGATGCAGCTAGCTAGCTAGCCAGACCGGCCGGCCAGTCGTTCACTTGGATAGGTAGCTGCGAACCATCATGTCGTCGGACACTGCGACTGCGACACAGCTACCACGTATTTTCTAGGAAACAGCATGACAACATGAGATCGTCCCGATCATACCGATCCGCTACCTTCCGTTGCCGTCAACGCATCCTAACCTCCCGATCCCGATGCAAGTAAAGAGAAAGCGTGCATGTCAACCGTTTGAAGGTGAGATTTATGTATATATCTCCTAATTGTGCAATCCAAAAAAAAAATCTTCTTTCCTCCTAATGAAAAACGTGTCTGGTCGCGAAAAAATTTGTGCAATCCAAAAAAATTGCCACAAACAGAGGGTGACTGCCTGACTGGAGTTTCAGAGAATTTAATTTCTAACTGAAAAGCCTGGACGATCGACAATATATATGGCGTTGTGGAGATGTTAATTAGCGAATGGAGATTAACTAATAATCAGGTCAAGGAATGGTAGTTTGTTGGGGTTAACAGGAACGAATTAGGAGAAGTTTGAGGATATGTATGATCGAGTCCATGTATGCAATGATTCCTTCTGGCATTCATCGTCCAAGCTTCAATTCGTGCGCCGTAGGATGGTGACAGCTCCTTCGATCCTAAATTATTAGTCGTTTTGGTTTTACTAGGAAAGTTAAATTAAAACGGCTAATAATTTGGGACAAAGAGAGTACCTACTACATGCCCGTCACAGTTCTAAAGTTTATAAGGCAAAAATTGAAGGCATGCCTTGCCACATGTGCGAGAGCACTTCACACTTCACACGATTGGCACCAATGAGCCTGCACCGGCACACGAAGACGGTTGCTTGCGTTGCGTGCGCCGATTATTATGTATTATTATGAGAAAAAGCCGGTATCTTATTCCTTTTGACACCCCCCAAACTCATGTTTTCCGGGATCGAGCTCTAATTCTATATACCCAATTGCATCACTTTCGAACTTCGTTTTCATCATCATCAGCAGAACTTCTCAAGGAAAAGAAAAGGGTACCGTGTCTACTTATGCAGTTGACTGTTCACTCATGAGAGGGAGGTATAGGGAGAGAGGGAGATTGAGAGAGATGCATCCCAAGGCATCTTTCAGAGACACCGACTGGACTGTTGATCCGATCGGCTGAAACAAAAAAGACTGGGATTTTCAGTGTACCCAAAAAAGTATTAGCTCATGAACTAGGTCATCAGTTGTGCGAATTATGATTGTTGTAGGTGATGCGTGTATATACAGGGTTGGTAGCAAGTCATGGTGTGCAGTGGTTCGGACCTTGCACAATCATATACATCCACTGTGCGCAGGGAGACATGATTTTTTTTGTTCATTAATTCATCAGTGGGTGATGATTGACCGTGATGAAGATGAGATCGACAGGACGCACAGATAGTTTTTGCGCTGAATCAGTTGATTTGTGACGCAATGTTGTTCCTTCTCCAGTCTTTTCCTTTTTCTCCCCTGGATTCCATCCTTCTGATTTTTGTTTGGAGGGTAAAAGGCTTTGTTTAAACAGACGAGCATGGCGATAGCAATCACACGTGTGCAGTTGGATAACGTTTAACTTGTGTCTGCCTAGGAAGGATTAGTCTGATCAATTTGTATGATTGAGATCTTATGATTCTCTGTCGGTTTGTACTAATGGACTACTCATGCACTCTAGCTAAGTACACCTTAAATTGTTGTTATTAGGAGTTAGGACGCATGCGTTTGCATTGGCACTACTCTTAATCTTTTTTACATCACCACTCTTTTTCTCTCTTAATACAAAGATACACAGCTCTCCTGCGTGTTCGAGAAAAAAAATTTCAGTATCATTTTTTTCAAGTACCTGATGCATGCATCTCTGAGGGGATAGATATCACAAGCTGGCTTGGTGTCGTTTGGATCAAAAGTTAAATAACTTCTCACAAATTACTCTTCCTCTTGGCAAAATGGATAGTAAATTTGCTCAATACTGATGGAATGTGGCAAAGTTTACTATCTAATAAGTACCTAAGATCCAAATCCCTCTCTCAAGTCAAGGCCAAACCAACTGACTCTCATTTCTAGAGAGGTCTTATGAAAATCAAAGATGAGGTTTTGACTTATGGTTCTTTCCATGTCAAAGATGGAATCAAAACACGTTTCTGGGAAGATACCTGGGCAGGTATTACGCCATTCACGTTTTGCTAGCCATCTATTTATAATATTGCACGTAACCCACACGCATCAGTTGCGGATGTGATGTCTACACAAAACCGCTGAATATCTCTTTCAGACGGGCTTTGGTGGATAATAAACTCAGTGAATGGCTTACTCTAGTAGCACAGATTTCACATTTTAATCTGGTGGCAGGATCAGATACTTTTAATTGGAACCTAACCAAATCTGGTTGTTCACAGTCCGTTCCATGTATTTGCATCTCATAAATAATCAGCCACCTATCCGAAATAAGTTAATCTGGAAAATTAAGATTCCTCTAAAAATTAAAATTTTCCTTTGGCTTTTACAAAGGAGAATTGTGTTAACCAAAGACAATCTTGCTAGGAAAAACTGGAAAGGTAGCCAAAAATGTTGTGGCTGTAACAACAATGAGATTGTTAGACACCTTTTCCTGGATTGCCATTATGCGAGAATGGTTTGGAGGATTGTGTGTCTAGCTACTGGTTTAACTCAACCTACTTCAATAAACCATATGTTCGGTTCATGGCTTTCTAATCAAAATAAAAAGATTAGATCTTTGATTTGGGTTGGTGTTGCTGCTTTTTGCTGGGCCATTTGGCGTTGTCGAAATGATATTGTTTTTAACAAAATCAGAATTATTTAGATTATGCAGGTGATCTTCAGAGGAACGTACTGGATGTGTTTCTGGGCGCAGCTGCAGCGTGATGAGCAAGCCAAGAACATACTTTCCTCGCTGAGCAAACTTCTTGAAGTGGTGGCTTTGGAACAAGCGAAAGGAGGGTGGAAGCATCCTTATCGTCTGCTTTAGTTCGTTTTGTCATTTGGACATGCTGTGCTCTTTCTGTTTTCTATAGAACTTTGTAATAATTGGCTGTGTACGTCTCGTGACGTAGAGGCCGGATGTTTATCCTTTATCTAAAAAACTAACATCCAATTTATTGTATTGTTCTTTTTTTAAAAAAATCACATTACACAACGTGTACATATTTGTTTAGCAAATCGCCTATCCTATAAACATTTCGTTTGTAAGAAGTGATAACTCATCGTTGACATAAGAGTTCAGGTGCCAAAATGCGATAACATAAATAGCTAGGAGTTAGGCCATCAGTACATTTCATCTAAATAATTTCTATAAATATATACAAAAAAATTGTGAGGTCCCCCCCAAGCTCTAGAATTCTAAGCCCCCGAAGTTGCACCGTGGCTGCTTGAACAACTATTTGGTTTGAGACCACTTATGATAACTTAGGATGGAAGAGAAGTAGACAAATCCACTCCCACCTAAACTATAGCATATAAATAAAGTTCAAAGAAACTCTTGTACTAGATAGCTTCAAAAACCAAAGAGGACCACTACCTTCCGCAATGACCCAATGGTTTTGATTGCATCATGATAGAATATGTGAGAACTTCACTACCCCACGCCAATTTAATTTTAGGTGTAGTCAAGGCTTCACTAGAGTCATCAATCAAACTAACCTATAGGCTTGTACCTTCAACCAACTAATCAACTTCCAACAATATTTTTGAGGAGAATAGGCCAACTAATTAGTAGGTTCCCTATTACCATGGACATATATATAGGCGCTCAAATCCTACCATCATGTGCCTTTGCAACGATGTTAAACTGTTTAACAAAGTTAGTGGAATTTTTTTTTGGATATGAAAAAGTTTACATTAGTGTAAAACTATTTAACAAAGTTACTGGGAATCTTGAAACACCTCCATGACATACTTCTGCTGCTAAGTAAGGCTAAACCTGCTCCTTGACATCATGACATACTTAAGAATGAGCAGCCTTACTTACATTAGTGTAAAACTAAGATATACTTCTGATGCTAAGATATATATCCATTAGCTGAACTAATCAAACTATGCCTTATACAAGCATTATTCTCTTTTTTTCTTTTTTTTTCTTTTTTTTTTTGGAGGAGGGGAACTACATGGTAGCAGCAAGGATCCCCATTTTTTTTCCGGGACATAATCATAAAGTTAGAGTAAACAAGAGCTCTTCGCTTTGTCCCACTACAAGAAATTTCATTATTAAGCAAACTTTCCTTGTTTGAAAAGAATAACAGCTAGAATAATATCTATCATTGAGTAAACAAGGAGATGGATATCGAAATGAACCGGTCTGAGATCTCAAACCCAGGTAGGCAATAAGGCTGAGACACCTCCATGACATCAGTACCATCGGCCTGTGCTCATGCTTAAGTAAGGCTCAACCTGTTCCAAAAGGAGAACTTCAGAATTAACTCTCAACAACACCACACAACTAACACAACTAATAATCTACAGTCAACAAACAACTACAAATGCCAATTTCTCTTTATCCCATTACGGCATTACCATACGTACCATTGTTCAATCCCACCACAACATACACACTATACTCGCCCTTCAAGAAAAAAAACATACACACTATTCACAGCTAAGAAAAATTCTACCAACTATATATATCAACTTTGTTCTTAGCCGTACACTCCAACACATTATTGCTATAGCCAACTTTGTGCGCTCCCAAGAAACCGAGCGCCTTACAGCCTTACCAAGATCAACAATCTCATGTCCATTTCAAAGATAAGATACTTTTTTCCACACCAAAAATCTCATGTCCATTTCAAACGTTAAATATTTTTTCCAAACTTTTTTTCGAAAAAAAAAACTGCCATGGAGGAACGGAGGATGGAGCAACCAACCACCTGCAGGAAGGGAGGAGGAAGACGATCGATCGAGAGAGGTGCTGTGAGCTGCTGGCGACGACGAGGTGGCGCCCGAAACGTTCGAACCAACCGCGGCCCGTACGGCGCACCGCCACGAAAGGCAGGCGGGGGGAGCGGGGCCCACCCGGAAAGGAAAGCGAGCCGGCGGCGGGCCCCACGGCGGAGGAGGAAGGAAAGCTACCGGCGAGCGAACCCCGTTCAAATCAACGAACCCACCTCCGCCACCACCGCCACCTTCTCCTCCTCCTCCTCCTCTGCTCCTACTACAAATACCACCACCGTGACGCCGCCGCCCTGTGCAGTGCGCCCGGGTCGTTGGAGCCAGCAGCGAGGTTGCGCTGCGTAGCAGCTAGCAAGCAGAGAGGTGGGGGACGACGCCTGGCGCCCCGGCCGGAGACGCAAGGTAGTCGATCGATGTGCTCGCTTTGCCACCCGTTTCCTGCTCTGAATTCCGATGACACGTGGTCTGCTTGCGCCTCTGCTTTGTGAATCCTGAGCCCTGAACTGAAGGGGGGTTTCATTTTCGGTAGCTTGGGATGTGGGATAGTGTTAGATCATTGGGGGTTCTTGGGATGAGCAGCTCTGGGTCTTCAGCTGCGAATCTGTGTCTGCATTCGGGCAGGTGTTAGATCGTCACAATTCAGAAGGAAAACATTTTTTTTTTGCCCCTACGCTCGTGTGGCGAACTGGAGGATTTGGTGTCGGTGTCAGGCTTTTGCCCCTGCATGTCACATGAAAGAGAGTATAATAAAGAAACACTTCATTAGATTAAGTTCACCCTGCCATCTTTTTAGTGTCCTGTTTGGGAATCAACAAAGAGGAACAGCACTTGACACCTTCCATTAAAAAAGTACTAGTGCATTCATGAAAGATGCCGTCTCACGGGGTTTTAGCCTGTCCTGGTGTCCATGTCACAAAGGATCTGCAGCTTGCACTAGTTTGGAGAGTTGTCAGGAGATACAAGGGGATTTGGCTTTTTTTTAGAATGGTTGCAGTGCTCTGATTAGTCATTGACTCGCTGTTGTTAATTCAGTAAATTATTGTCGACAAGTCTGCATTAGTTTATTGTTGCGAATATGTGTTCAGTTCAGGTATGGCTATCAGCAGGATGGCCCTGCGCTAGATGTGATAATGTTTAATATTAGGGAAGCCAAGTTCATTTGAGGAAGTGTTTATTAAAGCAAAAGCTTTTAAGGAAGTTGTTATCATGCCGCCTTTACAACCTTCGGATCTGATCAGATGCTAACAAATTCTGCAGTATTTTATAAATTGTAACTACAACTGGGTCATATCAAAATCCTAAAATAATGGAAGCAGTGCCACTTAGAAATGAGAACCCTCCACTTTTAGAATTCCAAAGGATAATAGCCAATTAAGAAATTTGGCATACCGAATAATCCTTTTGTCATGCTCAGCATATAGTACTGTCAAACCTTCATATGTTTAATACTCAGATTCCTTCAATTATTCAGTTTGTAGTATCCACTGTCAAACCTTCTGTCGCCTTTATTCCCTTGTCTTCTGTTCTGCCAATACTTTTATCCTCTTATGGAAATATGATGCAGCCAGTTCTATAATACATCAAATAAGTCCATAACAGATAACGCCATACTGACATACAGGATCTCAAGTAAAATAACTAATCGCTTGATCATTGTCAGTTCTCGTGGCAGATAGGTTGTCAAAGTACATGAGTCATCCTATCCACCACTGCGATGTCATTTTATTGGTTGGTAGTGAGGAAATCATTGTCCACATGATGGATATATAAGGTTTTCATACAGTTGGCCTGTCCATGTCGACGCTTCGGAAGATTGGAACATCCTGTTTCCTCTGTGGTCACACTGCTGCCTGTTTGCATGTCCTTGTTGTTTGAAAAAAAGGTTTCAGTTTGTTGTAACATTTAAGATTGTTCCTTACATGGTTATCGACAAGTGTTTATTTCAGTAGTACTTTTCTTTTGGAATCAGTACGATTGTATGAACTATGGATGTTGAAGTTGTGCTTCAATCTTCTTTACAGGACGTGCCTGGATTCTGCTGTTAGCCCTCTGGCCAGTGATATCATCACAATGGATGTGTCTGATGAGAAGTGTGCTCATCCGTCAGACCTGCCTAGTGCAGTTGATGTCGGGCAATCTGACAATGGCAGCTCTGAACATTTGGGGTCTGTTGCAGTCAATGGAGCTATTGTAAATGAAGGTCATTCCAGCATGGATTGTTCTGAGCAGACTGATGATGGTAAGTTTATTGTGGTTGACGATTGTATCAGTTATAGTGAAGACAGCTGTTGATTTTTTTTCGCGACCGACAGCTGTTGATTTTGATGGTTCTTCAGTATCAAGTTAGATGTGCGGTGTACTGACAAAGATTCCATAAATTCAGAGCATGGTGGAGATGAAGACTCTCTTGTTGATGTTGAAAGCAATGCTCATAAACAAGAGAATCAGGAAAAGATTCCAATGGAAGAAACAGCGATGAGCGATGGCACCTCGATCACATCGATGGAAGATGCTCTGGAACCAAACAATGATCTCCCTTCAGAGGCTGAAGATATGAGCAACAACCACACTCCTGATCTGTCAAACGGCAAGACTTCCAATGGAAACAGTAACGTATTCCAGAGTGCAAAGAGTGTGTTGACTTCAACCAAGAAGGCGAAGGTAATTCTGTCCCTTTAACCTGTCTTCTCATGCATGATTCCTTTACCATCTAGCAGAATTTCATTTATACACCCTTTTGTTGCATTTCTTTATTTTGCAAACTTTAGCTTCGATGAATAACCTGGTTCTAGCATATTTGCATGCATAGGTCTTGAATAAGTTCTGAATTTGTCTATTTTTTTTCTTACAGAAAACTTCATCTGCAAATACACGGAAGCCGCTGCAATCTACTAATAGAGGTAATCAGGATGATGGGAAATCATCAACTGGAAAGCCCACAGTTCCATCAGGCCCAGTCTTCCGTTGCACTAAACGCGCCGAGAAGCGCAGAGAAGTATGTGTCATATAATCCTTTTTGAAGGGTTATGTGTCATATAATTATTCATTGTTTATAAGGAAACGTGAAGCTTCCTTAGGAGTTAGGAGATAAGATAATGTGCTCACAATTATTGTTGTCATGTTTCTGTTGCAGTTCTACATGAAGCTGGAGGAGAAGCACCAAGCTATGGAGGAAGAGAAGATTCAGTTGGAAGCCAGGCTGAAGGTAACCTGTCCTGATGCTATTTCAGAGATGCAATTGAATCCGCCAGCGATAAACAATGGAGAACGCATTGATAGATGCTGAGCAATTTTCAGAGCCACGTCTTGCTTGACTCCATACGTTTTTGCGTGCATCTCTGAATCTGCAGAAAGAACAAGAAGAGGCTCTGAAGCAGCTGAGGAAGAGCCTGACCTTCAAGGCCAATCCGATGCCGAGCTTCTACCACGAGGCGGCGCCGTCCCCGAGGGCCGAGTTCAAGAAGCTGCCGACGACCCGCCCCAAGTCCCCGAAGCTCGGCAGGAGGAAGCAGACGGCCCCCATGGAGACGTCCAACTCCTCGTCGGAGAGCGAGGGCGCGAGGCCCTGCTGCCGCGCCAGCCGCGACGGCCTCGACAGCAGTTGCAAGTGCAGCGGCGGCAAGGCGCGGGCCACGAACGCCATGCCGGCGGCCAAGAAGCAGCCGCCGCCGCCGAAGCACCGCGCCCACAAGATCGCCGGCGAGAGCGCCATCAACATCGCCGTGCACTAGCTGCTGCTCCTGCTGCTTCTGCAAGATGACAATGGCGTTTCTTCTGAAACTACTTCTTGCTCGTTTCTTCTGGCGGCATGCAGGACGACGACAATGGCGTGGGAACTTTTTTTTCTCTCTCTAAGTTATGGGAGTGTTTGACGGCTTGTGGATTTGGTGTAGATAATAAGTTATGGTGATGACGAAGACGAGCATGGGTGAGTCATGCTAATCTTATTTAATCTGCTGTGCTGAGGGTGTGAGGGATGGCCTGTACTTTGCCAATGTACAGGGTTATTTGTTTGCTTTTCTTCTTCAGTGAACATAGAGAGTGAACATAAAGGATGCTTGTTCCCCTATTTCGGACCATTTTACATCAGTAGAAGTGAGAAGGAGGCCTTTCCTAAAATATCTTGCTTTCCTAAAATATTTTGCACCATCTAATGGTTTTTTTTTTTGAAAAACCCATCGAGAATGAAAAGTATGACAGCCAAAAGCCGGTCGAGATGTTGGAGCCCTGTCGTGCCAAGTGGCTACACTACCCCACTTGCCCTGCCTCACGATTCGCGCGCGCCACCACCGGCCCCACATCGTCAACGGCGTTGACCGCGCCACGTCATCACCCGCCCCCTCCTCCTCCTCCCCCGCCTATCCACTCGGCCGTTGGCGCTCACCCACCGAACCACCCAGAAAGCCTCGCTCCGCTCGCTCGCCGCCCGCCGCGCCATGAGCGCCGCCGCGTGCCTCCTCGCCGCCGCCTCCTGCATCCCCCACCCCTCTACCCCCTCCACCTCCGGCCCCGCCTGCCCAGGCGCAGGCGCGTCGGGCACGCGCTGCCGGCGGAGGCCCGCCCCCCTCCTCCGCTGCTCCCCAGCTCGCCGCCGTGGGCCGGCCCGGGCACTCGACGAGCGGCTGCTCGAGGCCGCGGCTGCGGAGGAGAGCCATGGGGAGGAGGCAGGTGTTGATGTAGGAGGTGGGTTCTTGGACGCAGAGGGCGATGAAGTGGGAGAGCAGGCGGTGGTGGTGGAGGAGCAGCGGCCGCCGGCGAAGGCGTTCGTGAAGAGCAGGCGGCAGCGGCAGGAGGAGGAGGAGGAGGCCGCCACGGGGCAAGACCGGTTCAAGCTCATCAACGGCAAAGAGGTAGCGGCCTGTAGCATCAACTGCTTTGGCTTGTGGTTTGGAGTTTGGACTGCCTCATTGAGCTGTTTTTCTCCTACTAACTCTGCCGCGTGTGCAAAATCTGATAATCTGATGACATCAATTATTGTTCCCATTATTCCTTGACGCCGCGAAGTACATATTTTTGGGCAGTGCTCAGAACATTGGAGCTGTGAATTTGTGTTCGCTGGCAATTTCAGTGTGTTCGATTTCTGAAACTTTGTGCCTGTTTTCCTGCAGATATTTCAAGAGAAGGCTTATCTGGTTGGTGTCGAGTTCAAACGGACAGGAGGGAACCTCTTCGGAATAGAGGAGTCTCTTAAGGAGCTGGAGCAACTAGCTGATACTGCCGGGCTCGTGGTTGTCGGCTCGACCTATCAGAAGTAAGCCTCCCTCTGTCAAGATCATCTACTGAGCCTGCCTTTGGGAGAACTAATATGCCTGCTCATGATAGATAAAGATGGCTAGCTTTGGGAAAACAAATATGCCTGCTCAATTTGATGTTGCAAATGAAATGCCATACAAACCACAAGCCTTGCTTTTTTTTTATTCTAAACTCAGTGCAAACTTCCGATACCAGTTTATTCCAATCTTTCTCATGCTTTCTATTTTCCATTAGGCTTTCTACCCCAAACCCAAGGACTTACATTGGTTCAGGCAAGGTTTCTGAAATCAGGAGTGCCATTCATGCCCTTGACGTTGAGACTGTAATTTTCGATGATGAGTTATCCCCTGGGTAAGACTCTCACTCGTTACTCTGCTATGAGGTTCAATCAGTTTACCTTGTTTCTCATGTCTCAGGCCCAGAAAAATAACCCAGTTATTTTCCAGCATAAAAACAGAAGTATGATCTTTACTTGGGTTGCTGATTATTATTATGATCAAGATAGAAAATCAGGTGGGGAGTCTTTCCCCCCCGTTGACACTCAAAAAAAAAATTATGATCAAGATATTGGTTATCCAAAGTACTTGTTTATCATGCTATGATTTTATCAACTCGATGTAAGGATCTTGAAATTAATAAAACTTCCTTTATCGAAAAACTGTGTTATTTTTCGAACTCGTGGACCACGTACCCATATAGGTCATCTTTATGGTCCTATAAATACTACCCTGGAAGTTACTACAATCAATAATCCATGTTTTGCTCTATACTTAACCAGGAGATATTGAAGAAGTTATCATATGATTTTGAAACCATGTGCTTGTGCTGATCATATTTTGTCTTCAACTGCTCCCTAATCATATTTTATGAAACTATTAACACCTTAGCTTGGCCAAGTAGTTTCACCCCTGCTCTTATATCTCATATTCCCAATACTGATTTCAGACAACTGCGTAACTTGGAGAAATCATTTGGTGGGAGCGTCCGTGTCTGTGACCGAACTGCTCTTATTCTGGATATTTTTAATCAAAGGGCAGCAACACATGAAGCTGCTTTACAGGTAAAAATCACATACATGCTAGCTTTACTAACAGTAGTAGCTTGCAGACATGAAGCTTGCAGTTTTATGTAGAATGAACATAATTGTTGTCTGCATGAGTTACTTTATGTCATATCTCTCCTTTTTTAGGTCACCTTGGCACAGATGGAATATCAACTTCCTAGGCTGACGAAGATGTGGAGTCACCTTGAACGGCAGGCTGGAGGTCAAGTTAAGGGTATGGGAGAGAAGCAAATTGAAGTGGACAAGCGCATTTTGAGAACTCAAGTAATATTCTGTTCTGGAAGTAATACATTATTTGTGCTCAAATAAATTGATACAGGACTGTCATTTGCTGCCTATGTATTGATCATTGACAGGACACTCTAATCCTATGTGTGGAACAAAAAGTAGACGGCTTGTAGACATTTTCCTAATTATATCATAAACTCCGTCCAATAATGCATTTATAGGACTTTTATATTTTTGTTGCCATATTGTGCATTGCTGAACTTGTACTGATTATCTTTTAATGAACCTAAATGTCATTGACAGATAGGTGCATTGAGGAAAGAACTGGAATCTGTTCGAAAACACCGAAAGCTGTATCGCAACCGTCGCCAATCAGTTCCTATTCCTGTTGTTTCTCTGGTATAACCATGCAAAATTCATTAAAGTAATCAAATTTTTCCTATTCTCTCGAAGCTATGTATTCAGGCCCAACATTTTCAGGTAGGGTATACAAATGCTGGAAAAAGTACACTCCTGAACCGCTTAACTGGAGCTGATGTACTTGCAGAGGACAAGTTATTTGCCACGTTAGACCCAACAACAAGGAGGGTTTTGGTATGTTACAAGAAAACACTCTTGTCCCATCAAAAATGAAAAATGAGAGAAAACTATTCCACCTGAGTTATGTAAGCTGGACTGGATTACCTCTACCATCATGATTGTTATTTATATGCCTTTGAGAAGGATAAATTTGGTTAGAATGATTCATTATTATCTGTACATATAACCACGACTGGAAGTAATTTTGCATTACTATGCAGATGAAGAATGGGACTGAGTTCCTTCTAACTGATACGGTCGGATTCATTCAGAAGTTACCCACTATGTTGGTATATATCCACTAAGCATATACCTCTTGTTTGGATGTTATACTCCTGTAGATTGAAACTGCTACATACAATGAATTAGCCCTACCTTTATGATGTCAACTTTTAATATATCAATTATCGGTACTTGTCCAGGTAGCAGCATTTAGGGCAACATTGGAGGAGATATCAGAATCGTCAGTTATAGTTCATCTTGTTGACATCAGGTATATATGTAACTTACACTAGGGAATGTCTGTTTGTTGTGAATTCGATTCAATGCATCTATGTGCACTGTCTCATAGTGTACTGTGTGTTCCAGCCATCCATTAGCCCAACAGCAGATAGATGCTGTTGACAGAGTATTGAAGGAGTTGGATGTAGAGTCAATCCGCAAATTGGTCGTGTGGAACAAGGTTTGTCTGTTCAAATATTCAACATTGTTATAATAATCTATTCCATATTTCTAGTTATTGTAGAGAGTATAGACGAGCTCCTGATGATAAGACTCTTTGTGCGCCTGATTTGGCTTTAGTGCTATACAGCTATTCTTACGGTGAAATTAAACATGGAAGCTCCTTGAACAAAAGTTGCTGCTGAATTTGAATTGGTTTTCATTTCTGTTCTATCTACCATTCACTATAAATATGTTCTATTTTTTCCTTGAATCTACTGGAGTAGTAAATCTCTAATAATGATATAAATGGTGTTCTTGCCTGTGGAGCTTTTGATTGGCATTGCCTCATTTTTCTCTGTCCGATTTCCGCATTCAATAACAATCATAGTTAGGAATAGCTGAAGCAATCGATTTCATGAATACAATAATTTCTTCAAGTGCTTCCTTGATTACAATAATAGTTTCGTTGGACCTGAGTACAAGTTGTATGTCATGCAGATTGACAATACCGATGAACCATTCAGAGTAAAAGAGGAAGCAGAGAAACAAGGGATAATCTGCATATCAGCAATGAATGGTGATGGTCTGGAAGAATTCTGCAACGCCATCCAAGCCAAGCTGAAAGTATGTCCTTTGCCCCTTTTTTAGGAAAATTTGTTGTTTCTCAAACATGTCTCTTTTGTTATCTGGCGCTCTTACTTATATGGAACAAATCATGTGTATTTGTCTTCTATAGGACTCAATGGTGCCAATAGAAGCATTTGTCCCATATGACAAAGGAGATCTACTTAATGACATACATAGGGTTGGAATGGTTGAGAAAATGGTGAGTGTTCTGTTTAATAAAAGATGCAATTTCTTTTGTATTGATACTTTGAGAACAGTATTTTTCTTGTGGCAAAATTTTATACCTCTATAATTTCATTTGTTCTAAGCTAAATATATCTTAAGTTAATTCTGTCATTTGTTACAAAAGAGATAATTCAGCATCTCTTGCGAAAGCAGAGCATTAGTTATTACTGGCTATAAATATCTTCTAGCATAATCACAAAACTTACTGCATGCCTGCCAATAAAGATAATTTTATCTGGACATATACTTATTCTATAGTAATTTCTTGAGATGCTTTCATTTCTGTTAAACAAATTCTTGTGTTTTGTGTTCTTATTAGGAGCTAATGATGACTTTGCTCGCAATATTTACTGCAGGAATACAAGGAAAATGGGACATTTGTAAAAGCTCATGTGCCTCTACCTCTCGCAAGGCTTCTCACACCTCTACGGCAGCAGGTGGTGGCTGCCGTATGATGTGCATGTCATTAAGCAGTTCTTGATGCCAATGGCACTCACATAATTAGCTCATCTTGTAGATTCGCAAAAAGAATGCCCTTGTTGTAGAAAATTTAGTCATAGATTATCTTTACTGTTTCTTTTTATCTTCGTAGGGCATCAAACATCAACACATGTAATTAGAGAGCTGTATATATCCATGACAGAATTGTAAATATTGTCAGCTGAATTTTACTCTTTTCCCATTCCGAGAATCATTCAGTCTACGAACCCATGTAACTGTAATATCTGCTATTTGCATCCAACGAAAATAGAACAGAAACTGCTATTTGCAGATATATTCACTGTAGCTTATCATTCTCTCATTTGAAAAACCATTTCAAGCTAAGTGTATAGTACAAGCAAGAACTTTCTCAATATTGTTTGACCTCTACATCACGATACAACCTTCAAAAAAATTGTAATTCACAAGACCAGCTGGCTTTATGCGGGAAATTCTTGACTTCAGCCACTAAAAGCATTGCACCATGCTGCAATATCAAAACTAAACAACCAACAATTTAACTCAAGGCCAAGATGCGTGTACCAAGTTAAACTTCCCTATATCAAAATTAAGTCACTTGAAATATCACTACACATTTAGTCCAGAACTGCTACAAATTTAACCACTACTTATGCAGCAACAGCCTGTACTTCAGCTGCAGCACTTTTGTGGAACATGCTCAAGCTTGTGCGTGCAATTGGCTCCCCAAATAATGTTGCTGTAGACGACCTGAGAATTTTCACCTCAACAAAGTCACCAACCACTGGCTTACGCGCTTCATCACCTTCAAATGTGTGTGGTATAGGGACGCTGGCAAATGATACCTTATGCCCCCTATCAGTCTTCCCTATCAGCTCAGTTTTGGGAGCACGCTTGTTGGGTCCCTCAACAAGAACAAGCTGCACTGTACCAATTTGAGAGTCATAATTCTTCTTTGTGGTCTCACGAAAGGCATTGATCAGTTCCGTGAGTCTCCTCTGCTTGACATCTTCGGGAACATCATCCTCATAATTCCTGTGAGCATGAGTCTTTTCTCTCATGCTATATGCAAACATGTAAGCCATATCATATCCAACAGCCCTTACAAGACTGAGGGTCTCAGAATGGTCATCTTCTGTCTCTCCACAAAAACCTGCAATATATCAGAGGCGTACTTCCACAATTAAAACAGAGTAATCTAATTAAGCGTGTTAAGAAAGAATCTTCAGGTTGGGGCTCAAAGATGGTGAAACCAACAAAATTGCACACCGCCGTGAATCAGGATATTACTGGTGACAAATAACGACAAATGCTAGTGCTACTGATATTACTTATCAACCGAGCAAACTCAACCTCATTTGAACAGCTTTGTAGCATCATGATATAAAGCTGAGAACATCTCAAGTTATTAGCTAAGTAGCTGTAAATTGTTGACGTATTTCCAGCTTATCAATACGCACAACAAAATAAATGTCAAACTAATTTTGTTTTCATATTTCAATAAGGTATTCCCCCCAAACTACAAAGTGAGTAAGTTTTAAGGAAGGGCAAGAGGAATAAAGAGAGGATTTTGGATTCAGTTAAGGCAAACATGGGGCATGGTCTGTATGAGTCAGAGTGTATGGTACTCTAAATTGTAAATAAAGCATAATATATATTCTTATAAACATCTGAAACTTTAATGAATAAAAAATTAGGAAACAATAGGGACTTAACATTCGACCAACACTCAGCCTCAATGCAGCATGCCAATTTTATCTGGTTTGTCTTGCTGGTTATTAGTGACTACAATTGGTTCTAAATTACAATTGGTTCTAACTCCTTACGACATGAGATATTCTATAGTTGATAAAGCCTATTCTCATTCCTTTTGAGTCAGTTGTTCAAAAAGAAAATATCCATGCTGAGAGTAATTTGTTCAGAAGAACATGACTACAGAACATCAGGAAGCACATAATTAATCTGCACAGCCAAGCCAATGCAGATTATGGGATAATAAAAGATAACTTACCAGTTATGAAATCACTGCTTAGCCCAACATCAGGAATGACATTACGAATTTTCTGCACAAGCTCTAAGTATGCTTCTCGAGTATAACCCCTCCGCATTCGTTCCAGCACTTCTGTACTGCCTGATTGCGCTGGCAAGTGAATAAGATTGCATATGTTATACCTATCCCGCATCAAATACAGTAGCTCATCTGGAAAATCCTTTGGGTGTGGTGAGGTAAACCTGAACCGCATCTCAGGGTATTCTACAGATAATCGATCGAGGAGATCAGCGAAACGCGGTCCCATATTTTTCACCTTGCACATGCTAGAAAATCCTTCACTAAGTTGCCAGTTTTTTCCAGGCTCCAACTCTTCTACTTCAGAAGTGTCATTGTAACTGTTTACATTCTGACCAAGAAGCATCACCTCCTTCACACCTGCTTTCCACAGCTCACCAACCTCTCGGACAATAGAGGACACTGGACGAGACCTTTCCCTACCTCTAGTGAACGGAACTATGCAGAATGAGCACATGTTATTGCAACCTCTCATAATCGACACAAATGCTGTAACTGAATTGTCAGAGATCCTTACTGGGGTGATATCAGCATAAGTCTCCTCAAGTGAGAGAAGCGTGTTCATACCCTTATGCCCATAATCGACCTCCTGGAGCAGCCTAGGCAAATCCCTATATGCATCAGGTCCACAAACAACATCAACCATCTTATCAGAGTCAAGTATTTTCTCCTTCAGCCGCTCGGCCATGCACCCAAGGACAGCAACCTTTGGAGGCCGGAGTGATTTTGATCTCCCTTCAGCGACATTAGATTTCCATTCCCTTTTGAGAAACCAAAAGTAGTTGAGCCTCTGCCAGACTTTCTGCTCTGCATTGTCACGGATTGCACATGTGTTGATAAATATTATCTCTGCACTCTCAGGATCCGGGACAATTTCATCATAACCTTCTTTTTTCATGATAGAAAGCACAATCTCCATGTCATTTATATTCATCTGACACCCATATGTCTCGTGGTAGATCCTTCCCTTGCTTGACGTTGTTGGACCAGACACTAAACTAGACAAAGCACAAGAAAAGGCATGTGTTTTTTATGTTAGTACCAATTACTCCAGGCAACCGGAAATCAGAATGAAAAGCACCAATTGAGTATGGTACAGTGGAACAATGAAACAAGTTCTGAAAACAAAACAAAGTTTTCAACGGTTTCAAATTCAGTAGCATAAAAAACAGAACTATCTATGGCTCCAGAAAATGGAATAACTTGGAATTGAAACATAGATACAGCCAACTGCCAAGTACTAATTAGTACCGTTGCAACCTTATTAAGCACCAAAGGAAAAGTCAATAGTCATTGAAGCAACACCAAGCTAAAGAATCATACTATAGCCATTCTTAGGCACCACTAGTGCAAAAATCAACATAAACAACATCGTTCATTTTATGCAAAACAAACCAACGCGGGTTTACAGTTTTACTAGCTTCAGTGCATGGTTTCCCCATTGATAGTACAACCTTTTTCAAAACAGAAGTGCATGGTCCTCACAGTGACATCCTTTACAAACAAAACATATTGGGTGTGATCAGCCTGCTAGCAAGCTTCAAACTCCACAACAGACCTATCGCAAGCTTGGCATCCATAAAGAGTTATAAAGCCAAAAAATACAAATGCCACCTATCAATTGTTCACATACCATAGTAATTCACCCAGTAACTTTCAGTCTTATGCTACCCACTAAAACTCATGTCATAGAGGATCTGCAATGTATGCAATCACATGCAAGCATTAGCTATCCACAGTGCATCATACAGTGATACAATCTCCCTCTCTAGCCTCCAAGAAACAGCCATGCATTTTCTTCTGTATTTACTTTTCCTCCTTCGGCCTAAACCCAACTTGCACAAATTTGAGACACAAAATGGCATCACCGCGGCTCTATTTCCACTAACACACACCAGCACTCGCACGAACACCAAGTAGCATGATTCAGGGTATCGCATTGCAACGCACCACTAGCAAAAGATCAAATTTTTCTTTTGTCAGAATACAATTTCCATGCGACGAGCAGGACAGAAGGCGGGAGGCCGGGGAATGTAACCGCAGCAGAGACTTACTCCGTCTGGGGCTCGGATACGGCCGTGGCCGCGGAGGCGGCGAGCGCGCGGGCGAGACGGCGAGGAGGCGGCGGGGGCGGCGGGAGCCGGCGTGCGGCGGCGGGGACGGCGGAAGGATGAGCTGGGGGAGCGGAAGAGTAGGGACGGAGCGACGCGAGGACTCGGTGGCGGTGGCGCAGGCCGCGGCTGCCCAGGCGGAGCGCGGCGGCCGCGGTGAGGGGGGCGAGCGGCGCCGCCATCGCGTTCGGGTGAGGTGGGGCTGGGGGTGGTGCGGAGAGGCCAGTGGCCAAAGGAGACGGGAGCAGGCGGCGGCGTGGCAGGGGCTCTGTGAGGCCGAGGAGAACCGTCTGGGCGAACGGCGTCCGTCTGATCGGTGATGAGCGGCTACGAGAGTCGCTGTTCAGGACTCCATTCATGAGGAATTGGGGGCACACATTTCATGCATGGCATCTCTCCGGATTTCAAACTACTATGAAATTGTCATCACAGCTATGTACCACTTTATCTTTTGAACCCATCGAGATTAGTCATGTAGTATTTCACAAATTGAAGTTCTTGTAGGTTTTACTTCAAATTTATGCCAATGACACGAGACACGCGTGAGTGGATATGGTTGGATGAAGAACAGGAAATGACTTTCAGTTTCAATGAAGCAGAATCACTACATTTCCTGACAAACAACACAAGCTTCACCAAGAAATTCTAGGAGAAAAATGGGGAGCCTATGTTAAGGCTGACATTATCGAGGCATGGTCACTACAACCCAACAAAAGGGGGAAATTCAACTGCTTTTGCACCTAGAAAATGTACTATTAATCAGATAAAGAATTGAAGTGTCAGTGTCGCTCATTGTCACGTTTGCTAAACAAAATGCACATTCTGAAATTTTCTTTGCCATAAAATGCCATTACAGATCTTGCTCAAGCGCTTGGCTGTATGTTCATGATGGAGGCACGCTCTGGTTTCCTTCATGCCCAGATGGACGCTCCATCTTCAGGAGGTGATGGAGACCAGCGATAACGTGCTGCCGGCTGGTTGGTACCCCAGTCTTCGCTAGAGCTCTGCCGTGCTTGTCCAGGAGCACAAAGCAAGGGACGTATCTGATATCGTAATGCAGAAGCTGCAAATGCACACATACAAATTGCTGTTAGGATATTGAAAATGTTTACAAAGTTATGCGGTGATGGTTCTGCATGTGATACAGAAATGCTAACACGACCTGAAATATGAAGACAAAAAATTAGTCTTTCTCTTGGACATACAAGAGTCAAGTTCAATTGTTGAGTAGCCCAAAAAACGAAGAAAAATTTAAGTGAATTAGAAAGTGACCAAAACAAAGGTGCAAGGTAATAGGACTAACAAAATAAATGTACACATTCAAAAGTAGCAGGGCTTTCAAATGTTATTACTGGTTTATACATTCATCATGTGACAAAATAAATGTACACATCAATGGGCAGCAGGGAAACAAAGACAACAGCTTAAATTGTAATAACAGAGAAGTTTTCAATATTCAATTCATTATCATTCATTCATTCTACAGTACAGTCAATGCTCTTATGGACTTCAGTGAAAAGAACACAACTATTGTCCTAAAAAGATTTTGTATTATTTGTACGGAAAGTCTACAAGTCAGTTCTCAACTCAAATATGACAAAAAACAAGATAATAAATGAAGATATTGAAGAGTCCCTACAAGGCTACAACACATACATGAGAGCCTAAAATGCCGAGCCTCTACTTTACATGGGAAGGGCACTCTCAAGAGCCTTTACATAGAAGTTTGGAGCAGTACTACTATGATCTTTCCGTGCAGACACACACGGAAGAAAAGAATAAGATCATACTCCAGACTTGGTTAGTTGGTTGGTAAATAAGGACATGTATTTTGTGGCAGCACAAGAATAAAGTACAACTCGATGATAAAGAAATTCATTGTTAGTTTCAATCAAGGACTACACAAATACAGAAACTTGTGGATGTTTCAGCATCCTGACATGATAAACATAAAGTCTAGCTGTTTCATTCAAATGGGAAAACTGATAGTTTCTTAGTCGCTAATGTTTTTGAAAGGAACAGATTGCAGTAACCAACTTACATCTACAGCAAACACCCATAGTTGACATTGAGTCCATGTTTCAAATGACAAGCAGTCCCAGCAGAACTATCACACAACTCTACAGTCTACACACACAAAATTCTCAGAGCAAGTTTTCCATCAACGATCAAGTAAACCCATCTTGAGGTGCAGTTGTGCGCAAAATCATCACGCAATCCATCAATTCACACGAATCAATCAGAGCAAGACTAAATCCGACTAAATTGCCATTTCAAGGCTCTCCTCTGTTGAGAAACACACCACCCAATCGACAGCACAAATCTTCAGAACTGGCTGAACAAAGCGACTGGCAGGAAGCGCCTCACCTCGGGCAGCCACCGGTCGTCCTCCGCGTCGGCGAGCACGAACCCGGCCGCCCCGCCGGCCTGCTCCTCCAGCTCCCGCACGAGCCCCTGCAGCGAGGCGCAGAGGCGGCAGCGCGGCGAGTAGAACTCGAGCACCGTGGCGGGCCTCCCGCGGGCCAGCGCGGACCCGGGCCTCCCCCATCCTCTCCTCCTCCTGCCTCCCCCGGCGGCGGGGGCCGGGGGCGGAGGGAGGTCGCCGGCGATGACGAGGCCCTGCGCGAGGGTGCGGATGGATTTGAAAAGCCAGGGGAGCTCGAGGTCGCCGCAGGGGCTCGGGCCGGGGTCCGGCGACGGGCCGGGGTTAGGGCCCCACGGCCACTTGAAGCAGATGAACTGCGGCGGCTTCGCGGCGGCGCCCATCGGCCGCCGGCGAGGCGGAGGGGAATCCGCGTGCGGGTTGAGGGCGAGGCTCTGTACGAGTCACTGGCAGTGGGCCTAGCGAACGCCAACAGCAGCGCACCACCGGCCTGGCCAAAGATAGAGAGAATTATTTCTTGACTAAAAACACGTTGTGGTTAGTTTCTTGGTCTTTTTTTGTCTGAACTTAGCTATTTAGCTCCAAAATGAGTTAGTAATTTATTAATAACAATATTTACTTTTTAGTAGTTTAAATAGTATATTAGTGATTTTTTCTAGGTACAGCATGGTTAATAATTATTCCAATGAATTTTTCACTATTTTACCACGTTTCTGTGAATTTCTGTAATTTAAAAACTAAAATATATTTATAAATATTTAGAAATTACTAGTGAAATTTACCAAAATTCACAAAAAGAATTATTTATATTCTCATTTTTCTGTTATAAAATCTAAACTGATGTGTTTGAATATAATAAGACTGTAGACCTAACTGCAGGTAACGAAAGAGAAAAAAAACTAAACGAAACTCGTTTTTGTAGTCTAAATAGCCAAGTTCAAGAGAAAAAGAGTCAAGAAACTAACCATAACTTTTTTTAGGCTAAGAAAATAATTCTCTCCAAAAGATAGGCGAAGAGTTCAGTTCAGGCTGCTTGCAGAATTAGCGAGATTTGGATGCCAATTCACTTTAAATTAAAGATCGCTGGGCTCAGGAACATCAAAAACTTGTGCATCTTGTGCACCAACCTGCCTATTCTCAGCTTGGCCTTCAGCAAATCACTGTAGGTGATACTGCTTCCAAAAACGAATGCCCGGCCCCTGCTGTCTGAATATCCTCTGAGCCAAGACTGAATATCGACGTGCTGTCTCTTCCCCCATTCCTAAAATCTTTCTTCCTAATCTGTTATGGACGATCTTGAAATGATCTATCCTCGTTCATATGTAAGCAATGCAAATTGTAACTATAAAATTTTCTCGTGGCCGTGAAGAAATATTTAGGCAAGAATAATACGCGCATTTAATGAAGAACTAACAGGCTACCGGTCTGATGGCCCGTGGGGTTTGAACTAATAGAGGAAGAAAATTCTAGTATCACCGCAATAAGGCGCTTGCTGCTGTCCCTTTCTCTATGGTTCTATCACAACCATGTGAAATACTCCATCTTGCAGCGACGCCCACATTCTAATTACGCGCTGAAGCAGGGGAAGCAGCTGCACAGCTTGGATGCAGACGGTGGCGGCGGTGCCACCGCCGCCGGCTGGACCTCCGGGATGTAGGAATCGTCCATGCCGCAATCGTGACACCGCTGGCACTCCTCCCTGAACCTGGCGAACGCACGTTCGCAGTAGTCGGCGGCCTCGGCGACGGTCATCCTGTCGATGAGCTTGTCGGTCTCGTAGGCCTCCGTGGCGTGGTCGCCGTCCAGGGCGGCGCCCAGCTGCACCAGCTCCGCCTGGAACTCCGAGATCCCCCGGTGCTCCTCCGCCGCCGCCGACCGCAGCCGCACCGGCTCCGGCAGCTCTTCTGCAATCCCATTCCCCATCAGTTATCAATCAAACACGGCGACCACTGATCGATCTACAGTCAACTAATGGATCAACGCAAGATTGGTAAAATGTTCATTGCATTGCTTGGCCAATTGATCTTCTTGGCAGCAGTGTTGTCACGTACCTGGGCAGTTGGTTCTTGGCGTGGTGCGTGTGAGCACGGTCTCGAACGTGCCGGCCCAGGCGTCGCGCTTGGTGAGGAACTCCTTGAGGTTGAAGATCTTCTTCACCGTCGCCGGGATGGACGAGTGCTCGTACTGCGACGTCGGCTCCGGCCCCGACGGCCGGTGGATCACTGCAAGTACACGGTGCTTCGCATCACCATCTGTCCATGGGTGGTGGGTGAGGCATCAGCAAACGTCGCATGGGTCGTCGTCTTACCCGTGCCCGGCTCGATCCATGGCGAGACGAGTATGGCCGGGACGCGGACGCCGAGGCGGTCGAAGGCGAAGCTGATGGGCGCGGCGCTGACGATGCCGTCGGGGCTGGGCACGCCGTCGACGGGGGTGGGGACGTGGTCGAAGAACCCGCCGTGCTCGTCGTAGGTGATGACGAGGAGGGTCTCGTTCCACTGGGGGCTCGACCGGAGCGCCTCGTAGACCTCCTTGACGAGGCGCTGGCCATTGGCGACGTCGTGCGAGGGGTGGTCGTCGTTGCCGGGGAGGAGCTTGAGGTTCAGGTAGCGCTGCTCGATGACGACGTAGTTGGGGAGCTTGCCCTCCTCGCAGTGCCGCTTGAAGTCGAGGTCGTAGGGGTGGAACTTGTTGATGTACTTGAGCTGCCGCATGTTCCTGCATGCGAGGATGAATTGTATTGGGATCATGATCATCCAAAGATAAGTGATGAACCACTTTAAAATCCAGAACACACAGTATGTGTGTTAAACAAATTAAGTACTGTAATGCTAGGATTAGAACGTCTGACGTGCAGAAAAAATCTAACGCTCTGACCCATGTTGCAAGAGATAAGTACCGATGTTGCAATTTTGGTTCTTTTATGTTGCTCAGTGGATGTTGCATGAAACATGATATTAGTGTTGCGGTGGGAATTTACCATCCTCGAATTGGATATCAAAATCATTTGTGTGTGTGTATGTTGCAAGCGTTGATTTCTGATATTATAACAGTTATTTATCAATATTGCGATGAACCGTCCAATAAAAGAAATCTAATCAGACGTTCGGGCACTAGCAATGCTAGGACCATCATCTCCTAGTTTTTTGGTTGTCGGTTTTTATTCATTTACTGGCTCATGCAGATCACAAAACGTTAGTAAAATCTGATGTACACATGTGCTAGATATACATGCTTCCGATGATCCGTCAGAAAATTAGACAGAGAACTAAGCAAAAAAATAAAACAAAATTCAGGCTAGCTGCAGGTCTCGGCATCTAGTGTCGATCTTAACAATATGTAATGCAGTAGAATACAAATAACGTGTTTGCACTGGTCATGACCTGGACATTGGTAGGATCGGATCATGATGAGAATATCCACAAAATGTCCTATTTGCATCAGTAGTTCATGGTCAACGCGTATCAGTATGTGAACCAACCACGCATGCAACGTTCTTAGCATCTAACCGACCACCAATAATCAAGATATAAAAACAATGGTAGAGGTATGTACACCCTGTTTATCCGAATCTCACTGATCATGTGCGCTCTAAGCACAACCTGCATTACTGTTTTTTGAGTGGTTATCTTGTGTAGTCTGTAATGCTAGGTCAGATGAACAATTGAACATAATGACTCAGTATCCCTATTATATTTCCTACTGTTTTTTAGTGTATATCTTCTATAGTCTGTAACGCTAAGTCAGAAGAACAATTATTGAACATATCAACTCTTCTTCAGTAGCTATCATGTTCCCCCATTTTGTCAATGGCACGATCATCAATGACAATGACATGCTTAATCCCCCCACCCCATTTTGTTTTAAACAAGATTCAGATCGGTGACAATTCCCATCTGAGTTGTAGAGAGATCTACGAAAAGGTCTCCAAAGTTTTTCATAGAGAACATCTCGCAAAACTAAATCATTACTAACATTGTTAAAAATGCTATCACTGAAATCAGCAACATTGTTAAAGATGTTCTTGCTTCAACTACGCATCATGGACGAGGACGACGAGACGACTGACCTGTACAGGAGGACGGCCGGCGGGAACTGGTAGTAGATGCCGAACGAGTGGCCGGCGTCGTGGAGCGCGTCGAAGATGGTGCGCTGCGGCATCCCGGAGAGGAGCATCTTCCTGTCGTTGCTGACGAGGCCGTGCGAGGTCGCCGAGTGCACGAACATCCGGTTGGGCTGCGTCGACGACGGCACAGGCGCGAACCACCGGTCGCACACGGCGAACTCCCGGACGAGCTCGCGGTAGACGGGCACGGCGTCGGGCCGGAACCCGTTCATGACGGTGGCCGACATGCCGGCCTTCTCCTTCTCCGCCTGCTGCGCGAAGCCGCTCATGGGCGGCACCGCCACGCCGGGCTTGGTCGCCGGCGCCGTGCTGCCCCACGTGTAGGGGTCGCCGTAGACCTGCTCGTAGATGGCCATGAACGAGTGGCCCGGGTCCGGGTCCACGTACTGGGAGGCGTTGCCGAAGTGGACGGCCTGGGAGGTGGCGTCGCCGGCGACCCTGTGGTTGAGCTCGGCGCCGGTGACGCCGTCGATCGCCGGGTTCAGGGACTTCATCCACCCCAGCATGTGGTCGAAGGAGCGGTTCTCCTGGATCAGCACCACCACCGTCTTGATCTTGTCCGCCATGGGCGACGGCCGTTGCTCCTCGATCTCGTGGTGGCCGCCGGCCAGCGAGCTAGCTAGGCTTCTTGCTCGACTTGGTGGTGTGGGAAGGGAAGGAAGGTGCTGCTAATCGGGATGGCTTATTAGCTTAATGCTCAGTTGGTGTGTGTACTTATTCTTGTCTCTGGCCGGCGGTGGACGGCAGAGGCGTGTGGAACATGGTACGAAACAGGTTAGGTGGAGTTCACGGAATTGTTTAGTTTTTTGTTACGGCAAGACACTTTCAAGTTGGTGGCAACGGACTTGGCAGAATCAGGGAGTGGTTTCCGATCCTAGCATTTCTTCAGTTTGTCTCGGTCCTAGAACTTAACTCGTAGTGTCATCTAGGTTCTCAAATTTTCAAAATGCACATTCAACTCTACAAACTTATTAATTGTGTCACGTGAAGTCTAAATTACCATTTTTAAATTATAAACCGGAGTATTTATGCAAATGTGGAGCTTATATGTGGTCCCAAATTTTACTTTTAAATTTGTTCACTCAACTTTTATATTTTCTTTTCAAAACTTTATGTCTGAATGTTTTCTTTATTTTTTTCCTCCTAAATTTATTCTTATTATTTTCTATTTTTTACAAATTTTGTCATATGAGTTTTATGTTTCTACGGATTTTTTATAAGGATTATTTGTATTTGAACATTATTGTATAAGTAAATTTCTTATGATTTTTTTTGTGTCTATTGTTTTTTTGCATAATTTTGTAGTTGAAAAAATTATATAACTTTTAATTTAACTTAAACAACTGTGATTTGAGCCTCACGTGATACGATTAGTAAGTTTAAGGATCTAAGTGTGCATTTTGAAAATTTGCGGACGTGAATGACACTCGAGCCAAGTTTAAGATCCGGCTATTTAATTTACTCTTTTGATAAATAGTGTAGTTCGTCCTGTGTACTGTATCACATGTGGGCGCGCGTTGGCCCCTAGTCGTATAAACCCTCTCTACTCTCTACTGTTCTTATTTCTTTGTTTCTCATAACCGCACCGTGCCACTCCACAGCGCCGGCCTGGTGGCCTCTACCACTGTCCTCGACGACGGGGAATTCCTGAACCTGAAGGAACACACCTGCCTTCCTGATCTCCTTCGGCCACCTACACTCTCTGCAACACGCCTCGGCTATAGAGCAGAGCAGACGTGCAGGTCTTCGCCGGCTGCCGAGTGAGCGAACCCTCTGTTTCTCCTGAGCCAGCGTAGCACCATGGCCGCTGGCAACAGATTCTGGCAAAGGCCGGGCGGAAGAACGTCCTTTCCTCTCTTCCTTGGCACCTGCATCTCCTTGCTATGGACAGGCAACGACCCTAACGCAGCCACGCAGGCAGCTGTCCCTGCTCTGCTTCTCCTGGGACGGCTGCGGTGGTGTAGGGGCGGTTCTTTCCTTCTCCGCTGTGGCACATCGCAGCCTGGTTTTCAGATTGTTTTTATTAAAGGTTCTCCCCTTCTCGTTTTGAAGGTTCATTCTCGACTTCTGCGCCGCAGCAGACAGAATCAGAAGGCTGCAGACTCGACTCATCAGGATTCCAGAATCAGTTAGCCGGACAGAGTTGTAAAGGCAACCTATAGACACAGCTAGCTTGATCTGCACTAAAAATATAAAGGCACACAAATTATAATAAGACATGCGGAAGCTTAAGTAGGGACGAAAGGAAGCAAACTCTTAACGCGAGATTTATCCCATGACTCGATTAAGCACAAAGCCACTCCTACACTACGTTGTTGAAGCACTCAATCAAAAGTATCGCTTCTCGGCCACCATGTCTCTTCTGAGGACATCTTGACATGCCACTAAGGCAACGCCCCCAAGACTTGCGTCAAGTTCCCGGTCACCTTGGTCCCGCTTTCTACTAAGGAGCTTCTCCACGAGGATGGGGGTCTCCACGTCCCCTGCACAAAATTGTCGACGCCGCTCCACACCAAGCCGCAAAGCACCAAGGGCCCGGCACACCGAAATACAAGCTTGAGATGCTCTCAAGCACAACACACATGGTACAGCACCTTGCTCTCACACTCAAATTTGAGCTAGCGTAGCACTCTCACTCACAAAGCTTGTGCTAACCTATGGATTTGATCAATATGCTCTTGGATGGCTTGGAGATGTTTTTCTGGTGTGTATGGGGTTCCTTTAGACTCTAGCAACTCCAAAATGGCCGCGAGAAGGCATATATATAGACCACCAAGTCGAAAGCTGTTTGTAGCCGTTATCGACTTTTCTGCCGACTTTTCTGCGTAGGCAACGATTAAATCGATAGGTAGCATCAGTTAAACCGGTCACTCTGAGCCTCAATAGTAGCCACTGCAGTTCTGACACAGTAGTAGGCTTACGCCAATGCACCGATGCATTGGATCAGGCGGGCATCGGTTAAATCAGTGCTGAAAAGGTTTCTAATTGACAAAAACAAACTCTCTAGATGATACTCCGACGTATACCCAATGTTCTATCTTGGGCATCATCAGTTCAACCGGTGCACAAATTTCAGGTAACATTGACCGATTTAGACTATCAATTGCATCTATCAATCCAAGTCTTGAGGCATAGGTTAAACCGGTGCAGTTAAGATTGCTAACTTTGATTCCTTCAGCACAGTGTAATGCACAGGTGCTTGGTTGTCGGTTAAACCGGTGCAGGGTCATCGGAAGAATCGGTGCTATGATTTTTGTGTTGACCGATTTAGTCTATCAGTTGACCGATATAGTCTGTCAATATTCTGCTTGTTTTGCTTCGTTTCTTCACGTGTCTTTTCGTAATTGACCATTTTAATGGCTTCCATTACATCCTTGGAACCTAACAAGCACCTTCAAAGTATATCATGACAAAATATTAGTCACATGATCATGTTGTTACTCAATTACCAAAATCACAAATAATGGTCTTATTGGGGCCATGTTCCTTACAAGCTCTCCTTTTTTGTTGATTGATGACAACACAATCAAAACAAGCATAAATTTACAAGAATTAACAAATTAAACCACTTACACTTGCTTGGATGCTTACCACCATGCAATGTTGGCTTGGCCTCCCCGTAAATCCATGATTCCCCATTTGCTTCTCCCCATATTTGCTACTTCTCCTTCATATGTTGGCTGATTCACTTGGCATTTCTTCCTCTTTGGAAGATAATTGCTTTGGACCTCATCTCTTCCCCTTTGGAATCAAATCACCTAAAAAGGTCTTGCAAAATATTATAGCTCAAAGAAAAAAGTTAGTAGCCTAGGGAGTTAGTTCCATGACCCATGATCAATTGTATTATATCAATGAAGATACCAATTGAAAATTTACTAGGGTAGATGACCAAATTACAGAACTAGCATGATATGAGCTAAACTTTCCACAAAGTGTGTGTACGAAATGATAATATGAAAATCAAATGCACAACTAGGTATTTGAATCAAGAAAGCTTACATCAAATCATGCACAAAGGTAGCTCTAAAAGATCAAAGAATTGACAAGGATAACAATGAAAAGAGTTAGAACCTTGCGTACCTCCAGGGGTTGTTACCTTGAATGTACCAATTGAAAGTGACTTGAGTAAAGCCATTTGAAAGATCTTGCATGAAGAGCACTTGGTACACCAAGGTGAGCAAATATATGAGCACATAGCCTATGAACTTAGATATGAGCATTTAAGTTCAATAGAGCATGCCTCAATATGCATTAAAACATACTACTTTATCTAATCACTCTTATAGAATTGTTAATTCACATTTAATTCACATTGAGAGTGAACAACATTCTCTTAGAGTGTTAACTCCTTCGAGAGACTATAAAAGATAAACTTGAAAACTTGTTAGTCTCAAAATCATAAACCATAGGATCAACTCCCCCTAAAACCCCCTAAATGCATGCATTTAGTGTTTGAACGAACAAGCAAATATATGCACAATATTTTTGACAACATTGGGATATTCACCCTATAGTTTATGTTTATGGTGCACCAATGAAATACATACATCATGAAGTTCATGGACCATGAAGGGTAACTTGTGTAGCTTTCTGCACACTTATCAAACCATGTAGGATGCTCATGGATCAGAGCAAGACATAAGAAACCCACCATATATATAACACTAGGTGCAATGCATGCAAACTAACTAGCAAAAGCAATGGAGCTACATGATACCTGAATTGAAATCTAGCTACCATTATTTTATGAGGGACTTTGACAATGAATATCCAAGTTGTGAGCTTAGCTTTTTTTTATCTTCAATCTTCTCATCATCTTGTAAGCTAAGCCTCCAAATCCCTCGAAGCTGATCTTGGGCTTCATGTATCCTTTGGAACCCACTGTTGGCGGTCGATATCGATGATTTTCACTGCCAACGCTCTGCCTGATTTCATGAAATATAGGCCATAACCATTATTACTAATAAGTTCCATAAGTTTTGGTGCATATTTGATCTCAGGAACAACATATCCAAAATTGACCCAAAATGGACACTGTTTGGACTGGAAGGCCCGAGTCCGGCCGATCGGCATACTTTCTGTGGAATCTTGGCATGAGATTTTACCAGTATCATACAGAGGGAGCAATCAAGCCATTCCAATGGGTGGTTTCCCAGAATGCACGAGTTGGAATTGGAAGGCTTGAACCCTTAGGCAAAATGGAGGAATTCTGTCCCATGATCAGAGCACAAGATAACTAACCATCCAGGAGTGATCTCCAGCCGTTGAGGAGTGTGTCGGTGCAACGGAGGGCCGAAAGGCTTCTAGAGCCAGGCCGCCCGGCCTAGTTTAGGCCGCTCGGCCCAAGGAATGTCGGTTGGGCAAACCGCCTTTTGCACCGACCTCCAGAGAGCATCTGGAGCGTCCATGAGAAGGCTGTGGCCGAACGGCCGCTTTTTCACCGTTTGGACCAAATCCAATTGGAGGTTGCTTCAACCGACGTTGCAAGAAGGAATCTCGGGGGCATATTCAAATATCGGAGGATCCTAGGCCGGCCGGCCTAGGGGAGGCCGGCCGGCCCACTTTGCAGCCCCTCAAGTCGCCCTTTCGCGTGGAGTTTAAGCCAAGAAAGTGGTTGCGTACCTTTGCAGCTACCTGAAGAATTGACCTCCGCAACACTATAAATGGGACCCCTCACCCCCTCATTCAAGACACGGTGAATTGGAGCAAGTCCAAGGTGAAGCGTAGCGCTCCACATATCTTAGAAAATAGGGAGAGAGGCGAGGTGAGAGTCCGGAGAGGAGCCGGAGTGTCGGCCCCTCTCCAACTTTGTGCCTCCGAGGAATGAAGTTTTGATTCGAGTAATTTCCTCTTCTTTCGTCAGTATTACTTTCTGTCCTTTACTTTATTAGTACTTGAATACTTGATCTCTCTAGTTGCGGGATCCCTTGTCTGCGTAAGTAGCAAGTTCTACTTATTTGGGGTTTCTTCTTGCCTTAACGTGAGGTGGATGTCAGTGACTCGATAGTGTGGGTGTGGTACCTAGACTTGGTTAGTTACCTTGGGTTGTGTTCCACCCCACGGAACCGCAGTGGTAGACGGCAGGTGGTGACAGCCCTGTCCGTCCTTTGTAGTCCACCACGTTCGGGTGTTTTCATAGCAGTAGGATTGCCAAAAGTATGTTGGGCCCCTTCTCACCCCTGTCTGCGCCCTTCGCTTAGGCCGCTGAAGTAACTAGATTACAAGTCAAGTATTCTTGACAGGAGCAGTTAGTAGTACGATATTAGACTACCTCTACCTATCTTATCTGGACCTCTTCACTCCCGTCATACCCCCACGATAAACAAGAATCACTACTCAGTACATTTCTCATTCCTCATGGATTCGATACCTTGGAATACTCCCGAGTGAAAGCTACATCGGTATTCGTACGCTTGCAGATTTATTCTATTAGGCTAAGGATTGCCAACACCCACATCATTTGAGGCCCCCTTCATGTTGGTGATGATTTTCTTGGACACCCAAATGGAGCGGTTCGAACTCCTTTTTCCCAACCTTGTGAGCAGCCACCTTGCAATTGGTTTTCTTCTTGATCACATAGGAGGTGCTATTGCTTTTGTTCCTCTGGCTGGGCTTGGTGTAGATGAGAGAACTCTTGATTGTTAGATTTCTCTTGTTCTTCTCATCCGGAAGCTTCTTTTTTGGTTGAGCGCATTTGTTGGACTTGTGGCCTTCTTGATGGCACTTGAAGCCTATCACGTTGGATGCCTTCTCAAACTTCTTCACCATGTCTTCACGGTTATCTTGAGAAGGTTCAATGCTCTTGGCCTTCACTCTTGCCAAGTCCTTCATAAGCCATTGCACTTCTTACTTGAGCTCATCATTCTCTTTGGCAATGAGATCATCGAGTGATTCTACAAACACATTCTTATAGCATTTCTCATTGCAAGAGTTAGAGCAAGATTCATCAACTAAATCAATGCAAGAAGTTGAAGTATCTACCTTAGAGATTGGAATTGCACAAGGAATAGATTGCTTCATTTCCAAAAAGTCATTAGTATCATTAATGCTCTCAATTCTTAACTTGAGCTCTTCATGCTTCTTGTGAAGCAATTTGAATTTGCATAACAAATCTGTCGGTGTTTAGCCACCAAGCCTACTCAGAGATACTCTTAACAGTAAGATTGTAGGCAAGGGATCGACTAGCTCTGAAACTCGATGGTGCAATGAACACAAGGATTTAGACAGGTTCGGGCCGCGAGGTGCGTAATACCCTACGTCCTATGTGGTTGCTTGTGTTGCCTTAGAGATTGTTGTGGTTGTCTCTCGTTCGGAGGGGGACCCTGCTCGCCCTTATATACTCTGAGGGGACAGAGTTATATGGAAAGTCCTAGCCGAGCACTGTTGGAGTCCAACTACAACCCGGTCGGGTAGTTTCCTTGTACTACAATTAGTTTGACGCCTATTCGGGTAGTTACAACAGAGGTAAGGTACATCCATGCGCTATCATTTTCTCTAGAACATTCTACACCTATGAGGAGTCCCGCTGCCACGAGTTTGACAAAATCATCATAATTTGTAGCAAGAGAAGCATTAAGGTCATTAAGAACATTAAAGTTTGTAATTTGTTTTGATTGCTTTTTAATAACTTTTTGGTGCTCATAAACCAAGTTAAGTTCATCAATTGAAGGAGAATCAGAGTCATCATTACTTACATCGCTTTCTATACCTTTGGCCATAAGACAAGTATTGGATGATGAACACATGTTGGTGTGGGTGGTGAATCTCTTGTTAGACTCATCACTAGAGCTTGCTCTTGAATCTTCACCCCTGCTTATCCATTCCCCAAATATGGCAAAAGATTCATGCTTGGGCTTCTTCTCCTTCTTTATTTGTTTCTTCTTGAACTTGATCCTCTCAACCTTCGTATGTTGATGATGATGCTCATCTTTGAGGAAAACTATGTACCCCATCAAACATTTGTTCATCTTCTTGACTTGCTTGTAAAAGTCGGGGTTCATCGGTTCTTTTTCATCATTTGAGGAGCTTTTGCTTGTATCCTCCTCTTCCTCATCACTTGAGCTTTGTTTGATAGCCATCTTCTTCAACTTCTTGGCTTGCTTGCATGCAAGTGCACTATGTGTTGGTGAAGAAGGTCTCTTGGCTTGATGTCATTGCGAAGTTCATGGGTGATCACCTTATTGAGGACATGATTTGGTGTCAAAGTGGCAAGCTCTTTCTCATAGATGATTATGGTCACCAAATTATAGTCCGGCCTCTGTTGTGAGTGAAGGATCTTGCGAATGAGTTTTATGTCTCCAATTTGCTTCACACCTAAAGAATTGATCTCGTTCACAAGAACATTCAATCGTGAGTACATTGATTTGGTATTTTCATGATCAAATTTCTTGAAGCTATTAAGATTATTAATGAGAGCATGATATCTTTCATTGGCCGCATCCTCCATGCCTCCATGGTTCTCATTGATAATCTTCCATAGTTGTCAGAACCAGGGCAGCGGGACTGCTTATAGGCATAGAATGTTCTAGAGTAAGGAATAGCTTATAGATGTACCTTACCTCTTTTATAACTACCCGAATAGGCGTAGAACTAGCTGCAATACAAAGGAAACTATCCGATTGTGTTGTAGTAGTAGGACTCCAACTGTACTCGGCTAGGACTTTTCATGTAACCCTGTCCCCCCAGATATATAAGGGCAGGCAGGGACCCCCTCCAAACAATGATCAACACCTAAGGCAATACAAACCACCGCACATGACGTAGGGTATTACGCAACTCGGGGCCCGAACCTGTCTAAATCTTTGTGTTCCTTGCACCATCGAGTTCCAGAGCAGTCGATCCCTACCTACAAACCTTACTGCTAAGGGTATCCCTGAGCAGGCTTGGCGATAAACACCGACAGCTGGCGCGCCAGGTAGGGGATTCGGCGAGTTCATCTGCGAATTTGATGGCCGGATCAAGCGACGCCAACAATGTGCCAGAGGGCACAACCTTCGTTTTCGGTTCTTGGGCATGCACGGCTGACGGATCGGGCGGCTTCTCCAGCCACCTTGTCACACCGATCTCGCCTAAACCGAAAACCGTCTCCCAACTCGCCGACATCCGCGAGTCTGCGGATCTCGACGAAAAAAGAGTTCTACCTGAACTCGACTCGGACAACCTAGAAAACGTGTCAACTCTAACTCGAACTCTTGGTTCAGTCGAGTTCGATACAAACTCTGATTCCGAAAAACCCCACTTTTCCGAAACTCTTGGAGAATACTTGACTTGTCTCAAGTCGCTCAAACGTCTAAAGATCAACAACTCAGAACTACTCGATGGAGTGGATAGAGTTTCACAATCGATAAAAGGATGTATTAAACTCGCATAAACTGCTCTCAGCTCATCTACATCACAACAAAACCCTAAAGCATTGAACCCGCCACAGAAAAGGTCGGGTGATATACTCTCAGGGATTGATCGAGTGGATTCCAAGCTCGCCGATTGCATTAAGATAGCTGAAGACACCCTGCAAAACAAGGAGCAGAAAACGGGAGGAGGAATCTGCGGGGGATCTGGTAAGATAAACCCCTGGCTTGTTCGGATGGGACCGTCTATCTCCAGGATACCTCAGAGACCTTCACCGAAACCTGCTCACATTCGGACTCCTAAGCCAGCCGAGTCTTCGTTTGATCAGGACTTTGATCAATTCATGAACGGTCTTGACAACTTCGAACCATTCGATGATCTTGAAGACTGGTCTGACAACGTCAACTTGTTCATGGACGCTATGGCCAATCCACCCGAACACGCTGACGCTCTTTGGGAACTGGCCAAATTTAAAAAGGGAAAAGCCAAAGCTCCAGAACAATCCAGTGAGTCTATGTTCGACAAACCCTGGATCAAGGAGCCTGAAGGGGTGACTCCCACTCAATCATGGCTACACTGGATGAACGAGAACGCCCTCTGTGTAGAGATGGGCATCCCGCTTCTCGCTCACCCAAAGCACACATACGCTAAAATCGGTGGACTAACCGATTCCGAATCCGAGTACTCTTCCAACTCGGAGGCCGAGCTGGATGACCTAATCCAGTACAGCAAGCAAGTCGAGTCCAACTCGACTAAGAACTCCAAGTCCAATCAGGACTCCCTCCCTAACTTGGTCATATATGCAACGCCGCAAGGACGACACAAGATCCCAATACTTCTGGATCACATCCAACAGATCCGCCCTTCCAGCAGAGCACCCCTCTAGACCCGTCCTCAAGCAAACAATACCAAAAGATTCAAGATCTTTGCCATGAAATCCTCATGGTTCGTATCTCCGAAGTTCAGGAACCTGTGGGTGATTCCACGGAGTGTCTCAACCTCGACGACTACAACTCTGATGATTTCGACGAGTATCTTTCCGATAACATGGAAACTACTCCTCCCCCAATCACAGAAGCCCAAGCTACTGTCAAACAAGATCCGCCTGCGCCTCCTCCAGTAGTGACAGTCACTATGCAATTGGAAGAGCAACATCCAGAAGAAGACCTCTACGAGCGTCGCCGCCTGCTTAACCAGAAAAGGGCATTTAGGTGCCAGCGCCTCGCCAACAGCCAGTAGGAACAACAGGGCGACAACTATGACTATACCAACTGCGACCTCCGCAATGTGATCAACCTTGGTCGCGACGCTCGCAACGTCATCATCTCAAGGAAAAAGGAATGCGAGGGGATAGAGGCTTACAACCCTTCTTCCAACTACTGCATCCCACCAAAGGCTTCCGCATCCTTCAAGAAGCACAAGACGGTAACCATCAGTACCCGTCCTCAGGGTAAACCGCGCACCCCGCACCAAGGAGAATCATCTCAGGATAGAAATAGGATCAATAAAGTAGTGCTACGCAAGTGCTTCATCCACCCAAAGAGCTCTCACATGATCTTTCAGTGCGACTCACACCGCAAGGCCCTTGGGGCACCACTCCTGAAGGAGACTCTACCAAAAATCTAGTTGACCCCTGTATCGACTAGTTCTACCATCGAATAGTTTTATTCAGTCATGTAAATCATTGCTCACTTCCAACGGGCAAGGGGTCGGTCTTAAGAGTCAGAGTCTGTCACTTTACTAATATTTTAATTTTGACAAATCTTTTATTGAATTCTTCTATAAATCGACTACTTGGCTTTCGCTCATACGACCAATACTCCACCTCGAAAGTCATGCTCAGCACTAGAGCAGCTATCGAGTAGTTTTTATGGTTTACGCTTGAGTGCTCTTCCGACATCTTTGTCTTGGGCAACCCGACGGGGTTCGTACCTAACAGACTTGTCCGAAGATTTACTCCAGTCCTTGGGTAGGACACCTTACTCGCCTCGCTCGAGTAAGTCTTGGATATCCTTTCGACATTTAGTCTTGGGTAACCCAACGGGGTTCGTACCTAACAGTTTTGTCTTAAGGATTACTCCAGTTCGTGTTTAGGACACCCTACTTGCTGGTTCGAGTAGGTTTTGGATATCTTTTCGACATTTACGTCTTGAGCAACCCGACGGGGTTCGTACCTAACAGTTCTGTCCTAAGGATTACTCCAGTCCTTGGTTAAAGGATACCCTACTCGTTGGCTCGAGTAGGTTATGGATATCCTCTCGACATTTACGTCTTGGGCAACTCGACGGGGTTCATACCTAACAGTTCTGTCTTAAGGATTACTTCAGTCCTTGGTTAAAGGACACCCTACTCGCTGGCTCGAGTAGGTTTTGGATACTTTTTCGGCATTTTTGTCTTGGGCAACTCGACGGGGTTCGTACCTAACAGACTTGCCCTAAGAGTTACTCCAGTCCTCAGGTAGGACACCTTACTCGCCCTGCTCGAGTAAGTTTTTTAATATTTCTAGAATATTTACATCTTGGTTAACTCGATGGAGTTCAATCCTAACAGTCCCATTCTAGAAATCAATCCAGTCCATTTATAGGACATACTACTCGATAAGATCGAGTAGTCCGGGATATTTCCATAACACTTGTATGCTACCGGGGTGACCAAACGAGGTCTATCCTAACTGGTCAACTACGAAATCCCTCAAAGAGTATGAATAAGTCCTTGATACTCTAAAATAGGTTGACAAGAGTCTCCTGTTCACCTATCTATCAAGGAACATCTTTCTCTCGAAATACTCGATAAGAGTTTTTCCCCCGATTGGACAACTAAAGTCCATATGAGCTTCACTCTAACAAAGCATTTCCTTCGGAAAGGAAAATTTGCTCTAGCTATGGCTTTTGAAACATTCTTATAGTACTTTTCCTACTTGATTAATCCTACGAGATTCAATTCTAATTGGTCAGCACTAGAGTTCTGATTTAGAACCATTCAAACTCGATCCTATTTGAGAATACTTTGCCTCCCAAGGCATCTACGGATACAATTCCTCGTATCTACTATCATAACTGAGTAGGCGCGATGCTGCCAACACTCAGGACCTTCGAGTACAACTACTCGACACTTCAAAGGATTTCGCAATCCTACCACAGAATAAGTACTTAAACATCACACAAATATCTAATATTTGTCCAACAGTACTTCCGGCCCACATGCCAGATCAATTACATGCAAAGTTCAAGGAGACTCAGGCTTGCTCAGGTACTCCACAATCTGGTTGGCCACCATGGAAGTTTTTTCCAAATACTGACTGAATTGTTCTTCAGTACAATCAGCTTTGGCGCCCTTCCCAAGTGCATCCAGACGAGTGGTTCGCCAATAAGATTTCACCAACCCGAGTACATGACCCACGTACTGACAGGTGGTTGTGGAAACATACCTTTCAAAGGCCTCAGGTACTTTACGAAGTTTCCCCGCCAGCGAGAGCGGTTCGTCTTCGTTCCCTTCTGGGATATCCATAACCTCGGTTATTTCTTGGGCAACATCCCTAACTTCCCGCAGCACGACAAGCTCTTGTTGCATTGAGTCCCGGGACTCTGACAGCTCTTTCAGCTGCTTCATGACTCCCACCATCTCCTGATCACAATTCTCCTTGATCTTTTTGAGCTTCTCAATCTCATCTGCATTTCGGTACATAAGAATCTTTAGATCTAGTACCAAGCTTTCCTGAATCTTTAAAGATTTTGCACAAGCTGTGTACTCGATTGAAAGAAAATCTTATAAACACCAAGCAGATCAACTAGTCGAATGCATAATACATGCTAAAGACTAACCTTTCTTTGATTGGGAGAGCTTCTTAAGCTTCCCCTAGAGAGCAGTCTTCTCGGACGAGAGCGTCTTCACCCTCTCTTTTAGAGCATTCAGCTCTGTATCGTCCTGGGCTTGGCCACCCTCCCGCCCCAGTGCTTCCTACAAATCAAAAGATCAGTATATTACTTGATCTACACTAAAGTATTCGAAGTATTCGACTACTTACCTCCAGTAGCTTGAAAGCAAGCTCCACCTTCTCTCGCGGCAAGACACTTCCCGATGAGATCTGGGAAGCACTCGCATGCACCTCAGAGATGGCCTTCTCCAGCACATCTTGAACCATCTCCACAGTATTCCCTGGATTTTGGGAATCTGACGGAAAAATACGCTACTTAATTAAGTTAAGAGCAAGGAAAAGTACTTCCTCAGTACAAAGTGATACAAGTTTACCTGCAGGAGCCTCCTCAGACAGTTTCTTGTCGCCTCCCTCAGGAATCTTCTCGCTATCGTCCTCCTCCGGAAGCTTGTGGCTTCCACCATCCTCCGGGAGCTTTTCATCGCTCCTCTCAGTATCTGGCAATGGAGAATCTTGGAGCATGGAATCCACCATGGCTTCAGTCTCATGAGCACTCATCTCAGGAGTACTTGGGGGCTTCTCCAGCGCCGATTTGGGGACTGAGTCATCCTCAATTTCCCCACTCGCCCCCAGGAGCGTATCACTGAAAAAGACGACTTAACTACTCGATATAAAGGCAAATTCTACAATTACAAGTTTGAAATAAACTTACGTAGGAGCTCTTTTCAAATCAAGTGCCTTGACGCCAAATTTGCGGGCATGCTTCACAATTACAGCCTATTTACCCGCATCACCGGCTTTATCTACATTGGAATTACTCGCCGGATGAGTAGTCCCAGTCCCCTTTGACGAGTCCACTGTGGTGGAAGGGACGGTTTGTCCCACCACAACATCATCCCCAGATGCTGAGGTCCGTGGCATCTTAGCCGCCGGACTTAAAAAGAAAAATTCAAATCAAAACTAGCAAATCGAAGACGAAAGTACTCGATTGCAATCAACTAGCCACTTACCTGTCGCTAGCAATTTGGGAGGAGCTACGACGCTTCCTCGCCACCGACCAAGCACCCTTTGAGTGCCCGGTTTGGGTATCTGTACTTGGAGTAGGGCTTAGCTCCCTGTCACTCCTCTCCTTAGCCGCCTCCTCGTCTGCACAACTAAGGATAGACATCAGCACTGTTCATATGCAAATCCATATAACCATACTAGAACTTGGTTGACAGATTGAAAAGCGCATGGAAGGATAAAAGGGCGAACAAATGTCTAGCGGTGAAGGACTACTCTTAAAGCGCTCCACATCCTCCTACAGAAAGCAAATTCTATCAGAATCACACTAAGGTAAAGTACTCGATTACTATACATCGACTACTCTTATCTAGTACATGCTTCGGAGAATTCGCTGCTGAAAATGTTTCAGGAACAAAGGGAACTTTCTTTACATCCCTTATCAGTCGCTGAACTCGACTAAATACCTCCACATCCGAGATCTCTTCCTCCGAGTATCTTGATGAGTCATATGTTCCCTGATACTGGAAACCAAGCGTTTCCCGATCCTACAGCGGCTGGATTCTTCTCTTCAACCAGTCGAACATGACTGCTTCTCCAGTCACATTCTTTTGCCTAAGGTTGGCAATACGCGCGAGTAGCTCAGGAATTTGGCTCTCGTCGACTGGTTTCTTATTCCATTCAGGCCACTGAATTGGAGGGCCTGGAGTAATCGATGGGATACTTTCCCACTGGTTTTCTACATAGAACCACCTAGGTTTCCAGTCGATTACTTTATTGCTAAGCTTATAGGGGATGTAAACATTGTCTTTCCCCTGTCTAAGCTGAAGACCCGCATCGCCAACTACATCTAAAACTTAGGAATCTGGCTGCGGTTTCAAGTGGAAAAAGAATCGAAAGAGCTCAAAATGGGGCACGATGCCCAGAAAAGCTTCGCGGAAATGTACGAAGATTGAAATGCGAACAAAGGAATTGGGGGTCAAGTGATGGAGCTGGATCCTGTAATAACACAGGAGCCCAAAAAAGAAAAACAAACAAGGAAACCCCAATCCCCGTTCCAAATAAGGTGCAAAAGCAACAATTTCTCCCGTATTTTCATATGGATGATCTTTGCCCAAGGCAGGACGCCATTGGACAACAGATCTGGGAACCAAAAGACCAGCTGAAACTAAAGTTTCTAGGTCAGCTTCAGAGCACTTACTTGTGTTCCATCCTTCTTCATGGGCCGGCTCTGCAGCCGCACCCTTCCCCTTGCTTGACTGGTGCCATTCGAAAATCCATAGAGCGCTTCACGCGCATATACTGATGGAAACCCTAAGGCGAAGTTGAGAAGCAAGGAGAAGCAAGAAATGTAGATCTGGGGGCTGGAAGGCAAGAACAGATCTAACAGCGAAAGTGAATGGTGGCCGGTGGGGTAAAACCTAGTTACCATTTTATTTTATAATGGCGGTGGCAATATGGTAAAACACTCAGAAGGCTAACAATCAGTTGCAAGTCGAGGAAAAAATGGGATTTTTTGAGACATTCCTTTTTCTAAGATTATATTCTGGAAAAAGAAAATACTCCCATCCCTAGTCAACTACTCGACTCTTCTTTCCTCGACTGGGATTATATTCCAGAACAAGGAAAGTACTCGACATAGTACAACTACTCGATATTACAACTCGAGTACTTCTTCCTAACTAACTTTACAATGACTCGGGTCTGCACGCACACTTCTTGGCTTCCTGAAAAGCCTGTTGCAGCTAAATCGGCCCGAGGCCGTGACAAAGTACAAACTTGTTATTCCCATCAAGGAAATAATGATACTCATATTCTGGGAGAAAAGTTTCAAGAGTATGGAGGCAGATTACAGTAATCACCTCGCAAGTCCTCTTGTATCATCTTGCGGAGAAATTTCTCCTTCCCCACTACTACAATTCTAGATTTTGCGAGGAAATTGAAAAAGGGCTCTGAGGCGTACACAAAAAGAAAATGCCTCTGTTAATGCCTAGCATTAACAGAGGCGTTCATTTCCTATTAACTGAGGCAATTACGAAAACCACCTTAGAAAATCGATTAACTGAGGCGTTTGTGTTATACATGTCCGCCTCAGTTAATACTTCCATTTTCTGAGGTGTTTGCGTTATACATGTCCGCCTTAGTAAATAGGTCGGGCCCAATAATAATCCAAAATGCCCAGTTCGCAAAACCCTAACCTTTTTTCTCCCTCACTATCTCTCTCCTCCCTCACTCCCTCTGTCTCCTCCCTCCATCCCCTCCCACGCATGGCGCTCCCTCCCCCCTCTCCCTCCACTCACTCCGTCCCGCGCAGAGGTCGGCCGGCGGCCGGATCTGGCAGCGGCGGGCCCGGATCCGGCGATAGCTGGGCTCGAGCGGCGGCGGGCGAGCACTGGCGGCGGGCCCAAGCGGCGGCGGTGCGACGCGGCCCCGAGTGACGCGGCAGGCTAGCGGTGGTGGCGGCGTGACACGGCCCCGAGCGACGTGGCAGGCCGAGCAACGTCGGCGCGACGTGGCCCCGAGCGGTCGCGGCCCGCGAGCGTCCGCGAACCCTAGCGGTGGTGGCGCGATGCAGCAGGCGGCGGCGCTCGGGTGGTGGCGCGGGGCGGCCGCGCGTGAGCGGCCGACGGTGGCGCGGCGGGCGGCGGCGCAGCGTTAGATGGACTAGCCGAGGCTAGATGGGCTCGGCGGGCTCGCCTATTTTTTTATTTTTTTTGGATTAACAGAGGCGTGCACAAGAACGCCTCTAAAAATGTTCCATTTACAGTGACAATAGCTTTGAGGCGTTTCCGAAAAATGCCTCCAAAAATCAAAAAGGCACGTCTCCGAAAATAAAAATTGTAGTAGTGCTCCTCCCTGAATACGTTGTGACAAGATTAAGTCTCCTTACCAGAGATGTCAGTTTTTGGGCACCCAGAAACAGGCAATCCCAAGGATGTGACACAACAAAACTCAACCAGTCCACTGAGAACCTGTCTCATTGGAAGATGCAAGGACATGATGTCCAGAATGGATCCAATGAGAGCATGGGAGTGACAGGATGAGGTAGCAGGGACTTTTCTGGTCACTCGCAAGTTCTCTTCTAGCATCTTTTGCTAGAAAGGACTCCACAAACTTTAGGTGGGCGAGAGCAAGAACACCAAGGATAGGCCATGGCTGCTATACATTGGTGCTTCTGGCAAGGGCCTCTCTCCCGCCTTTTATAGCCACAAGGGACACTATTGGAGGACAACCCATGACGCTACAGTGACAGCATTCATGGACGCATTCATTGACGCATTCAAGGATGCAATAATGCAGATTCTCCATACAGTAACATCCCATGTGAGCACACAGTAAAGAGCCGTACATCTCGGGCTTTATTTCTGAAGTTATTTTGGGTGCAATCAGTGTGGCGTATTCAATTGTATCATTTTTTGGGATTTTACCCGAAAAAGAGGTCTTTTCGGATACCGGATCTGATGAATCCTGCAAATATTCTGAAGAATAAAATCTGATGCCACGTCTTAAATCCTTAATTTCAAATATTAGCTCGGGGGCTACCCGCAGCATAAGGGATTTTGATTTAAGGCTCGGGGGCTGCGGGATATGTGCATCAGAGATTTATTTTTCAATTTTTTTGGAAAATAAAGAAAGAAAAAGACTGAAGTGACCCTCAACCTGATTCTGCGATTCAACCTAAGGCTCGGGGGCTACTCCATATTGAGCGCGAGTACTTTGCGCACCATATATGATCAAGATTTTAGGGCTGGAGAACCTCACAGCCTCGAAGCAATCGGAAGTACTTGGAGGACTACTCGACGTATCTAAAGGGAGGCCCAGAAACAACCAGAAGGATGTGCTGACTACTTGAAGTACTCGAAGACGCCCAGCCAAGTACTCGACACCTGTAGGACTCGGCTACGAAGAGCTTGGAGGCTTGTCAGACCCGGGGCAGCGGGACTGCTTATAGGCATAGAATGTTCTAGAGTAAGGGATAGCTTATGGATGTACCTTACTTCTTTTGTAACTACCCGAATAGGCGTAGAACTGCAGTACAAAGAAAACTACCCGATTGTGTTATAGTAGTAGGACTCCAACTGTACTCGGCTAGGACTTTCCATGTAACCATATCCCCCCGGATATATAAGGGCGAGCAGGGACCCTCTCCAAACAATGTTCAACACCTAAGGCAATACAAACCACCACACAGGACGTAGGGTATTAAGCAACTCGCGGCCCGAACCTGTCTAAATCTTTGTGTTCCTTGCACCATCGAGTTCCAGAGCAGTCGATCCCTGCCTACAAACTTTACTGCTAAGGGTATCCCTGAGCAGGCTTGGCGGTAAACACTGACAATAGATCCTTAGCATTTTCACAAGCAAACACACGATTGAACACATTGTCATAAAGAGAAGTTAGTATTACACATTTTGCAATAACATCATGTTGCTTCTCTTGTTGACCATTATTTTTCATCCCATCACTCACTACTCTTCAAACATTTAAGCCGTTAGCTTGGAGATGGGATTGGATTAAAATCTTCCATCGTTGGAAGCCCGTGCCGTCGAATAGTGGAGGAGGTCCTAATGAATCCATCCCTTCTCAAATAAGCTAACTCACTAGGCGGTGAAGCCTAACCGATCCTATGAGCCGGTATACACAAATTGCCAATGGAGTTGCCTTTCTTTATGAAAGAAGTGAGTTCTGGCTTTGATACCAATTGAACGGAACCGGGTGCCCATGGCCTAAGAGAGGGAGGGGGTGAATTAGATAACTTAAAATCTTAACCTAAGGCTCCAACTAGTTTGCACATAAATTTGAACTAAAACAAACTATCTAGATGTACAACTAAGGTTCTTCTAGTGCAAAACCCTTCTCTCAAATGAGTTACGCAACCTATCGCCACACCTTGCTTGATCTATACTAAGAATGTTATGGCACACAAGTTGCAATAAGACATGCAGAAGCTTAAGTAGGGATGAGAGGAAGCAAACTCTTGCCGCGAGATTTATCCCGTGGTTCGGTTAGGCACAAAACCACTCCTACTCCATGTTGTTGAAGCACTCAATCAAGAGTATCGCTTCTCGGCCACCAAGTCTCTTCCGGGGACACCTTGACATGCCACTAAGGCAACGCCACCAAGGCTTGCGCAAAGTTCCCAGTCACCTTGGCACGTCTTTCAACAAAAGAGCTTCTCCACGAATGATGGGGGTCTACATATCCCCCACACAAAGTCGTCGATGCGGCTCCACACCAAACCGGAGGGTCGAAGATGTAGCTGGCGAGCCGCAAAGCTCCTAGGGGCTGGCACACCGAAATACAAGCTTGAGATGCTCTCAAGCACAACACACATGGTACAACACCTTGCTCTCACACTCAAACTTGATCTAGCCTAGCACTCTAACTCACAAAGCTTGTGCTAAACCTATGGATTTGATCAATGTGCTCTTGGATGACTTGGAGATGTTTCTCTGGTGTGTATGGGGTTCCTCTAGACTATAGTAACTCCAAAATGACTGGGGGAAGGCATATATATAAACCGCCAAGTCGAACTAGCCATTTATAGCCGTTGTCGACTTTTCTATGTAGGCATCGGTTAAATGGCATGTCCATGACTCCATGTACACAGCCTGGATGTACTGCGTGTGCACCAGGTTCGGGAAGGTCTTGGCGACGAGCTTGCCGCGCTTGCTCCCCTCCTCGGCGCCGAGCAGCTTGCCGGCCTCGAGCACCCGCTGGACTGTCGAGGAGCGGACGTAGGAAGCGCGGGTTCCCTCCCTAGCCTCCTCTACTAGCTTGGCCATGAAGGCCAGGTCGCGCTCATAGGTGTTGTGGAGGGCCGGGTCGGACAGGTTCGGGATGCTCAGCGCGCGGCGGAACTCGGCCTCGGTGTCCGCGTACATCCGGGTGGCCGCAAGCACATCGCCGAGTGTGGCGGCGATGTCGACGCAGTCCGGGGCGAGACAGCGTGCAGTGTCGAGTGCTTCCAGAGCGACGTGGAGGTGCGCTGCTGCCGCGGCAAGGCGGTCCTCCAGGCTGCCCACGCCGCGGGCCGCGCGCACGGTGGTGACGTAGTGGAACACGAGGTCGCGGTGGGCATGGGCGAGCGACGTGTCCATGTCGCTGTCATGGTCCCTAGTGCCCGAGATCCTTTTAGTGAGCTCTTCACACTGATGCGGTGGGGAACCAGTTGTGGCAGGTCTTGCACTTAGCAAAATAATGGGCTAAGATGTTTAGTGGTCAGTTTTTCAAAGGCTAAGAGAAGGCTATAGTGGGATATAGCTCCCGCTAATCTCATTTAGAGGTTTTGCAAACTAAGTAATTGAATTCAGAATTTATATGTTGAGAACATCAAATCAAATAGATATAGGTCACAAAATTCATTACACCATGCAGTGAAGTACATCTAGAGCTTCATTCCCTCATTAGATCACTGATGAAATATTAAGTTTTGTAAATGATGCAGTTCAATACTGTTGAAAATAGAAATGCATACGTGTGAGAAGTTTCTAGAAGGTTATAGAGTATGCATGAACCATGATTGCCATGCTTCATGGTAAAATATGGAATATTCTACAAACTAGATATTTGTATGGTTAGATAAGTATGAAGAAAATTCTAAATTTGGATATTTTGTAGGAAGTGTATAGAAGATAGACACATGGAAAAACAATATGAGCCATGGAGTCCTATAAATAGGGGTGCTCCCCTCCCCTCTTGCCATAGTATGGGAGAAGAGGTCTAGAAGATGGCAAGATTGTCATGTAGAGTGGTAGTGTTATGGTAGGGTAGTCACATAAAGAGTATAAGGTTCTTGTATTGTACTAAGTTAATGTGAAAAATAATAGAGTTGGTCTCTCATACCGGTGTCTAGGTGAAGGTTTTGTTGGTACAATGTGGGTATAGGGTCTGCGGAATAAATGGTATCATACTATTTTGGTACCATTTCTCGGAAATCGGTATCAAGTTAGAGACACCGAGTTCTCAACAAATACTAAACTAACAATAAATAAAGATTAATTATATGGTTTAGCTAGCTAAATAATCCTTAGCGGCTATAGCGGGATATAGTGGGCTATTAGCGGATTTAGCCTTTAGAGCTAAAGATGGATATCCTGCCTTATCCTCTCCCAAAGCCGGCTATTTTGAACATATCAACCGCTTGCTTGCATTGTCGGGCGGGCGGGCGCGCACATGAGGCATGGAGGCATGGAGGCCAAGGATAGGGCAGAGGGGAAATAGTTTATTACATTATGAGCTGAAATGTTTGGGCTGGATTGGTATGTGGTGGTGGTTTGGAGTGATGTAGATAATATTAATTTTGCTCATAAGAATAGATTGATGTAGGTATAATTTAGTTTGCAAGCATTTGTAGAGCTACATCCAAACCCCCTAGCGCGCGTACCCGCCCACCCTCCCGCCCGCCTCCACCACCACCGCCTCACCGCAGACAGCAGATGGACGAGGATGTCCCTGCCACCGCCGCAGCCGCGTAGCCTGCCGCTGCTGCCGCATCCCCTACCTCACCTAGGGCCCAGTTCGTCGAGGTGCTCCGTCGAGCGTTTGACGCAGCACCAAGGGGGCGTCAGCCTTGTGTGCAGTGTATGCACGACCTCTTCATCGGCGGGAAGGATCCCATGCTCGCTGGTTTTGTCGGAGCAGGGAGAGGTCTCGAAAATCACTACCGGTCTCTGCATCGCCATGTCTACGGCAAAGACGGCAAGCGGTCCAAGTGCGATACATGCGACAACTGGTTCGCCACCGCATTGATGCGGAAGTCGCACCAGAAAGATCTGGGCCTTGGCCTGGCCGGCGTCGCCCGCCGCGTTCTTCACACTGGGCGCCATCTTCTTGTCAGCCTCGTGGAGCAGGGTGAGGACCGCGACAAGGACAGCGTCGATGAGCTAGACGATATCGTCGCGGCGAGCGGCGTGGCGCGGGGAGGAGGCGGCGACAACGGCCTGCGGCTGATCCTCTCGCAGCCAGGGTACCAGCCGCAGCTCGTGATTGCCGTGTCGATGCCGGCGTTCACGCAGCTCAGCGGGATCAACGCCAGTCACGGCACAGACCCATGAGAGATGCAAATTAAGTGTAGGCTCGGGAGCTGACTCTCACCTGAGCTTCTAGTTCCGGAGTCCATTGCCGGCCGGGCTCCTCGCGTCGGGGAGAGGAGAGTCCCGGTCAGACTAGGGGCGGCATGGATCGGGTGGCCTGGAGCCAGATGGGGAGACGCGGAGACGAGTTTTTTCTTTCGTTTTCTTTTTTTTTGAGCTAGCAGGTGGGGCAGAAAAGTGGCCAAAAGTGGTCGCCGGCTGCTTAGTGAATGTCCTTTGGGTCCATCTTGCTCGAAAAATATTTCTCACTATATTTAAAGAAATTGTTCTTAATAAATATTTATTTAATTATTTTTCATAATAATGTTCATATATAGCTGCTGAATTTTTTGGATGACTAGTAAAGTGTATGTGCAGCACGCATGTATTTTGAAGAAAAAAAACAAGACTTTGAATCCATTATACTTGTCGTTCATATATTATAAAACACTTAATTTTGAAAGAAAAACTCAAGAGACTCTGAGATTTTGGATCGCTCATACTTGTCATTCATATTCATATATTATAAAAAAACATAATGTAGCTGGTGAAGGTGCATAACCATACAAGCCAACAAAACAAATACCATGAGGTCAGAACAAACTGACCGGAGATAAAATCACCTAAGGTCATTATGCTCTCAGCTGCTACAGTAAAGTTAAGGAAATCTGATGGGCTCACATTAAGCTTTCAGGACACTTGTACATATGCAGCAGAAAATTGAGCATGATTTTCCTGCATTCTAATAATAAGAGGAATAGTATTGCCAAGTGTTGATGCTTTCTCCGGACTTTTGTAGGCCCTCCCAATCATATTGTGAACACCTGAAAGAACACTCACATTATGAGGTACTTACAATGATTTAGAGGTTAGGGCCTTTCAATAATAATGCAATAAATAATATTAATACCAATATTCGTCTAATTTTTTAGAGATCAAAAGCATGGGGAAAAATTAGTAATTGATCATGTCAACATTCTTTCTTTATCAGGCGGCTTGCTCCTAGCGCGCCCTATTTGTGAAGCTTCCGGCAGTGCGTGGGGAGCGGGAGCGCCTGTCCATCCATGCTGGCCAGAGGCGGTCCTGAGGTTTTAGGAGCCCTTCTATGGAACATTTGGAAGTGTAGAAATGCAAAAGTCTTCGATCATGTTTTGGAGCCTATTGATGTCACACTTTAATGTTGCTCCTCTGACTTGCTTCTTTGGAGGAATGAAGCGCATCTAGGCCCGTAGATGCTATCAGTAAGTTTCGGTGATTAATGACAACCGTATGCGACTAACGTGTGTTTTCAAGGAAATATTATTTACAAGTTAAGTCTCATATGAAATGTGAAAGGAGACCCCTCAAAATTCATGATCAAACGTTTCACGGACTCAATTTTCAAGGATAAGGACCCTTCTAGATTCAAGTGTCACAAGGAGATGAAGGACACTTGATTTAGCTTGAGTTTTATAGTTTTTAGTTTGTGATCGTACTATTAAAGGAGTTCTCGGGTTAGTAGCTTGACTCAAATTGATTTGGCCTTAGAAACGATGCACACTTGCTAAATTCAGCCCAAGACAGCTCAAAAGAACTCAAGAAAATACTTGGAAGAACAGAAGGTCGAAAAAAGAAACAATTCCAAATCAACTTAGCTGAATTCAGACAAAATCAGTTGCACCGGTTACACCGGTGGTCCTGCACCGGTGCATCCAAAGGTGACCGGTTGCACCGGTGCCTTAACTCCGGTTCAACCGGACTGTGCAACTGGGTCGAGTGAAGAAAATCAGAGTATCACCGGTTACACCGGTGCTACGTGTTTTAGCACCGGTCTATTCATGGTACTATTCTTCAAAGAGCATGTATTTGGGGGTGAAAAGTGTTCTTCAGCACCGGTTGCACCGGTGGCATGAAATGGAAGCACCGGTGCATTCACTATACTAATGATCAGAGGCTCTGTTTGACTGGAACTCAAATACCCTTCAGCAACCGGTGACACAAAGGAGCAAGGACCGGTGCAATTCTGTCAATCTGTGCACTCTGTCAGATTGTCAACGACTACTATTTGGATTTAGAGTGACCGGTTACACCGGTGCCAGGGCTGCGGTCTAACCGGTGCCTACGACTTTTGGACAGTTTACTCCCAACGGCTAGGGATGCTTCTCCACTCTATATAAGTCGACCCCCTGGCTCATTTATGAGGCTAGGGATGCTTCTCCACTCTATATAAGTCGACCCCCTGGCTCATTTATGATGCCTTTGGCGCATTGAATACCTGAGGCCACCCTGGAGAAGAGAAGAGAAGTGTTTGGAGCTATCGAATGAAGATCTAGTGCTTGCAAGTGATCCAAACCTGAAGAATTCAACCATTCCTTGAGTAGCAAGTGTGCTAGTGCTTAGGGTCATCTCAGTGAAGGCCAAGTGAAGCCTTGAGAGCTTGTTACTCTTGGTGTTTGATGGCACCTAGACGATCTTGGTGATCGGGTGATTCTTGGTGAGCTCTTGGAGATTGTGAGAGCCCTAAGAGAAGGAGATTGTACATGGTGTGAAGCTCGGCATTCCGGAGATGAAGAAAGTGCATTCTTAGTGGAGACTTGCTTCTTGGTGATGCAAAGGAGCGATACCCTTAGTGGGTGCTCCAACGTGGATTAGTGGGAGCGTCAACTCCTCGATACCACGGGAAAAAATCCGGTTGTTCCGTGTCCCTCTCATTTACTTTACTAGCATTTCATATCTCTTGTACTTGTTAAGTCTCTTGCCTAGAAGTTATCATGCTAGTTTGTTTCCATTGACTAAGTTACATATTTGTTAGTATGATTAACTCTAAGGAAGATAAACATGTTAGTGTGTTATCCTACTTAGATTGATGATGCTAGTGTGCTCTAGTTGATAGGATCAACCTTTGTAGATTGGGCAACACTAGTTTAGGTTAAGGACTTATAGAAAATTGAAAAAGTCCCAATTCAACACTTTTTTGGGCCTCGATCCTTTCAAAGGAACCGAGTTTCTTCTCCTATAGATAAACTTTGTTTAGAAAATTGGAGCTCCTTCCTTTTATGTAATCTTTAAATTTGCCTTTTGAGCAAGTCTCCTACCTGTAATTGCTACTGTTAAGTTGTTGCCTTTTTAATACATTTGTTCAGGCTGACCCAACGGGTCCGCCGTAGTTTGCATAAAAAAAGGTTTTAGTGGTACAGGGTGAACTGAAAAACCAGGGGCACTTTAATAGTAATAACAGTTATTATGATTTATAATAAAATATTGATGATGTTGCCATATAAAGACTAAATGTCCATAGAGAAAATATCCATATTAGGTAATAGATATCAATAAGAAACTGGGTTGTTCATCATAGCTAGAATTGCCCTTTCTGTACGAGATAATAAGATATGTACTAATGGTTACTCAAGTTGTTATTATCAAAAGGAACGCCAGCTAGCTCATCTCGATTTCTTGAAGTGCTTGTGTTACTCTTAAAAAATTATCAATGGTCCCTCTTTGTTACTGTACGACTTATATCATTGTTTCCTTTTCTTCCATTTCTCACTGAATGAAAGATGGATTTTTTTATGACATGACAGTGCCGCGTACTGAAAATAAAAAAAACAAAATTAGTAGAGCGTCTCCTTGATGTATGCTGTGTTCCGTCGTGCTGAAAAATTGAAGTATGACAGGATTGGAGAGTCAGATATGGGAGATAACTGCTGATCGCTTATCCAAAGAGGTAAACACGAACTCGAGTCACGGACTGTCACCTATTCGGCCGACGGACAGGCAGGATCGCAGTTCATAGGGAGGAGACAGGCATGCAGACAGCATCCTTGGTGACTTGCCCCTTGTTTAAATGTAAAATTCAAAATTTCAAAACTATCACATCGAATGAAAATCTTATATGCATGGAGTATTAAATTTAGATGAAATAAAAAACTAATTACATAGTTTGCTTGTAAATTACGAGACGAATCTAATGAGTCTAATTAGACCATGATTAGATATTAAATTGCTATAGTAAATATATACTAATGACGGATTAAGTAGGCTTATTAGATTCGTCTCGCAATTTACGGATGGAATTTATAATTAATTTTGTAATTAGTCTATATTTAATATTTCAAATGTGAAAAAATTCCTTTTTAAAAATTTTACGAGGTGCATCTAAACAAGCCTTGGTGAATCGATTTCCCGGCGTGAGAGCGTCGGACGGCGTTCCATGAACTCTCAGTGAGTTGAAGGCTCGACGCGTATGCGTGACGGCGGCGTGAACGTCTCCCTCCAATGGCCCCTAAAATACGATCCAATTCAGAGACACCAAGGTATACCTGATCATCGCCCTGATCGGCCCCCTTGGAATTGGGGGGCCGGGGCGGCCGCCCCGCTCGGTTTTTCCATGTGTGTGAGGTAGACCTGGGCATGGGCTGCCCGACCCGACGGACCCGACCCAATCCGTCCGAAAATAGCCCGACTCGACTCGACCCGAAGAGTTTGATGGGTGGGCTCGGGTCAAAATTTTTGACCCGGTATGACTGACGGGCCGGGCACGGGTTAAAAATTTTGACCCGAAACCCGAAGAAACCCGACATTTTACATAGGCCCGGCCTGGCCCGACCCGAACCCGACCCGACCCGACTGGCTGTCGAGTCGGGTGCGGGCTCAATTTTACGGCCCGGCCACCGGGTCGGGTCGGGCACGGGCCGCTAGAAGAAACACCAGGCTTTTATTGGCCCGACCCGAACCCGACCCGGCCCGGAGGATGCCCAGGTCTAGTGTGAGGTTGTTTGCTCCGGCTTCCCAGCAGTGGCCGCCTCCAGCGGTGGTGCATGCATTCGAGACGCCTTGCGGCAAGGATGGGAACTATTAGTGCAAACCATAGCTTTTGTGAAAATCTGTGCAAATCACGGCAAAAAGATCGTCTAAATTCACCAAAAAAATCACACATGTAGATGATATGATGATACACAATCTGTAAAATATTTTATCCAAACTCGACTTCGTTTGTGAGATATAAAAATAATAAATTTCTAACAAATCATGTGTACAGCTTTTTGGTTTGAAATTTGTTATTTTTATATCTCACAAACGAAGTCGAGTTTGAATAAGATATTTTATAATATTATATATCATCATATGATCTACATGTGTGATTTTTTTAGTGAATTTAGACGACTTTTTTTGTCATGGTTTGCACGGATTTTCACAAAGTTGTGGTTTGCACCAGATATGTTCCCGGCAAGGATAGGCAGAGATGGCGGCGTGGTGCGTGCGCGGTGGTAGTTCCGCGAAAATAAAGAACAGAATGCAAGGTATTGAGGAAGAGGAAAAAACAGAGGGAGTAGGCGCCACGGGTACCAGCGTGAGGGGTACGACGGAAACACTCTTCAACTCATGATTTTAACCTCCCTCCTACCTCCTCAACCCCAACACGTGGGTCCAGCGTGAGGGGTATGGCGGGTCCAATCACCCACACCCCGACCGCGCCCACCTCGCCACCATCCGCGCCACCGCCGTCTCCACTCCGTGTCTCGCGCTTGCGGCCTGCACATGCCTCCGCCGCGCGGGCCTGCCCCCGCCGTGTCTCGCGCTCGTGGCCTGCGCGTGCCTCCGCCGCGCGGACCTTCCCCCGCCAGGGCCCCATGCGTTCCCCGTCCTGCTCCGCTCCGCTCCGCGGCTCCCTGCGACGGTGCTGGCGTTTACGTGGGGGCACGCGCGCGGCAGCCGTCAGGGTTGGGGCACGGGGCGATGGGCTCGTCGGGACCGCGCTGGTCGGGGCGTACGCGGCGTGCGGGCGTGTCCGGCAGTGGCATGCGCGCAGCGAGGGGAGAAGGCAAGCGCAGGACTGATGTCTAAACGAACGGGTACGCGGGCGGGTAAGAAAAACGCCGGTGAGGAAAAAAATAAGTTTTTGGCAGAAACATCGCCTAACATCCAGTTTCTATGGGTCTCCACCCCTCCCACCTCCCTCAGCCCCGACAGGTGGGTCCGGCGTGAGGGATACCGTGGACCCGATCTGAGTAACAAAGATATTCAATTATTTTTGATCTTTGTAGTATAGATATAAATATAGATAGATAGATAGATATAGATATATTCCTAGTTCAACTAAATTTTTTCATCGAATTCACATGAGGGTTGCTTACCTTTTGCATCTCTACTACTCCCTCCATTTCAAATTACAGGTTGTTTGACTTTTTTGACACCAAATTTGACAACTTATCTTATTCAAAAGTTTTGTGCAAATATAGTCAATTTTAAGTCATTCTTGAAGAACATATGTTGATAAAGCAAACCACAACTAAAGAAGTGATATTTTGCACAAATGTTTGAATAATATGAGTGGTCAAATTTAAAAAAAAGTCAAACACTTATAATTTGGAACGGAAGGAGTACTTAAAAAACAAAATAGACGTTACTGCTTGGATGAATTCACCTTCCCGTGAGTCTGCCAACTACCCATCTCCCGATGGTCTCCCAGTTCGATCTTGACCCTCCACCCAATCTGCCTCGCCTCGCACCCCCGCCGCCCCCGCAACCTTCTTGCGGTCCTCCTGCCCGAGCCCGACGGTTGCCTTGCACACTCACGCCACCCCGTCTCCGTTCCAGTGCCCCGCGCGCTCCTACCTCCCTGCCGGCTGCTGCCGCATGCACCACACTCCCCTCTTGTAGAGGCGGCACCTTCGCGTCGTTCCGAGCCACCTCCTCCCGTGCTGCCATGACACGCGCCCCCCCCCCCTTTTGCACCGCGCCGCTGGGTCACGACCCGCAGGAGGGACTCCTGCGCCCCCACCCCCTCCTCCGTCGTGACCCTCACCCACCCTTCTCAGCCGCACCGCCACGTCATGACCCCATAGGACTCCTGCGCCATCGCCTCCCCAACCCCCGACGGCCGCCGCCGCCCTTGATGAGGATATCAATACCAACGATACATCCACACCTACATCAGCACATACATCTTGCCAGCATCACTTGACCCTATTACTCGTGCTCGTGCTCATCAAATCAACCATCAAGTAAGTTCATCAGCTGCGCGGCGGCGGTGGCGGCGAGATGCTCCTCCACGACATCATCGTCCATCAACTATGCGCGGCAAGGCGGTGGAGGTGGAGATGGCGGGGCGGACGTGCATGGGAGGTTTTCAGGGAAACATTGCGGCGATCCTGGGGGGAGAGCTCGGCGGTTTTGGTTTCAGGGGAGGCGTGGAGGCCAAGGTGCGGAGGCGGGTTTTATGGTGATGCCGTGGAGGAGGGTGATGGGCCCGGTGGCGGTGGTGGCCGCCGCAGTGAGCTCCTCGTGGAACGAGAATACGAGATTGCGGGAGGACGATGAGAGGTTGTTGGTGTGGGTGGGCCTGGGACCGAGGGGTTTGGACGGCGTGATTCTCTTGGGCCCACCAGTCAGTCAGAGTGTTTGTGTTAGGCTAAAGACACTAGAAACCTTGGTGGCGCCCTTTTGGTGATTGTGCTATGAGGTTTGAAAGCTGAGTTACATGAATTACCGTTTGCTACTATCATCGCTAGAGGACAGTTCCGCAAGACCCTTTTTTCTTCCTTTTGCATCAACTAGTGGATCGGAGAAGCATGTACTATATGGCTTGTATAATTTGAAAATCTAATAGACACTATGTGAAAACCTCAAATAGGTAATACGGCGTTGGTAACGGGTGCTAGAAGCCCGTTACAGAGAATCACAGTTGTAACGGACCGCAAACAACGCGAGTTACCAATAATCCTGGCAGGCCCGAGCCCGGCCACGCCACCACAACGCCCGTTACTGATAATTCACAATGGTAATGGGCATCTAAAACGGTCGTTACAAGGTTTTGGCCCGTAATGGTCTATAAACAGAACCGTTACGAATGAGGTCACTATATGTAACAGTTGCTTAATGTCCGTTACTAAAAATACCAATAACCGGAACGGTTGGTTAATAACCGTTATGAATGGCACAAACATGAGTAACGGTCTTTAAAGGCCGTTACCGATGTTATATTTTTGTAACGTGGTGGAGAACCCGTTACGTAGGTCACTTAACGCCCATTACAAACCTACTTGCATTGTAGCAATAATTGACGTGGAGCACTGTAGCAATGATTGACGTGCCTCACTGTAGCATCACAGCTGGCCTCTCTCTGCGGCAGCTGGCGGGCGTCCACCCGGCGCCGGCGGTCCTTCGCCGCTGCGACTACCGCCGCTGCGCCCGCCGGCGGAGCCTCTGCTGCGACTGCTGGCACTCCGGCTCCTCTGCTCTGCTGCTCTGCTATGCCCGCCGGCGCCTCTGCTCTACTGCGACCGCCGGCGGTGCCTCTGCTCTCCCGGGCCCTCTGGCTCCACCACCGGCGAGCGCCGCTGCTCTGCCGCGATTGCCGACCACCAGCGCCTCTACTGCAACTACCACCCCTCCGGCTGCACTTGGCTCCACCACGTGGCTCAGGCACGCCACCGTGTACCCTCCCCACTGCACCTACAGCAGTGTATGGAATTTGAGAGGGTATGGAATTTGAGCCTCATGTTGTCATGTTGATCCATGTTTTCAAGTTGATCCATGAATTAAAGTTGATCCATGAGAGGGTATGGAATTTGAGCCTCATGTTTTCTTATTGATCCATGAATTTAGCAAATCTCTAGTAGAATAAATATTTATAAAATGCAACCATCAGCACCACAAATACTCATGTTGTCATGTTGATCCATGTTTTCAAGTTGTTGCTGAAGCCTTTGTAACACTTTGTTTCATAGTACAAATTTGACGAAAATGAAATCAACAAAACATCTTGTGTGTAATCTACTTGATAATAATTCTATGAAGATATATTATTTCTTTCAAAATAATTTATTTATTTAACTTGTAGATGGCAGTTGATCGGACTTGGATGTATAGACAGCCCCGAGTTTGGGAGACGTTCCTAAGTGGGGTTAATGGTTGTCTTGCTCAAGCAGAGGTGGACATGAGAAATCGGGGTGTGCCTACAATGCATTGCCCCTTTGTTGAGTGTCTCAACTAGAAGAAGTTCGGACAACGGGACAATATTTTCCATCATTTGATCACACGTAGACTCAAAAAGAATTACATGTGTTGGAACAAGCATGGTGAGGAAGGCCTTAATGAAGGCGATGACGAATGCCTTAATGAAGGTGAAGCGCGACGCCATGCTCAAGGCCTTAATGATGGAAAAAGAATGACATTGATCCTAAGATGAAAAAAATTCAAAAAACTAACCTAAACTCACGCGCAAGACAGATATTCCGGTAACAACGAGGTTTTTCTTTTTGGTGCCTTCATTATGTGTTTGGTACTGCCTTAAATTTGTCATTTTGGTACCTTTTTCATGCAGTGCGCTCAGCAGCCGTTGGGGAGCACGGCGTGTGGATTCTATGTTGCATTGAACATGTACGAGCTACTCTATGACATGTGCATGGTGAAAAAGGCTTATGTAAGTATATATACTGATCAGCCTTGTCTCTACTCCTATTCTCCATTTGATTTCAGAAACTGATATTTACTAGTATTCTCAAAAATTGTATTATGCAGGATTATAAACCTAGCAAACAGACATATCAAGCAGCACTAAGGATGGTCCAGGAGATGTTGTGTGAATTCATTCTTAAGGAGATCATCGACCCAAAGGGCAGCTTCTATGATGGTCCAGCAGATGCCGCGTGAGTTTATTCTAGATGCTCAGAACTGTGTCCTTGAAACTTGTAACTTGTAACCTGTAACCTGTAGTCATAAACCTGAAACTTGTAACTTTCATTCTTGATGTGTACATGTGTATCTATATATGTGCTTGACGTGTATATATATGTGCTTGATGTGTGTGTGTCTATATATATATATATATATATATATATATATGTGTGTGTGTGTGTGTGTGTGTGTGTGTGTGTGTGTGTGTGTGTGTGTGTGTGTGCTTGATGTGTGATCTGTGATGTTTGCTGGTGGCTGCCAAATCCTGGCTGGTTTCAGGATGCAGCCAGAAAAGAGGCCAATGCTTGTGGGGTGGCACAAATATATGTAACGGGCATTAACTAAAGCATGTTACAAACGCCACCGAGCTTGAAATGGGCCTCAAATAATGTGCATTACCTATATAATAATAGGTAACGGGCTTCACAGAACAACGGTTACAACAACTGAACAGTGGGCCCACAAAGCGACGCTTCGGACATGGGTAACACTAGTTCGTAACGGGCACTAAAAAATCATTACCTATACTACATTGTTGTAACAACGTTTAGAATACACCATTACGGAAACTGACAAGTGGGACCAGAAAGAGACGCATGGTTATGGGTAACATCTATTTATAACGGGTATTAAAAAATAAGGGTTACATATATGATATTTCAGTAACGGGCTTATGTTAAGCACCGTTACCAATTCTGACTAGTGGGATCAGAAAAAGACGCTTTGGTCATGGGTAACACTTGTTGGTAACGGGCATTAGCAAAAGGACGTTACCTATATGACATTATCGTAACGGGCTTTTGATGTCGACCGTTATCAAATATGACCAGTGGGTCCATGTAAGACACGCTTTGGTCATGGGTAACAATATATTGTAACGGGCGCAGTAAAACCACAGTTACCTATATAATGAAAGGTAACGGTCTTTGTTAAAGGTGCGTTACAAATTATAAGTTTTTGTAACGGTTTTTGTATGACGCCCGTTACGAGTTTGCTCTGTGGGCCCACAGAAAACGCAAGAGTTAAGTGCTTTTTGTAACGGGCTTAGTTAAGTGCACGTTACGATTCAGTGATGTGGGTAACGCAAGAGTTAAGTGCTTTTTGTAACGGGCTTAGTTAAGTGCCCGTTACCTTTATACTGTCATTAGTAACCCGATAACAGTAACGATTGCGATGACCGTTACTGAAGGGCCATCCGTGCCCGTTACAAATCCGTGTTTCTTACGTAGTGAGACGAGAACTTAGTATTTTTAAAAATTATATATTTATTGAGAAGATAAGCCTAATAAATACGAATTTTACCATTAATAATTTTACAATTTAGCATCCTTCAGCAACCAAGCACTACTTAACCAAGACTACACATTTAATAATTTAGCACACGATTCATAAAATATAGTAAACAAAATCCGGCGCGTCCTGTTGAAAAGTGAAAGAGAGCCCTCTTAGTTGCTTAATAAACTGGAGAAGAATGATTTCTTTTCTAAACGTAAACAATAACATTCACATGTGGATGATAAACTGAAAAGAAACAATCTTTCAAAAAATACTAAATCGGTTTAATAAGATTTGACATCAAAGACACTTAGAAAGTGTACTTCTTAAATAAATTGTCACAACTGTTTGAATAGAAAAGACAATAATCACAATTATTCGGAAACAAAAGAAAGGCAACAATTTTCCAACAATCTCCACCTACTCAGAGAAAGGAGGGTTTTATCCAAATAGGAGATGGCCAATTCAGCCAAGGACAAAGAACTGGTGCGACATCAACAAGTTTGGACATGCTTTGCTCCGCCATACTCCAAATCCCAACTTCCCGCCGATTATACTTCAGAAGATTCACATACTCCGGGGAGTCGTCGGTTATGTAAACACAATTCGCTTTTAATCCGTCAAAATCCTTAATTGGTAGGCACATCGAGGCATTAAAGCCGAGAAACAACGCATAGTCCGGCAAACCCTTCATCAACTCCAGCTTCTGACCATGGAGGTCAACCTTGTAGATCTCTATATCAACGGTGTTGAGCTCTACATATGGGTCCTGGCCTTCTTCCTCGTCCATGTATTCTTGCGGAATGTCCACTGGTGTTGGCGAGTCGACATAGTCCTTCAACCTCCAAGCTTGCAAGAAGTCACCCGCCGGTGTCTGAACTAGGTACTTGGCCCGAGTGCCCGTGCCTGACACGTTGTCGAGGATCATGCGAGCCACCGGCGAGGACCCATTGAGGTCCAAGCTAACTATGGAGGCATTGATCAGGAGAAGGTAGAACAAGCCGTCAACGTCACTGTACATGGCGTCCTTGTAGAAGCACTTCCACGGGAGCCCGGTGCCCTCACACGGCGAGAACAAGGTCCAGCGGTCGTCGCCGAGCTTGGTGAAGGATATCTTACCCATTGGCATGTGCAGGAGGACAACAACGCAGGCGCGGCTGGCGGAGGGGCTGGTCGAGAGCACCACCCGGTGGTACAGGTACTCGTGCGCCCGGCCGATCTCCAGGATGATCGGCGGCTTGGAGTTGGGGCCCGGCTCGTCGTAGACGGTGTACGCGGGGCCGCCCCGCTCGTCCGTGCCCATCTTGACGTTGTGGAGCGCGGTGACCGGCAGGAGCGCGGCCTGGGCGCCCGTGACGGGGTTGACGAGGTGCAGGTTGGAGGCCTCGTCGGCGGTGACCACCCAGCCGTGGCCGGAGCCCAGCAGGGGCCGGCGGGCAAGCGGGGCCCGCGGGAAGGGGATCCGCAGCGTGGCGCCGGTGGCCACGCAGTGGAGCGCGGCGGCGCCGGGGGCAAGGGAGTCACTGGCGTAGAGAAGGCACGGGGGCTGCCTCGGCGACGGCGCGCGGAGCCGGCGGAAGGCGGCGTACGCCGCGTTCCAGGAGGTGCAGACCGCGCCGGAGCGGACGGCGCCGGGGACGTCCATCGCCAGCAGGAAGCTGACCAGCAGCTCCTCCGGCAAGCCGGACCAATCGCGGCCGGCGTTAACGCCGGAGCCGGAGCCGGATCCGCCCTCCGTTGCCTGTTCCATGGCGACGTACCCGGCGGCGGCGGCAGCGCCGGCGGTGCAGGTGGGGGAAATATTGTGCGCCGACGGCCCGACTCTATTACGTCACGCGGTCGGTTTCTTTCTTTCTTTTCTTTTTTTTTTCCTTTTGATTAGGTCGGCTTGATTTATAGCGGGAGGCGAGAGGCTACGTCGTGTCGTGCTCGGGAAATCCCATCCCAACTCCGACTCCGAATCAGCGTTGCCGTTGCAGCCTGCAGGCAGTGGGGGAAATGGCCCCTGCACGATACCGAGGAGCATTCAGCAACGCCATCAGCTACGGCGCCGACTAGATGACCGGCGGCTGGGGACGGAGGCTGTCGCTTGGCCTAGCCGGCGTCGCCGCCGCGTTCTTCGCACAGGGCGGCCCATCCCGGCGCGAGGCCAAGGCAGGCCGGTGCAGCCCTGCGGGGGCTGGGCCCCTGGCCCAAGGAGCACCAGCCCGCGCGCTGCAATCAGAGGCGCGCAGCCCAAGCCCACGCGCGGCTAGCAGGCCGGCAATGCCACGTGTGCTTTGCAGCTGCACGTGGGCCAAGGCCGAGCTTTGCAGCTCAAGGCCACGGGCTTTCTTTGTTACTTTGAGTTAATTTGTACTTGATCCTACTATTCACTTGTTCATCTTTGCATGCTCAATTGACTAGTGTTAATTGTTAGTCGTCGCATGCTTAGCTAAGAGGAATCTTTTGTGGTGATTAGTTCTAATATTTTTGGTGAGGCTCTTGATCGGCTTTTTCGTTAAGCTTTTGCTTCCGCTTGTTTTTGAGCTTTGCTAATCATTGCTGAATTATTGCCTCGCTTAGTGAAGAAAGTTCAATTGCAAGTTTTTTTTGGAAACAGCTTTTTCGACACCTTGGTGAATTGCCGATTCCGCATTGTATTTAGTTTCACAGTCATTTCTAGGATGAGCTCGTCACAATCTGGCTTGTGTCACCTTGGCAGTCAGAAGAGAGGCATATCGGATTGAATTTGGATTTTTTTTGTAAGGACTCACATTCACTCCCCCTCTGGTCGTCCATCCCCGTCCTTCAACAAATCAGACGGTAATCTCCTAGCATGATAGCTCCAGGTTTGTTTTTTTGGCAGCAACCCAATGTATATTTTGTTGATGCTGTCATGGTCCACCTGGCCATTAGCAAAACCATGAACAAACTCAAGGATTTTCGGTGCCACTGTTTCCCAAGCAGCAGCATAGGAACCAATGTAAGTCTGCACTATTTTGGTTCATTTGGCTGATGGCGAGTTTGGCTTCTAGGCTTGTAAAAGGTGCTGCTAGATGATGGCTAAGATCCACATGTGGAGAGCTGCTGTAGATACTAACATTCGGCGCGCATTGTGCGCTCTATCAAGAATAACATAAATATGATTGCCGATATAATTATGGTGAACATCTCAAACTTGAAGCCAAATACTACACATATCCAGGCACACCGGCTTGAGCGGAAGACAGAGAAGCATTGCAGATCTGGCTGAAATTCATGGGCATCTTGACCAAACATCCGCTGTGAAAGCGATCGGGTGCTCTAGCCTAAGAGGGGGAGGGGGTGAATTAGGCACTCTAAATATCTTGACCTATGGCTCCAACTAGTTTGCACAAAATTTAAACTAAAATAAGCTATTTAGATGTGCAACTACGGTTCACCTTAGTGTGAAACCCTCATCCCAAAAGAGTTTTGCAACCTATAGTCAATCCTAACAAGATACTACACTAAGAAAGTAAAGGCACACAAGTTGTAATATGAAATGCGGAAACTAAAAGAGAGGGATGAGAGAAAGCGAACTCTCAACACGAGGATATATCCCTTGGTTCGGCTTGCCACAAAGGCGCCCCTACGTCCACGTTGTTGAAGCACTCACAAAGAGTCGCTTCCCGGCAATCAAGTCTCTTCCGTGAACACAATCACGGTCACCTTGATCCCAATCTTCACTAAGGGAGATTACTCACGAAGGAGGGGTCTCCGTCCCCTGCACAATATCGTCAACGCCGCTCCACACCAAGCCGGAGGGTCGTAGACTTGCCGGCGAGCCACCAAAGCTCCAAGGATGGCCGGCGCACCAAGATACAAGAATGGTTCACTCTAGAACCACAGCACAAGGATCTAAACCTTGCTTGATCACTCACTCAAGAGCTAACCTTGCACTAACACTCACAAAGCTTGTGCTAAGGACTAAGGATTTGATCTTTATGCTCTTGGATGGCTTGGAGATGTTCTTGGGTGTGTGTGGGATGTTCAGCAACTCCAGCAAACTTCAAATGGCTGGGGGAGCTCATATATATAGACCACGAACTCGAACTAGCCGTTAGCCAGTTTCTGCGTAGGCATCAGAACTTCCGATGCAAAGGGCGTCGGTTCTTCCGGTCACTCTGCGCTCTGAAGTAGCCGTTGGCAGCTCTGACACTTCTGCAGCTGAGTTGGCAACCACCGATTTAACCGATGACTTAGTGTCGTTTCAATCGGTGCATCTTGATCTTCATGTAGCCGTTGCCCTTGCTGACGTCATTGCACCGACGCGTTGCTCCGACGTACCACCGGTTCAACCGATGCTGAAGGCTTGGCTGTTGCAAGCTTTACAACATCTCTGGAACATAGTACGTTGAATGCACCGATGCCTCTCTTGACACCGTCAGTTCATTCGGTGCTTCACTTCTTTCTTCACTTGATCTCCAGAGGCGCACAGGCTTGTGCCAAAGCCAGGGCGTCGGATCTTCCGACAACCATCGGATGCACCGATGTTATATGCATCGGTTCTTCCGGTGCTACTGATTTCAGTAGAACTCGTCCAATTCTTCATTTCTTTGAGTTCTTTCTTCGTGTTTTGCTTTGCATGGCCTTTTTACTTCATCCCTGGGATCTAGAAATGTTCACTTAACAAAATCATTAGTCCCATTGATTACGTTGTCATTCGATCTCCAAAATCACTCGAAATGGCATAAATGGTGCCATGTTCGTTACAATCTCCCCTTTTTTGGTGATTGATGACAACACAATCAAAGCAAGCATAAAATTTGCAAGAATTGACAAATTTAACCACTTACACTTATTTGGATGCTTACCATCATCCAATGACGGTTTGGCCTCCCCCTAAAACCATGATCCCCCTTTGTTCCTCCTCCTATTTGCTACTCTTGTCTCATATGTTGACTTGATCCAATCGGCATTTTTCCTCCTTTTTAATATACTTTTCCTTTTTGGGAACATATCTCCCCCTTTGTTGGAAATATGCCTTGCTTTGATCCACATTTCTCCCCCTTTGGAATCAAATCACCTAAAAGGTCTTGCAAAACAATATAGCTCAAGATAAGATTAGTAGCCTAGGGAGTTAGTTTCATGACTTATGATCCAATTGTATGATATCAATGAAGATACCAATTGAAAATTTACTATGGTGGATCACAAAATCACGAAACTAGCATGACATGAGCTAAGCTTTCCACAAGTGTGTACACAACATGATAATGTGAAAATCAAGTGTACAACTAAAAGATTCAACAAGAAAGCTTAGATCATATCATGCACGGAGGTAGCTCTAAAATAATAAAGGTTTGACAATGATATCAATTGAATGAGTTTAGAACCTCGCATACCTCCGGGGAATTTTGTTTACCTTGCATGTACCAATTGAAAGTGACTTGCAACCAAATGAAAGTCTTTAAATAAGGAGCACTTGGTACACCAAGGTTAAGCAAATGTATGAGCACATAGCCTATAACTTAGATATGAGCATTTAAGTTCAATAGAGCATGACTCAATATGCATGAAAGCACAATTTATCTAATCACTCTTATAGAGTTGTTTGTTCACATTAATCGTGAATAACATTCTCTTAGAGTGTTAACTCCATCGTGAGACTACAAAAGATAAACTTGGAAACATGTTGGTCTCAAAATCACAAGCCATAGGATGAACTCCCCCTAAATATGTGCATTTAGTGTTTGAATCACCAAGTAAATATATGCACATTGATTTTGACACAATTAGGAAGTTTACCCTATAGCTTGTGTTCATGGTACACATGTGAAATACATACCTCATGAGATGCATGTACCATGAAGGGCAACTTTGTGTAGCTTTCTACACACTTATCAAACTATGTAGGTTGCTCATGGGTTAGAGTCATGACACAAGCAACCCACCATATATAACACTAGGAGATGCAATGTATGCAACCAACCTAGCAAAAGCAATGGAGCTACATGATACTTGAATTAAAATCTAGCTACCATTACCTTATGGAGGACTTGGGCAACAAAAGTCCAAGTTGTGAGCTTAGCTTGTATTGGCTTGAACCTTCACTTCAACTTGTAAGCTAAGCCTCCAAATCCCCTGAAGCCGTCCTTGGCTTTAAGTCTCCTTTGGAACCCACACCATTTGAGGCCCCTTCATATTAGTGATGATGTCCTTGGGAACCCAAATAGAGTGGTTCCAACTCCTTTCCTTCTTCCCAACCTTGTGAGCAACCACCTTGCCATTGGTCTTCTTTTTGATCACATAGGAGGTGCTATTGCTTTTGTTCCTTCGGTTGGGCTTGGTGTAGATGAGAGAACTCTTGATTGTGAGCTTCTTCTTGTTCTTCTCATCCGGAAGCTTCTTCCTTGGTTGAGGACACTTGTTGGACTTGTGGCCTTCTTTGTGGCACTTTGAGCAAGTCATGGTGGACTCCTTCTCAAGCTTCTTCACCATGTCTTCACGGTTATCTTGAGAAGGTTGGACATTGCTCTCTATGCCTTTGCCCTTCAATCTATACAAGTCCTTCATGAGCCTTTCCACTTCTTGCTTGAGCTCATCATTTTCCTTGGCAATGAGATAATCACATGATTCTACAACAACATTCTCATAGCCAATCCTAGCAAGATACTACACTAAGAAAGTAAAGGCACACAAGTTGCAATATGAAATGCAGAAGCTAAAAGAGAGGGATGAGAGAAAGCGAACTCTCGACACGAGGATATATCCCGTGGTTCGGCTTGCCACAAAGGCGCCCCTACGTCCACGTTGTTGAAGCACTCACGAAGAGTATCGATTCCCAGCAATCAAGTCTCTTCCGTGAACACAATCACGGCCACCTTGATCCCGATCTTAACTAAGGGAGATTACCCACGAAGGAGGAGTCTCCGTCCCCCGCACAATGTTGTCAACGCCGCTCCACACCAAGCCGGAGGGTCGTAGACTTGCCGGCGAGCCACCAAAGCTGTAACACCCGGTTTATGAAGGCAAACCGAATGCATCTCATATGTGCGCCAGGATCAGTTTACACACATATGATTAACCATAAAGTGAATATCACAACTAGTGTAAGCATAAAGAGAGTATTAAAGACTTTATTGAAAAACCGAATGTCTTAAGCGAATAAGTAAACGTCTATAGAGTAGCAGCGGAATCTTCTTCAGCACAGGCAGATGACTGGGAGACATACGCCTAGAAGTCCTCGAAGTCTTCTGGAAACTCCGGACAGTTGTTATTATGGTCTGAGCAGCAAGTATGCAAGGGTGGGTACACTTATGGTTGGTACTCAACAAGTGGCAGGGAAACAACTATAATATATATGCAAGGCTAATTCAAGGAATAGCTAACACGTTTAACTGCACTTAGCAATTTTAGTTGATTATATTTCATTAGCAAGCATTAGCTAGATATAAGTATATACCATTAAACCCACAAGATAAGCATATATAAAGATAAACAACAATTAACCATAAATTAGATCATCGATTTAGATCAACTTCAAGTTTAATTATCATGTGAGGGTCCAAGCCGCTCTTGACCGTGAGCACGGCTAACCGGTTAGTTTTACACTCTGCAGAGGTTGTACACTTTACCCACAATTCGTGTTTCCCATGTCGCCCGAGTTTGCAAAGCCCTTAAACACTTCCTTTGGTGAGTGGCTAGGGATTCACTACGAGGCTTTTCCAAAGAATCACTATATGTACGCACTGGTCCCTTTTTCTGCGGTGCCTCAGAAGACGAAGCTTCCTTCACCCGCTCTTCAAAGCACGGTAACCCAAAAAATCCACCAATCAAACGCCCCAGCACGACATATAGATCATCTAGTTACTTAGCCAAGACCAGAGCCATATAGTATTGTGGTTGCACTGTTTTCCTGGGTGGTTCTCCATGTTCCAATTAAATCATATATTCTTGATTAACAACATTAAGCATCATGAACATGGGATAAAACAAGTATAACATTTGTATCATCATTAACCAACCATAACCCAAAGTATAGCAACTAGCATAGCTACCCAACATGAAATTAAACCCAAGTTGATCAAGGAATAAGGTAAACAATACTAGGCATGTCCTTAACTCGGTTCCCATCATATTATAGACACATGCATGTACATAAAAGTAAATGTGATAAATTTGGTGATTTCATGGGTCAAAAACATGATCAAGGGTCCACTTGCCTTCCTTAAACTGTTGCTGGTCCGGTCCTCCGAAACCTTGATCTTGCTGCTGCTCCTCGAACTACGGATCGTCTATCGCATCGCACACGCACATACAAACAAACAAGTACAAACAATAAGAAACAGTACACCAGACAACATAAACAGTAAAGAAAGAGGTTACTAAACTGTTCTACTCGTTTCAACGATCGCGTGAGCGTAAAGATCATCGAAAACGGATCTAAAACGAGAAAGTTATGACTAAAACAAGATCTAAGGACCAAAACATAATTAAACCTTATACGCAGGGGCTAGAACATAAAAGAAAGGGCTTTTCCGTAAATACTTTTCAACAACAGTGGACGGCGGGTTAATTTTGGAAAAATAGAGGGGCTTAAGTGCAAAAAGACCATGGTTGACCGGTTCTAACTTAGTTGACTTGGATGGGATCTAATCTAGTCCGTTTGATTTAGATCCGACGGTCACTGAGGGTTGGGGCTGAGCGGCGGCGCTGGCGGCGGCGCAAACGACCGGCGGCGAGGCGTACGCGACGGCGGGATGGCCGGACTTGGCCGGAACGGCCGTCCGGGGCTCTTTTCGAGCGCGGGTTGCACGGTTAGCGAGCTCGCGAGTTCGCGAACTCAATTAGGGGGGTTTGGGAGGGCGCTAGGGCAGCGGAGCGGCTTGCGGCGGTGCACGCGGAGCTGCGGCACCGGCGAGCTAAAGCGGGCGAACAGAGCGAGAGGGAGAAGGAAAACGGAGCTGGAGAGCTCCCTCACCTCGACGCGAAGCTTTGGGGCTGTGATGTCGTCGAGAAGGCGAAGCGGGGCGGCTGCGCGACGCGGGGCTCCGAGCTCTGGCACAGCAATGGCGGTGCGAGCTAGGTTTCGCGAAGGCGGCGGCTACGGCTTCGGGTTTAGGGTTCCAGGGGGGCACGCGGGGTTGCTTTTATAGGAGCGGAGCGCGGGCCTTGGCGTGCGGGCCCAAGGGAAATGCGGCGGCGCACGTGGCCGGGTCGGACTCGAGCCTGAGTCCGGCTCAGTCGGGGAGGAAGACGGTCCCGTCAGGCGGGGCCCGCCTGGCGGTGAGACAGGGAGGGGAGGGGCGCTGGGCCGGTTGGGCCAAGAGGCGGGGAAACGGGCCGGCATGGAAAAAGGCTGGGCTAAAAAACGGGACGCAGGAAAAAGGAGAAAGGAAGAAAAAGAAAAGGTGGGCCGGGCTGAAAGGGGTGAGGGGGAAAAAGAAAACCCTTTTCATTTTCTGAAACGATTCAACACTTTCAATTTAAATTCAAGCTCAAAGATTTGAATTTAAGTTGAACAACAAGCAAAATAAAAATGCAAACCATCATGAGATGCACAAACCTATTTTCCTTACATTTATTTTATGGCTAAATATTTTATTTAATTCCCGACAAATGCTCTAAAATCAAAATAAATTAAACAAACTCTTATCGAACCTTTAACAAACCTAATTAAATTTATTTAGGCTCCTAATTTGAAAATACGGGTTTTACAAACCTACCCCCCTTAAAAGGAATCTCGTCCTCGAGATTCAGCTGGGCTAGCAAAGAGCTGAGGGAATTCTGCCTGTAACTCATCTTCTCTTTCCCAAGTAGCCTCATCCTCTGCATGATGACTCCACTGAACCTTACACATCCGTATCCTCTTACTCCGAGTAATCCTCTCTAACGTGTCCAGAATTTTGCCCGGATACTCAGTATAAGTCAGATCATCTTGCACATTCAGTTCCTCCAGTGGCAATTCCTCCTCTGGCACCCTCAAACACTTTCTCAACTGAGATATATGGAACACATTGTGCACATCGGACAATCGGGCCGGTAGCTCTAGCTCATAAGCTACTTCACCCTTCCGGGCCAAGATCTTGAATGGTCCGATGTAACGAGGTGACAACTTTCCCTTAACTTTGAATCTGCGCAAACCTCTGATAGGTGACACTTTGAGATACACAAAATCTCCTTCTTCAAAGATCAACTCCCTACGTCCCTTGTCTGCATAGCTCTTCTGCCTCGACTGTGCCACTTTCAGATTCTCTCTGACAATCTGTACTTGTCGTTCGGCCTCTTTGATGATCTCTGGGCCGAACAACTGGCTTTCTCCCGTCTCACTCCAATATAGTGGAGTCCTGCACTTCCTTCCATATAATGCCTCAAACGGTGCCATCTTCAAGCTGGCCTGGTAACTGTTGTTGTATGAAAACTCTGCGTACGGCAAGCTCTTATCCCAACTGCCTCCGTGCTTTAGAGCACAAGCTCTAAGCATATCCTCTAACACCTGATTGGTCCTTTCTGTCTGCCCATCTGTCTGCGGGTGATAAGCTGAGCTGAAGTTCAGCTTCGTATCCATTGACTCATGCAACTTCTGCCAAAACCGAGACATGAACTGAGTACCTCTGTCGGACACAATCTTCTTAGGTACCCCATGTAGGAAGACAATCCTGGATATGTATAGCTCTGCCAGTTTGGCTCCCGAGTAAGTAGTCTTCACTGGAATGAAGTGAGCTACCTTTGTCAACCTATCCACAATAACCCATATTGAATCATAGCCATCCTTTGTACGTGGTAACCCCACAATGAAATCCATACCAATTTCTTCCCATTTCCATTCTGGTATTTTCAATGGTTGCAACAAACCTGCTGGCCTCTGGTGTTCCGCCTTGACTCTCTGACACACATCACATATGGCCACGTGAGCTGCAACATCACGCTTCATGCCATACCACCAATATCTTTCTTTCAAGTCCTGGTACATCTTGGTACTGCCTGGGTGAATCGAATAGGCTGAATCATGGGCTTCCTTTAGAATCTTTTCTCGTAGGTGATCCACCTCTGGCACACATATCCTCTTTCTGAACCACACGGTTCCATGTTCATCCTCAGTAAAATCAGGTACCTTGTCTCTTTTTATCAGCTCCTTGATCTCTTTGATTTTATCATCCTTAAGCTGACCCTTCCGTACCTCTTGCTCAAGAGTCGGCTCGACTTCTATAGTGATTCCCTCAGTGTGACCAACAAAATCAAGGTTGAGTTTCTCAAACTCCCAACACAATTCTTGAGGCAGCTGGCTGACTCTCATTGCATTTACATGGCTCTTGCGGCTCAAAGCATCAGCAACCACATTAGCCTTTCAGGGGTGATAGTATATCTCCAAATCAAAGTCCTTTATGAGCTCTAACAATCTTCTCTGTCTCAGGTTGAGGTCATTCTGAGTGAAGATGTATTTTAGACTCTTGTGATCAGTATATATCTGACATCTATGTCCCAACAGATAATGCCTCCATATCTTCAAAGCATGTACCACGGCTGCTAATTCCAAGTCATGAGTGGGATAATTCTGCTCATGCTTCCTCAACTGACGAGACGCATAAGCAATCACATGTCCCTCTTGCATCAGCACACAACCTAGTCCTTGCCGGGATGCATCATAATATATATCAAAGCTCTTGTGGATATCCGGCATAGCCAACACTGGTGCTGTGGTCAATCGTCTCCTCAATTCCTCAAAACTGGCTTGGCACTCATCTGACCATACAAACTCTTTTCCTTTCTCCAGTAGTGAGGTAAGGGGTTTCACTATCTTGGAGAAGCCTTCTATAAATCTTCTGTAGTAGCCTGCGAGTCCTAAGAAACTCCGGATTTCTGACACTGTCTGAGGTGGTTCCCACTTCAACACATCTCTGACCTTGCTGGGATCAACTGCAATTCCTCCATCTGTGATGACATGACCAAGAAATGAAACCTCATTCAACCAGAATTCACATTTGCTGAACTTAGCATACAACTGCTTCTCCCTGAGCTTCTGCAAAACAAGCCTCAAATGTTCCTCATGTTCTTCCTCATTCTTGGAGTACACTAATATATCATCAATGAACACCACTACGAACTTGTCGAGATACTCCATAAACACCTTATTCATCAAGTACATAAAGTAAGCTGGTGCATAGGTCAACCCGAATGACATAACCGTATATTCATACAACCCATATATGGTAGTGAAAGTGGTCTTAGGAATATCCGACGGTCGTATCCTCAACTGGTGATACCCAGACCACAGATCGATCTTGGAGAATACCTTGGCTCCTCTCAGCTGGTCAAACAAATCTTCTATACGAGGCAACGGATACTTGTTCTTGATGGTAACTTCATTTAATGACCTGTAGTCCCCACACATCCTCTGTGTACCATCCTTCTTGTCCACAAAGATCACTGGGGCTCCCCATGGCGATGAACTAGCACGAATAAATTTCTTATCTAACAATTCCTTTAATTGTTTCTTAAGTTCTTCTAGTTCACCAGCGGACATCCTATATGGTCTCTTAGCAATAGGTGTAGTACCAGGTAAAAGATCTATAATGAACTCAATGTCACGTTCAGGTGGCATACCTGGCAAGTCATCGGGGAACACATATGAGTACTCTCATGCTATCCTGATGTCCTCTATTAGAGCAGCCTTCATCTGGTTCACCGTACAATCTGCTGGTGTTGGAGGGGTTGCAACAAACTCAAACCTCTCACCTGCTGGGCTGGTAAGGAGCACTGATCTCTTGGCACATTGAATAACAGCATCGTGCTTGGTTAACCAGTCCATCCCAAGGATAACATCAATTCCATCCGAATCCAGAACTATAGGTCTTGCATCAAACTCTCTACCCATAATCTGAATTTTAATTCTGTGGCACTGGTACATAGCTCTCATATTTCCCCCGGGTGAGTTTACTAGCATAGCTCTAGGCATGGTGCAAAGCGGTATGGAGTGCTTGGCCATGTATTGAGTAGATATAAAAGTATGCGATGCTCCAGAATCGAATAAAACTGATGCAGGGGCTGAGTTGACTAAGAACATGCCGAATACAGCGTCCTGAGACTCCTGAGCGGTGTCTGCAGCCACGTGGTTGACCCTGCCGTGGATGTAGTTCTGTCGTCCTCTGTTGCTCTGCGGGGTCTGATTGTTGTTCCTGGGCTGCTGCTGCGTAGTCTGCCTCTGTCCGCTAGCGTTGTTCTGAGCAGGAGTGTTCTGAGGAGGATTGGGACAACGGTTGGCATAGTGACCATGTCCACCACACCTGAAACACATGGTGGACCCAGTAGGGGCTGTGTTGTTGTTCCTCACAGGAGTACCGGCAGGAGTGTTCTGACGGTCTGCTGGGGGTTGAAGCATTGCACCGACTGCTGATTATGTTGATTCTGCTAAACTTGGCGCGGGTACTGATACTGGTTCTGCCCGAAGTTGGCATTCTGTCCTCCTGGGCGAATCTGGTTTCCTTGTGGGGGTCCAAAGCGCGGGCGCGAGTTGCTAGACTGGCCTTGTGACTCGAACTTCTGCTTCTGCTCGCCCATCTCCTTGCGAGCATTCTCCACGGAGATGGCATTGTCCACCAGTTTCTGGAAGCTTTCAAACCTGTGCACCAACAACTGATATCTGATGGGTGCAACCAAACCTAGCCTGAAGTAGTCCTGCTTCTGCCCATCTGTGGCCACGTCTGCGGAGGCATAGCGGGACAGCCGGATGAACTTGTCCCGATACTCACTTACGGACATTCCAGCTTGCTTCAGAGCTAGGAATTCCTGCCTCTTCAGCTTCATCAAACCCTCAGGTATGTGGTGCTCTCTGAATTGAGTCCTGAACTCTTCCTAGGTGATGGTGTTTTGATCAACATGGGCAGTGGTATAACATCCCACCAGTCTGCTGCAGTTCCCTCCAATCTACCTGCAGCATACAGTACCTTCTCCCTGTCTGTACACTGAACTATGTTCAACATCTTCTCAATGGTCTTGAGCCAGTCATCGGCGTGAAGAGGATCTGGTGAGTGGGAGAAAGTAGGAGGTCTGTGACTCATGAAATCACGGTGGCGATCTCTCTGTGACGGCTGTGAAACTGGAGCTTGGTTCGCTTGAGCTTGTAGATTGGCCATGGCGTTGGCCATTTGAGGCAACAGCTGTGTCTGCGCAGCAAGGAACTGTTCCATCCCTACTGGTGGTGGCGGCGGTGGCCCATTGTTCTGGTTGTTGCCTCCACTCATGTTGTTGGGTTGCTGGTTGTTGCCTCTTCTCTGACGCTGCACTGGTGGCTGATCAACTCCTGATCCAGACCTGGTGTTCACCATCTGACCGGTTAGACAAGTAAGACTCATGAAATAATCATGGTAAAATATAGGTGCAAGGATGAGATAGAGACAATATAAAATAAAATAGATAACCCCAAGCTTTACTAACTAGCTAACTTTATTAAAAACTTGGTGCAATTATGGTCATCACTCCATAATTACACCGCAATCATTACAAAAAACCAACTCACAAATGTTCACAAAACCAAGCATTGAAATACACTGATTAACTAACACACTTAAACAAACATTCACGAACTAGCGATTACAAAAAAAAAGACTCTTTACAAGACTCAACCTAAACTCTTAAGCCTATCATCTAATAGAAACGGTTCTGGTAGCCACGGTCGCCGAAACGAAGCCTCTTGCGCGGGGGTGACAAGGCGGGAAGCGGGGGATCCTCCTCTGGAACAGGTGGAGGTGCCTCTCCTGCAAGCTGGGCCTCTAGCTGGCGAATCCTGTGGTGAGCTTCTCTCAGTCGATCTTGGGTGTCGTCCAGCTGGTTGATGACGCTCCTTAAGTCCGTGTCGACTCAGGCGAGAGCTCGCACTATGACATTGACGCGGGTCTCCTCGTCTTCTCCAAGTGTCAACTCCGTATACTCTGTCCCATGAGCACGGCAAGGAAGATGCTGATAGTTTGAGTTCTCCAAGTCTCGGCGGTTGGTGTGGTTGAGAGACGAGAGAGCCCTCCTGACGGCATAGCTGACTGAGGCACGGTAGGTCGCCATGGGTGTGGAGGAGTCGTGTGCGGAGATGGTCATCATGCCTCGGGACCCAGTATCCACTCTTATGTGGACCCGAGTGACGTAGTAGTCACCGAGCGCTGGGTCTTCATAGTGCCTTGTCTCGTACATGGGTGCCACGGGGTTGTGAAGCTCTTCCAGCACGTCCTGAAGTAGAAGGGTGTTATCGCCATAAATTAACAGAATTAATTTATGATCCGAAAGCAAGATAGGCTTAAAGCAGAAGATTGAAGAAGACTTGTAAATCGGCTCCTGCGTGAGCATTTGGGCCACATGGGCCATGTATCCTTAGATTTAGTTTAAGATTAGAGATAGAGTCCGATCAGGACAAGATTAGTTTAGATTGTTTCCCAAGTCTCCGGACTATAAATATGTACCCTATGTTATTCATGAAGAGAGAGCGTCATCATGTCTCGCAAACAACAACTCTCGGCGCATCGCCACCCCTAATCCTAGGGTTTCATCCAAGTAAGCGCCATGCTGCCCTGATCGCTTCTTGCGATCAGGGCAGCGTTGTTCTTACTTTTATCTTGGTATTACTCGTACTGAAGCGTTTTTTATGGCGAGTAGTACTAGTTATCTTGATGTTCGTAGCATGGCTTTTAGCAGATCTATTGTGCTTCGTTGCTTATCGTCTACGAATATCATGTTGTCTCTGTGCAGTCACGTTTTAATCTTATACTAGTTCTTGTTGCATAGAATTAGTTGCACAGAGGCAACACCCTGCTTCTTTTAAGTTTAATAGATCTGATCTGTTATGGTTTGCTCTTATCTTAAGAGTTTGCGTAATATCTGATAGGTTAGGCCTTGCAAACAGGTTGGACGATCCGGTGGTGTAGTAGATGCTTTATCTTAGCCCTGATAGGGATTGTTCCGGGAATCGGCTCTTGCTAGTTATTAGGCCTCTGTTTTGGGTTATGGTTTAGTTGTCTGTTACGTTCATTAGGCCTACTCACGTGTAGGATGTTCCGATCTAGCAGTGAAGCTGCTACCATCATGGATTAGATTAGTTAGATTTAATTGAAGTAGCTTTTCAGTTATTTGCTTTATTTATCACATCCGGATGCAAACAGATCCAACCTGACACCGGGGCTCGATCGGCTCTTTAAAGTCGATGCAAGAGTCGTCCCGGGGAGCCGACCACGGCTCGGACTTACGTTTACACGTGTCTTTGTATGCAGGAAACTGTTTGGAGCACGTCTGCACCCTCCTGATCGGGTATAGGTCAGGTGGCACGCCCGGCTTTCCACGGAATCTCTGGGCGCGTGACGGAATTGCGGGCCGTCGATGAGGGAGCAGTGCCTGCCAGCGCCCCAGCGACCTCCCGGCTCTTCGTGTTGCCTGTCGCTGCTCGCCGGTGGGTTTCGACCGACAACACATTCAAGCACGCCCGGTGGGACGCTTCTCGGCAACAACATCCACTGCAACAATGATTGGAGCTCAAGATCAAGAACCCGCTCCCAAGCCCGTCACGTATGAAGAGCTCTCTCCTGAACACAAGAAGAAGTATGATGAGATCAAAGCTCTGCTGGAAGCCGATCTCATCGGCTCTTTTGAGAGGACCCGCAACCATGGCATCAGGTGGAAGGGGTTCTCACCAGAAGGCGCTCTCGACAACGTAGATCTGTCTGTGCCATCAGAAGAGCGCACCAGAGCCCTGCGTCAGGAGATGAACTACATGGTGGCCTATGCATTTCATCGGCACTCTTAGAGCCTGATGAACGAACTCGAGCGCATGGCGCATCGCGTCATCCAGGAGATAATCAAGAACCAGTACTCTCCATCGAGGCTAACCCTGGGGAGTCACACAGAGGAAGCTGCACTGCATTCTAGACCGGTATTGCCGTTCTCATTTGCGGCTCCAAAACCACAAAATTCGCCGATCTACGTCGTCCACAAGATTAACGGTGATCCTGGAGAAGGCCAATTCCTCACCGAGCCACCCAAGGAGATCCCGCACGGCTACACGTGCGCCTACATCCCTGACAGCGTCAATCCAACACGCTCGGTGCAGATGGTAAACCCAGGAGCTTCTGGAGCAGACGCGAAGAAACAAGCGTGGCTGGCAAAGTACGCTACTGGGCCGAGTGCTGAGCCATTGGCCCCAGGAGTTCTTAGTGTGGAGCAGGTCAGTGCAATACTGAGAGACCAGTTCGGCATCCTGCCCAAGAGGAAAGCGATCGGCTATTCCAAGCCGTATCCAAGTGACTATGACTTGATCCCATTGCCACCCAAGTATCGGCTCCCTGAGTTCACCAAATTCAACGGGTCAGAAGGAGCCAGCTCCATAGAGAATGTGAGCCGATACTTAACGCAGCTTGGGATGATCTCAGTGTCGGATCCGTTGAGGGTCCAGTTCTTTGGCCAATCTCTTACAGGCCCAGCTTTTGGATGGTATGCATCACTGGCTCCGGATTCGATTCGAACTTGGAGGCAGCTTGAAGATCAATTCCATACCCAGTACCACTCGGAGGCTACTGAAGCTGGAATTGCTGACCTCGCCCAAGTCAGGCAGAAGCGAGGAGAGACTGTGTCAGAATACATACAGCGCTTCAGGGAGGTCAAGAACCGATGCTACTCGTCGCACATCACAGAGAAGGAAGGCAGTCGATCTGGCTGTCCTGGGACTCGCTATGCCGATCAAGGATGCGGCTTTTCAGTTGGAGTTCACATCTCTGGCACACTTGGTGCAGAAGCTTACAACATACGAACATTACCATCCTGAGCTGTACCAGGACAAGTTCAAGCGCCATGTAAACATGGCCCAGGAGGGTGAATCTGATGACTCTGGCGAGGAGCAAGAAGTGGTCGTGCAAGTGGGTCAAACAGCAGGGGCTTGTGAAGGGCTTCGACTTCGACGTGACCAAAGCAGAGCAGATATTTGATCTGCTCCTCAAAGAAAAACAGCTGAAGCTCCCAGAGAATCACAAGTTACCGACAGCACAAGAGCTGCAGGGAAGACTGTACTGCAAATGGCACCACTCGTTCACTCATTCCACGGGTGAATGCAAGGAGCTACGTCGTCAGATACAATCGGCTATCGAGCAAGGCCGATTAATCCTGGCTCAACACACGATGAAGGTTGACACGATGCCCTTCCCACAAGCTAACATGGTGGAGCTGTCAGATTTCGGATCCAAGGGCCAGGATTCGGCATTCCAGATCAACTTGGTGGGACCCATGCGCCGCCATGACAAGCAGAGGAGAGAGGCCGCTTCTGGCAAACGGTCGCAGGATGAACGCAAGCTGGATCAGCAGCATGTGACTGAAGAGCAAGTGCGTCACATCCGCAACCAGCTTCCAGCTTCCAATCGGCTTCTAGAAAAATACAAATACCAGTACAAGTTGTGCCGCTGATACGAATCGGAAGAGGATGAGTACGAGCACCGCTCAGGAAGGACACTGGGGAGATGCCAGGCTATACGCAACCACTGGCATTGCCCGTTCTTCAGGTACTGTTGGAATTCCGGCATGAGCCGATTGCCTACTATAGATGATTGCTTGGAGTGCAGGCCTCGAAGACGCCAGCAGGACGAAACATCGGTGTTCCAGCGCTTAGGGCCCAGAACACATCATGATGACCGTGTGAGGTGGCCATCCAGGGGTGATTCCGAGCCAGAAGAAGAAGACAGGTACCATCGTCCACGGTGGTGTCCTGACGGGCTTAATCGCTCGCAAACGCGCAGAGTGCAGCGCTTGCGCAATCTGGAAGAGGCAGAAGCAAAGTACCTTGACGTGCTGAGGAAGGCGCGTCCAGATCTCGCGGAGCAAGTCAGGCGACCGCGAAGGGAGGAAAGGTGCCCTCCCAGAAAAGAGTGGCGCCCCAAGCAGACAAAAGCCGATGAGAAGCCATCAGCTGATGTGAACATGGTGTTCGTGCTCCCATCGGAGTTTCGAGCACCCCAATCGGAGGACTTGCCTGTTGCACAGCTGGATCTCGGCCCACAGCCAATCATCTTCGAGAAGCCCAAGGAGAAAAGATACAAGCACTTGAAGGGATTGTATCTCAAGGGCTTCAACAACGGCAAGCCTGTGAACAGGATGTTGGTCGACACTGGCGCCGCAGTCAACCTGATGCCGTACTCTGTGCTACGCCGATTGGGTTGTTCTTCTGCCGATCTGATCAAGACCAATGTGATGCTCAATGACTTCAACGGACAACCATCAGAGGCAATGGGGGTTCTTTATGTGGAGTTGACAGTGGGCCGCAAGACGATCCCGACTTCGTTCTTCATCGTCAACAGCAAAAGTACGTACACAGTATTGCTCGGGAGGGATTGGATTCACGCCAACTGTTGTATCCCTTCCACAATGCATCAGTACCTCGTCCAATGGGACGGCGATGAAGTAGAAATGGTCCCTGCAGACGATTCCAGCGAAGTCTCGCTTGTAGACATGAACGCCTGGGATGCGGAAGGACAAGAGCCGATCTCAGGGATCGCCCTGGAAGACTGTGATCGGATCGAGGCGACAAAAAACGGACTGAGGCTGGTCTTATCAAATGGCCTCACAGAGTAGACGCATCCTGGCATGCCACGGTATGTAATAGAGTTAGAGAGGCCGGTCCCAGCGACCGGCCCCAAAAAATAGAAAAATCATGTTTGGGTTCGGAATTGTTACATCATGTACACACGATGGCCTGCTCTGGCAGTTGGCCACTCATTGACTATTTGGTTTCGAATGATAATGGAATTATGGAAGCGGCCAACCCGTGCGGTTGGCCAAATAATTTTTCTTGTCATCTCCCTGTGTTTGTCGCTGATCTTGAGGATAACGTGGACTCGCCTGCGTTCGCAGCTGGTTTTTCAGACGACGGCAAGCTCGGATACGGGTTCACGTCAGCTGATGATTTGGAAGAAGTTGACATCGGTCCTGGGGATAAGCCACGGCCGACATTTATCAGCAAGAAGTTGGATCCGGTCTTACGTGAGGAGATGATTGCACTACCGAAAGAGTACCGAGACTGTTTTGCATGGGACTACACCGAGATGCCCGGTCTGGATAGAAGCATCGTCGAGCATCGGCTCCCGCTCAAGAAAGGGTTTCGGCCGTTTCAGCAACGAGCACGTCAGATGAAGGCCGAAGTCCTAGAAGAAGTCAAGAAAGAGGTGGAGAAGATGCTGGATGCAGGGTTCATCAGGCCGTGCCGGTATGCAGAATGGATCTCTAGCGTGGTACCGGTACAAAAGAAGGATGGCCGATGGCGTGTCTGCGTCGATTTTAGAGATCTCAATAGAGCGACGCCAAAGGACGAATACCCGATCCCTGTTGCAGAGACATTGATCAATGCAGCTGTCGGCCACAAAATGATGAGTTTTATGGACGGTAATGCCGGCTACAACCAGATCTTCATGGCCCTAGAAGATGTGAACAAGACCGCGTTCAGGGTACCAGGCGCGGTCGGCTTGTTCGAGTACTTGGTAATGACCTTCGGACTGAAAAATACAGGTGCAACGTACCAACGTGCCATGAATTATATTTTTCATGATCTCATCGGCAAACTGGTAGAGATCTATATTGATGACGTCGTGGTCAAGTCCAAATCAGCTGGGGGGCATCTAGAAGATCTGCGCCAAGTTTTGGAACGGACTCGAAGGTTTGGGCTCAAAATGAACCCAAAGAAATGTGCCTTTAGAGTATTGGCCGGTCAATTTCTGGGATTCCTAGTGCATGAACGGGGAATCAAGATCGGCCTGAAGAGTCAAGAAGCTGTAAAGACGATGAAGCCGCCTACCACGAAGAAAGAGTTGCAGAAGCTCATCGGTAAAATTAACTTTGTCAGACGATTTATTTCTAATCTGTCTGGGCGCATCGAACCGTTCATGGGTTTAGTAAAGATCAAATCCGATGACGAGTTTCGCTGGGGGGCAGAACAGCAGCAAGCTTTCGATGAAATCAAAGAATATTTGTCAAAGCCTCCAGTGTTGGTTCCTCCTCAGCAAGATAGGCCGTTTTACGTGTACCTATCCATGGGTTACACTTCCATTGCTTCGGTGTTAGTCCAGAAGCACAACGGCCAGGAGAGGGTGGTTTTCTACCTCAGCAGACGCATGTTAAACGCCAAGACCAGCTATCCTGAAATCGAGAAGCTTTGCCTTTGCTTATACTTTACATGTACAAAGCTTCGTCATATTTTGCTCTCGGTGGAAACAATTGTCATATGCAAATCGGATGTCATAAAGCACATGCTGTCGGCTCCTGTCCTGAAAGGCCGGCTTGGAAAATGGATGTTTGCATTGTCAGAGTTCGATATTCGGTATCAGCTTGCAAAAGCGGTCAAAGGACAAGCACTGGCGGATCTTGTTGCAGACAGGATCAGCACTGATATTGCTGCATTATTTATTCATGCTTGGGCTATGTTCTTCGACGGATCGGCTTGTGATGATGGGTGCGGTGTCGGAATTCTGTTGGTCTCGCCTCGTGGTGCGACTTACTCCTTTTCCATCAGAATGACTGCCCCATGCACCAATAATTTGGTGGAATATGAAGCCGTTCGCAAAGGGATGGAACTACTCCTCGAAGCTGGTGCAGAAGCAGTGGAAATTTTTGGAGATTCAAAGCTGGTGATTTCTCAGCTCACGGAGGAATATAGATGTGAGAGCGAGGCTCTTTTTCCGATATGGATGCAGTGCCGTGAGTTGATGTCACAATTTAGGTACATCAATTTCCACTGGATACGCAGGACTCTGAACAATGAAGCCAATGATTTGGCACATATGGCTTCTGGCTACAGGGAGACAGCCGATGGAGTTGACGTGGAGGTTCAGTTTCTAGAACCCGGAGACTGGAGAGCCGATATCTTCAATTATTTGAAGGATTCGGCTCGGGGGGCACCCAGAAGGATAAGACTCAAGGCCATGAAGTATGTTCTGATAGGGGATGACATGTTCTACAGGACCTTGGAAGGACTACTGCTTAAATGTCTGGGACCTTCAGAGTCAAATCGGCTCTTGCATGAGGTTCATGAAGGAGCCTGCGGTACTCATCAATTGGCTCATAAGATGAAGTGGCTGATTAGGCGATTGGGTTATTACTGGCCCACTATGCTTGAAGATTGTTTCAAATATTACAAAGGGTGTCAGGCATGTCAGAGGTTTGGCAAAATTCAGATAGTGCCAGCATCAGTAATGAATCCTATTATCAAACCGTGGCCATTCAAAGGTTGGGCCATGGACATGATTGGTCAGATCAACCCGTCGTCTAGCAAGGGTCACCAATGGGTCTTAGCTGCCACAGATTATTTCACAAAGTGGGTGGAGGCCGTACCCATGAGGTCAGTAGTGTCAAAAGATGTGATCAGCTTTGTCAAAGAACACATCATTCACAGGTTCGGCATTCCTCAAACTATTACGACCGATGGAGGATCGGTCTTTATATCAGAGGAGTTCAGGAAGTTTGCCGATGACATGGGAATTAAGCTGATCAGATCATCTCCATATTATGCCCAAGCTAATGGACAGGCTGAAGCATCCAACCAGAGCCTCATCAAGCTCATAAAGAGAAAGATCGATGAATATCCTAGGCGCTAGCATGAGGTGTTATCAGAAGCTTTGTGGGCATATCGTATTTCATGTCATGGGTCCACCAAGACGACGCCGTACCATTTAGTCTATGGCCAAGACGCTGTGTTACCTTGGGAGATCACGGCCGGATCAAGGCGTGTCGAGTTCCAGAATGATCTGACAACTGAACAGTATGCAGCCTTGATGAATGACAACGTGGAGGACCTGATAGAGCTAAGGCTTTGGTCATTGGAGAAGATCAAGGAAAATAAGGCAAAAGTTGCTCGTGCGTACAACAAGAAAGTCAAGCCAAAGAATTTCCAGGTTGGAGATTTGGTTTGGGAGGCAGTATTGCCATTGGGAACTAAAGATAGAAAATATGGCAAGTGGTCTCCAACTTGGCACGGGCCGTACAAGGTTAATCAGGTTTTGCCTGGGAATGCATACATGCTCGAGGAATTGGACGGTGTCAAGTTTCCTGTCGCTGTCAATGGTCAACATCTCAAGAAGTATTTCCCGAGCATGTGGGAAAGCGAGTAACAAGAGCCGATGAAATCCATCTGGCTGTAATCATGAAAAGGCCAACACGTTGAGTTGGCCAGTAAAAAAAATCATGAAAGGCCAACATGTTGAGTTGGCTAGTAAAAAAAATCATGACAGGCCAACACATTGAGTTGGCCAGTAAAAAAAAAAGAGGACAGAAGAAGCCAACACTTTGAGTTGGCTAGTAAAAATATATATGAGAAGCGAACAGCCGATGTGTAACCATCGACTTAAGATGTTTTTAAAACAGTTACAAGTTTTAGGTTAACAGGCAGTACTAATTGTTTCTTGAGCCTATCTATTGGTTTAGGAATTCTTCTATGGCGTGGATGGCTTCTGTGCGGACAGTGTTTGCTCGTGCTATGATTGCTTCGTCATCCTTGCCATCGCCTGTTACTATTTGCCGACTCAAGGTGCTTATCTCTGCAAACTCTGCTTGTATCTGCTCAGCTATTTCCTGGGTTTCTTGTTTAAAGTTTGCAATGGAAGCTTCTTCGGCCTGGATGAGTTCCTTGGTGGTGCGGACTTTTTCTTCGAGTTCCACCAATTCTTTCTTCAGGAGGTCGAGTCGGTTCATGTTGGCAGACACAGTCAGCTTTGATATCTAGAGTTGCCTTCTTCTGGTTGAGGGCCTTGCACTTTTGGGTAATGTCAGCTTTCAGAGAAGCTTGAGAGCGACGTGCTTCCATCCTTTGTTGTGCTTTATTCACTTCTATCCGAAAGAATGGAAGGTTGCTGGCTGGCCAGAGCTTGATTTGCAATGGATCTGGGAGTTGGGATTCTATTTGCTCGAAGATGTTCTTTATCTTGCTGGAATCATCAACCAGGGCAGTGATCAGAGCAGATAGTAGATCCTTGATGAGTTGAAGCTGATGTGCCAAGTTAGCTGATTGCTGCAAAGATGATGTCTCTGCTCCAGGGACAGTCAGACCCATTGATGCCGGGTCAAAGGAAAGTAAACCTGAAATGTCAAAATCCTATGGACATATCTGGAGTTAGAGCAAGATGCATTTGTGGAGCTATCGGCTGGTTCAGAATTGGTTTTGTAATGTTACCTGTTCTGAAGAAGAAGTGTTGGGCGGTTCAGGAACAATCGTCCTGTTAGAGCTTGTGGTGACATCAAGAACATCGACTCTATCGGTTTGTTCCTCGTTTGCATCCATCAGTGTATCAGGAGTTGCAGCCATCTCATGTTGTTCCAGGCTTTCTACATTGGGGGTTTCTTCGGCTGCGTCCTGGAAATAGAATTACGGTCAACCAGAGTACATATGTATGAAATAAAGAAGAAGTTTCAGAAAGATGAGTTACCTGGTTGGTGTTGGACTCTGATGGACTCGGAGAAGCTGGTGCTGGTTTCTTGATCACTCGCCTCGCGATCATCTTCATTTTATTGGTGAAGACTCAGGGGGCAACGCTTGCAGAAGTTTGTCTTTGTTTGGAAGCCGACTGAAGTAAGTCTGGCTGAACAGTCATTATCACTTTCTTCATTGTTGGTGATCCTTTGCAGAAGAGTACATTAGGAGCAGTTGGAAGAAAGTGGAATGGCTCCCCGTTGCTGGTCATAGGTTCTGGACCATCTTGTTGCTGCAAACAGGGTGAGTAGGAATTAGACGAGTGGAAGGATGGATGATCTAGAAAGGGCAAAATGCATAAATTCAGTACCTCTTCCTCGGGGATCACATATTCAGGATCAATTTACTGCAGTCGAGGGCCTAGAGCTTTTCTGAATACATGTGTTTTCCACATTCCCCACCATGTGCTGAAGCCGATTGATGAGGAGGTGAAGGACAGATCGGCTGGTATTGGAATGTGGAGATCATCGAACATGCTGTAGCATCTTGAGCTGTTGAGACCATCAGGTAGATCGGCTCTGCTCTCCACCAAGTGGTGAATATGGAAGTGGGGAGGGACCTATCCTAGGCCAAATTGCCGAGCTGCTATAACTGGTTGGTAAGATTCATAACCTGGCTTGATAATTCTATTAGAGGTGCTGATGCCAACGGGAAGGAAGCCAGGTCGAATCATCAAAGAATACAGATGCCGAGTGCTGTCGTCATCAGCAAAGTTGTCTAATCTGAAGGCAGTTGGGTTCTCAAAGGATTCAGATTCAGTAAATGAGAAGTAGAGAGGATTATCTAGTCCTTTGTAGAAGACTCTGAACCAGTTTGCTGCATCTGCTGAGTTCAATTTACTGCCAAGAAGGCTGAATAAAGCTTGGTCATAGCTAGTACATCTAATTGGTTTGCCACTTTCATCAGGGAAAGAGTTCTTGGTCAGGTCTTGGAAGTTGGGAATATGGTGCTGGAAGTACAGTTGTGCCCACAACTGAATAAACCACCAAGGGCCTCCAGTTCTCAGTTTCTTGTGGTTAAGCAGGTTAGATGTCATCAAATGGAGATATCTGTAAATTTCTCTAAGGAAGAGTTTGCCTAGGCCGGTGTGATTGCCATGGGCCAGGTGATAGGCCAAGGGAAGATAGTTCTTAGTTGGAGCTAAAGAAGGCTGTGTGTTCCTTCTCAGTCACTGGACCTTTTGTTTTCATGTGCTGATTCATGTAAGTGCCCCAGTTTGTGCAGTTAACCTTGGAAGAAAGTTTGAAGGGGACTTCTGCCATTTTGTGAGCAGCAGGATTAGGAGAACTAATGTCTAGGCCAGTGATCATGGTAACATCTAGCAGAGTAATGGTCATGGGTCCATGACCAAAGAAGAAGCAGTTCAGAGCATCAGACCAGAAATAGCCGATGGTTTTCAGAAGATTTTCATCTTTGTTAAGGGATGACAGCGATAAGCTAAGTGCATCGGCTATGTTCAAATCCTGCCACAAGGGCATATAAGTTTTTGCTACTCTGTTATACCATGTAATTCAGCTCTCAGGGGGATTAGGCCAGGCTCTCAAGCAGTCGGCCCAGAGGTTCAGATCGATGTTTTGACTCACAAAAGGGATCCTATTTGCTTCACAAGAGATCAAATCTATTGGGTTTTCATAGGTTTGTGGGCCAAGACAGAAAGATTTTGGATTGGAGGGATGCGGTAGAAGGATGTCTGACACCTGAAGTTCAGAAATTCAGAAGTATGCATATGGTGTCATGTTTCAGAGTTTAGTGTTTCAGAGGCTTGGTAAGCTGAAGAAAACTAAAGGATTAGGCCGAATGTTACCTTCAGGCCGCAGATTGCCGCTTCATCGATTGCAGAGCTTGTCGTTTGAGCCGCAGAATCTGCCATGGTTCAGATCTGTTGACTTAGGGTTTGGTTGCTGTGGGTTCTGATTCGAATTCCGACTGCTTGGAGAGTTCTTGCTCGAATTTGTAGAGCTTGGTTTTCGAATTACGCTCGAATTTGAGGGTTCATCGAGTTCGGTTCAAGCTAGAATTGATATTCTACTCTTGTGCGGGTTGCTTCTAGTTTGAATTTCGTCGGCTCTTGGATATTTATAGAAGCCTGATGCGTTGCCATCGGCTTTTTGGGAAGTAAACAAAGACACACGAAATTAAAGGAAATTGATTTCATTGCTACGAGATCATTACAAGGAAAGCCGATTTTACAAAGGAAATAATCCTTCGGCTTTGTGATCCTACCCCTACGATGCTACCTACATCTACCAGTCGTAGGTGTCTGAATGCCTACGACGCTTCGGGCTTCGCGACGGTGCGTCTCCGCCATCGTCATCGTCGTCATCGCCGTCGTCGCTGCTGCTGTTGCCGTCGTCCTCGGCACTGCTGCTGCTTCGCCCGCCGCTGCCGCTGCTTCCCTCCGTGGGGGCTTTGAGGAATTGGTGGGGGTTTCCTCCTGTCGCCGTGTCGTCGCTGGAAGAGGAGCCGATCTCTTCGGAGGAGTCGGCTCCTTCCCAGGAGAAGGCGTCATCTTCGCTGCTCTCCAGTTCCTCTTGGAACAGGAACTGGAGGTCTTCCTCTCCCTCAGTCATGGGTTCGTCCTCCTCGGAGGCGACCCCGAAGTCGAACTCCTCTGCATCCCAGTGCAGAGGAGCCAGCGCCTCGTAGGCTGCTGTTGGGTCCCATTCAGGGGTCGGCTCTCGGCTCTCGGCTCTCTGAGATAGGATCAATGGAGGAGGCGGAAAGGGAAGAAGAGGAAGAGGGAGAAGAGGAAGAAGAGGAGTCTCCAAAGGAGTTGGAGCCAGAGGAAGAAGAGATCGCCATTGCTGGTGCTGGAGGATTGGGGTTTTTCTGCGCTACTGGCTTTGGGAAGAAGAAGGAGTTTTGCCGTGAAGAAGAGCCGATTCGGGGTGAGGTTAAATAGTGAAAAGATGGAAGACGGATCGGCAGTTTCACGTTCTACGAGGAGCCAGTGGCAGAGATGTTGCGTCTTCCTTGGTGGATGCAGTGTGTTTAATGAGCATTAACGGGAAGATGAAGCGACGGATTGGTTTTAGAACTATCATTGCCAAAACCAGGGGGCATGTGTTATTGCCATAAATTAACAGAATTAATTTATGGGCCGAAAGCAAGATGGGCTTAAAGCAGAAGATTGGAGAAGACTTGTAAATCGGCTCCTGCGTGAGCATCTGGGCCACATGGGCCATGTATCCTTAGATTTAGTTTAAGATTAGAGATAGAGTCCGATCGGGACAAGATTAGTTTAGATTGTTTCCCAAGTCTCCGGACTATAAATATGTACCCTATGTTATTCATGAAGAGAGAGCGTCATCACGTCTCGCAAACAACAACTCTCGGCGCATCGCCACCCCTAATCCTAGGGTTTCATCCAAGTAAGTGCCATGCTGCCCTGATCGCTTCTTGCGATCAGGGCAGCGTTGTTCTTACTTTTATCTTGGTATTACTCGTACTGAAGCATTTTTTATGGCGAGTAGTACTAGTTATCTTGATGTTCGTAGCATGGCTTTTAGCAGATCTATTGTGCTTCGTTGCTTATCGTCTACGAATATCATGTTGTCTCTGTGCAGTCACATTTTAATCTTATGCTAGTTCTTGTTGCATAGAATTAGTTGCACAGAGGCAACACCCTGCTTCTTTTAAGTTTAATAGATCTGATCTGTTATGGTTTGCTCTTATCTTAAGAGTTTGCGTAATATCTAATAGGTTAGGCCTTGCAAACGGGTTGGACGATCCGGTGGTGTAGTAGATGATTTATCTTAGCCCTGATAGGGATTGTTCCGGGAATCGGCTCTTGCTAGTTATTAGGCCTCTGTTTTGGGTTATGGTTTAGTTGTCAGTTACGTTCATTAGGCCTAGTCACGTGTAGGATGTTCCGATCTAGCAGTGAAGCTGTTACCATCGTGGATTAGATTAGTTAGATTTAATTGAAGCAGCTTTTCAGTTATTTGCTTTATTTATCACATCCAGATGCAAACAGATCCAACCTGACACCGGGGCTCGATCGGCTCTTTAAAGCCGATGCAAGAGTCTTCCCGGGGAGCCGGCCACGGCTCGGACTTACGTTTACACGTGTCTTTGTATGCAGGAAACTGTTTGGAGCACGTCCGCACCCTCCTGATCGGGTATAGGTCAGGTGGCACGCCCGGCTTTCCACGGAATCTCTGGGTGCGTGACGGAATTGCGGGCTGTCGACGAGGGAGCAGTGCCTGGCAGCGCCCCGGCGACCTCCCGGCTCTTCGTGTTGCCTGTCGCTGCTCGCCGGTGGGTTTCGACCGACAACAAAGGGGAAAGTGACCCTCCTCGTGGAATGAGGTGTAGACACAGTATGGTGTCCTTTCTTCTGGCGGGTCATCATCCTGATCATCTTCATCATCATCCTCGTCGTCCGTGTCCTCTGGGCCTTCCGGATCTCCTCCAGCTGGTGCAGGTGCTGAATCTGCTGGAGCAGGAGGTGCAGGTGGCGGTGCTGGGGCTTCATCCTCTGACATCTCCAGGGGCTCCTCCTCTTCTCCTCCTCCAGCGACGGCGGTCGCTGGAACCTGAGCTTCGTAGTAGGCCAGTGGCGGGCCTAGATCGTGTGCTGGCGTTGGCGACGATAGAGATGGCTGTATGTTTCCGTCCGCATCAACTTCCCGGATGTTGCCTTCTTGATCTTCATCAAAGAAGTAATCCCTCCCGGGCACTTCCTCAACCTCTTCCTCCGGCTGAGCTGGCACTGGAGCAGGCGCTGGGGCGGGTACTGGCTCAGCGGGTGCAGGAACGGTACGACGGGCGAAGGGACGACCTCCAGTGCTCTTGCGTGCTGTCTGCCTGGTTCTGGCCATCTGAAGAACATGATATAAAGGTTTTAGAACATACTTGAAAGAAATGACAAGTATGCGATCAAGGATGAGACAAAAGCTATCAATAAGGATTAAGCAAATAAGCATGAAAGAGCATGGCTACTAAGCAAGATAGACCTTAATTTTCGACCATTTCTATCTAGGCTAACGTCCTATAGTCAACACTGCTTTGATACCACTTCTGTAACACCCGGTTTATGAAGGCAAACCGAATGCATCTCATATGTGCGCTAGGATCAGTTTACACACATATGGTTAACCATAAAGTGAATATCACAACTAGTGCAAGCGTAAAGAGAGTATTAAAGACTTTATTAAAAAACCGAATGTCTTAAGCGAATAAGTAAACGTCTATAGAGTAGCAGCGGAATCTTCTTCAGCACAGGCAGATGACTGGGAGACATACGCCTAGAAGTCCTCGAAGTCTTCTGGAAACTCCGGACAGTTGTTATTATGGTCTGAGCAGCAAGTATGCAAGGGTGAGTACACTTATGATTGGTACTCAACAACTGGCAGGGAAACAACTATAATATATATGCAAGGCTAATTCAAGGAATAGCTGACATGGTTTAACTGCACTCAGCAATTTTAGTTGATTATATTTTATTTGCAAGCATTAGCTAGATATAAGTATATACCATTAAACCCACAAGATAAGCATATATAAAGATACACAACAATTAACCATAAATTAGATCATCGATTTAGATCAACTTCAAGTTCAATTATCATGTGAGGGTCCAAGCCGCTCTTGACCGTGAGCACGGCTAACCGGTTAGTTTTACACTCTGCAGAGGTTGTACACTTTACCCACAATTCGTGTTTCCCATGTCGCCCGGGTTTGCAAAGCCCTTAAACACTTCCTTTGGTGAGTGGCTAGGGATTCACTACGAGGCTTTTCCAAAGAATCACTATATGTACGCACTGGTCCCTTTTTCTGCGGTGCCTCAGAAGACGAAGCTTCCTTCACCCGCTCCTCAAAGCACGATAACCCGAAAAATCCACCAATCAAACGCCCCAGCACGACATATAGATCATCTATTTACTTAGCCAAGACCAGAGCCATATAGTATTGTGGTTGCACTGTTTTCCTGGGTGGTTCTCCATGTTCCAATTAAATCATATATTCTTGATTAACAACATTAAGCATCATGAACATGGGATAAAACAAGTATAACATTTGTATCATCATTAACCAACCATAACCCAAATTATAGCAACTAGCATAGCTACCCAACATGAAATTAAACCGAAGTTGATCAAGGAATAAGGTAAACAATACTAGGCATGTCCTTAACTCGGTTCCCATCATATTATAGACACATGCATGTACATAAAAGTAAATGTGATAAATTTGGTGATTTCATGGGTCAAAAACATGATCAAGGGTCCACTTGCCTTCCTCAAACTGCTGCTAGTCCGGTCCTCCGAAGCCTTGATCTTGCTGCTGCTCCTCGAACTGCGGATCGTCTATCGCATCGCACACGCACATACAAACAAACAAGTACAAACAATAAGAAACAGTACACCAGACAACATATACAGTACAGAAAGAGGTTACTAAACTATTCTACTCATTGCAACGATCGCGTGAGCATCAAGATCATCGAAAACGGATCTAAAACGAGAAAGTTATGGCTAAAACAAGATCTAAGGACCAAAACATAATTAAACCTTATACGCAGGGGCTAGAACATAAAAGAAAGGGCTTTTCCGTAAATACTTTTCAATAGCAGTGGACGGCGGGTTAATTTTGGAAAAATAGAGGGGCTTAAGTGCAAAAAGACCATGGTTGACCGGTTCTAACTTAGTTGACTTGCATGGGATCTAATCTAGTCCGTTTGATTTAGATCCGACGGTCACCGAAGGTTGGGCTGAGCGGCGGCGCCGGTGGCGGCGCAAACGACCGGCGGCGAGGCGTACGCGGCGGCGGGATGGCCGAACTTGGCCGGAACGGCCGTCCGGGGCTCTTTTCGAGCGCGGCTTGCACGGTTAGCGAGCTCGCGAGTTCGCGAACTCAATTAGGGGGTTTGGGAGGGCGCTAGGGCAGCGGAGCGGCTTGCGGCGGCGCACGCGGAGCTGCGGCGCCGGCGAGCTAAAGCGGGCGAACAGAGCGAGAGGGAGAAGGAAAACGGAGCTGGAGAGCTCCCTCACCTCGACGCGAAGCTTCGGGGCTGTGATGTCGGCGAGAAGGCGAAGCGGGACGGCTGCACGACGCGGGGCTCCGAGCTCTGGCACAGCAATGGTGGCGCAAGCTAGGTTTCGCGAAGGCGGCGGCTGCAGCTTCGGGTTTAGGGTTCCAGGGGGACGCACGGGGTTGCTTTTATAGGAGCGGAGCGCGGGCCTTATCGTGCGGGCCCAAGGGAAACGCTGCGGCGCGCGTGGCCGGGTCGGACTCGATCCTGAGTCCGGCTCGGTCTGGGAGGAAGACGGTCCCGACGGGCGGGGCCCACCTGGCGGTGAGATAGGGAGGGGAGGGGGCGCTGGGCCGGTTAGGCCAAGAGGCGGGGAAACGGGCCGGCGTGGAAAACGGCTGGGCAGAAAAACGGACCGCAGGAAAAAGGAGAAAGGAAGAAAAAGAAAAGGTGGGCCGGGCTGAAAGGGGTGAGGGGGAAAAAGAAAACCCTTTTCATTTTCTGAAACGATTCAACACTTTCAATTTAAATTCAAACTCAAAGATTTGAATTTAAGTTGAACAACAAGCAAATAAAAATGCAAACCAGCATGAGATGCACAAACCTATTTTCCTTACATTTATTTTATGGCTAAATATTTTATTTAATTCCCGACAAATGCTCTAAAATCAAAATAAATTAAACAAACTCTTATCGAACCTTTAACAAACCTAATTAAATTTATTTAGGCTCCTAATTTGAAAATACGGGTGTTACAAACCTCCAAGGATGGCCGGCGCACCAAGATACAAGAATGGTTCACTCTAGAACCACAGCACAAGGATCTAAACCTTGCTTGATCACTCACTCAAGAGCTAACCTTGCACTAACACTCACAAAGCTTGTGCTAAGGACTAAGGATTTGATCTTTATGCTCTTGGATGGCTTGGAGATGTTCTTGGGTGTGTGTGGGATGTTCAGCAACTCCAGCAAACTTCAAATGGCTAGGGGAGCTCATATATATAGACCACCAACTCGAACTAGCCGTTACTAGCCGTGAGCCAGTTTTTGCGTAGGCATCGGAACTTCCGATGCATAGGGCGTCGGTTCTTCTGGTCACTCTGCGCTCTGAAGTAGCTGTTGGCAGCTCTGACACTTCTGCAGCTGAGTTGGCAACCACCGGTTTAATCGATGACTTAGTGTCGGTTCAACCGGTGCCTCTTGATCATCAAGTAGCAGTTGCCCTTGCTGACGTCATTGCACCGACGCCTTGCTCCGACGCACCACTGGTTCAACCGGTGCTGAAGGCTTGGCTGCTGCACGCTTGACAACGTCTCTGGAACATAGTACGTTGAATGCACCGATGCCTCTCTTGACACCGTCGGTTCATCCGGTGCTTCACTTCTTTCTTCACTTGATCTCCAGAGGCGCACAGGCTTGTGCCATAGCCAGGGCGTCGGATCTTCCGACAACCATCGGATGCACCGATGTTGTATGCATCGGTTCTTCCAGTGCTACTGATTTCAGTAGAACTCGTCCAATTCAGCGTTTCTTTGAGTTCTTTCTTCGTGTTTTGCTTTGCATGACCCTTTTTACTTCATCCCTGGGATCTAGAAATGTTCACTTAACAAAATCTTTAGTCCCATTGATTGCGTTGTCATTCGATCACCAAAATCACTCGAAATGGCATAAATGGTGCCATGTTCGTTACACGCTGACAGGGTAATCAGACAAAAAGATAAGTGAAAGTGGATTTAGTATTAAACTGTAAACACAGTTTACTGGTTTCATGGAACTTCAAGCAGGAGAAATAAAATCATGTTGTAGCTCATCAATATAATCAACATGTATGCCATGATACTTTGAAGCAGAAATTTCTGAGTATATAATGCTGATATCCAGTATTCAATGGCATATGTAGAAATAGAAATACACCAATATGAGTTTCTTCCCACTGTAGGCATATGTAATGAGATTCCGGAATCAAATGGACAGAACATGATCACCTTCACCTGCTGCGTACAAATAAATTGAATGAAGTAAATTTGTCATCAATATGTACAGGCACAAAAAACTATTCAGTTCTAGACCTCATAAAACTTGGAGCCCCTGTATACATTAACAAAACTCATTTGATAGAGTAGTTGTTTCCAGTATACTTTTTTTGGGCAAACTAATATTAAAATTATCATTTTAGTGAGGCCAACCTCTTTCTTGTGTACTGTATTTTCCTGTGCACCAATGTGAATGGCAAAAAGTAAAGAAGTCATCAGTTGAACATATACAATTGCTCATCTGATGGACGAACATATACAATATTTAATTTTTAAAAACAGGAAATCCTCACAATATATCCATGTGGTGCAAGTGAACATTCTTTAGTTTGAATGTTCCATTAGGGCAGCATGAGTATGCACAATTCTCAAGTTGTTTGCAAGTACTTGAGGAGCTAAGGATAGATGTCTGAACAAATCTCATGTGCTCCTGAATGTCTGAAATAGTTCAGCAATTAAAAGAAGTAGCAAAGACACCTGAAAGAGCAAGACATTTATAAAGAAAGATGGTAATCGGTAACTATGACTTTTTTTTATTTCTGCACCAAAACATCCAATTTAATTTATCAACCAGAAGAGAACATGATTCCAGTTGTCACACCTAATTTAACAAAAAATATAGCATGCTTAAGAAGAAAGGAGGCCAAGAGAATCTCTAGTGCTATCTGGTCCATCACGACCGACCAGAGTAGCTCCAGGAGACAATAATACCCAGCAAGGCGCGACACCTGAAATTTTCAGCAACCCAACAAAGATCACGTCGTCTGTTTGCTGGACCTAGAGTTCGAATTAGCAGGAATCAAAAAGACCTAGAGGCCCAACGAGTTGTACAAGCAAGACAGTGCCATTGGGAAGTGAGGAGGGGGAGAGGGGACACATACCTGCTCATGCCCCGGGGGCGCTAGCGCTGAGTAGCTCATTCTTCCAGATGATCTTAATCAACATTCTTGGATATGTTATCAGAACAACTATCAAAGCCTGAAAGTTTGGTGAAAGAAGGAAATCATTTTTGCATAGAGGACATGATAGTATAATTTCCTATATAATTTGGAGATTGCAAAGTGACAACTTGGAGTCAACTATCATTTTCCTACCACATTATGCTAGCAGAATAGCATATATTTAAGACTAAATGTGCCCACAGTAAAGTGTGAGTTTATAAGAGTATTCAAACATTAAATGTGCCCTCAGTAAAATGTGAATTTAGAAGAGTATTCAAACCAATGTTCTTACGGCGTTAAGGCGAGTTGTGGCAAGTCACCACCGCCTAGCCGCCTAGGCGGGCTAAAACGCCTAGGCGGGCTAAAACAGGGGAGCGCCTTGTCGCCTAGGCGACGCCTAGGCGACGCCATAAGAACATTGATTCAAACACAACAAATAATCAACACTGTTGTTATTAGCATAGGATGCCTTAATACAATGAAATATTTCTAGGTTTCCTTGCTTAAGCAGCCTATAGATATGTGATAAAAGCTTTGAAATGATGCGATTTATTATCAAGAAAATAACAGGTACCCTTTCCACAGAAAGATAACATATACGATATATTATACAAGGGTCATTCTCCACCCAGGTCTATCTGCCATCAAACTGTTCCCATTTTATAGAATGCCGCACTCATGTTATCCTAAAGTATATATATCTGAAGAAATCTCCTCTGCACCTCAATGTCTGAAATAACTCAAGGCAATTAAAACAAGAAGCAAACATAACTGAATTTTTTTTTGTATTTATATAATTCTTTCTATTGCACTAACATGTCCCCATTCCTATAATCTATTACTGATGTACACCATTGGAACAAACAGATTACGATGATTCTTAGCTAACCTTAGCATTATTGGACTCCACACACGATAGTTGGCAAAGGGGCGTCAACTGCGGCAGCGGGACTACACGATCTCTTCCCCGCCATTGGCCAGTAGCTCCACTTGGCCGGCAAGAAGCTGCAACTCGAGGGCACCATGCCAGGTGAAGGCCACTGTAGGCCATAGCCATGGAGGGCGTTGTATTTATCCTGTCCTTTGGCACCGTCGCACCGGTGCCTACGCGAGGCTGCTTGCGCGTGAGCCTGCGGAGGCCAACGTTGCCGGAGAGGTGTCAGGACCGGCGGGGGCAGGATACGGGGAGCGCCGCTACAGTCGGAACCATGGGGCCGGAGCGGATGTGCTAGGCCATGGAGAGGGAAAGCACAGGGCCATAGCCCACCGCAAGGGAAGATTGGAGTCAGATCCAATGCTTATCGTGGTTGTACAAGAAGAAAACATGGATCAAAGATTACTCTATCTCCAAGACGCGAGCTCCGCACGGAGGGGCATACGGTCATCGGGGCTATAGAAGAGGTGACGCGGAGTGCGGCGGTGGCCGCGGCGAGGGGAGCGCTGCCCGTGCATTGAAGCCGGTGTCAGCCACGTCGAGGAGGTCGAGGAGCCGCGCGGCTCCCGAGCTGCCAGGCCATCGCGGATCTAGCCAAGATCGCCTCCTCTCCCTCCCAGCCAAACTCGCGCCGGATCTGGATCCTATGGTAGCGAGCGGCGGCAGAAGGCAGGAGGAGCGCCGGCGGGGAGGGGCGACCAAGGCTGGCAGAGAGGGAGAAAGGGAGGGGAGGCGGCGGCGCGGAGGGAGAGAGCAGAGAGGGAGGGGGAGGGCCGCAGCGGGGAGCAAGAGCAGGAGGAGAGGGCTAGGGTTCGGGGCTGCGGGAGGGGGTAAACGAAAAAGTACATTGGGGTGTTTTGCAAATACGACAACATTCTTCTTTGCTTGATAATAAATATTACATTGAGTATCTGCATGAAAAATTTATGAACGTGGGTACTGTACATTCCGGCATACTGGATTGATCTGTAAATTTTAAAAAAGAGAAGAACTTTTTTGCAAAGTAGCGAAAGCTCTGGATGAACGCCACGCGTCCTATTTTTCACGTGAAATGCGGGGAGGAGAGCAAACAGTGGCAGGTTTTAACCATTCCGATTGATATCGAAGTTCCAAGTCGGTGCAGTATTTTCGTCCAGAGGATGGAGAAGTAGGCAGTGAGGGCCTCAGCTTTGGCACCATGAGATGTGGAATTCCACGTTGTCTCTAGAAGGTGCTTATAGGAGTAGAATTGTTTATGTGTATTCATAGATGTGGGTGTGTGTTTGTGAGTGTTTTTGTCTGTACTGTATGTTTGGGGAAAAAAGTCACCAAAGTTTTGATATGACTGCGCCGGAATCGGACCGTGGCATAAGCACGATGGAAAAAAGCAGTTTGGCATCTGCTTTCCCTCCTGATTGCTCTGTATTTCCCTTTCTGCTTCCGATACCCTGATGGCCATGTTGGCATCTGCTTCCCTGATATCTCATCTTTATGCTGCAAACACGCACTCAACAGTAGAGTAAGCTTTCCATTTTTTGCAGCGCTAGCGACAGCTCCCAAGTTTGAAACGGCATCACTGCACGTCCCTGGAAGATCAGCACGAGAGTTCAGTCACCGTGCGGGCGCGCTCCCCGCGACGTCCGTACCGCGAGCTAACGAAGCTCAGCGCTTAGCTCCCCGCGGCGCGACCATGGCCGTCGGTGGTTTCACGGCCGCCAGCGCTGGCAGCGGCGAGGACGCGGGGCGGCGGTACGGCGGCGGGGTCACGGCGTTCGTGCTTCGTGGCGCTGTCCTGCGTCACGGTGGCCATGGGCGGCGCCATCTTCGGCTACGACGTCGGCACCGTGGGCGGCGTGTCGTCCATGGACCCGTTCCTGCGCGACTTCTTCCCGGACGTGTACCGCCGGATGAAGGCCGGCGGCGCCGCGCGCGCCGGCAACTACTGCCGGTTCGACAGCCAGCTGCTGACGCTCTTCACCTCCTCGCTCTACGTCGCCGGCCTGCTAACCGCCGTGCTCCTCGCGTCGCGGGTCACGGCGCGCCGCGGGCGCCGCACGTCCATGGTCCTCGGCGGCGGTGCGGTGGCGCCGCCAACGTGTCCATGGCCATCCTCGGCCGCGCGCTGCTCGGCGTCGGCGTGTTGGAGCTCAGCCTTGCACCGCGAAGACGGCGAACAGAGCTCCGCCGGGGGGTCGACGGTGAACTCACTCTTCCGGCGATCCCCGGCCAGGAAATTGGTGCGCAATCGACGCACCAGCTCACACTCAAGCTCACCGAACCGATCGCTGGACGAACTCACTCACACACGCGACGAATTTGTCTCGGCGGGAAGAAGAAGATGAACAGTGACACAGGGGAACTTCGCGCTCAAACGCTCGGCGCCGAACGCCGTTTTCCAATTCACCGCGGTAGCATGATCTAGGGGTTACAAGGAGGCTATATAGCCGGACGGACGCGCCCACGACCACGCGCAGCCCTCCATCATCGCCGATCGGCCCGCGTGGCTCTGCCATGGCGCCCACGATGCGCTCGCTGCGCGCACGCCACGGAACAGAGACGCTGCGGCCAATGCGGGCGCTCTAACTACCTCAACGGCTCGCAAGGCGCTCTAACTACCTCAACGGCTCGCACGAACGAGCTCGATCACCCCCGATCTCGACTCCACTCACGCCACGACGATCGCCGCACATGATCGCATTCCGCTCGTCCCGGCGTGCACACACGGCCGGACCCGAGCTCACACCCGCGCGCACACACACGCACACACGCACCCCCCCCAGCCGTGAACACGATCGCGCTGGGTTTATTTCCAACACGCCCTTGGGTTCGTCAACCAGGCCGTGCCGCTGTACCTGTCCGAGATGGCGCCGGCGCGCTACCGGGGGATGTTCAGCAACGGCTTCCAGCTCAGCCTGTGCCTGGGAGCTCTCCTCGCGACGGTCGTCAACTACGGCGCCGCGAAGATCGCGGCGGGGTGGGGCTGGAGGCTCTCGCTGGGCCTGACCGCCGTCCCCGCCGCGCTGCTTACCGCCGGCGCGGTCTTCCTGCCGGAGACACCCAACAGCCTCGTCCAGCAGGGCAAGGGCCGCGGCGAGGTGCGGGCGCTGCTGCAGAAGATCAGGGGCACCGACGCCGTCGACGCCGAGTTCGACGACATCGTCGAGCGCGGCGCCGGCGGGCTGCGGCTGCTCCTGACGCGGCGGCGGTACCGTCCGCAGCTGGCCATAACCGTCCAGATCCCGTCCTTCGCGCAGCTCACCGGGATCAACGCCATCGGGTTCTACGCGCCGGTGCTGCTGCGCAGCATCGGCATGGCCGGTACCGTCGCTGCTGTCCACCATCGCGCTGGTCGTCATCTCCTCCGCCGCGACGCTCGCCTCCATGTTCGCGGCCGACCGCTTCGGGAGGCGGACGCTCCTCCTCACCGGCGGCGCGCAGATGCTCGCCGCCGAGGTGCTCATCGGCGCCGTCATGGCCGCGAAGCTCGGCGACGAGGGCGGGCTCGGCAGGGCCTACGCGCTGGCTCTCCTCCTGCTCATCGGCGTCTACTCGGCGGGCTTCGGGTGGTCATGGGGCCCGCTGAGCTGGCTGGTGCCCAGCGAGGTCTTCCCGCTGGAGGTCCGGTCCGCCGGGCAGAGCGTCACGGTGGCGTCGGGCTTCGTGTTCACCATCCTCGTCGCGCAGTACTTCCTCGCCATGCTGTGCCGGATGAAGGCGTGGCTCTTCTTCTTCTTCGGCGGGTGGATCGCGGTGATGACGGCGTTCGTCTACCTCCTCTTGCCGGAGACCAAGGGGCTGCCCATCGAGCAGATTGACAAGGTCTGGGCGGAGCACTGGTTCTGGAGAAAGGGTACTAGGGGCGGATGAAGCACACACAAGTGAGAAGCTGTAAAAAAAAGGCTTCTGCTGTGGAGTATTTTTTAAGACAAGGATATTCAATATTTGATCCTTTTGAAGGACTTTTGGAACTAGATGTTATACTGTACATTTTCACAGTGCACTGAATTGTTAAGTTGGTCTGATGAGATTTATACGATGTAGCCAAACTTTTGAGATTTTACTATCTACAATATTTTATATTTCTAATCCAAAATTTATGTCTATTTAACATTGTTATAGAAGTCAAAACTTTTTCTAGCTTTAATCATCACCAACTTAATTAATTCTAAATTGATAGCATAAGCCAGGCTCATCACCATGATATTTATCCCTTATATAAAAAGTCCCTACCTCTTATAAAAAGGGCAAATTTTAGGATTTTCTTTGGAGGCCCTAATGACTTTGATGCTCGTAAGTAATTACCATTAATTTACATGAGCAAGTAAACTACTTGAATCCTATTCCCATTAAGGTCAGTCTCAATGCACAATTTCATAGCACATTTACCAAGACTGAGAACTAGATAGCTGTGCCGACTGAGTTTTATGAGGATGAAACTCATCTTTGAAACTTCCTCCTCTCTCTCTCCTCACCATGTGATCAGCAAAATTGGTGATGTGGTATAGAATTTAATATTATAAAACTCTCCATAAAACCCCATTGAGACTGACCTAATAACACAATATATTGCTAATCCTAGCAACCGTGCAGGGCTTAAATACGATGGGCCCACCAAGCTAGTATGATATCCACAATTGCATTCTTTCTTTGTGGAACAAATTTTGAATGTTACAACTGTATTATTCATGATAACAAGGGAATATATTTTCATATATATTTATAGACCGCGCCGATATCCTTAGACTTATATTTGGAGCCAGAATGAGTAAGATATTTATTTTGAGAACATGCAAAATCATATTTGTATATATGGCTTGAAACTTTCTCATGATTTCACAATTCTATTGAATTTCATACACATATATTTAAAATGATTAGTGGTCAAATATACATATTGGATATGAATATTGTCATATACCCTTGCCATGTAGTGGCGGAGTACATATATACAGTAGGATGAAAGTGACAAAAAATGAACGATATAATTGAAGTAATGGGAAAGAAAAACTTCTCAGTTTTCAGATATTTTTGAAGGCACTACAACGACGTGTGTGATCATGATTATGGCGTAAACTCTTGCAACCAATAAGTCAAGCGCCGCCTGGGAAAATTCGTACAAAAATGCATAAACAAACAGGTTGCCGACGGCCGGCACATACAAAGCTCCAAACAATGGCGCATCAAAGCTTGACTGCAAATGGCAACAGCAGCCAGCAGCTGGTCAACAGAGTCCAAAGAGCATGGGCCCGAAGCCTCACTGACCGAGCTCACCACCAGCTGTGGACCATGGCCGTCGGTCTCGTCGATGCTGCCGGCAGCGGCGGCGGCGATGATCGGCAGTACGGCGGGAGGATCACCTTGTTCGTGGTGCTGTCCTGTGTCACGGCGGCCTTGGGCGGCGCCATCTTCGGCTACGACCTCGGGACCTCAGGTACCATGCTCCATGGCCATGTCACAAAATCTGGTGAGTTCTTCACCTTTGGAGTGACTGATTGTGAAGGGTTTTGCACTTGTACACCAGGCGGCGTGTCATCCATGGGGCCGTTCCTCAGGGAGTTCTTCCCGGACGTGTACCGGCGGATGCACGGCGACGTGCGCGTCAGCAACTACTGCAAGTTCGACAGCCAGCTGTTGACGCTCTTCACCTCGTCGCTGTACATCGCCGGCCTGCTCACCGCGATGCTCCTCTCGTCGTGGTTCACGGCCAGGCGCGGGCGCCGGCCGTCCATGATCGTCGGCGGGGTGGCGTTCCTCGCCGGCGCGGCGGTCAGCGGCGGCGCCGTGAACGTATACATGGCCATCCTCGGCAGGGCGCTGCTCGGCGTCGGTCTTGGCTTCGCCAATCAGGTCAGAATAAGTGCCTTAGATTTCTTTTCCCCCAGAAGATTCTGTAAAAAGAAAGAGAAATCAATTTGAATTCAAATCAACTATATATGTCGATGTCATTATCAAATATCAAACTAATTTGGAGAAATAAACAATTTAGATTCTTGAAACGAATTCTGCAGGCAGTGCTTTTGTACCTGTCTGAAATGGCCCCTGCACGATTCCGAGGAGCATTCAGCAACGGCTTCCAGCTCACCCTGTGTCTGGGATCTCTCGCCGCGAACGTCATCAACTACGGCGCCGACAAGCTCACCGGCGGCTGGGGCTGGAGGCTGTCGCTGGGCCTGGCCGGCGTCCCCGCCGCGTTCTTCACGCTGGGCGCCGTCTTCCTGCCGGAGACGCCCAACAGCCTCGTGCAGCAGGGCGCGGACCGCGGCAAGGTGCGAGCGCTGCTGCAGAGGATCAGAGGCACCGACGCCGTCGACGCCGAACTCGACGACATCGTCGCGGCGAGCGGCGCCGGCGGCGATGGCCTCCGGCTGATCCTCTCGCAGCCAAGGTACCGGCCGCAGCTCGCGATCGCCGTGCTGATGCCGGCGTTCACGCAGCTCACCGGGATCAACGCCGTCGGGTTCTACGCGCCGGTGCTGCTCCGCACGGTCGGCATGGGCGAGAGCCTGGCCCTGCTCTCGACGATCATCACGGTGGCGATCTACACGGCGTCGACGGTGGTGTTCATGTTCGCCATCGACCGGTTCGGGCGGCGCACGCTGCTCATCGCCGGCAGCCTCCAGATGCTGGCCTCCGAGCTGCTGATCGGCGCCATCTTGGCGGTGGAGCTCGGCGACGAGGGCGGCATGAGCCGGGGCTACGCGGCGGCGCTGTTCGTGCTCATCGGCGTGTACGTGGCAGGCTACAGCTGGTCGTGGGGCCCCATGACGTGGCTGGTGCCCACCGAGGTGTTCCCGCTGGAGATCCGGTCGGCAGGCCAGAGCGTGACGGTGGCGTCCGGGTTCGTGTTCACCATCTTCGTCGCGCAGGGGTTCCTCGCCATGCTGTGCCGGATGAGGGCGTGGCTCTTCTTCTTCTTCGCCGGCTGGATCGTGGTGATGACGGGCTTCGTGTACCTGTTCTTGCCGGAGACGAAGGGGATGCCCATCGAGCAGGTCGGCAAGGTGTGGAGGGAGCACTGGTTCTGGGGGAGGGTTGTGGGTGTGGATGAATCGCAGGCAAGCGACAAGCTGTGAAAAAAACTCTAGCTAGATGAACAGTACAAACTCTGGGCTGTGCAAATTCATCTGGGTTGTAGATCGGAGGGCCAGGAAAGAGCTAATGCATTCTGGTGTTCATCTCACATGAAGAATTCATTAAGCTCTTACAGAAACTGCATGAGTTGTCCAACTAGCCACAAGAATCTGCTGATTGTAGTATTCAAACTGGATATATAGACAGAGATATCATAATGCATCATCAAAGGCTAGACCAACAAAACATGATCTTCTATATTCAGACATGTAACAGAGATTGAAACTAGAGTAAGCACGAGGTGCATCACACAGCACAAATTCAGGCTAAAGTGCAGAGATTCAATTCCTGGGCAAAAGATGCCATCGCCAAATTCAAGTTAAAACACAACAATGCATAGCCACTAACAATCTACAAAGGAATTTTAAAAGGAAGTGCGCATATAAGTTAAATACTAAAAGCCGTCAAATTCAGACAAGCATGACCGGAATCATACATGAAACAACAGCATACACATGTTCTCAGTCACAAACAGAACAGCCTGGCGCCTCACAACAAGCATAAGCGGGCTTCTTATCTATTCATACTCATTAGGACTAGATTTGATCTGCACCAGTTCATTCGGAAGGAAAAAGCCATGTTGGATTCATCAGACTGCCATCAAGTGCCTGGAGGCTCGCATCTGGTATTTCTGTAGCAAATGGTGCCATGGTACCATCCCTCATGCTGTACACAAATCTATGAAAAGGGGGTCCATTTTTAGCAGGGAAGAGGCCACCAGGCCCACCATCAACGAAGTAGATAAGATCATCTTCGACTCCATCATACTGACACACATGGAATGAGTTGCTGCTGCATGGGCTGATGAAAATGCAGTCGCCATCCAAGCTGTTAATCTCAGATAATCTGAAATGGTTTGTGCTCAAGTCCATCTCAAATACCCCAATCTTACAAATGTTGTGCCAGCCTTCTGCACCTAGGTATGTCACAATCAGCAACAGCTTCCCATGCCACTCAACCATGTTCCACCTCTGTCCATAGCTACCCTGGACCTCAGGCACTTTGATCACACAGCGCTCGACTCGAGAAACCATCAGGCCACTGTCATCTTCGGAGATGTCAAAGACAGAGAGGTTCAAGGTGACCTTGCTGAACATGTATACCTTCCCCTGGTACAAGGTGATATCACTGAACTTACTAATGCAGCCTCCATGGCACACGCACCACGACGTCATCCCAGGCCGCCACAGAGCAAGCTTAGCAGCACTCCTGTGCACAGAGATGGCAGCCACAACACACCTGGAGCCAGGGTCGGGTGACGAGGACAAGACCACCTTGCAGAACGACATCACATACTGTGCGGCATTAACTGTGCAATGCACCGCACCGAAGCCATTGGCGATGGGGAGAGATCTGCTGTACTGGTCAATGGAATGGGTGGCTACTGAAGGTGGCGGAAGCCAGACAACATCCCGGGAGAAGGCGTCCATCAAGAAGCACCGGCCGTCACCAAAGTAGCGACCTTTATTGAGCTGCACGCCGGCAAGCCACCCTTGGAAGGCGCCGACGCAGCGAACGTCCACCGCCATCTCCCGTGAGGGCAACGGGATGCTCCGCGCGCCCGTCATGGCCCCGTCGGCGCAGAAGCAGGAGAAGGCGAAGTCGGAGAGCACGAGCAGCGGGAGCGGCGGCGGCGGCCGCCCGTGGGCGCGCGCCGCAGCGCGCCACGCGCGGCAGGCGGAGCGCAGCCTGGCGCGGTCGTCGGCGCGGGGGAAGCGGCCGACCACGAGGCCGAGGATGTCGGCCGGGAGGTCCGCCCACGATCCGCGCTGGGGCCCTGGAGGCTCAGGAGACGTGGGACATTCCGTCGAACGCCTTGCCTGCACCAAGGCCACCGACGGCGACGGCAGTGAAGGCGCGCCCCGGCGCCAGGGAGGGGTGCGGACGTGTAGGGGTGGGTCTCGACTCGGTCCTGGGCCTCCTCTGCCCGGATCCATGGCCGCCGGAGGGTGCCGCGGCGCCTGGGATCCTTGCCCCTGGGAAGATGAGCCGCTTGTCCCGGATCCTTTGCCCCTGGGAAGTCGAGGTGAAAAAGGGCAAGGATGCGGTGCTGCTTGTTGGACTGACTCGTGGGCCTTGGCTGCTCTTCAGTCCCTGGCCTGTGGCCCGCTATCTTTATTGGAAAGGAAAATTGTACCAAAATTTGCACCCGTCATAATTCCATTCTTTTACAATATTATTACTACCTTTAACTTGTACCTTCATAATTTTCAAAATGAAAACTTGAAACATGGCTAAGCTCCATGCTGCAACGATCATGTGGTTCATATATATCGTGTCCGTTTAAATTTTTAAATTTGTTTTCGGACAAAAGCCAGTCTATTTTTGCATCGAGAACTCCAGAACAGAAATTATCTTGTTATGGTTTAAAAAATATTTTGTCATGTTGTTTTCACAGTGCAACTAAAATACTTCGTTCGAAAAAACAGAGTGCACACTCCCTAGCATACGCAGCAAAATACAGGGGGGAGTAAGGTGTTGGCGTCAGCGTCCATCCCCGCCTCCGCAGGGCTTCTTGCACCCGTGGGTCCCATTTTTCATAGTTGCACTCGTGGGTCCCCTACTGCCGTTCTCTGTCTTGTTGGCCAGCAGTCTCATTAGAGAAAGGAATTTTCATGATTGTGTTGTGATTATCATACTTTGTACGTATCTTTGTTTCAATACTGCTAAGTTTGTAGAGACCGAACAATAAAACAAGTACGACAAAAATTCCTACTCCTCTCTTTTAAAGAAACTATTATAAAGTGTAATGTAAGCGTCTTTGCGCTCACATGTAATAGAAGAAAAACATGAACCAATCATGGGTTCTAAATTGCACACAATCTTTTTTATGTTTTCACTATGAGACTCACTGCAGTGTTAGTGTTATGTGTCCAGTTATTTGTCCGATTTTGGAAAAGTTGGGGTGTGAAATACCCAATTTTATAGGTTGGGGGTTAAGTAGGCGACTGCCGATAGGTAGGGGTTGTGTAGACTTTTTCCTACGTGAAATATGGATTGGTTCGTTTTGTTCCCTAATGAAATTCTTCTATTTTATCTCCTTATATAATTTGAGTTATTTTCCCCCAATTTTGCATCATGATAAATGACTTCAAGTCCTACACTAAAATAATATATTAGATTACTTTAATTATTATTTTTCTAGTTTGAGAAAAATGCATAAAAATATCATGAGAATTTCCCATGGCTGCGGCTCCCTCTTCTTCCTCCTCACAGCCACAGTCGCGGCCCCCTTCTCTTCTTCCTTGCATCCATGGTAGGCTTCTTTCGTCGGCTAGATGAGAACTCGTGCACAAGGGGTGAGGAGGGTCATTGTGCTCGCCTTGGACTATTGATCATCTGCCATGCCAAAATGGTAATCCTAGGGTTGTGTACATCTAAACATAAATTGAATTTAGCTGCTTTTGAGACTTCTTTTAGTGGTCTTCCGAACAACTGAATTCGAATCAATGGTTGATTTGGTATTGAACTCAACTCAATATCGTACCCTCCAATATTGACATCCAAATGGAGCCCTACATCACCTTTCCATATTCGAACTGTACGAATGTGGTGGAAATGGTCGGCGGTGGGTAATGATTTTTTGCCACCTACTACCGTGTCGTGAGTGGGAAAGACTGTGTTTGATGTGTTTGGAACACACCTTTCTTTATGAAATAGAAATGTAAAATGTTGAATGAAATTTCCTGGAGACAGACAAAAGCAAGGCTCTCGGCGCCTTTGCACAAGTTATTGGAGCTGATCAAATGAGCTGTGCTCTACGGTTTCCACCACCATCTTTAAGTGTCTATTGAGAAGCCATGTTATTTTGCCACCACATTTCACACTGGGTATAGAGCTGTGAGCCTGTGAACTCAATCAAATTTATAAAGGGCAAAGTAGCAAGAACTGAATTGTGATAGATTTCACCCTGTATCACAAGTTGGACGTTGATACACTCATGAGTCATATGTTGTACGTTTCCATACTCATGATTCACGAGGGAGTAAACCACGCAATGGTTACTTCTCCATCATGCAAAGTTCACCCACTCAGACTTCATCCAAAGCAATCGGTCAGTTGCAGAAGAGAATATTCAGGGGTCCAATAGCTGAAAAAAATGTAGTTGACCTGCGCGGTTGGGGTTGGGGTTGGGGTTGGGGGGGTGTGTGTGTGGGGGGGGGGGGGGGGGGGGGGGACGTCCCCGTGCCGTGGTATTAAGGAGACATTCTCGTGTAAGATGAAGAGAATCCTCGAACATTGGTTGGACTAATACTACATTTATTTCACCAGAAGGATCCACAAATTGTTGACTCGCTCTAGAAAAGAGCTTCGTAGTTGGGAGCTCTGCATTCAAATTATCCACAGAGTCTTTATTGGAAAAATCACTCTGCCCTTACAGTTCAAAGCCCTAACCAAGTTCATTTAGAGTTCAATTTAGAGCATTGCCAATTGGCCATTACATCAAGATCAGTCTCCTTTCTCTTTTCGGGAGCGGCCAGTTCATTCGAGCCAAGTGCAAGATCGGCTTCCTTTAGCGTCAAGATCTTCTCTAACATTGAGCTACCTTTGCCTCAGATGAAGAGGCTTCGAGACAAGATCTACAAACGTCTGCCTCGGCCCTGCTCTATCCGTACACAATGGCCCATCGCCTATGAGAACATGCAATTTTTTTTTTGCGCGAAACGGGAGCTGGAACTCCCGAGCTAGTGAGACCACATCCGGCCATCCATCAACCGGGCTAAAGCCGTTTCGCAAGGTTCCAATATCTGAAGCTCTGGAGACGGCACGGTCTGCTGCCATATGCGCTGTTGGCACAACCGCACCTGGTAGCTGGCCCATGCTTCTCACTAGTAGAAAACAAGCGAAAGGTCCACCCAAAAGTAGCATTGGTACCCGTTTTTCTTCATGCTGGTACTTTTGGGATGGATGGGAGCCTAAGACCGTCCACAGCGATAGGAGGAAATGGAGGAGTAAATCTACTGTTTGGCACTGTAGATGTACTGTTTGGCACTGTAGACAGAGAGGGCGTGGGAAACGAGGCAAGAGCAAATTTGCTCTTGCTCTTGCCATTGTGGACAGCCTAAGGAGATCCTTTAGTACCTAGTGGTGTTGGTAACACCACTCGATACCAAAGGCTGATACCATCCGATACCCATCACACAACAATTTGGTACCGGGTGATACCTAAAGGTTCTCCACTGGTTACTTCAAAACAAAAATATCTCCCTCTCAATCACAATTGTTGTGTGATGAGATGGTAAGGAAGCTACGCACAAGGCAAGAGGTTGCACATGCGTATTTCACGTGAAAAAATCACATGTCTGCGAGCCTCTTCCCGGTTTAATATATTTTTTAACAAAAAATACTTTGATACTAGATGAAGGTTCCATCCGGTACCAAAGAGAGCCTTAGGTACCCGTTGTTTTTACCTAGTGACGAAGGCCGAGACTGTTAGTCCCGGTTTCATAGTACTGGTTTCAAGAATCGGTACCTAAGGCCCTTAGCATAGCAACCAGTGCTGATTGGCTCTTTTATAGTAGTGTCTCCAGCAAAAATATCCCCGGGTCCAATCGTGGTGGGTTGCTGGTGTGTCCATTTGCCAGGACCAACAAAATGAAATCAGCTGCCCATTGAACTCAAGTTCCTGCAAAGTTGCAACCTAATAATTCGACAGCAAGGGCTTCATCATACCACCCTCTCTCTCATGTCGTACACAAATCTATCACGAGGGGTGCAATAATCAGGAACAAAGTAGATAACGTACCTTTTTTTTACATTTGCTTCCATGCCAGTGTGATTCGATTCTAGTTTGAATATCGTTGGCATTTTTATGAACAGGTGAATGATTCAGTAGAGCATGACAGAACAATATTCACTTTTAATTAGTATGAACCAAACCAACCGCTTTGGAAAAAAAAAGATTTATGTACTCATGATTCATATTAATATGGCAATGTCCTGTTCTATTACAAAAAGGAAGCAAGTTTATTCCAACCATTTACACAATATCTTTATCTGATTAGATCACGCTCAAAGAGACAGCATGCCACCACTCTTAGCATAATATTCCAGCAATGCTTCATACACATACAGTCATAGACAGCACTGGTGTATTCACTGACATAGAAAGCAGAAAAGAGAAACAGAACAACATCAGATGTGCCACTTAACACTCTGCATGTAGAAGCACTGGAGACATATGAGCATTCAAGAATTATAGTTCTACAATTCTGACATCCCTCATAACATATGCAGCTAGAAATGGAGATGCCACACGGCAGCACCATAATATTCAGAACGCAGGCAGCAAAAGGCTGCACCAAAAGCGCCTAAACAGATTTGCTCAGCAGCAGCTCATTTGGAGGTTAGCAACCACAACGGGACATCGAGCTTACCCCTTGGTGCCCCAAAGTTATGTGGTGATAACTTGACAGCAAAAGGCCTTGTTGTACCATTTCTCACATTGTACACAAATGTATCATAAGAAGGGTTGAAACAATCGCCCTCATACTCATATTTACTATACTGATCGACAAAGTAGACAAGGTCACCTTCAACTCCATCATACAGACCAGCAGGAAAGGAATTGCAGCCGCATGAGTCAACAAAGATACTATCACCATCAAAGCTGTGTATCTCTGTGAGTCCACAAGGGTTTGTGCTGAAGTCCAGTGCAAACACTTCAACTTGATGAAGGGCGCGCTTGGGACCGAACCTATCAGTAGTATCATACCTTCTGATGATTAATAATAGGTTGCCACGCCACACCACAATATTGCAACTCAATAAACCAGGATCCTGAACACGGTGTTCATGAAGTGGCTCAATCCCACAATGCTCAACACGAGAGACAACGACCCCACGATCATCCTCCTTGAGTTCAAAGGCATAGAGACGTGGAATGAACCTCAAGAGCACGTACAGCTTCCCCTGGTAGAAGGCAAAATCTTTGGGCCCAACAATTGGGAGGCCATCGCAAACATGCCAAGACTTCATCCCAGGTTGCCAGAGAGCAACTGTATGTGTAATGGTGTGGAATGATGACGCAACCACGATGCACTTGGACCCTGAGTCAGGTGAAGCAGATAGTACCACTTTGCGGAGCGACATTGTATATGTGTCATTGGTTGTGAAGTACACCTCACCGAAGCCATTGTTGACCGGGATAATGGGGAGAGCCTTATGAGAGTAACCAGAAAGCCCATGCTTGAAAGTGCTCAGATGTGGCAGACAGCGGCGGAGCCAGGGGTGTGCTGGGGGTGCTCCAGCCCCCCTACTCCAATGCAACCCATGGAGCCCCCCCCAAAGCCCGCCTACAATTTTCAAGCATGAATCAAGAGGAGGAAGAGGAAAATGAGGAAGAAGAAGAAGGAAAAGAGAGGGTGAAGGAAGAAGAAGAGGAAGATCAGCCCCCCCTAAATCCAAATTCTAGATTCGCCACTGGTGGCAGACGCACCACTTTGTGTGAGAAAGCATTCACCATGAAGCACTCGCCATCGAATTTTCTGTAATAGGCCCCACGATCATTGACAGGAGCCACGCCCACAAGCCATCCTTGGAAAGAGCCAACACAGCGGACATCATCTGCTGCCACCTCCTGCGGCATCTGGACGCGCCAAGTGGCCCTCATCGGCACCCCAGAACACAAGCACCAGAGCCTGAACCTGGGAAGAACCAGCACCGGCAGCGGAGGGTGCAGGCCGAGCAGGATGTTGGAGCACCCGACGGAGCGCCAGTGGCGGCACACGGCGCCCACGCTCGCTCAGTCTGCGAAGCACGGGAGGAGGCCCATAATGGCGACCAGGATGTCCAACGGGAGGCTCGCCCACGAGGCCACCGCCAAGTCAGTCTCCAGCTTTGACCTCTTAAGGGGTGTTTCGTCTAACACCTCGCCTGCAAAACCACAGTGCGGCCGTTTTGGTCACACTTTCTAGCAAACACCACAGACGATACGACCGCAGAAAACGCACCCACAATGCAGGGATGAAGGAGCTTACCAGATGTGCCGGCGCCGAAATCCACCGCCGTCCATGACCCGAGCCGCCGCTGGGTTTCTTGGTTCGACGAGCATGGAGGCATTCTGTCGAACACCTTGCCTGCTCGACCGCCACCGACAACCAGTCAAGGCACAGACCATGAGAGATGCAAATGTGTAGGCTCGGGAGCCGCCTCTAACCTGAGTTCCTTGTGCTGGAGTCCATGGCCGCCTGGGCTCCTCGCGTTGGGGTCTTGGGGAGAGGAGAGTCCCGGACGGACTGGCGGTGGGATCGGGTGGGATGGAACTCTGGAAGGGGAGGGAGAGGGGGAGACGAGCTCGTATCGGGATCGGGAATTAAGAAAATGGGAGCAGGGATCGATGGCTCCTCAATGACTGTCATGTGGGCCCATCGTACTCAGAAAGATTTTTCTTTGTATTACAGGAACTACTTATATTCTTATCTTAATATTATTTTTTCTATAATAATGTTATTAAGATATACTATGTGCTGAAATTTTGTAATAATTCCTAGGATAATTTTTTTCTCATATTAGTAGTAAAGAGGGATGCTTATCTCTCTACTATTGACGAAGAAAGAATACGTTTACAACATATAATTAAGGTGAAAGCTGGATAGATATTTTCTGTCACTCTGTCTACCGGGAAAAAAATCCATATACTAAATAGATAGTCCTATCCAGATTTAAAGATACTCAAAGATGAATTCATGATATGGATATGGAATATTGGTATTCGAGTAATTTTTTTGAGATTACACGGTACAACTCAGACACGCACAACGCACGCACACTCACACCTTATGAACACACGTACGCAAATCCTACCCTATGAGCATCTTCGGAGACCGAGCCAGCAAATCCTTGAGATTGACGAAGTCATCACTGACGCCTCGTTGTCGACGGGAACGTCGCCTACCACTGAATGCACGAGTCCAATAACATATATTTTTTTTACCAAATGTCCCATATTAGATTGAAAAAGGTCCATTTTTTATCAGCAATCTATCGCAGGTTGGTTTTCACTATCCAACTTTCAAATCAGGAATCTTTAATTATCTAGCTATCAAAACAGCAAATATTTGGTTATTTAGCTGTTTGGAAAGGGAGTTTCGCTGATGTGGACACATATGGAGGCAGGCCCACATGTCAGTTACTAGTTTTGACTTATCTAGATACCTAAACTTTGCTATTTAAATATATTGTAAAAATATGTATCTGGAAAAACTAAATGATGGAATATTATTCTTAGTCTACATCTATACTTATTTCTAATAAAGCATATAATGTTTCCACCTAAATTTTTAGGTTAGCTCGCCTTGTGCCATTAACAGGTGCCTCAATCCATTTCATATGTAAGTTGGACTAGCCTTCCGTCCATGACTCGATTATGTTGATTTTTACAAATTAATGCATAGGCGACCATCAAATACTTATATCAATTTTATCTGTAATAACGCACGAGCATATTTGCCTAGTCTACTTTTAAATGTATAATACCATTGATTTTTTTCTCATTTGTCCGACTATTCAGGTCTGGTGCAACTATATGCAAGTAGGTAAATCTACAAGCTAAATCTAAAATACTTTTGTGGATAGACATAATGATGCTCATTTTGCTTTATTTAGTTAATCTACTAAATAAATATTATTGGTCAACAAATATAAATGGGACCTCATGTTTAGACATTAAAATACAAATAATCAAATAAATTCAGACCTCATCATATAACTACCATAAACATTCATGCTAAAGGATTCGAGAATAAATTATTCTCATGGATAGTTTAACGTCTAATTCATCGAAGAAAACGAAGTCTTCGATTATATCTTCCACATTCAATTTTCTCCATTACTAAACTATAGATAGAAAAACTAAATTAGAAATGCTGGTGAGTGGTGACCAATGAAGAACTGACGATTTAGATGCCAAGAAGTGAAGCTGCAAATGTTACATTGGATATGCTGGAACATATTTGAAGTATTAAACATGGATTAATTACAAAATAAATTACATAATCTGTCTATAAATTGCGAGACGAATCTAATGAGCCTAATTAATCTGTCATTAGAGCATATGTTACTATAGCAGTTTAATGTTTAATTACAGCTTAATTAGACTTATTAGATTCGTCTCTCAATTTATAAGCAAACAATGCAATTAGTTTTTTATTTCTTTTGGATATAATACTTCATGCATTGCACCGCAAATTGGATGTGATAGTTTTGGAATTCTGAATGTTACACCTAAACAAGGTCCAATAGAACGGGAAATTGGTCCTGCACTGCTACGTCCGTCCGTCGGCCTGCAGGCTCGAATGGGCTGCGTCGGCGACTCAACGTTGTTGCGCTCGCCGGTCGCAGCATCGATTTATTATGAGCAACTGGGCATGAGAGTTTTCGATCAGGAACCAACATTACTCCGAGTCATTTTGACGGTTTCTTCCAGGAATGATATTTTGGTCCGAGGATGGCCAGACACCTACGTCATCCCCAAGGAGGGCAGTGGTTGTGTGTCCCTCCGTTTCCTCCTCCCTACGACCATGCTTCCTGTAGTTTCTTCCATTCAACAGTGACCAAGTTCCACTAATGATGAGAGCTGCATCAGCCTGGGAGCACACCTTTGCTGAGAGAAGATCACAAGTCCATGATGCTGGGTGCGGGTCGGGTAGCTTACATCCTGTGAATCTGTGATTGTATGCGCCACCTTCAAGAATTAATTGCTTCGCGGGAGGGCACTGCACATCAATGTGATATAGATCTTCCACCGGATGACCACAAGCAGGGTAGAAACTCTCCTTAAATGTGCCACCCTTTCAGTTCAGCTTTAGTTGGCAGATAGTTGTTGATAGCACGCCACAGAAAAATACGCACCTTCGGAGGAACTTGCGGTTGCCATAGAGCATTCCACCATAAAGCCTGATGTGAGGAGGATGGATCATCCTGGGCTGCTGCGGCAGCCACCCCCCCCAACCCCCCGTCAGTTTTGAAAGCATATTTAATTAGTTTCAAAATATAAAAGCCATATAGGTAGACTTTTCCTTACAAATACTAAGTAATACCATGTTTCTGTTAGATATTCCAACTATATTATAACAAAAAAATAGTGGTCAAAGCTAAGAAACACCAGGAAAAGTTAATAGTGGTTTTGTATATTAGAACATGGAGGAAATATATTATTCTTGTTTGAAGCAGAGTGACCTGTTAGTGGGTTCACTACGGGAGACACAAAGTTTGCCGTGTGCCAGTTGCACACTGCAAAGTCCATTATCCATACGGCAAAGTTTTTGCCATGTGAAACACATGGCAAAGACCACACGACAGACCGTTGCCGCGCCACCGGACTTCTGAAGCTACGCCCCTGGACCTCGGCCGCCGCACCCCCGGCCGTCACCGCTGGACTTCCACCGTCGCGTCCCTGGCTGTCGCCGCGCCGCCAGCTCCGGCCACCGCCCACTGCCACCACCGCCGCGCCCCTGGCCGTCGCCGCTGGATCTCCGCGCGGCGCACTGCGCCGCTGGACCGTCGCTGCTGCACAGGTGGAGGGATCAAAGCTCGTGGCGGATCTCGGCGCACCGGGGAGGGAGCTCGAGGCCGCGCCACCGGAGGGTGCTCGAGGCCGATGCACCGCCGCCGAGGTAGAGGAGGCCGCCGTAGATCCCGCCGTCCGGCCTCGAGCTCCCTCCGGCGTCCATGCGCCGGCGCCGCCGTCTGGGCTTGGAGGGCAGGGAGGGAGGTGGCGGAGGCAAGAAGGAGGAGGAGAGAGGGAGGCGGCGGCGACGGCTGAGAGAGAGGGAGGCGGCGACGAGGGCCGGGGGAGGGAGGCGGCAGGGAGAAGGGGGGAGGGGGTGGAAATATAGCTAGGGTTTTGATGGCCGGCGACGAATGGGCCGAATTTGGGCTGGCTTTGCCGTGCCCAATTCCGGCCCACAACAAAGTTTTATTTTCCAAAAAATATTTGAAATGTGTTTAATTAGTTAAATATAGCAAATAAATACAAAAATATACCAAATTTTAACATGGAGTACCACATGTTGTATGTGAAGAGTAGAAAAACTCTCGAAGTCGAACTCAAATTCGACCGTCACTTTCACTTCAAACCTAACCGCATCCTTCTCAATTCTCTGATTCTTCTTCGATGATGTTTTAGTTTGTAATCATTGTACGTGAAAAAATTACGAAACCTACTCAATTTTTTACCACTGGCTCCACATATGATATAACGAGGTATTGACAAATCTCATGGTTTTCAGACTTCATTTATTTTTTTTAGAATTTCAAATCATTCGGACACACGTTCGTGGACGTGTTTCCTGGACAAGATGTTGAAAATTTCTTTTGATTTCATGTGTAAGGCCTCAAACTGGGCTAAATAACATGAATATCATTTTTCACTCATTTTATTCTATTACTTGAACCATTTGTAGTTCAAATTTGACTTAATTCAAAAAATTGCTTGACATTCAATTAATTTGTTAAATATAGCAAAAAGATTTAAAAATATGTCAAATTTTAACATGGAGTGCTACATGTTGTATGTGGAGGGTAGAAAAAGTTTCGAGGTGAGAAGAGAAAAAGAATTATGATTTTACCGTGTGCCGAAAAAACACACGGCAAACTATATACTTTGCCGTGTGCAAAAAAAAAACACACGGCAAACTATATACTTTGCCGTGTGCCAAAAAAACACACGGTAAAGCGTGGATTTTGCCGTGCGTTTTCATCGTTGCCGTGTGCTCGACAAAAAACACACGGCAAAAACTTAGGCACACAGCAAACTAGCGATTTCCGGTAGTGACTGATGCTTAACTAGCTAGGCATCTTCCTGTATTTCTTATCTAGCAAACGTGTCTCATACTCTCATGCTTAACTAAGTTGAAAGAAGCTGAACATCACTAAGCCAACCTTTATTTGCTCCTTTGTTTGCTTGACTAGCTAGTTGGTTAAACTTAAGTTTACACCGTGCTGTAGTTCTTCATTAAAAAAGCACCAGAAAACATTACTGAAAAAAAAGCCGCAACCAGAAAGACCATACTCCGCTAGTTCATTCAGTGATGTACGCACTACTCTGTACTTGTTTTTACCTGTATTTCTGGTATTACTGCCATTGTGAGGAACGTACTCCATTTTTTATTAAAAGCATCATGCATGCTCCAAATTTAGCTTACAGGACTGAAATGTAGTACTCAGACGATACGAATAAACTATTGTATACTCCTGTGTAAAAGAAGTTATATGATACTACTTATGTAAAAGAGAAGTATGATACATGATACTACTTTTTTATATAAAGGGAGCTCTATCATTAAGAAAATAAAATACCCCGGTCTCTACATCCAAGAATGTTTGATTATTCCAGAGTTTCACTAGACTTGACAGTCTCAAGCAAACAAAGTTCACACCAAGCGAATTGAAACAGAAGTTCTTCATCAAGAGCTCAACAATATATTGCCAAATCTCCACCCGTGGCGAACGAAGATCTCCATGGCTAAAGATTCCAAGGGACAGGGTAGCGGTGGATGCAGCCGGCCCAGGGTCCGTCGTCGGGGCGCGCCGCCGGCCTGATGCACTCGCACACCACGCTGCTGCAGTCTATGCCGGGGCTGAAGCCGATCATGCACACCCGGTCGCCCTTCTTCATCCGGCCCTTGGCCTCGATGTAGGCCAGCTCGTACAGCAGCGAGCTGCCGGACATGTTGCCGAACCGGTGCAGCGTCATGCGCGACGCCTCCATGTCGCCGTCGGAGAGGCCGAGTCCCCGCTGCACCTCGTTCAGCACCCGGCTCCCGCCGGGGTGGATGCAGAAGTGCTGGAACATAGTCACAAGATTCGGGGTCGATGCCTCGTCCCTCGACCCGGGAACGTCGTTCCGATTCGAGGGTCGGGGTCGAAGAGGGTCAGTGTCCCATTCAAGATTGGATCGTGTCCCGGTTTGAAAGGGGTCGCAGCCCCATTGCTAGCAGATTTAGTTGGGATAATGAGGTTAAGGACAGTGGATTGGTGTGGTTTTTGTTAGACAATGAGCTGAGTACGTGTAGCATGGTCTAAATGTACTCTTTTATATGTTTCTTATATGCTTGTGCAGATTAATTTCTTCATTAGTAGCACATATATAGTTTTTGTCTTTATCGACCCGAAGATATCGACCCCGATGAATCAGGATCGCGTCCCACATAATAATTTATCGTTCCATAGATGTATACCCCATTCGTACCACAATTTTATAAAATGACGACCCTCGACCCTCGACCCCGTTCCTCGACCCGATCGACCCAGGAACTTTGTGACTATGTGCTGGAACGCCCGCCCGAACGCCGGCCGGTAGCGCTTCGCGGCCTCGCCCAGGAACTTGCGCCGGAGGGAGGAGAAGGCCACCCGGAGAAGCTCCGACGCCGGCAGCACGGCGGGGGCGAAGGCGAGTAGGTTTTCCTGGAGCGCCCTGGCGGCGGCGGCCGGCAGCTCCTTGGAGAGGTTGATGCCCGTCACTCCCTGGTCGTCCTCCTCCTGGCGCGCCCAGGTTTGGAGATATAGATATTCAAAATTTTTAGAAGGTACAAAAATTAAAGTTTATTTGACACTATAAATTATCTTAAATGGTTTTAATTTGACTTGAGTGTGTGTCTATATATATATATATTAATATATATATACTGCTTGAGTGTGTGAGTGTATGAGGGCTATGAAAATCTTTGCAAGAAAAGGGTGACAGTTTAATAATAAAAGCTTTGCTTTTAATCTGTTTCTCATGAACATTGAAAAATTTTAAGCTATTTTTGTTTGTCATCACGTAAAGTTTTTTAATAATAATGGGTATTCATTTAAATACCCTTCGACCTTCGTTGATACATGCTGGGTCCTCCCCTACGTGTACCTGGAACGCGCAGCGGTAGTCCCTGTCCCGCGCGGCGGTGAGCGTGCGCACGACATGGCCGATCCGGAATCGGGCACGTTCCGGCGAGTTGGACATGACGATGGCGGCGGCGCCCATGCGGAAGAGCACGTTGGGCACGAGCATCTCGCGCTTGGTCCCGGGGTAGAACATCGACGACAGGAGCTCGGTGGTCACGACCAGGGCGCGCGTCCCCGGCGGCGCCACCTGCAGGAGGTTCTTAGCGAGGCCGACGCAGATGAGCGCGCCGCTGCACCCCATCCCGGACAGGTTCACGGTCCGCACGTCGGCGCGCAGGCCGTACCGGTTCACGACGAGGTCCGCGAACTCGGGCGCCAGCGTGGTGAAGCTGCAGGCGACGACGAGCGCGTCGATGTCCGCGGCACCGCGCGGCAGGGCGGGGGCGGCCCGGGCGAGCGCGCTGTCGACGGCGGCGAAGATGACCAGCTCGGCCTCCGCGCAGGACGCCGCGACGCCGCGGTCGGGCGGCATGTAGCGCAGGGAGTCCGGGATACTGGTCTCCTCGCCGATGCCCGACCGCTCGTGCAGCCGGAGCATGAAGTCGAGGCTCTCGCCGTCGACGAGGTAGGGCATCAGGCGCGCGTGCTCCGTGGCCGTCGCGGTCGGCACCCGGTGCTGTGGCTCGCCCAGGAAGCAGCCGTAGTCCACGAGGTACACGTCCCGCAGCCGGCGTGCGCGCCGCAGAACCGCCACGGCGCCGGCGCACAGGATCACGGCCGCCATCAGGACGCGAACTGGGCTACTAGTCAGCGAGCTGGCGAGCTCGCCGCCGTAGCTGACGACCGGTGTCCATGCTCTCGGATGAAGCATAGCGGCGGCAGCTACCACGGCCATGTAGAATGGCTCTATTCGTTAAGCTCAGTACGAGGATCGGAGGGAGTGAGGACTATTTAAGGGGCATAAATTGAAGGGGGTTAGTTGTGGGATGGCAACGACTAACCATGAGTGGGCCCTTGAAAAGTACTAGTACCTATATTTCAAAATGCTCAGCTCATCTTTTATTTCATATAAGATTTGTTGAACCTACAACTAGAACACCGATAGAAATGGCTTCGAATTTAAAAGTATCGAATGCAAAAATTGCTCAAAATTTCCAAAACAACAACTTTGCTGCAGAACAAATTTTGAAATTCAAGGCTCTATTATAATTCGCTTGCATAAATATTACATTAGAATAGAAGATACACTTACAATTTGAACACGTACTGGAAAGTCTTCAGATTAAAAGCATTGCAAACGAAAGTTTATCAACATTTCTAAATCTTAAACTTTTTAATAGCGAAAACTTTTCAGATTTAAAATGCTTCTACAATTCATTTATAAAATATTTATATGATTGCATGCAAAAAAAAAACAACGTACCATGGGTTAATCCACTTGGCTTCCACAACAAAGCGCCGTAAATGTAGGTTAAAAGGTAGCTCCAAAGTGAAAGTAGTGCCACTGCACTGTACCAAGGCCTTGTTTAGATCAAGTTTTTACACCCAAAAACATCACATCGAATGTTTAGACACATGCATGGAGTACTAAATGAAGTCTATTTACACTACTTTTTGCACGGATGAGCTGTAAAACGCGAGACAAATCTAATGAGCCTACTTAATTCATGATTTGCAACAGTGATGCTACAATAACCATCTGCTAATTATGGCTTAATCATGAATTAATTAGGCTTATTAGATTCGTCTCGTGATTTACAATCAATCCCTGCAAAAAGTTTTGTAAATAAACTTTATTTAATACTCCAAAATTGTAAGATTCCATGCCCAAAAATTTGGCCTAAACTAAACAAGGCACAAATATACAAACAAGCTCAGAAAAACCCTTGTATGCCAATACCACGTAGATCGTTGTTCCAGAGTGCAACAATGACTTCGGAACAAAACAAACTATACGGGGATAACGAATTGACATAAATCCTGACGAAAAAAAAAGTGTACGACCAAGCTAAGTACATCCTTGTTCGACGCATGAAATAAAATAATTGAGTGATTTTACCCGCCTTAGAGCGTGTCCAAGAGACTCTTCATATCCTCCAATTTATCAGAATAGAGATTTTGATGAAAATTTACCCTACCACAGCCTCTTTAATTGAATATTCAAATATAAATATTCTCAATTCCGGATTTCATACTAGCCAAAGATGGAAAGTAAGGATAGCTCTCTAGACTATATAAAAGATATAGAAAAGCAGTTGAAAATAACAAAGATATGAAAAACGACTTTTACTTGAATGACTCTCTAAATGATGATTTAGAAAGTAGATTTTAGGGAAACTCTTGGAGATGCTCTTACAATGCTGTAGAAAATTATATATTTGCCTACACATAAATATTACCCCACATATAAATCACTACCGGAAACGGGTAATATGCCGTGTGCCAAATAGTTTGCCGTGTGCTAAAATACGGGCACACGGCAAACAGACACTTTGCCGTGAGCCCAAAATAAAACACACGGCAAACACCACACACACGGCAAAATTTCCTATTTGCCGTGCGCCAATACATGGAACCCACGGCAAAAATAAAACACACGGCATATTACAATCTTTGCCGTGTGCCACCGTCAAAGCACACGGCAAACTTCGTGCACGTGCCACTCACGTGCGGAGTTGGCGTACGGAGGTGGACGGAGGGGCGGCGGAGGTTGACGGCGCTCAACTTTGCCATGTGCCGCAAGGGGCACACGGCAAACATGCTAATTTGCCGTGTGCTACACCTTGGCACACGACAAACAGTATACTTCGTCGTGTGCTTTCTCTAGGCACACGGCAAACAGTTTGAAAATTTTGAATTTTCAAACTCAAATTTTTTTCTACACTTCTGAGATATTGCTTGGTACTTTGTATTAAAGTTTGGTATTTTTGTCGTAATGTTCACTATATATAAATATTATGTATCTGTTAAACGAATTTTTCGGATGAGTCAAATTTTGAACTGCAAGTACATAAAATAATAGAAGAAAATTCTTAGAAAATGATATTCGTGTTTCTGAGTGCACAGTAAGAGGTCATGTCGTAGTTGACATTGTCATTTCGAAAATGGTGTTCACAAAAAGTTCTCGTGAACGTAGAACCGAATAGTTGTAAAATTTTATAAAATTCAAACAAAGTCTGAAAATTATGAGATTTGTCGATTTCTTATGCTCTCTTACATAGAATCTATGGTAAAAAATTGAGGGAGTTCTGCACGTGTTTGGCACGTACGCTGCTTATAAACTCAAACTTTCCCGAAGAAGATCTGGGTAACGGAGAAAAACGCGGTATAAGGTTGTAGGGCAAACACGTTGAAATTTGAATTTGATTTCTACACTTTTTATATGGGCAATAGAGAACATAAATGACTTCATGTTAATTTTTTGCATTTTTTGGATCCGTTTGATAATTTTAACGTATTTATACAACTCTAATTGATATAAATTGAATTTGAACTATTAGTACATGAAATAATGATTTAACATGAGTGAAAAAATTATATTCATGTTCTTTAGTGAACTTTAAGGTCTTGTTTTCAATTTCAAAACAAATTTGGAAAATGGCATTGAAAAATTTAAAAGAATACAAGTTTCATTTGCATACATGAAATATAGAAATGTCGTGTTCGCCATGTGCCTGGAATTTGGTACACGGCGAACTTATTACTTCGCCGTGTGCCCTGAATCAGGCACACGGCGAAATATTGACTTCGCCGTGCGCCGTAGATCTGGCACACGGCGAACCACCCACTCACTTAGCCGTTTCGGACTCCCTCTTCCTCATCCACTCCCTCAGTTACTCCCGCATTTCACCTCGCCCCACGCGCCGCGCCGTCGCCCCGCCGCCGCCGGACCCCCGCCCACGCCGCCGCCGGACCCCTGCCCACGCCGCCGCCGGAGCTCCGCCCACGCCGCCCCCGGGAGCCCCCGCACACGCCGCTGCCAGACCCACCTGCTCGACCCGCACCCACGCCCCTGCGCCGCCTGGTCCGCACGCCGCCGGACCCCCGCCCATGCCGCCCCCGGGAGCACCCGCCCACGCCCCTGCGCTGCCCGGTCCGCACGCCGCTAGAGCCCGCGCCGCGCTCGGCCGGCTGCTGTGTGCCTGCACCGCCGCCTGTGCTCGCGCGCGGAGGGCCCGCGCCCCGGGCTGCGTCGGCCTCCTGTGCCTCGGGCCGCGGCTGGGCTCGCTCGCTGGCCAGCGCCGCCGCCCACGGGCCCAGTAGGAGGAGGCGCGTGGCGCACGCCCCTGCCGGTGGGCCCAGGAGGCCGACGAGGCAGCGGACAGGCGGCGGCCGCGCGGACGGGTGGTGGCCGGGGGCACGGCGAGCCCAGGACTGGGAGCGCGCGGGTGTGGGCCGTGGGCGCCTGGGCGGCAGCCGGCGGCCGGCGACATCTCTGCGGCGGGAGCGCGTGCCGCGGTCTGGGACTGCGATTCTGCCTCTGCCACCGCCCGCTGGAACCTCGTGGTCGTGCTGCGGCGTGCAAAGGCAAGGTAATTAGCTTGCTTCTTGTGTTCTTGTACAGATACCCTGCGAGTGCATGTTCTAGATTGGTAATTTGGTAGCCCAATTAATCATGGTAGCTTGAAAGTACAGATACCCTGCGAGTGCAACTTGAAATGCAACTTGATAACTATATTGATGACTTGAGAAAAGATGATAGCTTTAAAGACCTAAATAATCTTGTTGACATCTTGATTAAGCTTGTAGAAAATTGTATTGCCTGTGATGATATATGCTATATATATATTGACCTTGAGCTTGAGCATGAGTGTTAGTCGAAGTGTGTTATTTCTGTTCTATGGATATGCTTATCATGGAGAGTGTAAGTTGGAGAAAATCTTTCCACCCGGCTTCTTCAATCCGATGCAGCATATGATTTTGCACCTCCCGTATGAGGCACGGATGGGGGGGCCTGTTCAGGGCCGTTGGTGCTACTCAATTGAGAGACAACAAAAGATCCTTCGAACCAAATGTAAAAATAAATGCAAAATAGAAGCTTCCATTGCAGAAGCATACATTCTGGATGAGGTCTCCAACTATACAACAAAATACTATGGTGAAACCCTTCCAAGTGTGCATAATCCACCCACTCGTTACAATGAAGGCGAAAATGAAACGGACCTCAGCCTCTTCAAAGGGCAACTTGGAAGTGCAAGTGGTGCGACTCCTAAGGCCTTGGTCAATGAAGAGTTGCGTACTATCATGATGTATGTGTTGACGAACCTAGTGGAAGTCGAGCCGTACATACAGTAAGTCCTCAACAAACTATTTCCTCGAGTATTAACTATTCTGTATCCAACCCCCTTTACCTCTCGTTTATATAGGGAATTTACTCAACAATTCTGGCATCGCTGAAGAGTTCCAACCCCGCAGGAACTTGACGCCCTTCTTAAGTCGGGTGCGGGACAAAGAGCCCCCGATTTCATTTCTTGGTTCAAACACAAGGTATAACAAACCATTATGCTTGTTAGGCATTTGAAGTTCCTTTTCCATGCGAATAGTATGACAAACCATCATGCTTCTACCTGCAGGCCCAAAATGATGCGTCTATGTGTCCCGAGTTGAGACAGGTTGCCAATGGTTGTGCCTATAGGGTCTTATCATACTCCGGATATGATGTAAATGGATATCGCTTTCACACAAAAAGCCACGAGCAGAGTCGGCCCAATCGAAGAACAACAAATTCCGGAGTTTGTACGACAGCTCTTGATGGGGTCGAGTATTATGGCATAATTGAAGAAATCTATGAACTCACATTTCATGGTTGCAAACCTCTTAAGCCTGTCATATTTAAATGCCATTGGTTTGATCCTAACGAAGTGCGACGGACCCCTCATCTCGGCCTAGTCGAAATTCGTCAGTCATCAGTGTATCCAGGAGACGATGTCTATATTGTGGCTCAACAAGCCACGCAAGTTTATTATCTCTCATATCCGTGCAAAACCGACGATCGTCTTATGGGTTGGGACATTGTGTACAAGGTATCACCACACGGTAAAGTACCTATTCCAAATAATGAGGATTACAATATAGACCCAAACACATATGACGGGGAGTTCTTTCAAGAAGATGGGCTTGAAGGGCATTTTGAGATAGACTTAACCGGAGTGATCGAAATGGAAGTACACGATGATGAAATGGTTGATAACGAGGACGCTGGTGAGGAGGTTCGTAATGCGAAGGACCTAGAATTACTTGAGCGATTACAATTAGGCGATGATAATGAGGATGAAATTCCACCTTTAGAGCACGGGCTTGAACTTCTCGACTTGCGTGATAGTGATGATGAGACATATGATCCCGCTAATCCCGATGAAGATGATTATTTCTAATACATGTATGATCTGTACTAATTGATTTATTTTCTTTAATTATGTTACTTTTTAATTATGTCGCATTTTTTCTTTCTCTTTATAAGATCGTTTTGTATATATGTGCTGATTGGTTTACTATTTTTAATTGCAGGTGATTGAAGAAAGATGCCGGGCGGCGGACTTCAACGATCGATCGCCTCATTGTACAGAAGAATGATGCCACACTCGGATGCTGGTGAGGGCTCCGATAGGGGTTCCGAGTTGGGGCGAGGCAAGGGTCGAGGGAAGGGTGGACCCAAGAGGGGGGAGGGAAGGGTGGAGGCAGGAAGCGTCGAGAGCCTTCGCCTGTACCGCCGTCTAAGGAGGAGGAGGAGGAGGAGGAGGAGGAGGAGCCTGCCCAGGAGCGGGAGGAGGAGTGGCAGGCGAACGCGCAGGAGGAGGGGGAGTCGTCTGAGGAGGAGGACACGGCCGAGGATACCTCTACGCCGGCTGTCTGGTTGCGAGGTCCCTCGCGACTCCCAGATAGGCCGATACCTGTTTCCTTGCGCCCGCTGATTCAACAGTGCAGGGATATGTAAGTAATTTGACATGTTATTACTACCTTTTCATTTTCTAACTCGAAAATCACAGTACAAACTAATATTTTCTCTTAATCACTTTTGCAGGAGTTGGACTGTCCTCAGTGGCGGTGCTCACTAACGCAAGGTCAACGGCATCCTGGGTCTTTTGTGCAGGGAGCACTTCCCAGGCCTGGTCCACTATCAAGGACGGTACGAGCCGGCCTGGACGTGGGACCACTACATCGCCGCCAACAACGATCAGTTGGATCGGAGCGGCAGAGCCTTTGAGAACAAGGCGGAGCGGGTAAAGGGCGAGCTCTGGGTAAGTTTTTCCCGGCAAAAAATGGTGAATACATCACATTTATTGAACATTTGGTTAATGATGACATGATCCATCGTCTTTATATGCAGGATTTTTACAGGTGTGATGAGGGATATGAGGAGCGGGCGGCGATTGTGGCTCACAATCGATGCGTTAAACTCGTGAAGGACATGCATTATGAGGCGCAAGTCCAGTGCGTCATCAACTATTGTGCACATTTCCTAAAGCAGAAGATCGGGAAGTCTGAGGCGAGGGATTTGAAGCTGACTCGAGAGCAATATTTACAGGTAAGTTCAAATTTATTATAAGACGAAAAACATCGTTAAATGTCTCTTTTCTTACATGTCATGCAATTGATCAAGTGTAGGTTCCTGCGTGGTGGTGTCGTAATGACACCGTGTGCTGGGAGCGCATAGTGGACAAGTGGTTCGACCCCGAGTGGCAGGCTTTGCACGACGCTGGCCGGCAGCGGCGATTGCTGATGCCAGGTCTAGCGCACCATCAAGGCAGCCTCAACAACGACGAGTACAGGGCTAGATGGGTACACACTACATAGACTCATTTCTCTAATCTAACGTTCAATTCAGCATAATTTGTAATCAACTTCTTCCTTTTTCGCAGTCGTCCTCACATGAAGGCCAGGAGTGCCCCCCGTTCCTGGGATGGGCTCTAGCCCGCAAGGGCAAGGCGACATCCAACGTCACCTACAACCCTGACGACCCGCCCTCGGCGTACAGCAACCCGTCCATCCACAGTCGTATCCAGGCGTACATAGAGATGGGAAGACAGGTCCATGGGGCAGACTGGGATCCGAGGACCCAGCCCCTTGATGGAGAAGTCATTATGAGGGTGGGAGGAGGCAAGAAACATGGGCGCTACTACATTGGCGACGGCCTTTTAGACACGGCCAGCACTCCCACCCTCTCCCAGATTCTAGCGAGGAGCACGGCCAATAGCCCGGCCATACGGCCACGGCTGTCCGCGTCGCAGCTCCAAGTGCAGGAACTTCAGGTTATTTCTTATTTATTCATAGTTCATTCGTTTTGTACGTATATTTTCTTTGCATTGTAACATTATCATGAACTATTGTAGCACCAAATGCAAGCGCAACAGGCGGCGTACGAGGCGGCACTGGCAGAAGAGAGGAGGATACGACAAGAGAACGAGCAGAAGCAGGCGGCCGAGACGGCCCAGATGTACAACTACATTCGAGGTCTTTCTGTCCAAATGGGTAATCCCATCCCAGCCATGCAATTCCCTATGGTTCCTCCTCCTACTACTCCTCCGGTGAGTATTTTGAAAACCCTTTAGTTTTTTTTGAAGTATTAGATACTTAGAGAACTTTAGACTTAGAGATTGTGACTTACATTACTCACTTAACGATTTAGGGGACCTACATCTGATCCTTTAGTGCTCTATTATAACTTGAGAACTTGGTTTTTATCTCACCTGCAATTTACTATCTTACTTTTTTTGCAGAATCTATCGGCGGCATCGAATACGCCAGAATTGTCGCCGGGCATCTCACCGACGCTCCCACAGCAGTTGTTCCCGCCTCAGTTCGGCGGCGCCCCACCGTTCGACGACCCACCACAGCCATAAACTTGTTTATTTCAATATTTATGGACTTGTGAACTTCTAGATATGTATTTGTGAACTTCTGGACTTTGCATTTGACTTCTGGATGTGTTTGAAGTTATTTCCGCCTAGTTGTGATATATATGTAATATGTAATGCCTGTGATATATATGTTGTGATATGGGGTCCTTTATACGTGAAAAACAAAAAGAATAGGATCTGTTTGGTCACTTTGCCTGTGCCAGGGACTAGGCACACGGCAAAGTGACCATGTGACTACCCTGGAAACCTAGTTCGCCGTGTGCCTAGAACGTGCACACGGCGAACTAACCATAATTCGCCGTGCGTCATAAGCTAGGCACACGGCGAAACTTACTGATTTGCCGTGTGCCAGAACCAAGGACACACGGTGAAGTCTGAAAGTTCATCATGTGTCCACGGTGCAGACACACGGCGAACAGACGCCGACGCCGTTAGCTAGCCCGGACGGCGTCTTCTCGCTTTTTTTTGCCGTGCGCCTATATATACACACATCGAAAAGGTTCGCCGTGTGCGCGACTTTTGACACATGGCAAACAAGGGCTTCGCCGTCCTTGTAGCTGCCGTCGGCGCTTTGCCGTCGGCCACCGTCGGCGAAGTCTTCGCCGTGTGCTTACGGTTCTTCACCATGTGCCTCGGGCACACGGCGAACTCGTGGTCTCCGGTAGTGAATATTACCCAAGTGGTGTTCGGTTGTGCTAGATACGGCTACCGCTGCAGCTGCTACCACAACTAGCAGTTAGTGGAAAGCGTAGTCCTAGCCGCAGGTAGCTCCACCGAACATGCCTAATTAATGTAACGCAAAAACCAGGCACAATTACGAACCCCTGGTGCAACAAGCTCATCGAACCTAATCTTCGTTAGGTGCTCCCATTCAGGAATAGTTTGGTCACTCAGAGTTGAATACTAGGAAACCATTGTATACACTATATAACGAGTTGCAATCTATTGGAATAACCACTTCCTCTAATGTTGGCCTTTATTTTCCGGAAATACAGCAAGCAAACCAATACTTGTACTTAAGTTGTACTCAAATAAATTATTAATGAGGTAAATGTATTACAATATCTTCACAAAAAAATGTATTACAATAAAGTGGTCCCATACTGGCCTGCGAGGCAATGCCGCATACCTTTTCTGGTAAAGATGGAAACTAAGGGTGTGATTGGATAGGTGGCTTAGGCCCTAGCCAGGCTTGCACAATGCAGCTCACGAGTGATTGGATCCCTGCATAGGCCTCTAAGCCTGGCTTCACCAGTGCAAAAGTGCTCTCTTAGGCTGCATTGCTAGAAACGCCCAAATCGAGCGTATCCAGCTAGTGCAGGGTGGCTTGCACTTAGGTTGGCCATCCCCTCATTCTGCTCACCTCCATCTCTCTCGCATTTTCCCCCTCTGTTGCGCCGCTAGTGGCCAGCAGCGCGGGGCGCTCGTCGACGACCTCCGCCGCCTCCGGAGCCCTGCCGTCGAGGCCGCGCCACCCGCCGCGGGAGAGAGGGACGGAGCCCCGCCGCGGAAGGGAGGACCCGGCAAGGACGCGCGGCGAGGACACGCGGCAGAGGGGCGCGGCGAGGGGAGCGCGACGAGGGAGAGCGTGGCAAGGATGTGCGGCGAGGCCGCGCGCAAATCCAGTCGGAGCTCCAGCCGGGTCGAATCCCACAAGCTACGGCCGTACCGCCTCGCGTCCGCGCCACCGCTCCCATCCCGCAGCTTCGCGCCGCCCCGCAGCTTGCTTCGCACCGCCGCCGACGGATCAACGCGCTGCCCCCGCTCCAGTGCGGCCAGCCTTGCACGCAGCGGCGAGCGCCTGGGCCGGCCGGAGGGCGCCACCGCGTCGAATCGAGGGAGGGAAGGGCTGCGGCGGATCTCCACAAGCACCAGGTCGCCTTGCTGGCCTGATGTGCTCGGGAGGGCGCGGATCCGGCCGCCGCCGCCAGAGGGACCCCGTGCTGGCCTGATGTGCTTGAGGAGCTAAACACTCATTATGGTGAAGGGACCACGGTAAGCAGAGAAACTAGCTAGTAGAACGAGATGAGAGCAGAAAAGGACAGCCAACAAACAAGACATACAAGCGCATGCATGCTTCCCACAAAAGACCCTGAGGCATATAAACTCTTATCACTAAGGAGACACAAACCACATTAAAGCAGCAAGATTTAATTAGGTACCAGACACTACTACAGAATAGGCCTTTGTTTCAGGCCATTTGTCCCGGCTGCCTTTGGGCCCGGGACAAAAGTTGGCTTTTGTCCCGGGTCCAACGGCTAGCCGGGCCAGCGGGAGGATAGGGGCCTTTTGTCCCGGGTGGAGCCACCAACCGGGACAAAAGGTCATGGACAAAAGGCCTAACCCTTTTGTCCCGGTTGGTAACACCAACCCGGAGTAAAGGGTGACCCTTTTGTCCCGGTTGGTGGCTCCACCCGGGACAAAAGGCCCCTCCACGTGATAATTCAAAAGGAAGTTATTATATACTGAGTCATATGTACTACTTAGGTGAGTTGGCAAAGAAACCATACGCTAGGCAAGAGATCTTGGGATCGAATCCCGCGGGGTGCAAAAAAATTTTAGGGTCGAGGCTTTTGTCCCGGAAGCCATGTCGTCCCGGTTTCAAAACCGGAACAAAAGCCAGTTTGGAACCGGGACAAAAGGCCAAATCTGTAGTAGTGAGAGGTAACATATATAAGGGCACCGTACCATTTCTAAAAGAAGAACTGCACAAGAGCTGCCTGTCCAGGAACAAGGAAGAGGAGCAGCGTGGTCCCACATGCAAGCGACCGTAGCGGCCGCATGCTGTACAGCACGTGCAAGCATTTGTTTGCTCCATCCTACGTACCGTTGCATGACTATGCACGCACTGAAACCGGCACGTTTTCTCCAGCGTTGCTATCTACGTAGTACGCATGCATACACTAACACATGTGAGTTTCTCTGACATTCCATTTATATCGCTCACTGTTGGAGAATGGTACTTTGGTACCAGCACGTTAGTGCCGGTCAAATAGGAGCCGGCACTAACGTGCATGAACCGTACAAAGTGGGCACGTTAGTGCCGGCTAGAAACTCCAGCCGGCACTAACGTGCCATCCCCCAACGGTCAGTCCGTCTGCCACAACGGTCAGAAGCCACGTTAGTGCCGGCTGGGAATGCTAGCCGGCACTAACTTGGTCAATTACATGTTAGTGCCGGCTGTTAGTTCTAGCCGGCACTAAACGTCCACACTTAGTGCCGGCTAAAGCCACCAACCGGCACTAACTTGCCCCGTATAAGCCAGGCACTCCTTCTTCCCCAGCCCGACCATTTCATTTGGCCGAGCTCCTCCTCTCTCTCATGGTGTGTTAGAGGGGAGGTGCTGCCCATTTTCCCCCAAATTTGTGAGGATTTCACCCATCCAAGTGCACCAAAGGTTAGTAGCTTCTTCCACTCTTCTTTCACGGTGTTTATTCTTTGTTTCATGCTTTCTAGATAAAGAAAATAATGATTTTAAGGTTGAGGAAAAATGAGCATAATTTTCCAATTTATTCATTAATTTGAGTAAAATAGAATCGATTTGTTACTTTTTAGAGAAGGTTTTCTAGATAGTTTGACTATGACACATTTAGAGTAATTTTTTTGAATTATTTCACGGGGACATGTGTATATGTTATTATGCAAAATTTTAAGGATTTTAAGGATGAGGAAAAATGAGCATGATTTATTAATTTGTTCATTAAATTGAGCAAGGTAGAATTGATTTGTTGCTTTTTAGAGAATGATTACTATATAGTTTGACTATCACACATTTAGAATGAGGTTTTTTTGAATTATTTCATGGTGACATGTGTATATGTTATTGTGCCAATTTATTTTGCTATTTAGTTTAAATTTACTAGATAGGTGGTCTATGACACATTTACATTTTTTGAATTACATCATAGTAACCTGTTTTTAGGGATAATGAGCATGATTTTTTTTTAATTTGTACAGATGGACCGGCAATGGATGCACGGAAGCCGGAGCACCTCGGTGTGGATTCAGGGTTTAGATTCTTTTCTCAAGGCGGCAATGGCAAATAGGTCGCCAAAGGGTTTAATGTGTTGTTCATGCAGTGTTTGCGAAAATAAAAAGGAATTCCGAAAAAGAGATACTCTATGGAATCACCTGGACTGAATGGTTTCATGAGTAACTATAGCCTTTGGACTAAGCACGGCGAAGTTGGAGTTATGATGGAAGATAATGAAGAAGATGACGATGGTGATAACAATCTTCCAGATTGGGCATGGATTCATGAAGCAGGTGGCTTTCAAGATGAACCAATGGACGAGGGTGAAGCAAATGTTGCACAAGAGGAGCCACCTGACGAGCTAGGTCAGGCGTTGCTTGATGCACAGAAAGACAGTGAGACTGTGAAGGAGGCATTAAAGTTCGAGAAGATGTTGGAGGATCACAAAAGGCCGTTGTTCCCTAATTGCAAACCGGAGCAAAAGAAGTTGGGTACCACGCTGGAGATGCTGAAATGGAAGGCAACTAATGGTGTAACCGATAAGGGATTTGGTGAGCTATTAAAGATTGTAAAGAACATGCTTCCTGAGGGTAATGAACTGCCGTCAACAACATATGAAGCTAAAAAGATGGTTTGCCCTCTTGGATATTTTTTTCTCCGAAATTACAGACTCTGTCATTTTAGTTTATGGCTTACAGCTATGTGCAAAATAATATTTATCACAGGTATCAAAGAGTACTAGTACTAGTTGAGTCCGACCAATCGACAAACGTGGCCTGGCTGCTATATATGCTCCACGCTAGCACTGGCTTGCAGGCACTAGTTATTCAAAATCACCTAAACTATTATTAGTTGATTACATGGTGTGCGACGTCTGTCGAAAAAAACATACCTATTTCTAGTTGTTATTTTAATTTAAACTTGAAATGAAGCTCAGATCTGTTGGTAGCTTTGTACGGTGTGGAATAAGATGCTTTCACATTTGCAAACCTAAAGGACAAAAAAACAAGAGGAAAAATTCATGACCTGAACCTTGAAAATTAAGATGTGCAAATATACAAATACTGCTTGACTGAATTGAATCTAACTATCTGAGTGTTTTCTCTCTTATCTCTTCTATAATACAACACGACTATTCATTATATTATTTACTTGCTTTATGCTTAGTTTACTAAAATAGGAATCAAAAGGAAGAAACAGGATAACCTTTGATTCATTATATTATTTACTTGCTGTTTTTTTATTGTTTCAGTTACTGGAAATGGATCCTACGGACAACCAAGACGAGTTAATGCACGACCTCATTCGTGATAGTACTGCGTACGAAGCTCCAGAGTTTGATGAGGACGAGAACGATGGAAGCCAATTTTTAAACTTGCATAATCATGGCGACGAGGAGCAAGATATTAGTGGGGAGGAAGAAGAAAATGTCGAGGAAGCCGCGGTATAAAAGTTTAGTGATTCTTTCAAGCATCAGGATAAACGTTTTGTCAATATATATGTTAGGAGCAAGATATTGTTTGTGACACATGCGGCCCAGCTGCGAACTATTTGTGTTATGTTGCTAGCTTTGTTGATGATTTCAGTCCTTGTGTAAGGAGTCATGCTCCAGCTAAAAATTCTTATGAATGTTTCGGTCAATAAGTTACCTAATATCATGATAATTTTCGATCTGGAACCCTTGCTTGCGGGCTATGAAGGTTACGCATACCTGCCGTGACGTCCACTAGTTGCTAGCAACCCGCTTGATAAATTTGCGATTCTTTCAGGCATCAGGATCGACGAAGCCTAAACGGAAACGTGGCTCCAAGAGGAAGATGGTAGGATGTACGACCATCACGGAGATCAACAAAGCAACCGGCGAGCCACTAGCCCCTGGTCAAATTAAGACGACATTTGTAAATCAATTGGGATATCTTGTTAGGGAATCCGTCCCCATAAAGTATAAGCTTTGGAAGAGAAATAAAGTCTCTGATCGACCTGAAGATATCGTGCCAGATTCAGAGAAAGATTTATTATGGAAAGAGGTGTCGTTGCACTTCAACTTTCCCCCAGGCAAAGCTGACAAAATAAAGGGATGGACATTTAAGAAGATGGCAATTCAGTTCGCCTCGTTCAAGAAAAAATTGGTGGCAAACTTTGTCAACAAGGGCCTCACATCAGATTTTGATAAAGTCTGGAAGAAGCAACGAGAGTGGTGGAATGAATTCGTGAATTACAAGCACAGTGCTGACAGCATGGCAGCCTCGATTCAAGGCAAAATGAATGCTAGCAAAAAGAAAAACTTCCATAGACTTGGGCCCGGAGGTTATAAGGTTGCCATTTCGAAATGGGAAAAGATGGAAAATGATTTAATTGTAAAAGGAATCGTACCGAAAACCTTGAGTTGGCCCAAACGAGCAAGGTATTACTTCTATGCTCATGGAGGCACACTAGACCCCGACACTGGAATGTTTGTGACTAGCGACGTACTAAGAGAGGCTGCCCAAAGACTCGAGGACGCAATGAGGCATACCGAAGAAGGAACCTTCCAGCCCAACAGAGAGAATGACGAGCTGACTTACGCTCTTGGGAATGCGGAACACACTGGACGGACCCGAGACGTGGGCGTAGTTCCATGGAAATATGGCTTTTCCGGAGATCTCGAAACCTACCGAAGCCGATGCAGAAGCAAGGCAGTAGTGGCTGAGAAGATCCATAGCCTAGAAAACCGGATAAGGTCACTTGAGGCAGCAGTTGGGCAACGCTCGGACCAACCAGCTGCCAATGTGGAGATCAGCCCCCCTTCTTAGCGTCATAGCAGTGTTGCTTCCACGGAGCACCCTAATTTGGGTGCCGACAGGCCGAGGGACCCCATTGACGACATCACCGTTAGGACCCAATGTGAGCTTCTGGTTCTTTATGGGAAAAAGCTCAAAGTTTGTGCTGAGGGTTATGCGGAAGTCCAAGAAGAGTGCGGGACAATACATTGCCAGCCGATTCCTGAAGGATTCGCCAGAGTCTTTGTTGACCGAATTACTGAAGAACGCTGGGAAGACATGGACCTCCCGATCCCTATAAGTCCTGAAGAAATAGAACTACAACATGCCGTACACACATGGATCGCGTGGCCAAAGTGCGACATAAGATTGGTGCAAGCAGACACAGATTCCGCTCGGTGCTCAAGGCAAAGATCACCAACGCCAGCTGACAGGAATCCTAGTGTTGGCCCACCTTCTCCACCGCCTGCACGGGACCCCAGCATGGATCCACCATCACCAGCCGCACAAAGCGAGCCAATTCCGGCATCATCACCAGCCGCACAACAGAATCAGAGTCAGCGACAGAAGGCTTACACGGTACCTTCGGTCCAGCCATCTCAAAAGCAGCAAAGAAAGAAGAAAAAGAAGGCTCCAGAAGAGGAAGAGGCAGAATAATCGTTTCAAACTTTCTTGCTGAAGCGCAAGCTACTGAGGGAGGCTGCGAACAAGAAGCCAGAAATAGATCCGGTTGCAAAGGCACACTTTGTTAAACACTTCATTAAAGATCCCACCAAGGAGAAAGAAAGAGAGTCGGATTATGATCGGCAGATCAGAAAGTGCTACAACAACCCCAAGAATCGGCTGATTAATGCAAAGACCGTTCCCCAGCTCGGAGAGCAGTCCAAACAATCGATCCCTCCGTTGATAGTGCCGCATGAAGACTATCCCGATGAATCAAGAGATCCGTTGACCATGGCTGGGATGATATTGCAAACTGATCTAACAAGGGCTCAATTGCTTGGGGAGGCCCTACAGAATGCCCGCGGCAAGAAAAAATTTGTACTTGGTGAACCTTTGATATGGCCAGAGTTGCTACCATTCCTACCAACGAGAATGGCCGAGTTACACAAATGGTATGCCGTGCAATCTAAAGCTAGTAAATTAGAGATGTTCCCGGCTCGGATTAAAGATGAGCATTTCTGGCGGGGGGTAGATGATGTATATATCGAGTTTGCATCACTCTACGATTTATACCATCAAGATGCCCTTCACAAGTCCCTCGTCAGTGTATGGTGCATGTAAGTATTGTCTCTCGTTTCATTATTTTAGCCTTGTGTGTTGACTGATCCCCGTTTTTCTTGTGTCCCGTAGGTCAAAAATTCAAATTTGCCGAAAGAAGAACTTCCATAACGTCGGGTTCTTCGACCCCGATATTATACACGAGAAATCGCTAGCGCTAAATCCTGGAGACATAGTCAATGTTATATACAGGGGGTTGCGTAAGAATAGCATGTGTCCCTTCATTCTCTTGCCATACAACCATCAGTGAGTCGTTCTTTGTTAGCCTTTTTTTTTCAATCCCTTCGTATTAATAATACTGTTTAATAACTATTATAATCAACATTAATTGGTTATGCGTATGTATATGCACAGCTTTCATTGGATATTGCTTTGTATTCGGATTGAGGAGCACAAGGTCTTGGTGTACGACTCGTTAAGGCAAGATAAATCAAAGTACCAAGATATCATCGAGGTGGTAAATACTGCATGGAGTCGCTACCTCCACAAACACATAGGCTTGCCCATAAGTGAAATCGAGCCTCTTCATTGGGTGACTGATTTTCTGGTATGAATATACTCTCGCTACTAATGTCATTCGCAATAAACATCAGAAAAATTTTATATCGTAACTCACATTTGTCCATAGTGTTGGAGACAGGGCCAAGGAAACAACTTATGTGGATACTACGTATGCGAGTGGATCAACTCTTTTGCAAGTGAAAAAGGGCAAATGACAGTGGAGGCATTCAATGTACGTGAGCACAATCACATCTGCTCATTATTTTAATTCATTATTTTTTATTCTCATGTTTTTATCGAAAAATGTGACAGCGTTGGCGGATGAAAGAAGAACTCATTGAAATCGCTCGGATCAGGGCAATTCAAGAAGCTATATGCGGATTTCTACTCGATGAAGTCATAAATCCTAAGGGTGAATTTCATGGCGATCTCCATCTAAGCGTCGCCAAAGAAGATCCGACGACGAGGAAGCTGATACGTTATTATAGTTGATGTGAGCAATAATTTGTAATATCTCATGTACTTTTGAACTCCTAAGTGTTCCATACATGACAAATATATATATAATATTAGTGTAATATGTTGTTCTAATAATACTGTGCAATGCAAATAGTACGACTATGTAGTCACATACGGTAGAAATACGCATAGCCATATGTATAAAAACGAAAAGAAAAGAAACATAAAGAAGAAAAAACATTTAGTGCCGGCTAGTTATACCAGCCGGCACTAACCTTGCTGTCAGGACTCAGGCGGGTTCGGACACGTTAGTGCCGGTTGGTATTACGGACCGGCACTAACATACGCACGTTAGTGCCGGTCAGAGTAGCCGGCACTAACGTCTGTCACGTTAGTGCCGGCCATTTAGTGCCGGCCACAGGGACCGGCACTAAGCCGTCCTGTGAGCGGCACTGATGTGCCTTTCTCCAGCAGTGGCTGAAAGTGCTATTTTCGTTATGTTTCATAATCTGTGACGCTTGCATGACGAAAATCGCTTCATCGCCGATACCATGTAATAAAAGTCCTTATGCGACGATACCATGTAATAAAAGTCCTTATGCGACGAAAACATCTTTTTTTGTCATAAATTTTATGACGATTATTTTGTCGTCACTAATTTGTGACACTCATTGTTTATCATAATCAATACCAAGAAACGTCACAAAACTATGTGCCTGGATGACCGTAGATGTGCCATGTGGCATCTCTATTATGACGATTTGATTCGTCATAAAATATTGAAATTATCAATTTGAACCTATTTTTTCAATCCTATTATTTGATTTGGACAGATCAATTCAAAACAACATATTCATTCAAAACACTGGCCACTTCACAGAATATTTATTAAAACCCGATACCACTTGTCCAAAAACTATCAGATCCCTATGCATATCATAGCCAACATTACTTGTCAAGTCACTATAAATAGCCCAAAATCAAAAAGATAACAGACAAGACAGCCCTATGACCTCAGGGCCAAAAAGTCTCTCCTCTAGCTTCAATCTGTCCCCTATGATTCTCCTGCTTCAGATTCCTGGAACTTCATCTTCAAATCTTCTAGCTCACTTTGCTGGTCATCCATTTTCTCACTTTGCTGCTGAACCCTGCTCACTGGTAAGAAAGGCAACAATTATAAGTACCATAACACAACCATTAACCAAATATGAGACATACATATTCAGCAAACAGGACTAGGACTTAAGTATATGTGCAATCAGTTAAGAACTGCACAGGAGTGTAGAACAGCTAAGGATGCCTATCCACCAGAAAGTAATTCAGCAAACAAGACTAGGACTTAAGTACAAAGAAAAGCATCAGCTAAGGCAAAAATTGTATTTACCACGGGCATAGCACATTACGAGTACCTTTGGGTCCAAATGTTGAAATAGCAAAAGCATAAGACTCATTTAACTGCTCAAATCGGAATAAGCAGATCAGATCGCAGTTCAAAATACTACAAATTATTTGTATCTATCTAGGCAATTCCTTCTCTACTCTCTTTTAACTACTCAGCTCACACTTGCATGTATTTATTTTATTGCCTTGAAGATTTCTAAACATTTTTTAAGCAGGCCTAGACAGACGCAGTGCAAGGAGGCCTTATCAGTATTACTAAAAGGAAAGAACTGGTTTATCGATGTAGCAAAAGCATAGATTTTAGAACTATTACTGATTAGTGTACCAAATATCTTGATCAGAGCAAAGATTCCTAGTTATGCTGCAATTGCTAGAATCATGATGACGGGGGTGTAAACCCGGGATCCCTGACAGGCCCGACTCGTGTGAAGGGAGGCCCAGCAGACTCACTGGGCCATGAACGGGACGGCCCGCTAACCGGGGGGGGGGGGGCTGCCTTCGTTCCTAAGCCAATGAGTCCGAGAGCGACCTCCCGGGACGCGTGGCGGCCCCCCAACCCAGCGCCCCGGGTCAGAACCATGTCAGACGACCCGGGATGTGCGCTCCAAGAACGCCGCGCCCCCTAGCAGTCGTGCCGGCCAAGACAGGCCCTGTGCAGGCTCCAGGACGCCAGCTCCCCTTATCTTGCGTAGAGGGATTAGGCACCAGGACTCTCTGACAAGGGGACAGCGCCACTCGCGCGGGCCCCGCGACACAATGGGAGGGGGCGTCAACAAACGCTGCCCGCTGCCGTCGTAATGATGGTTGCCCATGCGCGTCATCTCATTACGCCAGCGGGCGTGACCGGACGCCCCCGGCCAGGCCTCGGTAAGGCACCCCTCGCCGAGCGCACCGTCCAGCTGACAGGGGCTACGCGAGAGAGGCACAAGATAGCCCCGCAAACATAGGCTTAGACGGACAAGACCGGAGGTGACCCCCGAGCAACCATCCAAGTGGCCGGGCCGCCCCGACTGAGCAGGATGGGACAGCATCGGGGCACCCCGCTGCCCAAGAAGATCGCAAGGATCATCCCTTGCCCAGGAAGATCGCCAGGATCAAGCCTACCCACTCCCGACCGATCGAGTGGGCCCCGACGACTGACAAGGACGAAGGACACCCCGACGGTGCCAAGACACAGCACTAGATATATGTAAATGGGGGCCCTACCTTGGACTATAAAATGAAAAGCCCCCCATGTAGAAAAGGATTGGAATTCCAGAGGTTCGACACTGCTTGACCAGCTTGTAACCTCCCCTCTGAACTTTGAGCACCTGGGCTCGAGAGCAATAGAGCAAGAACACCACCCCCCGTACTAGATGTAGGGCACATTCGGCCCGAACCAGTCTAAATCCTTGAGTCTTTGCGTGCTAGACCATATCCGATCAAGCGCACAACAAATGAGCAATCGAGTAGTTTAGTAGTCGCCCATTTCCCGCAGCGACTGTTTGGCGCCGTCCGTGGGGACCGCTTTGTGCGTTCACTGCTTTGGCGATCGGATGGTTTCGATCATCCCATTCACCACCCCGGCTGCGAGCCGTGGCGAGACGATCCGCTTCGGCTCCCTGGAGTTCCCCGCAATCCCCCGTGACGGATCGTGGGCGCCTCCACCATTCCCGCCTTCCCAGACCCTCCGCTTCGGAAGTCTGGAGTTCTTCACCGACCAGCTCGGTGCACTGCGCCTCCACGAGGAGGAAGCCGCCCCGGCGGCCGCAGAGGAGCCCGTTTCTCCTCCCAAGCCTCGCAATCCGAGGCGTCGGCGATCAATTCGCTGGCACATCAAGAAGCGCAGGCCATCACATCCAACCCGTGCGGTGCTCTGCCGCATCGCACTCATGATGGCCTCCAACCCCGCTGTTGAGGACGTCAACCAGGTCCTCTTCTCTCTGGCCAACGTCTCTCGACAGCTCGCGGGCAGACCTCCGCTCCCGACACCCCTCTCGTTCTCAGAGCAACTTCCGTTCGGTCTACGCAATGCCGCGAGCGTCTACGCTCGAGAGGTGCGCAAGGCCGCCCAAAGGTTCCAGCCCACGTCCCAATTCGTGGGCACAACAGAGAGCTACCCCGACTCCGTCCACGACCTCCTGTGCTTCGAGGATCCCCTGAGTGATTCCTCCAGCACGGGAGACAACCACCTGAAGGTAACATCCGTGCTGCCGCGCATGTGTGCTATGGCCGACAACTAGCCACCGCCGTAGGTGGTGCCGTTCGAGCAGACGCACACCCCAGTGGACCACCGCGAGCGCGCACTCGCCAGCGCGCAGGCCCACGGCAAAGACCTTCGTCGCCGCCAACAGACGCCCCCGCCCGTGGACCAGCCTCCACGGGCTCCCTCCGAGTCAAAAGGGATAAACCCCGTGGGTTCAGTGCGTCAGCGTGCACGCAGGGTCAACCACGACATCATCAACGACACCCGCATGCAACTCCCGCAAGAGTTCCGTGCGGGCCAGAACATCGCAGCAGCTGTGATCCTTCTGCAGACGCTGCCAGAGCCGGAGGATCCGGCCCATAGGAACCTTCACCGCCAGGTGAGAAACATGGTGGAACTCGCCGCCGTCTAGCAAGCGGAGAGCTCCTCGCTGCACCGCCGACAGGCCGCTGCCTCGTGTCCCGCTGGCGGCGCGAGTCACCGTGGGAGTTAACAATCCGAGGTGCAGTACCCCCACCAGCACAGCATTCCGACATGGGCGGCGCGCCTTCCCCGGCGGCGGCATCTGCCCCTCTCCCGCCGAGGCCACCGGTTCACGACCGCGTCGGTCCTAACTACGACACACACAACGTGATCCAAGGCTGACAGCAGGCTAGGCACCACGCCGACGTCGACCGCGCGGCCGCCCGAGCAGAAGACGCGCGGGCATACGCGCCCAACCTAGAGCGCTCACCGCTCCGGCGAGGGGGACGCCCCTGCGATCCCGACATGGACTGCGACCGGAGTCCGAGCCCGAACCCCACCGGGCTAAATGCCTTTTCCAGGGCGATCCGGGGGGCGTCTTTCCTCCAGCGCTTTCGGCCACCGGTGAACATCGTGAAATATACTGGAGATACGAACCCCGGCGTGTGGTTGGAAGACTACCGGCTTGCATGTCGGGCCGGAGGAGCAAGCGAGGACCGCTTCATCATCCAGTATCTCCCAATATGCTTGAGAGAGAACGTCCGTGCCTGGCTGGAGTTCTTGCCCGCCGATTCCATTGGTAGCTGGGCATACCTCCGGAAGGTGTTCATCGGCAACTTTCAGGGCACATACGTGCGCCCTGGAAATTCTTGGGACCTCAAGAACTGCAAGTAGGAGCCCGGCGAGTCCTTGCGCGACTACATCCGGCGCTTCTCCAAGCAGTGCAACACGCTCCCAGGCGTCGTCGACGCCGACATCATCGGCGCATTCCTCAGTGGGACGCACTGCAAGACACTGGTCCACAAACTGGGGTGCCAGAAGCCGCGCACCACGCACGAGCTCCTGGAGACCGCCACCAATCACGCCTCTGGCGAGAAGGCGGTCGGGGCCGTCTTCGAGCGCGATCAGCACACGGCAAAGGCGAAGCGGCATGGCCGCGACAGGCCTTCCTCAAGCCGCGAGGATAGGAAAAACAAGAAGAATCGTCGAACTCCCGCCACTGGCGAGGTTGCGGCAACCGAGCGCCAAGACAAGCGCCCCCCAAGAAACGACCACTTCAACCAGCTCCTGGAGAAGCCATGCACCAACCATGGCTACCCGGTAAACCACAAATTCAAGGATTGTGATATGATGAAGCGCCTCCTCCGCAGGACAGCCAAGACCGACGGCGACGGCCGCAACAAGCGGCCCGACACCGACCAGGACAAAGGGAAGCCGTCGGAATGAGAGTTCCTGGACGTGGATCGGTGCTTGGTGATCATCGGCAGCCTGGAGGACGAGTGTTCCAGGCGACTGCAGAAGGTTCGGCTCCGCGAGGTATGTGCTGCCACAAGTTCCATTCCTAGAAAGTTGAAGTGGGCATCCACGCCCATCATTTTCGACTAGGACGACCATCCGATCAGCATTCCTCGGCCAGGAAGCTACCCTCTCGTCGTCGACCCCGTCGTCAGCAACATGCGCCTGTCCGAAGTGCTAATGGACGGAGGCAGCTGCCTCAACATCCTCTACATGGACACTTTGGAAGCCATGGAAATCCCACGAGCCTGCTTGCGGGAATCTCTCTTCCCCTTCTACGGCATCCTGCCGGGCATGAAGGTGTACCCAGGTGGCAACATCGACTTGCCGGTCACATTCGGCAGCAAAACCAACTTCCACACCAAGACCCTCACATTTGAGGTGGTGGACTAGAAGGGGGCGTACCATGCCATTCTCGGGCGCCCCACCTACGCCAAGTTCATGGCGGTGCCCAACTACACCTACCTCAAGCTCAAGTTGCCGAGCCCGAATGGGGTCATCACAGTGAGCGGCTCCTTCGAGCAGGCCTACATCAGCAGCCGCGAATACTTCGACCTCGCCACCACTGCGGCGAACTCGGCTGAGCTTGGCCAGCTTCGCGCCACCACTCCCGAGTGCTGCCCTGACCCTTGCAAGCCCAGCCAGACACCGGCCTTCATCTCAAACGATGAGACCAAGTCAGTCGTGGTCGATGACGCTGAAAGGCCCTTGTTTGGTTTTGATAATTGAGTGACAACTTAGGTGGACTTATAAGTGTTTATGTTGAGATAAACATGTGATTAGTCCACACAAAGACACTAGTATGAGCAACATATGCCATGGAGGAGAAATGACTAAGGGTTGATGCTATGCTCATATAGTGTGATGAAGGAACTCATTGTATATGAGTCATGACATGGAGTCATGTGACTAAGGTGGTGAAGATCAAGACAAGGCTTGGCTTGATGGACTGGTTGCAATGGAGAAGGGCAAGTCAAGGCTTTGAAGCGATGGACCGCGAGGCTGTGAAGCTTGGGCAAGACTTGGCGCCGATGAACCGAGGCAACGGTAAAGAGCGGGCAAGGTTAAGATCGATGAACCAAAGAGGTCATGTGATGATATAGAGTGGATCATATCATTCATGATTGTGTTTGTGCATTGGTTGCATCAACACTTGGAGGATGGAGTTGATGAATGGAGATGAAATGGAATGCGCAAGGCAAAGCTATGATTTGTAGGGCATTTCATTTCACCGGTCTAAGGTTGAGTAGAGAAGTGATTGACCGGATTTAGGATAGATGGCCATACTATCAAGAGGGGCAAACTTGTTTGCATATCAGTCATCTAGTGCCACTTGAGCGATCTAACATTGTGATGTCGCTAGAATCGAGTGGCGTGGTGAGATCAAGTAAAATCCTTTGAAAATGATTGTGAAAATGCTAACACACATGCACATGGTGTTGTTCATGTGGTGGTGTTGGCACATTTGCAAAGGAGAAGGTGTTGGAGTTGTTGTTGATCAACTTGTGGGAAAAAGAAATGACGGGCGGATGGTCCGGCCCTGTTGGGCGGATGGTCCGCCAGTATATTTCAATTTTGTCCAGAGAGGTTGCAGCTCTATTTGGGCTTGAAGGCCGTACTGTGGACGGCCCGCCACTGGGGAGCGGACAGTCCGCAGGTGTTTTAAAGAAATCGTCCAGAGAGGTTGTTTCTCTGGCTTGGGCTGAATGGTTGGACTGCGGACGGTCCGGCCCAGGGGCACGGACGGGCCGCAGGTCACTTAACAAATTGACCAGAGACGTGTTAGGTCTCTGGTGGGTTTTAAGAGTGAAGGGAGGACGGTCCGCCCCTCAAACTTTAAGTTTGTCCAGAGACACTGTCTCTCTGAGTGTTTGGAGTATCTGAATGGCAGACGGTCCGCCCCTTGGTCGCGGACAATCTGCGAAGGGCTCTAATGGTCGACTCTGACACATAATCTTTACAGATCTAGCCGTTGGGTTTGAATGGCGGACAATCCAGTTTTTGTGAGGCGGACAGTCCGCGAGTGCTCTGTTTCGACGGGGATTTGAGGTAACGGCTAGTTTGGGGCCTCCCTCTATAAATAGAAGGTGTGGCCGGCCATTTGAGGTGGCTGAGCACCTTGGGGACTTGGTGTCCATTTGTGAGAGTGCTTGAGAGCCCTCTACTCACTCTAACTTGATAGTAATCATCCGATCGATTGAGAGAGCGATTCTAGTGCGAATGCTTTGAGAGATTGCATCGAGTGGCACTAGGTGATCGTGTTGCAAGCTGGTGTGCTTGTTACTCTTGGAGGTTGCCACCTCCTAGACGGCTTGGTGGCAAGAGGCTCCGTTGAAGCCCGCAAGAAGATTGTGCGGTGCTTCGGAGAAGAGATTGTGAGGGGTATTGTGCTCACCCCGCGGGAGCCGCAAAGAGCAACTCTAGTTGAGCGAGACATGAAGAGCAACATGTGGTTCGGCTGGATCATGTGCTAGAGCTCGGTGTGAGCACTCCACGTGGGATAGTGTGACTTGAGAGTCACCACTAGCAAGAGGATCGGCGGCAAGTTTGAAGCTTGTCTCAACGGGGATTAGTTTGGTGGCAACCAAGTGAACCTCGGGATAAAAATCACCGTGTCAATTTTGTCTTCTCTTCTCGGTGGTTTGCATTCTCCAAATCACAAGCCTTGTATTTACTTTCATCTATATCTTGTGCTTGTGTAGTTGCTCTCTAGTGATTAGTTAGCTTGTGTAGCTTGCTAATCATCTTCTTGCTTGTGTAGCTAGAAGTAGAGATCCTAGTGTAACTAGCTAGCTTGTGTAGCTTAATTAGTTGCTCTTGCTTAGATTGTGTAGGTAAGCAAGTTGAGCTCTTTGATTTGGATTGTGTATCCTTGTCCTTGAGCATCTAGTGAACTTAGGTTTGGCTTTGTGTTTTTGCCCATTAGAATTGTGTAGGAGCTCTCCCCGGTTTGTGAAGTACTAGTGCTTAGGCTTGTGTGGCTTGGCATTATAATTGTTAGGAGAGCTCTTGATAGCTTGGCACTCCATTTGCTTTGTGTAGGATCTTTTTGGAGGTGCCTTAGAGTCATAGTTAGAGGGGTGAAGTCTTGGCTAAGCGAATAGTTTCAATTCTGCATAAGTTTCGATTAGCCAGCGCAATTAGTTTTAGAAAGGACTATTCAGCCCCCCTCTAGTCCGCCATCTCGACCCTACAGACGCCGATCCAGCCAAGATGGTGCAGATCAGCTCCCAGCTGTCGGCCAAATAGGAACACGCGCTCGTCGACTTCCTCCGTGCCAACAAGGACACTTTTGCCTGGAAGCCGTCCGACATGCCGGGCATCCCAAGGGAGGTCGCCGACCATGAGCTCCGCATATTGCCGGGATCCAAGCCCATCTAGCAATGAATGCGCCGCTTCGACGACGAGAGGCGCAGGGCCATAGGAGAGGAGATAGCTAAGCTTTTAGCTGATGGCTTCATAAAAGAAGTCTACCACTCCGACTGGCTCTCTAACCCAGTCCTTGTAAAAAAGAAAACTGGTCAATAGAGGATGTGTGTTGATTACACTAGCCTGAACAAGACTTGCCCCAAAGACCCTTTTCCTTTGCCTAGAATAGATCAGATAATCGACTCCACCTCCGGATGCAAAATCTTATCCTTTCTAGACGCTTACTCGGGCTATCACCAGATAGCGATGAAGGAATCCGACCAGCTCGCGACAACCTTCGTCACGCCGTTCGGCTCATACTGCTACATGTCATTGCAGTTCGGTCTCAAGAACGCTGGAGCAACATACCAGCGATGCATGCAAGCCTGCTTCTCCGACCAGATCAACCCGCTGTTCGACCCTGACCGGCTGGACCCACCTCGGGCGACGGTCGCGGTCTACATCGTCGTCAAGACGCCGCGCGCGGACGACCTAGTCACTACCCTTAGCACCACGTTCGCAAATCTCAAGAGGTTCAACATCAAACTGAACCCCGAGAAATGCACGTTCGGTGTGCCTAAGGGCAAACTACTCGGGTACATGGTGTCCGAGCGTGGCATTGAAGCCAACCGTGACAAAATCGTGGCCATCACCAACATGGGACCCATCTGTGGTGTCAAGGGTGTCCATAGGTTAACTGGGTGCCTAGCAGCGCTCAGCCGGTTCATCGCCCGGCTGGGAGAGCGAGGCTTGCCGCTGTACAAACTCCTCAAGAAATCCGACACCTTTGTCTGGACAGAGGAGGCACAGGCGGCCCTCGACCGCCTCAAGGCTCTCTTATCCTCTCCACCGATGCTCATGGCACCGGATCCCTGCGAACCCCTTTTGCTCTACCTGGCAGCCACTAACCATGTGGTCAGCGCCGCTCTGGTAGTAGAAAGGGAAGAGCAGGGACACACCCTCAAAGTCCAACACCCCATGTATTTCGTCAGCGAGGTACTGACTGACACCAAGTCACAATAACTGCAAACACAAAAGCTCCTCTACGCCGTCATCATGGCGGCCAAGAAGCTGCAACACTACTTCACCGAGCATGAGGTGTCGGTCATCACCTCATTCCCACTCGACGAAGTGGTTCGCAACCGCGATGCCGTGGGACGAATTTCTAAATGGGCAGTCGAGCTGATGGGGTATGACATCAAGTTCGTGCCGTGCACGGCTATAAAGTCTCAAGCCCTGGCCGACTTCATCGCCGAGTGGATGGAAGTTCAAGCCCCGACCCCAGAAATCCCTCACGAGTACTGGACCCTCTACCTCACAAATCAGTCATGGGAACCGGCGCGAGGGCCGGGGTCGTCCTGATCTCCCAAGAAGGAGGCAATTCCAGTACATGGTCTGCCTCCATTTCCCTGCATCCAACAACATCGCAGAGTATGAGGCACTCATCAGCGGCCTCCGCATAGCCATCGACATCGGGGCAACCCGTCTGTACGTCTATGGCGACTCCAAGCTGGTAATTGACTAGGTCATGAAGAACTCTAACTGCGAGAGCCCTCTCATGGACACATACTGCTAGGAAGTACGCAAGCTAGAAGGGAGATTCTGGGGTCTGGAGCTCCACCACATCCCACGGAAGCAGAACCCCGACGCGGACGCTCTCACAAAGATGGCCGCCGAGCGCAAGCCGGTGCCCAGTGGTGTTTTTGTCAACGACCTGAATGCTCCGTCAGCGCGAGAGAAGCAGCCAGCTATGAATAGTTCAAAAATAGAGGAAACAGAGCATGCGGAAAAAACAGGGCACGCTTCCTCCGACCCAGCCCCCGACCAAATACCCGAGGGGCCGACTATGCTTGGCAGCGAGCCAACCTGACCTAGGCCAGGCAGACAGCACGGACTGGAGAGCCAACCTATTGGCTTATCTCCTACACAAAGTCCTCCCAGAGGAATGCAACGCAGCCCGCCGGGTAGCCCAATGAGCCAAAACCTTCGCTGTAATCGACGGCGAACTCTACAAATGCAGCCCCTCCGAGACTGGCATTCTCATGAAGTGCATCCCCATTGCCCAGGGCAAGGAGCTTCTTCTCGGGATACACGCCAGGATCTGTGGACACCACGCTCCCTGGTTAGAAAGGATTTCTGACAAGGATTCTATTGTCCAACAGCATTGCGCAACGCGGAAGAAATCGTCCGTGCATGCAAAGGCTGCCCGTTGTACGCCAAACAAACCCACTTGCCAGCCCAAGCCCTTCACACCATTCCCCATAATATGGCCATTCGCCATATGGGGTATTTTGACACCAAATTTTGGCACGTATCAAGGAAAAGTGTTGCAAAGGACAAAAAGTTCTGCGCTGTACGATCGGTGGATTTGGAGGGACGATCGTGTGCCACGGTCAAAGATCTTGCTGAACGGAGAGGGGGAGAGTTAATCATATATTTTGGCTTCGGTATGGCAAGAGTTATCTTATTTTTAGAAGTAGTTTTTATTCCTTTTAGAATCGTGCTTTGCCGTAATCGGCTAGGATTGTGTTAGCGTGGGGTATAAATATGGACCCCCGGACTATTGTAAAGATTGATACACATCCAACAAACAAAACTTTACTACTTGCAATTTACTTTCTCGCCGGCGGCTTCGCCATCTTTTTTCTTTCTGCGAGCTCTTTCAAGCTGATCAAGGACGTCTCACATTCGAGCAACTTGGTTTGCTGGTAAGTTTTCATTTAGCGAGTAAATCTGAGCTTTAGCTTCCAGGCGCATCGCTGTCGCTTCGTTTAGATCTATTCAAAATTTATCAAATTTATCTAAGCTTTGATCTCTGGGCGCATCGCTATTTTCTCGTTTAGATTAATTCACAAACTACCCGACTTAGTGATCTATTTAATCGGCTGTAAACTCCTTATTTATCACGATAAACCTTATAAAGCCGATTAGATTGAATCATAAGCTTATCTTTGTCCAGATCCATACATTCGTGGGTTTGTACTTTGTTATCTGGCACGTGTCGGCTTTTAGATCTAGCCGTCTGGTTGCTCATCGGCATCGGCAACTCATTGCCGATCCGTAGTAGATCGCTTTTATTACACGCTTATCTTACACGATCTTTTGTCGCCTTCTATATCGGTAGAGCCTTGTCGATACCCCACGTAAGAGTGATTCGGAAATCCAGCCGATACACTCTTGAATTTGACGGTTTGTTGTTTCCTTGTCAATTTATAGGTCAAATTGACTAGCACGCTTGGTCCGTATTCTGAGGCTTGGCAAACGGTGCTCTCAGATTCCAGTGTGTTGATTTTGTGTCAACACATCTTTTGGCACGCCCTGTGGGACAAGAAACATCAAGATGTCAGAGAAGGCAGAAGTGTCGGGAAATAATCAGATCCCGATCGATAAAGAGAAGTTGAAGGAAGAACACAAGACAGAAGTTAAAGCAATCACAGATGCTTTTGAGCAGCAGTGCCTTCTGTCCTTTAGCACCAACAGAAGTGGAGAGGTAATAAAAAAGTTCAATTTTCCCACTTTTGTACCATATGAGGAAGCGCAGAAGGACAGAATGATTCATCAGATGAATCAGGCGATTGGACATGCTTTTGTAAATCATGCTCCAATCATAGCCAACCACGTCCACAACGCTGTGCTCAAGGCGCTACAAGATAGAGGGACACCTGGCTTTGTGGGACCAGCTTACTATCAGGGTAGTCAGATGGTCTTCTCTCCTATTGGATCGGCTCCTGGGACGTCACAGATCCATTCTCAAGCTCCGGCTGATGAGGGTGTCATAGATGCACTACCGATCAGTACGGTAGCATCAACTTAGATTCCTCCTGTGTACACCAATGCTACGCCGATGGCTACATATGCACAGGGGAATTTCATGTCAGGATACCCAGTTGGTTGGAATCTAGCTACTGGACTTGGTATGCCTCCGGAATTTATGATTCCATCTCCATCGAAGCCGTCAAGTACATCGGCTTCTCAGTCGATGAACCAGCAAGGCAGTGCGACGGCTCCACAGCTGACTCAGCCTCAAGATACCGCACCAGCGGTTACACCTACATCAGTACCTTCGCCAGCAAGCCCAAGCAACATGTCGGCTCCATGGCCGACACCTCAATAATAGTATCTGGCGATGAGTATCTGGCGATGATGCTGCAACCCAAGTCTCCAACAGAAGTTCTGGCAAATAGATTCCCTCATGCCAACGGGGTCACATGGGTTTTCCAAGATCTTACGACTGGTATGCTGCGCCATGTGGATGTGCCTAATATGCCTAGCTTTGCACAGCAACAGCTTAATCAGAAGACGGCGCAGAATAGTCATAGCAATGAGATGGTGCTGTACCAATCACCATCTAATCAACCCCTCAGCAACCTACACAAGCTCCACCGGCTGCTCAGCCGATGACCTCGCCAAACGTCCAGCCAGCATCAGCAACCTTGCCGTTGACTCCATCAGCACCACAGGCAGCATCGGCTAGTGGCCAACAGATCAACTGGACATCCAAGATTGCTGAGGTTATGAGAGATCAGTTTGGTTTGAAGCCGAAGCAGCAGAATCTGATGTACAGAACTCCATACCCAGCTGCTTACGATCAACTACCATTGGCCCACAAGTACAAGCTTCCAGATTTCACCTAATTTTCTGGACAGGGGGAAGTCTCCACAGTGGAACATATCAACAGATTCATTGTGCAGTGTAGAGAGGCAACGCAACACGATGCATTAAAAGTGCATTTGTTCTCTATGTCTTTGTCTGGATCGGCCTTCACATGGTTCACTACATTGCCAGCTAATTCCATCATATACTGGGTCGATCTGGAGAAGCAGTTCCACCAGTTCTTCTACTCTGGTGTAGAGGAGATGAAGCTGACCGATCTGACTAACTTGAGGCAAAGAAATGATGAATCGATCGCTACCTTCATTCAGAGATGTCAAGAACCGGTGCTTTAGTCTGGTTCTATCTGATCAACAGCTAGCAGAGGTTGCCTTCCAAGGACTCCTGCCACACATCAAGCAGAAGTATGCTTCTCAAGAGTTCTATAGAAGAGGCTAACATGATGACTGGGGAGGCAAGACCATATGAACAGAAGAGGAGCAACTTCCAGAAAAAGGTTAATTTTGTTGACTACTCAGATTCTTCTAATTCAGATATTGATCAGATGGTGGGATCGGCTGAATGGGTTCAGAACAATAAGAAGCCAATCTCATGTCCTATCGGTAACAAAGAACCCGAGAAGTATGGGTTCGATATTACCAAGGCTGACAAGATCTTCAACCTGTTGCTGTCAGAGGGTCAGATCAAGCTGAAGCCATACCATAAGATCTCGACAGATCAAGAGTTGAAGAATATCAAGTACTGCAAGTGGCACAATACGACATCTCATGACACCAAAGAGTGCAAGGTATTTCGTCAGCAAATACAATCGGCTATAGAGCATGGTAGGCTCAAGTTTGAAACACCTAAGAAGCCGATGAAGATTGATGGGCATATGTTTCCAGCAAACATGGTAGATGCTGGAAAGAAGGGTAATGCTTTACAAACAAAGATGCTCACATCACAATCGGCCAAGGAATCTGGTGCTGTTGACCCCAAAGCATAGATGACGGCCGATGAAGCTAAAGGTAAGGGGCCACAACAGAGAAAGGAATCAGTGGTGCCTAAGAAGAAGGTCACATCTCAGATGCTGTTGAATAAATTCCAGCATGATCAAGAAAGTAGACAGTACAGGGAAGAATCTACATGACGACGTGAAGGGCATTGGAAGTGTCCTTTCTTTGTGTACTGTTGGGGAGAAGGGTTGACTGCCAACAGTGGATAATTGTCCAGAGTGCAACGGATTCTATCGTGAAGACTGGTCATTCAAGAAGCCACGTTTCGACCAGAGGCCTCAAGGGCCGATCATTAGAAAGAGAGGTGATGATAGACACATCTCTGTATATGATCGACTGGGGGGGGCAGGGTTTCAGTGCATGATCGGCTGGGGGGGTAGGACCATGCTACATGATCCTGCATGAGGAAGGATTTCTGCTGATGAGCAGATTGAACAAGCTGCTGCTGCTCAACTGCCAGATGAATACCCTCACCGTAGAGATCCGGAGAGAGTGCCTGTTCATGACAATATTGATCAGCCTCGATGGTGCCCGAGAGGTTTGACCAGGTCACAGAAGAGACGAGTTCAAAGGCTGCGTCAGACAAAAGCACTAGAAGAAGAAAGAAGAGAGGCTCCTAGGAGGGGAGTCAGATCTGAAGTTTGGCGTATCAAGCCAAAGGCCGATGGAGGACAACATTCAGAGCCATCTGCTACATCTGTCAATGTATCCTCCATGCTTCTACTAATCCAAGCAGTCAGTTCTCCCAACCATTCCTAATGGATGAGTTCCTAGAAGATGAAGGGAAGTTGGGGCACGGGTTCACGTCGGCCGATGCATTGGAGGAAGTAGACATTGGAGATGGAGATAGGCCAAGCCTGACGTTTATTAGTGCTAAATTAGATCCTGAGTATAAACAAGAGTTGGTAAAGCTGTTAAAAGAATACAAAGATTGTTTTGCTTGGGAGTATTATGAGATGCCAGGTTTGGATCGGTCTATTGTTGAACATCGTTTGCCTATCAAACCTGGATATCGGCCACATCAACAAGGGTCAAGACGGTGCAATCTGAAGATCTTACCAGACATAAAGGCCGAGATCACAAAGTTGATAGAAGCAAAGTTCATCAGGCAATGCAGATATGCTGAATGGATATCCAATATGGTTCCTATGTATAAAAAGAATGGGAAGCTACGTGTGTGCATTGACTTCAGAGATCTCAACAAAGCTACGACGATGGATGGTTACCCAATACCAGTTGACGATATGTTAGTGGTTGCTGCTGTAGGGCATAAAGTGATCAGTTTCATGGATGGGAATGCTGGATACAATCAAATATTCATGGCTGAAGAAGATATTAATAAAACTGCATTCAGTTGTCCAGGACATGTTGGTTTGTTCGAATGGATTGTCATGACCTTTGGTCTGAAGAATGCTGGGACAACATACCAGAGGGCTATGAACTACATCTTCCATGAAATCATCGGCAAGATTGTTGAAATTTATATTGATGATGTTGTTGTGAAGTCCAAAGGGTACCAAGAGCATTTAGCTGACCTACGCAAAGCTTTGAAATGTACCAGAAGACATGGATTGAAGATGAATCCTAACAAGTGTGCATTTGGTGTGTCGGCTGGTCAGTTCCTTGGGTTCATGGTACATGAAAGAGGAATCGAGATTACTCAGAAGACTATCACAACCATTAATAAAATAGTGGCTCCAGAGACAAAAGTTGAACTTCAATCACTAATCGGCAAGATTAATTTTATTCGAAGGTTTATTGCTAATCTATCTGGTAAGATACAGCCGTTCAGTCCTTTATTGAAGTTGAAGGCCGATCAGGAATTTGTATGGGGAGAAGCACAGCAAAAGGTGTTGGATGAAATCAAGCAATATCTAACATCGCCTCCTGTGTTGGTTCCACCGCAGATGCACAAGCCATTTAAATTATATTTATCGGCTGATGAGCGTGCTATTGGATCGGCCCTTATTCAAGAGTTTGAAGAAAAAGAGCATGTGATTTATTTCATTAGAAGACTCTTGGATGCTGAAACCAGGTATTCTCCTATTGAAAGATTATGTCTTTGCTTATACTTTTCTTCTACCAAGCTTAGACATTATCTATTATCGGCTGAGTGTGTTGTGGTAAGCAAAGATGATGTTATCAAATATATGCTCTTTGCCGATTCTGAGTGGGAGAATTGGAAAGTGGATTCTGGCCTTGTCTGAGTTTGATTTGAGATATGAATCGGCTAAAGCAGTTAAGGGAAAGGTTATGGCCGATTTTGTTGTTCAGCATTGTGGGCCAGAGTTAGAGATTGTTGATCTAGTTCCATGGATATTATTCTTTGCTGGTTCATCATGTGGAGTTGGATCTAGTATTGGCATTGTTTTGGTGTCACCTCGGGGGGCAACATTTGAGTTGTCTTTTTCGATAGAACCTACTGCTACTAATAATCAGACTGAGTACCAAGCTTTGCTTAAAAGAATTCGGCTGCTACAAGAAATCGTAGCTGATGCAGTTGAAATATTTGGGGATTCCATGCTGGTGGTTAATCAGTTGATCGACATATATGAGTGCAAAGATGATATCCTACGAGTTTATCATGAAGAATGCTGCCGATTGTTGAAAGAATTCAAGAGAGTAACCATCGAGCATGTACCTAAACTTTACAATGAAGATGCTAATCGGCTAGCACAGCATGCTTCTGGTTATCAGCCTATAGAAGGTGTGATGACTTTGGACTTGCCCACCGATGATTGGAGGAAAGAGATTGTGGAATATTTAGAAAATTCCTCCAAGAAAATAATCCGAAGAATCTGATTTCAGGCGACTAAATATGTGTTGGTTGAAGGGGAGTTGTATTATTGGACGATTGATGGAGTTTTACTTAGATGCCTTGACAAAGAAGAGGCTAAAGTCTTGATGGGAGAGATACATGAGGGTGTCTGCGGTTCGCATCAATCAGCATATAAGATGAAATGGGTGATCAGAAGGAACATATACTTTTGACCAACCATGTTAGAAGATTGTTTCAATTATTACAAAGATTATCAAGGGTGTCAGAAATTTGGAAATGTACAAAGAGCACCGGCATCGGCTATGAATTCCATCATTAAGCCGTGGCCATTTAGAGGATGGGGAATTGATTTGATTGGGCAGATATATCCACCATCCAGTAAAAATCACAAGTTCATACTAGTAGCAACAGATTATTTCACCAAATGGGTTGAAGCAATTCCTCTGCAGACGGTGACATCCAAAGAGATGATTGAATTTGTGAAGGAACATATTGTTTATCGGTTTGGTACTCCGCAAACTATTACGATCGATCAAGGCAATATGTTTATTTCAGAGGAGTTTGGAGAGTTTGCTACAAGTGTGGGAATTAAATTGTTAAATTCTTCTCCATATTATGCTCAAGCCAATGGTCAGGCAGAAGCCTCTAATAAAGGGATCATCAAGTTGATTAAGAGGAAAATTGAAGAACAGCCGAAGAGATGGCATACGACTGTTAATGAAGCTTTGTGGGCCTATAGAATGTCTTGCCATGGGGCTACTAAAGTGTCTCCGCATCAGCTAGTTTATGGACATAAAGCTGTACTTCCTTGGGAAACTAGACTTGGTTCCAGACGGGTTACATTCCAAGATCAGTTGACAGCCGATGATTATACTGCAATGATAAAAGATGAGTTGGAAGATTTGGCTGGGCATCGGCTGAATGATCTCATCGGCATCGAAGCTAATAAAGCTAGAGTGGGCCGATGGTATGACAAGAAAGTTAAGGCCAAATCTTTTGACCAGGGAGACTTGGTGTGAAAACTAGTCCTGCCGATAGGAACGAAAGATCCCAAATTCGGCAAATGGTCTCCTGGGATGGACCATACAAGATTAGTAGATGTGTTCCTGGGAATGCATACATTCTGTAAACTTTAGAAGAAGAAGAGTTTTTCAGTGCGCTTAATAGCAAATATTTGAAGAAATATTACCCAAGTGTTTGGGTAGATGCATGACCGATTACATGAGGAGATCGGTTGGATTCAAAATAGCCGATACAAAGAGTGTATCGCCTTTAGCGCAAAAGTAAGGAAAGGCTTGATCGTGTTGCAATGCGTTCAAGAGTTTTCATAGCCGATATGACATATATCGCCCTTAGATCAAAAAGTCTAATCCAAAACGTATGATTTGGGTTTGACTTGGTTTTCTGTCTGATTTTGGATCGCAATAAGGTGTTGGTTTGTTCGGTGCGATTGCAAGACAGAAATCAGTACAAAGCACAACGAAGATAAAAGACCAGGAGTCAACAGGGGAAGCCAGTTCATTGATTATATTTACAAAGAGCCAGAAAAGGCTGTTACATGCTACAACCTAATCTGACTCGCCTCCGAAGAGGTTGCTGATGACCCCCTCCAGACTCACGTCGGCGACGATGGTGTCGGCGGGAAGGCTGACATCGTCAACCAGTTCATCGAAGGCGTTCTGCACCTCTCCCTGCTCAGGGAAGACCAGCTCCCATTGCCGGTAGTCCACCCCGGACATGTGGGAGACGACGGCGATGGCCCTGGCGACGCCCGGTGGACCCCCTGCTCGGCGAGCTCCGTGACGCGAGCCGGGATGTTTCGGAGGCGTGCGACGACGGTGCTCCCCCTAGCATTCACCGAGTCGATGGCGACTCGGGCGGCGTCCAGGAGATTCTGGACCTGCGACTCCAGGTCTGAGAAGAAATAGATTAGAAGCCTAGAGAAGATTACTGAGGAAAAACATGGTTGGAAGTCTTACTGGCAGCCCTGGTGTCGGCGTTGGTGAGATGACCGCGGACGACGACCTGATCCGTTTGTGCCCCGTCAAGGTCGCGGCGGGCTTCGTTGAGCTGGCGGAGGTGGTCACAGATGTAATCTTGGGTACCTGCATCTAGGACCCGGAAGTTGGGAGGGAGCTCCATGGCGGCGTACCTGCAGAGAAGAAAAGATAGTCAGAAGCAAATTGGAAATAGTATATTGGCGGAAAAGAAGACAAGGTCTTACCCCGGACGGGGACGGAGCGGCGGAGGAGCCCTCGTCGATGCGCTTGTTGATGGCCATATGACTTGAAAAAAAAGGAGGCTAGGGTTTTTGGAAGCTTGAAGAAGAGTAAGGCAAAGAGAGCTCTGGCCGATGAGGAGACTACAGTGCCGATGGGGCGATTTATAGCCCAAGGTGGGGAAGATGAATCGGTTGCGTGCACCGGCATGGTCTTTACTCTTGGGTCTAATCGAGGGACGCATGGGAAAAAAGACGGGAGATGAATTGACAAATTCCCGTTGTGCGGACGAGAAGGTGAAAGGTTGAGGGCAAAGAAGAGATTTTTACTTGCCACCCACACGGGAAGCGAGACGGCAATAAGTGAGAAGACCGTTCGGCAGCGTAATCATGATGAGGTTTAATTTCAGAGCAAAAAGGACGTTTTTACTCCGAAATTGGGAGGCATGTGATGACACCAAATTTTAGCACGTGTCAAGGAAGAGTGTTGCAAAGGAGAAAAGGTTCTGCGCTGTACGATCGGTGAATTTGGAGGGTCGGTCGTGTGCCACGGTCATAGATCTTGCTGAACGGAGAGGGGGAGAGTTAATCAGATATTTTAGCTTCAATTTGGCAAGAGTTATCTTATTTTTAGAAGTAGTTTTTATTCCCTAGAATAGAATCATGCTTTGCCGTAATCGGCTATGATTGTGTTAGCGTGGGGTATAAATATAGACCCCCGAACTATTGTAAAGATTGATACACATCCAACAAACAAAACTTTACTACTTATTTACTTTCTCGCCGGTGGCTTCGCTATCTTTTTTCTTTCTGCGAGCTGTTTCAAGCTGATCAAGGACGTCTCACATTCGAGCGACTTGGTTTGCTGGTAAGTTTTCGTTTACCAAGTAAATCTGAGCTTTAGTTTTCGGGCGCATCGCTGTCACTTTGTTCAGATCTATTCAAAATTTATCGAATTTATCTAAGCTTTGATCTCTGGGCGCATCGCTATTTTCTCGTTTAGATTAATTCACAAACGACCCGGCTTAGTGATCTGTTTAATCGGCTGTAAGCTCCTTATTTATCACGATAAACATTATAAAGCTGATTAGATTGAATCATAAGCTTAGCTTTGTCCAAATCCATACATTCATGGGTTTGTACATTGTTATCTGGCACGTGTCGGCTTTTAGATCTAGCCGTTTGGTTGCTCATCGGCATCGACAGCTCATTGCCGATCCGTAGTAGATCACTTTTATTACACGCTTATCTTACACGATCTTTTGTCGCCTTCTGTATCGGCAGAGCCTTGCCGATACCCCACGTAAGAGTGATTCAGAAATCCAACTGATACACTCTTGAATTTGACGGTTTGCTGTTTTCTTGTCAATTTACAGGTCAAATTGACTGGCACGCTTGGTCCGCATTCTGAGGCTTGGCGAATGGTGCCCCCAGATTCCAGTGTGTTGATTTTGCGTCAATAGGGTCTAGACATGATCGACCCACTCAAGAAGGCACCAGGAGGGTTCACCCACTTATTTGTCGCAATCGACAAGTTCACAAAATGGATAGAGGCAAAACCGATGACCACGATCGACTCCAAGGAGGCCATCAAGTTCTTCTTGGACATCGTTTACAGATTCGGCGTGCCCAACTCCATCATCACCGACAACAGGACCAACTTCACAGGTCACTACTTCCAAGAGTTCGCGGAAGGATACAGGATCCGGATCGACTGGGCATTGGTCGGACACCCGCGCACAAACGGGCAAGTAGAAAGAGCTAACGGCCTAATTCTCCAAGGGCTCAAACCGCACATTTTTTACATGCTCAAAAAGTTTGTGGGTCATTGGGTGGAAGAGCTGCCGGCAGTACTCTGGAGCTTGCGAACCACACCTAACCGGTCCACAGGACTAACACCTTTCTTCTTAACATACGGCTCCGAGGCCGTGCTGCCTTCCGATCTGGACTATGGTGCGCCAAGAGTCAAAGCTTTTGACCCAGAAATGGCATCCGAAGCCCAAAGAGATGCCATGGAAGTCCTAGAGGAAGCAAGGCTAGCAACACTACATAGATCGGCTCGCTACAACTTTACGCAGGTACCACGAGAGGCACATACGGGAGCGGACACTATAGGTCGGAGATTTGGTCCTGCGACGGGTCATGTCGACGAAGGACAAGCACAAGCTCTCGGCGCCATGGGAAGGACCCTATAGCATTGCAGAGGTGATACGACCAGGCACCTACAAGCTAAAAGACTCCGACGGTAACATTCTGACCAACTCTTGGAACATAGAATAGTTACGGTGTTTCTTCCCATAAGAAGCACTAGTGGCTCAGTCCAAGTGCCCCGACCCGGCCACTTCCGGCTCGGATCACTCGGGGGCCCGACACCTGTCGATTTTTTCTCCCCACACAACACAGTGCACTCACCCGGCATCCCGAACCGGCCACTCCTGGTCCGGAATCACTCGAGGGCCGGACACCTGCATTTTTTTCATGCTCACACACATAGACACACACACACACACACACACACACACTAGTTTTCTGGTTTCTAGCACCCCGACCCAACCACATTTGGCTCGACGTGCTCGGGGACCAGACCATGGTCTTCGACCATCCCATTTTTTGTTGTTTCTCGCCTCTACAGCCCCTTGCCCTGAGCACTCTCAGATCAAGGCGCTCAGGGGCCTCACTGGGATGGACTGTCCAGCACGCACGCACCAATTTTCTCTTATCACGCAACATACAGAAACTCTCGTAACCAAATCGAAAAGCAAAAGCCAAAACATTTTCAAAAAAAATAAAATATAAACAAACCCAAGCGAGACAGAAAACGGAGCAAAAAATGAGAAGCAAACACGAAATTAAATATAGTTAGGGGGCCACACACACGGTGACCGCACGAACGGCTTGGGGCACAGCACTTACATACTTTTCATAACTAAACAAAATAAAAAGTTGGCCGCCGGCCGGCGCCACACTCCATCGCCGTCCCGCCGGGCCCCTACGGGCCGTCCAACTCCGGGTCCGCGCCGCGTCACAGGAGGTCGTCGACGTCCATCTCTGCCGCGACGAGCCGCCCGAACCCGGTGAAGTCCAGCATGGCATGCCGATGAACCGCCGCGCTGGAGGTCTCCGGGAAGCCGGGGTTGATTCCCCCGAGGTGCACCCCAGTGCGCAGCCGGACGGAGGCCAATGCAGCGGCGGCACCACGATGGATCCCCAGCCTCACCGACGAGCGGATGATCTCGGGGAGGGCATGGAGCTGATCCACGCACATGGGCGCCTGCGGCTCCACCACACGGAAGACAGCGAACGTGCCATCCTCTAGGGCCTCGCGTTGGTCCTCCACCTCGCCGAGACGGTGTTACAAGTCCGTCACCTCACGGCGGAGGGCCTCCAACTCCACCTCCAGCACTACGGGTAAAAAGTATGAGTTGCAAGAAAAAACAGGGGACGGGAGGCGCGATCATGAATATAACTCACCAAAGGCCCGTGCCTGGGCGTCAGCGGTAGCATCCCTCGCCGCGCGCGCCTCCTCCTCGGCAGTCCCCCGAGCCACCTCGACCGCCCGCACGCTCTCCTGCAGGTGCTCAACCTCCACCGAGGCGGCCGAGTAGCGACCACGCGCCAAGTCGCACTCCCGCTGCAGAACTGGTATGTCCGGGTGGACCTCTGCAGAGCCGGATTCTGAGGAGGTGGCGGACGCTACGGGCGAGCCCGGCGGGGGCAAGCCCGGTGCTACAATGGCTGTGACCGACGGCGGCGCGACGACCGGCACGACGACCGGCGCCGGCGGCGCGATGGAGGACGAAGCCGATCCGCCGGCGGCAGCAGCAGACGCTCCAGCGCCGCCCGCGCCGGAGGCTCGTCGGACGAAGAGGAGTCAGAGACGACGGGGCCACCGGACGGCCCAACACCACCTTGTCCTGCGATCCACGCTCCAGGACCCATCGACGGCACCCTACCACCGCGCAAACACCATCACGAACATACCAAGGTGAAATGCAAGGACGGAAGAACGAGGACAGCGTCGAAAAATACCTCCCCCGGAAGAGCTCGCGGCATACCCGCGGTAGACCGCGCAGTGTAGCACTAAACCCCTCATCGCGGGGGCGCTTGACGTCAGCCATCGGGAGAAGATCGACGACGACGGTGAAGGCAATTAGCACTCCTCCTCCTCTTTTCCCCTGCGCCTTCGCCTTTTCCTTCTCTCTATTTTTTCTCCGAGAACTGGCAGGCAATAATGTCGACGGAGACGAGGCGACAGGAGGCAGGGGTTAAATAGGCGATCATCGTCATCACTCCGCGGCGGTTCCCGAGCGAAGCGACGCCTCGAGACACGAGCCGCCACCAAAGGACCTCTCCGCGGCAACCGGCGCGACGCATCGGCTCCACGGGTGCGTATTCCACAGTTTAAATTAAATCCCCATCGTCAATTCGTTTCCAATTGCAAGGAAGATGGCGAACCATTTTCATGCCACCTACGAATCGCAACCGCACAATTCGATCTCAAGGTTCGAAGGCCAGTCCACCAAGGGCTCCGCGCCACCTTGACTCAAAGAGCCAGGGAAGAAAAACCAAGACGAGCACCAAGCGGCCCAAGCCCGACCTGCCCCGGCTGCAGTCAGATCGTCTCAAATTTTCTTGTCCGATCCAGCCTCTAGCGTCCCACGGAATCCCCTCCAGAGGGGAGGCCAACTAGGCCCCGCGAGCTGGCTGACGGCTCGAGTATCTGACTGGGATGCGGGCTATAGAGTAGTGGAGTGCTCCCAATGGGGCTCCATCGACCCGATCGTCCGCGGCAGGGTCGGACTTCACTTGGATTGTCCTTAAATGGGCGTACCCGCTACCGAGCTCACCGAACCCGGCATTCCAGGCCATCTAGGTCAAGTGGTAGGGTTCACCTCCTCCGATCGCTACCGGTCGCAGTGGAGTCATTCATCGTTGAGGCACGAAAACGAAAAGACAGTGCGGTAAAATAAACAAACAAGAATGCCCTAGGGCTAACTTTATTTCATCAATCATCTCCTTACAACAATTGGCTGGAAGCCGTTATAACAAACGAAAGCTGGCTGTTCTCGACTCGGGGAAACAGCGGATACAATGGATCAAATCCATTTACTCCCACTAAGGGAGCAACAAAAGGGGGCTAAGGCAACGACGGCTACCTGGCAAGCTAGAGGACATGGCCAAAGAATGTCGCAAGACTTCTTGTAGCACCTCGCAAGCCTTCTCCTAGCATCTACCGCACCAAAAAGCCCCTGACGAAGGTAGAGGCAGATGATGCCGACGAGGGGGAGTTTAATGGAGCTGAGGTTAGCCCGAACTCCCCGCCGGCGCTGCTTCTGGGTATCTTCCTCAGACAACTGGAAGACGGGCCATGATCTCCTTGCGTTGGCAACGGCGCCTTCCAGTCGCACCACACTAGCCGCCCGCCCCTGAAGGGAGGCGCGGAGACCCATTGTGGCTGCAAGACCACCCTGCCTGATGAGAGAGGAGCACGTGACCATCCCCCGCTACCACGAAGCACAGCGCCAAGCTGTGCCGCCTTCCAGCTGTAGCTAGAAGACGAGGCAGCGGATCTGCGGCTCCGCGTCGCCGACGCGTGAGGTGCCCACCCGAGATCTCGGGGGAGCGGCAACCGCAAGAAGAAAGCAGGGGGCGACCCCCGTGGCAGGAAAGGTCCACACCACCACCAAGTCTCCAGACCGGCACCGAGGAGAGTCCAAGGAGGCCACCAGAAGCCGGGAGCCCCCCTCGCCGATTGGCAAGGGAGCTGGCAGACAATTGGCCTGGCTTGCCTAACTCCAGTAGCAAGCCCTCGAACTCCTCAGCGCCGGGCAGCGGTTGGCGGGATGAACTCGTTGACGAGTTCACGCCTGAGGAGGACCCCCCCTCCCCCCCCCCCCCCCCCGTTCGCAACCATTCTTCTAACACCAGAAACGTAAGCCATGCCCACTCTCATCTTGAGGACGGGTGTGGGGCATTTGGAAGAGAACTACCAAATGGATCTCCATGATCCGTTTACTTGTGTGGAACCATGTGTCCACGACACCCCTATTTATAGGCAAACGTGGGCACAAACGGCCCCAGCAGTCAGCGGGCTGGCCAAACGGGGTACACCAAAAGCCCTCACCTAATCGATCCCACTCTTAAATGCCGACGGAATGGTGCCAGCCTACCAAGCAACCGCCGCGCCACTCGGGACCTGATCGCTGCACAACCCACCAATGGGAGGCAGCCCCGAACGGGGGAAAACGAGGCGTCCGCGGCACAGCGATAAGATGCGACGGCCGGCCTCAAGATTCCACGGCACTTCAGCCGGCCATCAAGGCGGGCCAGACCCCGTCACGCCAGCACTGGCGCACGCCGAAAGCTAAGAGCGCAGTTGGATGGGACGCCCCGGTCAGGGGTCATCAAGACCGAGTTCAGCGGCTCCATGATTATTAAAATTGCAGAGCCGCTCGGGGGCCTCTGAAGGGGGTGTAAACCCGGGATCCTTGACAGACCCGACTCGTGTGAAGGGAGGCCCAGCAGACTCACTGGACCATGAACGGGATGGCCCACTAACCGGCGTGAGGGGCTGCCTTCGTTCATAAGCCAACGATTCCGAGAGCCCGACCTCCCGGGATGCGTGGCGGCCCCCCGACCCAGCACCCTGGGTCAGAATCATGCTGGATGACCCGGGACATGCGCTCCAAGAACGCCGCGCCCCCTAGCAGGCGTACCGACCAAGACAGGCCCTGTGAAGGCTCCAGGACGCCAGCTTCCCTTATCTTGCGGAGAGGGCTTAGGCAGTAGGACTCTCTGACAAGAGGATAGTGCCGCTCGCGCGGGCCCTGTGACACAACGGGAGGGGGCATCAACAGACGCTGCCACCTCCTGTCGTAATGATGGTTGGCCCTACACGCCATCTCATTACGCCAGCGAGCGTGACCGGACGCCCCTAGCCAGGCCTCGGTAAGGCACCCCTCGCCGGGCACGCCGTCCAGCTGACAGGGGCTACACGAGAGAGGCACAAGATAGCCCCGCAGACATAGGCTCAGATGGACAAGACCGGAGGTGACCCCCGAGCAACCATCCGAGTGGCCAGGCCACCCCGACTGAGCAGGGATGGGACAACATCGGGGCAACCTGCCGCCCAAGAAGATCGCTAGGGTCATCTCTTGCCCAGAAAGATCGCCAGGATCATGCCTGCCCACTCCCGACCGATCGAGTGGGCCCCGACGACTGACAAGGACGAAGGACACCCCGACGGTGCCAAGACACAGCGCTAGATATATGTAAATAGGGGCCCTACCTTGGACTATAAAAGGAAAAGCCCCCCACGTAGGAAAGCGTTGGACTCCCAGAGGTTCAAGTTCAACACTGCTTGACCAGCTTGTAAGCTCCCCTCTGAACTTTGAGCACCCGGGCTCGAGAGCAATAGAGCAAGAACACCACCCCCCATACTGGACGTAGGGCACATTCGGCCCGAACCAGTCTAAATCCTCGAGTCTTTGCGTGCTAGACCATATCCGATCAAGCGCACAACAAATGAGCAATCGAGTAGTTTAGTAGTCGCCCATTTCCCGCAGCGACACATGAACTCCTTGAGTGGTAATCATATCAACAAAAAAACACTAAACAAATTGATGTGCTGTAAAGTAACCAATCTAATCCAAAGGGATTCAGCTACTAATTTAAAGGAAGTTGGTTACTAATCCAAAAGGGGATCATATATAGGGAAACACTAAGCCGAAGCACAATGGTGGTAATCATATCATCAGGTTTCAACTACTAATCCAAACGGGGTTGGCTGCTCACCTCAGATCTTGTCTCCCTGAAGTTATAACCGAATTCAACAACCTGATCCAAAGATGAACATCATAATAATTTTCATTCGGAATGCACAAACTCGTGGCTGTCGATATGCAACAAACTAAAAATTGGACAAGAGCCATCACAATCCTAAGCCAGCAATCAGAGAAGACAACTAATATCTACTTCCTAGTGAGACTGATTCCACATTGCAGTGTGAACAAACCAAATAATGATTTCAAATCTGAGACTGAGATATGAACATATGCTAAGCTCACCTAGAATTATATTGAGCTTTCAATCCTAGTGCCCTTCTTCATCCAAAGTAAGGTCTCACCTGAAAAGAGCATAGTTGCTAATGAAGTTGGTAATATAGAAAATGTATAAGTTGCAACAATGGAGAAAGAACCAATAGAAGTTTAAAAAACTATTATTTAAGGAGGCAAACACGGTTCAGTATGTAAGGCATGCACTCCAACTCGGATGTGTGATTATTCCTGATGCATCAATAATGGTATATGGTATACAGAGTCTCCCTGATTCAAAATATTGGTATTACCTAAACTGAAGTTATTCATATGGCTAAAATATGAACCACTTGATAGCATAAATCCTCTAGTACAAACACCAGCTGGTGTTCAGTTGTCCTTGGAACTGGATTAAATTGGACTGATCACACTTGATTCTGAAATCTGCAGTGCTCTAACAAGATAACTGATAAATAAATATTACGCGTTTTGGTAGCCTCTTTTTTTTTTAGCTTACTACTATAGTCTACTGTCAAACATCATCTCTTGTGGAGATAGCAACTGGTGAAGAAAGTTTTCTGAAATGTGTTAAACTACATGTCTTACCTATTGGAACAGGCTAATGATATTTTATCGTACCAGACAACTAATATTCTGACTGCATGCGCCATGGTGAGTTCATGGAGAAATAAAAAATATTTGTAACGCCTAAATAAAATCAATTGGTTTGTGCAGATCTAAGAAATATCTTATTTACAAATAAATCAAAGAATCAAGTTTTGGACTCGTGGCTAGAAATTTAAGAAACTGATGTTTACTCATGAGTCATGATACATGAATATCACAGCTCGATATGTATGAACCTATGCAATAATAGCTTGATGATTGGATCTACGGTAACCATTGTGCTGTAAAGAAATGAAATTCGATATTTATTCAAGATATCAGTGTTCAACAACTGCTAAATCTAAGAATACAAACTACTCGGTGAAGATCTTATCTTGGAGGCCTTTCCTCGAACTGGTGGTAGGCATTATCCATGTCGGCAGCGACTTGCAGCGACTCCAGCTGCTTGGGCTCTTGTCAGCGCACTCTAAGGCGTGGGAGATCATACAGAAGCCACCAAAGACACCTTGCTCAGCGTGGACCTGAGAGAAGATAGAAATATGGAAACAGGATAGAGAGAGGTAGGAAAAAAGTAGGGTTATTTTGATCCGTGCCATTACAATTCTTCAAGTTTGGAGATCTACCATTACTATTTATGTATTTGGACTCACGCCATTACAATTCTCCTTCTACTGAAGATATGCCACTGTGTACACATCCGATACACTCGGGCCCACGTGCAGCGTATGTATAGAAGCATTGTCTCCGTATTTACAAAATTGCCACCCCGTCTCTCTCGCTTACAGCATGGGCCCATACGTCAGATTCTTCTTCTTCCTCCTCCCTTCCTTGTCTGTGCACCGCGGCGTGGAGAAGCTCGTACGCCGCCGCTCCTCCTCCCATCTCCCTCCTCCTCCTCTGGTCCTCGGTCGCCGCCGCTCCTCCTCCGTATCTCCATCCTCCTCCGGTCCTCGGCCCCCGCCGCTCCTCCTCCGCATTTCCCTGCTCCGGTCGCCGCCAGCACCTCCTCCGGTCGCCGTCAGCTTTGGCACCTCCTCCGGTCGCCAGGAGCTCGCTGGAGCGGCTCGCGCTCGGCCAACTCAGCCTCCGCACCATCCCGCTCCTTGTGGCCGGGCTCGCCGGCCTCTGCTCGCCGCTCCTGGCCGAGGCGGCCACGGCGCCCATGGACGAAGCGGAGGCGCAGCGCGCGGCGAGCCGGAGCCTGGCGCAGCATCCTGCGCGAGCCCCGGCGTGGCTGTGGACGGAGCCCGCACCTCCCCTTGCACCCCACCCCACCCTCCCTTCCGCCGCCATGGGCCGCAACGCGCCGCCGTCGACGAGCTCGCCAAAGCTGCGATGGAAGCGCACGGCGGCGTCGCCCACGGAGCCCCCGACGCCGCGCCGCTTCTGCTCCATGGACGATGTCACGCGCCGCCCCCCGCCGCCCACGCGCGAGGCCATCTACGACGTCGTCCTCTGCGACACATGCGGCTCTGGCAACCGCAACGACGAGCTGCTCCTCTGCGACCGAGGAGCCACTCCTTCTACCAACGCCCCATTACGCGGCGGCGGCGGCCATGGCGCGGCGGCCTAGCGGCTTGCGGCGGCGCCTCCACCTCCGCGCCTCCTCGCTGGCCGATTCTCCTCTCCGGCGGCGAGCAGGAGGCCCGCCCGTGGCGACCGTGAAGGCGGAGGCCCACGCGGAGGCGAGATCCACGTGCAGCTGCGAGATCCAGCGGCGGAGCTGATGTGCCCGGCGAGTGCGGCGGGTAGGAGGTCGGCGGCGGAGGTCGGCGGCGGAGCTCGGCGGATCCCGGGCCACACCTCAGTCCTCTCCGGCGGTGAGTGGATCCGCCACGCTTCCCTCCTTTCTGGCGGCAGAAGGGGCGAGCTACGGCGGCGGAGCTCAGCGGCGAAGCTCGGCGGATCCCGACCTCTCGGTGCACAGACAAGGAAGGGAGGAGGAAGAAGAAGAATCTGACGTATGGGCCCATGCTGTAAGCGAGAGAGATGGTGGTGGAATTTTTGTAAATACGGAGACAACGCTTCTATACATACGCTGCACGTGGGCCCGAGTGTATCGGATGTGTACACAGTGGCATATCTTCAATAGAAGGAGAATTGTAATGGCGTGAGTCCAAATACATGAATAGTAATGGCAGATCTCCAAACTTGAAGAATTGTAATGGCACGGATCAAAATAACCCAAAAAAGTATCACCAAACCAACAACTGAGCTTTCGACGGACAACTAGTTCTCTGTGGGCATCGCTGGCGTGCCTTCCCTCACATCACTGGTGATCTAGCGCTATAGCCGCCACCTTCCTTTGCTAGGCTACGCAGTTTGGATGCTGGTGTCGAGCGCCACCGCGCTGGGCGCCTCACGACGACCGCCCTGGCAGAGGAGGAACGCATCACGGCTGCAGGCGCCTAGGCCTTTGCTGGTGACGTCCCTGGTACCCCTGCTCGCTCGCTGTCCCTCAATCCCGATCTCCCTCCCTGTCACCTCTCTCATCAGTCCACCTCACCTCCGCCGTCACAGCCCTCGTAGGCGCCACACCGGCCGCCTCCCGCTCCGGCGAGGCTGACTCCGCAGCAGGCGCGGGCAGCGGCATCAGCCCTTCCGTCTGAAGCACCGCCAAGCGCACGTAGAACGTCCACGCCGGCGGCGGCCACGACCACGGCATCATGCTGGCCACCATCACCGTGGCCCGCCGGCCCCTCGCCCTCCTCCCTCCGAGCTGAGCCGTGCCTCGTGCCGGATCTGGATCCGGATCCCGCGGGAGCAGGTGGCTGTGGCGACGAGCAGGAGGAGCGCCGGCAGGGAGGGCGGCGAAGGCAAGCGGAGTGGGAGAAAGGGGACGGGAGGGGAGGGGAGGTGGTGGCCGGGAGGGAGAGAGCAGAAAGGAGAGGGCGGCGGCGGGAGCAGGAGAGGAGGGAGAGGACGGCGCGGGGAGATGGAGAGTCGGGGAGGAGGGAGAGGGGGTTACGGTTGGGGGCTGCGGGCGGGTTTTACTGTAAATTTGTGAGTGGGGTTATTTTTAAAAAATTCTAGTATTATTGAATTTTAACTTTTTTATGTCGAAATAAATTTCACTCCCAGGGCCTATATGAGAAATACACAAGCGTGAGACTGTATTGACTGAACAAGTTAGGTTTAGTTACTAATTCCATAAATCGAAGGACTTTTTTGCAAAATTGCCAGAGTTTGCAGGAGTGGCCACCTACCCTTCTTTTTACTGTGAAGAGCAGGGAGGAAGGCAAACAGATCTTTTAATCAAGCTGATTTGCTAGGTCTTTATCTTATTGGTATATTTATCTGTATTCTACTATTGAATAAAATTATGTACTAATATCCACAGGTAAAATTTAATATCATACATTTATCTATGGTACAATTGTCATCCCTAGTTGAAAAGCTAAACGCCTAAGGCACATGAAATAGAAAAAATAGGGTTTGGATGAAATGAAGAAAAGGAAAAAAATAAAAGAAAATTTATGATTGGAGAACCCATATTGACAAGTGGTGAATCAACATTACAATGAATTTGTGATATTTTCTAGTTGACCTCTTATGAAAAATTAAAATTCATCACAATATATAGTTTATGACATTTTCTGCTTGATTTTAGCGACGAACAAATTATTTTCATCACTAAGTCATATTGTCTCCTATAAAACATCATAGAATGAAATGAGTAACGACATTTTGACCAATTGTCGTGAGGTATTCGTCACAGAAGGTCATATGTGTTGTAGTGATAGATGAACTGTATTGTTGAATGGGTGATATCATCATTGTCCTTTTCGATCGGCTAATCACCACTTGTAACACCCCTAAAATAATTTGATAATAAATCATATCAACATGTGCATCATCAAATAACTTAAAATTGGGTTTGGTTTGATTTCCGGAATGTCCGGATTTTATTCCGGAACCTCCGGGTTGGGCTTACCCGGACTATCCGGGATGAAACCCGGAGTATCCGGGATTACTGTAGCGGACGCGTGTCCAGCACACAAACACTTAGATGCCACCTCACCCCCGGCCCCATGTGTCATTCCCAGCATCCCCTTCATCCGGGAACCTCCTCCCAGCCCTCTCTCTCACTCCCTCACTCTCTCCCACCCTTTCTCTCTCTACCAAGATCATGGAGGAGCTCTCTCCCCTCTTCCACCATTGAAGCACCTCCCCCTCGCCGGAGCCTCGCCGGAGGATCGCCGGAGATCGACGCCGACGAGCTACACCACCCCAACTCCTTCCTCTTCCTTGGGGAGGAGCTTCCCCAACAAGCTTCTTCCACATCTTCATCCCCTTCTTCAATCTTCAAGCAAGGAGGACAAGCTCGAGCTCCACCAAGCCATCCCTACCATCTCCGAGACCTTGTCGGTGTTGCACTCGTCGCCAGTAAGCCCATTCCCTCCCCCGATCCATCTCCATTTCCCTAGGTTTTGAGCCATTGGAGCACCTTCACCATTGATAACCTAGAGCTCTCAAACCCTAATGCATGTTGGATTTAACAACTAAAATAGACTCCCCACTCTTCTAGGAACCTTTAGGAACAAACCTCACCCCAAACCGAGGTCGGAATCGCCGGCAACAGATTTTCCAATGCTCACATGTCGAGTTGCCAGAAACTCCGGGATTACTGTAGCAAACTCCGGGGAAAACTCCGGGGCCCGGAGTATCTGGGTTTGCCTGTCCGGAGTGTCCGGGAACCCTGATAGTTATTTAATCCCATTACTTTTAGCTAATACTTGATCCCCATATGTATTATATATTTAACCTTTTTTATCATAGTTTTGCACTAATAAATCATGCTTCTCATATCATATGCATCTCATAGCAATCATTCACGGCATATATACTTTTTTAGCATCATTGCATTCGTGTAGAGACCGAGACGCCAGATCAAGAGGCGGGTGAGCACGAGCCGGAGCCCGAGGGAGGCGATGCTTTCTTTGAACCTCAAGGCAGGCACCTAAGCATACTTCTATCCCTATTTTGGATCAATAAAGTTTATATAAGTTTCTTGATTGTGCATGAGTTACTATATATATATATATCAATATTTGATTAGAACCTATTTGATGCATTACCAACCTTGTTTAGAACACTAACCTCTAGGTGAGTATGCTTGTTTAGGAGTCACGGATTATATGCTTAGCCATGCTTAGTTTCGGTAGAATACGAGAGGTGTCAAGGGCACCACCGCTCACGAGTTATAGGACGTTTGACTAATTCTACATTCTTACTTATTGATGAATAAAAGGTGAGCAACTGTGAAGAATGATTCGGACTTGAGCAAGAATGGTAGGGCCATGATGGAAAGGAGTCCAAATGGTTAGTCTTGCTTGAGTTGGTTAAGGACCGTCTCTTTGGTCGCCGGTCTCTTGAGCACTTTTCCATGCGAACCACATGCTTAATCATGGGAAGGTAAGCCAACTAGCATGAGTCACACCTTGCCTTGATCGGATTCGGTGCGAGTCGTGATGGAGTGTGATCGGCGGTTCCGGTGCACTTGTCCTTCCTGACCATTTGCTCATAGCCGGTTGTGTTTGTGTGAAAGGTTGAGGCATGAATCAATACTTATCCTTGGCCATCGGTATGGTCGTTGGTCTTGTCCTCGTGTGGGTAAAGTTGTACACTCCTTCAGGGTCTTTAATCTACTGCAATAGCCGCGCTTTCGGACAGTGAGCACGCTCATTGAGGTTCGCCCCATTGTAGGACCTGTTTGGGAGAGCTTTTTTGAGACTCGATTATAAGCTAAGCAGGCTTATCTGATAAGCCGCGATCTAGAGAATCTGCTTTCTGAATAAGTGAGGGTGTTTGTCTAGGTTGATTATTGCTGCTAGATTATCTGTTAGACCCGGGACAACGGGACTGCTTATAGACATAGAATGTTCTAGAGTAAGGGATAGCTCATGGATGTACCTTACCTCTTTTGTAACTACCCGAATAGACATAGAACTAGCTGCAGTACAAAGGAAACTACCTAATTATGTTGTAGGAGGATTCCAACTGTACTCGGCTAGGACTTTCCATGTAACCCTGTCCCCCCGGATATATAAGGGCGGGCAGAGATCCCCTCCAAACAATCATCAACACCTAAGGCAATACAAACCACACAGGACGTAGGGTATTACGCAAACTCACGGCCCGAATCTGTCTAAATCTTTGTGTTCCTTGTACCATCGAGTTCTAGAGCAGTCGATCCCTACCTACAAACCCTACTGCTAAGGGTATCCCTGAGCAGGCTTGGCGGTAAACACCGATAGCTGGCGTGCCAGGTAGGGGCTTTGGTGAGTTCACCAACGAATTCGATTGCCGGATCAAGCAACGCCAACAGCGTGCTAGAAGGCACGACTTTGGTTTTCGGTTCCTGGGCTTGCACGGCTGATGGAACGGGAGGCCTTTCCAGCCACCTTGTCATGCCTAACTCGCCTAAATCGAAAACCCGCTCCCAACTCGCAGACATCCGTGAGTCCGCGGATCTCGACGAGAAAAGAGTTCCACCCGAACTCGACTCGGACAACCCAGGAAACGTGACAACTCAAAACCAAACTCAAAACACAAATTCTGATTCCAAAAAGCCTTACTTTTCCAAAACTCTTTGAAAATACCTGGCTCATCTGAAGACAATCAAACGCCCTAAGACCAAAAACTCAGAACTACTCGCCGGAGTATATCAAGTTTCACTCGCTGCATCAAACTTGCAGAAACCGCTCTCAGCTCATCTGCACCACAGCAGAACCCAAAAGCACTAAACCCACCGCAGAAGAGGTCGGGCGATACGCTTTCAGTGGTCGATCGGGTAAATCCGAAGCTTGCCAACTCCATTAAGGTAGCTGAAAGTATTCTGCAAAACAAAGAGCAGAAATCGGGAGGAGGAATCTGTGGGGGAGCTGGTGAGACAAACCCCCGACTTTTTCGGATGGGACCGTCTATCTCCAGTGTTGGTACCCTACAGCAGGGATACCCACTCCTACTGCAGCAAGGCAGGACTCGCGTAGTCATCCATAACTACGCCTTAAGGGGCGGAGCAGCCGGACCCCTGGGGTCCGGAACTTGCCTAACCAGGCCAACGGCCCCGGACCCGTTCCCCGCTTAGAGAACGGGTCTGGTGACGCCACGTGTCCCTGAGGAAGGAAAGCTCCGCGCCAACAGCCGAGGGCTCGGACCCCCCATATGGGTCCGGGACCTACCCGCGTCCGTCCGGACCTCCCACGCATATTAACAAGGTACACCGTGCAGCTGCATGCGCTGCATCCGCGCACAGCCCGTCTGCCACATTAAATGGATACGACGGCACGGCACCCTTTCATCGTACCGCCTACACCCTGGCGCCGTTTCGACAAGACGGGGCATGGCTATGCCGGATGGAAGATTCCCATGGGTAAAGCAAGGAAATCCAGGAATAAGATCTCCATCGCCTGCAATGCCATAATGTCTGTACAGTATGTTATTTTATACTACATCGCTTGGCCCATCTGTCGGGGACCCAACGGCTATGTACACTCCTCCCTTGAGATATAAAAGGGAGGAGTACGTAAAGCCAAGCCAAGCCAAGGTTGACACAACTCCAGCTCGGATTCACTCCGAACAATTCCATTCTCAACCTCTTGAGAGAACAAGCAATACAACACATAGTGGACGTAGGGTATTACGCTCCGGCGGCCCGAACCACTCTAAACCTTCTGTGTTCATCGTGTTCTTGCATCTAGATCGGACTAATCCTAGCTACCCCCCGAGTTCATTCTCCCTCAGGGCTTAGGCGGGTGCAATCCGCTACCCGGCTGTGGTTTCCCACACCACGACATTTGGCACGCCAGGTAGGGGAACTTTAGCTAGTTTAGTTCATCTCTTGCTCATCTCCATGGTTTGGGTGGTTGAGCACTCCCACCACCACGACGACGTGGAGATGATGGAGGGTGTGGCGTCATCCGCGGCACGCGCCTCTCGCCTTCCTGAGCCAGGGGCAACCGTGCCCGTGGGGCAGCCACCGTCGGCAGCGGCGCGCGCTGCACGTCCGCGGGAGTCAGGGCGCCCGTCAAGGGCCCCCTCACAAGCTGTGAGCGCGCGGCGCGCTGGCGGCAGCTAGGGAGTTGCTTCGCAGCCCTCCGGCTGATGCAGTCTCACCAGACGCCCTGAGGCAGTGGCGGGATGACATTGACTGTCTCCTCCATCTGGCTCAGGTCTCCCCTAGTTCTGCAAGGACTGGGCAATGACCTCCGCCTGGCAATGTGGTGGTACCCAACCACCGACGCCAGGGCGGTGCGTCGGCATCCGTGCGCTCCCCCACGATGAGGGGTGCGTGAACAGAAGACCTGCGGGCGGAGCTCAACCGCAGGCGCGCGGGTGAGGACGCCCGTATCTCCGTGGAAAGGGCGCGAGAATGCCGCCTCAACATCGAGGGCCGCAACCTCAACGCCGACTTGGATGCAGTGGCACCCAAGCCTCCGGGAAACGCCCGGATACAGGCGGGCACCACAGTGGCTGGGGTGGGTTGCACTGCGCTGGCGGATCACCTCCGTGCGGTGGCATGGCCGTCCAAGTTCCGCCCTCACCTGCCGGAGAAGTACGACGGTACCACTAATTCATCGGAATTCCTGCGGGTGTACGTTACCGCCATCACAGCAGCTGGTGGCAACGACGCTGTTATGGCGAGCTACTTTCATGTAGCCTTGACTGGGCCAGCCCGGACTTGGCTCATGAACCTCACTCCTAGGACGATTCAATCCTGGGAGGAGCTCTGTGCAAGGTTCACTACGAACTTTGCCACTGCTTACCAGCAGCATAGTGTGGAGGCTCACCTCCACGCCGTGAGGTAGAAACCCGGAGAGACACTCAGGGCATTCATCTCGCGCTGCACCAAGGTACGAGGTACTATTCCTCGTATCTCTGACGCATCTATCATTACTGCTTTCCGTCAGGGAGTACATGATGAGAAGATGCTCGAGAAACTGGCGACGCACGAGGTGGAAAGCGTCACCACGCTTTTCTCCGTAGCCGACAAGTGTGCCAGGGCCGTAGAGGGCCACGCATGGCACTCAGCCCCCCAAGACGGAGTCGCCGAGGCTGGTGGCTCCAGAGATACCGTCCAAGGCGGTGGCAAGAAAAAGAAGAACAAGAACCGGGGTCGCGGGGAGCCACAAGCCGGGTGTCCAGTCGCTGCAGCAGCGGCACCAGATGCTGCGACAGTGGCTGGGGGCCAGAATACGCATGGCAAGCATCCGCGCCCGCAAGGTGGCAACGGAGGTTCATGCCCAGTTCATCCCACCGCTCGCCACAGCGCTGCTGACTGCCATGAGATCTAGAAACTCACGAAGCGGGTTAGTGGGCGGCGTGAGCAGGCCTCCAAGGACGGCTCACCCCCTCCTCGCCAGCGGTCTAACAAGGAGAAAGCCTTCGATAGTGAGGCCGCTGTCGAGGGGAAGGAGCTGGGGTACCAATCCCCCTCTCGGGAGCTGAAGGGCGTTTACAGCCACGACAACTTCGACTCCGACAACGAGGAGCGCCGCAAAAAGTTGTACGTAATGTACGGTGGAAGCTGGGAGCTTGTCTCCCGGCGGGATGTGAAGACCCTTCGCTGAGAGGTCCTTTCGGCGAAGCCGAGGGTCCCAAAGGCGGCGCCGCACCACAGGTGGAGGAACACCACCATCTCCTTCGGGCCATCTGATTGCCTGGAGAACATGGCTGGGGCGGTGTACTACCTCTAGTCACCACCCCTGTCATAGCCAACATCAGGCTCTATCACATGTTGATTGACGGTGGGGCTGGCCTCAACATCATCAACTTTGCAGCGTTCAAGCAGCTGCAGATCTCGGAGTCCAAGCTGACTCCCTCTCGCCCATTCTCCAGAGTGGGCCCACATCCGGTGTTCCCTCTGGGGAGCATCACTCTGCCGGTCACGTTCAGGACCGAGGAGAACTTCTGCACAGAGAGCGTCCAGTTTGATGTTGCGGAGGTGAACCTCCCATTCAATGCCATCATTGGCAGGCTGGCTCTCTACTGCTTCATGGCCATTGCCCATTACGGGTATTTGGTCCTGAAGATGCCTTCCCCTGCTAGTGTCCTCACCGTGCGGGGTGACCGCACCGCTGCCGTTGCTGCAGTTGAGAAACTGCATGCTCTGGCGGTAGAGGCTACACGTTCCGAGGAGGACCCATCCACCTCGCGAGCCAAGGTGCCTGCCAGGGCACCTAAGGTTCAACCGTCCGACCCGGACAATGTTCCCGTGAAGACCGTGCAGGTCAGAGCGGATTCCTCCCGGACCACCCACATCGCGGGGAACCTGAAGGAGAAATAGGAAGACGCGCTCATCACTTTCCTCCGGGCAAATGTGGATGTGTTTGCCTGGGAACCATCACATATGCCTGGGATCCCCAGGGAAGTGATCGAGCACCATCTGAGGATTTGCCCTGACGCCACACCGGTACACCAGAAACCTCGGAAGCATACCGTGGAGCGGTAGAACTTCATCCGTGAAGAAGTCTGCAAGTTGCTACACGCTGGCTTCATCGAGGAGGTCCACCACCCCGAGTTGTTGGCCAACCCGGTCGTCGTCCAAAGGCCAACGGGAAGCTTCGGATGTGCATCGACTACACCAGCCTCAACAAGGCATGTCCTAGAGACCCCTATCCTCTTTCACGTATCGATCAGATTGTGGACTCCACCTCCGGATGTGACCTTTTGTCTTTCCTAGATGCTTACTCTGGTTTCCACCAGATACAGATGTCTAGAGAGGATAGGAAACATACAGCTTTTGTAAAAGTGGATGGACTTTATTGCTATATTGTCATGTCGTATGGTCTGCGGAATGCCTTACCCACATTTGTGCGAGCTATGAACAAAACTTTCTGCAATTTAATTAGAGATATAGTTGAGGTGTATGTCGATGACATCATAGTCAAGACTAAGGTAGTGTCAACACTAGTTGAGGACCTGTCCCTCGTCTTCGACCGACTGCGCGCCACGAGCACAAAGCTGAATCCCGAGAAGTGCGTTTTCGGCGTCTCGGCAGGGAAGCTTCTGGGTTTCCTGGTCTCACATCGAGGCAAACCCAGCCAAGATCAAGGCGATCGAGGCGATGAGGCCTCCTGGCCGCATCAAGTGCGTTTTCGGCGTCTCGGTAGGGAAGCTTCATTTCGAGGCTGGCTGAGAGGGCCCTCCCCTTCTTCAAGCTATTGAGAAGGTCCGGTCCATTCTCTTGGACTGAAGAGGCTGAACAAGCCTTCTAGGAACTGAAGCAGCACCTCACCTCACTGCCAGTATTGGTGGCTCCAGAGACAGGTGAGACGTTGTTTTTGTATCTTGCTGCATCTGCAGAGGCGGTCAGCATGGTGCTGGTGGCCGAGAGGATGGAGCAAGCTCGCCAGGGGGACACCAGGGTCCCCCCGGCCAAGGATGGTGAGCCGAACTACGGACATGGGGGTCCGGCAGCCACTCCTCTGTCTGAAGGTCCGGACCCCGGACAAGGGGGTCCGGAGGAGCCTCGACCCAGTGGGAACCCAAAACCGCTGGGGGCCCAAGGACCTGACGTGGTGGACAAGGGCAAGCCAGACCCGGTGGCCAGTTTCCGGACCATCCAGAAGCCAGTCTACTATATCAGTGAAGTCCTTCACGAGGCAAAGGCCAGGTATCTTGAGACGCATAAGCTTATCTATGTCATACTTATTGCGTCCAGGAAACTGCGCCACTATTTTCAGGCACACAGAGTTGTCGTAGTGACCTCTTATCCACTGAGAGCGATCCTGCACAACTCCAACGCCACGGGCAACATCGCCAAGTGGGCAGCAGAGTTGGCTGAGTTCCAGCTGGACTTCCAGCCCCGCCACGCAGTCAAAAGCCAAATCCTAGCTGATTTCATAGCAGAATGGACTCCTTCCCCAAGCAATTCTGGGGGTCCGAACCTCAACGCCGGACCCCCGGAGCCGGAAGTCAGGACACCAGTCTTCACCGAGCCCCACTGAACACTCTTCTTCGATGGGTCCGTCCGCAAGCAGTGGGCTGGAGCTGGTGTGGTCCTCATCGACCCAAACGGAGATCAGCTGAAGTACATGGTGCACCTTGAGTTCAAGGCCACCAACAAGATGGCAGAGTACGAAGCTTTGATCTTTGGCCTGACAGAAGCCCTGTCTCTGGGGTCCGACAGCTCCTGGTGAAGGGAGATTCTCAGCTGGTCATCAAGCAGGTCCGGGGGGATTGCAGCTGCAACAATCCCCAGCTCGCAGCATACCTCATTCTCGTGAGGAAGCTCGAGAAGGACTTCGACGCCTTGGAATTGCAACATGTTCCCCGTGAATTCAACTCAGCAGCAGATGATCTCTCCGCGAGAGCATCTACCTAGGCACAAGTGCCCGAGGGAGTCTTTGAAAGACGGTTGCTGAGACCCACCGCCCAGCCTGCCGAACTGGGTGAAGGGGATCAAGCTAGCACCTCGAAGCTAGCGGTCCCGGCGGCATTCCGTCCGTGGTGCCCGCCCAGGGTTGTGTGCGCTGTTGAGGACCCTGGAGACCTCATAGAGCCACTCCCACCTGCTCAGGGAAGTCCCGATGCATGGATCTCTGAGATCCGGGACTACATGAAAGACAATATCCTTCCAGATGACGATGTGTCCGCTGAGCGCATAGTACGATTGGCTAATCGCTACGTGGTGGTAGAAGGGGATCTCTACCACCGTGGCGCCAATGGTATCCTATGTGGTGCATTTCCTGGGAAGAGGGCTGCGAGTTACTCGCGGAGATCCATGGAGGCGAGTGTGGAAGTCATTCCTCATCTCGCACGCTTGTTGGTAAGGCCTTTCGACATGGCTTCTACTAGCCGACAGCACTCTAGGATGCAGCTGAGCTGGTAAGGTCCTGCAAAGCATGCCAGTTCCATGCAAAGCAAATACACACACCGGCTCAGGCTCTGCAAATGATCCCGCCCTCATGGCCGTTCGCCGTATGGGGCGTGGATATCCTGGGGCCATTCCCCCGGGCCGTCGGCGGGTATCGGTTCTTCTACATCGCCATTGACAAATTCACAAAGTGGCCGGAGGTTACCCATGTGGTGAACATTACCAAAAAATCAGCAGTCGCATTCCTCAAGTCCATTGTGTGCAGATTTCGCGTCCCAAACCGCATCATCACGGACAACGGGACCCAATTCAAAAGCAGACTCTTCCAAGAGTACTGCGAGGACATCGGCATCCAGCTATGCTTTGCATCTGTGGCACATCCCCGCAGCAATGGACAGGTCGAGAGAGCAAATGCAGAGGTCCTTAGGGGACTCAAGACCCGCACCTACAACTGCTTGAAGAAGCATGGTGCAAAATGGGTTGATGAGCTTCCGTGCGTGTTATGGGGCAACCGGACCACACCCAGCCGAGCCACCGGGGAGACCCCATTCTTCCTGGTCTACGGGGTTGAAGCATGCCTTCCCCCAGAAATTCACCTGGGCTCACCACGGGTCCAGGCTTTTGACGAATCCAAGTAGGAACAACTGTGGCATGACGATGTGGACTTCGTTGACGAACGAAGGTGGCGAGCAGCAATCCAAAATGCACGCTACAACCAGGCACTCAGGCGTTATCATCAACGGTTCGTGCACAGTAGGGAGCTCCGGGCTGGGGACCTCGTCCTAAGGCGGATCCTGAACTGAGCAGGGCTCCACAAACTCTTCCCCAGCTGGGAGGGTCCCTTCAAGGTTATAGAAGTATGCCGGCCCGGATGCGTTCGCCTTTCCACAGAAGAAGGAGTGCCGCTGCCCAACCCGTAGAACATAGAGCATCTACGTAAGTTTTGAGCTTAGTCAGAACAGGAAATGAATTTTTCCTTTGTAATAAGATAGAATCAGCGTGCGGACCAGAGCGGTGGGGGTCCGTCCTCGTAAACCCGGCCTCTGGCGTCCATCGCACCACCGGCTAGCATTGACGCTCAGCCCAGAGCGGTAGAGGTCCACCCTCATAAACCCGGCCTCTGGCATCCATCGCGCAAGCCATGTATATCAAGTTGCAAAGGAAAGATTTGCTCCCAGTTCTGTCTTTGTGTCAAAATTTTATTTCGCATTTCGATTCTCGAACTTTTCCCTTTCTAACCCCCGCGCGGACTTCCACTCTTGTCGCTACAACTAAGATCTATATTGAGTTGCCGGACTGTTGTACAGGTCCGGACCCCCTTGCTGCTGGGAGAGGGGTCCAGATCCCTAGGGACCTACTCTGGAGAGGGGGTGCTTATTTCCTGGGGTGGTCCGGAGTCCTGTGTAGCCGCTTAGCTGGTTCCGTACCCAAAGCCTACACGCTCCACCACCCTGTAACGAGTGCTCTTGTACCCAGAGCTGGGTAATTAGGGGCCCGGACCTCATTCTAGCTCAAGGGTTGGCTTCCTAAATCCTACACGATAGGTGCAGCTTCATATCTCAAAGGATCGAGTATGACAGAATGGTCTCACCCAATGCTAGGGAGGGGTCCGGAACGTCGGGAACCAGGTCCGGTAAAGTCGTGCTTGTTTCCTAGAGTGGTCCGGAGCCTTGTGTAGCGGCTTAGCCTGGTTCCGTACCCTAAGCCTACACTCTCCACCACTCTGTAACAAGCATCGTGCTGCCTAGACCTGCTTATCCGAAGGTCCGGACCTCATACTAGCTTGGGGGCCGGTTCAGAATAGGTCCCGCGGGCCTGCTACTAAGCTTTGACTTCGAGTGGTATGCAGGTTAAGCCTTGGCTGGTGGAGGCATCTGCTTTAAGGCTTCATGCAGATCGAGATCCAATCTCGGTGGTAGACAGACTCAAACAACTGAGTCTGTCTGCCAGGGGGCCCGGAGCATTCGCTTTGAGCCAAATACCAAGGATCGACTCTGCATGCGTCAAAAAGCTAAGTTGCAGTATCATTACTACCATCCCAGCGAGTTTGATTTTCCTCTCGTACTCTGCAAAACCATGGATGGCGCCATTGCCATGGAATCCGAAGAGACCCGTGCGTAGTCATGAATCAGAAGAATGGCGTAATCACTGTGCTGCATTACTGAGTCTGCCTACCAGGGGCCCCAGAGTGTCTTCTCGGCTCGGATGGCAGATAGGTTCTAACAACTGAACCTATCTACCAGGGGGCCAGGGCGCCGGGGTGCTGCATACCGCAAACTGGAGCAGCTGACAAACAGCTACTGCATACCGCAAACCAGAGCAGCTGACAAACAGCTAAGTTGAAATTTCTTCTATTAAAATTTCAACAAGTAAAATGTTTTTGCATAACACAAAAAACAAAAGTTCTACTGCTGTGATAGTCCAACTCAGGAATCTGCAGGCTTCCGCTTGAAATAAGCAGCTACAAAGTCGACGACCTCCCGCACGCTTTCCTGAGCGGAGGCTTCCGTCTCCGCCACTGGACCATCGATGACGGGGGCTAGCGAGATGGCAAGGTCGTGGCTCCGGAGGCAGATCAAAATGTACTCCGCCACCATCCGGCACAGCTCACGGCCCTCGGCTTCAAGGTGGCCAACGAGGATCTGCTCCAGGCACCGGAGCCTCTCTGAAGCAGAGTCCAGCACCGAGAGGGTGTCAGCAATTGTAGCTGGCGGCTCCGCCACTTGGATTGGACTCATTCCAAGTGGCGCCAGAGCTGAGCTTGCTTCGCCCGCCCAGTCAATGATTCACTAGGCCCCCATGCGCTGGTCCTCCTGCAGCCTCCGGGCTGCCTCCTGGACCGCCTCCTGCACCTGAGCATCCAGTGCCACCTGAGCCGCCTCCAGCTGGCGGGTCTTCTCCTAGAGCGAGGCCTCCTTCCGCGCCGCTGACTCCTTTAGGGTCTTAAGAGACTCGCGCTGGCACGCAAGGGCTTGCTCCATGCTGGTGGTGAGAGATTCGCGCCGTGCAAGGGACTTCCTCTCCTCCTCGAGGACCATCTCGGCAATAGCCTGCTGGCTGGCGGTCTCCTGCAGCTCCTGGCGCCATCAATGCAGGGACTCGGAGAGGTTCTCGAGCTCCTAATTGCGGACCTCGAGTCCCTGGCTGCGAGACTCGAGCTCGGATCGCTGGGTCGCAAGGCTAGCCTCCTCCTTGGCAATAGCCTCTTCCCGCAGCTCCAGGGCTTTCTCCCGTCCCGCCACCGTGAGCTCCCGGTCGAACACCTTCCAAAGCCCTTTCCTGTAGGACTCAAGGTCGGCCTCAAGCTCGGACCGGGCGGCGGTAGCACGGGAGGCCTCGGCCTTCGTGCGCTCCTCCAGGCGGATGTGCCAGTTGCTGAGGCACTGACGCTCGCTCTCTAGAGCTGCCCACTCCCGCTGGAATGTTGCCTCGGCGGTAGAAGTTGCCTCTTCTATCGTCCACCGGACCCCGACCAGCACCCGGGGGAGGGGAACCGCATCCTCCTTTGGGGGACCCTGCAAGAGCCGCCTACTAGGAACCACCTCCAGCTCTTCCTCTACTGCAAGTTGGGAGCTGGGGGTGGGAGCATCCGACACAGACGCCGGGCCCACGGGTACCGAGGTGCTCGTCGTTGCTGCGTCCGCTGCCGCCATGTCCGCCGTCGCCAAGCCCGGTGTCGGCGCATGTACCGCCGTAGCCGGGGCCCCGGGGGCCACTGCATCCGGCGTTGCTACGCCTAGCACTGGCGCATCCGCCACCGCGGCGTTGGGTGCCGTCGGGCCAGCGGAGGTCACCGTGCCCGATGTTCCCGAATCCGCCGCCACTGCGTTGGGCGCCCTCGGGCCAGCAGAGGTCGCCGCGCCCGACATTCCTGCATCCACCGTTGCTTCTGCCGTTGCCGCCGAGGCACCAGTCGCCTGGACTCCTACTGGGACAGGGGCGGTGGAAGAGCTGCCTGGGTGAGAGGCCCTGGCAAACAAAGAGAAGAAGCTCTTCAGTAAAAAGTGAAGCACCGGAAATAGGGGAAGTGAACGGAAGAACACTTACCCCGAAGCGCCGGGTCTCCAGCATCCGTGGAGGCTGGGCGACCGCTGCTGCCATGGCGGCGGCGGCGCCGAATCCTACTGTTGCGATGGTGGCAGTGGCACCGGATCATCATGCAGCTACTACTGCTCCTGCTGTTGTGGCGCCGGAGGTGGTGGTGGCGCTGTCTGCTACTGAGACGAGGGCGTCATCCGCTGCTGCTCCGGCGGTGGTGGCGGAGGCGCACCTCGTGGCTGCTGCTGCTGCTCCGGTGGCGGTGGCGGAGGCGCACCTCGTGGCTGCTGCTGCTGCTGCCCTGGTCGTGGCGGTGGTGGTGGTGCTGCTGCTGCTGCTGCCGCCGAGGAGAGGCACGTTCCGTCGGTGGTGGTGGCGGCACAGCTACACTAGGGGTCCCGCGTGAGCCGGGGGCCCAGGAGCTACCCTGGCCCGCGTCCTCAGCGCCCCTCTGATGCTTTGCGGTGGGCTCCTTAGCGGTCCTGTCGCTACGGTGCAACCTGCGCCGGCTCACCTCCACCGGCGAAGCGCCGGAGCTGCTTCGAGCTTGGCTGGGACTGCTCGGGGTAGAGCTACTAGCCACGCCTGCTTGCCCTTGGCAGAAGGGTCAGACCTCATGGTGCCAGCCTGGGCCAGGTCCCCAGTCGCGCCGGGGATCTGGATGCCGCGGTTGGCGTCGCCTCCCATTTGGCGCGGTGCCAGACCACCGTCGTCGACGGTCGGCAGAGTGGCCAGCACCGCAGCCCTCAGGCTCTAGTCCTCGCAGAGTGGAACGATGCCCTGAGAAAGGATCAGGTCCTCCGGGATGAAGATCTCCCCCGTCACCACCCGCACCACGACCTCCAGGCCTTCCTGGGACAGATCGCTATCCTCCCCGCGGTGGGTCCTGCTGCAGTCTTGGGGGCCGGTGAAGCTCCAGGCAGGGCGCGGCCGCTGCTTCAGAGGGGCGATCCGGCGCTTCAGGAAGTCCCCGAGCACGTGCAGCGAGGTGAGGCCGCCCTCTGCTAGCATCTTGATCTTGTTTAGCACGGGGTCAAACACCGGTGGTAGGGACGGGTTGGCCCTCCAGGACTAGCGGTCGGAGGCGGGTCCCTCGGTCGGCATGGCGAGGCACTCGTTGGCTTCGGTGGTGTCGATCACCCACTCCTTGCGCCAATCCTCCCACTTTCCGCCAGTAAGCCCGGGGATGTAGGGTGTCTGCAGATCGCTCCTTGTCTGGAAGTAGTACGCCCCCACTTCATCCTTGCTCTTCCCGGACTTCACCAGGACGAAGAAGTGGCGGAAGAGAATGACGCAGGGCCGCACCCCCATGAACATCTCGCATAGGTGAACGAAGATCGATGTCAGGAGGATGGAGTGGGGCGTGAGATGCTGGAGCTGGAGGCCGAAATCCTCCAGCAGCAGCAGGAGGAACGAAGAAATCGGCAGCACCACGCTGGTGGAAATGTGCGAAATAAACAGCACAAATTCCCCGGCGCGCAGATTGCCGAGGGGAACCGAGCCTGCTCGAATCCCCCAGGCGGTCTCCTGTGGACTCCACCCGAGCAAGCGGCACACCATGTTTAGTTCTGCCTCAGTCTGGAAACGACGGGGGCGGACGAGGGATGCCATTCTGCTGTGGAGGCAAGGAATAATCTGCGCAGAAGAGCAAGGGGCGAGGAGGCTCGAAGGCAAAGGGGCGCAAAGGTTTGGAAGGAGGAAGGCGAATGCGGAAAAGTAACCACGGCCTGCGGCATCGGCCTCTTATGAAGCCTGATCCATCCGGCGCACCCCAAAACCGTCGATGGATACCAAGTGACGCACACGCCTGGTGTTTGCCGCCCAGTCCATGACATGGAGCCCGGGCCCGCCTGTCAGGAGAGGCGGGTAACAAACGAAGGTGTGAAAAGTCGGGACTCGAACCGTCGAGCGCGCACGCGGAGCAAGGTGGAAGCCGAACCAACGAGCCAGTACGAGCGCTGACAAGGCCAGACTTTTCGGGAACCGCGTAGGCGGTAAAGAATTCCTTTTACCCCCGCAGCAGTAATGCTGAGCGTCGTACGCATGACTAGGCGCACCACTGTGCGTGGGGGCCGTAAGTCAGTGAGCCGTTGCGACGTGATGGGCCAGTAGGGAACCCAATGGATGGTCAAAGCCGGACAAGACTCCTACAGCGTGCACAGTCGAATGCTGGAAGCTTCATGTTATTTGGAGCTAGGTTACCATGGTGGCCCCACCTGCTGGTTCGTAGCCTCTCCCGAGGTGGGCCCGGGGGCCACTGTCGGTACCCTGCAGCAGGGATACCCACTCCTACTACAGCAAGGTAGGACTTGCGTAGTCATCCATAACTACGCCCTAAGGGGTGGAGCAGCCGGACCCCTGGGGTCCGGAACTTGCCTCACCAAGCCAACGGCCCCGGACCCGTTCCCTGAGCAGGGAACGGGTCCGGTGACGCCATGTGTCCCTGAGGAAGGAAAGCTCCGCGCCAACAGCCGAGGGCTCAGACCCCCCCCCCCCCATATGGGTCCGGGACCTCCCTGCGTCCGTCCGGACCTCCCACGCGCGTAGAACCAATATACCGCCGGGGCGGGGTCCGGGGACGCCACGTGTCCCGCAGGCGCAAGCACGGGCGCGAGTCTTCCACTGGAAGACTCGCCCACCCACCGCATTCAATGCGGGTGGTTGAGGCGTGCTCTGCCACCGCGGCACGTGGGGCAGCTTTTGTCAGGCCTCACTGTATACCGCATTTTACCGAGGTACACAGTACAGCCGCATCCGCGCAGAGCCCGTCTGCCGCATTAAATGGATACGACGGCACGGCACCCTTTCATCATACCACCTACGCCGCAAGCTACATGGCCCGTTCAGCTACGCGGCAGGCTACGGCAAGCTACGCTGCAAGCTACGCCCTGGCACCATTTCGACAAGATGGGGCATGGCTATGCCGGACGGAAGATTCCCACGGGCAAAGCAAGAAAATCCAGGAATAATATCTCTGTCGCCTGCAACGCCATAATGTCTGTACAATATGTTATTTTATACTACATCGCTGGGCCCATCTGTCGGGGACCCAACGGCTATGTACACTCCTCCCTTGAGATATAAAAGGGAGGAGTACGTAAAGCCAAGCCAAGCCAAGGCAGACACAACACCTGGTCGGATTCACTCCGAACAATCCCGTTCTCAACCTCTTGAGAGCACAAGCAATACAACACACAGTGGACGTAGGGTATTACGCTTCGGCGGCCCGAACCACTCTAATCCTTCTGTGTTCATCATGTTCTTGCATCTAGATCGGACTAATCCTAGCTACCCCCGAGTTCATTCTCCCTCAAGGCTTAGGCAGGTGCAATCCGCCACCCGGCTGTGGTTTTCCACACCACGACATCCAGGATACCTCAGAGCCCTTCATCGAAACCTGCTCACACTCAGACTCCGAAACCAGTCGAGTCCAAGTTCGATCAGGACTTTGATCGCTTCATGAACGGTCTCGAGAACTTTGAACCATTTGACGATCTTGAAGAGTGGTCAGACAACGTAGAGTTGTTTATGGACGGTATGGCCAAACCAACCGAGCATGCCGACGCTCTTTGGGAACTAGCCAAGCGTAAAAAAGGAAAAGCCAAGGCCCCAGAACAATCCAGCGACTCAATCTATGACAAAACCTGGATTAAGGAGCCTGAGGGGCTAACTCCTACTCAATCATGGCTAAACTGGATGAACGAGAATGCCCTCCGTGTAGAGATGGGCATACTGCTTCTCGGTCACCCAAAGCATACATACTCAAAAGTCGGTAGGCTAACCGACTCCGAATCCGAGTACTCCTCCGATCTGGAGGAACAACTGGATGACCTAATCCAGTATAGTAAACAAGTCGAGTCCAACTCGGCTAAGAACCTGAAGTCCGATCAGGACTCCCTCCCTAACCGGATTATATATGCAATGCCGCGAGGACGGATGGTGCACCTCAAGAAGGCACAAGATCCCAACGCTTCTGCCTCACTGCTAGCGGATCTGCCTTACCAACAGAACACTCCTTTAGACCCGTCCTCAAGCAAACAAGACCAAGAAATTCAAGACCTCTGCCGTGAAATCCTCATGGTTCGTATCACCGAAGAATCTGAGGGCGATCCCACGGAGCGTGTCAACCTCGATGACTACAATTCTGATGATTTCAACGAGTACCTTTCCGACAACATGGAAACTACTCCTCCTACAATCACAGAAGCCCAAGTCACTACCAAGGAGGATCTACCTGCTCCTCCCCCTCCCCCAGCAGTGACCGTCACCGTCCAACTAGATAAGTAGCATCCAGTTGAAGATCTCTACGAACGTCGTCGCCAGCTCAACCAGAAGAGGGCGTTCAGGCGTCAGCGCCTTGCTAACAGCCTACAGGAACAGCAAGGCGACAACTACGACTACTCCAACTGCGACCTCCGCAGAGTGATCAACGTTGGGCGCGATGCGCGCAACATCATCATCTCAAGGAGAAAGGAACAGGAGGAAGTCGAGGCATATAGCCCTTCTTCCAACTACCGCATCCCCCCAACGGCTTCCGCATCCTTCAAGAAGCACAAGCCGGCAACCTTCACTACCCGTCCTCAGGGTAAACCACGCACCTAGCATCAAGCTGAACCGTCTCAGAATGGAAACAGGATCAACAAAGCACTGCTACGCAAGTGCTTTATCCACCCAAAAAGCTCTCACACGATCTTCCAGTGTGACTCACTCCACAAGGTCCTTGGAGCACCTCTCCTGAAGGAGACCCAACCAATAAATCCAGTAGACCTCTGCATCGACTAGCTCTACCCCAAATCTAGTCGACCCCCATATCGACTAGTACTATCTTCGAATAAGTTTTATTCAGTTATGTAATCCATTGCTCACGTCCAACGAGCAAGGGGTAGGTCTTAATAGTCAGAGTCTGTCACTTTACAGTTATTATAATTTCAAGAGATCCAAATAAAGTTGATTTCTCCTATATCGACTACTTGGCTCTCGCTTACACGACCAATACCCCACCTTGAAAGTCTTGTTCAGCATTAGAGCAGTTATCGAGTAGTTTTTATGGTTCTCACTCGAATGTTTTTTGACATTTATGTCTTGGGCAACCCGACGGGGTTCGTACCTAACAATTCTGTCCTAAAAGACACTCTAGTCCTCCGGTAGGACACCCTACTCGCCCTGCTCGAGTAGGTCTTGGATACTCTTTCAGCACCTTTATCTTGGGCAACCCGATGGGGTTAGTACCTAATAGACTTGCCCTAAGAGTTACTCCAGTCCTTGGTTAAAGGACACCTTACTCGCCTTGCTCGAGTAAGTTTTGGATATCTTTCTGACATTTACGTCTTGGGCAACCCGACAGGGTTCGTACCTAACAGTTCTGTCTTAAGGATTACTCCAGTCCTTGGTTAAAGGACACCTTACTCACCTTGCTCGAGTAAGTTTTGGATATCTTTCTGACATTTACGTCTTGGGCAACCCGACGAGGTTCGTACCTAACAGTTCTGTCTTAAGGATTACTCTAGTCCTTGGTTAAAGAACACCTTACTCGCCTTGCTCGAGTAAGTTTTGGATATCCCTTCGACATTTACGTCTTGGGTAACCCGACAGGGTTCGTACCTAACAGTTTTGTCTTACGGATTACTCCAGTCCATGATTAAAGGACACCCTACTCACTGGCTCGAGTACGTCTTGGATACTCTTTCGGCTCCTTCATCTTGGACAACCCGACGGGGTTAGTACCTAACAGACTTGCCTTAGAGTTACTCCAGTCCTCAGGTAGGACACCTTACTCGCTCTACTTGAGTAAGTTTGGGATGTTTCTAGAATATTCACGTCTTGGTTAACTCGAGGAGTTCAATCCTAACAGTCCTATTCTAAAAATCAATCCAGTCCATTAATAGGACATACTACTCGATACGATCGAGTAGTTCGAGCCATTTTCGTAAACAGCTGCATACTATCTGGGTAACCAAACAAGGTCTATCCTAAATGGTCAACTACGAAAACCCCTCAAAGAGTATAGATAAGCCCTTGATACTCTAAAATAAGTTGACACAAGTTTCCCGCTTGCTTGGTTTACTATGGGAATCTCCGTTACATAATCTTTTTGCCTCGAGTACTTGACGGGTACTACTCGCTTGCTTGAGATACAAAAAGAACTCCTATTTTCCCTTAGTACTCTGAGTAGTTGTCGAGAGCTGCCTGTCTTCTTATCTATCAAGAAACTTATTATACCTCCTAAAATACTCAATAAGAGTTCTCCCCCTGATTGGACAACAAAGTTCATATTAGCCACGTGCTAATTGAAAATTTTTCCTCCAAAAAGGAAATTCATACTAAGCTACGGCTTCTCACACCTTTAAGTGCTATTCCCACTTGGTTAATCCTGCGGGATTCAATCCTAACTGGTCAGCACTATAGTTATGATTCAGAACCATACAAACTTGATTATGACTGAGTGGGCCCAATGCTGCCTACACTCAGGACCCACGAGTACAACTACTCGACACATTAAGGGATTCCACAATCCTAACAAGTACTTGACTTTACACAAACATCCAGTATTTATTCAAAGTACTTCTGGCTCACACGCCAACTCAAATACAAGAAAAGCTTAAGGAGACTCTGCTCTGCTCAAGGCTTTTACAATCTGATCAGCCACCCCGGAAGTTTCTGCCAAATACTGACGAAACTGATCATCAGTACAATCAGCCTTGGCTCCTCGTCCAAGAGCATCTAGACGAGTGGTTGGCCAATAAGATTTCATCAACCCAAGTACGTGACCCACGTACTAGCGGGTGATGGTTGAAACAAACCTCTCAAAAGCTCCGGGAACTTTGCGAAGCCTCCCTGCCAGTGTGAGCGGTTCATCTCCATCTCTAACTGGGATATCCATGGCCTTGGCTACCTCCAGGGCGGCATCTCTGACTTTTTTCAGCTCCATGAGCTCACGCTGCATTGAGTCTCGAGACTCTAACAAAGTCTTGAGCTGTTGCAGCACCGTCGCTGCCTCACGGTCAGAGTCCTCCTTGATCTTCTTAAGTTTCTCTATTTCATCTGCATTTCGGTACATAAGAATCTTTAAATCTAGTACCAAGCTTTTCTGAATCTTTAAAGATTTGGCACAAGCTGTGTACTCGATTAACAAGAAAATCTTATAAACATCAAGCGGATCTACTAGTCGAGTGCATATCAAATGCTAAAGACTAACCTTTCTTAGATTGGGAAAGCTTTTTCAGCTTCCCTTCAAGCGCAGTCTTCTCAGATGAGAGCGTCTTAACCCTCTCCTTGAGATCATTCAGCTCTGTCTCATCTGGCGACTGGACACCCTTTCATCCCAGAGCCTCCTGCAAAACAAAAAGATCAGTATACTACTCGATCTACTCTAAAAGTACTTGAAGCATTTGAATACTTACCTCCAGCAGCTTGAAAGCTAGCTCCACCTTCTCTCTTGGCAAGTCACTTCCCGATATGACTTGAGAAGTACTCGCCACAACAACAGCCTTCTTGGGCACTTCTTCAATTTTTCGCCACAACAACAGTATTCCCCGTGACTTGGGAATCTAAAGGAAGAACATGCTACTTAATCACAATAAGAGCAAACAGAAGGATACCTTTCTACAAGGCACTACAAGCTTACCGGCAGGGGTCTCCGCAGGCTATTTATCATCACCTCCCTCAGGAAGCTTCTCGCCTTCTCCTTCTCCTGGAAGCTTGCTGCTTCCACCATCCTCCGGGATCTCCTCATTGGCCATCTCAGGATTGGGCAATGGAGAATCCAGAAGCATACTATTGGCCATCACCTCTACATCATGAGTACTCATCTCAGGAGTACTCGGGGGCTTCTCCAGCCCCGGCTGAGAATCCGAGTGGCTCTCAGCCCCCACGTCCTCTCCCAGGACTGCATCTCTGCAAAGACAAAGTAGTTACAAACTACTAGATTCAAAACAGATCCTACACATACAAGTTCTAAAGAACTTACGCAGGAGCTCTTATTAGGGCAAACCCCTTGATGCCAAATTTGTGGGTAGGCTTTGCGATCATGGCCAGTTTACCCGCATCGACGGTCTTATTTATATCGGAACTACTCGCTGAATGAGTAGCCCCGATCCCACTTGATGGGTCCACTGTGGTGGAGGAGACAGTTTGTCCCACCGTAGTATCATCCCCAGATGGTGAGGTCCGTGGCATCTTAGCCGCCGAACTGGGAAAAGAAAAAACACAAATCAAAACTTGCAAATCGACAACTAGAAAGTACTCGATTGCAAAATAACTAGCTACTTACCTGTCGCTAGTGGTATGGGAGGAGCTGCTACGCTTCCTCGCCGCTAAACGAGTACTCCTTGGGCACTCGGTCTGGGCATCAGCACTTGGAGTGGGGCTGTGCTCCCCATTACTCCTTCCCCAGACGCTGCCTCATCTGCACAACCAAGTCTGGATATCAGTACTATTTATATGAAACCTCATATGAGCATACTAATATTTGATTAACAAATCGAGGAAATTAAAAGAACAAAACGGCGAATAAATGCCTGGTAGCGAAGGACTACTCTTAAAGCGATCCACGTCCTCCTACAGAAAGCAAATCCTATTAGATTTACACTATGGTAAAGTACTCGATTTCTATGAATCGACTACTCTTATCAAATACCTGCTTCGGTGGATTCGCAGCAGAAAATGTACCAGGAACAACTGGGATTCTATTTACATTCTTCAGAAGTCGTTGTACTCGACTAAAAACTACGTCATCCGAGATCTCTTCCTTCGAGTATCATGACGGATCAGTTGTTCCCTGACACTGGAATCCAAGCAATTCCCGAGCCTGCAATGGCTGGATTCTTCGCTTCATCCAATCAAACATGACTATTTCCCCAATCAACATATTTTGCCTTAGAATGGCAATCCGCGTGAGTAGTTCAGAGATTTGACTCTCGTCGAGTGGTTTTTTATTCCACTCGGGCCATTGGATTGGAGGGCCGGGAGTAATGGATGGAAAAAATCTCGACTGATTCTCGACATAGAACCACTTGGGTTTCCATTCGATTACTTTATCACTAAGGTCATAAGGGATATACACTCTATCCTTCCTTTGCCTAAGTTGGAGACCCGCGCCCCCTACTACATCTAAGACGAATCTGTTGGGCTGCGGTTTCAAATGAAAAAAAAAGCGAAAGAGCTCAAAATGGGGCTCGATGTCCAGAAAAGCTTCGCATAAATGCACGAAGATGGAAATATGGACAAAGGAATTTGGGGTCAGTTGATGCAACTGGATCCTGTAGTAGTGCAGGAGTCCAGAAAAGAAAGAAGAGCAAGGAAACCCCAATCCTCGTTCCAAGTATGAGGTGAAAGCAACGATCTCCCCCGTATTTTCATTCGGATGATCTGAACCCAAGGCAGGACGCCATTGGATAACAGATTTGGGAAGTAAAAGACCCTACGACACTAGAGAATCTAAGTTAGATTGAGAACACTTACTTGTGTTCCAACCCTCAAAACGGGTTGGCTCTGCAGCCACACCCTTCCCCTTGGTCGCTTTCTTGGGGGCCATCTGGAAATCTACGGATCACTTCACACGCATATACTGGCGGAAACCCTAGGGCGAAAGTGGGGAGCAAAATAAAGCAAGAACTTTGGATCTGGGAGCTCGAAAGCAGAAAGACAGATCTAAAGCAGTAAAAACAAGTGGCAGCCGGTGGGGTAAAACCTAAGTTACCGCTTCATTTTATAATGGCGGTGGCAACATGGTAAAAACACCCAATAGGCCAAAAGTCCATTGCAAATCGCGGAAAAAAACGGGATTTTTAAAGAGACATTCCTTTTTTCTGAGATTACATTCTGGAAAAGAAAACACTCACATCCCTAGTTGATTACTCGACACCCTTTTCCTTAACTGGGATTACATTCCAAAACAAGGATAAGTACTCGACACAGTACAACTACTCGACATTACAACTCGAGTACTTTTTATTACATAACTTTACAAACGACTCGGGCTTGCATGCTTGCTACCTGGATCTCCTAGAGCTTCTAGTCGATGCTTGCTGTAGCTAGATTGGTCCGAAGCTGTGACAAAGTACAAACTTGTTATTCCCATTTCGGTAATAAAGATATTTGTATTCAGGGAGATAAGCTACAAGAGTATGGAGGCAGATTACAGTAATCACCTCACAAGTCCTCTTGTAGCATCTTGCAGAGAAATTTCTCCTTTTTCCCGAACATTTTGTGGCAAGATCAAGCTTCCCCGCCAGAGATGTCAGTTCTTGGGCACCCAGAAATAGGCAACCCCAAGGATGTGACACAACAAGACCCAACCCAACGACTCCAAATCTGCCTCATTGGAAGATGCAAGGACATGATGTCCAGCATGGATCCGATGAGAGCTCTAGGGATGCAGGAGGAGGCAGTAGAGACTTCTCTTGTCACTCGTAAGTTCTCTTCTAGCATCTTTTGTTGGAAGGAACTACATAAAATTCAGGAGGGCGAGAACAAGAACACCAAGGAAAAGCCATGATCAAGATCCTAGGTCGAGTAAGAGTAACTTGCGCTGTTTTTAAGAATGTACCTTGGTTGTCCCAAATGTAGACCTTGGGATGTCCTGCAAACTCTTGAAGTATGACATCGGCAATCTGCCAGCAGAGATCATACACATTTTTTATTGTCCGAAGGTAACCCTACTCATACTGTAACAGCAGACAGGTGCACTACCTTTTGTGGTGTTTTTCTGGAGAATGAAATTCGGACACTCCCGCAGCTGTCTAGCACATTATACAGAGAAGTTACGAGCTGTGTGGCGAGGTCTGCACCATATGTACATTTCTCTGAACATTGAAAAACCAAACCACATTCATCTGAGTATGATGAAAAGACAGCCAAGATCACTAGGCCACAAATTGAAGCACAGAATGAAATGTGCCAAAACGATGTAAGAGATACTTGTCGGTCCTCCAACGTTGACAATCAGTAGCGGCTTAGTTAAAGGGGCAAGCTCATCACGCCATGCTATATGAGCAAGACGTAGGGCAGCAGGATCAGCTTGGTGCAGCGCCCCAACAGTAAACATCTACACTACCAACAAATTGCTCTGAATCAGCGTGCCATCGCTTGGCAGCAAGTGACTTTCTTCCACTGATGATAACCGAGGAATGAGAAAGCATGGCGTACCAGATTCTTCGGCGGCTGCTCTCGTGGAAAAATCCATCTCTGCAACAGGCTTGGAACTTCTTGTTGGTGTCCACCCTTAGCAGTCGAAGTGTAGTAATCGTGACGAGGAGCCACCACCAAGTCAAATCTTTCAGGGCGAAACCTGGGGTGTCGCATCCGGATTATCTCGAAGAAGAGCCGCATCTTCAGCATTATATCGACCTGCGCAAGGCAAGCATTATGTTTCATTTAGTGGTTCTGGAGCACTAATACAAAAAAACAGTGATCGAAACCCAGTATGTTGAGATCGAGTAGTTTGAATGCTACCTGAATGACAAAGACACAGTCTGGAGCTAATTTCCTTATCAAGGCTGAACACGATATTGTTTCTTGGCCACAAGCAATAACTAATGTTGGGCCTTCCCTGGAATAAGAGTTGACTGTCACGCGGCATCATTGCATACGAGTGTCTCTTTTACAGGGATCCCTGATGTTGTGGACTTGTGGTAACTTGCTTTCTTTGTTTCTAGAATGATCTACGACGTAATATATACTTACTTATACTTCCTTTGTTCCAGAATATAGCTACGTTTAGGTTGTCTTAGGTCAGACATTATTATGACCATAAATAGCAAAAAAAAAATTACACTACCTCCATTTCAGAATATAGCTACGTTTAGCCTTTTTCAGACAGATTAAGAAGTGTGCTGAAATATGTCTCATATACCCTTCATTAAATATGTACATGCATGTATATATGATCTATATGTATGGCAGGTATACTTGCCTTGTATGTCTCCATCTAAATAACAGGAATTGTGGAGGCTACTATTTATTGATCACTAGGAACACAAGATAATAAATTCCTAGAGGGTTATTTTTGTCCGTTTACCCATTTAATCAAGCTTCAGAACTCAAATGTAGCTGTGTTTTGGGACAAATTTTGAACGCTAAACGTAGCTATATTATGAGACGGAGAGAGTAAAAATTATGTCTACAGATTCCTCGTGAAACCAACGACTATCATAACATGTAGCCTTTTTTATTTCAAATAAATTATTTATTATACATTATTGGTGAAAGATAAAAATATCTTACTAGCACAAATCTAAAAGCTATATGCTATGATGGAGGTAGTAATTAGCTAATAACCAGCTTAGCCGACCCATCCAGTGTGTTTAAACGAAAGAGCAAGCGATATATATGAAATTATGAATGGAGAAAGATTTACAGCAAAGATTTTTAGCTTTTATTACTTGTCGAATGTGTCGCGAGCGGCGGCCACGATCTCCTTGGCGTCCGCTTCCGGAACAGAAGGCGACAGCGCGGCGAGTCCGCCATTCGGGACGTGTTTCTGCGGCGTGTTCGTCCCTGCTCTGCGGGAGAACGGCCTGACAAGCAATTTGTCTATCAGTTTGTGCAATGAGACGGGGATGACGCCCAGCCAGTCGTTGATCCCTCCTCCCGGCCTCGTCACGCGCTACATGAGAAAGTTTTGCAAGGAAAAAAAGTTCAAGCTTCCGCAACACTTCATGGAAGATGGAACACAAATAAGCAACCCAAATGATGAATACTTGTGAAATTAATGGCACAGGAAACTTATGTGGAAGGGTGGTGGATTGACTGACGTAGACGGTGAGGTTGTCGCTGGCGATGCCGAGGGCACGGACGAGGGCGACGCACTGGTTCTCGGAGCCGGGGGAGCCAGTGCCGATGAGGACGGCGCGGCGGATGGCGTTGGCGCCACCGCCGGCGAGCTCTGGTGCTTCCATGGCGCCACGGGGGCTCCGGCAACCGGATAGGTCGCCCATTAGGAGCGATTGCAGCTGATGTCGATCCAGACGCACGCGCCGGCCGCTTCCAGCAGCAGGAAGCGTCCTCCTCTTCTTAAGATTGGTATGGTATGGACCACGTTTTAATTTTTAAATTTGTTCGTTCTGATCTACCAGCCGGCCGGGGCAGGTAGCTTGTCGTAGGATAGAGATGACACTGCTGGCATCTCTGACATCCAAATAAATATAAAGACCCTTACAAGCAAATAATCGGTTGGACCAGCTTGTTTTCTGCCGATCGAGAGGCTAGAGAGAATGGCACATGATACCAGCTCAGAATCCGCTGCGCACTCTAACATGGAGGCTGCCATATGGTCTTTGTCTTTGGACCAGCTTCTTTTCTGCCAATAGGCTAGAGAGAATGGCACATGCTACCAGCTCCGAACACACCGTTCTTCATGGCACGAATATTCCCACAGAAGTGGCACTTTCCGCTGCCCCCGTCTTTGACCTCGTCGCGCAGCTTCCAGGAAGCTTCTTTCTTCGGCGAATCATGGAGCAGTTGATCACCACGCGGACGTAGTAAAGCCCATTGCCAACAAAATTGTTGACATTTTAGAGCAGCCCTCTGACGGAGAGGCATAAACTTGTTTGTCTTAAGGCAAAATATGCTGTAAAATGACGGTGTATCACTTGTGAACATATTTTGTCTGTGTGCTCTGCAGACACTATACATTGTTAAAAATAGGTTGTGTTATATCATAATTTATGTCTGCATGTGGTAGCAAAGTGCTCGACTTATGTACTGTAGACTCTTGTGAAGAGAAGTACTAGATAATCGAGGACCGAAGGTAATTCTTGGTATGAGACTACTAGGTTTTGATGCCCTAAACAATTAATGGTTTAGCGAATACCATAGCTAGTCCAAAAAAATATGTCACTAATAGGTTTTGATGCACTAAATCTCGAAAGGTTTAGCGAATACCAGAGCTAGTCGAAAAAAATATGTGACTACTAGGTTTGATGCACTAAACTTCGAAAGGTTTAGCGAATACCAGAGCTAGTCGAAAAAAATGTGACTACTAGGTTTTATTTGATGCACTAAACCTCGAAAGGTTTAGCGAATACCAGAGCTAGTAAAAAATATGTGACTACTAGGTTTTGATGCACTAAACCTCGAAAGGTTTAGCGAATACCAGAGTTAGTCAAAAAAAATATGTGGCTACTAGGTTTTGATGCACTAAACTTCGAAAGGTTTAACGAATACCAGAGCTAGTCGAAAAAAATGTGACTACTAGGTTTTGATGCACTAAACCTCGAAAGGTTTAACAAATACCAAAGCTAGTTGAAAATATGCGACTACTAGGTTTTGATGCACTAAACCTCGAAAGGTTTAGCGAATACCAGAGCTAGTAAAAAATATGCGACTACTAGGTTTTGATACACTAAACCTCGAAAGGTTTAGCGAATACCAGAGCTAGTCCATAGATAGGTAGTACAGCCCGAAGAATTACATAGGAGAAATAATTCCATCTTTTGGTTGAATGAAAAGTACTCGATCGAACTCAAAATTTGAGTATTTTTTATTTAATATGTAACGATACTTGACTCGATACAAGTGTTTCATCATCCAACCAAGTGTTATGGGGGTTCCGAAACAGACCATTGTATGGTACAAAAATTGAAGTAACATAGTCACTGTGTGCTAGTGCCATCATCGGCGGGAGAAGGAGGTACTCCCAGGGCTTTGTGCAGAGTGATGCATTGGAAAGTCAAGTGCTAGCTTGGACTTCGGGTGCAGGAAGCACTAAGCATGTAACTTGCCGTAGACATGGTCTTGAGTTGGTGGAGCTTTGCCTTTCGGCTGTCTTCTCAGTGATGGAGGAATAGGGCTGACATGGTGGCATTTGCGCGAGTTCCACTCGCGGTCATCCGGTAGTCGATAATTTGAGGTTGGGTTTTACGCTTCTTCTTCTTCACGTTCCTTCCTTCTAGAGATGATTACTGTGTGGGCGTCTCGTCTGATGTTGATGACATTACAGAGATCACTGTTGGAGTAATCGGAGGAGTCGCCAACTTGTTGTTGTCGACGTTCTACTACAAGGCGGCGCCTTATGTTCCTCTTCTGATTGTGTATTCTCTTTAGTTCACTCTGGTCATCGACCAAGTGTATGGTGACTGTGACGCCTTGGGGAGGTGGAGGCATTTCGAGGTTGCCTACTTCTGTTGGGGTTGGAACTACTTCGCATCAGAAAGATATTCGTCATAGTCACTGGAGTTGTAGTCGACAAGATCAACTCTGCCCATTGGGTCATCTCCATGATCTTCGATCTCTGAGATTATCGAGATTATCACCATGAATATTTCGCGATCGGGATTGCGGATCTCCTGGGTGTCATCTTCTTCTATCGGGAATCCTTCTTGAAAGGGTAGGTCATCGTTCTGGGAGCTATGGCTTCCAAGTTTTCGACGATCTTGCCTATCATTCCGGCTTTGAGGTCTTTCATTTATAGGACAATTGATGGTAGAGTCCTGATCTGGTTCCAATTTTTGTTCCGAAGTAAATTCTGCCCCATCGGAAGTCCGAACCCTTTTAATAGCTCCCTCTTTCCTAGTTAAGGTTTGAACCGCTAGATCTTCTCCGAAACAGAGTAGGAATCGGGGTTTGAACCTTTGTGGTGAAGGGCCACACGGGGGGAAAGTCCGAGAGTGCAACGGAGAAGGTCTTCATCATATGGAAAAGTATCTGGAGGCAACCATCCTCATTCCAATCGGATGGCAAGGTCGCTCATGTAATTGTTGTACTTTTGTAGATTCTCGAGTTCTTCATGTGAATAAGGGGAGTTTGGTTCTTCTGATGTTGAAGATTCCTTTGTCGCGGGGGTAGGTGAGTTTGGAAAATGAGTTACGGACTTGGATTGGTGAATAGTATTACATCACCGAGTCAAGTAATCTTCGATCGAAACAGAGTCATCTGGTCGACTCATGTTTATAGGGTGTCTGTCCAATCGATGTAGACGAGGACTGGGCATCCTGGAAGTACGATTTGCAATCTTGATCTGGGATTTATCCCATAGTTCCTTGGCTTTTGACCTCTCCCAAAACTCTTTGATCTTGTCAGGGTTGGACAAACTTTCCAAAAATAGGTCGATATCGTATGACCACTCGGCAAGATCATCGAGGGAGTCTGGTCCATCGAGCTCATCTAAGTAGTTGATAAATGCTTGATGCGGTCAAAATATGAGAATTCTGAAAAAATTGGTTCGCAGGAGTGGTCAGAAAAGTGATCCGCATTAGACCCAGAGAGAGTATGACCCATACAAACGAGTCGTGGGTTGTACTCCTTGGTTTTCCAGTGGTTCTCTGATCCGACCACCTCATGCTTTTCAAGTCTTCCATCGCGGAGTGTGTCTTCTGCTATTTTAATGCAATAGGCAATTTTGTCATCAATGCGATCGAGTCCTGAGAAGATGCCGCCCGAACGATCAAGTCAAGGACTAAAATTCTCAGCTTCAGTGCGCGGTTTTTTCTTGTGGAGAGAGGGTTCTGCAAGATGGATGCAGTCTGCAAATGCTGCGTGAAAAACGGTCTACGCCGTCGAGTAGATCAGAGTTAGCTACCCTTGGGCGTGGGATTGCCATTAGATTTTTTAGGTAATTTTCGATCGGAATGGGCGGAATCTCGTTGCTTGCTGGCTCTGTGTTATCAAGGTCATAGTCCTGATGGACGTCTCAGACGGCAACCTCTCGGTTAACGATGGCTCCCGGCCTTGTGATTTCCAGAAGATGATCTAGATCTTCTTCCAATTCAGAAGGCGATTCGGTTGTGGTTACATCGAAATCGAATTGTTTTCGGATTTCCTTGACGTGAATCGGAAGAGGGATTTCGTCGAGATGGTCGACGAAATCTCGATTGCGCAGCGTCGAACGACTTCTGATGCTTCCGGTGCTCTAGAGTCGATCAGGTGGCTATCAAAGCCACCTGATCGACTAGGATAGCCACTTCGATCAAGTGGCTATTAAACCATTTAAACGGTTTAAACGCCATCTAAACCGTTTAAATGGTAAAGAAAGGGTGACCGATTGTTTACCGTTTAGCATCAAGGATAACCATGTTTATTTTTTAGCGCTGTGAATTTAAATTGGGGATGAATTTAAATCAGGAGGGAATTTGTGAGGGGGGTACTATGAAAGGAGCGATGGCAGTTTGGACGCATTTTAACGGCTATAATTTTTGTGCTAGTGTTTTCATTGCCTGCACCAAAAACTCCTCCGCCTCCTCTTGTTCATCTAGCATAACATGTTTTTTGTTCACTCCCTAAAATGGACAGCAATGTTCCTCTCGGGTTTGGCAGTAACGGTGCCAAGGTAGTAACAATGACTAGTTACAAGCCCAAACTGTTGTTACATAACACAAAAGGCATGGGGCGTAAGTGATAGAACGCATAGGGTGTGTGTGTATACCCGAGGCCCAATATGGGCCTACACTCCCAATATGGGCCTCGAGTATACACACACAGCTATACATTCTATCAGTAAGATCCATTCAGTTTTTGCATTATTTATTATCACCTTCCATTCCTTAAGTTTTGAACAACCTAGTGTTTTAATACTTCAGTTATTAGTATGTATTTACAACTTAGTGTTTGGATTCCTTCAGTTTTGTATCATTGATATTATTGTCTTCCACTCCTATTTTTCATTATCCGATTTCCTAGCACTTATTAGTATGTATTCAGTTTTTGCAACACTTCTAATTATTCAGTGCTAAAAGTTTAGCTTAGCTTCAGTGTTAGCTGATATATCCTGCGCTGGACAAAAAATCCCTAATTATAAGGAAAAACACAGTATTACACCTCTCTACAAGCAAAATCTAATGATGGAGTCATAGCCCAAAGACACTATCAGTAGGCATGGTTCTTCAGTGAACTACTCATCACCCAACATCTAGCTTTTGTATTGTTTTATGTCCATCAACAAACTAGTTACCATTTGGTTATTGTTAAACATTGGGCCTCTTTTACATTCATTCTCTTATTTTCAATTGTTTGATCATCTGTGTTCCTCTTTTGTTGTGCAAGTGTATTCTCACACTTGCTCCTTGCTGAGTTTCAGGTTTGGCCTGTTATGTTGTACTCTCATGAAGCCTTTGTTTGGATCGCACTACCCCTTTTTGTCATGTCTGAAATAACTAAATCTATTTTGTCTTTTTATATGCCTCCTATCTGGAATGCTACTGAAGTCATTTAGGAGATGAGTAGGCTGGATTAGGTGATCCCTTCAAATGCTTCAGGGGTGCAGCTTTCATGTATTTATGCCAAATTTGGTTTTATATATTTTAAGCAAATAATTATTTCTGGATATGATGGACTTATTGTTTATAGCATTCACTTATCAGGTTTTATTCTTGATCTTTTTTCCCCCAAGTAACCTTGGCATATTGATCTTACATACAATCCGTTTTATCTGAGAAGCAATTCAATTTTGCAATTGTACAGATGACTTGTTTCAGAAAGCAGTAACATGAGCTATTTTTTATTCGATTTAATATGTTATTGTGGTCAATGAACAACTAAGATAAGGAATTTTTTTGCACTCCCAAAGCAGATATTGCTAGCGAAGCAGACTACCTCTGAAGTTCTTGGTCTGAAGTTCCACAGTTCAATTTCAGTCTAGCATGTTGTAAAGTTTTCAGTGTCTAACGGAGAGATTCTAATTTTTCAGTGCTAATATATGCAGATGTATGCAGTTAACTAATGGATTAATGAGCATATTTAGTGATAATAAACGAAGACTTTATGGCTTGACAGATTGACATACTTAGTTTGCAGTGTCATCTCATAATCGATGGGAGAGGAGTAGCGAAATATGAATGTTACCTGTGTAGAATCTGTGGTTGGTTATTTGCTTTTGGTGCCAATTATATATTATTTCGGTCTTGAAATGCTTTCCGCCTTTAAAATAAAAATTACAGAGACAACTTCATATATCAAGGGCAAATTTAATCTATCCTATTTGTGGTGGAATGACATTACAGAGATCAAGTGCAAATTCAAGACATTACCTATTATTGAAAGCTGTTGTCTCAAATTTGATTAGGTGTTGGCAGAGGCAGGAGCCAGACCACACGAGAACAAATCTGAATGATTTATATTTTCATTCTCACTCAATTTTTAAAGTGCTTTCCTATTTTTGTTTCTGAGTGAGAATTAAGGTTCTACCAGTCACCTTCCCTTTTTGCTATATTGGTGACGTGTTAAAATTTTATTGGTGAAAAGTGATTGATAACTTCATACAAAATCACCCGGATGATGGGTAGCATTTTAAAACTTTTTACCACCCCTAACGGGAGGCGTCGGCGGAGTAGGAGGCGGTAAAGTTACCTTCTATATTATGCATTTTTAGATTTTTTTTTACCTCAGAAGATCATTGGTGGCATACGTCCGTTCTTTTCTTTTTCCATGTATGTGCTGAACATGTACAACTTCCCGGGAATGGAAGAATGGCATGCATACCCCTGAACATGTCAGTGGGCTAAATGGTTGTGATATGTGTGTGTTGGGCCTGCGAGCCCAAGTGGAGTAAATGACCCAGCCCGTGTAACTGAATCGTTAACTGAAACTCTGAACTCCAATTCCTCTGTTCTCATGTTCTTGTTCTGCTGTTGTTCTCCCCTAATTTATCTGCAATTTCCCTACTAATAACCCCTCTACTATTCCAGATTCAACAGTACAGGCAATTTACTGACATATTTTAGCCGCCAATCATTTTAGGAACTAAGATCCCGCTCGAAGAGACAGCATGCATGCCTCTAACAATAGCAGAATATTTCACCATGATCCATATGAATCCAGTCATAAGAAATAACAGTTCCAGAATGTAAAACAAAGATGAGAGGGGATAAACAGCATGAGATGTGCCAATTTAAAACTCGCATGTAGACCATTTGAGGCATGTACAAAAGCATTGCAGAAATCAGTTTCTGCCGCTGATCCCAGTTCTTCTAAAGTTAAGGTATCCCTCACCATATAGGCGGGAATATGAGAACGGAATGAACATGCATAACCCCCCTACAGATTGAGTTACAAAACACCATGCAGAATCTCTGAGAGCAAACTGCAGCACCTGACCACCCAATAGATATCTTCTCCTGAAGCACATCATTCGGAAGGAAACAACCACACCGGGAAACCGAGGTTGCGCTCTGATGCGCTAGTGCTGCAAGGTAATGGCTGAACAATGGGCCCTGTCCTACCATCTCTCATGCTGTACACAAATGTGTCATGAGGGTTGTAATGATCAGGACCAAAGTAGATAAGGTCACCTTCAACTCCGTCGTGCTGACCAGCAGGAAAGGACTTGCTGCCACCTAACCCAACGAAGATGCAATCACTACCGAAGCTGCGGATCTCAGTGAGTCCAACTGGGTTCGTGCTCAAATCCATTGCAAACACTTTGACCTTAACTCTGTTCCTGGCTTGGTAAACAGCATAGTATCTGATGATTAATAACAGTCTTCCGCTCCACTCCACCATGTTGCAGCTCAATTCATGATAGAGCCCAAGAGTGCTCGGGAGGAGCTTTTCGATCATACAATCCTTCATACGAGAGATGGTGACCCCACGCTCATCCTCACTTATCTCAAAAGCGAAGAGGCATGGCGTGAACCTCCAGAGCACGTACAGCTTCCCTTGATAGAAGGCGATATCAATGTGCCCAGCAAGCAGAGCATGATGGCAAACGCGCCATGACTTCATCCCGGACCTCCAGAGCGCCAGTTCAGGCTTGGACCAGCGGATTATGAAAGCGGCCACGATGCAGTTGGGTCCTGACTCCGGCGAAGCGGAGAGCGCCGCTTTGCGCAGCGAGCAGTCGGAAGTGCCCAGGGGCGGCAGACGGCGCACCTCGTGGGAGAAGGCATGCACCAAGAAGCACTCGCCGCCGGCCTGTCCGGCGCCCACGAGCCATGCGTCGTAAGAGCCCACGCAGCAGGCGTTGTCAGCGTCCAGCTCCGGCGGCATCCAGGCGCGCCGCGCGGGCGCCAGCACGCCCCCGGGGGTCAGGCCCGCGAACCTGAACCTGGGGAGCACCAGCAGGGGCAGCGGCGGGGCCACGCCGCGGCCGCGCGCGGCGGCGCGCCACTGGCGGCACACGGACCGCACCCTGGCGCGGTCGGCGGGGCAGGGGAGGAAGCTGAGCACGATGCCCAGGGCGTCCGGCTGGAGGCCCGCCCACGACGACCACGGCGGGTCCTCGCCCCCCGCGTCAGTTCTCGCCCGCTTCTCTTGCGGCATTTCGTCGAACACCTCACCTGCACAAGCCAGCCAACCACCTGAGACCGTGAGACCGTGGCGCTGCGCGACAACCAAAATCAACGCAGTACGATAGAGGATGGTGCTCACCGCCGGCGGTTTCAGTCACGGAATTCATCGCCGCCGGAACCAGTGCCGTGGGCCTCTTTATCTGAAGAATCCGAACATCCGAGCAAGCTGAGCCAAAGCAGTAGGGGTAAGAATCGGGCAGGTTATTTTCCATTTTTAATCGATAGACGCTTACGAATTCGGGATGGCGATCTCGATTAGCAGCAGGAGCGGGGAGATGACTGCCTTTGGAGCTTGAGATCGTCTTGTTCTTCTGATTCAAAAGGGCGAAATGGTTTCGATCGCTCAAAACTGCAATTGCTGAAGCACCTACAGTGAAAGGCCGGAGCTCAACGATTAGGGTTTCCTTCCATAAGAATCGCAAAAAAATATATTATATAACGATTAGGGTTGGGATCAAAGGTTCAAGAAAGGTAGATCTAGGGTTTGATTGTGGAGATTTACCTGATCCGGATCCAAACCGATGATCGGTGAAAGTAGCCAGACGACGAGCGGAAGACAATGCACGACGAGCGGAAAACGATGCACTAGGGTGCCTCGTGCCACGATGGTGAAGGATGACCGGTGAGTGATGAAGATTAATAGGTGCGACATCTCTTGGTGGTAGGAGGGTCATCGAGATCGAAAAACATGGCGTGGAGGTCTAGATGGATGCTTGAGTCGGAGAAGCACTTAGTGGTGATGGATGAGAAAGAAGGTGTTCTTAGACTGCAAGGAGTGCCCAGGATGCAATGCCTCTAGGTGTGAGCAATGGAGGTGCGGTGGATTTTGGATGGGAGAAGAAATGAGAAGGGGTGGACGGGATTAAGTAGGCTAGGGGCAAGCAGTGGCGGTGAAGTTAGGTGGAGCGTGACAAGAAACGTGAAAGAGGTTGGTGGATGTTAATTAGGTTGGAAGCCAGCGGTGGCCGGTGGAAGAAAAAATAAGAAAGGATAAGTGTGAGTTATTAGTCGAGTGGTATAGATATATCTAGATATTTTTTGGTTCCATTGGAGCTAGATGAATTTGGCCAGCCTATGACTCTTGTAGAGATGGATTTTGATATAAGAACCCAAACCTGAAAAGTTTGTGCTGGCTTAAACCCAGCCCAACAATTTATTTTAATTATTTTTAACATAAAAATAGAAATATCAAGTCCGGCCTTACCTCCCATGGGGTGGTTATATATGGGTACAAAATTTACCAAGCTTTTTGAACGGAGGTCAAATTTTGCTCATATATAGTGACTGAGGAAATAAGAAAGTGGAAATGAGGTTGCTGGCTTTACATTCATGTACCAAACTAAGTTAATCGGTGTTTTTCAACTTTCAAGGATGAGCAATCTTTTTTCTAAAAAACCAATTACGACAATTTTATTACTCGGCACTATCAGCTATTTCACCCATTACATGACCCTGTGCCAGCCATCTCTATTACATAACAAAGAAGAATTAACATCTAAATGTAACCACAATTTGACTAATTCATGAGCCATCCGATTTGCACGGCCTCCGGATCATACGGATCTTATTTTCCTATAAGAACACTGGTGCTGCAGAGGAATGAACAGGTAATTTTTAAAGAAATGGCACCAGCTGCTGAGCATCTAACTCAGTCTAGAAGCCAATTCCAAGTCCCAAGGCCAATGTGATCGCCTCCATTACAACATGCAACTCTAGTACTCTACCATGCAAGCATCAGATATATATATGCATTTTCATTTTCGATATCCCCAATTTGGCAGCAACGAATTGCCAAATAGGTGGTGACCTGTTTAGCCGCACTTCGATTTTTAATGTCCAACCACAGCCACCAAAATACAGCAATGGCCATGTTTGGATACTCTAACTCGGTTAGAGGTTAGAGCTAGTTTCTAACTCATAACTACTTCTAGACTAACTCTAACTAAAGAGGTGTTTGAATGTATGGGTTAGATAGACAATAAATACATTTTTTCAATCATTTGGCTCTTTTAATGTCTCTTTCCAGCCAGATCTGGTGTGGCTAGCTTTTGTGTGACCTTCACAAATGAAGTAACGAAAACACGAACTCGACGTAGCTGGCGAGGACGGCGGCCAGGGCGAGGCCCGCCGGCGCGCTCTGGACCACCCAGAACACCATGCTCGTGGGCACCGCCATGGCGAGCGACTACTGCAGCACCTGCGCGCCCGCCGTCGCCGCCCACCTCGCGCGCCGCCCGCGGACGCCGCCGCCCTCCGAGAGCGCACACAACGCCAGCAGCGACGTGAACACGCAGAAGCTGGCGAGCTGCGGCGTGAAGATGGCCAGGAGCACATACTCCTCGCACACTGCCAGCGCTCGGACCGGGGGGGAGGGGGGCTCGGACGGGGAGGGCTCTCGGGGTCCGCCTCCTCTGTGCTCAGACCGGAGCTCGGGGGGCACCTCCTCGGGCGAGCTGGTGGCCCGGAGGGGGCCGGCTGGCTAGTGGTGCTCAGGCGGAGGGAAGAGGGCGCCCTGGCGGCGCTGAGGCGGAGGGGGCAGCTCGGCCCTCGCGGCGCTGAAGGCGGATGGGGGAGCTCGGCCGGTCGGCCCTGCCTGCGGGGGCAGCTCGGCCGGGCGGCGCGGATGCGGAGGGGAGGGCCCAGCGGCGCGGATGAGAGAGTGGGGTGCGGCCCGACGGGATCCAGGGGAGACAAAGGTGTGAAGGGGAGACAAAGGTGTGAAAAAAGTGGGTCCCACTTCAATCTAACCCAAATAAGCATCCCTTCGAGGGTATAGTTTTTTTGGGTGGTTAGATGCATCTAACCCACTCTGTTTGGATACTTTTGGGTTAGATGACTCCAATCTAACCCAATCTAACTCTAACCCATGGATCCAAACAGGGCCAATAATCAGCTATTTCCATATCAGAGCCAAGAAATTAGAAATTTATCCAACATACCTTATAATTGTAGTCTACATTTGCCAGGTGGAAATTACCATGAAATCACTTTATTCAAAAACTTCCATTTGACTATACCAAAATCATCAACCTTAGAGGACAGAATTCCACAAACACAACCTTAGATAGGAACTCAGACTCTTCCGATCCACAAGTGCATAAGCGCTAATACCTCTCAGAGGAACTTGAAAAAAAACCTTAAGAACACAAAACTTTCCTACTAAAAACAGTCACCGGAATCAGGCATAAAACAGTATGACACTTGTTTCAGCTCTCGGAAATGGCGCCTGGCCCCAATCAATCATTAGTGTACAATAAAACTCATCAGGATCAGAGTGACAGAGTTGACCTGCAGCAGTGTTCATTCAGGAGGAAACAGCCATGTTGGATGCATCAGCCTACCATCTGGCGCCTGAAGTTTGTCCTCCGGTATGTCTGCAGCAAACGGTGCCATTGTACCATCTTTCATGCTGTACACAAATTTATCCAAAGGGCGGGCATTTTTGTCAGGGGGGAGGTATCCATCAATGAAGTAGATACGATCATCTTCAACTCCATCACACTGACATGGACGAAATGCCCTGCTGTTGCATGGGCTGATGAAGACGCAGTCGCCATCCAATCTCTTGATCTCGGTGAACCTGACAGGGTCTGTGCTCAAGCTCGCCTCGAACACCCTGACCTCAACAATTCTCTGCCAAGTTTCAGCATCGACGTCGCTCGTGTACGTCGCGACTATCAAGAGCTTTCCACGCCACTCCACCATGCTCCAGTTCTGGTGGTAGCCGTCCGTGACCTCAGGCCATTCGATTTCACGACGGTCGATACGAGAAACGACGATGAGGCCGCCGCTGTCGTCATCGGAGGAGGAGGAGGAGGAGAGATCGAGGGAAAAGAGGTCTGTGGTGAGCTCGCTGCAACTGAGCATATAGAGCTTCCCCTGGCAGAAGACTACATCGGTGAACTTGGGGACACAGCTGCCGGAGCACACGCACCATGACTTCGTTCCAGGTCGCCAGAGAGCAAGCTTGGTAGTGTCCTCGATCATGGAGATGGCGGCCACAACGCAGCCGGTCCCCGGCTCCGGTGAGGACGACAAGACCACCTTGCGAAACGACATCACACACTCCGCAGCATTGATCACGCAATTCATCACCGCATCGGAGCCGCCGCCATTGGCGATGGGGAGGGACCTGCTGATGAGTGCGTCGTCGGGGTGGGCGGCGGCGGAAGGAGCCGGGAGGCGGACGACATCGCCGGAGAACGCGTTCATCAAGAAGCACCGGAGGTCACCAATGCCGCGGCTTGGGTCGCGCTCCGCGCCCACGAGCCATCCCTCGAACGAGCCGACGCAGCGTGCGCCGTCACTGCCAACCTCCTCCGCCGCCTCCGTCTCCGGCAGCGGGACGCGGCGGCGCGCGCCCGTCATGGTCCCTTCCTCGCGGAAGCTGGCGAAGGAGAAGTCGGACAGCACGAGCAGGGGCAGCGGCGGCGGCCGCTGCCGGTGGTGGGGCGCCGCGGCGCGCCACGCGTGGCAGACCGAGCGCAGCCTGGCGCGGTCCTCCAAGAGGGCGAGGCGGCCGACCACGACGCCGAGGATGTCCGCCGGCAGGTCCGCCCATGGCCGGCGCTGCGCCTCCAACTCCAACTCGTCGTCGAGCCTCGGTGTCTCCGAAGCCGGGAGGCCCGGGCCCGGCACGCACACGCACTTGGTCGTGCACCTTGCCTGCGGTACCGCCACCGGAGGTAGAGGCGCGTGACAAGCCTGATCAGCCGAGGTTCCTCTCCGGCGATCCATGACCGCCGGACAGGGTCGTGGTGCTGGTGCCTCTAGCTTGCTCCATGAGCAACGGGTGAATCGATCTCTTGTATGGATGGATGCTAGACTGGGCCTGTGAGGGTTGACTTTGATGGTTTCCAAGCGCCAGTGGTTGGTTTGGTTGACTTGACTTTGAGGGCTTCCAAGACTTGTTCAACATGTTGAGAATGTTTCATTCTAGAAACCCTCACCTCCCACAAACAAAACAAACAATTGGGATTTTGTTAACTTGTCATCCAATGGCTCTGTTTCTTCCTCATTCCTCCTCCAGCCGTGACATCTTGCTTTAGAAAAATGTCATCCAATAGGTAGAAGAGCAAAGTACCTGGGCACAATTTAACAATTTAGAAAATGAACTAGTGCCTATCTTGTCAACTCTTTCTCTATGAAGAATGGTCATTGTCATTTCTAGACTAATTTGTGGCTTCTAATAAAATACAACTTTTGCTTCTCAAAAGCCAGTGGTTTCAAGAATTGGTTGTTTATTATTTGAGCTTTTCACTTATGAGAAGCAAAAGCCAGTCATGAAAGTATATATGACTTTTAGGACAAAGACAAGTCCGGAAACAAGCCAATTGGCCTGCCCGAAATGTCATATTGAGTTGACCTGAAATACAGTATTGCTTTAGCAATCACCAAGATCTACCAATTGACAGTTGTGTATACGCGTGCTTTCTAGTTGATTATTACAAGGTCAGCACAAGTGCAAAAGCACCAAGACTTCTCATAGTAATAGGAACTTGAAAACAATTTAAGCACACACAAGTTTGCTACAAAAAAACAATCACTGAAATCAGACATAAAACAGTATCACCATTTTTTCAGCTCTCAAAAATACAACACCATGGCACCTGGCCCCAACAAGTCTCGTTACTAGGGAATTTAAGGTCAGAGTAGCAAATAAAGGGTGTGTTTAGTTGGTGAAAAGGATTGGGTTTTGGTACTGTAGCATATTTCATTGTTATTTTACAAATAATATCCAATTATGGACTAATTAGACTTAGAAGATTCAGCTCGTGCTAATCAGTTAGACTGTGTAATTAGTTATTTTTTCAACTATATTTAATGCTTTATGCACGTGTCCGAAGATTCGATGCGACAGGTAATGTGGAAACTAAACGGGGCCTGACCTGCAGCAGTTTATTCAGGAAGAAACAACCATGTTGGATGCATCAGCATGCCATCTGGCGCCTGAAGTTTGTCCTCTGGTATGTCTGTACCAAATGGTGCCATTGTACCATCTTTCACGTTGTACACAAATGTATCGAAAGCGCGGGCATTTTTATCAGGGGAGAGGCAACCATCAATGAAGTAGATAAGATCGCCTCCGACTCCATCATACTGACGAACGGAAGGACTTGCAGCCTGCATGGGCTGATGAAGACGCAGTCTCCATCCAAGCTCTTGATCTCAGTGAATCTGACAGGGTCTGCGCGCTCAAGCTCGCCTCAAACACCCTGACCTCAGCAATTCTCTGCCAAACCTCAGCACCAGTTGTGTACGTCGCAACTACTAAGAGTTTCCCACGCCACTCTACTACGCTCCAGTTCTGGTAATAGCCTTCCGTGACCTCGGGCATGTCCATGTCGCGACGCGAGAGACCATCAGGCCGCCGCCGTCGTCGTCAGAGAGCTCCAAGGAGAAGAGGTCTTCGGTGAGCTCGCTGCTACTGAACATGTAGAGCTTCCCCCGGCAGAAGATGACATCGATGAACTTACCCACGCACACCATGACTCCATTCCAGGTCGCCACAGAGCAAGCTCAGTAGTATCCTTGGCCATGGAGATGGCAGCCACAACGCAACCGGTGTAACACCCAGGTGTTGATTACCTAGAATTGAGGTTAACATGGCCATTAGCTTTAAATCTATATGACAAAAAAAATCACTGGATAAAATTTAGCTGGACCCTTCCGACCGGTGTTAGCGACCGGTCAGGCCAGTTGAATCTGCTTCTCCTGTTTTGGGCCCACAATAATTAAAATCACTTACTCTCTCTCTTTCTCCCTCACTCACAGCTCACTCTCCTCTCTCCCGTTCACTCCCTCCCTCACTCTTTCCCTCACGTGCTCCCTCTCCCTAGAGCCCTAAACCTCAAATCCTCCACCCCAACTTGAGCTCAATGCCAAGAAGGCTTCAAGATGGCGTGGAGCACCTTCTTCTCCACACGCTCCTCCCCGGAGTGCCCTCGATTTCAAGTTCTTCGCGCCGAAAAATCTCATTCATGGTATTCCAACTTGTGCCGGCCCGATCTATCTTTCTAGGAGGTTTTAAGTGATTCCCTTTGGTCAATCATCTCTATATGTATCCCCCAACTAGGATCAAAAAGGGTTTCGATTTTTGTTGGTTAGTTTTTTCCCAATAAGAATTTCTATTTTTGACAAGAAACATGCTTATCGGAACTTCCAACGCACTTAAACCCAATCGGCCGAGCACCCTTTGACGGAAGAAAACCAAAACCTCCGACAATCATTGGAATTTCCGACATTTTGTCGGAACTTCCTACACATTTATTTTGGTTTGGCCGAGCGCCTCTTGTCGGAAGAAACTCAAAACTTCCGATGGGGGTCGGAACTTCCGACACTAGGTCGGAACTTCCGATCAGCACTGAGCAGCAGAGCTTGTAAAATGCATAGCAAATTGCAAAAAAATCAGAAAAATACAAAATTAATTTTGTTAGCTTCGTATCTTCATGCTCTATATGATAAAACCATGAAATGTGTTGTTTGATAACTTTTTATATACAGTTTTATTTATGATAGATAAAATGTTTTTATGGCTTGTTAAATACATAATTGGAGTTAGAGCCATGCTGTAAATGTAAGACCAGTCGGGTTAGTTTTGTTTCAACATATAGTAACATTTGCATTGCATTAATTGTCATATCATGTGCATACGTGTAGCAGCCGCAGCGGGGGAGGTTGTCTACGAGGTGGTTGCGGAGCCACGGGAGCCGCCCAAGCAAGCCCAGGAGGAGGAGAGGCGTGAGAACCCAGCCCAAGGCCCAGTTGAGCCTAGCACTGAGCAACAGCCCGAAGGCAAGCCCCAGAGCATAACCTATTATTTTAAATTATGAATTATTATATGTTTATTACTTGTGCATTATGTGTTTAGGAATTGTTTGGAATCTTAGCTGCATGATCCCTAGGTTTCCTTGATCTTACACTAGTATGTGTAGGTCGATAACCTTGCCATGCTAAATAGAACTCGGTAGAAGTCGAGTAATTTCCTATTACTCGCAAGATATAGGATGTTTCTATACTTCAAATATATGAAATAATCTATATGGAGGAAAGGAAAGGAATTGGAGACCGGCGGGGAATGTTTAGCCCCGTCTGTGTCGCTTAAGGACCGTACCATTGTTGGCTGTGCTGATCAGAAATTGAATTGTACTAACCGCATGCCGGGAGTAGGAGGTAGTCGAAACTGATAAGCCGAGTACTGCCTCACTTCGAAAGTACAGAACCCCATCCCACCCCTTAGGGTAGTCGAGTGGCCACAGAGAATTGGGGTTGTATGTATTTACTTTTGGTGGTCTCTCGCGGGGCTCGGCTGACTATACGATGGTGGGGCGGTTCTGTAGTTCGAGGTGGGGAGGGGAATGGTTGGCTCGTATAGTCCGACGGGGCCAATACGTGCCGTGTTGGTTAGGTCCACCTTGCAAGTTTAAATCGGATCGATTCGTCGTGACTCGCGGATATGAGAGTCTTGATCTCTTGGTCACATCGTAGCGAGAGAATGGAATAAAATGAAATGAGATGAAATAGTTGATGATATTACCTAATCAATTGTTTGTCCATATTGATTGTGATAGATATGAAAATCATAGATAACTAGCAAATCTATTGAATTGAATTGGAGCTAAAATTTTGCAAATAAAGATCTACTTTTAGTTGCTTTTCTGCAAAACATACCACTAGCCAGAAAGTCTTGCATGTCTAGATAAGTGGGCTAAGTATACCTATTGGTCGGGTAAGTCTTGCTGAGTATTAGTTGCTCAGGGCTTTGTTGAAAAATTATTTCAGGACCTGCACATGTAGATTTCTGTTTGTGCTGCGCCAAATTTGTTCGCCTGGACGCGGATGGTTGGAACGTTGAAGAACCCGATGTGTAGTCTTGTAGATTGCCAAATTGCACATTCATGGGCTGAACGTGTAATTCGTTTTGACACTTCTATGGCGTAGTCGTCGGAGTTTATATTTATCAAACTTTGAGTTGGATGTTAGTCAGACTTGTAAATTATTTATGTATTCGAACATGGTTTGTAATACTTAATGTACAGAGTTATGTATTATAGTGTTTGTTTCAAGTAGTTATCATATTGTACCATCTGTGCTCACCTTCGCGTGGGCTACCGGTATTGTTTCGATCGGGCCGTGGGTTGAAACAGGCTGTCAAGTTACACTTAGTTAAGCTAATGCGCCTGATGTGTTCAAATAATGGCCATTACGCTTAATTAAGCCGGTTTAACTTGGCAGTTCTGTCACAGCTGGTATCAGAGCCGAAACACACCGGGGGTGGTGCGAATATTACTAATTTCAAGGCTTAAAAAAATAGAAATGAATTTCTAACTTAGAACTAGTCACGTATGATGATTATTCATAATAGCCCTATATAGTAGTTGGTTAAGTTATAATTTTTCATGTGGAGTTTTTGTTGGACAGAATGACGTAGGATGCTCATGCATCATACCATTCATCATTTCAGTTGCATTCGGGAGTTTGACTTAGGGGCTCATGCATTGTATCATTCATTATTTCAATTGCATTTGGGAATTTGGTTTAAGGGTTACTCTACACTCACTCAACACTGAAACCCACACCATATGAATTAATACTCCACCTTCTGCATTTATCCATGATTTGAATTTTAGTTGATGTCGTGATTATTTTTATGTAATCAGGATAATGTAACTAATCCCATCATGGTTTAGTGTAGAATGGCAGACCAGGGTGATGGAGCCCCACCGCCGCCTCCTAATTTGGTAGAGGCTATTGCGGCTATACTCACTGGGCGTGATGAGCAGACGGCACTCCTCCGTCAGCTCGTACAACAAGGTGCGGCGCCGCAGCAAGGGAACCACAATCACAACCAGCCGCTTGTTCCAAGGTATCATGAATTCTTGGGTACCCTGCCCCCGCTCTTCCATAAGGTAGATGAGCCACTAGAAGCAGATAGTTGGCTTGAGACAATTGAGTCCAAATTCACCTTATATCCATACAATGATGGGGACAAGGCTGCATTTGCAGCTCAGCAGCTCAGGGGTTCCGCACGCACATGGTGGGATAATCATGTGGCCATGTTTCCTGCTGGCACTCAGTTTTCCTGAGCCGAGTTTAAGGAAGCCTTTCGAGCACACCATATTCCGGCAGGAGTGATGCGAAGGAAACTTGCAGAGTTCCTAGCTCTGAAACAGGGCAACAATAGTGTGCTGCAATATGCCCAAGCCTTCAACACGCTGTCTCAGTACGCTGGTTATCATGTGGATAGTGATGAGAAGAAACAGGCTTGCTTCAGGCAGGGGCTCAGCAGTAAGCTCCAAGATCGCTTGGCCATGTTCAAATTCAACACTTTCAGTTAGCTAGTCAACAGAGCTATCATTCAAGAGGATGCTCATTTAGCTCACAAAGCGGATAAGAAAAGAAAGGCTATAGCAGTTGGCTCTTCTAGCAGCGCTCCACAGAAGTTTCGCCTTATGCAGTCTGAGCCACAGTGTGCCTCATATCAACCACAATGGGCGTATAGGCCTCCACAGCAATAGTGGGGCTATAGGCCACCTTAGTACCCACAGCAACAGGGAGCAGTTAGATCCCCAGTGCCCCAACAGAATGAGCAGAAGGTTTGGGTGCAACAGCAAAGGGTGCGCCCGAACATGCCTCCATGCTACAACTGTGGACAAGTGGGCCACTTTGCACGTGATTGCCGGATGCCACCTAAGCAAGGCCAGAATTCCAACCAATCAAATCAGAAGAATAAGGTGGCTCACTTCAAACCGGGGCAAGTGCACTACACTACCCTTGAGGGTATTCCCGAGGGAGCTCCAGTAATGGTGGGTACGTTTTCGGTAAATGATCAACCCGTTACTGTATTATTTGACTCTGGTGCATCACACACATTCATTAGCAAGGAGTGTGCCATTAGACTGGGATTGAAAATAGAAAACATGCCAAGTCCGTACAATATTCACTCACCCGGGGGGCAATTAATTACCAACCAAATTGTCAGACGAGTGTCCCCCCAGTTACAAGGAAAGGTTTTTACCACACACCTTATAGTTCTACCAACTCAAAAAGTGGATATTATACTTGGCATGAGCTGGATGAAGGAACAATTAGTTCTTTTAGACACTAGTTCGCATTCTGTGCACATCAAACCATCTATTCATGGTTCTATGACCTTGACTCTGAGGGACCATATGCCTTCGACACATACGGTGAATCAGGTTGAGGCCAAAAGTTTGGCTGAAATACCAGTGGTGTGTGAATATCCGGTTGTTTTTCCGGATGATTTGCCAGGCATGCCACCTGATCGTAATGTGGAGTTTTCTATTGAATTGCAACCGGGCACGACACCCATTTCTCGAAGACCTTATTGGATGCCACCCAATGAACTAGCCGAACTAAAGAAGCAATTACAGGAGTTGCTTGATAAGGGATTTATTCATCCTAGCACTTCACCTTGGGGTTGCCCGGCGCTCTTTGTTAAAAAGAAGGATCAAAGTCTCAGGTTATGTGTGGACTATAGACTCTTAAATGCTGTTACAATCAGAAACAAGTATCCACTTCCCCGAATTGATATTTTATTTGATCAGTTAGTCGGGCCCAAGGTCTTTTCAAAAATTGATCTCCACTCAGGTTATCATCAGATAAAAATCAGAGCGGAGGATATTCCCAAAACAGCCTTTGCTACCAGATATGGACTTTATGAATATCTGGTCATGTCTTTTGGACTGACAAATGCCCCGGCTCACTACATGTATCTCATGAACTCGGTGTTCATGCCTGAGTTGGACAAGTTTGTTGTGGTTTTTATTGATGACATTATTATATATTCCAAAAATAAAGAAGAACATGCCGAGCATCTCCGCATCGTTCTCCAATGACTTAGAGAGCACAAGTTGTACACCAAATTCAGTAAATGTGAATTTTGGCTCAAGAAGGTGCAATTCCTAGGTCATATCATATCTGAAGATGGCATTTCTATTGATCCTAGTAAGATCCAAGATGTTTTGCATTGGAAGGCTCCTACATCTGTTTCAGAAATTCGGAGTTTCCTTGGGCTAGCAGGTTATTACCGGCGGTTTGTTCCAGATTTTTCAAAAATTTCTAGGCCCATGACTGAGTTGATCAAGAAAGGGGTGAAGTTTAATTGGGATGACAAATGTGAACATGCTTTTCTAACTTTGAGAAAGATTTTGACATCTGCCCTTGTCTTGGCTCAACCTGATATTTCTCGACCCTTTAAGGTATATTATGCATCAGGTATGGGTTTAGGTTGTGTCCTCATGCAAGACCGTCGAGTAATTGCTTATGCTTCCAGAGGACTCCGGCGTCATGAGGAAAATTATGCCACTCATGACTTGGAACTAGCAGCAGTGATTCATGCATTAAAAATCTGGCGCCATTACCTTCTGGGTAATCCAGTTCATATATACTCAGACCACAAGAGCCTCAAGTATATTTTCACCCAGAGTGAGCTGAAATTGCGCCAGAGGCGGTGGTTGGAATTAATCAAGGATTATGACCTAGAGATTCATTATCACCCGGGTAAAGCCAGTGTTGTTGCAGATGCTTTGAGTAGAAAAACAAGTTGCAGCTGCGTCTCCGCCACCGCTTTGAATGAAACTTTGTGCCAAGAAATGGAAAAATTAAATCTGACCATTGTATTGGAGGGTACCCTTGCTAATCTTACCCTCACACCTACACTTCGGGATCAAATTACCGCTACTCAAAAAGATGATGTTGGTATGGGCAAAATTAGACAGGCTCAGGGAGAACGATCCTCAGGTTGAATGTTTTCATCAAGATAGTGAGGGAGTTCTTTGGTTTAGGGATCGGTTAGTGGTGCCTAAAGACTTGGAGCTCCGAAAACAAATCCTTGATGAGGCTCATCTCTCCAGGTATTCCATCCACCCAGGCAGTAATAAAATGTATCAGGATCTGAAACAACAATTTTAGTGGACAAGGATGAAGCGGGAAATTGCCAAATATGTGGCTGAATGTGATATTTATAAAAGGGTAAAGGCAAGTCATTTAAGGCCAGTTGGTCCACTTCAACCCTTGAATGTTCCATCAAGAAAATGGGAGGACCTTAGTATGGATTTCATTGTTGGCTTACCCAAGACATCAAAAGGTTATGACTCTATTTGGGCTATAGTCGATCTACTTACCAAGTCAGCCCATTTTCTTCCAGTAAAAAACCTCTTATACTGCAAGACAATATGCTCAACTGTACATGGACCGTATTGTGAGTCTTCATGGTATTCCTAAAACAATCATATCTGACCGAGGTTCATAGTTTGTTGCACGATTTTGGGAACAATTACATGCATCACTGGGTACTCATCTTATCCGTAGCTCAGCTTATCATCCCCAAACCGATGGTCAGACAGAAAGAATAAATCAGATTCTTGAAGATATGCTTAGAGCCTCAGTGCTCTCTTATAGTAAGAAATAGGATGAATGTTTGCCGCTCGCTGAATTTTCTTACAACAACAGCTATGAAGAAAGCATCAAAATGGCACCTTTTGAAGCATTATATGGATGGAGATGTAGAACTCCTTTGAATTGGTCAGAAGCCGGTGAAAGAAATTTCTTTGGGCCCGATAGGGTTGGGGAGGCAGAAGAACAAGTTCGGCTCATACGGAAAATTTTTGAAATTGCACAATCCCGACAAAAGAGTTATGCAGATAAGAGACGCCGGCCTCTGATATTTGAAATCGGTGATCATGTTTACCTTAGGGTATCTCCGATGAAAGGGGTTCAGTGGTTTGGTATGAGAGGCAAACTAGCGCCCCACTATGTTGGACATTTTCCTATCATTGAGCGGTGTGGGCCAGTAGTATATCGAGTGGAGCTTCCTCCCCATCTATCGGCAGTTCATAATATTTTCCATGTTTCCCAACTCAAGAAGTGCCTTCGTGTTCCAACCGAGGTGGTTGATATGGAGAATCTACAACTGGAAACCGATCTTGTTTATCCCGAGCATCCTGTTAAAATTATTGACCACAAGACAAGGGTTACTCGGAATCAAGTTAGCAATTTCTATAAAGTACAATGGAGTAATCACTTTGAGCGAGAAGCTACTTGGAAAACGGAGGAATTTATTCAATCCAAATATCCTGAGTTGCTACAAGCTCATCAAGGTACCTAACCATTCCTCTCATTTCAATTTTTGCACCTCCACCAAAATCTTAGGACGAGATTTCTTTTAGGGGGGAGGATTGTAACACCCAGGTGTTGATTACCTAGAATTAAGGTTAACATGGCCATTAGCTTTAAATCTATATGACAAAAAAACCACTGGATAAAATTTAGCTGGACCGTTCCGACCGGTGTTAGCGACCGGTCAGGCCAGTTGAATCTGCTTCTCCTGTTTTGGGCCCACAACAATTAAAATCACTTACTCTCTCTCTTTCTCCCTCACTCACAGCTCACTCTCCTCTCTCCCGTTCACTCCCTCCCTCACTCTTTCCCTCACGTGCTCCCTCTCCCTAGAGCCCTAAACCTCAAATCCTCCACCCCAACTTGAGCTCAAGGCCATGGAGGCTTCAAGAAGGCGTGGATGACCTTCTTCTCCACACGCTCCTCCCTGGAGTGCCCTTGATTTCAAGTTCTTCACGCCGAAAAATCTCATTCAAGGTACTCCAACTTGTGCCGGCCCGATCTATCTTTCTAGGAGGTTTTAAGTAATTCCTTTTGGTCAATCATCTCTATATGCATCCCCCAACTAGGATCAAAAAGGGTTTCGATTTTTTTGGTTAGTTTTTTTCCCAATAAAAATTTCTATTTTTGACAAGAAACGTGTTTATCAGAACTTCCTACACCATGTCGGAACTTCCTACGCACTTAAACCCAATCGGCAGAGCACCCTTTGACCGAAGAAAACCAAAACCTCCGACAATCATCGGAACTTCCTACACATTTATTTTGGTTTGACCGAGCGCCTCTTGTCGGAAGAAACTCAAAACTTCCGATGGGGGTCGGAACTTCCAACACTAGGTCGGAACTTCCGATCAGCACTGAGCAGCAGAGCTTGTAAAATGTATAGAAAATTGCAAAAAAATCAGAAAAATGCAAAATTAATTTTGTTAGCTTCGTATCTTCATGCTCTATATGGTAGAACTATGAAATGTGTTGTTTGACAACTTTTTATATACAATTTAATTTATGATAGATAAAATGCTTTTATAGCTTGTTAAATGCATAATTGGAGTTAGAGCCATGCTGTAAATGTAAGACCAGTTGGGTTAGTTTTGTTTCGACATATAGTAACATTTGCACTACATTAATTGTCATATCATGTGCATACGTGTAGCAGCCGCAGCGGGGGAGGTTGTCTACGAGGTGGTTGCGGAGCCACGGGAGCCGCCCAAGCAAGCCCAGGAGGAGGAGAGGCGTGAGAACCCAGCCCAAGGCCCAGTTGAGCCTAGCACTGATCAGGGATTGAATTGTACTAACCGCATGCCGGGAGTAGGAGGTAGTCGAAACCGGTAAGCCGTGTACTGCCTCACTTTAAAAGTACAAACCCCATCCCATCCCTTAGGGTAGTCAAGTGGCCGCGGAAAATTGGGGTTGTATGTATTTACTTTTGGTGGTCTCTTTCGGGGCTCGGCTGACTATACGATGGTGGGGCGGTCCGTAGTTCGAGGTGGGGAGGGGAATGGTTGGCTCGTTTAGTCCGACGGGGCCAATACGTGTCGTGTTGGTTAGGTCCACCTTGCAAGGTTAAATCAGATCGATTCGCCGTGACTCGCGGATATGAGAGCCTTGATTTCTTGGTCACATCGTAGCGAGAGAATGAAATAAAATGAAATGAGATGAAATAGTTGATGATATTACCTAATCAATTGTTTGTCCACATTGATTGTGGTAGATATGCAAATCATAGATAACTAGCAAATCTATTGAATTGAATTGGAGCTAAAATTTTGTAAATAAGGATCTACTTTTAGTTGCTTTTCTGCAAAACATACCACTAGCCAGAAAGAATTGCATGTCTAGATAAGTGGGCTAAGTATACCCATTGGTCGAGTAAGTCTTGCTGAGTATTAGTTGCTCAGGGTTTTGTTGAAAAATTATTTCAAGACCTGCACATGTAGATTTCTGTCCGTGCTGCGCCAATTTTGTTCGCCTGGACGTGGATGGTTGGAACGTTGAAGACTTCGATGTGTAGTCTTGTAGATTGCCGAATTGCACATTCGTGGGCTGAATGTGTAATTTGTTTTCGCACTTCTATGGCGTAGTCATCGGAGTTTATATTTATCAAACTTTGAGTTGGATGTTAGTCAGACTTGTAAATTATTTATGTATTCGAACATGGTTTGTAATACTTAATGTAATGAGTTATGTATTATAGTGTTAGTTTCAAGTAGTTATTATATTGTATCATCTGTGCTCACCTTCGCGTGGGTTACCGGTGTTGTTTCGATCGGACCGTGGGTTGAAACAGGCTGTCAAATTACACTTAATTAAGCTAATGTGTCTGATGTGTTTAAATGATGATCATTACACTTAATTAAGCCGGTTTAACTTGGCGGTTCTGTCGCAACCGGTCCCGGCTCCGGTGAATATGACAAGGCCACCTTGCGAAACGAGATGGCACGCTGCGGCGCAGTGCTGATCGTGCAATTCATCATCTCGCCGGAGCTGTTGGCGATGGGGGGAGACACAGCGACCTGCTCTGCGTGTCGACGGACGACGGGGTTGGTGGTGGCTGCCGAGGGAGCCGGGAGGCGGACGACATGCTGGGAGACTGCGTTCATCAAGAAGCACCGGAGGTCGCCAATGTCGCGGCTTTGGTCGGCCTCCACGCCCACGAGCCATTCCTCGAACAAGCCGACGCAGCGGACGCCGCTATCCCCCGCCGCCTCCCTCTCCGGCAGCGGGGCGCGGTGGCGCGGCGGGCAAACCGTGTTCGGTGTATTGAGAATTTTTCTCAGTACAATCCTAATTCCCAAATTTCTGATTAATTGATATAAAAAATTCCTTAAGAAAAGTTCAAACAATTGGGATTGCATCAAAATAGCTCTCTTTCTTCCTAATCCCCGCCCCAATACATGTGATAAGAATTGTCAATCACTTTTAATATGTCTGATAAACATCTCGGCCAAAGAGACATCATGCTGCCGACAGTGACAGAAATTCCAACCATACTCCATATGTATCCACTTTCCAGTTACAAACAATAGAATCATATTTGGCCCTGGAAAAGGAGAAAAACAGAAGGAAATGGAAAATATAACACGACCATTTCAAAATTGCAACTCATTCCCATGCAAGAAAATATCACCTCAAAGATTCATGTATTTAACTACAGTTACATCGACCATAATTAGAGGATAGAATTTCACAAACCCAACAGCTCATTCCTATGACACAAAGAACACTGCAACCGTGAATTGAAATTGAAATCGACATAAATAGTATCCTGGAAAGAGAGACTCTAAAAATAGTGTCCCAGAAATCTGAAAACCATTGTTCATATAGTTGGATCTGAAGACTCAGCACATGCGTGAAAGCATTAAAAATCCACATAGGAACTTGAAAACAAATTACGTTTGCTCCTAGAAACAATAACTTGGAGTCTGACAGAGAAAAACAGCACACTGTCTCAGTTTCTTAGAAGTAAAAACACTACGGCACCTGACCCCAATCAACATCAGTGTGCTTCAGACATTAAGACACATTGCAATCAGAGTTGATCTGCAGCATTTCATTCAGGAGGAAATAACCATGTTGGATTCATCAGTTTGCCATTTGGTGCCCAAAATTTGTCTTCTGGTATGTCTGCTGCAACTGGTGCCATGGTACCATCTTTCATGTTGTACACAAATCTATCAGGGTAGATACAACCATCAATGAAATAGATAAGGTCACCTTCAACTACATCATAGTCACAGGAACGAAACGACTTGCTGCTGCATGTGCTGAGGCAGATGAAGTCACCATCCAAGCTCTCTATCTCAATAAGTCTGATAGGGTTTGTGCTCAAATCTGCCTCAAATACTCTAACGTCAGTAATTTGCTGCCAAAATTCTGCATCACAAGAGTATGTCACCACTATTAATAGTTTCCCACGCCACTCTACTATGCTCCACATCTCACAGTAGGCATCCATGCCCACAGGCTGTTCAATTTCACGACACTCAACACGAGAAACCATGAGGCAATCATCATCATCTGAGATCTCAAAGGCAAGAAGGTTTCCAGTAGATTCGCTGACACTGAGCATGTAGAGTTTCTCCTGGCAGAAGATGATATCGATGAACTCCGTGATGCAGCCACCATCACATACGCACCACGACTTCATTCCAGATCTCCAGAGAGCAAGCTTAGCTTCACTCTTGACCACCGAAATGGCAACGACAACACACTTGGAACCTGAGTCGGGTGAAGAGGACAGGACCACCTTGCTGAACGACATCACACAATGTGCCGTGTTGAACGCGCATTTCACCACACCAGAGCCATTGATGACAGGGAGAGACCTGCTGTAGGCATCGCCGGAGTGGATGGGTGCGGAAGGAGGTGGGAGCCGGACGACATCCTGGGAGAAAGCATTCATCAAGAAGCACCGGAGGTCACCAAAGTAGCGACCTTTGTTGAGCTTCACGGCCACGAGCCACCCCTCAAACGAGCCGACGCAGCGGACGCTGCCGGCCGCCCCCGTCTCCCTATCCGGAAGCGGGACGCGGAGGCGCACGCCCGTCAGGGTCCCTTCCGCGCAGAAGCTGGTGAACGAGAAGTCTGACAGCACGAGCAGGGGAAGCGGCGGCGGCGGCCGGCGGTGGAGGCGCGCCGCGGCGCGCCACGCGCGGCAGACGGAGCGCAGCTTGGCGCGGTCCTCGACGAGGGGAAGGCGGCTCACCACGATGCCGAGGATGTCCGACGGGAGGTCCGCCCACGCCCGGTGCTGCGCCTCGCCGGACCTTGGTGCCTCTGAAGCCGTGGCGCATTTCTTCGAACACCTTGTCTTCGCCACCGCAGCCAGCGACCGAGACGGCTTGAACCCCTTACTGACGCAATCAGGGAGAGGCCGGTGCCGATTATGATCACCTGACGTTGCTTTCCTGGAGTCCATGGCCGCCGGACGGAGGCGTGGAGGCGGGGAGGCTGGGGAAGAAGAGCGCGGTGCGCCTCTCCCTCCACGGGTGCCAACCGCTTCTCTGGGCTCTGACAAAGCTCCAAGGAAGTTGGGTCTGCTTCTATGACAACGGGGTTATGAAGAAATTTTATAAATTTATATTTCCGTTGACTATTTTTTTAGAGAAAACTCAGTTTACACTTTTAAACTATTATAAAAATTTAGTGTTCAACCTTCAGTTACAAAACCGATAACGAGGCCAACCAACTGTTAAAAGGCAAGTTCGGCTGATAATGGAGGGTAACCAATTTTTAAAACTGGGCAAGTTTGGCTCTTAAAGTTGTTTCAAAGGCGGTTTTTACTTTGTCAAAATTTAAATATTCATATTTAAACTAAAAAATTAATAAATAATTTATTTTAAATTAGAAAATATGAAATTAGTATAAAGTTTTTTCTAAAAATGTAACCTACCTATTGACACTCTACTCCTCAATAATTCGGATCTAGTTTTTTCATATTTTTAGAATTTATATGTTTATAATTGTGCCTATTATTTTTGTATAAATAACACTCAAATAGATCATAATAGGCTACATTTTTTCTAAAAAAATTGGTACTTATTATTTTATAGTTTTTTATTTAAAATAAATTAGTTTTAATTTTTAGATCCAAGTAGAATTTTAATATTTTTTTAAAAAATATATATAACCACCTTTGAAACCATCGAAGGACCAAGCTTGTCTGATTTTGATTGTTGGGAGGTCTTCGTTATCCGGTTCCGGTTTTGTAGTTAAAGATTAAAAATCAGATTTTTTTTGATGGTTTGATGCCGTAAACAGGATTTTTTTTCTTTTTTAAAGGATGACTATTGATTTTTTTAAGGGAAAGGATGATTATTGTATGGAAGTAAAAGACTAGTAGGTTCAATTTACTAGAAAAATAATTAGCATCTTTCTTCTCAAATAGCTTTTAATGGGAGTCAGGTAAGCTTGGAATAGGCCAGAGTTTTTTTGTTTTGTTTTTTTTCCTCTCCGTGCACACACAGATAAATGCATGCATACATACATAAAAAATATATACATCGACGAACACGCCTGAAAGGACAGACATAATGTGAAAAGAAAAGAAAAGAAAAAAGGGGAAAGCATTCATACACACAACATGACCTATACTTCTGTACCATATGTAATGCAAACGGCACAGCATCAAAAAAGAATCTGCACGTTTGTATCAGAAAATGACTGTTACTCCTCCAACTCCAACAGGAAATGGTACGTAGCTTATTTTTTTTCTTGTATCTGATCATCCTATACATAATACATGAGTTTGGTGACAAGCTAACTCCCTTGCAATCTGTACACCCCTATCAGCCTGAAAACTCCACTCTCAAGGCCAAACCGTCTTTCTTCTTAATGAAAAATGTGCTCAGACACGGTCGCGAAAAAAAAAGATCAAACCGCCCAATCTGCTTACAGTCTGCAAGAAGAGCGCACACCTACTTGAAACCTACAATATGAATACTACCTTTGTATCTTTGTCATCATGAATCCTTGTTACCATTTCCTAAAAATATTTGCATGCCTAGTCAAGTCATTATTCTTGATAATCTTTACAAGCTTAATTAAAATGACTCTTTTGCAGTGATTACTTCTAATCTTTTGGGGAGTCTCTTGATTAGTTCTTTGAATAAGCTTTGCTTCTGCTTGTTTTGAGATGTGCTATGCTTGTTGAATCATCGCATGCTTGCGTAAGAGAAGTTTTGGTGATAGCATTTCTCAAGTGAATCACTTCACTTTTGTTTGCGCTTGGTGTCGAGCTTTCGACGCCTTGGTAAATCGTTGCTTCCGGTTTCATGTTGTGCTTTGCTCGAATAGATTTCTTTTCTCTTGCTTCCGCTCTACGTTAAGGATTTCTAATTGTTTCTAGGATGAGCATGTTACTAGTGTCATCTTCACGATTAGAAGAGATGTATTTTGCTGTGAATCGGAGTCGACTTTTCGGAGAGAATTTTTATCAGCTCCCATTCACCCTCCCTCTGGTCACCCGTTTCAGTCCCCCACTCACCAAATGCCAGGGCAAGACTATGATCCTCTCTCTTGGATCTCCTCGTTCTCCCGTCATTGGCCATTCCTCTTTAGGGATTCCTCTCCTCAAATGGTGTGGGGAGTGGGGGGGGGGGGGGGGGGGTAATTGGATCTCAGATGTGCACTACAGATGATGCAAATAATGAATGTCCATCAGTCGGGATTGACTCTGATCTTCAGTCACATGTAGAATCGATGTCGTCAAAGTATAGCCTTCAGGTGGTGCCATTGCTCGATGAGCAACGACATGTATCCGTTGCTGGGGACTAACCCTTAGCCTTGTAACATTGTTCCTATCTCTTTGTGTTTGTTGATGTTGTTAGGTTGTTCGTTTGTATTGTTGGTGATGTGAGTATTCTTCATCTCTCATCTCCCTCGATTGTATTCTTTAGTCCTGCCAAGAACCATCATGTATTTGGTGCTATGCACCCTCCACTACCGGCTTGCCGGCATCCATGATCAATCAATTCAGGTGGGAACTGTTCATCCCTTGTGTTCCATAAAATAAATAGATTTTTGTAATGATTTTTTTATAATTCTTCTCTCTTTGTCGTGGCAGCTACTGACTAGGGAGTGCTTCCTCTGTACCCCTTAATTTTAAATTGTAGGTTATTTTGGCTTTCTAGATATATAAATTCTACTATATATTTGTACATAGTAAAATATATATTTATAAAAATTAAATAATTTATAATTTGAAACAGAGGGAGTAAACTTTGTATTATCAGTTATGCTAGGAGTACATGAACGCAGGTTACAAAACGCCTCGTCTTGGCTGGCAAAATGCTCTGGCCTACCACAAATCTCTATTTGTTTTGCAATTCCTTTCCAATTTTACTTTGCAGATAGGCCTTGGTCACCAAACAGCCCACGCGCCGCATGGTCGTTTCTCCTTGGGGTCCACGAGAACAGCCAACAAGTCCAAGCCCACCAGCTTTAAGCCTTTAATACAGTCCAGTATTCGCGCGTTGTCTGCTATGAATTTTCCACCAGCTTTAAGCCTTTAACACAGCCCAGTATTTGCGCGTGGTCTGCTATGAATTTTCCACCACGTTAAAGGTAAAAAAAAAAACTGAAACGGTCGCGTGGCAAACAGCCAGCAGCTCAAAACGAAAAAGGTAACAACCTCCCTTGATAACAGTGGCGGACCCAGGAATCAATCCAAGAATGGGTCGGTTTCTGCAACACTTACATATGGCGGCTTTTAAGCGGCGAATGAGTGGAGGCCAATAATACGCACACATTGTACATAGGAACAATACGTATAGAACCGTATTGACAAAAATGAAAAAAGATATAGCAGACTGCATCTGTGAGCTCAAATGTTGATGCAGAATAGCAATGAGTACACTAGTAGAAATATTTTTTAGATAAAGAAAAATATTCCGACCTCTCGAAGCAGTAGAAATGTAGATTGAATAGATTGTTGCCGCTTGCCGTGCCCATGCAATAAGACTTACGTGGTCATGCATGTGTGGGCTTGCATGAGTTAAACATGCATGGCCTGAGCGCTAGCTGTTACAATTCTGTATTTTTGTAACTCAAGTCTCTGTAATCCTATACATATATCTAGAAATTTGTATAGACTATGGGGCCATGGCCTATGTTAGCCGATACATGGCTCCGCCAAAATACTTGTCCCTTGCTTTTGCTGAAGCAACTTTGACTGCACATATTTTCCTTAAAAACTTGTGTAGATATATACTTAAAAGTATATAACCCTAACAAAGTATGGCTTATAATGAATCTATTAGTACATAAACTATAAATATTCATAAATATTTGTAAAAAGCTCTACAGTAAAAAAGGATGACAAGTAAACGGAAATGAAGGTTTGGTAAAAGAAAACCAGAAACAGATGAATCTACGGAACATTCGAGAAGGCCAAGGAATGTGCCACCTACCACTCGCACACGAAGACGTCGAACGCGTCGCGACCAGCGCCACTCCCCTCCGCCGGCCGACCTGCCTCGCCCGCCACAAAAAATCTCATCCACCACAACCCATGGTATTATCCCGAAAAAGCACGCGATTTCCGCCTTCCCTTCTTCAAGAACGCCATGGAAATCTCGCGTGCTCGCCGCGACTTCTTCTCCTCCTTCTTCCCGCAGCAGCTTCGCACGCTCTAACCAAACCCAAGGTACGCGACGCGCGACACCGGGACCTGTTCGCTTTCTCCTATTGCTCTGGTCGTGCGACCTGTCCACATCCATGGCCATGGCCGCGCCATGGTCGTCGTCCTGCTGCCCCGCGACCGCGTCGACGAGCGACCCGCGGCCGCTGGGTCCGGGGAGCCTCAAGGGCGCGGCTTGGCCGGTTGGTGGTGCCGGCTGGAGGAAGTGCAGGGAGCAGGGGAGGAACAGCCGGCGGCGGCTGTCCGTCTGCGCCACGGCGACCGCGCCGCCGCCGCCCGTTGACTACGCGGACACCAGCGCCGGCGCCGGCGCCGACGCCGACTACGTGGCGTCGCTCAAGGTCAAGCTGCTGGTCAGTGCTTAACCTTCCGTCCCCTGCTCTCTTCCTCCTCGGCCGGTCATCAAGCGCATGACGGATCGATCCTCTCGCAGGGCGCGGTGTCCGGGCTGAACCGCGGCCTGGCGGCGGGCCAGGAGGACCTGGACCGCGCGGACGCGGCGGCGCGGGAGCTCGAGGCGGCGGGCGGCGGGCCCGTGGACCTAGGCCGGGACCTCGACCGGCTGCAGGGCCGGTGGCGCCTCGTGTACAGCAGCGCCTTCTCGTCGCGGACGCTCGGCGGCAGCCGCCCCGGCCCGCCCACCGGCCGCCTCCTCCCCATCACGCTCGGCCAGGTGTTCCAGCGCATCGACGTGGTCAGCCGGGACCTGGACAACATCGTCGAGCTCGAGCTCGGCGCGCCGTGGCCGCTGCCGCCCGTCGAGGCCACGGCCACGCTGGCGCACAAGTTCGAGGTCGTCGGTGAGTGTCTGTCCCGCTCCACCCTGCCATGATGCCATCCTCTGCTCTGCTCGATCCTCGCGGAACTCTGAGAAGACGACGATGCTGCAGGGACGTCGGGGATCAAGATCAATTTCGAGAAGACGACGGTGAAGACGAAGGGGAGCCTGTCGCAGCTGCCGCCGCTGGAGGTGCCGCGGATCCCCGACAACCTGCGGCCGCCGTCCAACACCGGGAGCGGCGAGTTCGAGGTGACGTACCTCGACGGCGACACGCGCGTCACCCGCGGGGACAGGGGCGAGCTCCGGGTGTTCGTCATCGCGTGACCAAGAAAGAGCTGCCAGTGAATGCCAACCTTGTATTGTAGCAATCCGTTTGTCCATCATACGGTAATCTGGTAGTAGAATTTCGACCAAAAAAGAGTTGCGCATCGCACTTTGCAAAAGTGTTGCCATTTGTTTCTGCATTTTTTTTTCTGGTTGCATCCCAGAACAACATTACGATCAATTGATTGACCGTGCACTGCGAGAGATAAAACTTGCGAGCTGCTACTAATCACTGATCTGAAGAACCGAGGACCAGTAGTCTAGTGCTACAAGTTTAAAAAAGAGGAGAAATTCGTCTTGTTCTGAGAGTATCAAAAGGTTAAAAAAAAACAGACGGAAAAAGGGGCATTCCGAGAATCGAACTCGGGACCTCTCGCACCCAAAGCGAGAATCATACCACTAGACCAAATGCCCTTCTGTTTTGTACTGCTTGAAATTTTTATAAGACTTATAATATCAGCCGACAATAGTAGAGGACGTGGTTGCCACCACAGTTACTTCGAGGACTGTGTGTAGCAAGGATGGCTCATTGTACGCCTTGTCCAAAAGGAGAGGAATACGAGCATTTGGACTCAGTCGCTCAGTGGTCACATGTACGGTAGTTCCGTAGTTACAAACTTATAATGTGAGGGGCGATATCGATGATGGTGTGAGTACGTGTGTTGTTCAAGCTCCATGTGGTGATCTGCTGCAAAATTTGGATGATCTGCGATCCACTAGGGGAGTACGGAGGGGATGATGAGAATTGAGGATGTTTCAGAACCAAAGCCTGAATTTGGACCTAATGTGGTCAATACTACGATTCGCTGAAAAAAATGTACGACATTGCTACCCAGGAACTTGTGGAAGTGAGCAGTTTGGACGACAACTTGTTTCTTGATCACTTTATCTACATGCTGAAGAATGTCCAAGGTTGAAGGCAAATATTGTCACGATAGTTCCCACAGGGACACGGGGTGAACACAAATTTTTCTGTTCGAAAAGGAATCATTTTTTTTGTCCAATCTAGCACTATACCACAGCCCCTCATCGCCGATACCATAAGGGTCGGTATAAGCCTTTGTACCAACAGAGCATCAGTTGATATAAAGTTATACCGACCCCTGCTATAGGTCGCTTTAACTGGCGTCGGTATAAAGTTATACCGACCGACACCACTATACCGACCGATTGTTCGACGCGATAGTTGAGTTATACCGACCAATGGTTCAATGCAATAGTTTGTGGATTTTTTTTTAAAAAAAGGTGAGATCTGAGCAGTTAGTACATATTTCATATTGAGCTTCAAAGGTTCATTCATCATATACACGAGTAGGAATCAACTTCAATAAACATACATCTTCCTAACATATGTTGTCCTTTTACATAACAACTCATAACATATTTGACCAAAATTTCGCTACAGATGCTATGTTACACATATCCTACACGCATATCCTAGCTGAACATAGCTCAAGTATCCATCATCAGCTCAACACTTTAATTTGATCAGTTTAGCTTCTGCCTATTACCCCTCCTAGAAGTTCCTGAAAATCAAAAGTGGCATTCGATTAGTGACATCATACAAACATACATTCTCAATGCATAAAAACAAGTATAAAAATAAGATGCATGTTCTGAATTAGAAATGAGTATTACATGGCAATTTCAACTCTAGACAATGTCACTTCGCAATGCAATGACAGAACAGAATGCTCTTCTTCTATCTAAAGTGATCAAGTCAATGGATAAAATGGAAACAAAACATACCTATACCAACATGGCATACATCAAAACATTACAGAGTTGAATCATCACTGAGCACCACCGAGCAAGCTCCAGGCTCACCCCCCTTGCTGCTTATTATAAGCTTCCTATGAACTTATGCAATATATGTTTTGGTATATACTAACCATATTAGTTCAATTTCAAAACAAAGAAACTGCAAATGTCAGATTTTTCAGAAAGGTAATAACAAAAATGAAGTTACAGCAGCAGTTCCATCTTACTCCTCCAGCACTTGCTCAGTGCCAGACGATGTCATCTTCATTGGGGGGCAGCTGCAACAAGAGGGATGGATGTGTGTGAGAATGGAACAAATTAACTAGAAGGACCAGTTGTCCATCACAAATGAGTTAGCAGAAAGCAACGGCAAATGCTGGGCCTTGTGCACCTAAGAAAGAAAGAAAAGGTGTAAAGGGGCGAATATCACACCTGTGCTCATCCAAAACTGAATTCCAAAAGATCCATTGATTTTCCCGCTACATGATCATAGTGACACAACTGATGAATAGCCTAAAGTTTGTAACACAAATCAATGGTGTCTACCAGAGTACCAGTTCGTCGAGGAGGCAGCTTCACCAACACACAATTTGTCAGATCCACACATAGCAAGGAAGGGGAGGGTTCAAGGGAGGGCACAAGGCGTACATCTACCTTCAGCGGCTGGCCGCTGGTAGCTTGTTTGCTCTCCGCCGCCCGGCAGCATGGGTGGTGGCACGAGACCTCTTCGGCTGGCGACGCCGCAGGGTCTCGGCCTCGGCGGGCAGCGCAGGCCCTCTTCGGTGGGGGGCGCTGCATGGCCCCGGCATAGAGGGGCCATGGCGGCATGGGGCTTCAGTGGCGGCCGGCTGCGCGAGGCTCCTTCGGCCAGCGGCGGCGCGAGGCTCCTTCAGCTGCTGGCGCCGCAGGGGTTCCTTCAGCCGGCAGCGGCGCGGGGCTCCTTCGGCCGGTGGCGGCGCGAGGCAATGGCCCTTGGCGAGCAGCATCTATGGCGGCTGGAGAGTGAGTAGTTGAGGACAAGCTAGGGTTCGACAGACAATCATATCTTGGGCCGTTGGCTTCAGTCATGGGCCTGTTGCCTGAGGCCCAATACACCTCCACCGACGGATAGTTAGACTCATTTGTTTAGTTTTGCCGACTGATGTTTTTACCGACTTATACGCGGTCGGGAAATTTTGAAATACCGACAAATTGTTCGCTAGAACTTTTTACCGAATGACTGTTTGTCGGTATTTATCTACTTATAGCGACTGATATCTGACAGAATATTCGGGCTGTGGTATAGTGTAGCCCGGGCTAAAAAATGATCAGATGTACTCTGGTAATGGTTTATGGGCATATATTTACCAACACATACATTCATATACACGCACGTACACTCAATCTTATAAATACATCCACACAACTCTACTCTTATAAGCACCTCCAAAAAGTTGATCCACCAGATTATAGCTACGATTGTGCATATATGTACGCGGACATTAGGTTTATATTAGGTTTTTTTTGAACCGTGGTTTATATTAGGTTTCACTAAAGAAGAGCCTTGTAATAATAGAATTTGTGCAAGACAGGATATTTATTTCAGCACAATGGCCTTTTTTGCCGCCTACCATGAATCTCTATGGCCCTATGCACTTTTTTTTAACGAAGCCGCCGATTATATGCATCGGACATTCCTTCAACCTGTGATTTTCAATGTTTTATTCCAGATGTACAAAGCTTTTCAGAAAAAAATTATATCCTGCAATGTATTTTTAAATTAAACTATAATAATGTACTGATTCGAATTCGATTCCGTATGCAGTTTTTTTTTAAAAAAAGTCAAACTCCGAAGGGCCCAAAATTCGTATCCTAAAAGGGTACGGGCGTACGGCTCCAACTCGTGCGTGCCCGTTCATATATCTGGTCCCACGGGCCACGGCTCAGTCCGTCACAGCACAGTCCGTCCCGTGCTTCGCCAAATTCCCCAAATTTGTTAGGTTTGCTCCGGCTGCCGGCGCAACCATGGAAGCGGCTATCGCCGGCGGCGCCGTGGCGACGGACTGGACGCAGCTTCCGGAAGAGACCCTCGTCACCTTGATGGGCGAGCTCGAGATCCCCGACCTTATCCGCTCGGGCGCCGTCTGCACGTCGTGGTACGCCTCTTACGCCACCTTCCGGCGCCTGCGCCTGCCGTCCCCGCGGCAGCCCCCCTAGCTGCCTGCTCTACTCCTGCGCCGGCCCCAGCCGCGGCGCCGCCGCGCTCTACTGCCCCGCCACCGGGGCCACCTGCCACCCCCCCTTCCCGGAGCTCCGCGCCCTGTTGCCGATCGGCTCGGCGCACGGCTGGCTGGTGGTCGCCGACGAGGCCGGCGACCTCCACCTCGCCAACCCGCTCACCGGCGCCCGCGTCGCGCTGCCGCCCATCACCACGCTGCACGGCGTCGAGGGGGGCGCCGCCGTCCCGGACGAGGACGGCGGCGGCGGCCTCGTGTACATGGTCCGGGACGAGCGCGGCGACGTGGCGGGCATCCCGGTGGCCGAGGCGCGGGACTGCATGTACGACCGGGCGGCGCTCTCCGGCAGCCCCCTCCGCGCCGGGCGCGGCTGCGTCGTCCTGCTCCTGCACTCCCCGCTGGGGGAGCTCTCGTTCGCGAGTCCCGGCGACGAGCGGTGGACGTGGATCCCGCCGGGCGAGTCCACGGGCCTGCGGCGGGGCGACTTCTACCGCGAAGCGGCGTACAACGACAAGGATGGGCTGTTCTATTTCTATGTGGTTCGCAGCGATGATTCGATATACACCTTGGACCTCAAGGGACCTTCGCCGGTGGCGAGGAGGATAATGTCTGAGCTCAGGCACGGCGATCAGCCTTACAGGTACCTCATCCACGCGCCATGGGGGGAGCTCTTGCAAGCATGGAGATTCAGGCGAGAGTACGAACCGTCCGTACCATTTGTGGTTGATGAAGACGGGGACATGGTTGCTGATCCGTCGGTGGAGCTCAACACAACTGAACTACAACTCTACAAGGTTGACACCCATGGACAGAGGCTTATGAGGCTGGATGGTCTAAGGAATTATGCTCTCTTCCTTGGTTACAATGCATCGATGTGCCTTCCGATCGAGGAATTTCCAGGGTTGAAGCCGAACAGCGCCTATGTTATGGATGATTCAACTGAATTTATGAACTTCTACAAATACAACAAGCGAGAAATTGGTGTCTGGGACATTGAGAGGCAGAGTTTGCAGAGCTTTAGTGATGCCTCGCCCTTGCCTCTCAAGGAGTCGTGGTTGAATTGGCCAGCGCCCATTTGGGTAACACCATCCCTTTCATAAGGAGGTGATTTTACTGCCTGGTGCGAAAGGTTGGGCAGCCGAGTTGGCTAGCCCAGCCCGGTAACGTCGCTCTCACGAGGTCGTGAGTTCGAATCTCAGCTAGGACGAATTTCCGCTCGTGGGTAAAAAATCCCCTCGCTGTGCTCGCCGCAAGGCTTGGCCCTCTCGGGTATGGGCCAGAGTTCGGGGGTTTTTTCGCGGCCGGGTGAAGCCGTAGTTGCTTCCTCTTAATGAAAAACGGTGGGGTCCGTTCACCCCCGGCCGCGTTTTTTTTTCTGCCTGGTATCCAAGTTGAGATAATGTTAAATGCTGTAAATCATTTTTTAGAATTTTTAAGAACCTTAGTAAAATCTACGTATCTAAAAAAGCTAACATAACCTACAATTTGGAATGAAGAGAGGGCAGAGGAAGCACTCCCTGGCCAGTTGCCGCTGCCGCAACAAATAGAGAAGAAATACAAAAAAAAAAGCATTACATAATTCCATGTTGCATGAATACATTGAATACTTGAATGATTGAACCATAGTAGTAGAAGCCAAGTGTGAGACACTGCAAAGTATCCTAAAACATTACACATTATATTAATTGTTACAGAAGATGTCCACTATTTTATTTTGACGGGAAAAGAACCATGATCAGTGCTTCTTGGTAGCCTCACGGGGACGGGGTCGTCCATGCCCGTTGGTGTTCCACTCAAGAAGCATCCAAACCATGGATGTCCCTGCATTGGAAATGGGAAGAGGCGCGTGAATCCGGTCCTGCTTATTATCTCACCATGCGTGTCTGCAGATCGAGTGATGATCAATGGACGCGAATTCTAGTTGTGTACAGTACGTACCTGCGATGAGTATGAACAGGGGGAGTCTAGCCGCACGGATGGTGTGGTACACCAGGCACTCGACGGTTAGGTAGCTGATGGCGTAGAGGAAGGACAGGAAGGTGGCTGCGTAGAGCGGCTTGTTCCCGAGGTTGAAGGCGCACAGGAAGCACAGCGTGCAGGACAGCAGAGTCCACACCGCGACCGTTCGCCCGTGTTCGCCGGTCACTGAAGCTCGGATGGTAAGGTTTAAGCAGACGTTCCAGTGAAAACAAGTTGAAACCAACCTGCATCAAGGCATTACTTTTGGAGGTTGCTACTACTGATCGATCAATCTATAGCACGTACTCGGCATCTCGGAGTAGATGGCCGAGCACATCGCCGCGGAGCCGAAGAAGCAGGACCAGGTGTAGGCGGAGCGGAAGACGCCGACGGCGATGAGCCACCACCCCAGCGCCGGCATGCCGCTGCCGCGCTTCGTCCATGCTCCGGCCATGGCTTGTGTGCCCCAGGCTCTGCGACCTAAAAGACGCGCGAGAGTGCAAGGGTCTTCGCTCTGGGAGCAGGATCAGGGCCACTTTTTGTTTTGAACAGATAATGGGATCACGGGTACTTAGAAACGCCCGGTTCCGCCTCCATTTATGGGTAGTCAGCTGCGTGTAAAACTTAAAGTCAGGAAACTCCCAGTCCAGTCCACGTCAGATCAGTCACTTATTTCTTTATACTAGCTGCCATGTCATCAATGTACAAAATAGCCAGCTAATAGCCCGCTATTACCTTTTTAGGAGATCTACCACTATGCTATACAATATTTGTCTGCTATGTCCGCTAAAGAGCTTTTTTACAGGATTTAGTGGCAATAAATGTCTGCTAGTCCGCTAAAAATGTAGTCAAAAGAAATAAAAAATCAATATAACTAGGGTGTACCATAAACAAAGCAACACGAGCACAGTGGGGCAGTCAAGAGACGTGTTGAGTCTATTTTAGAGTATTAGACCAATAATGCTTTTTATTTTTTATGTAATTATTGATTATTTTATCTTCCGCTAAATGATTTAGCTATAGCCCTTTTAATTTTTTAGAAGGGTTTCCGCAAAATATCTTTGCCCACTATTTTTTGCATTGCTTGTCATATGAACATGGAAATGATTCCACACCTTCCTATTATAGTAGGCAGTTATAGGAGTCGAGCATAGTCGAGGTTACCTTCTGAATTTTTTTTCCTGAGCTAGTCCTGAGCCTACCCAGCTACTATGTTTTATTGATTAATGTCTGCATTCCAAGGTCATCCATACAGCTGATCCGTATAGCTGGTACTGTCGCTGCGATGTAATTCTCCATTATTATTCTGTCCTTTCAATCAATATCTGGGCTGGAATCTGATTTTTCAGTAGTGCGTCCATACGCCGGTGAGGTTGTTCAAGAGAAAACCGTAGATAAGCAGTGTCTTATATCCACCCAATGCAACTCGTACCCACAGCCACGATGTGAGCTCGCTTATCGTGTTCTCAGCCGAGATCTCTCGCATTCAACCTGTGAACAATGGTCGTTGCAGACGCGAGAGAAAGGTGTGGCAATGGACAATGGTAGGGCAGAGACCATCAAATCCTGCTTGATGTAGACTTGCGCCACACCTTTTTGTTTGGTCATGTAGATCTATCAACGTGGCTGATGAGATAATGACTGCCTGCTGTCCCTATATATCAAGTGTTTATCTTATACGAAAGTTGAAATTGAAAAATAAAAATATGAAAGTTGATCTCCGATCCATTAAGTACTCCCCTGTTCTAAATTATACGTCGTTTGATTTTTTTACCCCAAGTTTAACCACTTGTCTTATTAAAAAAATTGTACAAAATATCACTTCTTTTGTGGCTTTTATCAATACAAGTTCTCGAAGAATGACTTAAATTTTACTATATTTGCATAAACTTTTTGAATAAGACGAGTGGTCAACTTCGGGTTGAAAAAAAATCAAACGAACCTATAATTTGGAACGGAGGGAGTAGCAACCAAAATAGCTTAATGAAATCTCATATGGATTTCAAATGAAATAAAAGGAAACATGATTCTATAACCCATAAAAGGAAACATGGTCCAGCCATATAGTTTTTTTACTTAACTTGTCACAATGGCCTATCCATGGCTTTCAAGAGGACTTGTACGTCCACCAGGACAAAAGAAGAAAATAGTGTGAGCAGAAGGAGTGCCATCATCATGATGCATGAAGAGGAGGGATCAAAGCAATATGAAAGCTAGATATAGATAGAAGCAAAATTGTGACATCCCGGCCCAGGACTAATTTGATTAATAAAATACTCATACCAATAAGTTGTAACTTATTTTTTAGAAGCCGATTTCCAAAGTACTCTGAAGTTAAGCGTGTTTGGCTTGTAGCAATTTGAGGGTTGGTGACCGACTGGGAAGTTATTCCTAGGTGCACATGAGTGAGGACAAAGAGTGTAGAAAAGACTTGCGTTGGTCTGTGAAGGCAGTCTATAGTTTAGAAAGCTGCCAGATATAAGTGGGCCCGTCCATGGGGAGGTGGGACGTTACAAGATGGTATCAGAGCTGATCCTCGTGGTTTCACAGACGCGTGTGGGTTAGGGGTCCGGGCATCGACCTCCTGGAACCGAACATAACTTGTTGAATGAAATTAACCTCTCTCTTCGCGAAAAAAGGTAAGCATATTTGCCCTGGAATAATTATATTTGTAGAAACTTTTATATTCCTAACAACATTATTTGTGCAGTTTTGGTTTGATATTTGGACGCAGTGGGAGTGGAAAGACCACCCTTTTACAGGTGCACACTGAAATGCGGCTTGAAGTAACATCTCCCTCAACTCTTGGCTAGTCTATCAGAACCTACCTTTGGGTCTATTTAATTTGCATTCAGAAGTATGATGATAGCGGGAATCCTATCGGCATGTCTGAAATGCTAACTTCTCAAAGAGTTGGAATTGTATTTCAGTTTCCTGAGAGGTTTGAACTACTCCTTTCATGAAGATTATGATTATCTAAAGTGAACAGGATTGCTTTTAAACTGTGGTGCTTGAAAATTTCACTGAGAGCCTATCATATCTTGTTATAGGTATTTCTTAGCAGATACTGTACTTGAAGAAGTTACTTTTTTTTCACGACCATGCCTGAGCATGTTTTTCATTAAGAGGAAGAGAAGCAAAGTACAACATACAAGTTGGTTTCGGAGAATGGAAACCAACCTAGTACACCGAGTTAGACTATTACACGGCAGTCAACATGTGACCTGGTAATATACCCAAGATCTATGACATCGTCATGGGTGTCACACTCCGGGTTGCCAGACTGCCCATCCCCGCCGGCAACAAAGCATCCAATGCCTCACAGTGCGAAACAGTGAGGGAGGAAGAGAAAGCTTCCTCAAATTGCTGGAAGGATGAGGCATCCGGCGGGTGAGTGTCTGAAGTGAGGCCCAGCTTTCTCATCATCACATTTTGCGCCTGAACCGCTGGTTTTGTAGCATGATGGCGCGACTTAACCTCTCGCTGCGGCGGATGGTGAAGTTTTGTGGTTGCTGTTGTGAGCGCCGTCGTGGCGGCGAAGCGACCAGCACAGGTGGGGGAGCCTCTGTACAAACATCATGTGCAAAATTAGCGACCACTTCTTTTACCGGTGAACTGGCATCAGGGAACAGCTGTAACAGAGGCTCACGTGTTCCCCGCGCCACCGTGACATTGCGACGAGAAGAAGAGGTAGGAAGCGACGAGAAGAAGAGGTAGGAAGCGCCAACTCCGGCCTGCAAATAGTGTCATGTACCGGCTCATCAGCTGATGACATTTGAGGTGATGGAGTGCGGTTAGCGATGTCCGCCGCAGCCTCGACGTCCATCACCGCCACCGCGGCGCTGGGTTGCCCCTCCTGCATAGGCGACAACGGAGGCGAGTCCATCGTCCAATGGGCACCCTTCACCAGGGAATGGGAGTCCCCCAGCGATGCATCCACCCCATGAGAGGCGACTGGCGGAGGAGGAGGCGAGCACTCCACCGCTGGTGGTCCAGCTGTCAGCGCGAGCGAAGCAACGAGCTCCTCCAACAAGGGGTCAACCCACGCCGAAGGCCCCTCACCCGCGCATAGCTCCAACTCCAGTGGATCAGGCATGGGGGAAAGGTATGCAGTAGTGGTGCTGTCGGTGTTGTCGGAAAAGTCGGCAGGTGCGCCCATGCTGACATCCAGAAAAGTCGGCAGGCGCGCCCATGCTGACATCCCCCGCCGGCGTCGTCGACGGATTCTGCCAGCGCCCATCGCGGCACCCCGCACGGCCCCATCCGAGACCATCTAATCGCCTCGGGTCACGTGCTGGGAGGTCAAAGAGTTGGTGCCGCGAACAGGGCAACATGGCAGATCACCACCCTTCGCTGCTGACCTCAGTCGCTTGCACTCCCTGGCGATGTGGCGGAAGCCATGGCAGCACAAGCAACGCCGTGGCAACCGACAAGTCGCAACACGGTGTGAGTAGGAGAGACAGTTGAAGCATCTGTCTCGAAACACTGCAGGGATCCTCCGGACCTGTATGAGCTGTTCTTGAAGATGTTGAACCTTGACGACCGCAGGTTGCGCCTCCAGCCGTGGGAGAATCTCCCGCCACCCATCGGCGTTGGGGGCGGAGATCCGTCCATGGCGGCCAAGGCGTTGGCGGGCAGGGATACGGCCCTCCACCGGCCGGGCAGGCAAGCCGTGCACCAGCTGGGCGCACGGCCGACTGCGTCTCCTCCGTCTTCGCCCAGGTTCTTGCCGTCTAGCGCCCATTCCACCTCGACCACGTGCCATGACTGGACGAGTCTGGGTGCGCGATGGGGACACAGCCACCGGCAATGCTGGGCGATGCACGGCATCAAGGTAGGATGTGGGGTGATCGTCGTCGGACCCCACGCCGTCTTCATCCGCCCATCGACGGCTCTTCGTGCGTCCACCAGAACGACATGGGTGGAACGGGGCCGCGTCCGTTGAGAGAGAGGAAGGGCTCGCTCCCATAGACCTGGACAGGGGCGACGAGCCGCCATCAGGCGCGGTGGCTCCCCTGGCTGCCTGCGGCCCAGCCCCCACCATAGCCAGATCTGGGCGACCAGCATTGACAGTGAAGAGGTCGAGGGGGTCAGGGCCCGCCAGCTGGGTGGCAGCTCCCACCGCGCCGGCCGGTGGAGTAGCCTCATCCTCGTCATCCGAGACATCCTCGATGATCACCAGCGAGTAGTCCGCGGTGTTGGGGCTCGACCTCGTCGGCAGTAGTAGGGCCCGCGGAGATCCCACGTCGGTTCCTGCGGGGGACGTGCGTGGTGGCCGTCTTCACCGCTGGCGGCGGCGACGGGGGACCGGCGTCGGGAGCGGGGCCCATCGTCGCCGGCGACGTCGGTGGGGGCGTGGAGGGCCGCGTCACGCTGGATCCGGCAGCGCCGGAGGCCGAAGTGGCGGGATCCGGGGGCAGCGGCGTGGCCTGTCATGTCGGCGACAGAGTGGGCGGGGATGGCCGTGGAGGAGCCACCACGCCGGATCCGGTGGGGTTGGTGGCGGGGCCCGAGGTGACGGAGCACGGCGAAGGCGGCGGCGTTGGACCCGCACCAGATCCGGCTGGGACCTCAGGGGTTGCGACGGCTGGGACCTTGGGGGCTGCGAGGGTAGGGGAGGAGGGGGAGGGAGGGCTGGGGGTGGGCGCCGCCGGCGGCGGCGGTGGTGGTGGTGGGGAGGCCGTCAGGCGGAGGTCGTGACGGAGCCCATCCTAGGTTGGAAGGATTTTCAAACTTGCGTCGCAGTTTATTCCGGGGTAGCCATGATTGCTGCTCCGTTGAAGAAGTTACTTTTTGATGGCCTAGGCAAAAGGTAGATCTCCTATTCAAAGAGCAGCTCGCTTTAAATCTTCAAAATGCCTTTAACTCGGTACATAATTTTTCTGCGTACTGGGTCACCTTCACCTTTTGTAGTTATTAGAAAATTTCTAGAAAATCCCATTCTTTCACAATTTAACTTGATGCCTTGATTTCTTGTGAAACGTACTAGGTTGGTTTGAAAACCATTTCATTAGATGAAGATCCAGAGTCTCTAAGTGGTGGGTTTAAGAGGCGACTTGCTTTGGCAATTCAACTAGTATTGCGTTTATTGGATTATTATGAGTGGATGTTCTATCTCTTTCTTTTTACTTTTTTTTTAAAAACAATATATCCGATTGGTTATGCTGCCTGTTTTTATTTTTCTATTTTCTAGGTTCAAACTCCTGATCTATTGCTGCTTGATGAGCCACTTGCTGGTCTAGGTATGAGAAGTTATTCTCGGGTGTGCACAAGTGAGGACAAAGTATGCAGAAAATGTATATACCGTTGGATTTGATGAAGATATAATGTTCTAGACTAGCCCAAAAATTTCATACCAAATGCGAACTAAGCTTAACGCTCATCTATTAAGGTTCCTTGTGGAGGAACCTGCCCACCTGGGTTCAAGTCCTTGACTTGGCATCGGAGTTAGTATTTTTTTTGGATTTCTTGTAGTGAGAAATAAGTACTAGGTAAAACGAGACTACGGACAGAAAGAGAAGGAGCCCTCCGCTAGTGCATGATGGCAGAACGCCAGGGGATGCTGGTTCCGCGGTCGACCGCGCGGAGCGCTACCAGCGGTCGATGCGCTGCCAGGCACGGATGCACCTAGGGTCCTAGGCTAGTGGGCCACGGTGCCACGCACCACAGGTACTGCAGTTCCTTGCTCTACTTTTCCACCTTCTCTTTTTTCCAACTTTCCTGTGATAATTTGTCCTAAACTTTTTTCATCTCTTTGTTTTTTTTCTTGAAATTTTGTATCAAAATATTTACCTCCAAATTCTCTATTTCAGAATCTTTTGCATAAATTTTTTTGGCTCCTAATTTTTCTTGTACAAAAATTTTAAATGATGAATTTTCTTTCAAAATTTACCGATCTCAAAACATTTATGTCCAATTTCTTTTCCCTTTCTTTTTTTATTTTTTCTTCCTTGCCTAGTTTCAGCTGTTGACTAAGTTTGATCCCAAAATTTAGCTCCCAAATGTTATTAAGTTTTGCTTCCAAAATATTTACTTCTATTTTTTTTGTTCTCCAAAAGTTATTTTAAAAATCTTTTATCTCCCAAGTTTGATCTTAAGTTTTTGCTTCTAAATTTTTATACCCGAATTTTTTTTCTCCCAAATTTTGTTCTTAAGTTTTGTTTTCCAAACTTTTTCTCTTGAAATTTTTGTTCTAGACTTTTGTTGAAGTTTCACTGAAAGATTGTTTCAAAAATTTTCCCAAAAAAAATTCATGATTCTTTTCTTATCTTTTCTATCTTTTTCTCTTTTCTATATTTTTATCTTTACGCTTTGACCAAACTTTTACGTAGATAAATGTTTTGTATCTAATTTTTTATGTGTATAGTTTCTTGTTCAATTGTATTCTCTGGTGGCTTTTGGGTCATGGGATGCGTGCGTTCCGCTGGGTTGGGTGTGGCGCGTTCTTCGATTCCTACTGCCCACATCATCTGCTAGCGGGCCTAGCGGTCCTAGAGCTCCAACGTCACGATCATATTAGAGCCATCATCTGTCGGAGTATAGACAGACGGTAGGTCTGGTACTCTGGTCGGAAATCGACCGATAGCGCCGGGACGGATCGGCACAGTTTTCCAAATATGGAAAGTATATGATGTCGGAAAATCGACCGTACCGTCCCCGTTGTTACGATCGCCCGTAAATTAGCGGTGCCCGGCTGGACACAGTCTTCTCTTCCTTTTGAGAGAAGCGAGCTTCCAACTCAGTGCAGCAAGCCAGCAACACCATTCCAATGTCATCCGCTGGTGCCTCAGGAGGTTGGAAGCGCAGAATACAAGAAATGATGAAGCCGAACAAATGATCTCATTAGAGATCGAACAAGTTTTTTTCTTCAAAACATGTATTGTTGCAGGAGCTCGCCAAATGGCCCAGCAGATCGAATCGCTGGCAATCCACACCATATGGAACTTGAAACCATTAGGCATGTAAAGGTGAGCCCACACCCAGAACTGATAAAAAAACAGGGTCTGGTATTTGACCCGATAATCGTCACCAGTAGGCTCCACACAAATTTAACCATTGGACACACTTAAACAACATATGATTAAAATTTCCATCTTTAGTGCAGAAGCGGCATTTGGTATCACCCTGCCATTTTCGTTTCAGAAGATTATCAATGAAGGTTTTAATTTCAATGGAATTTTAGCTTTCTATAATTTTTGGTTTGGTAGGTCAGATTCCTCGGCAAACATATGGGCATACACAGATTTAACTTAACACAGCCACTTTGGCTTTATTATTTGAACCAGGGGATAACGTATAGCAGCCAAAACTAGATATGTAGAATGGCGTTTTTATTTCAAGTCGATTGGGGATTTCAAATTTTGGACTGTACCAATCTTTTAGCAACGCGTGGCGTCACATTCTCATGGATGAAGTAAACAAGTGTATGCTAGGTGTATGTTCAGATTTCCTGCGTGGTGTCTTGGATGATGTAACGGAGGTGTAAGCTGCGTTCATGTACGCGTGGCATCATCGATGGTAAAAAGTATGCCACTCCCTCTATGGATCGTTTTAATTTTTCTAGGTATATAGATTTTTCTATGTATCAACATATAAGTTGTCTAGATACATAGTTAAATTTAGCTCCTCCCAGCGTCGCCTTCTCAGGGTGATTCGGGTGGAATCCCAGCCAGCACCGGCCATCCCCCCTCTTCCTCCTTCTCGTGCCCTCGCCGCTGCCCAAGCGTGCCATTAGAAGTCCGTGCGGGTGCGAGGAAGGTGGCGACGAGACTCTCTTCCTCTCCGCCCAAGTTTTCTTCCCAGAGTCTACATGGCGGCAGCGGTCGGTCGGTGGGCGGGGGATCTGGCGTTTCCGATGCCTCTACGGTCGGATCTGGCTGCCGGTGGTGTTTCGAGAGGGCAGCGGGGGACTACCGAGACTGGGGGTGCTGGCAGTTCTACGGGGCGCGGGCGCATGGTTGGTAGGTCACCACTGCCCACCGAGGTGCGAGCGCTCGCTGGGTCTACGCTGCCACCAGGATGAGCGCTCGCCAGTCCATGCCGCCGCCGAAGTCGGCCATCACAGATCGGTGGCGGCTTCCGTCCACTGCTCCCCCCCCCCCAATGATGGCCGGATCTGGCTCCCTGATTGGAGATGGGGGCGGGCACGCCATTGTCGGGATGCGGACGCTAGCCAAATTCTCACTGCTGCTGAGGCTGCGCATGTTGGTTCTGCGTGCTCAGAAGACCATGATGCCGATGGGGGGTGGTCAGGAGGTTGTTTCCTTGATACCCCCTTCACGCTATGAAGTGTGTGATACACATATTTCTTGCTACGGTTATGTTATGGTCGTGCATGAGCTACAAGAGATGACGTCTTCTATGACAAATCTCTTGTCATAGAAGCCTCGTCATTAAAGACCTTCTGTGACAACTACAAACTATTTTTGTCACAATTTCTGATATGTGACAATTGTAACTGTCACAAAAATTGTCACAAATCACAAATTGTCACAGAAGGTTTTTAATGACGAGCCTTCTATGACAAAAGATATACTCATATTTGTCACAGAACGCCTCATCTTTTGTACGTTGGGCGTCGTTTTCCTCGTTTGAGGTGTTTGCTGAGATTCTTTCTGCAAGGTCAGTGGTCTTCAAGGTAAAGCCTATATCTAGCTCGTCGGATGGGCGACGATGGCATCTTCGACGTTGTGTCCTTCTTGAAGGTGTCACTTTTGAAGTCCTTTGGCTCGACCATCATCACCTAAGGCGGAGTCTATTGTGGAAGAGACAAAAGATGAGTATTCGAAGTCTAACATCAAGTTTCTAAGCAGACGAAAGATGAAATGGACTTAAGATGCATAAAACAATGCAAGATTGCACATGGACAAATAAGAAGAATGAAGTTTAGTCTTCTATTTGTTTTCTTTGTCTTGAAGTTATCCTTCTTGTATTTTTGAGCTCCTCAAGTTGAGGATTAGAGTCTAAGAACTTTTTGTAACCTTTGGCTGTATATATCCATAATGTGGATATAGAAGGCTGAATTTTATAGAAGGCGCACCGACGCGTGGAAACAGCGGTGGCTGGGAAGGCCTCGTCGGCCGTCATCGGAGGTGTGCGTAGCTCCTCCCTTTCCTCAACACAGCGGGAGGAGGAAGAAGATGATGATGTGTGGGGTCTGCTCGTCAGTGGAAGAGAGAGAGAGTTGAGTAAGGTGAACCGTAAATGACACATGGGGTCCACTCGCGTTTCTAAAAAGCCACGGCTAATTCACCAAACAGCTTTCAGCTTTCTCACAACCCATAACCTACAATAGCTTTTTCACAGCCCATAGCTCACAGTAGTTTCAAAAGCCATAGCCCAACCAAACACATCCTTAATCTAAAAAAACATAGTTAAATCTATGTATTTAAAAAAAATTAAAATAACCAACTATTTGGAATCGAGGGAGCATTGATGAATCACTCCTTGGTCACTAGTTGCCGCGACAAAGAGAGATGGATTAAAAAAAATATTACAGAATTCCAAGTTGCATGAATGTATTGAAGACCTTGATCGAAGGACTGAACCATAGTAGTACTGTGTAGAAGCCAAAGTGAGACCCTGCAAAGTCTCCTAAAACATTACATAATACATGATTACATTAATTGGTACAGGAGATGCCCACTACTTTGTTTTTGACAGGAAAAGAACCATGGTGTATATCATTGCTGCTTGGTAGCCTCACGCGGACGGGTTCCATGGCCGTTGGAGTTCCACTGAAGAAGCATCCAAACCATGGATGTCCCTGCATTGGAAATGAGAAGAAATCAGCAGATTAAATGCAAGTCGTCAGTCAGAGGTGCGTGAATCCATTCCTGCTTGTTGTGTCATGCGTGCCTGCAGAGTGATGACCCATGGACTCGAATTCTAGTTGTGTACAGTACCTGCGATGAAGATGAACAGGGAGAGTCTAGCGGCACGGATGGTGTGGTACACCAGACACTCGACGGTTAGGTAGCCGAGGGCGTAGAGGAAGGACAGGAAGGTGGCCGCGTAGAGCAGCTTGCTGCCGAGGTTGAAGGCGCATAGGAAGCACAGCGTGCACCACAGCAGAGTCCACACTGCAACCGTTCGCCAAAGTACGCCGGTCACTGAAGACCAGATGGTAAGGTAAGGTTAGTTTAAGCAGATATTTCAGTGAAAACAAGTTGAAAACCAACACTGCTACAAATCGTTGTAGGAACATTCTGTTTTTTTTCTAGAGGTGGATCAAAAGATAATCCGCTCCTACAAATGGAATGGAGCAACTATAGTAGCTGACCCGTCTCTAAAAATGTATTTCTATAAGCGGGTGATGGCTTCACCCATTCCTGGAAATGACCACCATTTTTTGGGGTAGGTGACGCCATCACCCACTCCTGGAAATGGATTTATAGGGGTGGACACCTGTCCATACAAATCAATTTCAAAATTAATATAAAGAATAGCATATCTAACAGTCACAAGTAACTGTAGTTTGTTGGATAATAGGTTACACACGGGGCTTGATATAAGCGGTTCGAACCCCATTTATGCAACTGTGCATATTTTGTCAAAAAAATTTCACCTTGATAGTAGTGGGCTTGTGGTGGTGACCGATTTTCTAGGATATTTTTTGTTTATTTTGCTATTTTCAAATTTTTTTATTTTTTAGAAATTAATTTGTAGAGGCGGGTCATGGACGTCACCCGTCCCTACAAATCGATTTGTGCCTACAAATTGATTTGTAGGGCGTGTGACACTATGACCCGCCACCCGTCCCTACAAATGCATTATACTTGTAGTGACAAGCATGTTACCCATCACTACAAATTGATGTTTAGCTGCGAGGAGTAAAGACGGGCACGCGCGCATACCTACCTCTAAAAAATACGTTTTTACCTGTTTCTAAATCTTTTTAGTAGTGCAACCTGCATACATTACTACTGATCGATCAATCTACAGCACGTACTCGGTATCTCGGAGTAGGTGGCCGAGCACATCGCCGCGGAGCCGAAGAAGCAGGACCAGATGTAGGCGGAGCGGAAGCACTACTACAGATCGGGCCATTTGTCCCGGTTCCAAAGGGCTATTTGTCCCAGTTTTGGAACCAGGACAAGGCCGCCGGGACAAAAGCGCTGGAGGCTTTTGTCCCGGGTGGTAGAACCGGGACAAAATGTCCCTCGCGCTAAAAAATATTTGCACCCTGCGGGATTGGAACTCAAGACCTATTGCCTAGCGCATGGCTTTCTTGCCAACTCAACTAAGTAGTACATGTGACTCAGTAAAGAATAACTCTCTTTTGAACTATCACGTGGAGGGGCCTTTTGTCCGGGTTGGTAACACCAACCGGGACAAAAGGGTCCTTTTGTCCCGGTTGGTACCACCAACCGGGATAAAAGGGTCACACTTTTGTCCGGGTTGGTGTTACCAACCGGGATAAAAGGGGTTGGACCTTTTGTCCCGGGTGGAGCCACCAACCGGGACAAAAGGGGGGTCTTTTGTCCGGGTTGGTGGCTCCACCCGGGACAAAAGGCCCCTGTCCCCCGCTGGCCCGGCTAGCCTTTGGACCCGAGACAAAAGCCACCTTTTGTTCCGGGCCCAAAGATAACCGGGATAAATGACCTGGAACAAAGGTCTATTCTGTAGTAGTGAAGGCGCCGACGGCGATGAGCCGCCACCCCAGCGCCGGCACGCTGCAGCCGCGCTTCGTCCATGCTCCGGCCATGGCTTGCGTGCCCCGGGCTCTATGACCTAAAAGACGCGCGAGAGTGCAAGTGTCTTTGCTCTGAGAGCAGGATCAGGAGCACTTTTTTTCTTTTTAGTAGATAAAGGGATCACGGGTACTTAGAAACGCCTGGTTCAGCCTCCATTTATAGGGTAGTCAGCTGCGTGTAAAACTCTCCTATGGGCGGGGGGGGGGGGGGGGGGGGGGGGGGGCACGTTATTAGTTTCCTCGCTTCTTCTCATTAGTTTCCTCACACGTTATTAGCAAAATGGATTCGAACAACCTTTGGTAGGAACAACTCTCCTCGCGTGTTTCCTCACACTGAATCTTACAATGATGGAAAAAAAATGAGAGCCGTCCATCTAACATAACCTAGACTAAAATACCCAGTGGTATAAAAATGTGGGATCAAGTACCAAAAAGAGTAGGACCAAATACTAATTTAATTTAATTTTCCATATATCAACAATCAGGGAAAAAAATTTAAGGGAAAAGTATCTGAAAGTTTCCTCTGGTACTTTACAATCATTATACTTTACAATCATTATAACAGAACTCTAACGATCTTATTATTTAGTACTGCAAGCTGTCGCGATGCCCTCAACCGAATCTAAGCCTGCGGGTTTTTTCTAAAAAAAAATAAAAGAATCTAAGCCAGCGCAACCTCGCAAACTGACAAACACCAGCATTCATTAATAAGCGGGAGAGAGTTTTACATGGGTGCTAGCGGCACCCTAAACAACTTCAATCCTAACAGACTGTTAGGAAAGAAAAACCAAAAATACAGGGATGCCTTTACTGTTTTTGAACCTTTTGGAATTTGTGGTGATGATGTCAGCATTTTGCTTTTTTCCCTGCAGCAAGAATACTTCAGCTTCATGCACTTGCTCCAAGACCAGCTGCTGTTTTGAATCATAATTCATAAGAATGACCCGTTTTGCACCAAGACCAGCTCTCCGTAAGAAATCTACCATACTATTTAGGTTGAGCTGACGTTAACATACCTGTGCCCCCTTCTCTCTTTCATTCATGTACAATCAATAGTAAGGTATATATGGGGCTGAATCATGAACGTTACAATTTGCATATGATGTTGAAACAATAGGAGCCTCTAATCTAGCAGCATGTTGTGTGACATATATATGATTGTAATATATGGGACCCACCATTTTATAAAAATATTATATTGTGTCAAAATATGAGCCATGGAGGAGTAACCTTTTGTACCAGCTATTATGATGTGGAGATGACACCTATAGGATAAGAGCTAGCTAGTTGCTGATTCTAACTATTGGAGGTGGCCTTATAATTGGTCGAATAGACAACATTAACATGTCCATGTGTATCATTCATCGGCGTACTTCGTGGTGTAATCAAAGATCATTAATTTATAATGTTTCATTCATATATTGACTAATTTAGCTCACAAGTTGTCCACGGGCATATGGATTTATCGGGGTGCTGATACATACTGAGAATTCATAATGTTGCATATAATTATTGCTACTATCATAAAAAATTGACACACATATTGTTAAGGATGGGCTTTTGTATGTTACTTCAATGAGGATTGTTACGGTGCTTGAGAGGAACTAGTGCTTCCTCCCCGTCAAAAATATCTGGATCGTTGCTTTTAATCACTACTACAAAATAGGCCTTTCTTCCATGCCATTTGTCCCGGTTACCTTTGGGCCCGGGACAAAAGGTGGCTTTTGTCCCGGGTCCAACGGCTAGCCGGGCCAACGTGGGGGACATGGGCTTTTTGTCCCGGGTGGAGCCACCAACCCGGACAAAAGGCCCCTCTTTTGTCCTGGTTGGTGGCTCCACCAGGGACAAAAGGTCCAACCCTTTTATCCCGGGTGGTAACACCAACCGGGACAAAAGGGTGACCCTTTTGTCCCGGTTGGTGTTACCAACCCGGACAAAAGGCCTCTCCACGTGATAGTTCAAAAGGAAGTTATTATATATTGAGTCACATGTACTACTTAGGTGAATTGGCAAGGAAACCATGCGTTGAGCAAGAGGTCTTGGGATCGAATCCCGTAGTGAGCAAAATTTTTTTTTAACGTCAGGCATCTTTTGTCCCGGTTCTTCCACCGGCTTTTGTCCCGGAAGCCTTGTCCCGGTTCCAAAACCGGGACAAAAGCCAGTTTGGAACCGGGACAAAAGGCCAAATCTGTAGTAGTGAATAGCATGTGTTTTATTTTAATCGGAGGTAGTTTAGTCATTAGCTCTTAGCGAAAATCTATTTCACTAGTTAGACCATCGATGCCTGTTCGCATCTCATCCCAACCTGCGATGGCCGGCGCCGCGGGTCTTCCCAACCGGCAACGGCCAGATCACAGCCCCCCTCCCTCATCGCCCATCTGGCGATGGTCAGACCTCCTGTTCTTGCTCTTAAGCTGCAATGAAGATGCTGCAATTTCGTTTATGGACACAAAGATGCTGCAATTTCTTTTCTCTCACGTGAAGGGCACAGATCACAGATCGTACGGAGGCCGGGTACGGCCGAGGCCATCGGCCCTGTAGACCCGTCGGCCATAGCGCTGTGGCTTCGTCTCCCCCACCAGCACCCTCATCGACACTCCTCCGTGCTGCACAGGTGTAATACCAAAAAATAAAGAAAAATAAGGAAGAAAGAAAAAGGGCTTTTAGGGGGGGGGGGGCAAGGCCCATCCAGCCCACCCCTTCCCTTCCTCCCCACGCCACCTCCTTCTCCTGACCGACACTTCTTCCCTTTCCCATTCCCTTCCTCTCCCTTCTCCTCCCATGGCAGCCATGCTGCAAATCCTCTCCTTGCGGTGCCTAATCCTTTGGGGGAACTAGAAAAATGGAGTGATGAGGAAGAGAGGAGCGCGGAGAGGTGCATCTTCGTGGTGGATTTGCCCTTCCCCTTGCTTTCCCGTTGACCTAGGGTTTGGGGAAGACCAAGGTGGTAGTGCCTCGGATCACGCCTAAAGTGGTTATCTCTTCATTGGAGGCAAGTAAATGTAGCGGTGGTTTGCTACGAGCTTTAACTTGTTATTTATTCTACCTCCACCTTAAATTTAGATCCACAACTAATACAATATAATCTATTTGATTGTGTTCTAGTTAGTTTGTTATATATACTCTTTGGATCGATGTGAATATCTATGTTCTCTATCTATGGCTTGATGATGCTATTGGCGGTGGAATGGAATGATGCTTATTCTCTACAAGAGACTTGCTTATGGAGATATATATGGTTTATCATTTCTCTTTATGGCACATGCATTGCATCCAATTCACTGTATTGACATATGGAGTTATATCGTGAACCTATGGTTCCAACCGTACCGGTACAACATCGTTTATTGGGCATAATGATGCAGTTTCATACTTTGTTGGGTATGAAGGCAGGAGAGATGGCATTTGCATTGCATATGCATTGTAATTTTGGATTATGGCATATTTGTTTGGGAATGATATTGAGAAGCAATGCTTGGTGGTGATCGGTATTTATCTTGCATATGAAGTAATTCTTTTATTTATTATATCTCATGGTTTATCATTGATTACCTTTAATTTGGGAATTGCATTTGCATTATGATTTGGAATATGAAGTGCATACCATTATGGCTTGGGAGATAATTGTGAGAAGTGATATTTCTCCAAGGTTTGGTGGTGATTAATCTTATCCTATATGTGGTTTTGTTACCTTGGTTTGGTATATCTTATTGGTTGTCATTGGTGTAGCTATAATTGAAGCTTAAGTCGATGCTTAATAAAATTGTAGTTTAAATATCTTATTAAAGCAGTTTACTTCCTGAGATTTCATATCTCACACCTTCTTCCTCTTTCCAAATGCTTGTGTTGCTTGCTTGAAGGGTGGGAAAGTAGCATCACAATTCACACACAACAATTTCATGCAATCAACTATTTTCATACTTGTGCTATCTTTTAGAGTTGCTTGTTGTATAATCATAACTTAATATTGTGGACCTTGTTGGGTTGGTCATGTCAGACTTATGGTGATGCTTATATGTTCTTAGGGATGTTTATTTTTGCTAGTGTGGTTATATCTATCCCTATATATTGTTGCTTCCGCGTTACTCTTGCTTTAGGGGAGATGCTGCCAAATTTTGTATTTTGGGTGGCATCTTGGTTGTTTTGGGTTCTGGGGTGTCACAATGGGGCACTTAGCGCAAGTGCTGCTGCCATCACGATGGACTGGAACAGGGAAGCGGAGCGGACCAAAGAATGGGGGACGAGGGGCAGACTGGCAGTTCGGCGGCGGAGGCCAGCTGCCCCGACGCTGCAGCGGAGTCCTCGTGCTAGTAGCTCTGCGCCTCCTCGGTCTCGCGCCTATCCGTCTTCTCGTCATTGATGTTGTTGTGTGGTCGAACGGCGACGACGAGCTCGCCACACTACTACAGAACAGGTCTTTGATCCTGCACATTTATCCCGGTCATAGTTGGACCCGGGACCAATAAAAGCTTTAGTCCCGGGTCTAAAATCTCGATGCCCGTAGAGAGCAGAAAGAGACTTTTTATTCCGGTTAGAGACTCCCACCGGATTAAAATAATAGTCTGTAGTCCCGGTTGCGGTCACCAACCGGGACTAAAACATTTAGTCCCGGTTGGTGACTCCAACCGGGACTAGAGGGTAGTATTTTGTCCCGGTGGAAGCCTTCAACCGGGACAAATGGTTCCCAGCGGTACGAGTTCCGATCTGTCTCAGTTTTATTTAACTCCTCCCCCAGCCTTATCTCTTCGTCTCCCTCGAGGTCTCCACATCCCTCCATCCCTCAAGCTTTCCTCCCTTCCATCCATCCCTCAGCTTCCTGCCTCCCCTCCCAGGCGCGGGCGGGCCCCGGCGAGCCGCCGCCAAGGCGCCAGGCGCCGGCTGGGGCGGGCGCGCCTGAGTGCGGGCCGGCGAGACGCCGCCGCCGCACGCAGCCGGGAGTCGGTCGCCGTGGCCCAGCCAGCCGCCGTCGTCACGCGCAGCTAGGTGTCTGGCGCCGCGGCTCGGCCAGCCGCGACCCCGGTGCGGGCGGGGGCGGCTCTGCACTGCGCGGGACGTGGGCGGCTCTGCACGGCGCGGGCGGCGTTTCTGGGGCGTCAGGAGCTTAGATCGGGCTCGACGGGCGCGAGGGCAACCCGGCAGCGCGACCGCGAGGGCTGCGTGCCGCTACCGAGCGCAAGGTCAGGCCAGGCCGTAGAGTGGATCCAGGCGGTGAGAAGCTATAGATGAGTTTGTGTTTCTGATTGATTCGTTTGTGACTTTGTTGTGAATAAGATATTGTACTGTAAAACAAATCAAATTCATGTGTTGTGAATCAATTGTTGTACAATGAATCAAACTGAAATCATGTGATGTGAATTCTTCGGTTGTATGTATATTGCTCTCGATTTGATTGCATCTTTATGGCGGTCGAGGTGGAGTTTGGAGCTCAAGAACGTGGTGCTCGAGACGAACCTGCAGGCTCTGGCGGAGCTGGGGCGGTGCGGAGGGCGAGAATTTTTTTTATTCTGAAAATTTGCATTGTTCCCGGTTCCATATGTGCCGGGACAAAAGACTGGGTACATTAGTCCCGGCCAGGCAGTCCCGGTTGGAAAACCGGGACTAAAGCCGGTTGGAAACCGGGACTAATGAAGGATTTTGTAGTAGTGCCATGGGCGCGGTCGTGGGCGCAGGCGTGGCTTGCTGTGGTGGCGGCGGCCGCTTGGCCGGCCGCGGCATCGGCACAAGCCATCATTTTTACTCTCCAAACTGATTTATATTTTTTAATGATTGAAAGGATATGAAAAGTACTAAAATACCTTTAAGATAATTTCCATAAGTGGTTCCTGGCCCACCAAAAAATAGTTTTTGGTCCACATGTTTAGTTCTTCATAACTGGTTCCTCCCACTTTTTAACCATTGGATCTAGATCCATCAACGGTTCATTAAATCTCCAAGAACCGTAAAATTTATCCAGCGAGAATTTTTATGGTGCTTGGGAATTTTAAGAGCCGTTGAGGGATCCGGATCAAGTGGCTAAAAAGCAAGAGGAACCTGTTACGGAGAACCTTGGGTGTGGACCGGAATCTTTGCACTCATGCAAATAATACTATAAGGGTACTTTGGTCTCTCCGGTCACAGGAGGAACAACATGGATTTGTGCTCAGGTCTAATGACTAAACTGCCAAAATAAAGCACGTGTTGTTAAAATCAACGCTCCAGATAAATCTTGGTGAGAGGAACCATTAACTTCTCTTGAATATATATGATGCTAAAAAAGTAGACGCAACCTAGCTAGTACCAATTATTTGAATATATATGATATGCCGTACTAAGTCCTTGTCAAAAGAAATTATTTTATGGGGTCGTTCATCACCACATTTGTATTTTGTGGGACCGAAGCCGGCGACCAGAGCGAGGGTGAATAGGAGCCGATCAAAATTTCTTTGAAATTCGAATCGTCGGCCTATATCCCAAAACCACCGCAAACCCTCGAACCTAGGTCAGCGAGAATAGCTATGAACAAGCTATCTCGAAGCAAAAGACCCGAGTCGCAAAGCGGAAGCAAAAGCGAGAGAACTTCTCAAATTGAATCTGCTCAGGCCCAGACCGGTCTGACCGGTATAGAGGACCGGTCTGACCGGTCAAGAAGTTCAAGAACAGACAGACCGGTCTGACCGGTCTCGCCAACTGGTCTGACCGGTGGCGTCCAGAAAACCCCGAAAATTCAGTTCCAAAACCGTGAATCGAGAGCAAATCACGTCCAAATTGGATGAAACTTGGAGGATAGCTTCGTTCCTACCCCAAGAGTGTATACCCAAGAAATCTCACCCCAAAGATATCCATAGCACGAGAATTTCGGGATGAGATCAAAGGGGGTGGGGTTTTCTCTAGTCTCCAAGAAATCGAATTCGAACGAGCTAGTGATTCCAGAGGGTTCAAGAACCAAGTAGAGGCATGAGAATCACAGCAAAGAACTCGTGGACTCCTCGCAATCAAGTGCACCAAAAACGAAATCGAAATTTCATCAAACAAGGCACAAAACGAGGAGATGGATTGATTCAAAACCGCCCAGAGGGCACGAGGAGGTTAGGGCCTCCTTTCCCAATCAAATCCACAAGAGTTCTCACACAAACAACATTCAAATCTACCCTAAAGAGATGAACAGGGGGAGAGGAACACAGGGGCGGCGGCCTGGGAGAGAGAACAATCCACGGACGAGTTACAAAAGCCGCTATTAACCTAACACAAGTGAAGGGGTATTTATACCCGCGGGACCGGTCAGACCGGTACGCTGGACCGGTCAGACCGGTAGGTTAGACCGGTCAGACCGGTGCCAGGGACCGGTCAGACCGGTTGGCCTGCAGCACCCCCTGTACAACGATCTCATTCGACGGCCGATGTTCTTTCTTCGAAACGAAGTCTTCTCCGCGATGCCGCCGTCTTGATGAAGATCCAGTCCGCGGTTTTGGAGGGTCCGCGAAACCCGGGTAGGTGGCCGGTTTTGAGAAAACCGTCAAAACCTCACGCGCGGGAAGATTCCCGCCTCCGCGCCGTGGCCCCAGACGCCGTTCCGGCCTCGGCCTTCTGACGGCCTTAGACGCCGCCCGACGCCCGTCACCTCCTCGCCCGCAGCGAGGCCCTAGACGCCGTCGACGCCCGTCGCCTCCGTCAGTCCCGAGATCGACGCCCGTGCCTCCACGACTTGGCGTCTTCAACCGCCGTCCGCCTCCTTGGTTTTGTGGCGCAAACAAAGAAACCCGCCTTCCGTCGCCGCTTGCGCCCTCGATCCAGGAGTGGACGCCACAGCTGCCGCCCGGTCCGAGCTCCGGTCCCGGCTGCCCTTCACCGCCGTCCACCGCACGGTCCATCGGCCACAGCACCTCCACGGCAGCTCTCCGTCGACACTCGACGCCCGTGTACCTGCAATCCAAAGACCAAGCGCACAATCACACCGCACGGTTGACAATTCACTCATCACAAGCAGGATAGAGTACTCAACATTCCTCAATCTCCCGCTTGATGAGTGCATTGTCAACACACCACAAACGAACCAAGAGAAGTGAAACCAAAGAAGAACAAAGAAACACGAAAGAGAAGAACTCAAGCAAGTGACAAAAAACTCAGAAAGGCAAGAACAGTCACTTACTCAAGCAAAGATCGATCCCCTAAGACAAGGGCAACGGCTCGACGCAATCGATCAAAATCCAAAACATGACTCCTCAAAGACAGAGGTAACGCTCGACGCAGTCATGCAAGCAGCAGAGGGAAAGCGAGAAAATCAGGAGCCAAAACCAAAGCAGAAACTCCCCAAGCAAAGCTTTTCCCTCTCACAAGTGCAACTCTCCCAAAATGATGCACTCTCAAAGCCCTGTGCACAACAAGTTTTTCAAAAATCAAACAAGTCTCCCCCTTGTTCGATCACTTCTCTCAAAATTCTCCCCCTTGTTGGCACATGCACACATCAAGGCTACAAAGACCTAGAGCTCCCCCTGAAGCTGAGACTCCCCCTGAACAGATGTTATGCAATGAATGCAATGCAGGAGGTGTAAGTGAAAGCATTCAGGGATACAAAGATATGAGCAACATCTAGTCTCAAGCATGTGTGCATCCATAAACAAGACCTGCATCTAGCTCAACAGGGTATATAAAATCAGTCTAGAGCTAGGCAAGTTCAGTTTAGGAAAAATAAAAACATCACCCATGATCTAGCACTAACAAGTAGGGAATGGAAAGCAGTGCTAATCATACTCATACAGGTGATCCAAACTCAGCCAAGAACAAGTTGTTAACATTCATTTTTTAATCAAATTTGTATCAAGCAATTCTTAATGCCAGGGGTTGAAAGCTTGTCATGCTTTACTTAGCAACGAGGCCAAGCCTATGCCAAAAGACAATCAGAAGCTTAAAGCACTCGTTTCAGTCATGCACAGCCTTGCCCGGGTTCTCACAAGTGCAAAGTGAGCCGTCCCGAAAGCTCGATCAGTGCGACAAGCAATCCCACCTGGATCTTTTCAATCCATTTCAAGAACAGTTCAAGCAATTTTATCAGATTTAGATCATTTCAAGTATTTAGATCATTTCAAGTATGAATTGCGGAATGAAAAGGCACACTAGCATGAATAAGATAGCAAAGCACATCAACACGCCCTAACATGCTAGTAGCCAAGACAGGGTGATCATGTTTTCAGATTTTCAAATCAAAATAGTTTAATTCAGATGATGTCATATACACAGTGGAGCAAGCTATACATGATCAAGTTTAACAACTCACACTAGCAGGCACTAGAAGATCATAGCAATATATACAAGAATGCTAGTGCAAGTGAGACAATGCAAAATGCAAACATGTACAATGCATATGCACAATGCAACTACCAAGCCTAGAAAAACAAAGAGAAGCAAAACAAAAACCTACCAAGCTAACCAAAACAAAAGTCAGTGATCAAAAGGAGTAACAAACCCCAAGCTCCCCTCGCAAGCGAGCAAAGGTGTCCTGCTCTAGTGGTTTGGTGAGGATATCTGCGGTTTGCCTCTCTGAAGGGACATGGATCAGGTCTATGTGTCCTCTTTCATGGTTATCTCGCAGTAAGTGGAATCGGATATCTATGTGTTTGGTTCTGGAGTGTAGGACGGGGTTCTTTGCAATGCTAATGGCTGACATGTTGTCTACAAAGATGGGAACCCTACCAAAACTCAAACCATAATCCTGCAAGGTTTGTTTCATCCAAAGTATCTGGGAGCAGCAACTAGCAGCGGCAACATACTCGGCTTCTGTGGAAGAAAGCGCTACGCTAGCCTGCTTGCGAGAGGACCAAGACACCAAAGATGTACCGAGAAATTGACAAGTGCCGGATGTCGACTTGCGATCCAACCGACACCCACCGAAATCGGCATCAGAAAAACCCACCAAAACCAGAGAAGAATCCGCAGAATACCAAAGACCAAATTCAGGGGTGAATTTCAAATACCTGAAGATGCGTTTCACCACCTGCCTGTGGGAGGTGCGCAGCGAAGCCTGATACCGCGCGCAGAGGCAGACGCCGAAATGGATGTCCGGTCGCGTCGCCGTCAGGTACAGGAGAGAGCCGATCATGCTCCTGTACTCCTTCTGGTCCACCACCTCGCCATCCAAGTCCTCATCAAGCGCCGTAGATGTGCTGATCGGAGTCGGCTGAGGAGACAAGTCACTCATGTCGAACTTCCGCAGCAAGTCTCTAGTGTACTTGGCTTGATGGACAAAAGTGCCCTGAGGAGTTTGCTTGATCTGCAGCCCGAGGAAGAACTGCAACTCACCCATCATGCTCATCTCGAACTCCCTGGACATCTGCTCAGAAAACTTGGAGACAAGAGCGTGAGAAGAGCCACCAAAGATAATATCATCCACGTATATCTGAACCAAAAGAAAATCAGTGCCAGATCGCATGAGGAACAAAGTCTTATCAACACATCCCATTTTAAAGCCCTGAGCCAGCAAAAAGGTTTTCAATCTATCATACCAAGCTCTAGGTGCCTGTTTCAAACCGTAAAAAGCTTTCTGAAGTTTATAAACACGGTTTGGAAACTTGGGATTTTCGAAACCAGGGGGTTGCTTCACATAAACCTCTTCTTCGATAAAACCATTCAAGAAGGCAGATTTAACATCCATTTGAAAAACCTTAAAACCCTTGGAAGCAGCAAATGCAAGAAAGATTCGAATAGCCTCCAAACGAGCAACAGGAGCAAAGGTTTCCTCAAAATCAATACCCTCTTTTTGGCAAAACCCCTGGGCAACAAGACGAGCCTTGTTTCGAACAACCAAACCATCCTCACCCTGCGTCCTCAGCGGGTCCACCTTCTGCTCGAACAGGTTCTTGTAGAGGTGAACGATCGAAGTGGAAGTAGTGGTACTGGATCGTCCTCCTGAGCTTAGGTAGTCGAGACAGAAGGGGCCGGAGCCTGCAGCCGACGCAGTAACTCCGGATCATCATCGGCACCTGAGGTAGAGCTCCCCCTCAACAAGTGAAACCTAGCACAAGAGAAGCTAGGACACAAGAAAATAGCAAACACCAAAAATCCAGAGCAAAACTCAAGCAAACGATTAGGTGTTAGTCAAGCTACATGCAAAAGTATACCAAAAGACACTCTAGAACATATCAAGACAAAAGATATTCCTAGAAAAGTCTAAAGGCACTCAACAACATGAGCCAAGGCAGCAAGACTATATGAAGAAGATACTTGAGCTAGCAACCAGACCTAAGGAGCACAAGCTACACAAGCATGAGAGGAACTGAACAAAGCACACACCCTGAGCTAGCAAGAGTCATGACAATATGAAAACCACAAAAACTAGCATACAGAGTGGCTAGTCCACCAAGCACAAGTACAGACCTAGCAAGCAGAGCAAGTAGAGATAAAGAATCTACAACAAGGCACAGCAGAAAATGTACAAAGAACTCAAAAGACAAACTCAAATGTACATAGGATATAACAGCCACCATGGGCTATCCATCAGCCTTGGAGAACCATCAAGTCTTGATCAAACCTGCATAAGACCAAGATCCATGGAGCACTTGTTCTCCAGGCCTCCAACCTGCATCACCATCGAGACAAAGGAGGAGCAAACGTCTCGACACTGGGGTTAGCAAAGTGAGAAGCAAACCAGTGACGAGCCATTTGCTCTACAGAAGGGTAAGCAAAGTCAGGCAAAGCGTATCCCCTGTCCGGTCTACCGCGAGGCTGACGAACACCACCGCGAGGAAAGCGTGGAGCCTCAAAACCTCCTCCAAAGCCTCGGTCTCGTGGTCCATAGCCGTACTGAAAACGACCAGGAGCACGGCCGGCAAAGCGACCACCTGCTGGAGCACGGTAACCACCACCGTCTCCCTGACCTCCACCTACACGGCGCGCCCTAGCATCTCGCCTATCACCACGCCGAGAAGGATCATGCACCCGAGCAGAGTACATGTCCGCGTTCAGTCTCTCCTGCTCTCTCCTCACAGCCCGCTTCCTCCTGAAGCAAAACTCCTCTAGGTGACCTTCCCTGTCACAGAACTCGCAGTGGTACCTCACCTCACGCTTGGGAGGAGGAGGCCTAGCCTGCGGACGGGGAGGAGCAGCCCTCTTCTTTTGGGCAACCTGGGCTATGGCAGCAGGGAGCGTGTCGAGGGAGTTCCTCAGCTCATTGGGCTTTGGAACCCAAACCTGCTTCTGCGGAGGTGCTTTCGGTGGTTCTTTAAGCACACCATCCGCGGGGTCAACAAGCGAAGGCTGCGTACTCGTGCTAGTAGTGTTTCCAGCAGCCTTGCCAATCTTACCATACAACCTGTCAAAGTCTGACTTCGTGTATGTGTAACCGACCCCAAACCCATCACCACGCTTGAACTGCTTAATCATCATGCCCAACTGCGGCTCACTGCTAGAAACCCAACTCAGAATCGCCCTAAGATAGGTATTCTCATTCTCCAGGTTGGCTTTCTCTACCGCAAGACTATCCAAATCAGAGATCAAGCCAGGACAAACAGAGCAGTCGATAGGTGGGCTAGACTCTATGACCTTAGTCTTTCCAAAAGACTTGATCAAAGCATTCTTCTCCTCTAGCTCCGACCTAAGCGTGGGACAAAGCTTACAAGCGCCAAGCAAAACTGGCCTAGACTTCATCTCCTCTAGCTCGCACACAACAGTAGCAAACTTGGACTGCAACGAAGCTAGATCGGACTTAAAGATAGGACACTCCTTGCATTCAATCACATCGCTAACAATAGGAGCATTCTTAACCAGTTCTAGTTCATGCTTGGCCTTAGCGAGCTCATGAGACACGTCAGCAAGCGAAATCTTAGCAACATCTAAGTCCGCGACGTTCTCATCATGCTTGGCACGGAGAGCAACAAGATCGTTCATGTGAGATATGCAGCCAGCGCACTCATCCTCTCTAGACTTCTCCCTAGCACAAGCCAGCTCAGCCCTAAGCTTTCTACGCTCTCTAGCTGCTTCCTTAAGCAGCCTCTTCTGGTTGTCGAGAGCGGCGTACAACTCCCTAACCTCTGTATCAAGCAGGTCGATCGTGGAGTTTACCTCTGAATCGCTCTCGGATCCAGGAGAAGAGCCGGAGTGCGTCGGTGTAGCGTGTCCACCCGAAGACGCACGAGCACCATTGGCTTCGCCCGCCATGGTGCAGAAGCTCTTGCGCCGACCAGCCGCCAAGCAAAGGCCGATGAAGCCGGTGGCTTCCTTGTCCCGCTTCTTCTTCTTCTTGTCGTCGTCGTCGGAGGTCGGTGAAGAAGAGCGGTCGGTGTCGGAGCTCTTGTCGAGGTCGCTGAGCTGCGCCAGGAAGGCCTTCTCCCGCTTCTTGGCCTTGTACTGGAAGCGCTTCTTGAGCGACTCCTTGTCGAAGCGTCCTCCCCGATCACGACTGCGGTGCTTGTGGCACTGACGCACCTTGTTGGAGCCTCCCTCGTCGCGGTCACGGTGGCGGTAGTAGTCGAAGGAGTTGTTCTGGCCACCGCCGGACTTCTTGGGGCAATCGGCGATGAAGTGGTTCAGATCGCCGCAGTTGTAGCACCCGGGGTTCTTCTTCCTCTGCCTGTTGTGGTAGACGCGCTGGAACTTGCTGATGAGGAGGCACAAGTCGTCGTCGCCTAGCGTCTCCAACTGCTCATCTGTAACAGAAGGCAAAGAGGCAAGAGAAAAGCCAAGAGCAGAGTTAGCGTTAGAGCTCGATCCACCTGGGCCAGTCACAAGAGCGACGCTCTTGGAAGGAGGGGCACCATTGAGCTTGACTCGTGTCTGGTTATCCACCTCCGTGGCCTTGAGCTTGCTAAAAAGCTCGTTCACCGTCAGAGTCTCATAGCCAGCAGACTCAATGATGGTGTTCACCTTGAGATCCCACACAGAGCGATCAAGTGCGTAAAGCAACTTGAGGGCCTTCTCGTGCTCTGTGTACTCAAGGGCACCAGCAGATCTGTTCGCATTGACCTTGTTCACAATCGACTGAAAATGACTGAACATTAGGTCAATGCTCTCACCCGGCTCCTGTGTGAAGTTCTCGTACTCACGCCGGTGAGTCTCGAACAGTCTGGCCTTCACCTGAGGTGTACCCTCGTGGTAGTTCTCAAGGCACGTCCAAATCTTGTGGGTTTCCTGAAAACCCTGGACGCGTGAGAACTCCGCACGAGAAACGCCAGCGAACAAGGCATTGACGGCCTTGGCGTTAGCCTCGTGCTGGGTCACCTGAAGTGGCGTGGTCCGAACAGCCAGCACCTCGTAAAGCTGGTTCTTGGTAATTTCCCAGACCTCGGCTCCCATGCTCTGCAGGAAGGCTCTCATGCGAACCTTCCAGTAGGCATAGTCCTCGCCGGAAAACACTGGGATCTTACCAAGACTCGCCATGGTCGCCGAGTGGTTTTCGAACCAGTTAAGGTATTGAAAACCTCAACCGAGCTCTGATACCAATTGTGGGACCGAAGCCGGCGACCAGATGGGGGGTGAATGGGAGCCGATCAAAATTTCTTTGAAATTCGAATCGTCGGCCTATATCCCAAAACCACCGCAAACCCTCGAACCTAGGTCAGCGAGAATAGCTATGAACAAGCTATCTCGAAGCAAAAGACCCGAGTCGCAAAGCGGAAGCAAAAGCGAGAGAACTTCTCAAATTAAATCTGCTCAGGCACAGACCGGTCTGACCGGTATAGAGGACCGGTCTGACCGGTCAAGAAGTTCAAGAACAGACAGACCGGTCTGACCGGTCTCACCAACCGGTCTGACCGGTGGCGTCCAGAAAACCCCGAAAATTCAGTTCCAAAACCGTGAATCGAGAGCAAATCACGTCCAAATTGGATGAAACTTGGAGGATAGCTTCGTTCCTACCCCAAGAGTGTATACCCAAGAAATCTCACCCTAAAGATATCCATAGCACGAGAATTTCGGGATGAGATCAAAGGGGGTGGGGTTTTCTCTAGTCTCCAAGAAATCGAATTCGAACGAGCTAGTGATTCCAGAGGGTTCAAGAACCAAGTAGAGGCATGAGAATCACAGCAAAGAACTCGTGGACTCCTCGCAATCAAGTGCACCAAAAACGAAATCGAAATTTCATCAAACAAGGCACAAAACGAGGAGATGGATTGATTCAAAACCGCCCAGAGGGCACGAGGAGGTTAGGGCCTCCTTTCCCAATCAAATCCACAAGAGTTCTCACACAAACAACATTCAAATCTACCCTAAAGAGATGAACAGGGGGAGAGGAACACAGGGGCGGCGGCCTGGGAGAGAGAACAATCCACGGACGAGTTACAAAAGCCGCTATTAACCTAACACAAGTGAAGGGGTATTTATACCCGCGGGACCGGTCAGACCGGTACGCTGGACCGGTCAGACCGGTAGGTTAGACCGGTCAGACCGGTGCCAGGGACCGGTCAGACCGGTTGGCCTGCAGCACCCCCTGTACAACGATCTCATTCGACGGCCGAGGTTCTTTCTTCGAAACGAAGTCTTCTCCGCGATGCCGCCGTCTTGATGAAGATCCAGTCCGCGGTTTTGGAGGGTCCGCGAAACCCGGGTAGGTGGCCGGTTTTAAGAAAACCGTCAAAACCTCACGCGCAGGAAGATTCCCGCCTCCGCGCCGTGGCCCTAGACGCCGTTCCCGCCTCGGCCTTCTGATGGCCTTAGACGCCGCCCGACGCCCGTCACCTCCTCGCCCGCAGCGAGGCCCTAGACGCCGTCGACGCCCGTCGTCTCCGTCAGTCCCGAGACCGACGCCCGTGCCTCCACGACTTGGCGTCTTCAACCGCCGTTCGCCTCCTTTGTTTTGTGGCGTAAACCAAGAAACCCGTCTTCCGTCGCCGCTTGCGCCCTCGATCCAGGAGTGGACGCCACAGCTGCCCCCCGGTCCGAGCTCCGGTCCCGGCTGCCCTTCACCGCCGTCCACCGCACGGTCCATCGGCCACAGCACCTCCACGGCAGCTCCCCGTCGACACTGGACGCCCGTGTACCTGCAATCCAAAGACCAAGTGCACGATCACACCGCACGGTTGACAATTCACTCATCACAAGCAGGATAGAGTACTCAACATTCCTCATATTTCTAGGGTGCTGCATGAGATTTTGTATGCTACTTTAGGAGTCGTTCACAATAATAAGGATATCTAGAATTAAGACATACACATAGGGTTTAGTTACTTTTGAAACGTGCGGTGAAGTCAGCATTTGCTCTCTGGCCTTTATTTATCAATTAATTACCCGTACATGGGGTTGGTCTGAGCTAGATATATAATGCCCCGTCAAGTCAGACATTATTAACAGCTCCCGGTCTAAATAATAGTCCAAGCTGGCTAGCTAATTACAATACTAACAACAGTACAGCATGCAAAAAAATGGGCATTGCTCATGTGGAACACTGAATCTGTTCTCTGAGAGGAACCCATATCTTAGTTGTATAGTATGTTGCCGCGATACCCTCCTCAAAACCTTGCTTGCCAACGTGCGTTAACCTCGCAAACTAATAGGCCGACTGTTGTTGCTTCGAGCCATAATAAGACTGACCAACGAGATCGACCATACTCTTTGGTCAAAAACTATCCTAGATTGAGCTGACGCCAACATACTACCTGCTTCGGCCAAAATGTATCCTAGATTTGAGCTGACGACGTCTGCTCCTCAAAAGATGGCTGATGTGAGCGTACGTGATCGGGCTAAAAACTATCCTAGGGAGCATGAACCATCAACAGCAATACAGAGCCCAAAATTTGCTCGTAGCTATTGTAGCCCAAAATTTGCAATACAACAGCAATAGCATGAGATATGAGATGAATCGGACTATACAAAACCCGAAAGTTTGGTCTGATAAACTCTCCATGCTGGAACTCTGGAAGCATCATCTCATTAGTCTTCATGCTTGTCCGGTGGATAATCACACTATGTGAAAGAGGGTTATTGGTAACAGGCGTAAAGCCACATTGATAACATACTATCGGTAACCGGCATCATTATGCCCGTTACCGATAACAGAATATCGGTAATGGGCGTCAATACACCCGTTACCAACAACAGTTGTAGGTAACGGGCATTATGGTAATGCCCGTTACCTATGTGAAATTAAAAAACAAAAAAAAATCAAATTTCTTCTATTCCTTCATTACATCCATACATAGTTACATCCAATAACATCCATACATATTTCTAGAGTCCTAAAAAAACATGAATTGTATCCAACAAAAAAGTAGATGGTCTCTACAGATTCCATTTAGAAAACAGAAAGGATCAGGAACAATACAATACAAGGAAACACATGCATGAATGATGGAACACTGAATCTGTTCTCTGATAGACTGATATACATTAGTTAAGTATAGCATGGTGCCGCGATGCTCTCATTTCTTGAGATATCCGGGCACGAAACTGATAACTTATTAGTTAAGTAATGCATGTTGCCGCGATACCTTTGGAATCACTGAATCTGTTCCCGGTGGTCTAAATAGTTCAAGCTGGCTAATTACAATACTAACAACATGCAAATAAATGGGCATTGCTCATGTGGAACACTGAATCTGTTCGCTGAGAGAAACTGATACCTTAGTTAAGTATATAGCATGTTGCCACGATACCCTCATTGAAATCCAAGTGCTAGAAACCTCGCAAACCGACGGGCCTCCTGTTGTTGCTTTGAGCCGTACTAAGACTGACCAGTTTGCAATGAGATCGACCACACTCTTTGGTCAAAAACTATCCTAGATTGAGCTGATGGAACATACCTGCTCCGGCCAAAATCAATTCTAGATTTAGCTGACGACGTCCGCTCCAGAAGAACTGGCTGACGTGAGCGTACCTGCTCGGGCTAAGAATTATCTAGGGGGCATGAATCATCGACAGAAATAAATACAGAGCACAAAATTTGGCCATATACCTGGGCAGCCAATAGTAGCATGAGATTAGATGAATCGAACTGAAGTTTGGTCTGAGTCCTCCATGCTCGAAGCATCATCTCATTAGTCGCCGTACTTGTCCGGTTGACAATCAAGACTACTAGTATTTCAATTTCCCGACAGTTTCTTTATAAGTTGCCAAAGGTAATTAGGAACATATATTCAGATAGGAAAAATCCAGTTTATACCCTCGAACTATCACAAAAGTCTGATTTTCAACATTCAACTACAAAACCGGATAACGAGGGCTATTCAACACTGTCGAAACCGGACAAATTTGACCCTTGAGGTGATTTCAAGGATCATTTTGTATTTTTGAAAATTAAAAGTTCTAACTAGATAAAAAAAATCAAATCTAATTTATTTAAACCAAAAAATTATGAAACAAGTACCAAAATTTTTCTAAAAATGTAAGCTATCTATTGATAATCTATATGAGTGTTATTTGATAAAAAATGATAGGGACGATAACTATAAGCAAACAAATACTAGGACAAATATGAAAAATTGGATCTGAATTACTGAGAAGCAAAGTGCCAATAGATATCTTACATTTTTAGAAAAAAAATAGTACCAATTTCATATTTTTCTAATTTAAAATAAATTGCATATAATTTTTTAGTTTAGATTTGAATATTGTTAATTTTCTTTAAACGAAAAACCACATTTGAAACTACCATAGGGGCCAGACTCTTGCCCGGATTAAATTAAAGGTGTAACATCTTTTGCGTACCATTGGCTGGAATAGTAAACATGGGGTAGTGTTTCATAGGGGCTATCTGAGCTCATCGTGTTTTGAATCGGCACCATATGGATTTAGGTCATGTTTAGTTCCCAAAAATTTTCAAGATTTCCCGTCACATCAAATTTTTGGACACATGCATTGAGCATTAAATGTAGTTTTAAAAAATAACCAATTGCACAGTTTAGCTGTAAATGATGAGATGAATCTTTTGAGCCTAGTTAGTCCATGATTGGACACTAATTACCAAATAAAAATGAAAGTGCTACGGTAGCTGAACCCAAAAAATTTCACAAATTAAACACAGCCTTATTGGGGTGCGGATACATGAAACTTTATGTATAATGTGTTGTATATATTTTTTTCTAAGATTACGCAGTGCAACATAGATACTCACAACGCACGCTCACTCACCCCTATGAACGCACATACGTAAACCCTATTCATATGAGCATCTTCGAAGACTGAGTCGGCAAATCCTCGAGATTAACGAAGTTACCATATGCGCCTTACTGTCGATATGAACGTCGCGTACCACTGAAAGCACAAACTCCGTTAAATCCTAAAAAATTCGCTCCCATGGGGAGTCGAACCCAGGAGTTGAAGTGTTGTATATATATAGCTACTATGATTCAATAAACTTGAGGAAAACACACTGTGGTTTAGCATGGGACTTTGTATGTTACTTAAAGATTGACAATTAGGATATCTAAAAACAGCTATATGAATAATCTCTAAACGGTGGTGCAACTTTTAAAACATGCGGTGATGATATCAGAATTGTACTATACTGGACTTGCTAGCATTTTTCTGCCTGCTCCATGCACTTGCTTTGATCTTTATCGATTAATCAATTACCTGTAGATGTTGGGGGTCTGAGGAGCTAGATACTGCTCCGTTTCCAAGCCTGAAAGTAATCACTTACAGCTCCCAGTTAAGTAGTCCAAGCTGGCCAATTACAACACACTAACAACGTGCAAACAAATGGGCATTGCTCACGTGGAACACTGAATCCGTTCTTCAAGAGAAACTGATCCTTAGTTAATTATAGCAGGTTGTCGTACGTGATGCCCCCATTCATGCACTTGATGATGATCTGGCCTTTATTACATGCTGATTAATTGCCTATATAGCTCAACGACACTACTCCTCCATCCAGTCGGAGGAAAGCAACAGCTCACGGTCTAATAAACAAACTGTCCAGCCAAGCCGCCGCTGGCTAATTAGAAACTAGTAATAGTGATGCAAACAAATGCGCAATTCTAACGCGGAACACTGAATCTGTTCTTTGATACCTCCATTAAGTATATATGGCATGTTGCCGCAATACCCTTAACGAAATCCTGGTGTAAATTTATAGAATTATAGATAACTACAAATCGTAGCTGTGGGTAATGACTTTGTTGGGAATTATATATATACATATGTTGTTAGTTACTTGATAAAACTTTCGGGAAATTAATATATGAATTATAGTAGGAAAAACTATCAGAGAAAAGTGCTCCAACTGTTGGTCACTCATAGAAGGCTGTGGAGGAGCCAAGAAGGATCTGATATATCCTGCACCGGGGTGATGGAGAATTAGGCGGGGGTAGCGCTAGGTCAAATGGACTTAGTCATTTAAAAATTGAAAGGATGAGAGTAGGAAAGATTCTCAAATATATATGCATGCAGAGTTACGAGTGACAGAGGACAAAGATCGACCGAAACCCATTATATTTTTATTTAGAGAATTTTTGCAATGATTGAAAAATGAGAGCCATCCATCATACAGAATCTTACGATGGCCAGTGTACGAAGTACCTACACTAAAGTACCTGGTGGTACAAAAATATGGGACAAATACGAAAAAGTGGGACCAAATACTAATTTAATTTAGTTTTCCATACAGCAACGGTCATGGAAATTTCAAGGAAAAAGTACCTGAAATTAAAGTACCTCTGGTACTTATTTATTGTAAAAGGTGGTGTGCTACCGGCACTATTTGTTTAATTTACCATGAAGACCGGTCACTTTTTAAACATGTATAAAGCGATGGACTGTAACTTTTATGATCTTCAGTATTGTTGCTTTTTCACGTAGTGTCTTTTTTTATCCTTTATCAATAGAAAAATGCTGGCTATTGGGGGCAAAAAAAAGAAACATGCGCTGGCTCATGCTGTTCTCTAAAAAACCGGATGCAAACAATAGACTGACGTATGAACACATTAGTTGCTAGTAATAAGTGAAATTGTAGCAGGACTAGCTGTGATAGTAGATCTGGGTGTGTGTGTGTGTGTGCATAGGAAGGCCATGCATACCGGCCATACTGTTTTGCTTCTCCTATAAATACGAACCAAACCCTGAGATAAAAGCGTCCAGTTCGATCAGCACAATGCAAAGCTAGCAAGCATTGGCATCTCTCCCCTAGAGTGTGCTTGCTTGTGCTTAATCAGTGGTGAGAATCAGAGGAAGTATTTCCAACGTCCAATTCGCGAGCCTCCGAAGGAGCGCCGGCCGGCCTCAAGACGCTTGCTTGCCCGTCCCAGGAAGAGATGGCCTCGCTGCCTCCCGGCAGCACTGCTGGTGCTGACTCCGACCAGGTCTGCCAGCCCATCTCAGATACCGTTAGCTTGCTTCTTGTTCGTCTCTGCATCTTCTACCTGCCGCTCTGAGGATGCTGCCTGATCTGTTGCTGCTGCTAGGCTGATTCCGCTAGTTAATTAGGCTTGCAGAATCCTGCTACGATGACCCCTTTAGGAGGGCTTCTCCTTCCAAAATGGCTGTCTTCTAGGCGATATTTGTTATTGTAGCAAAATAATGGCTTCTCCAAATGAACTAGAGCTCCAGCTCTCGCAAGCCAGAGATCAAGCTGGAGCCCTAACAAAGAAGCTCTAGATAGTCATCAGTCAAGGAGTTCTGTCCATACTCCATACTTAAGTTTATGTGTCCTGTCCACACTTAAGTTCTGATGAGATCCAATCAGGGCGGCGAGGTTTCTAGTAGCTATAATATGTCAATGGTGATGATGATCCCGGAGTATGTTTAAAAGACAGTTTACAGTATGTCATGACACTTGCCGAATATGGCTCCGTACATGGGCTATCCTTCAGAGGCATACTTTGCAAGACAAGCTTGTAGTGGCTTCTCATTTCTTGGCATAGGTGGCCAATAATTTTTTTGCCCGGCACATGGGTGGCGGTCTAGTCTTAGGATTGACAGTCATTAGTGTGGAAGGATCTATATCAAACTCTTTTTAGTCTGTGTGTTGTTTAGGCAGAGGTCGGGAAAATTTCAAGACGATGTATCACCTTGATGTATTGTGCTTGAAATCAATAAAATTTCCCTTTTCAAAAAAAGACACTTGCCGAACATATATATGCTCTTGTGAGTTGTATCATTTCTGAATTTTGTATTAGACAATTGTTCTCTGGTCAACTTACCAGGCCAGAAAGCTGTTTTTATTAATTTCCTACCTTCTACTTGCTAGCTTTTGGTAGAAGCAAGCGGCTACACGCGGATACTAATTTTGAACCGGCCAAAGCAGCTGAATGCACTCTCCTCTTCAATGGTATGTTAAGAGTTCACTTTTTTGAAAATGGAATAGTTAGTTCTAGCCTCCACATCAAGAAATGTCTTAGCTGTGTCTTATTACACATGCACTCGCAGCAAAAGGATGCACTTAATTCAAATAGGACAAAAATGCTTACTAAAAGAGAAGCCTTTATTAGTATATTGCACAGTACCTGGATTTACTTTTAGAATAGTGGATCCATGATGATTTTTCTTCCATGTTACGTTGCAGATTAAGGCACTCTTGAGGTGTTTCACTACTTATGAGAAAGATGATGGAGTTAAATTGTTGATAATGAAGGTATATGACACCACTATGTTTCTATTGTCATGTAACGTATGTCTGTGGTGGTCTAACATGGATTTAACATGTATGCTAGTGTTGAAGTTTAAGTGAATTGTCCACATTTCCAAATCATCTTAGGCTTTTGGTTAAACTGATCAATGCATGTAACTCTCTCTCTCTCTCTCTCTCTCTCTCTCTCTCTCTCTCTCTCTCTCTCTCTCTCTCTCTCTCTCTCTCTCTCTCTCTCTCTCTGAGCGCACGTGAAATAACACTTGGAAGATGAGTTGCCCAAGCATGCATGCACCTCTCAAAATCAATAATACAATTAGTTCCAAGTGTTATTTAATTTGTTCTGAAGCACTTTCTTACTCTGTTCCAATTTCAAATGACTGATTTGTGTTGAATTCATGAGGTGCTAATGAAGCGGTATTTGTAAATGTTACTCCTTGTATTTTATAGATCTAACTCTCTTCACTCCTTACTCCTTAGAACACCTTCAGACTCAGAGCTTACATTTTATTTTAACTTGCTGTTTTTTCCCCTTCAGTTCAGATTGCTTCGCATTTTCTTCTATTAGCTCCTATAGATTGATATGATAGTCATTATCCCTTTATTGCGTAGATGTTTCCTGTTGACCTCATTGTTCGTAATTTTATTGAATTTTGTTTCCAGGGGAAAGGAAGAGCATTTTGTTCTGGAGGTGATGTCACTGCATGTATACAGTCTATACATAATGGTAACTACAGCTTTAACTATATAATATTCAAATCTGATTTCTTTACATATTTAGTATTAACTTGGTTACCTGACATAATACCCATGTTACATGTTCCATATGGGTGTAATTTTGTTCCACATGTTTAATTCTTAAATCAGAGGGCTGGAAATGGGGTGCTGATTTCTTCCGAAATCAGTATTTGTTAGACTACATAATTGCAACTTGCACAAAACCTCAGGTAAGCTACATCTCTACATAAATATTCATTGCAACTATTTAATTATATATTCCTTTCCTTTAATGGATATATAAATCATTTCACTATAGGTTTCTCTCCTAACTGGAATTGTCATGGGTGGAGGTGCTGGTGTTTCTTTACATGGAAGTTTTCGAGTTGCCACTGATAAGACGGTATGCGCCATAACCGTCCCTTTTTGTGAGCTTGATCGCCACTATAGGTTTCTCTCCTAACTGGAATTGTCATGGGTGGAGGTGCTGGTGTTTCTTTACATGGAAGTTTTCGAGTTGCCACTGATAAGACGGTATGCGCCATAACCGTCCCTTTTTGTGAGCTTGATCGCTTCTAGTAGGTCTTTTACTCATTTGATATAGTATGGAGAATCTTTGCTTTCTTTTTATTGAAAAACATAATAGTTTCAAGTGCCAAATCTTTATCATTTACATTTCAAATATTCATGCAGATTTTTGCAATGCCAGAAACAGCTCTGGGTCTCTTTCCAGATGTTGGGGCCTCATATTTCCTGTCTCGGCTACCTGGGTTCTATGGTTACCATTAATCTCCATTTTTATTGAGTTGAAGTATATGTGGCCATGTCATTTGTATCTGTAAAATATTGCTGGATATTATTCACATTCCTGAAATATTGGGCATCACCGTCATGTTGTCTTTTGCAGTTTTCAAATTACCATGCGCTTAATTGACTTTTAGCAATTGTGCTTCTTGTGCCAATAATTTATGGAAGCACAGAACTGATTGTAGAGATAATAATTTATGAAGAAACAAAAAAGAGACCAAATTTCTGGTTGATGGTAAAAGTAGATCAGGAAACCTTTTTCACTAAACTGTTACCTTGTATTTGTCCAGGTGAGTATGTTGCTCTTGTTGGTGCAAGATTGGATGGTGCAGAAATGGTTATGTGTGGTCTAGCAACTCATTTTCTCCAGTCAAATGTAGGTTCACTTGTAACTTCAATTGTAAGAGATAGCATCACAAAGCATCCCTTTCTATAAACTCTTGGAACTATATAACAAATCACTGTAGCAGTCACCTTTGTTTTGAGTTATGATGTTTCCTGTTATAATTATGGTTCTTATTGTCCGGATTATGATACATAAATCTTGATGTCATGATATAGTATTTGTATGTTTGGATTTTTTTTTGTTGGCATGCATGGTAAGGCTATGCATGTATTATATGAGTCTATAACTCCTAATAAATACTATTTGTTCTCCAGAAGCTGCTATTGCTCGAAGAATCTCTTAAAAAGGTTGATACTTCCAATACTTTAGCTGTGTGTCGTATTATTGATCAATTTGCTGAGCAGCCATCACTGAAAGAAAACAGTTCCTTGAATCGGTAAAAGTGTTTCAGATTCAGTAACTGAAATATATATCCTGATTCACCAATTTATTAACTTGACTCTCTAGTCCACCACAGGTTGGAAATCATCAACAAATGTTTTTTCCAAAAGGACAGTTGAAGAAATTATATCTGCTCTTGTGAGTTTGTTACAGTAACAGCAGCATTATATGGGTTCACCTCTTTTGTCCTGCTAAATTAACTAGTATCTGTGATGACAGGAGCAAAGGGCCTCAAATTTGTCTGATGAATGGGTTGCTGCGACAATAATCCAGTCCTTGAAAAAGGCTTCTCCTACCAGTTTGAAAATCTCTTTGAGATCGGTATCCCTCAGAAACAACCTCATATCTATCATTAGTATACCACCTCAGTTGTGTCCATTAGAATTTAGTTGCTTCATTTTTTGTTTCTAACTTTGATTTCAGATAAGAGAAGGGAGAACACAAACTATTGGGGAGTGTTTGCGTCGGGAATATAGAATGGCTTGCCATATTGTGCGAGGTGACTTCAGCAGAGACTTCTTTGAGGTAGATATTAACATCTTTAATACTGCTCATTTTTATTCAAGATCTTTCTACTTAGCTGTCTTTGAGGAGCAAGGTCTCTATACTAATATCCAGTTCCTGTTGCAGGGAAGCAGGGCTATACTGATAGATAAAGATCAAAACCCAATGGTCCGGATAATTTCTTAATCTACATATTCCGATCAAAATTTATTTGACAACTTATTGTATCTCAAATAATAGCCTTTTGATGATGGTGATATTTTTTAGAGTAAAATGCACCGGAGGTCCATCAACTTGTAAAGAGGTGTCACTTAGGTCCACTAACTCTGAAAATGCATTTTTGGGTACATAAACTTGTTTAGTCGTTCACCACAGGTCCATAACTCTCCACATAAGTATGTAACGCTGACATGGCACGCTGACTAGTCATTTCCTCTCTCAGTCCTCTCCTGCTTTCTCTATCTCCGTCTCAAACATTTTATCGAGCATGTTTTGTGCAACCAGGTGAGCAGCTTCCTACGGTGGACAAGGCAATCCATCATGCCACGCTCCAGCCGCATCCTCACCTCTTCCAGGTCGCGGATGGCTCGGCTCATGGCATCGTCCGTTGTCCAGAGGCCAGCTTGCAGTGAGGCCATGGCGTGGATGTCCACGTCGGCGCTGGCGCGGAAGGAAGGCGGTCGCGTTTGCGCCGAGCCTCACGGCGAGCTCGTTGGCTGTGGCGTTGAAGCTTGTAGGAGCACAGGCACCTTCTGGTCTGCGTGCGTGGGTGGTCACGGGCAAGGTGTGGCGGCGCCGGCCTGCGGGCGCAGGCGGGTGTGCCACCACCGCATGGGTTGCGACCGCTTCGGGCTGGCTCTCCCCTCCTCCCCGGTGCCATTCCCTTCCCTTTCCCCCTTTCTCTCTTCTCCGATCCCAGCTCAGGTCGAGCCGAGCTCCTCCGCCACCGGCAGTAATACGCCGGCCACACCCCCTCCCGCTGCTGGGCGCTGAGGAGCTCGGCTGGGGATGCGCATGGCGCACGCACTCAGCGACGGCGTGGGCGCCGCCCGAACTGGCCACCACCGTGCCTTGCCCATGAACGCCGCCGTGTAGGTCGCGCAAGCCGCTGGCAAGAAGATGGTGAAGGTGGTGATGCTGGTGTCTCTTGATGAAATGCCTCAACCAGGAGGTGCTTTGAGGAGCCAAGTCAGCATGCCATGTCAACGCTAGGAGCACGCGTGGACAGTTATGGACCTGCAGTGAACAACTTAACAAGTTCATGGACCCAAAAATGCATTTTCAGAGTTAGTGGATCTAAGTGACACCTCCTTACAAGTTGATGGACCTCCAGTGCATTTTACTCTATTTTTTATGGGGATACTTGCAGTGGATGCCTCCAAGGCTGGAACAAGTGCATGATGAGGCAGTTGAACAATATTTCTCCAAAATTGATGATCCACAGTGGGAAGATTTGAACCTACCTACTAGACATTCCCATGGAAGAATTATTGAGTCCAAACTTTGAATGAAGAGTTGAAGTGTTGAACGGAGCCTCAGTAATGATCAGAAAATAAGACATCTCTTAAAGTTTTAGAGTTTGTGTAGACTGCATACTACTGATAAAATATAGCTGAATGTGCCTTATATGTCAACTTTTATCACAGTAGAAACTCTTTGCTATTTATTTATACCTGAAGTTGTACATATTTTAGAATAATTATGATTGGCATGTTGCTGTTGTAGTGATCTCTTATATGATTTGGTGATAGCCAATGTGTTTTGCATTTTTCTTTAGAAAAGGAAAAACTTTATTAATTTCAAGAAAGATACATCGAGGTGATACATCATCTTGAAATGTTCCCGACCTCTGCCCGAACAGCACACAGCCCAAAAGAGTTTGATAAAAGACCTGACACTCTAATAGTCGTCGATCCTAATACTAGACTGCCACCCATGTGCCCGGGCAAAAAAATCCTTAGCAACCTGAGCAAAAAAATGAAATGCCTCCACAAGCACCTCCTGGGAAGAAGGCCGCTGAAGAATAGCCCACATGCAGAGACAATACATAGTTGAGAAGATAACCTGCAAGAAAGAAGATTGTTTGTTATTGAACATCACTCTGTTTCTGCAGTGCCAAACAGACCAACACAAGGCTGCCGCGCCCACAAGTACAAATGGTTTGAAATCTTTAGGTACTCTATTTAGCCAGCTCCCGAACATGTTATACATATTATGCGGTTTGGGTATGCCCCATGCCGCATAGGTCGAGGCCTATACCATTCGCGTAAAACGGCAATCAAAAAACAGATGTTGTATCATTTTATTTTTATGACAGAAATAACACTGTTGATTGTCTTGCCAGTTTCGCTTCGCTAAGTTGTCTTTGGTAAGGATAACACCACGCCTGAGGTATCAGAGGAAAATCTTAATCTTGAGTGGGGCTTTCAATTTCCAGATTTTTTTATTATTGTTCGGGGGTGTTTTGATAGATTAGGCCCAGATAATGTGATTTAACTGAAAATACACCTGTCTGGTATAACCTCCATTTGAATTCGTCTCTGTCTTGGCTTAACACAATATTGGCAAGACATCCACAGGGCATCATCAAAGGCAGGGGCTTCGCTTGCCACCTCACAAATGGATTACAATTATCAAATCATGTCGTCTCTCTCTCTCTCTATATAATCAGACCGCTCATTTCAGCTGGCTGTGACCGCAACACTTTAGCAGCCAGCAAGCAAAATTTGCTGCAACTATTGCTTGCTGGTAGCTGTAGCTGCAGCCAAAATGAGCACAAGGCAACACAACCAATGCCATATTTGGCCTTTATAATTTGTTTCGATCTTTTCATTCATTACTCAAAGTGATAGAATAAAATTGCCCCTAGACACTCGATCGTGCTGCATACACAACCACCCATGCAGTGATGGAACCTGCCCCGTCCTAAAACAGCATGTGGCCCTGCCCACACCAGATAAACCAGTGGTATGAAAAATACACTCACCAGCATACCTGATTGTGGGCCATTGGACTCAATAAACCCGATCCATCCTGCCAAAAAAAAAAGAACAACCCAACAAGTACATCGGGCGGACTCGCACTATTTTTTTTTAGCTTGAGTGAATTATTCCAGGTTGAGCACTATAAGATCAAGGATACTGACTAGAGGGATGAATAGTTGGAGCATTGTAGGATCAAGGATACAGACTAGAGAGGGTTGAATATAATTAGTAACATAAGAGAGAACCTATTTCTATTAACCCTAATTCTAGAGAGGGTTTGAAACCTAGGCTCAAAAGAAACAATTCAATCTCTATAAAAGTAAATTGCAAGAATGAAATAAGCGGACACAGGAGATGAACATTATTTTGGTGTCGATGACTTGTGGATCACCCTTAATCGTCGTTGAAGTAAATTTAATGATTCAACCGCTCCTCTGTTAAGATGTTGCTTGATAGTGTCTCTCCAAATCTCAACTCTGAAAGCATCTAGGCCGATGGATGCTAATGGTAAGTTTCGGTGATTAGTGACAACCATATCTGACTAACGTTTGTTTTGATGGAATTATCTTGTATCCGTTAAATCACGAATGAAATATGAAAGGAGACCCCTCAAAATTCATGATCAACGAGCCACGGACTATTGCCACTGACAGTGAGCAGTGAAACTATTGTTAGTTATAGAAGGGTAAAACAAAGGATGCCGATGACAGTGAGCAGTGAAACTATGCATGAGAACCACAATCGAGATGCAGCCTATGATTCAGTCGACATACCTTTATCACTTTCTTCAGTCGACATGGCTGCAGCGAACACAGAAAAGAATTGATCCCAACCGATACTAGAAAAAGACCCCTACTTATCAGAACTTCAGTTCTTCCATGCACATGTTGTACCCAGGAAAAAAGATGTGCACCTACAAGCACAGTACCTACAAGTACATATATACACACACACACACACGCATGACACCGTCAGTTTCAGAAACCCATTCACACCTTTAGTGGATTCCCACCTGTTCACATCTTGAATGCTGATGCCCACACTACATATGCAGTTACAGAAACTGAAAGGGACACATGTGGCCAACTGAACCTGTTCATATACCCAACCTGTTCATTTCCAGAACCTGTTCATATACCCAATGAAACACATTCAGAAAGGACAGAAGTGGCCGGTTGAACTGTTCATTTTACTCCATTCACACGCATTCAGAAAAGCATGTTCAGACATGTAGGCCAAAAAAAATTACAGAATAATTCAATGGTAATTCTGACACAGGAAGAACTCTAAGCTCTGAACTAATCGATGCAGCCCACATCATGCAGGGAAAGGTGTCAACAGAAATGCCAAATAGGTCAGATACCTGAAACAACAGACAAGATTAAAGGTACATGTCACAAAATTGAATTCAGTGACTAAAAACAGGAATAACTGAAAACAGGACAGGGATTATACCTCTCCATATAAGTTTATACTCAGAGTTTCAGAGAACAATAAAATGTGGCAAAAAATGTGTCTCTACTGAAACTCACCTTAGTACATATCAGGAAACAATGTCTTCTTCAAATACTTCAGTGTTCCAACATGATCAACCTTTTCCTCATCCGTCATGAGCACATTATCTTTCACAAGAAGACAGTTATATGTCTCCATCATTTTGGCTTTAACCTCTAGAGTCTTGGCTTCCTTCTCAGCAAGTTTGACCTCTTTGTGCTCCTTTGCTACTAGATGGGCAACCTTTGATGACTCCAACCTCTCTACTGATAATTTCTGCTGCACTTCCAGTACCTTCAGTCTGTTTGCTTGAGCTTCTTTGAGGACTCTAACATCTGCGTCTTCTATAGACGAAGACATAGACTGCACCTTTGCTTCATATGCTTCCCTCTTTGCTACTTTATGACCAAGTGGTCTAGGTTTGTCAGAGATATCAATAGGGTCCACTTCTTCCCTTTCCTCTTCAGTTCCCTATTCTGTTGTCTTCCTTTTGCGTGCATTTATAAGGCTATCATTGTTGGTTTGCCATTTGGGCTCATTCTGATAGCATACCAAACATTCATCAACACAAAATGTCCTAGCTTGAGATCTTTGTTTTCGTCCTCGTAAAACTTGTGGGCTTGATCAATCCACATCTGATCATTCCACCAGCTTGTATTCAATCTACGAGCTTTCAGCCAGGCACAATGAAATAGTTCCATCCACTTGTTAATCTTGTGCCATCTATCTTTTACTTGCTTCATGTTCCTCTGCCTATGACTCGGCGTTGTGACGTTGTATGTCCTAGCAACATCACCCCAATACTGCTCATTCCTTTTTTGATTACCGCTAATAGAGTCCACCGAGTTCTTCAACCAAGCATTCATCTACCATTAACGACATACATATCAATTATCTAAGTGACCATCTTGACTAAATATGAAACTAGTGAACAAAGTAACTTACTAGTCTTAAATCTTCTTCTTGCGTCCAGAGAATACGCTTATCGGTCCTACCAATTACTCCCTCCGTCCAAAAAAAACATGTCACCCTAGAAAATTTCAGACAGATTAGTGAGGGAATATAATGACCATGCAGCCCCTACCTGTACAAGCAGGTCCCACGCACCATAATCACCGTAATCAATCAATTACGGATATCTGCATGGCTGCATGCAGGAGGTTAGTTGCCGCCATCACAAAACTTTTGGCGCCCTACACTGCGCGCTTTTATTTAGCGCCATGCCGTGTCTATTGCCGCGCGTCGGTATTTAAAAAGAGCCACGCACAAATGAAAGTTACTAGTATTATTCTCACAAGCGCTAAAATTAATTTTTTTATCCAAAATTTCATCCGGCGCCAGAACCTCCACGCACGACCTATAAATTTAGTCAATCTGGCATGTTGTCATTTCGCTTAACATCCTGTCACCCACATCGGCATGGATCTCAACATTCCTGCAGGTGTCCCAGATCTTAATCAAGCCATTGCAGAGGAGAAAGAAGATGGCCCAGATGACGTCCATGATGGTGGACATGATAGGGTTGTGCATCCTTTGGACTTGAACTTTGTTGCTGCCGAGGAAGAAGAAGAATTTATCCCAGGTAAAATTCTCATCGCATGTACTAGTACTACTCCTAAATTGCACTTGGTTTTTGTTAATGTCGAATCTTACCCATACACAGAATAATTGATTTATTCATTAGAGATAGAATAAATCTGACCGGCCTATTACATGTTGTAGCTCACGTCCATCCAGGAAGCAATGAGTACATAATTTTTTATGATGATGACCGTCATCTACCAGCACATCAAGGTAATTAATCAACAAAAAACTGCTTAGAGCAAGTATTCACTGCGTTCGGCAGGCTGCTCCAGCTCCAGACCAACAGTATTTTCCTCTCACACCACTCCAGCCACCAGCTCCAGCTCCAGCCAGCCCAACAGTATTTTTCTCTCACACCATTCCAGCTCCAGCCTCCAGCTCCAGCCTGCCGAACGCAGTGATTATAGCAGGCTGTAAGCATGCTGAATGATGAGGTGGAGGAGAGAGGAGAGGAGAGAGAGGGGAAGTGGGCTGTTAGCTTACAGGGGGCTTCGACACAAGAACCAAGAAACCTTGTGAGAGAGACAGGTGGACTATGATTAATGATGAAAGACTAAACCACTATACGAGTAGGCTGAGAGGTAGGCTACAAGAATCCTTACAGCCAGCAGTTGGCTAAATTATTAACCTTGCTCTTAGTTTCCCAGGAAACAGTTTTCAACCATTGAACTGAATTAATCTGTGGTTGCAGAATCTGTTTATGGGTTCCAAGATCTGGAGGATGATATCCACAATTATGGTGTGTATTCTATAGAAATTGATATAGAATTTGATCAAGAGGAATTGCCAGACTCAAAGGAAGAAATCCATGGGCATGCAGATAAGAGAACTAGGACCAAAGATTTAAAAGATAGAGATAGGCAAGACATATACGAAGCTTTACTTGAGGTAAGCAACTGTGGAATTTTTTTTTAAAAAAACAGCACAACTGTGATTGCTTATAGGTTCAATGTCAGTAGGCGTACAATTCAACGTGTATGGCAAAGGGCCATGGTATGTCGTGCAAACGGAGTGCCTGTTGATGTTAGGTCAAAGAAAGCAAAGAACTCTTGTAGGAAAAGGATTAGTGTGGAACTGTCAGATGTTGCTAGAATTCCATTGCATAGGAGGACCACTATTAGGTCCTTAGCAGATGCCCTAGGTATTAACAAAAGTAGATTGCATAGATGGTTTAAAGAAGGGGAGCTAAGACGGCACTCCAGCTCGCTAAAAGCCTTATTTGAAGGAAGCAAACAAGATTGAAAGGTTGAGGTGGTGTGTCTCTATGTTAGATCAGCATACTTGCCAAATGATCCAAAATTCATTGATATGATATATATTATCCATTCAGATGAGAAGTGGTTCAATGCTTCAAAGAAGAGGGAGACATATTACTTGTTACCTGATGAAGAAGACCCACATAGGACAGTGCAAAATAAGAATTCAATTGCAAAGGTTATGGTGTATTCAGGAGTTGGTATGCCTAGGTTTGATGCAGCTGGTAATTGTACTTTTGATGGCAAGCTCGGCGTTTGGCCTTTTGTAAGAAAGCTCTTCATCATTATAAGGATTAATTCCCTAATCGTCTGTCTCAGCATCGGCAATCGAGATCGCAGTGATTGACTTATTTGTAGTTGTCGTAGCCTGCTGATTGTTCTCCTTCTCGGCCACAATTGTGGTTGATGCTTCACTGTCTTCCCCCAACACAACCTGACGGTAATCTTGGACCAGGTTACTGGAGATAACAACCACACAGTTTAGAATAACACAAAACACACATCACAAAAATCAATTAGGAGTAAATAAAATGTCTATACGAAACTTACCCCAAAGAACGTTGGGGGACATCAACCTGAAGCTGTCCAATCTGTTCATCGTCAGCAATTTTCTGCACCTCTGTCTCCAGAACAACCTCGTCGTCGCCGACGTGCACATTGGATAGGTACCACCATCTTCTTCATCCAAATCAGGGATGAATTCGAACTCATCACTGACTCCATCTTGCGTATCTGCGACGAAATCCTTGCCTTCAACTGCGATACGCTTGTAGACCCGATCCCACCAAGTTCCTCGACGACGCCGATCCCAGCCGTGGCTGCGGATGCCACTGCGTTGAACTCCAACCCTCGGCCTCCATGTCCTGCGGTGGACACCACCCATCTTTGGGTCTTGCGTGGGCAGTGTGGGGGCTCGGGACGGCGCACTGGGGCTCAATGGTGCCACGGACGGAGTGGCGCCCACGCAGGGCTGCGGCGCACATGCGGCGGTAGCAGCGGTGCTGGGGCGCGCACGCAGTGGCAGTGATTTCGGCGACGGGGACGCAGGGGGCACGCAAGCGGCAGCGCTAGCGGCGGAGGTGCGCGCCGACGGCCGGAAGGGGAGGATGGGAAACGAATTGATAATGGTAGTTGGAAGGGAGAGGGTGGGGGACGGAAATCATGGGGCTCCGTAGATGGATTTTGCATCGTTTGTGGATCCATACCATTGTCCAAAAGGTGGGGTGACATGTTTTTTGTTTTTTTGGGACAAAATTCGAATGCTAGGGTGACATATTTTTTGGGGCAGAGGGAGTAGATCATTATCCATATTGTGATTACCTTGTGCTGGTGGAGTGGCTGATTCTTCAATTGGTGGCATGAAGGGGGCAGAGTGAGAGCTTCTCCCAACAAAGTGAGAATTTTCATTTTGGTCTTCAAACATTTGCATGAAGCCACCTGGTGGAACTGGATTATTATCCCTACATCAGAGAGCAAATAATCACTAGACTGAAAATTCAGTTCAGACAGAATTCAGTTCAGAAATATAATCACTAGACAAATTCAGTTTAGAAAAAAGATCAGTACACTGAACTTGATCACTAGACTGAAAATTACCTGAACAACTGAACCTGAAACTTAACTGAAGCTAAAGTTAACTTAAACTGAACTGAAAACTGAAAGAAAGTGAAACCTAAACCTTTTCTGATCACAGGTTTATTTTTCTTGAATACATATTAGTGGTTCTCATCACCAATATATATGTAGCAAGGATTCAGACTTGACATTCAAATCGGATGTCAAATTATCAATGAAATGCAGTTTTCAAGACCATTGACTGGACTAGAAGACCGATATTTAGTTTCACGGCCTGTAATGTTAACTGATTTTTACAGGGTGCTAAGATAGTTCTCAACACTGTAATGTTAACTGATATTTACAGGGTGCAAAGATAGTTCTCAACACCATTTAGTTTGCAGCATGGGAAGGGAAACTAAAAAAAACAGCATGATCATTCTGGTCCAAGAATTAGGGTGCAACATCACCAGACCAGAAAACAGAAATAATTTTCCAGCAATATGTATACATAAAAGACTGGAAAAGTTGAAATACTAAAAGATCACCTGAACCAAACACGTGAAGTGCATGAACAGCTAGCCTGAAATTTATGGTGAGCATCCAATTTCATGAATCTAGCTTACTAAAACAAACAGTAAATTCAAACAAGAAATTTCTGTGTATTCTAACCGCACCAGCTATCTACTGCAAAAAAAAAAAATTACTTGAGTTCTCTATTACACATCTATTAGAGCATACAAACATCCATTGCAGTTCATGCTGCAACCAAAGTTCCCACAAGATTGTGTTCAGAAAACATACCATTATGTGGGATTGACATGAATCCATGGTTGAGACTGTGATTGATGTCGGGCCATGGTCGACGATGTCAGGTTGGGGCTAACGGAGAAGCTCATGCCGCCATTGGACCTTGGGGTGGCCGGGAATATACCGCCGCCGATCGATCTTGGGGGGGGGGGGGGGGGGGGGGCGCCAAAGGTTGGGTTACCAGCGAGGCTTCGGCCGGTGAAGTTTTCCTCTACGGGCGTGCCCATGGGGATTTCGCGCCATCATTGGCGCCTTGGCCGCCAAAACCAACCTGGGGAGCACCGGATCGCCCGCCCCGTCGCCGAGTTGCCGCCGCGCCGTACAACGGGTGACAAGGCGTCGATTTGAGCTCGGGCCATGAGCTTGCGCTGGCGTCTGGCAAGGCGACGGCAACGCCCGTTTTTTGAGTTAATGACCTCTCTAATCGGAAAAAACCAGATAAAGACGACACAGTAATGGCCGTTGTACATGCCCTAAAAGGAGGAGAAAGCAATCTGTACACATCAAGACAGACTGAAGATTTCTACTGATCTCCTCGTTATCTCGGAGTAGGTGCCCGAGCAGAGCGCCATGGAGCTGAAGAAGCAGGACCAAGTGCCGCCGGCGATGAGCCACCACCCCAGCATCATCGCCACGCCGCACTTGTTCCATGCTCTGGCCATGGGTACAAAACAGAGGAGAGCAGACTGGGGATGATGATATGCTTCTGCAGAGCAAAGATCTTCACAGATTATATATTGTTAATTTCCCTTCTAAATATATAATTTTTCTATGTATTAAGATATGGTGTATATTTAGGTGCATAACAAATCCTATGAAGTGAACTCGTGTAGATGTAGAGACAATACACGAAAATAAATCTATCTAGACGTCTGGCTACTGCAAGCAAATTGAGCACCACTAACCCCAAGGACATAGACATGAATTTTATATTTCTGGCGTCTGGAGGCGTCTGGGAGCAAATGCTTCTTAATTTGCGCGAACACCTCGATCTGGATGTTCAAGTCTATTAGGTTTGAAAGAACAAAAAAGCAAACAGCTGGCATCACCTGTCACATGCATTGTGGCTATACATGCATCTATTCAAACAAAGCTTTTGGATCTAGGTGTAGATCATAGATTAGGTGAGCTTGTCAACAATTGATCAACGAGTCTGCAGCAGCACCAATACCATAATGAAGATTCCCCGCTAGATTCTGAATGAAAATTGTCATAATCTAGTGAGAGAGACCAACTACATCCACATACCGCACATCATGTCACATGGGTCTAAAGATATGAGAGCTTAATAAGGGAAACGACAAAATTAGGAATCTAAAACGGAAAGTAACGCAATTAGAGGTGCAAATGGGTTAGGTACCCATTGCCCTTCTTTAGTCAAAAAAAAATTATACTACTTTTTCAAAATGAGCTCCCACTTTGAAAAACTAGTATAAACTTTTGAATTAAAGAGGGGTGGTGGATACCTTTAGTAGCACCTATTTGCCCCGCTAAACGCAATATAAAAAAATATTTCTAAATCAGCGAAACTTGCAGTAATTGCTTATTACGCAGGGCTTAAAGAAAGTGAGGACACATAAGTATCATACTGCTTCGAAGTATGATGGATCAAAACACTCAAAAATATTTGTGGTGGGCGGTTGACCTTGGGAAGGGTAACGGCCCCTGCTTGTACTCCGTCACTGCCGGGCATAGTGTTAGTGTATTGCTTCTCCAACAGATAGGGAATCACAGGCCAGAGCAGAAGCATCCAGTTCACTAGTTCAGCAAAGCGAAGCATTGGCTTCGCTCCTCTGTGAGGGTGAGGCTCGTGAGTGGAAACACTACCTCTGAATCTCACCACTGATTAGGCGCTTGCTTGCCCGCCCCGGGAAGGAGAGATGACCTCGCTGTCCCCCAGCAGCTCTGCTGGTGCTGACTCCGACCAGGTCTGCCGGTCCATCTCACCTACGTTGCTTGCTTGCTTCTTGTTCGTCTCTGCATCTTCTACCTGCCGCTCGAGCTCGCTTTCTCGGCCGGTTCGAGATTTAATTAGATTGCTTAACATTTAGGGACCCTAACATTTATCACACAGGTTTTATTTTGTGTCAGTATGAGGATGCGGCAATGATCTTTTGCAGCCTTGGGATATATATTTCTAAATGTAGCAAAAATGATCGTAGAAGCCGGAGCCATACTAAATAGGCTCTAGATAGTCATCCCATTGCGAGTCATATTGTAAAATAAAATACCTCAATTAATTAATTTTTTTATTTGTCCTATCCATACTTAAGTTCTGAGATCCAATCAAGTTGCTGAGGTTTTTAGTAGCTGTAACATGTCAATGCTGATGATGATCCTGGAGTATGTTTGAAAAATAGTTCACAGTATATCATGTCGATGGTTGTTTCTACATATACACTACCGGACTTCCAAACTTTGCCGAGTGTCAGATACACTCGGCAAAGGATATATTACACTCGGCAAAGTCTTTGCCGAGTGTAACACTCGGCAAACGACACTCGGCAAAGGTTCCCACGGCAAAGTTTAATTTGCCGAGTGTCGGAATACGGGCACTCGGCAAAGGTTTTGCCGAGTGCCCTGATACTCGGCAAAGAAGCCACGTGGCGCCACCCTGGTCCCGCGGTTTGCCGAGTGTCCGACTCATACACTCGGCAAAGTCCCCGCAGCAGGGTACCTCCGCGTGTCTGGTTTGCCGAGTGTCAAGGCACTGGCACTCGGCAAACGTTCAAATCTTTGCCGAGTGCCAGTATTTTAGCACTCGGCAAAGTGACTGCGCTGCTGACCTGTGCAAGCTCATTTACCGAGTGTTTTGGCTTAAACACTCGGCAAAGTGGTGAATTTTTCTTTTTTTGTTTCGTTTTTCTCTGTTTTTTCATACAAATACAACAGAAATATATGTGATTGCAGAGGTCATTACATGCAGTTATAGTCCATCACATATGATTGACAATGACGAGAATGGCATCGATACAAATAACACAGTCCGTCACATATATCACAAGTCCAATACATAACACGAGTCCGATACATAACACAAGTCCATCACATAGAATATAGTCCACATATGTCACAAAGTCCGATACATAACACTAGTCCATAAAACAGAATATAGTCTGATACGTATAATAAGTCCAATACACTAGTACTACAAGGCACTCACTGCTCAGGTCTGTGGGGCCAAGTTGGCCACTGGGCCGCCGGCGAGTTCTGGTCCGGAGGAGGGTCGTTCGATGCGTTCCACGACTGATTCTGCAAATAGGAACATATAAATTGAAGTATAACAAAAATATAATAATATCTACAAACAAAGCATACTCACTGGAGTGTCAGAAGGTCCTGCAGGAAAGTAAGGCTGAGCTGGTAAGACGAAGGGAGGAGGCGGTGGCACATAGTTCATCCAGGTGACCATGCTTTGCAACATAACCGACTACTCCTCCCTCAGCTTCCGCTCCTGCTCCAGCTTGGCCTCGATCTCCAGTCGGCACCTCCTCTCCTCCTCAAACTTTGCCTCCATCTCGGCCTACAAGATTTAAACCTCCATGTTACAATACAAAGCAAAGTTTCATTTTAATCATAGAACGGCAACTAAATCTAAACTAACCTGTCTCTGGTGCACGCTGGCCACTGAAGTCTCAGGCCGTGGGCGAATGGGCGGGGTCGAGTCGGTGGTACTTGCCCTAAGCTGCGAGAGACTGGGCGTACTCGCCGTGTCGACCAAGCTGTTGGCGATCAAGTACCGCCCGTGCTTCTTCCCTTGTCCCGCCCTCATGATGGCTTCTCCGGAGAGTGGCGCGGTGGTCGGATCCCAAGTCTCCCCGTGGAGCGCCCTTCCCACCTCTGTGTACGCATTGATGCGCGCGTGGATGCTTGGGTTTGTGTAGGCCTCTGGTGGAGCCGCCGGGTTGTAGGCCACGTCCGACGTCACCCTGCCCATGTGAGACATGGCGTACGCCGTGAAGTTGTTGCAAGACTGGCCTGGATGAGACTCCGACTGCCAAGAAGTCAATAAGATGATTAGTAAGAATTAAAAATATAGCTTTAGAAAGAATGAAGATCATAGTGAACTTACCCAAGTATTCTTGTACTCGCTGAGGCTAAGGCTCCCTTGATGATGTGCCGGACCCGGCATCATCAAGCGGCGCTCCCGGCATAAGGCGTGCTGGCGGGCCCAATCCTCTCTGATCCACTTGTCCACCATCATAGACCAGCACTCGGCCTTGTTTGCGCACCAGTTCGGAGGCACCTAAACGTAATGAAGTGCATGACATATTGTATTATCAAATACAAGATAAATGAATAGAGATGGCATTTATTTACCCTTAAGTACTGGTCTCGCGTGAGGAAGATGTCCCTTGCGGTTGGTTTCTTGACACTCCTCTTCTCGAACTCGGCGCAGTACACAACGACGGCCTGGACACGCGCCTCGTAGTGCATGTCCTTCACCAGCTTGTAGCAAGGCGGGTGGAAAGATCTTCTCTAGCTTACATAGCAACACAGGGGCCACTTTTTCCATGTCCGAAATAACGACCCGAGATAACTCCTTAGCACACAGCTGGCGGAAGAAATTGCTCAACTCTGCCAACACTCGCCATATATTATCAGGGAGATAGCCTCGAACCATCACAGGAAGAAGCCGCTCAATCCATATGTGGTAGTCATGACTCTTCAGCCCGTTGATTTGCATCATAGCCAAATTAACTCCCCTCCTCAGATTCGCTGCATACCCATCTGGAAATTGTAACTTTTGGATCCACTCTAGTGCTTCCTTTTTTTTGGGGCCTCGTTAGGACGAAATCCGCCGGAGTCTTCCTCCATTATCTCCCTAGTCTCGGAGTCTTCATTTCGTATCTTGGTCTATTGCACAAGGTTGCCAGATCCACTCGAGCCTTGACGTTGTCCTTCGTCTTATCAGGAATGTCCATGACAGTTCCAAAAAGAGCCTCGCCCCAATTCTTTTCAGTGTGCATGGCATCAATATTGTGTGGAAGGAGGAGATCATTAATATAGGGAAGCCTCCACAAGCCAGAGACCTGAGTCCAAGAATGTTCTTCGCCATATCCCACAAAACCACCTGCATCATTGACCTGGAGAGCATCTATCTGAGCATGAAGCACGACACCCATCAGCATCTGCGGTGCAGATTCTGTAACTACGACACCTTTCGTGAAGTTCTTAATGTCTCTTCTAAATGGATGGTCAGCAGGAAGGAATTGTCTATGTTTGTCAAACGACGAATACTTGCCCCCCTTTCTCAACCAAATGAACTGCAGAGTTTCCTTGCATGTTGGGCATGGGAACTTTCCATGAGTACACCACCCGCAGAAAATGCCATACGCTGGGAGGTCATGCAGAGAGTAGTGGTACCACACATACATTTTGAAGTTTGTCTTTGTCGCTCGGTCGTACGTCCACACCCCCTCCTCCCATGCTTTGATCAACTCATCGATTAGAGGCTCCATGTAAACACTCATTTTATTCCCTGGGTGCTCAGGAATAATCAACGACACAAATATGGTTTGTCATTGAAAGAGAACACCGGGGGGGAGATTCAAGGGAATAACGAACATGAGCCAACATGAGTACGATGCGGCCATCATACCATAAGGATTGAACCCATCGGTTGCTAGCGCAACACGTACATTACGAGCTTCTTTAGATTTTTCATGATGAATCTCATCAAAATGAGTCCATGACTCACCGTCGGAGGGATGCACCATCTTATCTGGGTTGTATCGAACACCTTTTTTGTGCCATGTCATCTGTTTCGCGGTTTCCTCGGTCATATAGAGTCTTTGGATCCTTTGAATGAACGGAAGATAACGTACGATTTTCACAGGAATCGTGAGCTGCCTCTTGGGCTGACCGTCACCTGCATCCACCTCTAGGAATCTTGAGGCTTTGCATTTTGGACAGTAAGTTTCAGCCTCATGCTCTTTCCTAAATAAAATGCACCCATTAGGACAAGAATGTATCTGCTCATATGGCATCTTCAGTGCACTAAGGATTTTCGTCGCCTGATACATTGTCTTGGGCAGAATGTGATCTTCCGAAAGAATGCTCCCAAAAACGGTCAACATACTATCAAAGGCGTCTCAGCTCAGGCCAAACTGGGACTTTAAGGCCATAAGGCGTCCAATGCCATCTAGCTGAGAAACCTTTGTTTGGCCGTGAAGAGGTTTCTGTGCCGCCTCCAACATCTCGTAAAACGACTTTGTGCTTGCCTCTGGCTCCTCCTCCTGCGGTCCTTCACCGAAATGTGCCTCCTCATAGTCGTGTAACATGTCCCCAATCCCACCAGCAGCATCACATTCATCGATGCGTTGCCTCACGACCTCGTCCCTCATACGATGGGCTTCACCGTGAAAGATCCTCCTGGTATAGTCTGGCGTAAATCCATAATTGACAAGATGTTCACCCATGACCTTCTTTGTCTTTCGTTTCTGGTTTCCACAACTCTTGCAGGGACACCACATGAATCTCGACCCTTCAGCTTGCGCCCATGCCCCTTCCAAGAACTCGTTAGTCTTCTCAATCCATTCATTGGTCATGCTAGCTCGAGTTACCCAGCTGGTGTACATCCACTCACGGTTATCCATCTTCCAAGATATCAGCGACTACTATCAAATTTAAATGCATGTAGACGTTCAGCTTAGACTCTAGTAGGTAAAGATAGGTCCTAATCCCACCCGACTATGCGTAGATGAGGTCAGTTTATATGATCCACTCCTATCCAAGACAGAATTTCGGCAGCACCTCCCCGCTGTTCTCCAAATACACGTCCCGGAAGGGAGATTGTGTATCCGGAGAACAATGGAGAGATGTTGCCAAGATTCTGTCTTGGATGGGAGGGGACCATGGAAACTAACCCCATCTACGCATCATCGGGCTGTCCAAATAACGTGGACAATTCGAAACAGATACGGCCATAGATATGTAAAAATCTGCATATTTCGAACTGTATCTGTTTCGAACGGGAGACGCCTAACCGGGTTACGAGAACTACGAATAGAATACGAAAACAAAGTCTTGTACACGTGCTCACCTACGGGCTCGATGGTCGGTGCTGCTCGACGACGGCTTGCGGCCAAGTGAACGAGTCGACGACGGTGAATCAACCTCCCTTGTCAACAAAAGAAAAAAGGGTGTCAAATTAGTGTCAACAAAAGAAATCAAGCACTGGCAGAAAGAATTGAAAGGATTGGAAATGATCTTTGACTCATGGACGGTGCCATTTCATTTATGACATGTTCATATGTTATAGCCTTCGATTCAACAACCTTATGGTTATGGTGGTCATTGGTCAATTACGAGTGAAGTAGCTGGTGGTACTGAATGACTTCTGATAAAGGAAGATATGGAGGAGGTTCAGATGCTGGTTCCAGGTATTTGTTTTAAAAAAAATGAAATTAGAGAATGTAAAAGATTGATCGTTTGGGATCGATAAAAATGGTCTGGTTGATCACTAGGTTACATCGCAGGTATCACACTGCTTGTTTAGGTGGTGAAACCAAACCATTTAAGACAGATAAATAAAGGGGAAAACATTGTGGTTGATTGCTGAGCGCTTATTGTTCTTGCCGTTTGTTAACATGTATGCTAAATAACTTTGCAGTTAATCCTAGCAAAGAAACAGTATGGAGTATGGACAATCATGTTTAGCTCAGAAACATGAATCAAAATCTATAAAAATGAAAATTGCAAAACATTGAAGTATACAATGTTTAGTTACAGACCTACACGTTTGAGCCTTTGATCTTGTATTTGAGATGAATGGGTGGCGGGGTTGGTGCGAACCTGCGACGCCCCGGCGAGGAGGCGCTGCAGCGGCACAGTGGAGGGAGGCCGGCGGCACGAGGCCCGGCCAGCAGCTCCGGCGTGTCCGGCGGCGCGGAGCCAGCTCGGCAGCTGCGGCGTCGTGGCCGGGGGCGCGGGGCCCGGCCGGCAGCTCCGCGTGGCCGGCGGCGCGGCACCGGCCCGGCAGCTACGCGTGGCCGGCGGCGCGGCACCCGCCCGGCAGCTCCGGCGTCGCGGGGCCCACCCAGCAGCTTCGGCGTGGGCGTCGTGGGCGTGGAGGGAGGCCGGGCGCAGTGGAGGGAGGCCGGCGTGGCCGGCTGTGCGGGGCCCGAACGACGTGGCGCCCGCACGGCAGATCTGGCATGGCCGGCGGCGGCGGCTGCGCCCGGCACCTCCGGCGGCGGCGGCGGCGAGCGGGACCTCCGGCTTCGCAAGGCGGCGCGCGGAGGGGAATTGCTATGTGTGTTGCGTGTGTGTGTGTTGCGTGAGTGAGCACTGAGTCAGTGTATAAGTGCAGGACTTTGCCGAGTGTCGTGGATCTGGCACTCGGCAAAGTTTACGAGTTTGCCGAGTGCCCAGATCCATGGCACTCGGCAACATTTTTTTTTGTTTTCTGCCTTTTAATTCATTACAAAGGTTTAAGTAAATTTGTTTGAATTTTTTTTGAAAAGTAACTTTACTAATTCACTAAAAAGGTTCATATTTGATGTGTCAACGAAAGAAATCTCATCATTTCATGTAGTATGCATTCAAATTCAATTTACATCAATTTCATTAATATAGAAGTAAAAAAAGATATATTATCAAATGGACTCAAAAAATGACGAAAAATTAACATGAAGCAACCCATCATGACTGTTGCCTATATAAAAAGTTTTGAACTCAAATCTCAATTCGATGTCACTTTGAGTCAAAAGCTTAACGAATCCTGTCACAATTCTCTTAAACTTCTTCGAGGTTCTTTATTTCGTAACCAACATACGTCACAACTTTTGCAAAACCGTCTCAATTTTTTATCACAGCATCCACATATGATATCATGATATTATGACAAATCACATGATTTTCAGAGTTCATTTGCATTTTATAGAATTTAAAACCTATTCGGTCACACGTTCCTATAAATGTTTTGCAGACAAGATATTTGAATTTTCCTTTCAAATCTTCAACATGGGCTCAAATTGGACTCCATTACATGAATATCAACTTTTCCCCGTCATTATAGTACATTATTCCATACAATAGCGGTTCAAATTTGAATTTTTGAAGAAATACTTTTTACCAAAAGAAATTAACTAAATATAGAGAATATAAGGAAAAATATACTTAATTTTAATATGTACGTCTTCATATCGTAGGAGACCAGGGAAAAAAATTGGGAATTGGGAGTGAATTTTTTAAAAAAATTTCGCCGAGTGCCTCAAAGGACACTCGGCCAATCTGACAATTTGCTGAGTGTTACTCCTTTGGCACTCGGCAAAGACATATATTCGCCGAGTGCCTCAAAGGACACTCGGCAAAATCAAATGGAACGGCTGGCTGGTAGCTGTTACGGTTTTTTTGCCGAGTGTCACATTCTGGACACTCGGCATACTCTGGATTTGCCGAGTGTCTATATTACGGCACTCGGCAAAAGCAGAGTTTGCCGAGTGTTTTTGTTTTGCCGAGTGCTCGAATTTTGGAACTCGGCAAATATAGGGTTTCCGGTAGTGATACCAGGACTGAAATCATTTTTTTATTTTCTATCTTCTATTTGCCAGCTTTTTGTGGAAGCAAATGGCTATACACGGACGCTGATTTTGAACCGGCCAAAGCAGCTGAATGCACTCTCCTCCGAAATGGTACCTTATTAAGAGTTTGCTTTTTTTTTGATAATGTAATAGTTCCAGCCTCCACATCAAGATATGTTTTAGATGTTTCTTATAACACTGCACTCTCAGCAAAAGCACCACTTAGTTCAAACTTCAAATAGGGCAAAATGCTTAATACAAGAGAAGCCTTTAGCATATTACACACTGCACAGCTTTTAGAATATATAGTGGGTACGCTACAAATAAAACGGAGTTACTGTAGCATCCGACCGGCCCCTAGAAAGTATTTTTATGGACGGATCACCCCTTCACCTGCCCCTAAAAATAGTGACATTTCTAGAGGCGGGTGATGGCCTCACTTGTCACAAAAATGCATTTTTAGGAGCGGTGATGGCATGGCCCGCCCCTACAAATGGGATCTCGGAGAAGTCAAACTTTATATCAAAATTGTAGAGAATAACAAGATCTAAAATTTTGTAGTTGATAACTTTTTCATTTAAGGTCATTTGTTTATCAAAAAATTATTATAATTTTTTAGTAGATATAACTATATAGCATCTCATATAACTCAAGTCATTCTTTAAGTTTTTCACAATCTTAACTTTTATATACACGGAAATATACTTGGCATTTTTATTTGTTTCTATAGTTCATAATAATCATAGTGTAGAACTTTCATTTTTATGTATTTTGCTATATGTAACGATTTAAATGAATTTTTGGGTAAAATTGAAAAATATTTTCAGAGGCGGGTGATGTCCTCACCCACCCCTGCAAACAGCCATTTTTAGTAGTGGAAAGCAGGGGCGGGTGGGCCATCCGCCTCTACAAATGCTTTTTAGTAGTAGTGCAACAAGCTAAAGTTCCCCTGGGTTAAGCGCGTGATGTTCTGCAAATGCAAGTCTAAAATAAAAGGGTGAGAATCTTTGTCGTTAAGTCTAGGGATCAAACATCGACGGATAGTAATATAATATGTACTAATATTTATTCGGATATATAGGAATCTTATAAGGATCTAATACCAAGATTTATTCATCGTCGAAGCTAAGGAGATTTGAGACCCAAAAATTGCTTATCTAGTTGATCGTTCGCATTGCCACAAGGGTTGTGTCGGTGATGGAGTTACACTAATGCAAGGCCACCCACCACCACTACTACAGATTCGTACATTAGTGTCGGGTTGAAAAGGCCCTCTCGTTGCTGGTTTTGCACATTGCACTATGCAAATCCACAGTGAGTAACCGTTTTTTATTTTAACCCTTTTAATCTAAAATATTAAAAACATCATGTAAGTAACTACATTTTCAGAAAATAATCATTTTTGTCACGCTAGAGATAGTCGCATGACAAGTGCCCAGTCACATAGACGTTTTGAGTCAGTGCAAACCACCAACTCGGTGCAACTGTGAAAACCCTCCTAAAAACTATACTTAGAGGTTTCCAAAAAATTTGAAATAAACGATACACATCCATAGTTCATCTATAGAAGTACGTTGTAGCAAAAGGTAGGAGTCAAACTCATTGCGTAAATACACCGACGACGGGCCGGTGATCTGATCTCGAATCCTCGATTATATATACTCCAAGTGTGTACGGTTTATGTATATACTAGTACTATCTACCAGATCAGAACAGAACAGATCCCCTGTGCTGTGAGCTGTGATGATCACGTTGACCTTGTTGTATATGCAGGCTCAAAGCAAAGGAATCATCGCCGCCATGGGAATGGTCCGAGCATGCATGCCAGTGCCGCTCCCGGCTCTTCCTGCTGCCGCTCATTCCACCGGCGCTGCCGAGAAGAAGCCCTCGAGGGGCGGCCTCCGTGTGCTCGTGCTTGGCGGCACTGGCCGTGTGGGCTGGTCCACGGCCACCGCGCTTTCCAAGCTCCGGCCTGACCTCCGCATCCTCATCGGAGGCAGGAACAGGTACATGTTATTGCCTCTCTCTCTCTCTCTCTCTCTCTCTCTCTCTCTCTCTCTCTCTCTCTCTCTCTCTCTCTCTCCCCCATTAGATCTCCCATTAGACACATCTCGATCGAAATCTTTGTACTCGTACTTCATTATTATTCATGCATAATTAGTTCCGCATTATATGTTGTCCCTCAAAATTTGTCAGAGAGGATGGTCGTAGCACACTCGATCGGTTGGTTTGGACCTGATATGTTCTCATATATCTTAGTTATTGACTAATTAATGTGATATATTTGCTAGGGAAAAAGGTAAATCTCTGGCATCTAAACTTGGAAAGCGATCGGAGTTTGTCCAAGTTGATATTCACGATCCAAGCATGTTGGAGGCGGCCCTGTATGGTTAGTAATGCAACAACATATCTGTTTAATTATGTGACACAACATGATCAGAATGCCACTCTTGTTGAACAGAGGGAGTACTTAAGTTGTATATTTTACTACCTCTGTTTCGAAATGTATGTCCCTGGACTTATGGTTCGATGTTTAACCATTTATTTTATTCAAAAAAATTGTGTTTGGATAAATTTTTTTGATAAGACGAATGATCAAACTTTGTATAAAAAAGTCAATGGCGACATACATTTCGAAACGGAGGAGTGTCCTATGTCACATCTTGGATATACCGATATTGACTCCAGAGTACCCTTTCCCAGGTGCGGATTTAGTTGTCCATGCTGCAGGTCCTTTCCAAAGGGAGGACAAGTGCACTGTCTTGGAGGCAGCAATATCTACTAAGGTGTCCGTGCTTGAGAGATCGACAGCGCTCATCAGTTGCATAATTTTCCTTGTATCTGTCGAGGTTAATGATATGCTTATTAACGAACTTTGCTCATCTTCCATATATAGACACCATACATTGATGTTTGTGATGATGCTGATTATTCGTGGAGAGCAAAAGGTTTCCATGAACAGGCGAAAGCTAGTGGTGTTCCAGCTATTATTACTGCAGGCATATGTCCTGGAGTGAGCAACGGTATTCACCATTCCCGTGATACGATAAATTAGTCAAATTTAATTTGCTTTATGTTTATTGTTTGCGTTTTTGAGTAGTTAGTGTTAATGTTCTTGACTGTTACACAAAAATGGTTCCTTTTGCTTATTATCCTTTTGGCTAATAGTTTAGATAAATGGCGTGATATCCAACATTAATTTTCGAACCGAAGCACAAAATTTAGATTGATTACTCACAAGAAAAGGTGTGCTCAAACTTGAAAAAGGGAAGAAGAGAAATATGGATCTTTGATCATGTCAGTTGAGAAATCATAAACGAATAAATGGACATAACATGTTTTTATGAGGGAATGTACAGAGAATTAATGGGTTGTCTATACGATGCCACAAGTAGATCAATTTATCATAGCATGTGTTGATAAAAACTAAAACTATCTTTTTGGGGGTTAACTTATTCATACCAATTTCACTCTTTTTGAGGCTAAAAGCCCTGACCACACATATTGTCCAAACGTGCACGGAGGGGGACAGTATTGTTTAATTGCCAAGCCATATTCAATAACCAGGTCCTGGTCAAATAATTGGGCAAATGATGAAATCGGTTGCATGTGCCTTGTCCTTTGTGAAATTGAGGAAATGATGAAATTGGTTCCATGTGCCTTGTTCCGAGGACAGAGTGTGACACAAACCAAAGTAGATCACAATCTTTATAATTAATTAATGTAGCAAAATCAGATGGTAGTGAAATAGCAGGCAATTATGTATATAACAGGCGAACATATTGTTTTTGAAGTGCTTACTCATGTGTTTCATTATTCTCTGTGACAGTGATGGCTGCCGAGCTGGTGCATGCTGCTAGAAGGGAAAAGGCTAGTGAACCTGAAAGACTAAGGTAAGGCTAGAGTTTTTTATTGTCTAGAAAAGTAATTTTCAAAATAGTCATTCAGCCTGTTTGCAGAGTTGTCTCACTTGTACTCCACCCGTCCAGGTGCTTCTTTTTAAAATTAGCATCTCTCTCTTTTTTTGGAAAAGGGAACCTTTATTGATCTTAGACAATTACATCAAAGTGATACATCATACCAAAATCCAACCCGGCCTCTTACCAGTTCTTTTTTATGAAAAAAATCGATGCAAAAGAACCATTGCAATATTTGGTTTTCTTCTGCCATGTGAAACAGATAATTAAAGCAATCCCATTATTTCAACAATATATGCATTGCATTAACTAGTTTGGTACTTTAGTTTACTAAGTCAGAAATTAGCTTACTATATGAATCCATAGCTGATACATATGTTAAATATCTTTTCTAGATTCTTCTATTACATCGCTGGTTCTGGTGGTGTTGGCCCCACAACATTGGCATCAAGTTTTTTGCTACTTGGGGAGGATGTCATTGTATATAACAAGGGTACTTTTAACTTCTCCATTTGTTCACTATTTGTGTTCTTCAGTGTTGGAAAAACTCGTAAGTCATTCTTATTAGTCATTTAGGAAAGGAAAGGAAGCTAAAGCCCTATAGTGGATCTCTAAACATTGATTTTGGAAAGGGTGTTGGAAAGAAAGATGTTTACTTATTGTAAGTATTTTTTACTAACACTATCTTTCCATATCTTATAATTGACAAATTAGAAATTCAATGGACAAAACAGGATCGACACTAATAAATTCATATTACATTGTCTATTACAGGAATTTACCTGAAGTGAAGAGTACTTTTAAGATTCTAAGTGTGCCAACTGTTAGTGCTCGATTTGGTTCGGATCCTTTCTTCTGGAATTGGGGAATGCATACTTTTGCAACCTTTTTACCTACTGTAAGTAATTTTTCTTTTAAAATTATGCAGTATGAAGTTATTTCATTTTATCCTTCAGATAATAAACTGCAATGGAAGTTTCAAACGAATAGGTAGTAATAATACAATATATGTAACTCCATCTTGGTCTGTTTCAGGAGTCCTTGAGGGATAAAAATAAGGTCCTAAAACTGGTTGAGTTGGTTGATCCCATTGTTCGAACCATTGATGTCATTGCTGGAGAATGTGTCGCCATGAGAGTATGCACTATTCAACTTTTCTTATTATTATTTTCAGGAAAAAAAGAGAGAAAACTAACACCAACAGCCAAACAGCAGATGATTTCTAATGATAAATGTGTCCAAAGTAAGTAGGGACTACAACTACTAAATGGCACTACCCAACCAATTTTATTTCCTTTCTGTAGGTAGTCTTGGAGCATTCAAATGGCCAGAATAGTGTGGGATTATTTACTCACGAAAAGTTGTCGGTGTAAGTACTACTGAGCATAACTTACAAATTGAGCATATTCGAGATTACATGCACTTAGGAAGCTTCACAGTGTTATCAATGTCACGATATTAAATAGAAAAACAGATGCATAAGGATGCAGGTGTATTTAAAACCTCCCATACCCAAAGATGGTCGCAGATGTTTTGACTCCCTAGTGATTTTAGTTTCCTTGCTCCTTTGGAAAGAAAAGAATAACAGGATCTTTGATCGTTGTGTCCAAACGATCAATGAGGTGTTGTCTAGGATGGCCGATGAGATATATCGGGTCTTGGCTAGAGCTAGTTGTAGGTGCTCTAGGTTGGCTCTCAGGTCGCGCAACGTTTAAATGTAATTGTCCCCTGTGTCTATGTCGGGCCAGTTCCCCATTCTATAGCCGACCCTTTTGTAACTGTTCTCTCCCTCTTAATGAAAAACATGCTCAAGCACGGTCGGGAAAATTAGTTATTACGCATACATTTAACTTGAAGTCTAGGAGTAATCCTCATCAGCTTGCAGCAGTGAATAGAAGTATTGTGGAGTGCTATCTAAGCATGTAAGGGTTTTAGCAGTGCCCTAAACAAAATAGGAAGAGGGGTACTTGACTATGATCCTCATCTAAGCATGTTTAGGGTGATTTTTTTCAGATCAGTCGGCTATGCAGTAGCCGCATTCATTTTAACAATTATTGAGGGCAACACACAGCCAGGTGTCTGGTTTCCAGAAGAGGTGAGTGATGCAATTTGAGTTAATGAAGTACTCATTTCCAGCTGCCTGAAATGTCAATATTCGTTCCCGTGCAGCCCGAGGGAATTGCAAGTGAAGCAAGGAACCTGCTTCTTAAGCGTGCAACTCAAGGAGCAACTAACTTCGTGATGAACAAGTGAATTTTCTTCCAACGTCAAGATGAACCTTTAACCATATGTAAAGAAAAACAATTTAATCGAGTTGTGTTTGTGAGCTAACATGTTCCGCCACTTGAATTGGCAACCTTCATGGATGGTGGGAATTGATCCAAATGGAATTCGTTGAGGAATTTACGTGTGAGGATACATAATTTGTGTTCAAATACTATGATACCTGATATCTAGCAACATAATATTTAGCAATTCCCCTAGAAACGTTGGAGCAACTTATGGTCAACGAAGAAGTCAGAATGTGAGCAGTTTCCCACGGTTGAGTGTGATGTTTTCACATGTTCTGCTGAACCATTTTCACTACTAGAAAACAGGTCAAAGATTCAGGCCAAAGGAACCACTTGTTCCTTGAACCGGTACTAATGTGAGACATCATCACCGGCTGCATCAATAGCCGGTACTCTTGGCCTGCGCCGAGCGCTGGCAAGGCGCGCAACGGCACAAACCGGTGCCAATGCACTGACAAAGGCACCGGGTAACTCCTTGAGCCGGTACCAAAATGGCCATGCATCAATGGCACCGGGTGGTGGCAAGACCCGGTTCTTATGGAGTAGACATTAGCATCGGGTCATGCCATGATCCGGTGCCTGTGCTGGCCCTGGACATAGGCACCGGTTGGTGCCTTCAACCGGTGCTGATCAATTACTTTTGGAACCGGTTGATTAGCACCAACCGGTGCCTTTGTGCTCCTACTTAAATACCCCGCCCCCTCCCCCCCAAGCTACTGTGAACTCACTGTTCATGGCAGCTGAGTGAGGGAAGGGGGCGAATTTTTTCATTTTTTTAAAAGGTTAGTAATATTCTTTTCAATACTTTTACAAATTAATTTTGTAGATGTAGTTAGCACTTGATTTAGTTTATACACATAATAAATATTTGTAGATATATATTTTTGGACCTGATTTAGTTTATGTTTCATATTATTGTTATATAAAATATTAGGCATAAGATAACTATTTATTTATATATAGTTAGGATTTGGATTATTATATTTTTATATTAGGCATGCATAATATATATTTATAGTATATAATTTTGATGACACTCCAATTTAATTTGTTTAGTAATCAATCATTGATTAATTCAATATATTATTATTTTTACTTCCAATGTTTATTTAAGAATGGTTATGTTGACACTAGTTTGATGTTAATATATGAAATGTGAACCCAGATGAGTCGGCAATGGATGTACATGACGGACCGGCGTTCAATGGAGTTCATCGATGGTGTGCATGAATTCATTAAAGTTGCAGAGAACCACAAGTATGGTGGTTTTGTTCGCTGTCCATGCAAAAACTGCAAGAATGAGAAGGATTACTCATCATCAAGAACCATCCACAATCACTTGTTCAGTAGTGGTTTTATGCTGAACTATTATGTTTGGACCAAGCATGAAGAAAAAGGAATAATGCTGGATAATAATGAAGAAGAAGATGACAGGATTCCTGACTTTGCAGGCAATTACGGTGCCTTTTAAGATGACATTGCAATGGGTGAGTCTGAAGAAGATGCTGAAGGACACGATGTAGAAGATGATCTCGGTCAGATGCTGCGCGAAGCTTAGGAAGTTTGCGAAATAAAAAAGAATCGAGAGATCTGAAGCGTATGTTGGAGGACTACAGAATATTGTTGTACCCAGATTGCAAACAAGGCCAAAAGAAGTTGGGTACCACATTAGAATTATTGCAATGGAAGGCATCAAATGGTTTGTCTGACAAGGGATTCGAGAAGTTGCTGAAACTTAAAAAAAACTTACTCCCTGAGGATAACACCTTGCCGGAGACAACATACGAGGAAAAAAGGTTATTTGTCCTTTAGGATTAGAGGCACAGAAGATATATGCTTGTCCTAATGACTGCATCCTATATCGAGGTGAGTATGAAAATTTGGATTCATGCCTTGTATGCAACGCATGCCAGTACAAGATCCCTCAAGATGATCCAGGCGACATTGATGGGATGCGTGTCAAGAAGAGGGTGCCTACCAAGGTGATGTGGTATTTACCTCTAATACCACGTCTAAAACATTTGTTCATGAACAAAACTAATGCTAAATTGATGTGATGGCACAAAGAAGAACGTAAGCAAGATAATATGTTGAGACACCTCGCTGATGGGTCGCAGTGGAGAAAGGTGGACAGAACATTCCCAATATTTGCAAATGATGCGAGGAATGTAAGGTTCGGCTTAAGTACGGATGGCATGAATCCTTTCAGTGAGCAGAGCAGTGGCCATAGTACCTGGCCTGTGACACTCTGTATATACAACCTTCCTCCCTGGTTGTGTATGAAGCGAAAATTCATTATGATGCCGGTGCTTATCCCCGGCCCGAAGCAACCTGATAACGATATAGATGTATATCTGAAACCACTGATTGAGGATCTCCTATTGTTGTGGAAAGAAGAGGGTGTTCGTATGTGGGATGCACACGTAGAGGAACATTTTAACCTTCGTGCATTGCTTTTCGTAACCACCAACGATTGGCCAGCACTAAGCAACCTCTCCAGACATTCCAATAAGGGTTATAGGGCATGCACCCATTGTTTAGAAGAAACCGACAGCACGTACCTCAAGCACTGTAGGAAGATCGTGTATATGGGTCATCATCGATTTCTTCCGATCAAACACCCATTAAGGAGGAAGCATGCTCACTATGGTGGAAAGGTAGATCGTCATACCAAGCCTAGGCACCGTTGTGGGAAAATGGTGTTTGAAATGGTCAAAGATTTAAAAGTAGTATTCGGAAAAGGACCCGGCAGCAGATCAGTGCAGAGTGACGACGGTCGTGCACCTATGTGGAAGAAGAAGATTATATTTTGGGAGTTACCTTATTGAGAAGTCTTAGAGGTCCGCCACGCCATTGATGTGATGCACCTAACAAATAATCTTTGTGTGAACCTTCTAGGCTTCCTTGGTGTCTATGGTAAGCCAAAGGATACACTGGAAGCGTAGAAAGATCTTCAACGTATGAAATAACGGGCCGCCCTACATCCAGAAAAAAGGGATAAAGGACGTCATTACCTAGGTCCTGCGTGCTACACTCTTAGTAAGGAAAAGAACCAAAGTATGTTTGACTGTTTAAATAGTATCAAGGTCCCATCGGGCTACTCTTCGAACATAAAGAGGCTACTGAACCTGAAAGAGAAGAAATTCGCACACGTGAAGTCCCATGACTGTCACGTGTTGATGACGCAATTGATTCCAGTTGCACTTAGAGGTATTCTACCAGCTAATGTTCGGGCAACAATCATAAAGTTATGCGCCTTTCTCAACACAATTTCTCAGAAGGCAATCGATCCATCGAGTTTAAGCAGGCTACAAGAGGATGTTGTCCCAAGTTTAGTCAGTCTTGAGATGATATTTCCTCCATCATTCTTCAATCAGGCTCGTCCAGAAGGAAGCATTGCGAAGGGTTACGACACAGAGGAGGTCATTGAGTTCTGTGTTGACTATGTGGAAGAACTGTGCCCAATTGGGATTCCAGTATCATGTCATAAGGGGCGGCTGATTGGAAAGGGCACACTTGGAAGGAAATCAGTAAATGCCACAGATCATGCCACATTTAGCAAAGAACATCTCACAGTTCTGCAACAATCAGTCTTGGTGGCTCCATACATGGAGGAGCAGATGCAAATTGTGCGAATCATGTACTCTTTGAAGTCCGAGACATGGATTACAAAACATCATAACAATACATTCGCCACCTGGCTGCAGAAGAAAGTCATGGCCAACGATGAAATTCATGAGCAGCTAGCTTGGCTGGCCAGGGGTCTGGCAAATTCAATCCTGATGTACCAAGAATATGAAATTAATGGTTTCACAATTTATACAAGAGCCCAAGATAACAAGGGCACCAATCAAAATAGTGGTGTCAGTATTGATGCCACTGACTCTAGTAGCCAAACGAACTCATATTTTGGTTACATTGAAGAGATCTGGTAACTCGACTATGGGCCGTTGAAGATCCCTCTATTTCGTTGCCAATGGGTTAAACTGACAGGAAAAGGTGTCGATATCAACGAGTACGGAATGACAACGGTAGACCTCAAAGAGCTTGGCTATCGAGACGAACCATTCGTCCTAGCTAAAGATGTCACTCAAGTTTTCTATGTGCAGGACATGTCTAGCAAACCGAGAAAGGACAAGTCCAGAAATAAATTAAGTTTTGTAGGTCCAAAGGTGAGCCAAAGCGCCATATTGTTCTGGCAGGCAAAAGAAAAATTGTCGGAGTCGACGATGTCACAGATGAAGAAGAATACAACAAGGTTGAAGATATGACTCCATTCGCAGTGGAGGTTGACACAAGTATTCTTTTAGCCGAAGAGGAGGCTCCCTACGCACGCCATGATCACAATGAAAGGGATGATTGTAAAGCGAACCATCGTTAATATTCCATTAGTTGAATGATTATGTCTTGTAATATTTCTCTTGAACATGCTATTAATGATTATCTATGATTGTTATGGCAATTATCAGATTTATTATGCAATTATCTGATTTATTATTCAATTATCTTATTTATTGTGTATTTAAATGATTTATTATGGAATTATCTAATTTATTATTTATTTAAATGATTTTTTTTTGAAATTATCTAATTTATTATGCATTTAAATGATTTATTATGTAATTAATATAATTATTATACAATTATCTAATTTATTATGTATTTAAATCATTTATTTTGCAATTATCTAATTTATTATGCATTTAAATGATTTATTATGTAATTAATATAATTATTTTGCAATTATCTAATTTATTATGCATTTAAATTATTTATTATGTATTTAATATAATTATTATGCTATTATCTGATTTATTATGTATTTAAATCATTTATTTTGCAATTATCTAATTTATTATGCATTTAAATGATTTATTATGTAATTAATAGAATTATTATGCATTTAAATTATTTATTATGCATTTAAAAGATTTATTGTGCATTTAAAAGATTTTCCGTAAAAACATATTGGTACCGGTTGATATTTTCAACCGGTACCAATGCCTTTGCCAAAAAAAGATGGGTGACCTGGAGTCGAACCCGGGCCGCGGCGCATAGATATTTTTGCCTTTCCATTCAGCTATGTAGTGATTTCAAGTTTGAAGGCGGCAATATGTCTAAAGTACATTACTGAAAAGGGCCTAAGGCACTGGTTTTAGGAATTTAACCGGTGCCTTTGGCCTACGGGTTTCCATTGGTACCGGGTGGTCTCCCAACCGGTGCCTTAGGCCCTCTTTGGCACCGGGTGGAGTTTTCACCCAGTACCAAAGGCTCTATGGTATAAAAGGTTGTGTCCTCTCTTCTTCCTCACTACTTCCTTCCACTGCCGGCCCTCTCGACGCCCCCGATCGTCCGTCGTCGCCTCCTCCGACGATCGTCCTCTGCCGCCGCCCGGTCGTCCACCGCCGCCGCCTCCACGCCTGGACCTCTCTCTGCCGCGACGCCGCCACCTGGACGCCTGGCCACCCCCGCCCGACCCGTCTTGGTGCACCGCCGCCGCCTACGCCTCCGCCTCCGTGTCGACGCTGGCGCCCCCTCCCCTTCGCGCCGCCACCTCGGTCCGGCTCTCCCCGGCTGCCTCGACAGGTACACCCCCTCCAATCCTTTCTTTCACCTAGAGCCGAGCCCTCAAACCCCTATGTCTAGAACACCGCCCGTCGCCGCCATGGCCGTCCCCTAGCAGCCCATCTCCTCCACCATTTGCTCGCGCAGCACACGTTCCGGCCCCTCCCCTCTCCATTCCACCCCAATCCGAGCCCCCACTCTCCTCCCTGCACCCTGGAACGCCGCTCGCCATTGCCATTGCCACCGCCGAGCACCACCCCGCCGCGGAGCACTGTTGGCGCTCCTTAAGTATCCATTTTATCCCCTGTTTAACTTTGATAATGGCATGAATTTAATATCAAAATCACTAACCATCCTAACCTCGGCCCAATTATTGGTCGTTTTCACATTTGCACATATATTTTGGAGGTACTTCGTTTTTGCAGGTTTTTTACCAATTTTGGAGCATGAAATGGTGAGGCCCACGATCACGCGATGATACGAAGAATGACGAAGGCCAAAGCCTGAACAAAGGATCGAAGGCCGTGATGATTAGAGGCCCATTCATACACATCCACCCTCCAATGAAGCCCAAAAGACAAAGCCCACAAGATAAGATCGAGATGCTTCGTGGCTAAGCAAAGCAAAGAGATATTTAAGGAAGGATTTTCCATCCTATCCTTCTCCTCGAAGAAATCTCGAAGATAACGACGTCTAAAGGGGTGCAATCGTAAAAGACATAAACTCTAGAAGATTCCAGGAGACTTGGGGAGAAAGTTGAGCACCAGCCGGCGAAGGAAAGACCCAGGCCGGCCGGCCTAGGCTCATTGGGCCGGCCGGCCCAGCCTGTTTTTAGGTCGGTTCGACCTCCCCTTTGACCAAGGGTTCCCTGAGGCTATTTAAAGACCCCTCCCCAAGGTTCACGCAGAGATCAATTCGGGAGACGACGCCAAGGAGCAGAGAAGATAGAGGGACACCTCTTGGAGAGCCGAGGGTCGTGCTTGTTGTCTAGGGTTTGCCCTAGCCGATGTGGGAACCTTGCAAGGAAGACCACGTCGGAGTTCTGGAGCTAGGATCATCAAGATCAAGGTAGGGCCCCGGTTGTGATCTTGTGATGTACTATCATTCATGGTGAAGTTATTTGTGTTTCCAAATGTTTAGCGACCATGTTCTCCTCTTTCGATTTTGTTCTTTTCTTTGTGTTCGCTTCATCCTAGATCTATTATCGAGATAGATCACTTAGCACGATCTTGAAGTCATGGTGGCTAGAGGTTCATGGCGGAACTACCAAAGGGGGTTCGACTTGCTTCAGGGTATCTCGTTCAAAAGGGGGGCGTCGTGACAGGCCGTCTCCACAGAGTAGGCGGAGTATCGAGAGATCGGATTGGAGATTTTGGGTTTAAAGAGGCTTTTCATTGAGATTCACATCTATCTTACTTCACTTTATCTAGCTGGAACTACAACATATGCATGATCTAGGTGATCTAGATTGGTTATCTCTAACTTCCTCTTGCTACCTTCGGTGTTTGTCGTGTTTTTAGTAGATTAGATTCGTTTTCACCATCTCAACACAAAGGAATCTCTATGCTAGTAGATTATTTCTTGTCTCTTTGGTTCCATGGATTGATAAACCTTGGGGGAATACTCTGAGGGAAAAGCTACACGAAAACATGCGCTTGCGGTATATAAATCGGAGGCGCTAAGGAGCGTCAACAAGCACCCATCCCCGGTCACGCCCAGACCACGACAACCCCCTAGCAAGCTTCGCCTTCCCTCCCTCAAGCTCACACACCGCTTTTCCCCATCCAGGTCGCACGGAGGTCACCAGGAACGCCGCTCGCCACCGCCGTGAACGCCGCCGTCGAGACCCGCGCGGTGAAGGACTTCATCCGCGCCGAATCCGTGCAAGAAGACCCCCCAAAGAGCTTCACCAGATCGAGCCAAACTTCCCCGGCACACTCTCCGCCCGAGCCCGTCACCGGAGCAGTGCCACCGCAGCTCGACCTCGCCGCCGACTGCCTGCGCCCGCGGATCCGCTTCCATAGGCCACCTCCGCACGCGCGAAGACCCTCTCTAGGTAGACCTAGGTCTCCTCTAGTGATTCCCCCACAGGCCGCACGCCGTCGGCGAGCCTCCTCGCCGAATTCCGGCCGCCAAAGCCACATCCCCTGCTCTGTCTCCGGCCAGGGGCATAACCGTGAACTATATTTCTTTCTAGGGGCCTAACTGTAAAGTCTTGTTTTCTTTTTCTTTTGTTTCAAAAAACAGAAAACATGTAAAATCGGTAATAAATCGTAGAAAAATCAGAAAAATGCAAACTCAACTGTTATGGGTTCCTTATAACTAGATCTACAACTTTATTGCATGCACTAGAATTAGTAGAGAATTAGAGAGAATTCGTGAGAATTATTGAGAATTAGATATATTAACTAGAATTTACAAAGTGTTTGTATTATTAGATATATTAACTTGAATTGAATTATAGAAATATTTTTAGAATTCAATTATGGATATAGTGTTTTCTTTGTTATATATTAGATAAAGATTTGTATGTATCATGTAATTATTATTTAATTATGCCATTCAAAGACTATATTGAGTAGAATTATGTCATTCAAACACTTTATTACTTCTCGATCTCGCAAACTCGCGCTTAAATGCAAACACACGCTCAGTCACTAACTCTCGCTGACCAACGCTCTCTCCTTCTCACATACGCTCGGTCTCTCGCTCACACACACTCACTGACACTGGTACACACTCACACTCTCTAACACACACACTCCCTCTCTCTCACACACACACACATATACACACACTCACACTCTCTAACACACACACTCCCTCTCTCTCTCACACACACACACTCTAAATACTCTAACACATTTTACGTTTTCAGTTAAGGATGGACCCCTTTGGTGATGAGCAGGCCGCCGGGCAATACATGTTGGACGCAATAAACGAAGATACGAGGGCCAAAACCGCCCAGCAAATGGGTGAAGAAGATGCTCGGACAGCTGATTCATTTCTAAATATGTCTGGAGATGCCGAAGAAGAAGATGATGACTTTGCGCAGCCGCACAACCATCAGCAGCACGTTTCAGTACGTATCTTAATTATATATGCATGGTGACTTTGGTAGATTAGTTTTGCAATTAACATATCTTTTCTGTAATTTAGTCGACCTCCGCATCGACTTCGTTGGGCCAGTCAAAAGGGAGACGCCGGCCAACCAAGAAAATGGAGGGAAGACAGGTCGTCACAGAAGTGGACGCGGAGGGCTGTCTAAGTGCTCCAGAGGCTGCTAGCACGAAATTTGTCAACCAATGTGGGGGTTATTGTTCGGGCGAGAATTCCGATCACCACAAGACTATGGAAATCGAGCAAACCAGAGGAACAGCAATACGATGTGCCTCCACATTAGAAGAAAATGCTATGGACAGAACTCAATGATATGTTCACTCTTCCTGAAGGAGTTGACCAAGAACTTGTGAAAAAATGTTCCTTGAAAAAGATGGCCCCTATCTTTGCAAGTTTCAAGAAGAAGTTGTACACCAATTACATCAAGAAGGATAAGGAACCGAACTGGGACGATCTTCCTCAAGTTAAACCATACTGGGAGGAGTTCAAACAATACAAACTTTCAGAGGAAGCCCAAGAAAAATCCCAATAGGCCAAGGCGAATTTAGCAAATAAGAAGTACAGCCACCACCTTGGGGCTGGAGGGTACAAGAAGGCAATAAAAAATGGCAGAAGATGGAGCAGGACCTTATGGACAGAGGCATCAGGCCGATGACTTGGGATTGGCCGGATAGATCCAAGTGGTGGTTATTTGCTAATGGCATGACACTAAACCAGTTGGATGGAAGTTTGGTCGTGCTCGAGCATATGCAAGAAGTGTCCCGCGATCTGGTCGCTGCAATAGATGAGGCCCAACAAGGAATATTCCAGCCTCAAAGGGAGAATGATGAGCTGACAAGGGCTTTAAAGAATCCGGAACACCCTAGACGAGCCCGCGGCATCGGTGTGGTCCCATGGAAAGTTGCTTGGGCCGGAGATTCCTCTTACAAGACTCATAGAAAGAGCAAAGCGGAACAAGAAGAGAAACTCAGTGCCATCCAAGAAGGGATGAGTAGGAAGGTTGCATCCTTGGAATCTCAGATGGACGCCAGGGTCAATGAGGCAATAGCGCTAGCTCTGAGATAAAGGGGCACTGCTGGGTTGCACCCAGATGTTGTGATAAGCCCGGCCTCTCAGCGACGCAGCAGCTGTGCATCCACGGCTGCGCCCGACGTACAAGCTGAATAGCAACCCCAGATTGAGCCAACGGCGGTAGATGACCAGAGGTATCCAGTGGATGATATCACCATGCCGACACCGTGCGAGCTTCATGTGCGAGCAAAGAATATATCCATTCATGTCGCATACGGGTCAGCCCTGCCCCTGAATCCTTGTACTACAATTCATGGAAGGCTGATACCCCCTGGATATACCTCCGTCTCAGTCGAGCAGATAGTTGGAAACAATGAGGATCTTGAGCTCGACTTCGTTGGATGGGATGGAGAAAAGACATCGGGAGACGCAATGCACGGGATCGTTCTATGGCGCAAGGCTGCCATCAAACTTACTACAAGCACAATGGCTCCCGTGCAGACGAGTGATCCCGTGCAGACCGATCGCCCGTCTCCGCGGCCTCCCTAACCGCCGTCCCCATAACCAGCTCCCTCGCCACCGTCTCCGCCGGCGCAAAGGGCCACGAGTACTCCAACTCCTCCTGCACCAGAAAAAGGAAAGAAAAAGACAGCATCCCTCCCAGCAGCTGGACCCTAAAAGAAGAAGCAGAAAATGGTCGAAAGAAAATTGACCTATGAGAAGACCGCTGAGGAGTTGGAAGAGGAGACAGCTCGATATATAAAAGAATAGTTGAAGTCTAAAGTCCCCCCGCAGAAGGAAAAGGTACCTCTAGAATTAGGGAAAAAGCTTCTCGCGAACCTAGACAACCCACCAAAACCGAAAAACTTACCCTCGGACTATGATCGTACTCTGATAAAGGCACACAAAGTGAGAAATGACAAGAAAAAATGTGGCAAGACCATTCCTTAGCTTGGCACGCAACAAAAAGAAACTGAGCCCCTCCGGGTGCCAAGGTTGCCAATCCTACACCCGACGGACGTACAACTCCAGGCGGACCTACAGGCGGCGATATTTCTTTCAAAAACTAGATTGACGCTGGAGCAGGCAATGGGGCAAGACGAGGCAGCAGAAATCCCTGTCACTCTCGTTCTTACTCCATTCGAGCATGGAAAACCTTTTGTCACTGAGGAAGAGGAGAAATGTCTAGGCACGCAGATGTTCAATTTGCATAGATGGTACCTGTGAATGTCGAATGACGAAGGCAAAATGTTTTTAGTCAAATATCGTGACCAAGATTTCTTCCGCGGGGAGGACGACTTCTGGGTGTACTTCGAAGATTTATATCACATTTACCATCGACAAGCCGTCGACGTATCTATCATCACCATTTGGGTTCTGTAAGTATCACTTACCTCTACATTAATATTTTTTGTTAACAAGAATGTAATTATCTGTGTGCATTATAAAATTCCTATTATATCGTTTAGACAGGAGATTCAGAGAAGCCGAAAATATGGATGGCACCATCAGATCGGCTTCATGTCTCCGTTGCTAGTCAACCAGAAAATGCTCAACAAAAATTACAAGAACACATGCCAAAACATGTACGATTCGTTTACTAGACAGAATTTAAAATCCTATATATACATACCATACAACTTTGGGTAAGCCTTGGTCGACTCAATCCTCTGTTATATTACTAAATAAATACTAAGTCGTCTAATGCATATATGTATATACTCATACTCTCCATAGAGACTGGCAATCTTATAGTCTTTGACTCAATGAGAAATCCAAAGTCCGCAATCCAACATATCATAGACCCCTTGAACAGGTAAGTTCAGTTTGCACAATCAAATCCTTTTTCTGGTAATAGCAATTTCTGAATATCAAACTTACCTTTGAGCGCAGGGTGTGGAAAAAATTTGTAAAAATAAACAAAGGACGTGGTCAATGGAGGTCCGAACTGAACGTTAAAATAAATTATTCGGTATGTTGAATCACAAATATTTGTCTACTTAAGTATATAATCCCAAATTGTTCTAAATTGAGTAATTTATTTGTTTCTCCTTAAGTGTGCGAGACAAAAATAAGGAACTGATTGGTGTGGGTACTACGTATGCGACTACTTGCACAAAACGACTCCATGCGGGAAACCTACTACGGAGGACTTAAGGGTACGTACAAACCATTCACTAGTACATTTTCATAATTATACTAACACACATGATGTTAATATATCAGTCCTTTTTTCCTAAATTATAGATGTCTCGAATGACGAACGAATGTTACTCTACCAATCGGATCAACGCCGTGTGCGAGCAGCTCTCCGGATTCATTTTGAACGAGATACTGGATCCTAGAGGTGAGTTCTACCACGACGGTCACATCCATAGACGACTTCCATCGGCGTCCTGAGGGGCCCAGTGGTTTGACTACAAACATGACTTATAAATTTGTATATATTTCTAAAGTGAGCAAGTAAGCAGTGGCAGCACCCTCTTTGTAAACAAAGATAGACGTATCCGTAGCCGAGGCTGCGAAGCCAAGGCCACGAATGTATGTGGCAAAATGCTGGTACCATGCCCGAGGTGCCTGCTTGAGCCCATATAAGGACTTCTGCAAAAAAAACAGACATGATCAGGTGCAGTGGGGTCGACGAAGCCCATATAAGGACGGCTGCTGGCAGTAGACCATCTCGTCCAGATGACCATGAAGAAAAGCGTTCTTCACGTCCATCTGGTGTATAGGCCAAGCGCGAGAAGCGGCAATGCTGAGGACGACCCGAATAGTGGCCTGTTTGACAACCGGACTGAACATCTCGTCGTAGTCGAAGCCATACTGCTGTGAGAACCCGCGAACGACCCATCTTGCTTTATGGCGAGCAAGAGAACCGTCGGAGTTGTACTTGTGCTTGAAGATCCATTTGCCGGAGACGACGTTGGCACCTGGTGGTCGAGGAACTAGGCGCCAGGTGCCATTGTCAATCAGCGCCTTGTACTCATCCTCCATCGCGGCACGCCAATTAGGATCGGCGAGGGCACTCCGGTAGTTAGCCGGAAGTGGAGAGGCGTGGACGGCAGAGTACGTCAGACGATCAGCAGGCCCTGGAAGAGAACCAGTCTGCGCCCTCATCACAACACGACGAGGAGGATCCAGGAGCGAGCGCAGAACAACCACCCGGGGCGAGGACTGGAGAGCCCGCGCCTGAGGGATCGGGGACGGCGAGGTAGTCATGGACGATCGTCGAGGCGGCAGCGGACCGTTGATGTGCGCTGGAGGTGGGCGACGATTGTAGACGAAACAGAACTCGCATCCCGTAGGGCGCGGCTGGGGCGCAGCCGCGGTCGGAGCAGGAGCCGGTGAACGACCGACGGCCAGGGCTGGCGTAGGAGCGGGCGAAGGGGCCGGTCTACGTTCCGGTGGAGGCCCGCCAATGGCTGCCGCAGTCGGGAGAACAGGACCGCGCCAGAGAATGGCGGGGTCGTCCTCCAGGGGGTCGACCAGATCCCGCCCAGCGACAGGAGCCTGGGAGGGCTCGCTGGTCGCAGGAGGCGAGGGAGAGACGTGACAACGATCCTGCAGGAGAAAATCAAGAGCCTCCGCAGATGACTTTGTAGCCGAAAACGGAAAATTAGTCTCATCAAAAATCACATGACGAGAGACGATCATGCGTCTGGTCGAGAGATCGAGGCAGCGGTAGCCCTTTTGGGAGGAGGGATAACCGATGAACACGCAAGCAGAAGAGCGTGGAGCCAGTTTGTGAGGTGTCGTGGCACTAAGGTTTGGGTAGCACAGGCAGCCAAAAACTCGAAGAGAGGAATAGTCTGGCATAGAGCGATGCAGGAGATGATGTGGTATACCATTACTAATGGATGAGGAGGGCCGCCTGTTGAGCAGGAAAACGGCGGTCACCAGTGCCTCCATCCAGTAGGCGGGAGGCATAGAAGCATGAAACAAGAGGGTGTGCACCATGTTGTTGAGTGTGCGCAACATCCGTTCAGCATTGCCGTTCTGTGCGGAGGTATAGGGGCACGAGGTGCGAAGCAATAAACCGCGACTAGCAAGGAAGGTAGAAGTGGCGTTGTTGATGAACTCGGTGCCATTGTCCTCCTGAAAGCACTTGACAGACAAGCTAAACTGGGTATGAGCATAAGCAACAAACTCAACAATATGCCTGTGGACCTCAGATTTATGCCGAAGAGGAAAAGCCCAATAGTAATGTGTGAAATCATCAACCATCACAAGATAGTACTTAAAACCAGAGATGCTAAGCAACGGTGATGTCCAGACATCGCAATGAACGAGTTCAAAGGGGGCAGAAGTGCTAGATGATGAACTAGTAAAGGGCAGACATGTGTGTTTGCCGAGCAGGCAAGCATGACAAAGACCACGTGCTGCATTATTACATGAAATAGCTGAAATTTTATTAAGTTCACTAATGGCGGCTGGTGCAGGATGACCAAGACGTGAGTGCCACAACGAGGACGAAGCAGAGGCGACGTGGCAGGCGGCTGCGGAGGAGCTGGCGTGGGCGGGTGGAATGGTGTAGAGATCCCCGCCACTATTGCAGCGAAGAATCACGGTCTTGGTCTTCAGATCCTTAATAGAGAAGCCAAAAGCGTCAAACTCAACGGAACAGTTATTATCGCGAGTAAGCTGTCGAACAGATAACAGGTTACGAACAAGATGCGGAGCGATAAGAACATTATTGAGTTGAAAAAGATAATCAGCTATAGGAATACTGGAAGTGCCACGACAAGAAATTGGTATGGAATTTCCATTGCCGACTGTGATGAAGGACGGCGAATGGGAAAGACGGGATAGAAGTATACCGTCGTTGGAGGACATATGAGACGTCGCTCCAGTGTCGAGGACCCAAGGGCTGTTGCGCTGCTCCGCCATCTGGTTGAGGGCGGCGATGAGACCCGCCTGGTCCCATGCGCCCATCATGGAAGGGCCTGGTGCAGGGTAGCCGGCGGGCGTTGGCGCAGGAGTCGACACCTGCGGCGGCGCGAAGGCGGTGTGAGCCTGAGGGAAGTGCGCCATGGGAGGGCGCCACTGTTGCTGTGGGCCCCAGGCCCATGGGTTGAAGCAGACCCATGGGCCGGCGGGCTGGGGTCCGCCGCGCGCTCCTCCTTGGGAACCCTGGCCCGTCTGCTGTTGCTGCTGCTTGCGGCCGCCACCGCCGCCATCATTGCTGCTGCAGTCGTTGCCCTTGCCCTTGCCTCTGCCGCCGAGCAGCAGGACGCAGAGGTGCAGGCTGCCGTCGTGGAGGCAGTAAGGGCAGTGTTGGAGGCGACCTTGTTGTCGTTGGCGCGGCAAAGTTCCTTCAGGCGAAGCATGTTCACTGCCTCGGTGAAGGTCGGTAGTGGCCTCGTGTTGGCGATGATGTCGACGGTGTTGGCGAGGCGTGGGTTGATGCCGTTCAGCAGGTTGAGCACTAGTTGGCGATCCAGGATGGGGTGGCCGACATCGCGAAGAGCGTCGGCAGTCTGCTTCAGCTGCGAGGCGTAAGCCTCGATAGGAAGGTCGCCCTGAGACAAGGAGGCGAACTCCTGGTTCAGGATGATGGCGCGCGGCTCCTGGTTCGCCTGGAACAGATCACGGATGGCCGTGTAGAGAGCACGGGCGATCTGATTTGGCGCCATGGCGAGGTCAAGAACCCCATCGAAGACGGAGCCGTACATCCAGCTGCACACACAAGCGTCCGACTGATTCCAGGTGGGATCAGTCGGACGGGACGTGATGGTGCCGTCGATGTGTCCTAGAAGGCCGAACTTGCCGCACATGGCGGTGAAGAAGGCGTTCCACTTGTTGTAGTTTGGCAGCCGAAGGTCGAGCTCGATGGGGACGTGGGTCTTGACGTTGACGGAGGCGTACGGGTTGATGAAGACCGGGAGGACGGAGTCGGAGGAGCCGGGCGTCGTGCCGATGCCGGAGCTAGAGCTGGACGCCGACGAGGTGGACGAATCCGTCGACATGGCGCCGGATCAGATTGATCGGCGCTAGGGGCGGCGCGGCCAGGGAAGCGGCGCGGCGTAGGAGCAGCACGGCCAGGGGCGGTGCGGCCAGGGAGGCGGCACCTGGGGCGGCGCAACCAGGGAGGCGGCGCGGCCGGGTGGGGTGGTGGCCGTGCGGGTGGGGTGGCGGTGCACGGAAATTAGGGCAGCGGAGGGGTTGGGAGTTAGAGCCCGGACTCTTGATACCATGTAGAGAGAGATAGCGAGAGGGAGAAACACCACACACCCATTGTGGGGGGTGACCTTTCATATATATAGCCGAGACGGCTTGATATACAAGTAAGAGTCAAGTAGACTTAGAGTACAAGACAAGTCAGACTTAGACTACAAGACAAGTCAGCTATACATATATCTAATAAATAAGAGTGTTTCCAATTGAATGGCTGAAATATGCCCTGATTCATATTTCATTAACTTGATTCTCTGGTGCTCCCTAGCAGGTTGCAAATCATCAACAAATGTTTTTCCAAAAGGACAATTGAAGAAATTATATCTGCTCTTGTGAGTTTGATATAGTAACTGCAGCTTTCTATGGATTCACTGTTCTGTCCTGCAGAATTAATTAACGTGTTTCTTGTCAGGAGCAAGTGGCCTCAAATATGGCTGATGAATGGGTTACTGCGACAATCCAGTCCTTGAAAAAGGCTTCTCCTACTAGCCTAAAAACCACCCTGAGATCGGTATCCAGCAACCTCAGTTCTGGGGTCTCAGTTCTGTCCATAAGAATATAGTTGTTCCATTGTTTGTTTTTAATTTGAATTTCAGATAAGAGAAGGGAGAACACAAACTGTTGGGGATTGCTTACGTCGGGAGTATAGAATGGTTTGCCATGTCGTCCGTGGTGACTTCAGCAAAGACTTCTTTGAAGTAAACATCTACATATCCAACACAGCTCATTTTCATTCAATATCTCTCTATATTTTTCGTCCTGCGGGGCAAGGTTTCTATACCTAACATCCAAGTCCTATTTGCAGGGATGTAGAGCTATACTGATAGAGAAAGATCAAAACCCAAAGGTTCAGATAATTTTATATTTAGCACATTTCGATCAAAATTTACTTCTGTTTGGCGTAATTCATCTAAAATAACCTTTTGATGGTGGCGATCTTTTTGATGCGGTGTGGGTACTTGCAGTGGATGCCTCCAAGTTTGGAACAAGTGCATGAGGAGGCAGTTGAACAATATTTCTCCAAAATTGATGATCCACAGTGGGAAGATTTAAACCTACCGCCCAGACATTCGCATGGAAGAAATATTGAGTCCAAGCTTTGATTGCAATCTTGGGCAACAGTCGAACAGAGCCTCGGTGGTGGTCGAAACAACACATCATCTCAAGTTTGGAGAGTCTCTGCAGACTGGAGACTACCGATGAAACAAAAGTAAATATGCCTCATAGGTCACCTTTTATCACGACACAAACTCTGTGTTGTTTATTCATGAAGTTATACCTAATTTACAATAGTTATAGTCGGCCTGTCGTTGTTATGATCTCTTTTGTTTCGGTGACCGCCCATGAAATTTGTATGAGAAATCAAAGATTCTGTCATCATCAAAGATAGCTTTCACTACAATACCATCCTACGAAATAAGGGCCCATTTGGTGCGGCTCTGCGGGACATTTTGTGAGAGCCGGAGCCCTTTTTGCGGGTAGACAGGTGGAGCCAAAAAAAATATATATGGCTCGGCTCCAGCTCCGGCCTCGCAGGAAGCCCTTCCAAACGTCCCCTAAATTACAGTAAACAAGCCACGATGCCTTCTATGCCATATTTGCTCTTTCTAATTGATTTCGTTCACGTGTGGTCGTTCAATCTTCAGAGTTCAGTTCAGACGCGCTAGCTCGTTGTCGCCGGCGGCGAGGGGAAGATCGTTTTTCTACCTTGAAACGTTGCAGATAGATTGCCCGGAGCACTCATTTGGGCTTCATAACATAGACCTGGGCTGGATCACCACCAGTCTATCCAAAATGGGCTGGTACTCACCCGCGCGATCCAGCTACACTAAGCCCGGCGCCAGATATCTCTATGGGCTCGGTCGCAACATTTGTTTGGGCCGCCAGCCTATTGTGCCTGGGATTTTTTTCATTTTTATATTTAAAAAAAATTAAAATTTCAAAAATATATGGCCGTTTCGAAAAATTTCAAAACTATACCCCTGTCGCCCCCTGCCTGGGCGACAGGGGCCTGTCGCCCCCTGGCTGGGCGACAGGACCTAAACGTAAAAAAAATTACATTTAGGTCCTGGCGCCTAGGACGCATTAAACAGCGAACTTGTAAAATCGATATAAAATCGTATAAAAATAGGAAAAATACAAACTCAACTGTTCTGGATTCTATGAAACAAGATCTACAACTTTTGTTATATAAAGTTTTTCATTTGATCAATGTATCTTGCTCTATTTTAAATACCAATTTAATGCACTTTTATTTAAATCTCAAGATCCATCCTTTGGATGCATGTCATCTTTGGCCATAGTGTTGCATATGGTGAGCATAGGCTTGTAAAAAATTGGTAGGCCCAGAAAATATTTCTAGAATAAGCTTTTAAATTAAATCTTGCAATATGTCTAGTTTAAATGGGTTATTTATCCATGCTGCTATACTGAGTTTTAGAAGCCATAACTTTTACAGTACTATTATTTTATTTCCTATGAGCTATAAAAAAAAGTTTGGTAAATTTTAGATAAGCACAACTAGACCAAATAAATTATTTCAAATTTTTCTAGGTACAAGAACTATTTTTCTTGATTTAGTGCATTTACCTTAGTTATAATTCATTTGGTCTAGCTGTGCTTATCTAAAATTTACCAAACTTTTTTTATAGCTCTTAGGAAATAAAATAATAGTACTGTAAAAGTTATGGCTTCTAAAACTCAGTATAGCAGCATGGATAAATAATCCATTTAAACTAGACATATTGCAAGATTTAATTTAAAAGCTTATTCTAGAAATGTTTTCTGGGCCTACCAATTTTTTACAAGCCTATGCTCACCATATGCAACACTATGGCCAAAGATGACATGCATCCAAAGGATGGATCTTGAGATTTAAATAAAAGTGCATTAAATTGATATTTAAAATAGAGCAAGATACATTGATCAAATGAAAAACTTTATATAACAAAAGTTGTAGATCTTGTTTCATAGAATCCAGAACAGTTGAGTTTGTATTTTTCTACGATTTTATATCGATTTTACAAGTTCGCTGTTTAATGTGTCCTGTGCGTCAGGATCTAAATGTAATTTTTTTTTTACGTTTAGGTCCTGTCGCCCAGGCAGGGGGCGACAGGGGTATAGTTTTGAAATTTTTCGAAACGGCCATATATTTTTGAAATTTTAATTTTTTTTAAATATAAAAATGAAAAAGATCCGTGTCTGGGCTTTAAAAAGGCTCAGACCGGATCACGATTATACTAGCCCACTTCTCTACTTCAACGGGCCTAACAGCAGCGTTTTCCTGCTCTACTTCAACGGGCCAAGCGGCAGCATTTTCCTTTGGTCGGCCTGCTTCTACTCGCGGCCGACGGCGCCGTTCTCCTGCCAGACGCCGCCGAGTCCCGCATCCTCCTCACGCCCGACGACTTCGGCGACGGGGTCGCGGACGACACCAATGCTGCTGCGGAATATTAGAGCATACGCAGGCGCACGCACCCGCCACTACTCCAGGTCAACCTGCAAAGGGTGCGGTTTTTTTAGAGGGCAAAGGGTGCGGTTTGGAGCCGTTATATAAGATTTTGGACGCCCACGCTGACCGGACTCAATGCAGACGAAGCTGATTGAGTAGTCTTAGAACGCGCCATATTGGCGCACTCACACCACCACACACACTCACGCTACAGTAACCATGGGAACACTGTTCCCGGTGCGACACTCGCGTTGCTCCCGATGGGAGTTGAACGCGGGCCGGCAGCCTGGCGCATCTGGCGAGTTGCCAACCGAGCTGAGGCTCGTTCCTGGCCTTTAACTTTACATGGCCCAATATTAGCCCACACAACCACACATGCTTGGGGTTCTGTGCAAACGATAATTCCATGAAAAACATCTATATCTATTAAAATAAGTATCTAAATTGAATTCCGATTTCACCATTGAATTTCTTATGATGAGAACTTTGAAACAAGACCACCCTTAAGAATATTTAGATAATGTTTTTAACAAAATATATATTTTCTAGAGATGTAAAACATTTTAATTGTGAAGTTGGAATAATTGTTCCACCTTTATAATAAAATTATTCCACCTTCAAAAAGTAATTGTTGTACCTTAATAAAGAAATTGTTCTAGCTATAGAATCTTGTAAAAGTGGCCCAATTGTTCCATTTTTATAATAAAAAATTGTTCCACCCTCACAAAAAAATTGATCTATGTTAGTAAAGAAAAGGCAAAATAGACAATTCAACCCTCAACTTTCTTGAGAGGCTCAAATTCATCCTTCAACTATCAAAAATGCTAATTTAGTTCTCAAAATTTTCATTTGAGCTCAATTTCAATAACGTGGCATGCCTACATAGTATGCCAAATCATCCCAAAGTTCATGTAAAATTCTTAGTATGTTACCAAATGTAATATAGGTATCAATTTAAGTGCTATATTAATCCATAATTCATTGATACAACAAAACTAATTTATTGTTGATCTTATATCTATGAATAAAAGATTTATACTTCTATTTATTTGTGCATTCTAATTGCCTATTGAACCATTTTTTACAACACATCGAATGTGAGGAAAAAAATCAGATGTTAAAGAGTTTATTTATATCTGTTGATTTATTTTTAGGTCATCCATTGTTGACTAAGCATGACATGTTGGCATGACACATAGAATTAGAGATGAAATTGAGACCAAATAGAATATTTGAGGACTAGATTGGCCAATTTCATAGTTGTGGGTTGAATTTGAGCCTGAGCCAAAAGTTAAGGGATTAAATCGGCTATTTCACCTAAAGAAAATGTTCTAGCTATAGAATCTCCAACACATTCAAATATTATTTTTTTTCAAAGATTTCATCCTTAATAGTGCAATTAAATATAGTTTAGCCACTTTATTTTTATTTTTTAATCTAACCTTGCACGTACTAGGTGCGTTTGCACGCAGTCGCGCGCGAGGCTCCTAGCAGCCCCCCACGCACCTGCAGGAGGCCGCCTTTTTTTTAGTGGGGATTATTAAAGGATTGGGCTAGATTTTTGCTCGGCCCGTTTAGGGCCCATATGGAATTGGAAGATGAGAACCTAAGCCCTGTTCCCCCGAAGCCCATCGAGACCCGTGCGACCCGGCGTCTCCTCCGCCACCGGGCGCTGCTTCCCCGCCGCCGCCGCCGGGCGCACACCCGTGGCCGTAGGGCGCGTCCCGGTTGCTGGCGTCTCCACGGTCCAGAAGGTATGCTCTCCTCCACGTCCCCCTCCTTTCCCTCCTCCTTCGGCGGCGGCGGCAACCTAGATCACCGCGCGCCGCGCGGCCAACCTCGCCGCCGCCGGCTTCATCTAGCCCGCCTCGGATCTCTGCTCCTCTCGGAAGACCAGCCGACCTGCCGAGTGGCGCCGGCCGCTGTCGCCCAAGGCTTTGCTGGTTGACGCGCCGCCACCCGCCAGTCACCCAAAACCCCAGCCCGCGTATGGCCCGTAGAGACAGAGTTGCAGAAATGGAAACCTCGGACTGCTACTAAAATCTCTCGGAGCTTTAGAATCAGCAGGCTGCACACATCGCTATGACTTATAAGTATTTGTGTGCAATATGGTTTTAAGAAAAAAAAAAGTGTACCAATTAATGGCTCATTGGATCCATAACCATAAGGACAGGAGGAAATGCTCGATTGCAGGATAAAGTGGTTTCTTTGTAAGGTGTAGCGCCAAAGCTTATGGATTTGTTACATACGCCATCATTTGTCCATGTCTACATTTTTCAATCTAAGAGCGTGTCTTGATGTATGGCAGGCTATATGCTGCAAAATGGCTCAACCTTCTGTCATTCTTGCAACTGCAAGCTATGATCACACAATCAGATTTTGGGAAGCCAAGAGTGGTCGCTGTTATCGTACAATTCAATACCCTGACTCTGTAAGTACTTACTATTGGCGCCATGAACAGAGCTATATTTTTTTTGGAAAAATTGAAACAGAGCTATCTAGTTTAGCAGGAATCTTACATAATGTTTGTCTGCTGTAACTTTTTATCTGCAGCAAGTTAATCGTCTTGAGATAACCCCAGACAAGAGATTCTTAGCTGCTGCTGGCAATCCTCATATCCGCCTTTTTGACATCAATTCAAATAGCCCTCAACCGGTACGCATACATGTTTTTTACAACAACCAGTATGAATCATCATGTTGGTTTTTCCTTATTTGATGAGAATACTCCTAACAGGTAATTAGCTATGATTCGCATACTAGTAATGTGATGGCTGTGGGATTCCATTGCGATGGTAACTGGATGTACTCTGGCTCTGAGGATGGTACTGTGAGAATCTGGGATTTACGGTGAGCTTTTGAAACCTAATATCTTGTATATTGTTACTTAAGTTGCAAGCTTATTTGCTTGACCTGCAGTTCTACTGAAAGATTGAAAAAATTTGCTTAACTAGGGGACAATCCAGTGCTGATACAGCTCCAGGTGCTATCATGCAAACGGATGATATGGTCCACTGGGTTTAGTTTAAATGGACTAGGGTATAAGGATCCTGATGCACCAATGATATGAAAATCTGACTATCTGATCCCACCAAATCTCATACAACTTCATACATCAGAATTTGTGTGGTAGCACCACTAGATTGTGTGAATTAGAATGTTTGATAATGCGTTCTCATTCTGTACTTTGTTTACCATACTATATTTATTCTATGATTCCCTTCAAAAAAAATTATTTGTGCATGTATGGTTTCAGAACTGGCACTTGTCAGCGAGAATATGAGAGCCGTGCAGCTGTCAACACTGTAGTCCTGCACCCAAATCAGGTTACATTCATTTTTCTTCCTTTTCTATTTCTGTGTCCTTAAGTAGTTTAACTAATTGCAAATTTCATCATTACAATATTGATTAAGTTACACTTCGCTATAAACTTGTTGGCTAGCTAGGGCGTTCGTGCATTGCTTCTGTTTTCAGAGATTGTTTGGCATTGAATCCTTTGCAATTCTGTAATGCAAATATGCTGACAAAACAAAACTGACCACATGAAGCTATTTTTTCTTTGTAAATTGAAAATTCAGAGGTTTCAATATTGTTGTGGGTACCCATGTTGGAATCAACTTGGAAGAGTAAACTGGACTTTTATATGGCTTGCCTTTATCACAAACTGCAGAAATGCTTGCTAGTTGCGTGTTTTGGTCTGCTGTACAGAATTGCAGCCAAAAGATGCTACTATGCTGAACTGGGCTTATGTACACTTTCTTTGTTTTTTTAAAAAGAATCCTGTTAAATTTCATTTTCTTATATCTGACTAAATAGCAGTATTAGTGCTCCAGCCTGTATGGATGATTTAAGATAGTTCTGTTTTGCCAATTCACCCCTTTTACTTCTGTCAGTTTATTTCCACCATATTTAGTAACATTTGTATCTTTAATTTTTCAGAAAGAACTGATATCTGGTGATCAGAATGGAAACATACGTGTGTGGGATTTAGCTGCTAACTCGTGCAGCTGTGAACTGGTGAGTCACAATCCAGTTTTGTGGCACTACTGTGGAAAGGGAAATGCAAGAACACAATTGATGTGTTGGATCCACTTATGTAGGTACCAGAGGTTGATACCGCTGTAAGATCTCTGACAGTTATGTGGGATGGGAGTATGGTGGTTGCTGCAAATAACCGTGGGACATGTTACGTTTGGCGCCTGCTTAAGGGTACTCAGGTCAGTCGATTCTGCTGACCTACATGTTACTAAATATAGAATTTGTGATTTCTGAATTTTTCAAGTTGGCAAATTCTGCTGTGTAGACAATTACCTGCTTTGAACCTCTACACAAACTGCAAGCCCATGATGGCTACATTCTGAAATGCCTGCTTTCACCAGAATTTTGTGACCCTAACAGGTAATGTAGTGGTCAAAAAGACTTATTTTCATGTTTCATCCAATGTTATTGTGTTGCTTTCGGTCATGCATCATATTTTGGGATTTTTTTTAGGTATCTTGCCACAGCATCATCTGACCACACTGTAAAGATTTGGAATGTCGATGGCTTCAAGTTGGAAAGAACTCTAGTCGGTAATGTTCAGAATGAATCTTATTTACAGTTTACACAACATCCCATCCTAGATTCGCCTCGTATTCCGAGTGATATCCTGAAACTCTTTGGACAATCAACTTTATCAGGCCATCAACGCTGGGTTTGGGACTGTGTGTTCTCCGTCGATGGTGCTTATCTGATAACTGGTACGAAGTGCGGCTTACCTCGCCCCGTCTTCCCAACAACCACCAGTTACCAGAGTTAACCAGATGAAACATTTGTTCTCCTCTATTGCAGCTTCTTCTGACACCACGGCGAGGCTATGGACGATGTCGACTGGAGAGGCCATCCGGGTGTACCAGGGCCACCACAAGGCCACCGTGTGCTGCGCTCTCCACGACGGAGCTGAATCGGCCCCTTCATAAGCATGCTGTGTGACTCTGCATTCTGTACATACTTTCGATTGCAGAACTGTTTCAGCACTCCTACTGTAATTTGAGAACTAGTGGCTGTTAACGTTGAGTTGCTGAATCGCTGGGTCGTAGCTGCTGCGCTGTGCAGCAAACCTGTAGGGCTCTGTACAAATAATCCGCGTGCTGTTAACGTTGAGTTGCTGAATCGCTGGGTCGTAGCTGCTGCGCTGTGCAGCAAACCTGTAGGCTGTAGGGCTCTGTACAAATAATCCGCGTGCTGTTGTCCGATGTTTGTGCAGCATCTTTTGTAGTAAGGCCGGACTCAGTGGAAGTGTCATGAGCATTAAATTTGCTGACATGATAATATTTTTATGAAGAGAGAGAATGTGGAGTGTCATAGATTGTGAGAGGAGTGTCATGGTGATGACACTCCTCTGGCTCGATTATCTGGTTTATAATCTTAGTAACTGTGTCAACGACACTCCCACTGAGACTGGCCTAAGAAATGAAGGAAATCAAATGTCAAGGTTGTACCTTCTCGTTTTTTTTAAGATGCTGGTGACGCTAAAATTTTGCAAATGTATTTATGGAAAGATGGTGTAATAAATGAAGCAGATGGAGAGTCCTGAGGGAGGTCAATGATCGAAGTAGTCAGGATTTTTGGTCAAGGTGATGTGGATCCGGTTGAATTCGGTGACGATTGCAGTAATCGGACTAGGATGATGATGTCAGAAGAAGATTCTATGAGAGTTTGATTTAAGATTCTATGAGTTTGATTTCCTTTTATAAGTTTGTAAATATATTAGTGTTTCTTTCTTTTTTGCCAAGTTTTAGTTTGTCGTAATCGCCTATGAATCTTTAGTTTCAGAGTATAGTCTCCGTAAAAAAAATCATCAATCAATACAATTTTTCTCAGCTCATCGCTAAAACCCTAGGAGTAGAAGTAACAGTAGATCTTGACGACTTCATTAAACAGGGCTATAACGTTTCGATCTCCGGTTTGCTCGTATCTTTACTTTAATTACCAGTGCATCACTGTAGCTTCATCTATTTTATCTGCCAATTTATCAATCTCTTCTAAATCTCGAAATATTGCATCGTTCCGATCTCTTGTTAGTTTTAACTGATGTCACGAGTTATCAATCTCTTTTCCAGCGCATCTCTTGTTCCGATCTATCAAGTTCCGATCTCTTTTGGTTTGGGCAATTGTACGTATTTTGATTATTACACAGCGTAACAGATTTTGTTTGCCACTGTTTGTTCGGAATGTAAACAGGTTCACAGTGGCAACTGCACTTGCAACAGAACATTTTTTGTACATGAATGCCCAACTGCATGATCCTAGTACTACTAGCCGCCAGGCGCACGAGGCGATCGAGGAGCATGCCGTGGTCATGGGACCACGGGCAGCAGAGATTCTGTGCTCAGGGGGTGGTCGGCTCCAGCTCCGGCCGCCACGGGCTGCCGTGGTGGTGCAGCGGGTCCGGGCCCCCCAGCACCGACCGCAGCTCCGGCCTCACCCTCCCAGCCGCCGCCGTCCACGACGATGACCACGCAGTCGACGCGGCCTTCGCTGCCGTGCCGCGCTGCTGCTCCGAGGTCCGCCGGTTCGTCGCACCAAATCCACCGGCCAGACCTGAAGATCAAGAGCAAAGAAAAGTCAGAGATCGGTCACGGGGATATCACGAGCGCAACAAAGAAAATGCAGAGGAAAAGAGTTTTGTAGAGAGAGAGAGAGTTAGAGAGAGAAGTTTAAGCAAAATGTAAATACTACCAATGCCAAGGCGCCCCTGCGCCGAAGGAACCAGCAACGCGAGGCAGCAGCACGCCGCCGCCGCCAAGCACAGGAGGGACCGCCGGACCTAAGTGCCATGGCTTGTTGGCCAAAGGCGACGACAACCTGGACCTGGAAGAAGATAGAACCCGGGGTGTAAAAACCAGAGGGCAGGGCACGGCACGGCACGCAACCTGTCCTCAAGAACTACTGAACTAGCAGTGGTGCAGTAACTCCTAGCACAACTCTCTGGGGATAGAGAGAGGGCTACTTAGAGCATGTATTATGACTGACTGAGAATCGGCGAAATGCCGACGTGGGAGAGAGAACACTGTTGGAGAAACGCTTATCGGTACCAGCAGTTTAGTGCCGGTCACGCAGGAGCCGGCACTAAAGTGTGTGTACAGTACACAACGGTCACGTTAGTGCCGGCTGGACTCCCCAGCCGGCACTAAAGTGTCACCCCCCAACGGTCAGTAGCCCACCCCTAACGGTCAGCAGCCAATTTAGTGCTGGCTGGATTTCCCAGCCGGCACTAACTTGGCACGGTGCAGGTTAGTGCCGGCTTAAGGGTCCAGTCGGCACTAACCGTCGACAGTTTGTGCCGTCTCAAATTACTGGCCGGCACTAAGTTGCCCCGTATATACTGGCTCCTCTCTTCTTCCCCAGCCCGACCCATCCATTTGGCCAAGCTTCTCCTCTCTCCCATGGCGTGTTAGAGGGAGGTGCTGTCCATTTTCTCCAAAATTTGTGAGAATTTCACCCATCCAAGTGCACCAAAGGTTAGCAACTTCTTCCACTCTTCTTTCACGGTGTTTATTCTTTCGTTTCATGCTTTCTAGGTAAAGAAAATAGTGATTTTAAGGTTGAGGAACAATGAGCATAATTTTTAAATTTGTTCATTAATTTGAGCAAAATAGAATTGATTTGTTGTGTTTTAGAGAAGGATTACTAGATAGTTTGAGTATGACACATTTAGATTAATTTTTTTGAATTATTTCACGGGGACATGTCTATATGTTATTATGCAAAATTTTAAGGATTTTAAGGATGAGGGAAAATGAACATGATTTATCAATTTGTTCATTAATTTGAGCAAGGTAGAATTATTTGTTGTTTTTTAGAGAAGGTTTACTATATAGTTTGACTATCACACATTTAGAATGATTTTTTCGAATTATTTCATGGTGACATGTGTATATGTTATTGTGCCAATTTATTTTGCTATTTACTTTAGGTTTACTAGATAGGTGGCCTATGACACATTTACAAAATTTTTTCGAATTACTTCATAGTAACTTGTTTTGAGATATGTAGAATTGATTTTTGTTTTTATACAATAATTAATTACAGATGGACCAGCAATTGATGCACAGCAGCCGGAGCACCTCAGCGTGGATTCAGGGTTTAGATTCTTTTCTCAAGGCGGCAATGGCAAATAGGTCGCCAAAGGGTTTAATGTGTTGTCCATGCAGTGTTTGCGAAAATAAAAAGGAATTCCGGAAAAGAGATATTCTATGGAATTACCTGGCCTTGAATGGATTCATGAGTAACTATACCCATTGGACCAAGTACGGCGAAATTGGAGTTATGATGAAAGATAATGAAGAAGATGCCGATGATGATAACAACCTTCCAGATTGGGCATGGGTTCATTAAGCAGGTGGCTTTCAAGATGAACCAATGGACGAGGGTGAAGCAAATATTGCACAAGAGGAGCCACCTGACGAGCTAGGTCAGGCATTGCTTGATGCACAGAAAGACAGTGAGACTGTGAAGGAGGCATTAAAGTTCGAGAAGATGTTGGAGGATCACAAAAGGCCGTTGTTCCCTAGTTGCAAACCGGAGCAAAAGAAGTTGGGTACCACGTTGGAGATGCTGAAATGGAAGACAACTAATGGTGTCACCGATAAGGGATTTGGTGAGCTATTAAAGATTATAAAGAACATGCTTCTTGAGGGTAATGAACTGCCGTCAACAACATACGAAGCTAAAAAGATGGTTTGCCCTCTTGGATTGGACGTGCAGAAGATTCACGCATGTCCTAACGACTGCATCCTGTATCGCGGCGAATACGAGAACTTGGAAGCTTGTCCTGTTTGCAATGCATTGCGGTATAAGATCAGGCGAGATGATCCAGATGATGTTGATGGGCAGCCGGTAAAGAAGGGAGTTCCCGCAAAGTTGGTGTGGTACTTCCCTATAATACCACGTCTGAAGCGCTTTTTCAAAAACAAGGATAACGCTAAGTTGATGCGGTGGCACAAAGAAGACCGTAAGGAGGATCACATGATCAGACACCCAACAGATGGGTCCCAGTGGAGAAACCTTAACCGAGAGTATCCTCAATTTGATAATGAACCAAGGAATATAAGATTTGCTCTAAGTGCAGATGGAATGAATCCGTACGGTGAGTTTGGCAGCGCTCATAGTACATGGTCTGTGACTCTATGTATGTTCAACCTTCCTCCTTGGTTGTGCCTGAAGCGTAAGTTCATCTTGATGCCGGTGCTTATAGAAGGGCCAAAAGAATCTGGCAACGACATTGATGTGTTCCTGAAACCCTTGATGGATGATCTCTTACTACTCTGGAAAGAAGAAGGTGTACGTATGTGGGATGAGTATAAACAGGAGTCCTTCAACCTCCGAGCTTTGCTTTTTGTATGCATCAATGATTGGCCTGCAGTTGCAAAACTTTCGGGACAGTTGAACATGGGATACATGGCCTGCACCCACTGTTATGATGAGACCGATAGCATTTATTTGAAACACTGTAAGAAGTGCGTATACATGGGCCATTGCCGATTCCTTCCTACCGATCACCCCCTAAGAACCGAAGGGAAGCATTTCAAAGGAGGGCCCGAAACTCGTCCTAAGCCTCTATTCCATAATGGAAAGCGTGTGTTCTCGATGATCAAGGATGTGAAGGTAGTATTTAGAAAGAGTCCCGGTAGCCAACCTGTTCCCAAGGATGACCAAGGACATGTTCCAATGTGAAAGAAGAAGTCTATATTATGGAACCTACCTTATTGACAAGTCTTACAGGTTCGCAACGCAATTGATGTGATGCATCTGTCGAAGAATCTTTGTGTGAACCTACTAGGCTTCCTGGGAGTATATGGTAAGTCAAAAGACACATTGGAAGTAAGGCGCGACATGTAGCAGCTAGCTGGACGACAAGGCTTGCAACCCGAGAAGAGAGACAAATGATGCCACTATTTAAAACCTGCCAGCTATAATCTGAGCAAAGAGGAGAAGGAAAATATGTTCGATTGCTTGAACAGTATCAAGGTCCCGTCTGGGTACTCCTCAAATATACAGGGCATAATAAATGTGAAAGAGAAGAAAATCCAAAACTTAAAGTCCCATGACTGCCACGTCCTAATGACACAATTACTTCCGGTTATACTGAGGGGTGTTCTACCGGAAAATGTGAGATTGGCAGTTGTAAAGCTTTGTGCGTTCATGAATGAAATTTCGCAAAAAGCAATTAATCCAAATAATCTAATAAAGCTGCAGAAAGACATTGTCGAATGTCTTGTCAGCTTCGAGATGGTCTTCCCACCTTTCTTCTTCAATATTATGACACACCTTCTAGTTCATATTGTGACAGAAATAACTATCCTGGGTCCTGTTTTTTTATACAATATGTTCCCTTTCGAGAGGTTCATGGCCGTATTGAAGAAGTATGTGCGCAAACGTTCTCACCCAGAAGGATGCATTGCTAAGGGCTATGGAACAGAGGAGGTCATTGAGTTTTGTATTGACTATCTTCCTGATTTCAATAAGATTGGGCTCCCCGTGTCACAACATGAGGGGCAACTAAAGGGAAAAGGCACACTAGGAAAGAAATATAATATGAACTTCCCATGCAGTGAATTCAGCCAAGCAAACTTCACGGTTCTTCAGAATTCATCCAAGGTGGCTCCATATATTGATGAGCACATGAATATTATATGGTCCGAAAATCCACAGAAGAATTTTGCTTGGATTACACACCAACATATAAAAACTTTTGACGGCTGGTTCAAACGAAAATTATTGGGCAACAACACAGTTGATCAAGAACTTCAATGGCTGGCCAGGGGACCATCAATAACCATCCAGCAATACCAAGGGTACGAAATCAATGGGTATACATTTTACACGAGAGCTCAAGATAAAAAAAGCACCAACCAAAACAGTGGTGTCCGTATGTGTATAGTAAACAGTAATGGAGAAAAGAACAACTACTATGGTGTCATAGAGGAGATATGGGAACTTGAATATGGACCCATAGTTGTCCCTCTGTTTCATTGCGAATGGTTGGCTGGAGGAGGCGTAACGAAGGACCGGTATGGGATGACCATAGTTGATTTTAAAAAGATTGGATATAAAGATGAACCATCCGTTCTAGCCAAGGATGTGACATAAGTGTTCTATGTGAAGGACATGTCGAGCAAACCGAAGAAGAAGTCGGATAAGATGTCTCAAGCAGACAAGGCTGGAAATGAGCTGAAATGACACATAGTTCTTCCAAGAAAAAGAAAAGTTGTTGGAGTCGAGAATATTTCGGACAAGGATAAAGTCCATTTTTGGCCATCCAACTCTTGCATCGGTTTGGTTTTGACCATTGAACTCCAAAACCGGGTATCTTTGACCACTCAACTATTAAAACCGTTCACATTTGGCCATCCGGCGGTTTTGCAGGGCGGTTTCGCTGATGTGGATGCCACGTGGCAGTGGGGCCCACCTGTCAGCGTTACCTCCCTCTCTCTCCTCTCTATATCTCCCTCTTTCTCTCTCCTATCTCATCTCGCCATGGCTCCACGCGGCTCGCGCTCGCGAATCTTTCCGCCCTCGCTGCCGCTCGCTCCGCCATGACCTCTGCCTTGTGCGGCACACCGCTGGCCCGTGCACCGCCGCGGCCTCTGCCCCTGCCTCCGAGCTGGGTCGATGGGTGGGAGCCGGATTTGTTTGGGTTCCTCGCCGCCCAAGCACGTCGCGCCGCCGCCTACCCCCGGCAAGCCCGCGTGCCTCCGCGTGCCCTCGAACACCCGCGGAACCGCGCCGCCGCTGCCCTCGTCGGCTTGCGCCGCGCCGTCGTAGCCTTGCACCCGCCTACGCGCTGCAGCTACCCGCCGGCCAGGATCCTTCTGCTATGCTCCAGACAAAGCCACGCCACCACTCTGCTTCCGCCGTCGTGCGTCGCCTTCCGGCCAAATTCGCCACCACCACGCCGCTATCTGTCGATTCCTTTGGTGGAGAGCTCCGCCACGACTCCGCACTGCTTCCCCGCCAGTCCTCTTGGCTTGTTGACCGACGGGAGGAACCGGTGGCGGCGAGACCGGCAGCCAGATGCGCTCCCCCCGTGAGAGCCCCCCATTCTAGCTCCAGAAGCCAAATGCGCTTCCCCGTGAGAGCCCTACCGCCGCCACCCGCAGCGCTCCTCCCCTAGCCCGTCCACGCCGCCGGGTAGGCCGATCCGACGGCCCCTGCCACCCCCATGGGCCGCGGCTCCGCCGCCGTGGCACGCGCTCCCGGACGAGTTCTGGGAGCATGCCTTCTCCTTCCTCCCAGCGGACTTGGACCGGGGCACCGCCGCGGCCGCCTGCCACTCCTGGCTTCGCGCCGAGCGCAGCTCGCGCCGCCGCCTCGCCATCGCCAACTGCTACGCTGCATCCCCACAGGATGCCGTCGATCGGTTCCCGTCTGTACGCGCCGTCGAGGTCAAGGGAAAGTCTCACTTCGCGGACTTCGGGCTCGTGCTGCTCGGCTGGGGCGCTGCCGCCGCACCGTGGGTCGCCGCCGATGGGATTCCCTGAAATAGGAGAGAGAAAGAGGGAGATATAGAGAGGAGAGAGAGGGAGGTAACACTGACGGGTGGGCCCCACTGTCCCGTGGCGTCCACATAAGCGAAACCGCCCTGCAAAACCACCGGATGGCCAAATGTGAACGGTTTTAATAGTTGAGTGGTCGAAGATACCCGATTTTGGAGTTCAATGGCCAAAATAAAACCGAGGCAAGAGTTGGATGGCCAAAAATGGACTTTATCCTTCGGACAATTCGGAAGATTATGACCAGATTGATGACCTTCCTCCATTCTCAGTTGACGTTGACCCCAGCATCCTCTTATCCAAAGAGGACACGCCTTACTTACGCCGTGATCACGTCCAAGGCACTTTCGTCAAAAGGAAGATTATCAATGTTTCAGTAGATAATGATGATGAGTAGTACTTTTATATAAATTATATATTGTATTTTCTCATTAAGTGATGTAATGTAACACACCGCGTCGTATTTGTCTCAATTCTCGATACTATTCGTCCAATTAGGACACAATATCATCTTCAGATAATATTATATTTTTGCATGGTATAACTATTATTTACTTTCACTAATTTTGCATTACTAGGAGTGTTGAAACATTAAATTACAAACAAATAATCAAGTAATTTGCGAATTGATTACATCATTGTATAGGCTATTACTGAAAAGACTTTTGAATATTTTTGCATGGATCAAACTGAATCTTTTTTGATTTATTACGAATAATAGAAGCATACTAACATATAAACCCTATACGCTACACATAATTGATAATGGTAGCATATTTGTTAATTTACTTCAATTGCTATTATTATTGTATAGATATAATTACTATAATTATTGTGTAGCTAAAAAATTAAGATATAAATTTTTGTTATATTATTCTAATTATTAAGCCTATTATGAATAAATTTATGAATACTAAAAATTTAGTGTAAATGGGAATTGGTGTGGCCAAATTTCAGTTCCCGCCAAATGGAACACGGTACCAACTGGCACTAACGTGTCCATCTGACATCATGGGGGCACGTTAACCGAGCTATCCCCCCAACAAATTCCCCCCTTCGCCAAATTCAGATCGACGTCGCCCTGCCCCGCCACCCCGACGTCACCCAACCCACCCCTGCTCGCTCGCCCGCGTGCGCCACCGCCTTCTTCCCCGGCCGCGCGTAGGTCCCTGGCCGGCGCTCGACTGTGGCCGCCCCTCGAGATCGTCCCCAGCCCGCCGTCCCGGCCGCCCCGGCCACCCCCACGCCTCGTCGTCCTCGCCCGCGCCGCTGCGCACCTCGGCATCCTCGCCGCCCGGTCCGTGCAGCCGCCCCTCGAGGTCATCCCCCGCCGTCGCGGCCGCCCTTGTGCCCCCACCGCCACCCGACCACGCCGCCCCCGCCGCCGCGCCCCTCGTCGTCCTCGCGCCCGGCCCGTTTCACGCAGCCCGTCTGCCCCCGCCGCCCCGACCACGTCGTCCCTGCCCCCGCCGCCGCGCACCTCGTCGTCCTCGCGCGCAGCCCGTTCCACGCAGCCCGGCTGCCCCTGCCGCTTCGAGGTCCTCCCCTGCGCCGTCGTCCCGGCCGCCCCGAACTTCGTCCTCGCCCGCGCTGCCGTCCTGGCCCGTGCTGCCGCACGCCTCGTCATCGACCTCATCCGATCCGCGCTGCCGTGCCTCATCATCCTCGCCGGCTGCGCCCGGAAAATAGGTATTTGATTTGATCCGAACTAAGGAATATGCAAACCATTGTGTACACCTTACCACACTACAATTGTGTACACTTGTTTGAATATGCAAACCATCTGAACCTGGATATGTTTGAATGATTGCTGGTTTGTTTGAACCATGAGAACCATGTGCAAAGATTATTCAAGCTGACCTGTTTGAATGATTGCTTGCTTTCAGCAATTTAAACTTTGAGTTAGTTCAGTATGAGTTTTCTTAGTTTGACAAAAACCAAACACTTACCGAGTTATCATTCAGTGTATCTGTCTAGTTCATTCAGCTATCATATAGGATATAGCAAACACAAATCCAAACTAACATTAATGCATATATTATATAGTGCTTTGGGGCATATATACACACCTTTTGTTTTTTTGTTGTACATTACAATGGGATATTTGAGTTTGGATGAAAATGTACAGAAAAGTCCTCTTCTTTCCCAATGAAATAAAAAATATCAACACCCAAGCATAGCTCATTTCAGAAATGCCAATTTTTTCCTTCACAGTTTCTGTGATAAACAATTCAGATACGCCATCATTCTCTCATATCAAGTGTGATACAATATAAGTTTGCAGTGACTCATATTTCAAAAATATTCTAGTTGAACATATTTAGTCTATGAAGAGATTATTGTAATTTTGCATTCAAATTCAGCGGGACAAACACTCAAAATGGATAATTAAAATAATGTATTACCTGATATGTAGGTATTGAGCTTCTTTCTAATGCAGAAACCTAACCTGATGCTCTTGTTTCTAGTCTAGTTCAAAAATTCCCATTTAGCATCAGAATCAGAGCCTATGTCAAGCAAGTTTGTGCCCCTATGTTCATATAGGAATCAAAAGGAAACAGGATAATCTAATCCATCAGAGCACCTACTGCATGCAATCATATTAGAAACCTACAGTGACATAATATGATAGTGCTAATTATGCTTCAGAGTTTAGTCCCTCATATAATTATATATGAGTAGCCAGTACTATAATTCAAGCATACACACTCCAATGCAAAACGAAAGCTGCATTCCTTAACATACTAAAGCTAGCCTGAACCTCAACCTCGAAGGAGCCAAAAGCCTACTCAAATATGCAATAGGTGTTAGCAAAACTTCCAGCATTAATCTTCCGAGCTCCAGGCAATGTGAAGTGAATTTATCCATGTTAAGGATAGCACCATAAGTCATTCCTCAGTCAAGGTAGCCAATAAAATTGGTAGAAAACTAGCTGGATGCCCGTCTGAACACCGCATTTTAGATGATTCTTGTCAACCTAGCTGGATTATTTTTCGATTTCTCTGTATGATTGCTATGATTGCCTTGGTGTTTTGATTTCTGGATCTAAATAACCATGTGAAGCATGCCCAAATTTTCTTTGTGATAATGTTACCATTGGTGCTGAAATGGTATTCTTAGTATTTAGAGCTTTAGAAAAATGCAAACTGAAAACCTAGTTGAACTGAAAGCCATCATGATTTCAAGGGTTAATTTCAAAGTGGCCTTCATTTACAGAACGTGGTTGGAATTTTCCATTGATGTTCAACTGTGCTTATGGCTTTATGCTATTAATAATTTTTTGTCTGAAGAGTGCTGAATTCAAACAAATTATAAACATGTGTTCAAATTCAGCCATGATTTAAATTGAGTTTAAATTCAGCCATGATTTAAATTGAGTTTAACCTTTGATTTAATAGATGCTTTGTAACCTCATAATCAATTTTTTGCTAGAAAAAGATGTTTGGCAAAGTTTTGCCACCTCCTGAATTCAGCCATGATTCAAACAAAGTATGTGGCTTGTTGTCTATGCCGATTGAATAAAAAAAATCCTATGAGCATTTATGAATATAAACATGTGTACAATATTTTTGCAAATATGTACATTTTATTAGTACTAGAAAATACTTAATGTTTTTTTATTGTTTCAGATAGTGGAAATGGATCCTACAGACAACCAAGATGAGTTAATGCACGAGCTCATTCGTGGTAGTACTGGGTACATAGCTCCAGAGTTTGATGAGTACGAGAACGATGGCAGCCAATTTTTAAACTTGCATTATCATGGCGACGAGGAGCAATATATTAGTGGGGAGGAAGAAGAAAATGTCGAGGAAGCCGAGGTATAAAAGTTTAGTGATTCTTTCAGGCATCAGGATAAATGTTTTGTCAATATATATGTGATTAGAATTTATTCAGATTGCAGGCGGGGCGGGTTCTTATATGTGATTAGAAAATTCTTGTTTGTGACACATGCGGCCCAGCTGCGAACTATTTGTGCTATGTTGCTAGCTTTGTTGATGTTTTCAGTCCTTGTGTAAGCAGTCGTGCTCCAGCTAAAAATTCTCATGAATGTTTCAGTCAATAAGTTACCTAATATCATGATAATTTTCGATTTGGAACCCTTGCTTGCGGGTTATGCAGGTTACACATACCTGCCGCGACGTCCACTAGTTGCTAGCAACCCGCTTGATAAATTTGCGATTCTTTCAGGCATCAGGATCGATGAAGCCTAAACGGAAACGTGGCTCAAAGAGGAAGATGGTAGGATGTACGACCATCACGGAGATCGACGAAGCAACCGGCGAGCCACTAGCCCCTGGTCAAATTAAGACGACATTTATAAATCAATTGGGATATCTTGTTAGGGAAAGTGTCCCCATAAAGTACAAGCTTTGGGAGAGAAATAAAGTCTCTAATCGACCTGAAGATATCGTGCCAGATTCAGAGAAAGATTTGTTATGGAAAGAGGTGTCGTTGCACTTCAACTTTCCCCCAGGCAAAGCTGACAAAGTAAAGGGATGGGCATTTAAGAAGATGGCAATTCAGTTCGGCTCGTTCAAGAAAAAATTGGTGGCAAACTTTGTCAACAAGGGCCTCACACCAGATTTTGAAAAAGTCTGGAAGAAGCAACGAGAGTAGTGGAATGAATTCGTGAATTACAAGCACAGTGCTAACAACATGACAGCCTCGATTCAAGGCATGAATGCTAGCAAAAAGACAAACTTCCATAGACTTGGGCCTAAAGGTTATAAGGTTGCTGTTCCGAAATGGGAAAAGATGGGAAATAATTTAATTGCAAAAGCAATCGTACTGCAGACATTGAGTTGGCCCAAACGAGCAATGTATTACTTCTATGCTCATGGAGGCACACTAGACCCCGACACTGGAATGTTTGTGACTAGCGACGTACTAAGAGAGGCTGCCTAAAGACTCGACGACGCAATGAGGCGTACGGAAGAAGGAACCTTCCAGCCCAACAGAGAGAATGACGAGCTGACTTACGCTCTTGGGAATGCGGAACACACTGGACGGACCCGGGGCGTGGGCGTAGTTCCATGGAAATATGGCTTTTCCGGAGATCTCGAAACCTACCGAAGCCGATGCAGAAGCAAGGCAGTAGTGGCAGAGAAGATCCGTAGCCTAGAAAACCGGATAATGTCACTTGAGGCAACAGTAGGGCAACGCTCGGACCAACCAGCTGCCAATGTGGAGATCAGCCCCCCCTCCCAGCGTCGTAGCAGTGTTGCTTCCACGGAGCACCCTAATTTGGGTGCCGACAGGCCGAGGGACCCCATTGACGATATCACCATTAGGACCCAATGTGAGCTTCTGGTTCTTTATGGGAAAAAACTCAAAGTTTGTGCTGAGGGTTATGCGGAAGTCCAAGAAGAAGATGGGACAATACATTGCCAGTCGATTCCTGAAGGATTCGCAAGAGTCTTTGTTGACCGAATTACTGAAGAACGATGGGAGGACATGGACCTCCTGATCCCTATAGGTCCTGAAGAAACAGAACTACAACATGCCGTACACACATGGATCGCGTGGCCAAAGCGCGACATAATATTGGTGCAAGCAGCCACAGATTCCGCTCGGTGCTCAAGGCAAAGATCACCAATGCTAGCTGACAGGAATCCTAGTGTTGGCCCACCTTCTCCACCGCCTGCACGGGACCCCAGCATGGATCTGCCATCACCAGCCGCACAAAGCGAGCCAATTCCGGCATCATCACCAGCCGCACAACAGAATCAGAGTCAGCGACAGAAGGCATACATGGTACCTTCGGTCCAGCCATCTCATAAGCAGCAAAGAAAGAAGAAAGCGAAGGCTCCAGAAGAGGAAGAGACAGAAGAATTGTTTCAAACCTTCTTGCTGAAGCGCAAGCTACTGAGGGAGGCTGCGAACAAGAAGCCAGAAATAGATCCGGCTGCAAAGGCACACTTCATTAAACACTTCATTAAAGATCCCACCAAGGAGAAAGAAAGGGAGTCGGATTATGATCGGCAGATCAGAAAGTGCTACAGCAACCCCAAGAATCGGCGGATTATTGCAAAGACTGTTCCCCAGCTCGGAGAGCGGTCCAAACAATCGATCCCTCCGTTGATAGTGCCACGTGAAGAATGTCCCGATGAATCAAGAGATCCGTTGACCATGGCTAGGATGATATTGCTTTGTATTCGAATTGAGGAGCACAAGGTCTTGGTGTACGACTCGTTAAGGCAAGATAAATCAAAGTACCAAGATCTCATCGAGGTGGTAAATATTGCATGGAGTCGCTACCTCCACAAACACATAGGCTTGCCCATAGGTGAAATCGAGCCTCTTCGTTGGTTCACTGATTTTCCGGTATGAATATACTCTCGCTACTAATGTCATTCGCAATAAACATCAGAAAAATTCTATATCGTAACCCACATTTGTCCATAGTGTTAGAGACAGGACTAAGGAAACAACTTATGTGGATACTACGTATGCGAGTGGATCAACTCTTTTGCAAGTGAAAAAAGACAAATGATAGTGGAGGCATTCAATGTATGTGAGCACAATCACATCTGCTCATTATTTTAATTCATTATTCTTTATTCTCATGACTTCATCGAAAAATGTGACAGCGTTGGTGGATGAAAGAAGAACTCATTGAAATGGCTCGGGTCAGGGCAATTCAAGAAGTTATATGCGGATTCCTGCTCGATGAATTTATAGATCCTAAGGGCGAATTTCATGGCGATCTCCGTACAAGCGTTGCCAAAAAAATCCGACAACGAGGAAGCTGATACATTACTATAGTTGATGCTTAATAATTTATAATATCTCAAGTACTTTTGAACTCCGAAGTGTTCCATATATGAACTATATATGTATGTACATATATTATATATATATATATTATATAATATTATATTAGTGTGATGCGATCCTAATATTAGTGTGCAGTAAGTTACTAATATGGTCCTAATATTAGTGTGTAATACGGTACTAATACGGTTCTAATACGACACAAATACGCACAACAATTTGTATAAAAACAAAAAGAAAACAAAAAAAGAAAAATATTTAGTGTCGGCCAGTAATACCAGCCGGCACTAAAGTGGATGTCTGGGTGGGCGTGGCGTGGCGTGACAGCACACATTGGTGCCTGTCACAGTAGCCGGCACTAATTTATTATCACGTTAGTGCCGCCTATTTAGTGCCGGTCACCGGAACCGGCGCTAATAAGACATTCTCCGACAGTTAATGCATGAGAGAAGGTAGCGGGCCACGACCGAGACGGCAGCATTCGGCGGGCGGATGAGCTATTTTGGCCAACCAGCGCCGCTCCCTCCGTTGCAAATTGGCTGGTGTCGCTATCATCGAATAAATAAACTCAAAAAGGCTGCAGCATCCAGCTGAGCTGGAACTTTCTTTCGCCGGCAAGCGGGCGCCCTTATAAATCTTGCTCTTATAGATGCAGAGTTTAGTTTTTTCTTTTTTTTTGAACGGGGAGTTTAGTTTGTACTGCTGCCGTGTAGTGTAGCCTGTAGGGAGGTGATGAAGACAGGTGGAGAGTAAAACCGGGATCAAACGGTGCGGGGGGTAAGTAAATTTTGAGGGTGGTTACGTGGTTAAGGCGTGACGAGACGGCGGCCGTCGCGTCAAGAAATTTTACCGTGGCTTGCTTGTTTGTTCTGGGAAAAGGTAGATCGGCAGCTAGCTGTAGCAAAGATTGTGTGCGGGAGTGGAGCAGGAGCAATAGCAGGAGTGAGAGCACTGGAGTGGAGATCCCGCGGATCCAGTACGCGGTCAGCGGGGAAAGGGAACTGATGATGACCGCATTTTTTGCTTGCTCTGACGTGCGAGGAGAGAGAGAGGGGTCAGTCAGAGCAGCAGCTAGAGACACAGCTTGCACTACTAAAAACACGACAAAGGTCCTGGTTGAAAATAACCGCTGCTTTTGCAACCGGTACTATGTGGCATCAGTACCGGTTGCAAAAGCAGCTGATATCTTTGGCCAGCGGCGATTTTAGGTATGAGGTTTGGTACCGGGTTAAAGCATTACCCGGTACCAAAACCCCAGAATAGGCACCGGTTGGTGCCACCAACCGGTACTAAAGGGCGGACAATGGCACCGGGTTTTGTCATGACCCAGTGCCGTCACGTGTCTACAACAAAGGCACCGGTTGGTAACTTCAACCGGTGCCTATGCCTATTATTTGGCACTAGTTGTTGAGCACCAACCGGTGCCTTTGAGCCACGCCTATAAATACCCCAAACCCTCCCTCTCCAAGCTGTCGTGAACTCACTGTTCAGACAGCTGAGTGAGGGGAGGGGATGCGAATTTTTATTTTTATTTTCAAAAAAGATTAGTTATTTTTCTCCATAACTTAGCAATTAGTTTTTAGAATCAGTTATCACTTAATTTAGTTTATACATGTGATAATTATTTTTAGTTGTAGCATTTTATTGTAGTTATATGCGTTATCAATTTATTTGATATGTGAATACTATCAAATTATTGTATTTATATGTTTTATTAATTTATTTGATAAGTGAATAGTATCTATTTATTATAGTTATATGCATTATCAATTATATATTTGAATTCAAATTTTGTATGGAAATATTATCAATTACATATGCAAGGGTGCTTTATTTAGTTCCCTTTAAAATTCCAAAACTTTATAAGATTCCACATTCGAGATGCATGCTGCGCCAATTCGAGACCCGCAGCTCAGCTAGGCCAGAAGGCCACATGTGTCGTTTCTTGTACAAAAATATAAAATTCCATATAGAAAACAAAGTTTTTACACAGTCATGCAGTCAGAAGGCCATATGCATCGTTATAATTTTGCAGTTCAGTTTTATTAATAGCGTATTCAATATTAGTTATAAATTGGTAGTATGAATGAACTATTTGTACACTACAATGATGTATATAAATGTATTGTGGACCCAGATGAGTTAGCAATGGATGTACATGGCCGACCGGCGTTCAAAGGAGTTCATTGATGGCGTGCATGAATTTATAGAAGCGGCCTAGAAACACAAGTATGGCGGTTTCGTTCGTGGTCCATGCAAATTCTATAAGAATGAGAAGGATTACTCATCATCAAGAAACATCCACAGTCACTTGTTCAATAGTGGTTTCATGCCGAACTACTATGTTTGAACCAAGTATGGCGAAAGAGGAATTATGCTGGATAATAATGTAGAAGAAGAGGACAGGATTCCTGACTTTGTAGCCAATTATAATGCCTTTTTCAATGACACACTGCAATGGGTGAGCCTGAAGAAGATACTGATGTATACGTTGTAGAAGATGATCTTGGTCAGATACTCCAGGCGACGTTGAGGGGATGCGTGTCAAGAAGAGGGTGCCTGCCAAGGTGATGTGGTATTTCCCTCTAATACCACGTCTGAAACGTTTGTTCATGAACAAAACGAATGCGAAATTGATGCGATGGAACAAAGAAGAACGTAAGCAAGACAATATGTTGAGACACCCCGCTGATGGGTCACAGTGGAGAAAAGTGGACAGAACATTCCCAACATTTACAAATGATGCGAGGAATATAAGGATCGGCTTAAGTACGGATGGCATGAATACTTTCGGTGAGCAAAGCAGTGGCCATAGTACCTGGCCTGTGACACTCTGTATATACAACCTTCCTCCCTGGTTGTGTATGAAGCGGAAATTTATTATGATGCCGGTGCTTATCCCCGGCCCGAAGCAACCCGGTAACGATATAGATGTGTATCTGAAACCACTGATTGAGAATCTTCTATTGTTGTCGAAAGAGTAGGGTGTTCGTATGTGGGATGCGCACGCAGAGGATCATTTTAACCTTCGTGCATTGCTTTTCGTAACCACCAACGATTGGCCAGCACTAAGTAACCTCTCCAGACAATCCAATAAGGGTTATAGGGCATACAGCCACTGTTTAGAAGAAACCGACAGCACGTACCTCAAGCACTGTAGGAAGATCGTGTATATGGGTATTGGGTTATCGTCGATTTTTCTTCCGATCAAGCACCCATTAAGGAGGAGGCATGCTTACTACGATGGAAAGGCAAATCATCGTACCAAGCCTAGGCACCGTTGTGGGAAAATGGTGTTTGAAATGGTCAAAGATATAAAAGTAGTATTTGAAAAAGGACCCGGCAGCAGATCAGTGCAGAGTGATGACAGACGTGCACCTATGTGGAAGAAGAAGAGTATTTTTTTGGGAGTTACCTTATTGGGAAGTCTTAGACGTCCGCCACGCAATTGATGTGATGCACCTAATAAAAAATCTTTGTGTGAACCTTCTAGGCTTCTTTGGTGTCTACGGTAAGCCAAAGGATACATTGGAAACGCGGCAAGATCTTCAACGTATGAAACAACGGGCCGCCCTTCATCCAGAAAAAAAGGGATAAAGGACGTCATTATCTAGGTCCTGCGTGCTACACTCTTAATAAGGAAGAGAAGCAAAATATGTTCGACTGTTTGAACAGTATCAAGGTCCCATCAGGCTACTCTTCGAATATAAAGAGGCTACTGAACTTGAAAGAGAAGAAATTCGCACACGTAAAGTCCCATGACTGTCACGTGTTGATGACGCAATTGATTCCAGTTGCACTTAGAGGTATTCTACCAGCTAATGTTCGAGCAACAATTATAAAGCTATGCGCCTTTTTCAACATAATTTCTCATAAGGCAATCGATCCATCGAGTTTAAGCAGGCTACAAGAGGATGTTGTCCAAAGTTTAGTCAATCTTGAAATGATATTTCCTCCATCATTCTTCAATATTATGACGCATCTTATAGTTCACCTGGTCAAAGATATTGGTATTCTCGGTCCTGTTTTCCTTCATAATATGTTCCCTTTTGAACGATACTTTGCAATCCTAAAGAAATACGTTCGTAATCGGGCTCGTCCAGAAGGAAGCATTGCGAAGGGTTACGTCACAGAGGAGGTCATTGAGTTTTGTGTTGACTATGTGGAAGAACTCTGCCCAATTGGGATTCCAGTATCACGTCATGAGGGGCGGCTGATTGGAAAGGGCACACTTGGAAGAAAATCAGTAAATGCCACAGATCATGCCACGTTGAGCAAAGCACATTTCACAGTTATGTAACAATCAGCCTTGGTGGCTCCATACATGGAGGAGCACATGCAAATTGTGCAAAGCATATACCCTTTGAAGTCTGAGACATGGATTACAAAACATCATAATGATACATTCGCCACTTGGTTGCAGAAGGAAGTCATGGCCAACGATCAAATTCATGAGCAGCTAGCTTGGCTGGCCAGGGGTCCGGCAAATTCAATCCTGATGTACCAAGTATATGAAATTAATGGTTACACATTTTATACAAGAGCCCAAGATAACAAGAGCACTAATCAAAATAGTGGTGTCCGTATAGATGCCACCGACTCTAGTGGCCAAATGAACTCATATTTTGGTTACATTGAAGAGATCTGGGAACTCGACTATGGGCCGTTGAAGATACCTCTATTTCGTTGTCAATGGGTTAAACTCACAGGAAAAGGTGTCGATATCGATGTGTACGGAATGACAATGGTAGACCTCAAAGAGCTTGGCTATTGAGACGAACCATTTGTCCTAGCTAAAGATGTCACTCAAGTTTTCTATGTGCAGGACATGTCTAGCAAACCGAGAAAGGACAAGTCTAGGAATAAATCAAGTTTTATAGGTGCCGGAGATGAGCAAAAGCGCCATATTGTTCTGATAGGAAAAAGAAAAATTGTGGGAGTCGACGATGTCACAGATGAAGAAGATTACAATAAGGTTGAAGATATGACTCCGTTCGCAGTGGAGGTTGACACAAGTATTCTTTTAGCCGAAGAGGAGGCTCCATACGCACATCATGATCATAATGAAGGGACGATTGTAAAGCGAACCATCGTTAATATTCACTTAGTTGAATGATTATGTCTTGTAATATTTTCTATGAACATTATCAGATTTCTTATGCAATGAATTGATTTATTGGGTAATTAAATGATTTATTATGCAATTATTTGATTTATTATGATTTATTATGCAATTAAAATGATTAGTTGTGCACCTAAATGATTTATCATGTAGTAATTAGAATTATTGTGCATTTAAATGATTTATTATGCAATTATTTGATTTATTATGCAATTAAAATAATTAGTTGTGCACCTAAATGATTTATTATGTAGTAATTAAAATTATTGTGCATTTAAATGATTTATTATGCAATTATTTGATTTATTATGATTTATTATGCAATTAAAATAATTAGTTATGTACCTAAATGATTTGTTAGGCAATTATAAGAGAAAAAGAAAGACGAAAGGAAAAGAGAACCATTGGTACCGGTTGGAAAATCCAACCGGTACCTTACCGGCCTATTTGGGTAAAAAAAAGTGGGGTGTCGCGCGGCAGTCGAACTATGGCCGTGGAGCCCAAATTACATCGCGTTACCATTGAGATACTGAAAAATTCCATTAAAATCCGGTTAAAGTAGATAGAAAAGTTAACTTCAAAAGGCCTAAGGTACCGGTTCCACAAGTCAACCCGATACCATAGGTGATTTTTATTTCCCGCCTGTTGGGCCTAAAGCACCGGGTGTGCCAAGAACCGGTACCTTAGGCTTGCCAAGGGTACCGGGTGGATCAACAACCAGTACCTAAGGATTACATAGGTACCGGTTGTGTTTTTTACCCGGTACCTTTGGCCTGGGGTATAAATCCGTCTCCTCTTCTTCTTCCTCCCGATTCTCCACTGCTCATCGCCTCCTCCAGTCGCCTGCCGCCGCGCGCCCTCGCATCGTCGCCGCCGGTGCCGCTCTAGCCATGCTGACCCCCCCCCTTGGCTTCGCTGGAGCCTAGTGCGTCGACCCGTAGAGTCCAGGAGCCCGGAGGTGTACTCCTGCAGCCCCGTCCACGAGCACCGCACCGCCCTCGCCGCCGGACATCGCCGTCGACCCCTCTGCACCACGCCATCTTCCGTGTTGAGCCTCGGTGAGCCTCGCCTCCCTCTCCTCTTCCTTTTAGGCCAGCTTTCGTAGCCTATGGCAAGCCCCAGGGGCCGGAACATCGGACACCAGTGCCTCGCCACCGCACCCACCGCGGATCCGCCGTGGACCTCACTACAGCACAGCACAGCACAGCCACGCGCGGCCCTTGTTTTGGCCCGCGCAAACCTTGCGCATGCTCACTGACCCGGTTACGCCCAGACCCGAGCACTGGCGTCGCCCAACTGCTTGCGCCGGCGAGATCCGCCACTACAGCGCCGCCTCCGCTGCTGCGCACCATGCTCTGACCCCTGCAGAACCCCGCTGTTGCCCTAGGAGGGTTACGCATGTCGCGTACACCACCCCTGACCAGAACTCGGGTCGAATTGGACCCCTGAGCATCGGATTTAGCCAAGTCCGGCGAAGTTCGCCCAGCGCCGCCGCGGGATAGCTCGTCGACATCGTCGACCCCGGGCGCCCAACCAACCCTGGCCGCCCAATCCGGGACACGCGGCCCAGATTAGATCCCGCGTACCCCTTCGCTCGGGATCGCACGATCGCGATCCAACGGCCCAGAGCCGTTTGACCCGGCCGCGTACCGGTCAGCCCAGGCAGTTTTGCTAAAGAGCCCCTCTATTTATTAGAAATCAACCCGCAGTCCAGCGTAGTTCAAAAATAATTCCAGATCAGCCCAGTTTTTAACGTTTAGTCCCCTGACCTTTTTAAAAATAGGACCCGCCGTCCAGCCCCTGTCTTTTTGCATGTTAGACCCTAGATCTAAGGTTTAATTATGTTTTAGTCCCTAGTTTTTGCGCAGAAGCCCCTAAAACCTTGGTTTTTCTCGCAGTTTAGTCCCTAGATCTAGTTTTAGCTCTAGTTTTCACGTTCTAGCTCCGTTTTAGGTGTTCTTTTTGCCCAAGCGATCGTTGTAACGCGTAGAATAGCTTTAGCTTAGTTTTGGTTGCCTCCTCTACTCTTTTCCTCTTGTTCTCTTTGGGGATACTCTGCTGCTGCTCAGTTCCCGGCGACGCGGAGGAGTTCACCCAGAGCTACCAGGAGTACGAAGACTTCTAGGCGGCCGTCTCCGAGTCGACGTCCCTGTGGCGCCCAGCTTTCGAGTTTCATACATGTTTTACACTTCCGCATACTCTGTATCAGACATTTATCATTTATGTAATAAATAACATTCGTACTCGCTTTATTATATCTTTTACGTGATATGTGCTGTGATATACTGTTCATTCTATTGTAATAAACTCACGCATTCGCCATCCCTCGACTCTCGACCTCGAGCCTCGACCCCGACTCTCAACCCCGTCCCTCGACTCTCGACCTCGACCCTCAACCCTAGACCTCGACCCTCAACCCTCGACCCCGTTCCACGACACACAAACACACTCCCACTAACACACACAGACACACACACACTGTCTAATACACTCTAACACACACACACACACACACACACAGACACACACAGACACACACACACACACACACTCTAACACACTCTAACACATTTATATAAAGTATCGACCCTCGACCCTTGACACACACACACTCACTCACACACACTCACACACTGACTCACACACACACACACACTAACTCTCTCTCTCTCTCTTTCTCTATCCCACTAACACACAAACACACACACCCACACACACTGACTCACACACACACACACTAACTCTCTCTCTCTCTCTCTCCTTCTCTATCCCACTAACACACAAACACACAGACACACACACACACACTGACTCACACACACACTCACTAACTCTCTCTCTCTTTCTCTGTCCCTATAACATACACACACACACACACTCTCTCTCTCTCTCAAACACGCATATTCGTTCAAAGAATTGAATTCTCCTACTTCATTTAAGGATGGACACATACTCTAACACATTTTTACGGTTTCAATTAAGGATGGACCCCTTCGGTGATGTGACATCCCGAAAATCTATCAAAATTAAATCACGCGCTAAAATAATTTTTTTCCAAAACTTTTCATTGTTGAGCTCAACATCTTCCTAAAACCCTGAACCCTAGTTCACGGAATCTTTCTCTGTTCCAAATGTCCGATTTCCAACCCCCAAACCCTTTCCCTGTGGCCTCGTACGCGCGCGCCCGCGACCGCTGAGCGTGGCCAACCGGCCCCGTGGTCGTCGCCGTGATCAGCGCCGGCGCGAGTCGCTCCCTCTCTCTCTTCCCCTTTTTCTTTTTCATTTTTCATTTTTCCTTTTCTTTTTCCTCTCTGTCTCTCTCCCCTTCCTCCCTCCCTTCTCTACCGCACACCGCACGCCCCGAACGCCGCTCGCCGCCAAGCCCCGCTCCACACGCGCGTGCGCTCTTGGGCCGCTCGCGCCGCGCACCATGCCTGCCCAGCCCGCACGCCTCGCCTTCCTGTGCGCGCGTGCTGCCCCCGGCCTGCCCGTGCGCACGCACACGCGCGCACGCACGCGGCGCTCGGCACGCCGCCCCTGCTCGTTCGCCCCGCGCCGTGCTCCCCCTGGCCCACCACCCGCCACGCCTGCGCCTTCTGCCCCACTGCGCGAGCGCTGCTGCAGCCGCAGCTGCTCGCCGCTCGCCAACGCGCGCACGCGGCCGCGCACAGCACGCGCCATCACCGCCGGCCGTACGCGCGCGCTGCTCCCCTGCCTTGTCCACGCGCGTGCACGTGGGCCACGCGCCACGCCGCGCCGTGTCGCACGGCACTGCATCGCCGCCTTGGCGCTCGCGCACAAGGCGAGCACAGCTCGCAAGGCCGCTACGCGCCCCCCTCCTCCACGTGCTCGACGACAGCCTCGACGCCCACGCCACCGCCGCACGCCGCGTCGTGACACAAGCAGCCGGCCGAACGCCATTAAGGCGCCCCGCCGAACCCGCCGGACCGCCACCGACGCGGTTCCTCCCCTCCACCACCTCGCCACCGCCATTCCTTGGCTATAAAAGGGGTCCTCGGCGTCGCCATCACTCCCACAACCCCGGCCGCCACCACCAGCACCCTCCCACTGCCCGCAGCGCCGCCGCCTAGAGCTGCCGTGGCCACCGCCGCCCGCTCTCATTGCCCCACCTCCCTGCTCCACCCCAGCTCGAGCTAGGTAGGGGAATCGAACCCCCACCTCCTCCTCTCTCTCTTTTCCCCTCCTCCCGAAGCGCCGTCGAGTCCCAGGCCGCCGGCCTCAGGGGCCGCCAGCGTCGCGCCGCCCCTCCCCTGTTTTCCAGCGTGGGGAGAGGAAGGGGAAGGGCTTTTTGCCCAAACCCCCCCCCCCACCTTCCCTCTATTTACTAAAGAACCCCACCCATTATAACCCTTTTTCCCAAAAAGACCTTTCCTGTTTTCCTTTTTTGCAAACAAACCCTCCCACCATATATAATTGATTTTAAATAAATCCCTACACCTTTTCAGTATGTCCTGGATATTTCTAGAAATTACAATCAAGCCCCTCCACTCTCAGAATTATTTACAAATAGGCCCTTGAGTTCTGGTTTAGCCCTGAACCCCTCTCAGACCTAATATTTTATGTGCCAAACAACCCCCGATCGATCCGAAACTCTACCACGCCATTTCTAGCATAGTTTTGGCCATGCCATTAGGAAATCGCCCAAAAATATTACTTCTATCTCCATACCTTATTCGTTTCTGAATCGAGCTCAACGATAAAGCTTTTATTTCTTTTTCTTGATTGTGTGCTTGTTTGTATACGTCATAGATCACGGTGTGAACGAAGGAGAGCCCGTCGACGAGCAGTATTGCGAGCAAGCGAACGAGGACCAGTTCTGCGACACCGAGCCCGAAGGATAGCACTTCGATTAGGAACCCCCGAAAGAGTTTGAAGATGGCAAGTTCAATCCCATCCTTTGATGCATGTTTTGTCCCAGTTTTTATAAACACAACCTATTGGCCTGTTTTACAAAATTGCATATATTTTGCCTGCTGAAAACACGGTTGGATAGCCACCCCTTGATTTGTTATAATCATTCCTTGACCACCTAGGTTAATGTCTGAATGTGTTTGGACGTTAATCACTATTAGAACGCTTAGGACCTTAAACTCAATACAATTTGTTTTATAAAGGAAAATGTGTGAGTGTGTGGGAAGGGAAAATGTTAAATTTCGAAAGTTGAGTTTAGATGGGATGGATGGCATTTCTGTGTGATTTGCCGATTGGTGTGCTTATGCCTGTGTGGCAGAGCAAGGAAGGAAGATATTCATCTTGTCACAATTAAGGATCGAGTTGGTGTGTCATCTCACCTAACTCCACTATCGTGCAAACCACTCGACTGTTGAATGGGTAACGGCTTAGCATAAACCCCACTAGTTAGTCTGATAGCTATCAGGAGAGCTGAGAGCAACGGGTGATCAAGGAGAAGGGATTAGTTCTGTGTGACTTATGCCCCAGTTAAAACCTCTGTGATAGGTCAATGACCCCTTGGTGGATCCCGTGATGGCTAGTCAGGTCTAGCTAAGGTGGGTAATGGCTTTGTTGGGATCTGCAACGACACTAAGGTGATCGAGTTGCGGTACCCCGCTTGTGGGTAAAGTTGCACACCTCTGCAGAGTTAAAATCTATTCGAATAGCCGTGCCCACGGTACTGGGCGAGTTACGGTGTGGTCACATAACTAGTGTTTATTTCGGGATGGGTTGGCGTGAGTTGTTTTAGAAATGTGTCCGGCAGTTGTGCCGTGTGATACGGCGGATGAGGAGTCCGGTAGTAGCTTAAAACTTGGATCCTGTGTGGATCAACCCTTCGTGTTACTCGGTACAACAAAACTGGTTTTGGAAATGCTTTCCTTCAAATGAACCCTTGCATAAAATCTAGCTTTTCGCAAAAGTAAACCTTAAACTTATCCTTGAATTACCCTGTGCATTATATTCTGTTTATTCCCCCTCCGTGGATGTGGTTGGACTTGCTGAGTACATTTGTACTCACCCTATTCTTTATTTTTACAGGGGAAGATCCAGACTTCATTCCTGACGATGCTGAGTAGGGGTACCGTCCTGCACTCAACCTTGCCTGTGGAACAGGGTCACCCGCAGGAGTTTCCGCTTGGCGCAAGACTCTGAAGACTCCCTCTTCGTAGTTAATGTAGTTGTGTGGGGTTTTAGTGGTAATCCTCGCGATAGTGGCGCTTCACTGCCCATTATCGCGTAGAGTTGTACGGTGATGAACCATCTGATGTAATAAATGTGTCATCAGCCTCCTGGGACTGATGTTAATGTCATATTTAAGTCTTCTCTTATGAGGGGACGCTTCAGGTGATGACGAGGTCGCCAAGCAATACATGTTGGACGCAATAAATGAAGATACGAGGGCCAACACCACCCAGCCAATCGCTGAAGAAGATGCTCGGACAACTGATTCGTTCCTGAATATGTCTGGAGATGCCGATGAAGAAGATGATGACTTTGCGCCGCCGCCCAATCAATAGCAGCATGTTCCAGTATGAATCTTAAAACTATATGCATGGTGACTTCGGTAGATTAGTTTTGCGATTAACATATCTTTTCTATAATTTAGTCGACCTCCGCATCGACTTCGTTGAGCCAGTCAAAAGGGAGACGCCGGCCAACCAAGAAAATGGAGGGAAGACAGGTCGTCACAGAAATGGACGCAGAGGGCTGTCCAAGTGCTCCAGAGGCTGCTAGCACAAAATTTGTCAACCAATGTGAGGTTATTGTTCGGGCAAGAATTCCAATCACCACAAGACTATGGAAAACGAGCAAACCCAAAGAACAGTAACACGTCGTGCCTGCACATCAAAAGGAAATGCTATGGGCAGAACTCAAGGATATGTTCACTCTTCCTGAAGGAGTTGACCAAGAACTTGTGAAGAAATGTGCCTTGAAAAAGATGGCTCTTGCCTTTGCAACTTTCAAGAAGAAGTTGTACATCAATTACATCAAGAAGGATAAGGAGCTGAACTGGGACGATCTTCCTCAGGTTAAACCATACTGGGAGGAGTTCAAACAATACAAACTATCAGAGGAAGCCCAAGAAAAATCCAAACAGGCCAAGGTGAATGCAGCAAATAAGAAGTACAGCCACCACCTTGGTGCTGCCGGGTACAAGAAGTCAGTTAAAAAATGGCAGAAGATGGAGCAGGACCTTATGGATAGAGGCATCAGGCCGACGACTTGGGATTGGCCGGATAGATCCAAGTGGTGGTTATTTGCTAATGGCGTGACACTAAACCAGTTGGATGGAAGTTTGGTCGTGCCCAAGTATATGCAAGAAGTGTCCCGCGATCTAGTCGCTGCAATAGAGGAGACCCAACAAGGAACATTCCAGCCTCAAAGGGAGAATGATGAGCTGACAAGGGCATTAAAGAATCCGGAACACCCTGGATGAGCCCACGACATCGGCGTGGTCCCATGGAAAGTTGCTTGGGCCGGAGATTCCTCTTACAAGACTCATCGAAAGAGCAAAGCCGAACAGGAAGAAAAATTTCGTGCCATACAAGAAGAGATGAACATGAAGTATGCATCCTTGGAATCTCATATGGATGCCAGGGTCAATGAGGCAGTGCAGCTAGCTCTAAGCCAAAGGGCCACTGCTGGGTCGCACCCGGATGTTGTGATAAACCCGGCCCCTCAGCGACGCAGCAGTTGTGCATCCACGGCAGCGCCCGACGTACAAGCAGAACAGCAACCCCAGATTGAGCCAACGGCGATAGATGACCATAGGTATCCAGTGGATGATGTCACCATGCCGACACCGTGCGAGCAAGAAATATATCCATTCATGTCGCATACGGGTCATCCCTGCCCCTGAATCCTTCTACTACAATTCATGGAAGGCCGATACCCCCTAGCTACACCTCCGTCATAGTCGAGCAGATAGTTGGAAACAATGAGGATCTTGAGCTCGACTTCGTTGGAGGGCATGGAGAGAAGACATTGGGAGACGCACCGCATAGGGTCGTTCTATGGCACAAGGCCGACATCAAACTTACTGCAAGCACAACGGCTCCCATGCAGACCGATCGCCCGTCTCCGCAGCCTCCCTCACCGCCGTCCCCACAACCACCTCCTTCACCACCGTCTCCGCCGACGCAAAGGGCCACGAGTACTCCAACTCCTCCTGCACCAGAAAAAGGAAAGAAAAATATAGCATCCCTCCTAGCGGATGGACCCTCAAAGAAGAAGCAGAAAACGGTCGAAAGAAAATTAACCTACGAGAAAACCACTGAGGAGTTGGAAGAGGAGACTGCTCGATATATAAAAGAACAATTGAAGCCTAAAGTCCCCCGCCGAGCGAAAAGGTACCTCTAGAACTAGGGAAAAAGCTTCTCGCAAACCTAGAGAACCCACCAAAACCGAAAAGCTTACCCTCGGACTATGATCATACTCTGACAAAGGCACACAAGGTGAGAAATCTGAAGAAAAAATGTGGCAAGACCATTCCTCAGCTTGGCACACAACAAAAAGAACTCGAGCCCCTCTAGGTGCCAGGGTTGCCACTCCTACACCCGACGGACGTACAACTCCAGACGGACCTACAGGCTGCGATATTTCTTTCTGAAACTGGATTAACGCTAGAGGAGGCAACGGGGCAAGTGGAGGCGGAAATCCCTGTCGCTCCCATTCTTACTCCATTCCAGCATGGAAAACCTTTTGTCACTGAGGAAGAGGAGAAAAGTCTAGGCACGCAGATGTTCAATTTGCATAGATGATACCTGCGAATGTCGAATGACGAAGGGAAAATATTTGGAGTCAAGTATCGTGACCATGATTTCTTCCGCGGGGAGGACGACTTCTGGGTGTACTTTGAAAATTTATATCACATTTACCATCGACAAGCCCTCGATGCCTCTATCATCACCATTTGGGTTTTGTAAGTATCACTTACCTCTACATTAATACTTTTTGTTAACAAGAACATAATTATATATGTGCATTATAAAATTCTATTGTATCGTTTAGACATGAGAGCCAAAGAAGCCGAAAACATGGATGGCACCATCAGATCAGCTTCATGTCTCCTTTGCTAGTCAACCAGAAAGTGCTCAACGAAAATTACAAGGAAACATGCCAAAACATGTACGATTCATTGACCAGGCAAAATTACAAATCCTATATATTCATACCATACAACTTTGGGTAAGCCTTGGTCGACTCAATCCTCTGTTATATTACTAAATAAATACTAAGTCGTCTAATGCATGTATGTATATATCCTATCTATATCTGCAGTTATCATTGGATTTTACTCATACTTTCCGTAGAGACCGGAAATCTTATAGTCTTTTACTCAATGAGAAATCCAAAGTCCGCAATCCAACATATCCTAGACCCCTTGAACAGGTAAGTTCAGTTTGCACAATCAAATCCTTTTTCTATTAATAACAATTCCTGAATATCAAACTTAACTTTGAGCGCAGGGTTTGGAAAAAAATTGTGAAAAATAACAAAGGACGTGGTCAATGGAGGCCCGAACTAAACGTTAATATGGATTATCCGGTATGTTGATTCATAAAGATTTGTCTAGTTAAGTATATAATCTCAAATTGTATCTCCCTAAGTTTGCGAGACAACAACAAGGAACTGATTGGTGCGGGTACTACGTATGCGACTACTTGCACATTATGACTCCATGCGGGAAGGCTACTGATGAAGACACGAGAGTACGTCCAAACCGTTCACTAGTATATTTTCATAATTGTACTAACGCACATTATGTTAATCCTTTTTACTTAAATGATAGATGTCTCAAATGGGGAATGAATGATACTCTACTGATCGGATCAACGCCGTGTGCGAGCAGCTCGCCGGATTCATTTTGAATGAGATCATGGATCCTAGAGGCGAGTTCTACCACGACGGTCACATCCATAGAGGACTTCCATCGATCTCCTGAGGGGACCAGTAGTTGGACTACAAACATGACTTGTACAATTGTAAATATTTCTAAACGTGATGTCTTGATGTTTGTATATTTGTAAATATATTAGTTCATCTAATTAGCTTAATTATATGCTCGCATTTCACTTTTAGTTAGTTTCAGATATTCTTTGAAAATGAACACATATGTACGACCAATGAACGTATACTACTGTAGAGCTCGAGTGCGTTTAGCAATTATAAAAGAATAAATAGTAATAAATAAAATAAACAAAACTAGAATACATGAGAAAAAGGGGAAAAGGTCATTGGCACCGGTTGGAAAGACCAACCGGTGCCAAAGCGGCTGCCGGACCGAATGTGAGACACTGTAGCAAAAAGCTATTGTAGCGTCGCGGGTACTGTAGTAGCAATACAGTACTTCCCAGTTTAGTCCCATACCAGAAACGGAACGAGAGACAGACTAGCTTAAAAGCTCGGTCGTGGGAAGCTAATAACTTCGGTTGCAATCTTTTGCGCGAAGCGAGGATGAAAGCACAAGAGAGTTATTTAGCAGGTGTGGTTTACTTAACATGTAGAGTAAATTTTAGCCGTTATCCCGGGCCGGGTCGTAACAGGGGTATCAGAGCCAAACTCTCGCGGTTTCACGCCACGTACGGGCAGAAGTGCGCGTACATGAGCACGTTGTGCGCGTGGGGACACGGATGCCACCGGACGGACACACACATGGGTTGCTGGCAGTGAACCCACGGAAGTGGCACATGGGATCGTTAGTACTAGACGTATGGGACGTGCCCAAGAGAGGAGATCATGCTCCTTTGTCCCATATGGGTAAGCTGGTTCGATGTCTCGACGAGGACGTCGAGTCCTCAACGGGGGGTGATTGTCACAGCCCGTGGGCCGTGTTGGGACGGACCGAATGTGCGACACTGTAGCAAAAAGCTACTATAGCGCCCCCGGTACTGTAGCAGCGGTACAGTACTTCCCAGTTTAGTCCCATACCGCAAACGGAACGAGAGACAGACCAGCTTAAAAGCTCGGTCGTGGGATGCTAATAACTTCGGTTGCAACCTTTTGCGCGAAGCGAGGACGAAAGCGCAAGAGAGTCATTTAGCAGGTGTGGTTTACTTAACGTGTAGAGTAAATCTTAGCCGTTATCCCGGGCCGGGTTGTTACAGCGTTTGTGTTGATCCTCCATCTAGCTTGTTTTGCATTATTATTGTGCTCGAGCAAGGGGAGATGTATGTAATCTTTGTAGCGCATTTGTTTTTAAGGTATACTAATCTTTTTGTCTTGTCAAATTCAGTTGTTATTTTGTTTCGTGAATGTTCATATTCGTAGGAAAAAAATATGTTCGGTCATTTGAATATAAATAGAACATGTAGCAGCTGTGATGACATTCACCTCGATGAATATTCCATGACCCTGCTCGAAAAAATTCATTAGTTCCATGGCCTGCAGCTATTTTAAAAAGTAATTTGTTCTCACGCCTGGTAATCCTGTACTAATCTGTCTATTAACTAACCTTGGCCCGAATCTCGACGAAAGATCGGACGACTCCGCCAGATTGACAACAGGTTGCTTTCGTATTATTGGTTATTTGGTTTATTACTGCAATCGCCATTTTTTAGCTAATATGCCCGTACGAGCCATACTAAAGAACATATCATACATTTCTCTTAGATAAATGGCTAACAGTCTGGAAGTGTATGGCAAAACACTATTTTGTGTTTTGCGGGTGTTTGAGGGGGGCACAACACATGTTGATGTTAGAAGCGATGGCGAACAAAACGATGAAAAATAGAAAGATCAAACCGCAGAAAGACACGAAGATTTAACGTGGAAAACCCCTCCAATGCGAAGGGTAAAAACCACGGGCGCCAGCCAGCAAGAACTTCACTATATCGGGTGTTTGTGTACAACGCCTAGCGGCGGCTTACAAGAGGAATAATAGGATTGATATTCCCCGGTGAAGCCTATGGGTTAGATATATAGGAGAGTCACGTGGTCTCCTCAACTTCTACTAGCAATGTGGGATTAAAAGTTTGCACCACATGGGCCTTAATGGGCCAAGCCCAAATTCCAACACTCTCCCATCAGAATTTGGATCACAATATAACATACTCCACCTTGAGACAAATTCCTTCTTGTCGCATATCAAAATCATCACCTGAACACAACAAAGAACAGAACTTCTGACGCCAAATAGCCTCTTGGGCTAAACTGTCAAACCAACTAAGCTTGAGCAAAGCTCAAACTTAGCTACAGGAACTGGTTTAGTCATCATATCAGCTGGATTATCATGAGTACTGATCTTGCATACCTTCAATTTACCTTGTGAAATAACATCACGAACATAATGGTACTTGACATCAATATGCTTTGTCCTTTCATGAAACATCTGATCTTTAGTAAGGCAAATAGCACTTTGACTGTCACAGAATAGATCAATGCAAGAACCAACTCCACACAGCTCAGTAAACAAACCTTTCAGCCAAACTGCCTCCTTGCACGCTTCAGCAATAGCCATATATTCTGCTTCTGTGGTAGACATAGCAACAACAGGCTGCAAAGTAGCCTTCCAACTCACAGCACAACTGCTAACAGTGAACACATAACCTGTGAGTGACCTGCGCCTATCCAAATCAGCAGCATAATCTGAATCCACATAACCAATGAGTCCCTGATCAGTTCTCCCAAACTTCAAACAAGAATCTGCTGTTCCTCTGAGGTACCTGAAAATCCACTGAACTGCCTTCCAGTGTTCTTTACCAGGATTAGACATGTATCTGCTAACCAAACTCATAGCATATGATAAATCTGGGCGAGAGCAAACCATGGCATACATCAAAGAACCAACAGCACTAGAATATGGGACTTTTGACATGTATTCAACATCCTCCTCAGAACTAGGGCACTGAGCAGCTGACAATTTAAAGTGAGGTGCAATAGTAGTACTAACTGGCTTTGAATCATGCATATTGAAACGCTGAAGAACCTTGTTAATGTAATTATGCTGACTAAGAAATAATAAACCAGATTTTCTGTCTCTAGTAATCTCCATACCTAGAATTTTCTTAGCAACACCAAGATCCTTCATATCAAATTCACTACTCAACAATTTCTTTACTGTAGTGATTTCTTTTCTGCTCTTGGCAGCAATAAGCATGTCATCAACATATAACAGCAAGTATATAGGTGATTCCTCAACAATCTTAATATAAACACAGCTATCATATTCAGATCTTTTAAAACCATGTAACAACATAAATGAATCAAACCTCTTATACCACTGACGAGGAGACTGTTTCAAACCATACAAGGATTTCTTTAATTTGCAAACATAATTCTCTTTGCTTGGCACTATGAATCCTTCTGGCTGATTCATGTAAATTTCCTCCTCAAGCTCTCCATGTAAAAATGCAGTCTTCACATCTAACTGCTCAAGCTCAAGATCATGCATAGCAACAATACTAAAGAAAGTCCGAATTGAGCTATGCTTCACAACTGGAGAGAACACATCATTATAGTCAACACCAGGAATCTGACTGAAACCTTTTGCAACTAACCTTGCCTTAAATCTTGGAGGCTCACTAGAAGACAAACCCTCCTTTCTCTTGAAGACCCATTTGCAGCGAACAGTCTTCTTTTTCTCAGGCAAGCTTACAATCTCCCATGTGCCATTCTTCTCAAGAGACTGCATCTCCTCATGCATAGCTGAGATCCACTTCTCCTTATCAACTGAATCAATGGCTTCAGAATATGTTGCTGGCTCACTAGCATCCTCCACCTGTTCAGCACAACTCAAAGCATAATAAGTCAGATTACACTCCTCAATTAAACGGTTTGGAGGTCCACAACTCCTCTTTGATCTGCGAAGAGCAATAGGTAAATCTACATCCTCCTCATGCTGCAAATCAGACTGTGAAACTGGAGGTGAGTGCTGAACAGTATCAGGAACACTATCTGAAACATCATTACCAACAACTTCATTTTCCTGGTCATCCATAAGCTCCACCTGCACACTAACTTGTGACTGCAATTTCTCAACTAAAGCATCATCTGTGGACAAACTGTCAGTAAACATCACAGATTCATTGAAAACAACACTTCTGCTCATAAAAGTCTTTCTAGTTTCAGGATTCCACAATTTATATCCTTTGACTCCCGAACCATAACCAAGAAATAGACATTTAATAGCTCTAGGCTCTAATTTTCCATTATCAACATGAGCATAAGCAGTGCAGCCAAAAACTCTCAAGTGTGAATAATCTGCAGGTGTACCAGACCATACCTCAATAGGAGTCTTCTTGTTGAGTGGAATAGAAGGCGATCTGTTGATCAAATAACATGCTGTATTAGCAGCCTCAGCCCAAAAACGCTTGTTCATATGGGCATTGGACAGCATGCAACGAGCCTTCGAGATGATAGTCCTGTTCATACGCTCGGCCACACCATTCTGCTGAGGAGTGTATGGTATGGTGTGATGCCTAACAATGCCTTCTTTTCTGCAATAATCATCAAAAGCATCCGAACAGAACTCTCCACCATTATCAGTTCAAAGCACCTTGACCTTCTTCTCAGTTTGCCTTTCTATCATAACTTTCCATTCTATAAAAGCAGCAAAAGTATCATCTTTGCTTTTCAGAAAATAAGGCCAGACTCTTCTAGAGTAATCATCAATAATGGTAAGCATATAACGAGCACCACCATATGAAGGCTTACGTGAAGGACCCCACAAATCAGCATGAACATAATCAAGTGTACCTTTTGTGGTATGAACAGAGGTATTGAATTTGACCCTCTTATGCTTACCAAATACACAATGCTCACAGAACTTCTTGCCACTCAGAATGCAGCCATCCAGCAGGTTTCTCTTCATCAATTCTGCCATACCGAGTTCACTCATGTGTCCAAGACGCATATGCCAAAGGTCAGTCTTACTAGGTTCAGCATTAGCAACATTAGCAGCAGAAACAGAACCATGCAAAGTACAACCTCTGAGAACATATAAATTTGAAGGATTGAGATCACCCAGCAAACATACAAGAGAACCTTTAGATACCTTCACAACTCCACCTGAACCGGTGTATTTGAGTCCTTCTTTATCAAGTGTGCTCAACGAGATCAGATTTCTTTTCATCCCTGGTATGTGCCTTACATTCTTTAGTATGCGAATCATGCCATCATGGGTCTTGATCTGAACAGAGCCAATGTCAATAATCTCACACGGGTTATCATCTCCCATGCGCACAAAATCACCGTTCTGCAAAGACTCATAGGAACTGAACCAATCTCTATTAGTGCAGATATGAAAAGAACATGCAGAATCAAGAATCCACTCATCATGACCAGCAACACAACCAGCAAAGACAACCAAACAATCTGACTCAGAGTTTTCACCAGCAGAAGCAACACTAGCCTTACCATCAGATTTATTTTTCTTCTTCTCCTTATTCTGCAATTTCCAGCAATCCTCAATCATATGAGATTTCTTCTTGCAATACTTACATAATTTCTTCTTGGGACCTTTGGACTGGGAGCGGCCTCTACCGTCATTGCTCTTGCCACGATCGTTGTTATCACTTGAGGATCTTTGCTCTGATCTGCCTCTGACATGCAAAGCATCGCCCCTAGAGGACGAGCCATCTGTCTGCACCATGCCTTTCATCTTCTCCTTAGACTGGAGTGCCTCACAAACTTCCGCAAGGGTTAGTTCATCACGGCTTAATAGTATGGTGTCACGGAAACTTGCATAAGAACTTGGCAAAGAGCATAATAAAAGAAGACCTAAGTCCTCATCTTCATACTTAACCTCCATCGACCCTAGGTCAGCAACGATCTCCTTGAAGACAGATAGGTGACCCATCACCGAATCACCCTCCTGCATCTTAAGCATGTACAGCTTCAACTTCATATGCAATTTACTGGTAAGATCCTTCGACATGCAGATCGATTCCAGTTTTAGCCACAATTCTGCAGCAGTCTTTTCCTGCAGCACTTCTTGTAGAATATCATTAGATAGATGAAGCTGAATAAGAGAAAGAGCCTTACGGTCCTTGCGCTTCTCCTCATCGGTCCACTCATCCTTCTTTTTCTTCCCGAATTTTTCCAGCGCCTCATCAAGATCATTGGTTTGCGCCAGAATAGCTCTCATCTTGACTTGCCACAGCGAGAACCTTGTCTTGTAGTCCAACATCGGTAGATCATACTTCATCGACGCCATCACGAAACCCAAACTTGAAACCACGGCTCTGGTACCACTTGTTAGAAGCGACGGCGAACAAAATGATGAAAAATAGAAAGAGCAAACCGCAGAAAGACACGAAGATTTAACGTGGAAAACCCCTCCAATGCGAAGGGTAAAAACCACGGGCGCCAGCCAGCAAGAACTTCACTATATCGGGTGTTTGTGTACAACGCCTAGCGGCGGCTTACAAGAGGAATAATAGGATTGATATTCTCCGGTGAAGCCTATGGGTTAGATATATAGGAGAGTCACGTGGTCTCCTCAACTTCTACTAGCAATGTGGGATTAAAAGTTTGCACCACATGGGCCTTAATGGGCCAAGCCCAAATTCCAACACTCTCCCATCAGAATTTGGATCACAATATAACAGTTGACCACCCTTGTTCCCATGGCTAGATGGAAGCTCAATGCCCATGTATTTTGGCCAAGAAATTGAACATGGATTGTACGTATTATATACACGGTACGCATAAATACTTATGCAACATATTGGCTCTCTAACACTACCACTACCAGAAACGGGGAGCCTCCTGACGGTAGAGGCCGACCGTCAGGAGCCCAATATGCCCAGCGCGGCACCCGCAGCCCCGCACCAAATCACCCAGCCCAAAAGAAAAAAAACGACAGGAACCTGCTTCTCCCCCCAAACCTTATCCTCTCCGCTCTCCAAATCAGACCTCCGCCACCGCCGCCGATTGCGATCTCCCCGGCCTTCGCCGCCGCCATCGCTCCCTACGTCACTCCTCGCTGCCTGACCGGCTTCGAGGTCTAGTCCATGCCGCCCCATCGTGTCCTCCCCTCCAAGTCAGATCCGGAAGCTAGGGGTCGCCTTCGAGTTTTCCCGGATCTCGCCTGCGTCGCCGGTGTCGCCGGCACTGGACAAGCGGGGCGCGGGCTCAGTTTTGGCAGCAGCGAGCCTAGCGGTGGAGGAGGTGCAAAAGGTGCGGGTGCTGCGCGCCTCGCAGATGGAAGTGGTGCGCAGATTTGGTTGCGCCGCTGCCGCCGAGCTGGACAGAAGTCCGTGCTCTCCATCAGGCGCTCAATGAGACTGGATGCGTGCCCGTCAAGACCGTCTTCCTCAGCACCATATGGTACATTTTCTCTTCCGTGGTGTTAATTTCTCTCTAGGTGACTGAGTAAAGATTTGACTGGAAACTATATTGTTCTGGTGAGATTTTCTACATGTTTTTCTATGTTTCCCAACAGGAATACATTTACCATTTACTTGTCTATCAGAAGGAATTAAAATATGCAAAATAAGCTTGTACGATATTGTTGATAAGTAATTTGTATAAATAAACACCATTCACTTGTCGTGTATGATAGATACTGTTGAGATCCAATGATAAGACTAGGACATTAAACTTTTTTGCAAGTGTAGCATCTAGTGTGTATTTCTCTGAAATAATTGCATTTGTGGATATATTTCATACAGTGGATGCCAATTATTTCATTTCATGATTGTGTTATAATCTTGTTGGTGAAATGAAAGTGAATAAATGATGTGCAATTGTGGTAATGGAAGTTAGTTCTAACATTGACTCTGTTATGTTCTTAATGATATAGTCTAGAAGGTGAGTGCCTCTATTATGTAGTACTTCTCAGTTTTCCTAGAAGGTGAGTGCCTCTATTATGTAGTACTTCTCAGTTTTCCTAGACATGACTTGAGGTTGTTCTTACTGGTGGATTAATTAGCATGGTACATGCTACCTACTCAAAATTTGCTCTATACCTACATGTCGGTGTAACCAGCATGCATAGCAGCAGCAGCCACTTAATCATGTCATATTCATTGTTGGGCTGAATTCAATCTCCAGGTTAGGTATAATCTTTTTCGAACATTGCAATTTAATGATTCTACCATTTCTATGCCCCAAATTTGGATTCTGAATTCTGATGAATTAAATTTGTACTCTGAATATATTGTAGGTATTGCTGATGTTTGATCTGAATATATATTGTAGGTACTCGCCCCAAAATTTCTCATGTAACTATGTAAGTAGCTTTGTTCCAAACCAAACTGTCATAAGACTTTACATCATTTATTCACTGCTGGTGTTTACTGAATTTAAGTTTGTAATATGCATCCTCTGCCTTAGGTTGAAAGTTCCTTTCAGTTTTGACAACTTGAACATGGCTGCAATATGATTGAGTTAATTTGGTTCTTCATCAGGTACAAAAATACAGCAGGACAAAGTTAGCACAAACTGTCATCCTTTATGTCACTACAATTCAATTTCAAGGTTAACTTTCAGTTACCTTTTATTTGACTTATTTGAGTACATTAGAAGTTAACAAAACCAGCTGGGAGTCATAGATACAAGGAGTTGTATATAGAATTTTAAGCACTATGATATATTAAGTTCTCTACATATCTGAAAAGATGTATATGTGGTGCAGTAGTCATTTTTAGGAAATAACTTGATGGATGCCAACGTCTGTATGTATAAATTGTAAAGGACATGTATATGAAACTATCATACAAATTGGATTTGCTGGAACTGTGAAATTGTAATCTCGGATGTAGGTCTGAATGCATGTATATATTTTTTTTAGCTCTTTTATCTGATTTCCTGACGGTTTTTACCGTCAGAAATTGATCTTCAAGGCATCCTCATGAAGACCGTCAGGAACTACCGACACGAAAGGATTCCTGTCGGCCAACCGACAGGAGAACTTCACTTTTCCTGACAAAGGACTCCTGTCGGCGAATTCCTGATGGTGACCTGTCAGGAATCGTATTCCTGACGGTATTTCAGGCTTTCCTGACGGTTTTTGGCCGTCAAGAGTTTCCCGTTTTCTGGTAGTGTACTAAAAAAGATTAACTGAGGTGGGCAAAAATGATTAACCGAGTCATTTTTCGCAACCGCCTCGGATTGTAGGTCATGGTAAATGACCTATTTCCCATGTGGTTGGCTGCCCGGCTCGTTTAATCAAATAAAAAAATTATAAAAAGAAATAGTCCGTCAAGCCGATCACGTGCCTAGCACGCCCTCCACCACCACGTCCTGCTCGACCCACCGCCACCGCATCTGCCGCAATCGCCGCTGTGTTCGCCATTCGCTAGGGACTGTGCCCGCCCCGTGCGCCCTTGTGCCGGCGGCCGGGCGCCCGTGCTGCTCTGCATCGGGTTGCGCCCGCGCCGGCGCTTGGGGAGCCACGCCAGGGGCCAGAGCGGCCGGCGGGGGCTGAGGGAGGGAGAGGGAGGGGCGGTGCGGTGGCTGAAGGAGGGAAAAATACTCTAAGTCATAAAACATATATAGGTCTAATAGGTGGGTAAGATACAGGCTTCCTTTCTAGTATTGGGTTGGGTCAGATTTTAGGAGACAGGTCTATGAAATAACCCCCTCGGATAATTGATTTAGTTGATATACTGAGGCGGTGTCGATCCAATGGCCGTTTCGGTAATAGGAATTAACCGATGTTATATTACACTGTTCGTCTCGGTTAATTGATTTTAAAAGGCAATTATTTTTATCCATCTCGGTTAATAAAAAATAACCATCTCGATTAATCTGAGGCATTAACCGAGGTGGTTCATGATTGTTCCCAACTCTTTGAAAAGATTACGATTAATCTTTTTAGTAGTGTAATAATTGCAAAAGCAAGTTTTGGTTGGCTCAACTTAATTCATGTATCCCGCACCCGCAGGATTGTTGGATTTACAACATGACTTAATCTTAGGATCAGTTAGTCTAAGTACATGAATACCGAAGAACTGCAAAAATTAGAACTTAATTACTTACATGAAGAACAATAGATCCCCTTAGGGGCACTGACGACCCGTGCCTGCTCCATTCAGGCGTGATGTAGGGGTGGCGCAGGCCTTCAAGCCATTCATGAGCTAGTGGAGGGGTGAGTGCCCATACTTATAGCTCGTGGTGGCTTGGGATCTGGCCCACTTAGCTCTTGGATGGGCCCACTAATCATGGGCTAGGCTTGGTCCAAACGGCCCAATTCTTATGGGCCGTTAGTACTCTCAGGACTAGATCCTCTTTGACTAAAGCCAAGATTAATTCCAATATTCCCCCCTTGATTGTAAGGCTTATAATCATCTTTTACTCACAGTAGAAAAACATACAAGGTAACGCATCACAATAATCAATAAACACCATTGCCACTTCATTACCCACAATACATCATCCTACTCCAATTTCTTATACATAATGGGAGATGACATATTTACTTATGGTCCTCATGTGCAAATTGTTTTCAACTTCATCATGCGCATTTAGTAATAAGAAAACAAAACTTGTGTTCAAAATCAAGGATTTGAGATCTCAATTGTCCTAAAATTATAGGTTGTCTCAATTCATAAAGCCGGTATAATTTGATACAAACCATCAATTAGGAAAAACTTAATCTTAGTGATGATCAACCTTTAACACTTATATGTTGAGCATCATCTTATATCATAAGAGCATGAGTTCCGTGGTTTGGACAATCGTACGTAATTTGATTGCACAGCGTAACAGATTTTGTTTGCCAGTGTTCGGAATGTAAACAGATTCACAGTGGCAACTGCACTTGCACAAAGATCCAATAGCAACAAAACAGTTTTTGTACATGAATGCCCAACTTCATGTCTGCATGATCCTAGTACTAGCCGCCAGGCGCACGAGGCGACCGAGCATGCAAACGCAGGGCGACCAAGAAACATCGTGGAGCCTGCAGCCAGAAGAGATTCTGTGCTCAGGGGGTGGTCGGCTCCAGCTCCGGCCGCCACGGGCTGCCGTGGTGGTGCAGCGGGTCCGGGCCCCCCGGCACCGACCGCAGCTCCGGCCTCACCCTCCCAGCCGCCGCCGCCGTCCACGACGATGACCACGCCGTCGACGCGGCCTTCGCTGCCGTGCCGCGCTGCTGCTCCGAGGTCCGCCGGTTCGTCGTCGCACCAAATCCACCAGGCAGACCTGAAGATCAAGAGCAAAGAAAATAAAGTCAGAGATCGGTCACGGGGATCTCTATCTCACGAGCGCAACAAAGAAAATGCAGAGGAAAAGAGTTTTGTAGAGAGAGAGAGAATTAGAGAGAAAGTTTAAGCGAAAGGTAGTAAATAGTACCAATGCCAAGGCGCCCCTGCGCCGGAGGAACCAGCAACGCGAGGCAGCAGCACGCCGCCGCCGCCAAGCACAGGAGGGACCGTGGTGCCATGGCTTGTTGGTGGCCAATGCAAAGGCGACGACGACCTGGCCGGAGCTGGAAGAAGATAGAACCCGGGGTGTAAAAACCAGAGGGCAGGGCACGCAACCTGGTTCTCAAGAACTACTGAACTAGCAGTACGTAGTGGTGCAGTAACACCTAGCACAAAACAAACATAGGACTTGTGCTTGTTCCGGGCCCCTCTGGGGATAGAGAGAGGGCTACTTATAGATGCAGAGTTTAGTTTTTTTTTTTGAACGGGGAGTTTAGTTTCTACTGCTGCCGTGTAGTGTACTAGTGTAGGGAGGTGATGAGGACAAGTGGGGAGTAAAACCGGGATCAAACGGTGCGGGGGGTAAGGCTGTCCGCACCCCACACCTCCAGAGCTCCCCCAAACATTTAGAGTTGCTATTTAGAGTTGATATCAATGCAGCCCACTACTCTACGCTCCCTCCATTGGTTGGGGAAATGCCCCACCCCTCCATCTGCAGCGCATGTACGGCGTCCACCCCATCCACTGTGCAGCGTGTGTGGATGACAGGCGGAGGGAGAGAGGGAGACAGGGGGCGGAGTGGGGAAGGGAGGGGTGGTTGAGTTTATAATATAAAGTAATTGATGGTGGGGTATGGAGTAAAAATCTGGAGTAGATGGAGCGCGGGATAAATTGGTGTAGGGGGGAGAATCTCGCTGACCAGACATGAATATTCCTTTTAGAGTTGAAATGTAGGGGAGATGGGGTGTGGATAGCCTAAGTAAATTTTGAGGGTGGTTATACGTGGTTAAGGCGTGACGAGACGGCTGCCGTCGCGTCAAGAAATTTTACCGTGGCTTGCTTGTTTGTTCTGGGAAAAGGGAGCTCGGCAGCTAGCTAGCATTCTAGCAAAGATTGTGGAGCAGGAGAGGAGTGGAGTGGAGATCCTGCGGATCCAGTACGCGGTCACCGTGGAAAAGGGGACTGATGATGACCGCATCTTTTGCTTGCTCTGACGTGGGAGGAGAGAGAGAGAGGGTCAGTCTTAGTCAGAGAGCAGCTAGTCACAGCTTTGGTTCGAGAAAGCTGGCCGTGCATGGCTGCATGCACTCGATCATGTATGTGCAAACAAAAAGGAAGAATCAAAGTACAGTGTGCAGCCAGATAATGGGACGAACGATGATGGTGTTTGTGTTTATCCTCCATCTACCTCGTTTTGCATTTTAAACCTAATTAATTCATAATTAAATATTAATTATCAAATAATAACGAAAGTACTACAATATCCAAATCTAAAAATTTCCGCGAATTAAACATGGTGCTCGAGCAAAGGGAGATATATGTAATCTTTATATATAGCGCATTTGATTTTAAGGTATACTAATCTTTTTGTCTTACTAAATTCTGTTGCTATTTTGTTTCGTGAATGTTCATATTCGTAGGAAAAAATATGTTCAGTCATTTCCAAATAAATAAAACATGTACCGGCTGTGATGACATTCACCTCGATGAATATTCCATGATCCTGCTCGAAAAACTTCATTAGTTCCATGGCCTGCAGCTATTTTAAAAAGTATTTTATTCTCACACCTGGTAATCCTGTACTAATCTGTCTCTTAACTAACCTTGGCCCGAAAGATCGGACGACTCCGCCAGATTGACAACAGGTTGCTTTCGTATAATTGGTTATTTGGTTTATTATTGCATTGCCATTTTTTTAGCTAATATGCCCGTACGAGAGATACTAAAGAACATATCGTACATTTCTCTTACATAAATGGCTAACAGTATGGAAGTGTATGCCAAAACACTAATTTTATGAGTTGCAGGCAGTGGCGGAGCTAGCCACCAAATCAAAGGAGGGCTCATTTTCTTCTCTCCTTGCTTCTTATCTTCTTCCTCTCCTTTTCTTTTTTCTTCCTTCTTTTTTCTCAAAAATAAAGGGAAGGCTACATTGTTTTTGAGGGTCTAGGAGGGCTCCAACCCCTCCTAGACCCACCCCTGGATCTGCTCTGGTTGGAGGTGGTGGAGGGGGGCAACACACATGTTGACCACCCTTGTTCCCATAGCTAGATCGAAGCTGAATGCCCATGTATTTTGGCCAAGAAACTGAACATGTATTGTACATATTAGATACACGGTACGCATAAATACTTATGCAACATATTGGCCCTCTAACACTACTACAAAAAACGATTAACTGAGGCTGTAAAAATGATTAGCCGAATCATTTTTACAAATGCCTCGGATCGAAGGTCACGATAAATGACATATTTTCCAAGGCGGTTGGCCACCCGCCTCGGTTAATCAAATAAAAAAATAAAAGAAAAAGAAAAAAATCCGCCGAGCCTATCAGGAATCCATCCCGTGCCTGGCACGTCCTCCACAGCCGTCCTCCGCCACCGCATCCCGCCCGGCCCACCGCCGTTCGCCGCCACCATGACCGCCATCCGCCGCAGCGTCCACCGTTTGCCAGGGACTGCGTCCGCCCAATGCGCCCTTGCGCCAGCGGCAAAGCGCACGTGCTGCTCCGTCCCGGGTCGCGCCCGCGCCAGGGGCTAGAGCCAGCGGCGGCAATGGCTGAGGGAGAGAGAGGGAGGGGCAGCGCGACGGCTGAGGGAGGGAAAAAACCCTAGGCCTTGTTTATATACAGGCCCGACAGGTGGGTAAGATACTGGGCTCTTTCTAGTGTTGGGTTGGGCTAGATTTTAGGAGGCGGGCCTTATGAAATAACCGCCTCGGATAATTGATTTAATTGATTTACCGAGGCGGTGTCGTTACAATGACCAGTTTGATAAATACGAATTAACTGAGGTGGTTATATACACTCCTCGATTAATTTAGTTTAGGATTAATAAAAAATGATCGCCTCGATTAATCTGAGGCATTAATCAAGGCGGTTAATAATTGTGCCCATCTCTTAGAGGTTTTGAAAAGGTGACGGTTAAGTATTTTTAGTAGTGTAATCATCGCAAAAGCAAGTTTTTGTTGGCTCAACTTAATTCATGTATCCGGCACCCACATGCAGGATCACTGTCCGCAGCTGAAATTTGGTACTCCTGCAGCTGCAAGCAGGGTTTTCAATTTCGTTTTTGCAAAAATTTCGGCCACCATCGAAATTACTGAAATTCGTGAAATTTCGCCGATTTTTTTTGAGACTAGCACATAAAGTATGTTTGTTCTAAAAAAATTTAGATCTAAACAACTATTAGTGTGATTTATGAATACACATTATGGAATAGAAAAATATGCAATATGAACAATAGAAAACATGAGTCTAAAGTTATATAGCACATGTATTAGTGTATTACAAAATTTCGGAATTTTCTTTCGGCCACCACCGAAATTACCGAAATTCACGAAATTTCAACGAAATTACGGTGAAATTTTGAACCCTGGCTGCAAGTAGAGCAACACCGGAACGGCCTCGATGTGTGGCATGCAACTTGTGAAGTAGAGTAGCTAGGAGTACAGGTACAGCCAGGAGTCAGTCACCAGCGTTCTCCGGATGGCTGGATGAGGGCTCGGCACGAGTCGGCAGTCGGCAGGCAGGCAGCAGCAGTCCTCGGTACCTGGAGGCTGGACTACTGGAGCAGAGCACGAGCGGCACAGAGCCTGGCGCGCGTGACGTCAGCGCAAGGCGAGCTGGGGACCAGACACCTCGGGCCCTGTTTTGTTTAGGTTATCACAAGTAGCACAAAATTTTTGACCAATAATTAAGGATAATAAATAAAGGTAATTTATAAAACTAACTCCACAGCTGTGTTCTACTTCGCGAGACGAACCTAATGAGGCCTTTGACCGCACGATTCGAGGATGGTTACTGTAGCAACACTGTAGCCAATCATCGATTAATTACTATCATTAGATTCGTCGTGAAAAGTTACACACATTCGTGAAAAGGTTTTATAAATAAACTTCGTTTAGTACTCCATGCATTGAAGATTCTTTTCTCGAGAAATGTGTGCTAGTAGTACTAGCAGTAAACCATCCATCCATCGGCTCTATCCCGAAAAGGGGCGCCTGCGCTGCGCACCGTCACCACGGCCGCCAGCTCCGGCGCCGACGCGACGCGCCTGCCGCGGATGACGGCATGACGTACGCGCGCTGGCGCCAGACGAGGCGGGGCACTGGCAGTTGCGGTCGCCGATCCTCTCCTCCGATCCAGCTGCGGGGGCGACGGGCCGACGTGACCGCGACGCCGCCTCCGCCCCGCCTCGGGAGGGCGGCGCGCATAGCGGGCGCAGCGGCGCGGCGCGGGCAATGATGGCGGCGCTCTGGCGCCGGGACGGGCAGCGACGGCCGGCCCGACGCGACGCAACTCACACTCGCGTCCCCTCCGTCCGCCGCTCGTCCGCCCGGCGGGTGACCGGCCGACGGGACGGTTGGACTCGTTGGCCTGGTTTGGATATCTACAAATCTAGTTATATTTTCGGAAAAAAGAATCTCGTATGTATAAAGTATTAAATAAAATTTATTTGTAAAATTTTTTTAGGAATTGGTATAACTTTTCGCAACGAATCTAATGACGGTAATTAATCGATGATTTGCTATAGTGATACTACACAAATTATTCTCTAATCGCGCGGTCAAAAATCTCATTCTGAAGTTAATTTTATAAACTAATTTTATTTGACACTATTCACTAACATCTAACATATTCTAAATAATAGCACCATCCAGCACGACTCGCTGCCGCCTGCAACTGCAAGCTGCCAGCATTTACGCCGCTGTCTCCCGTCTTGTCCGGAGACAATGCAGTCAGGTAGGCCAGTAGGGACAGTCCTAACCATAGACTCTACTATGGAGTCTAAATTTTTTATTTAACCACAGACTCTACTATGGAGTCTAAGTTTTTTATTTATTGTGTTTTATTGATGTGGCAGTATATTTATAGAAAAAATGGGAGAGAAATCGAGTCAAACTCGTAGCACACACACCGACGAAGACACTTAAAAAGGGACAGAGGGAGTATATGTTAAAAGTCCATAGTATCCCTTCCTTGATCTTCATCATATTGCTGCACACGCACAAGGTTTCCCCTTAATCCGTCCAGTTCCACGGGAATGGCAGTATGAAAGAGAGGGATACAGTCAAATGAAATGAGATATAATATAAACGGTGCTGCTATAACTAGATTATTCTCAATGCAAATGTCATATGAGTTTCATTTCTTATTAAATGACATGACACAGAGGAAAAAATGATAGCATAATGTGTGATTTATGAAGAAAGAGAAAAAATAGAGTTTTATGGGTTGAAACTTAATGTACCGTTAACAAGAGCAATGAAACTAGAATGGAACTTCATTGAGAGAATTCGAATTTCATCTGCATACATTTATCAACTTATATTAGTCACCTACTCCCTCTGTTCCTTTTTAATAGTAGTTTTCGGTGTGCGCGTCATAAGTTTGACTCGATTTGTAGAAAATACATGCAACATTTATATCTTCAAATAAATTTATAAAAAACTAAATTAAAAGACCTATCTAATAATATCAATTATGTACCATAAATATTAATATTTTTTATATAAAATTAATCAAAATTATTTCTCGGAAAACGAAAACAACAGTTATTTAGGGACGGAGGGAGTACTCCCTCTGCCCCTAATTAAACGTCCCCACAAAACTGAGCTAGGAACCAATGCTAGGGGCAAAAGAGCCTATGTAGCAATCATTTCTCAGCTGACACATTTAGGTCATATTTAGTTCCCAAAATTTTTTTGCACAGTATTGGTTACATCGAATCTTTGGACACATGCATGAAGCATTAAATGTAGTTGAAAAAATAACTAATTACACAGTCTAACTGATTAGCACGAGCTGAATCTTTTAAATCTAATTAGTTCATAATTGAATATTATTTGTCAAGTAACAACAAAATGAGCTACAGTACCAAAACCCAAACTTTTTCACCAACTAAACACAACCTTGGATGGACATGCAATTAATGTTGTACTCATGATGTTAAGAAGTACACATACCACACACCATCAAATATTTTACATTACACAAATCAGTAGTTACGTCCCCTTTTTCATAGTTAAACATGCAATACAGTATTTTGGGTGAGGCAGCAATGGGAGAGTCTGGAATAGCTCAGTCTTAGTGGGAAGTGTCATCGCACTGTTGCCAAAAATGCCACATCAGATTGATACTGGAATGACATAGTCACTCTCAGTATACATTGTCATGACACAGTTTTATAGATAACTTACAGCATTAAATAGTGTAATGGTTGTGTGACCAAATGTGCCATGACTCAACGAAGATAGGCTACAGTGGGAATGTCATCCTCGTGTCATAGCTTAGCAATCGTAACAGAAGAGGGTCATGGTGATGATCCAAGTCATCTCTCTCTACTCTTAAAGCTAATCTTAGTGGAAATGTTATTGGAGTGCCATAAACATTAAATTTGTTGACATGGTAGAAGAGCGAGGAGATAGTGTCATGGGATGTGAGAGGAATATCGTCATCATGATACTTCTCTGGCACGACTATCTTTTATAGTCTTGGTAACTGTACAATGACACTCCCCACTGAAACTGATCTAACTCTGTTGTCAAATCAGTAATTTTGCTGACGTGTCATAATCTTTAATACATATGACATTCTTATGACACTAACACTCAAAATGGCCTTAAACAGGTGGTGCGGTGCAGCTACATCTTGGTAGGAAGTGTAGCCGACTACAGTTAATTAGGGACTAGCTACCGTAGCGCTAACGATATTTAATTAGGGGCGGACGGAGTTGATGAAAACATTTAAATAATATACTAACATTTGAAACCGTGAAGTGATACTTTGCATTAAAGATATAATTTCATTCATCTACTCAATGATCAGTAGATGATATGATACTCTTGGAAATCAAGAAATGAAATCTTGCTTTGAGAATGACGTAAGCATAACACACTCTACATGTACGCCTAGCAGATAAGATAAGGAATAAGATTAATATTTTAAATAGAATTTGAAGAATTAAATCGATCCAAGTGAAAGGTGGAAGACGAACTGGATCCTTGAGAAATAGTTGAGCGACGAAGACCTCTATTTTGCCCAAAGAAAAGGATACGAGGTGAGCACGTATACGGTTACAGCTCAAGACCGAGAGATCTAAGGTCATGTCACGCTGACGAGTGGGTCCCACGCCTGCAGTCCCCCTACACCCTCGAGTCGTGCGGACTCGCTGCTGCTTCTCGCCGCCGTCGCGCGTGGTGATCTGCGCCGTCGGCGGCACTGCGCCGAGCACCCTGCCGGCGGCACTGGCCCCGCACTTGGACACCCCAATGGGCAGGAAGAGCAAGAAGGGCGGCGGCAGGAAGCCGCCCCGCCCCGCGGTGGGCGCGCCGCCGCCGCCGCCGACCAACGCGGACTGGGACGACTCCACCGCCGCATTCAGGAAGGAGGCCGAGTCCGCGATCCGCGCCCTGTCCGACGGCGGCGGCGCAGCGGCGGCGGCCCGCCTCGCGGAGCGCCACCCGGCATCGCCCCTCGCGCACCACGTACTCGGCCACGCGCGCGCCTCGGCCGCGCGGGCGGGCGACGCGGTCCCGGCGCTCCGCCGCGCCGCGGAGCTCGCCCCGCGGTGCCCCGGGATCGCCGCCACGCTGGCCTCCGCGCTCCTCTACGCGCGCCGGCCCGGCGAGGCCCTCGCGGAGTGCGCGCGCGCGCGCTCGCCGTGGCGGACCCTACCGACCCGGCCCTGCACGCCGCCGCCGCCGCCGCCGCCTCTCGCCGCGGCCTCACGCCGGCGAGCCCCCAGGCGCGCGTCGCGGCGGCGCGGGAGCGGCTCCTCGGGGTCAGCGCCGACGCGGAGGCCCTGGAGGCCACGGGGTTCCGCCACGCCGCCGCGCCGCTGCAGCCGGTGATGGCGCCGACGAAGATGTCCTGCTGCTGCCGCCACGCCACCAAGCGGAGCGCGGTGACCGACGACGACCTGCGTGGCTTTCTCACGGTGAGCTTCGACGACCTGACGGCGCACTGCGACCAAACGGGCAGCGTGCATCTGCTCACCAGGGCAGTGGAGTTTGCCAAGGCCACGAAGGCGTGGGCAGTATGGCTGTGCCCTGTCTGCGACAATGCTTTCTTGGACGCGAACTCGTTCTTGTTACACGTCGAGGGCGAGTACATTCATGAGCTTCAGGAATTGCAGCCATTGATGCCCAAAAGAGCAGCCTTGGATGCTGACGAGTTTCAGTTTTCCTTGAAGTGGACGCCATTTGAGCTGGGAGAAGAAGACCCCGAGCGAAGAAGAAACTTGGACAAGATCAAGGAGGTCTTTTCTTGTCTCAATACATTTAAGGCTCTCCCTGTTGGCCTTATGGACAAGGTCATCAAATTAGCGAGGGGCAGGTCCAAGAAACCATTGCCATGTTGCATTCCTTCCTGTGCCACCTCGTTGGATACCAGGGAACTTCAGAGGCTTGTGAAACCATTGGAACAGCTTCGTAACCATTTGACCAGAGGCAGGGAATTTGTGAGGACTTTGGTTAACGAAGGGAAGAGCAAGGGTCGTTCTGAGATCATATCTCTGGTTCAAGATGGGAGCTTAGTGTTATCCTTGGACGCTGAGAAGATTGTTACAAGAAAAAAGGATGGTACTTAGGAGGAGGATGCATTGTTTAGATGGCTGTTAAATTCTCTGGAAGAGGTAGCGATGCCATGGGCCAGCTTGAGGCAGAAGTGTGTTCATCATGGAAATGAAGTACTGGAAAGGATATATGAAATATCAGATTCATTGCTGAGACAATCAAATCTGAAGTGTGCTGGAAAGGAGAAAAATCACAGGGGTTATTCCCTGACGGAGCTCCTTACTTTGCATTTTAATGGTACTTATGTTTCGATTTAAAACTCACTGTGGGTTGCATGCAATCAAAACATGGGGAAGTTATCTCTTTTAGGATCTGTAGAGTAGATGGAAGTTCGATTTATATTACTAGTAAACTGAGGGAATGCATCTCAGCATCTCACTTTCCACAATGCTTGTTGATTAATGTTCAGATTTTTCCTGGCAAACATGCAGGCGGATTCTATAGATGTTGAGATGTTGCTATTGGATAATGAAGTGGGCTATTTAAAGAACAAGCTCGTGGAAGTTTGTACTTTTGATTACAGTGCTGCCATTTTGCCTCTTATTACGGCCTATATATGGGTTAGTGTAGTTCTTCTTATCTCAGTTTGACAATTATCCCATAGGCCATATCTTCTATCATATTGCAATTGCTTGAATGCTTGTATTCACGTTCCACAGGATAAGTTGAATAATTCTCCAGAAGACTTGCGGGATGGGGTTGATAAAGGTGCTGTCAACAATGGAGATGGTTTTGACAGCCTGCATGCTGAATCTTTATTCGAAGATAAAATTCTAGACACTGATTCAGATGTGCAATTTACGATCAGCAGGACAGATGAATGTGAAAACTCCTCGCTCTCACAATCAGGTAAAACTGCAAACATCTCTATTAATTTGTTTTTATTTTCTGATCAGCTTATTTCAATGAGATCGAAACACCAAACAGAAAAGGACTTCTGAGTAGCATTGCATCAATTGTGCAAGACCATAGGAGCAAGTTATATAAATATTTTATTTGGCCATGTGATGACCGTAAAGAAATATTAGTCTTGGTTACTCTAAATGACAACTATCATGTTATTCAATTCTTTTGCCATAAACTTATGAAGCACTTATTTGACTGACTGAAAACATCGCAAACAGACAGCTCGAATTTTTCAACCGTTGAAACTGAAAGTTTTTCCATCGACAGTGGAGTGGCCACTGTACTTCACATTACTGCTGACGATCTGCAGATATTGAATGTGACTCTCCGGGTAATGAATTATTTTCATTCGTCTGTCAAAATATTCATTATTTAGATGTTTTTCTACTTAAAAAGATATCCTAATATTACTGCAGGCATTGTGGCATTCAAGGCAATTCCATGATAGGTTTGTGAATATGCCACTTGTACTGCCTCATTTTACAGTTGAAGTCCACTGCATTGTCTGTCTGTTGCGAAAATTATTTAATGCATGGGACAATGAGAAAGACCACGGAGTCACTACTTTTCCAAGTGATGTAAGAACTGCTTTCAGTGGTATTTTGAATGATCAGAATCTTTTGGGGAAGGTTTGTTCCTTTTACATTTTATTTGTCTACTTCTGTTATTCCTAAGTGGAGCCTCTGCAAAAGAATATGTGATACATCATTTCTTAGGTGCTAACCACCAGACAGATACCGTTATGATCAAAGTACCAATGATGTACTTTGTTTGGTCCATTGGTGATTCTGATTGTAACTAACTAGATAAATTGATTTTTTTGGTTGTAGGAAGGTGTGAACATTGTATCAGAGACTGTATCAATAATCTTTGAGGCATTGCACAAGTCACATGCTTCTCTGCATTCTGACAATCCAGCATTTGAACACCAAGCAATAAGGGCTATGAGATTTCTTGATTTCGCATGTCTAGCACATAATGTTTTTGGTTTGCCCATTAGAGAACAAAAGAAATGCAACTGTCTAAATGAATCCTCCGAAGAGAAGGACTACACTACATTTTTCCATAGCGTTGATGTCAGTGCAATTCAAACAATGGAGGTAAACAGCATCTTTGCCTTACTTATTTAATGCCCTCATGTGGAAAATACTAATTTCAGTATTGTATTTTGTTGATTGTTCAGATGAAATCATTTGGTCAGCTCCTGAGAGATGCGGACAAGCAGAATCAGTATGACTCTGAGAACTGCCCATGTGGGAATAAAACTGAGCGTTCTCTTCAATCTGCATCTCCTGTTTTTGCTGTTGGTACAGTTGCTTGTTCCATGCATAATTTTTTATGTTAAGAAGGGAAGAAGGAAACGCAAAGCAAGAAACTATACAAGACTAGTGCATTTGTTGGTGTGTTCAAATACTGTAGCCCCACTATAAAACGAGACTAGCATATAACCAGTACAGTTATACACCAAACTTGTGTTTCTGCTACCACCATCATTAAATTTAACAAGAAAACATCCATTCTCGGCAATAATTTTTTATTTTGCATCATAAACTTGATCTATCTATTTGTACCATTGTTGCAGTGTTTAACTGGGCGATTGATAAGGAAAGCCACATAGACATGTCAGAAGTACTGATGAACATAACCACACCGTTGCAGTTTGATGTGCTTTATGAAGTCCTGCGTCGAGAAGAGTATACTCTGGCTACAGCCGTATGTTCTAATATAATCTCCTGATTTTTTGTACTTGTTCCTTAATTTCTTTGTTCATGAATACTCAAATCTGCGATGTTCACCTTCAGTATATATGCTATGCACTTTAGGTTGTGAGTTCCATTGGGAGAGCACAAGAGAAATTGCAAATGTCTTGCCAACTCTTAACATTCACTCCCTCCGTTCTACATTATAGGTCATTTTGGCTTTTCTAGATCAAGGTTAAAAAAAACGTTATTAAACTTCATTTAATTGAGATTAAACGCTAAATGGAGGTCTAACGTCTACGTTTAACCTACATTTAATCTACGTTTAACCTTCCTTGGCGCTAGTCAATAGGCTAGCGCCTAGCGTTTTCTTGAACATTGTTAGATACCTATCTTTTACTACATATCTAGACATAGTGTATATCTATATGCATAACAAAATCCACGTACTTAGAAAAGTTAAAACAACTTAGAATTTGGAACAGAGGGACTATTAGGCTAATTGTGTATACTGTATAGTTCTGTATAGTAAACTGGACTGTTGGCCTCCGTGCTTCATAGTTTCATTTCAATCTACCGGTGGATTTGTACACCTGTTCATATACAGACCAGTTTATGATAAGCACACAACTTTACTTTGTAATCAGGTATGTTGTGTTGAGGAGGAACATCTCTGCTTTGCCTGGAAAGAGGGAAAATGGATCATATATGGAAGCAAGACAATAGAGGCATGAGTTCTTGATAATCTTTTACTTTTTTGTTCTACCTTGTAATGCTCATGATCTTTGTTTGTATTTGCAGTTTGCAGATTCTTGGGAGAGTTTGCTCCATCGGTATCGCCATAGAAGTCTCCGACCCCAAATACTTTTCTTTGACTGTGTTAGATATAGCAGTATTCGTTGATCACTGCTGCTGAAGTTATTTTCTCATTTGATTGTGGTAGCATTCACATGGATAGATGCAAAGCCAATTTGGTGCCACAATCTTTTGTACATCCTTGTCTAGTCTTGATTAGATATTTAGGTGCCATTTAGCTGAAACTTGGTTCACATTATTTAGCTTTATAGCGCAGTTTCTTGAGAAGCTAAGATATCATATAGTGCTTTGTGCAAGGAAATGGGCTCCCCTGCTGCAAAGAAGCAGCAATGATTTCTGACCGTGTTGTTGGGTTTGTTGGCTGCCACCGTATGTTTGGGTTTGTTGGCTGCCACCGTATGTTTCCCAATCTCCATAGTTTGGGTTCCAAATAGGTCCTTGTATGTTCAATTCATACCGTTAGTAAAATCCCCATGTTCCTAATAAGTAATATTAGGAATATATATACTTCAAATTGCACCTAAGTAACATAGTCAAAGAAAAAGGAAATGGCAAAAATGAATCCAAAGAAGAAAATTAATTCTGGATTCTTAAAAAATGAAGTAATTTTGGAATATGTGCTTCCTCTCTTGGTGAACACAACATTTTAGTAACAAGCACAAATAATTCATCTGTGTGAATATCATATGATTTATAGACAGTAGAAGAAAGAACATGTTATAATTAAAATAGCACCTATTGGAAAAGTTGAGTACTAATTATGCGTATGTGAAACCTAATATTTGGTTTATTTGGTATACTTCGGAATGTAATTCCAACCATTTGAGGTCAACTCTAGCCAACCTTGTAAAAAAACTCGAATAACATAATAGGAATTAGTTAACTTTGAAAAAAATGAAATATATACCAAATTTTGATTTAAAGATATCTAGATGAGGATCATATCTCTACCTCCTGTCCTCCATAGTCACAAATGAATATATTTCTTTAGCCTCATTGTAGCAATGTGCAATGCTCTATCTATATCTCGGATTGTGTGAAATAGCTTGCAATGTAAAAAGGTAAAAGATCAATGTAGGATTTTCCTAACAATGTTGTTTTTTAGGCAACTATGCTAACTAGCTATAGGAAACAAATGCATTAGAGCAGCTAACCAAATATGAGCAAGCCTAGGTCATCCCCAGCCGCCGCCGACAACAACAACAACAACAACCCCACTTTGTCTAGAGGAGAAAATTCATGTTTTGTTACATTGCCCAAAAAAAATATAGCAAAATTTATAGCGCCATTAATATTCATTTGCCATTTAATTCTCTACTAAATTTTAGTATGCCCCTATAATATTATCATTTTCAAGCCACACTATACGACTTAGGCAGTGTGGAAACCATAATGAATATATGACCGAACCTCATCAAATTTTACATAGTAGGTGAATAATTCATATTTGCTTCATTTCTCATAAGAACGCTTAACAAACATTGATAACGCTCTTGAGATTTATCTACTGTTTAATTCTCTACCAAACTGTTTATCTCTTGAGATGAGCACAAATGATTGTGGTTGTTTTTTTTTTGCGTGCCAAAGGAAACAATTGACATGCTACATGACAACCGCATGTATAGGAGGATAGGTTAGGCAACAGCTGCACAATAGACTGATAAAGGGTTGGAACACGTGAATTTTCAAAAATTTTGAGAGCATCACGAGGTTTGCATCATGATATTCTGTAAATTAGATACCAATTCAAACATAGTCCATCGAACCCTCAATTTATAAAAGTACGAAGGCAGTAGCATCACGGCCTAGCCTACTTTTGGGTTGGGGGTTGTGGGATGCCCACATAATATTATCGCTTTCAAACCACACTATACAACTTAGGAAGTGTGGAAACCAAAACGAATATATGATCTAACCTCATCAAATTTTACATAGTACGAAGGCAATAGCATCACGGCCTAGCCTACTTTTGGGTTGGGGGTTGTGGGATGCCCACATAATATTATCACTTTTGAACCACACTATACAACTTAGGAAGTGTGGGAACCAAAACGAATATATGATCTAACCTCATCAAAGTTTACATAGTAGGTGAATAATTCATATTTGCTACATTTCTCGTAAGAACGCTTAGCAAAAGTTGATAATGCTCAAAAGATTCGCTCGCCATTAATTCTCTACCAAATTCTAGTATGAATCTGATCACATAATTTTGGCACTACCAAAACACAACACTGTACAGCTCAGGCGGCAAAGGAATCGAGACGTGCACAAATGATTGTGGTTGTTTTTTTTTTTGTGCGCCAACGGAAACAATTGACAGGCTACATGACAACCGCGCGTATAGGAGGATAGGTTAGGCAACAGCTGCACAATAGACTGATAAAGGGATGGACCACGTGAATTTTCAAAACTTTTGAGAGCATCACGGGGTTTGCATCACTGTATTTTGTAAATTAGATATCAAGTCAAACACATTCCATCGAACCTCAATTTATACAAGTATGAAGGCAATAGCATCACGGCCTAGACTACTTTTGGCTTGGGGGTTGTGGGATGCCCACATAATATTATCACTTTCAAACTACATTATATAACTTAAGCAGTGTGGAAACCAAAACAAATATGACCTAACCTCATCAATGTTTACATAGTAGGTGGATCATTTGTTTTTGCTTCATTTCTCATAAGAACACGTAGCAAAAGTTGATAGCGCACTTGAGATTTATCAAAGTTAAACTAACTACCAAATTTTAGTATGCCCACTCAATCTTAGCGCTTCTGAAACCCCATTATGGGGCCTTGGCAATGAGGAAATTCAGGCGAGCAAAATGAATATGATGGCGCTCATGAAACGTACCTAGTAACATAAAGGCAGGATATGCACTCCATGATAGGTGAACATTTCATATTTGCTTTGTTGCTCACTGAACGCCTCAGGAAAATCTGATAACGCTCAAACAATTCACCCGCCATTTAATTCTCTACCACTTCTAGTACAATCTCACAATTTTAGCACTACCAAAGCACGACATTGTACAGCTCAGGCGGCGCAGGAATTGAGACGAGTACAAATGACTGTGGTTGTTTTTTGTGTGCCAACGGAAACAATTGATAGACTACGTGACAATGGCACGTAAAGGAGGCAACAACTACACAGTAAACTAATAGAGGGATGGACCACGTGAATTCCAAAAATTTTGAGAGCATCACGAGGTTTGTGTCACGATATTTTATAAATTAGATATCAAATCAAATACATACCATCCAACCTTCGGTTTTTACAAGTACAAAGGCAGCAGCATCACGGCCTAGCCTACTGACTGGTGGTCCCAAGAGCGTCAAGTCTTTAGCCTAGTACCGGAAGTACTCCGGCTGACTGGTGGACCCAAGAGAATCACGCCATCCAAACTCCTCTGTCCCGGGCACGGCCTAGCCTACTTTTGGGTTGGGGATTGTGGGATGCCCACATAATATTATCACTTTCAAACTACACTATACAACTGAGGCAGTGTGGAAACCAAAACGAATATGACCTAACCTCATCAAAGTTTACATAGTAGGTGAATCATTTGTTTTTGCTTCATTTCTCATAAGAACGAGTAGTAAAAGTTGATAGCGCACTTGAGATTTATCAAAGTTAAAGTAACTACCAAATTCTAGTATGGCCACTCAATCTTAGCACTTATGAAACCCCATTATGCAGCCATGGCAATGAGGAAATTCAGGCGAGAAAAATGAATATGATGGCGCTCATGAAACATGCCAAGTGACATAAAGGCAGGACATGCACTCCATGATAGGTGAACATTTCATATTTGCTTTGTTGCTCACTGAACGCCTCAGGAAAATCTGATAACGCTCAAACGATTCGCCCGCCATTTAATTCACTACCAATTCTAGTACAATCTCACAATTTTAGCACTACCAAAGCACGACATTGTACAGCTCAGGCGGCATAGGAATTGAGACGAGTACAAACGATTGTGGTTGTTTTTTGTGTGCCAACGGAAACAATTGACAGACTATGTGACAACGACGCGTAAAGGAGGCAATAGCTACACAGTAAACTAATAGAGAGATGAACCACGTGAATTCCAAAACTTTTGAGAGCATCACGAGGTTTGTGTCATGATATTTTGTAAATTAGATATCAAATCAAATACATTCCATCCAACCGTCGGTTTTTACAAGTACCAAGGCAACAACATCACGGCCTATCCTACCGATTGGTGGTCCCAAGAGCGTCAGGTCTTTAGCCTAGCACAAGAAGTACTCCGGCTACCTAGTGGACCCAAGAAAATCACGCCATCCAAACCCCTCTGTCCCGGGCACAGCCTAGCCTACTTTTGGGTTGGGGGTTGTGGGATGCCCACATAATATTATCACTTTCAAACTACACTATACAACTGAGGCAGTGTGGAAACCAAAACAAATATGACCTAACCTCATCAAAGTTTACATAGTAGGTGAATCATTTGTTTTTGCTTCATTTCTCATAAGAACGAGTAGCAAAAGTTGATAGCGCACTTGAGATTTATCAAAGTTAAAGTAACTACCAAATTCTAGTATGCCCACTCAATCTTAGAGCTTCTGAAACCCCATTATGCGGCCATGGCAATGAGGAAATTCAGGCGAGAAAAATGAATATGATGGCGCTCATGAAACATGCCAAGTGACATAAAGGCAGGACATGCACTCCATGATAGGTGAACATTTCATATTTGCTTTGTTGCTCACTGAACGCCTCAGGAAAATCTGATAACGCTCAAACGATTCGCCCGCCATTTAATTCACTACCAATTCTAGTACAATCTCACAATTTTAGCACTACCAAAGCACGACATTGTACAGCTCAGGCGGCACAGGAATTGAGATGAGTACAAACGATTGTGGTTGTTTTTTGTGTGCCAACGGAAACAATTGATAGACTATGTGACAACGACGCGTAAAGGAGGCAATAGCTACACAGTAAACTAATAGAGAGATGAACCACGTGAATTCCAAAACTTTTGAGAGCGTCACGAGGTTTGTGTCATGATATTTTGTAAATTAGATATCAAATCAAATACATTCCATCCAACCGTCGGTTTTTACAAGTACCAAGGCAACAACATCACGGCCTATCCTACCGATTGGTGGTCCCAAGAGCGTCAGGTCTTTAGCCTAGCACAAGAAGTACTCCGGCTACCTAGTGGACCCAAGAAAATCACGCCATCCAAACCCCTCTGTCCCGGGCACAGCCTAGCCTACTTTTGGGTTGGGGGTTGTGGGATGCCTACATAATATTATCACTTTCAAACTACACTATACAACTGAGGCAGTGTGGAAACCAAAACGAATATGACCTAACCTCATCAAAGTTTACATAGTAGGTGAATCATTTGTTTTTGCTTCATTTCTCATAAGAACGAGTAGGAAAAGTTGATAGCGCACTTGAGATTTATCAAAGTTAAAGTAACTACCAAATTCTAGTATGCCCACTAAATCTTAGCGCTTCTGAAACCCCATTATGCGGCCATGGCAATGAGGAAATTCAGGCGAGAAAAATGAATATGATGGCGCTCATGAAACATGCCAAGTAACATAAAGGCAGGACATGCACTCCATGATAGGTGAACATTTCATATTTGCTTTGTTGCTCACTGAACGCCTCAAGAAAATCTGATAACGCTCAAACGATTCGCCCGCCATTTAATTCACTACCAATTCTAGTACAATCTCACAATTTTAGCACTACCAAAGCACGACATTGTACAGCTCAGGCGGCACAGGAATTGAGACGAGTACAAACGATTGTGGTTGTTTTTTGTGTGCCAACGGAAACAATTGACAGACTACGTGACAACGACGCGTAAAGGAGGCAATAGCTACACAGTAAACTAATAGAGAGATGAACCATGTGAATTCCAAAACTTTTGAGAGCATCACGAGGTTTGTGTCACGATATTTTGTAAATTAGATATCAAATCAAATACATTCCATCCAACCGTCGGTTTTCACAAGTACCAAGGCAACAGCATCACGGCCTATCCTACCGATTGGTGGTCCCAAGAGCGTTAGGTCTTTAGCCTAGCACAAGAAGTACTCCGGCTACCTAGTGGACCCAAGAAAATCATGCCATCCAAACCCCTCTGTCCCGGGCACAGCCTAGCCTACTTTTGGGTTGGGGGTTGTGGGATGCCCACATAATATTATCACTTTCAAACTATACTGTACAACTTAGGCAGTGTGGAAACCAAAACAAATATGACCTAACCTCATCAAAGTTTACATAGTAGGTGAATCATTTGTTTTTGCTTCATTTCTCATAAGAACGAGTAGCAAAAGTTGATAGCGCACTTGAGATTTATCAAAGTTAAAGTAACTACCAAATTCTAGTATGCCCACTCAATCTTAGCGCTTCTGAAACCCCATTATGCGGCCATGGCAATGAGGAAATTCAGGCGAGAAAAATGAATATGATGGCGCTCATGAAACATGCCAAGTGACATAAAGGCAGGACATGCACTCCATGATAGGTGAACATTTCATATTTGCTTTGTTGCTCACTGAACGCCTCAGGAAAATCTGATAACGCTCAAACGATTCGCCCGCCATTTAATTCACTACCAATTCTAGTACAATCTCACAATTTTAGCACTACCAAAGCACGACATTGTACAGCTCAGGCGGCACAGGAATTGAGATGAGTACAAACGATTGTGGTTGTTTTTTGTGTGCCAACGGAAACAATTGACAGACTACGTGACAACGACGCGTAAAGGAGGCAATAGCTACACAGTAAACTAATAGAGAGATGAACCACGTGAATTCCAAAACTTTTGAGAGCATCACGAGGTTTGTGTCGCGATATTTTGTAAATTAGATATCAAATCAAATACATTCCATCCAACCGTCGGTTTTCACAAGTACCAAGGCAACAGCATCACGGCCTATCCTACCGATTGGTGGTCCCAAGAGCGTTAGGTCTTTAGCCTAGCACAAGAAGTACTCCGGCTACCTAGTGGACCCAAGAAAATCATGCCATCCAAACCCCTCTGTCCCGGGCACAGCCTAGCCTACTTTTGGGTTGGGGGTTGTGGGATGCCCACATAATATTATCACTTTCAAACTATACTGTACAACTTAGGCAGTGTGGAAACCAAAACAAATATGACCTAACCTCATCAAAGTTTACATAGTAGGTGAATCATTTTTTTTGCTTCATTTCTCATAAGAACGAGTAGCAAAAGTTGATAGCGCACTTGAGATTTATCAAAGTTAAAGTAACTACCAAATTCTAGTATGCCCACTCAATCTTAGCGCTTCTGAAACCCCATTATGCGGCCATGGCAATGAGGAAATTCAGGCGAGAAAAATGAATATGATGGCGCTCATGAAACATGCCAAGTAACATAAAGGCAGGACATGCACTCCATGATAGGTGAACATTTCATATTTGCTTTGTTGCTCACTGAACGCCTCAAGAAAATCTGATAACGCTCAAACGATTCGCCCGCCATTTAATTCACTACCAATTCTAGTACAATCTCACAATTTTAGCACTACCAAAGCACGACATTGTACAGCTCAGGCGGCACAGGAATTGAGACGAGTACAAACGATTGTGGTTGTTTTTTGTGTGCCAACGGAAACAATTGACAGACTACGTGACAACGACGCGTAAAGGAGGCAATAGCTACACAGTAAACTAATAGAGAGATGAACCACGTGAATTCCAAAACTTTTGAGAGCATCACGAGGTTTGTGTCGCGATATTTTGTAAATTAGATATCAAATCAAATACATTCCATCCAACCGTCGGTTTTCACAAGTACCAAGGCAACAGCATCACGGCCTATCCTACCGATTGGTGGTCCCAAGAGCGTTAGGTCTTTATCCTAGCACAAGAAGTACTCCGGCTACCTAGTGGACCCAAGAAAATCATGCCATCCAAACCCCTCTGTCCCGGGCACAGCCTAGCCTACTTTTGGGTTGGGGGGTTGTGGGATGCCCACATAATATTATCACTTTCAAACTATACTGTACAACTTAGGCAGTGTGGAAACCAAAACAAATATGACCTAACCTCATCAAAGTTTACATAGTAGGTGAATCATTTGTTTTTGCTTCATTTCTCAAGAATGCGTAGCAAAAGTTGATAGCGCACTTGAGATTTATCAAAGTTAAACTAACTACCAAATTTTAGTATTCCCACTCAATCTTACGCTTCTGAAACCCCATTATGCGGCCTTGGCAATGAGGAAATTTAGGCGAGGAAAATGAATATAATGGTGCTCATGAAACATGTCTAGTAACATGAAGGCAGGACATGCACTCCATGATAGGTGAACATTTCATATTTGCTTTGTTGCTCACTGAACGCCTCAGGAAAATCTGGTAACGCTCAAAAGATTCGCCCGCCATTTAATTCACTACCAATTATAGTACAATCACACAAGTTTAGCACTACCAAAGCACGACATTATACAGCTCAGGCGGCACAGGAATTGAGATGAGTACAAACGATTGTGGTTGTTTTTTGCGTGCCAACGGAAATAATTGACACTACATGACAACGACGCGTAAAGGAGGATCGGCAGGCAACAGCTGCACAGTAAACTAATAGAGGGATGGACAACATGAATTCCAAAATTTTTGAGAGCATCACACGCTTTGTATCACGGTATTTTGTAAATCAGATATCAAATCAAACCTATTATGTTGAACCGTCGGTTTTTACAAGTACGAAGGCAGCAACATCACGGCCTAGCCTACTAACTGATGGTCCCAAGAGCATCATATCTTTAATGTAGCACCAAAAGTACTTCGACTTACTGGTGGGCCTAAGAGAATCACGCCATCCAAACCCTCCGTCCCGGACCGACTCACACTCAGGGTTTTGAATTTCGTTTGTCAAAAAATTTTGGGCATGGCCGAAATCACCGAATTTCGCGAAATTTCGGCCGAAATTTATTTTAAAACTATTTTTAAAAATACTTTTAAATATATTTAAATTATTATTTCCGAACTTTTCAAATTTCGGAAGGGGACGAAATCACTGATTTTTGCGAAATTTCGTCGAAATTTTGAACATTGCTCACACCAAGCCCTCGTCGTCCTCTACAAATCTCATTCCATGAGGCCCCGCACACCTCACGCGAACCGGAAGTACTCCAGCTTACTGGTGGGTGAGAATCACGCCATTCAAACCCCTCCGTCCCGAGCCCACCCACACCAACCCCTCGTCGTCCTCTCCAAATCTCATTCCACGAGGCCCCGCACACCTCACCGCGGCGGCCACCACCGGGCCCACCACCCTCCGCCATGGCGTCACTATAAAACCCCCCCTCCGTGACTCCGGCCCTTGGCCTCCACACCTCCCCCGAAATCAAATCAAAACCCCCGAGGTCCGCCGCCCCCCGCCTCACCGCGGCGTTTCCCCGAACACCACGCGCCCGCCTCCTCTTCCTCCCGCCCCCCTCACCCCCACCTCCACCCGCGCGATGGCCAACGCTGGCGCGGCCGCCGAGGCGGAGGCCGTCCGCGCGCAGGCCGCGGTGATTATGCTCGCCGACCACGACGGCGACATGGACGAGTCGCTCGCCCGCGCCCGCGGCCTCGTGCTCGCGCACCCGGGCTCGGTGGTCGCGTACCGCCTCCTGGGCGAGCTCCACTACGCCGCCGCCGTGCGCGCGGCCCGCGGCGAGGGCGCCCCGGAGGACCGCCTCGCCGCCGCGGCGCCGCACCTCCGCGTCGCCCTGGAATCGCTCACCGCGGCGCGCCACCTCGCCCCGGACTGCGTCGACGTCGCCGCCACGCTCGGCGACGCGCTCGCGGCCGCCCAGATGTACGCCGAGGCCGAGGCCGAGTTCCGCCGCGCGCTGAGCATCCCGAACCCCTCCGACCCGGCGCTCCACAACGCCGCCTATGGAATGTACGAGGGCTACGAGCACGAGCGCGACCCAGCCTTCGTCGCCGAGCGGGTCGAGGAGGCCAGGGAGCGGGCCCGCGGCTCCTACGCCCGCATGACCGTCGAGGAGCTCGTTCCATCCGCGGTCCAGCGGGTGCTCGAGGCCGGCAAGCTGCTCGGCGCCGCGGAGGGGCGCAAGCGCGGCAAGCTCGTCGCCGAGACCTTCCCCAACCTGGCGCGCGCGCAGTACCTGCACGCGTACATGGACCTGGAGTTCGTGCGCAGCCTCGACCCCGCCATCGACAAGCGCCCTTTCCTGCGCCGGACCCTGACCGTCGCGGACCGCCTGGCGCGGGCCTTCCCCAGGTCGCCCGTGATCGCCTGCTTCCGCGCAAAGCTCCTCTTCATCCTCGGCGAGTACGACGCCGCCGAGCGGGAGTGCCGCCGCGCGCTCGACATGAAGGAGCCCGACGACCCGCAGCTGGACTGCATCCCGGTCGGGTCCATCAGCGGGGAGAACCTTGGCGCGAGGCTGGTCTCGCTGGCCTGCGAATTCCACGAGCTGATCAACAAGATCCTGATGGTGGCAGCCGATTACTGGGACTCCATGAGCGGCGAGAGGCGGCACGACAGCTTCCTACGGGTGAGGTCCGATGTGCTGCAGGATGAGTACAGCAAGGTCGATCCGTTGTGCGCGTTCACCATGTCCGACGTGCGGAGCTTTGTCAGGGAACACAAGTCTTGGAAGTTCTGGATCTGCCCCATTTGTGATCGCAAGAGGTTTGTCGACTCTGGCCTGCTATTGTCACACATGTGCGGCAAGCATCCAAGGGCAGTCCTGCCACGGCTGCAGTCACTTTTAGATCAAGCGCTCAGTAGCGAAGCATCAGAGGAGGGGGGTTTTCTGGATGGGGTGACTTTTTGTGAAGATTCAGCCGAGCAAGACATGATCTGCCTCAACAAGAGCAGTGTTGTATTCAAATGGTTGTTCTATGCACCTTCAAGTGGAGTAGGGGCAAAGCCACTTCCTGAAGTACGAGCAAAGAAGCGTGAGAAAGGATGTATGATACTCGAGGGCATTAAGGAGAAAATGAGGACCCTGCCTACAGATAAATCTAGTACAGAGGTCAGACAGTTTTGCGACATGATTTTGGTTCTGCATTTCTTCCCTAGATGAACTCTTGTACTGGTAGTTTTAATGAAACTAATGTTTCAGTATTTTTGGATTGCAGTTTGCAGAGGCTCTTCCGAGGATCCAGGAGTTGTGGCACAATTTTCTCAAAGCTTCTATGTTGGATTATCGAGGAGTCATTCTGGAACTTGCAAGATCATTCCTATGGGTTTGCATCTCTGAATTTTCTTTCTTAGTCTACTGATACAGTTATTTGCTCATATTGTATACGGATAACCATCTTTGCAGAGAGAATTGAAGAAATGCATGACCGAAGATCCACAACTAGCTGCTAAGAGGATCAGTGCTACTGATATTGATGCCATATTCACTACAGAAGCTGAGCCATCCCATGCAGAGGGGGATCATGAAACAGGGGGCAATGAACAGGTAAAGATCTAGATGAAGATTGTTTCTGCTAATTTCACATTTTCTGAAATGATAATACCAAGGTTATGCGATCTTTTGACCACTCCTATGTTATATTATTGTCTCATTAATTGATGCAACTAAAAGAATTAGATGTAAAGCACTGCTTTACAGAATTCCTTTCAGTCTTATTATTTCATTAGATGGTATGAAATAGAAATAGAAGTGCTAACACTAGGAATTCCTTTCAGCCTTCCCAGGCAGATGGGGCTCTGATTGTCAGTGAGGATCATAAAGAAAGGTAATTACTGTATTCCTGACTTCCTGTCCTGTTCTTAACTTTCATTGATTGATGATGTTTTGTTTAGTAGTTCAATCAACTGCTTCTACTTTTATCTTATTGATCGCAATTATACATGCAATGGAATGAGCTACATAACATTATTTAGGATTGTCTAGAGTAGAAAGGGGTGTTTCATACCGATAACATATTATTGTGTAAAAAAACACCTTGTCCAGTGGTTCCTATTCACAGTATTGGAGTATTTGTTAGTGTTGGACTTTCTGCAACACTTTTCTTAATTTATTATTTTTGCCATGAATGTAATTTTCAGAAAAGTAGTTAAAATCTAATAGAACTATGCAGTTACCTCCTTAAAAATTCTATTGGGCCTTTTTTTTTGCGTTTGATCATATTAAAGGTTTTGTTAGCCAAATGAACAGTGCAGTTAACCATTTGCACATGGGGATATTATTAGTCATAACAGCAGAGTCATTACCATTCACTGGTTTCATTTCTTGAAATTTCGTTGCGATATCCAAATAGTCCCCTGTCACTGAATGTCCTTTTCTTTCTCATCTTCTCAACTCACAAGTTTGCTTATTGTTTGCAGCAAGGTTCCCATTGAACATGGTGAGAGTTCTGAGACCCCAGCAAACAATACAGAATTGACAGATCTGGTAACCAGTGTGGCTGAAAGCGGGAATGACCTATATGCAACATTGGATAAGTTGGATATTGATCCAAAGATCAATGAGAATAATCAAGAAAGGTAATAATACTCTCATTTTATTCTGTTTTATTGCTTCCTATCTGCTTTATAACCTTTTGCAAAGTTAGGTACTTGATGTCCTGTAAGTTCAATAGAATGCTATTTTTTTTCTGGGAGGAACTTGCTTGTCAAATGTCTAGTAGTTCTACAAATTATGTTATTGGTCGTGATGTACTAGATGTAATAAACAACATAACATTAATAAGGTCGCCTGTGGTGTCTATTCATAACAAAATAGAATATTTGTCATACCTGTCCTTGTCCAGAACTTTCTTTAAACAGTTATAACGATTGGTTACTGTTCTTAGTTCACAAGTATCTGTATATGGATTCACATGTTAAAGTTGATTGTAAAACTGATGTCTAATATTGGGAGTGTAATGTGTGGTCGCTATCCATGTAAGCGTTTGGTACTGCCGTATGGGTTTATAGTGCCGGCTCTAGAAAAGTTGTTTATTCTAGTGTTGCCAAGTTACACTCTAAAAAGTTAAAAGTAGAAGAAAGAACACATATTAAAATAGCATTAACATGGGAAGTTTAGCTCCTCAACGATAAGCTTCAGTACCAATTACCAGATAAGATGTTTGATGTGCAACTCTGAATGTTACTAGCTTTATGGCAGTTGCTATATTTGGTTTACTGGAATACTGCTGAGCACTTTTGCTGTTGACCACATTCGAAGTTTGATACTCTGATCTTGTGAAGCCAAACACCCACTACAGCGAACCATGTGCTCCCAGTGCAATAACCATTTTCTGGTTTAGTTTAGAAGTTTTCTAGACTGAACATGCAAGCCCTTCTATTTTCACATTCGCTACCGCTTGTTGTGTTAGCCATCTACTAAGCTCGCAGCACTCGCTATTGTTGCAGTGAGTTTCAGGTTGAAGGTGAGAGTTCTGAGGCCACGGTGACCAACATGGCAGATCCAGCAACCAGCATGGCGGAAAGCGGGAATGACCTTGACGTGAAGCTAGAGAACTTGCAGATCAATCGCAACTTCTGATGCCGGCTCGAGTGCCCAAATTGCCAAACAGGACTGAGACGATGGTGTAGGGAAAACAGGGCTTCTCACCTGTTAATTAGGCATTCATTGCCTAGTAGGTTGTAGTTCAAACAGCAGTGGGATACTGTGGAGTATGGTTGAGGTTGAGATGGGGTACATTCATCAGATGTATGGTCGTGTGGACGCATGGGTCGTGTGATGTCTTCAGCCTCCTGCCTAGATGATCGTCAGAAGTTGTGGTAGAAACGTTATGCAGTTCATACTTCATACTCCATGTGCCAAATGATAGACCTTGGTCGGTGCAGGTCTCGAATTAAATCAAATGAGTTTACCAGCTGCCTTGGTCGTTTTGGTTCTGTGCCGTCAACGATTTAAACTGAGCCCATCTATACCTTTCACAGCGGAGCTACTGGACAAGGTGAGGCAGAATGGAGTGCACGGTGCAAGCTGGGGCGGCTGGCGGGAGGAGGGGGAGGGTAGGATAGGGAGGGACGGCAGAATCGCGATCCGAATATTTGCATATAGCCCTCTCCATATTTACATATAACCTCTGATTTGGATCGCGATTAATGATCGCGATCCGAATATTTGCAACTATAACCTTGGAATTTGCATATAGCACCCCGGTCCGGGTCTGCTTGTCCTCCTGCTTGGTCACCGCCCCTACACAACTTGCTCATAAATAAGCTCAGACATTGCTAGTGCTGCATTCTTGTGGGTTTCAAATCCATTAGAGTGGTATTTTTTATGCTAGTTTGCCAAAACCTAACGCAACCCTTCTTCTTTACCCAGGCTTGGGACCGGCTATGTTGAGACGACTCCGGAGAGAGAGTCTTCCAGTCAGCATAGGCGGAGTTGGGGCGTAACACTCTTAGCGACGCGCTACATCGGAACCCGGGTGTGGTGATAAATGGGCAAGGGCCGGGTCGCCATCCCCCCAAGGGCGCGTCGTATCATGACCTGGGTACGATGATAAGTAAGCAAGTGTCGGGTCGTCACCTGAATGGCGCGCTACATCTACGCCCGGGTGTAGTGAAAAATGAGCAAGGGTCTTCGCACTTTCCTCGACGGGTGCGAAGGGTAAGGAAGCTAGCCGAGCCAACTAGGATTCGTATAGGTAGCTGGAACGTAGGGTCCCTAACGGGTAAGTTGCGAGAGCTAGTTGATGTAGCAATTAGGAGGCGTGTAAATATTCTATGCGTTCAGGAGACTAAATGGAAGGGCCAGAAGGCGAAGGAGGTTGAGGATACTGGCTTCAAGCTTTGGTACACGGGTGCAACTCCGGGTAGGAATGGTGTAGGCATCTTGATTGATAGGAGCCTTAAGGATGGAGTCGTAGAGGTTAGAAGGCAAGGCGACCAGATTATCCTAATCCGGTTGGTAGTTGGAGATTCGGTTTTGAATGTGATCAGTGCCTATGCCCCTCAGGTAGGCCTTAGTGAGAGCACCAAGATGCAGTTCTGGGAAGATCTAGATAGCATGGTTAGTACCGTGCCTACCAGCGAGAAACTCTTCATAGGAGGAGATCTCAACGGCCATGTGGGTGCGACTAATGTAGGGTTCGAGCGAGTGCACGGTGGTTTTGGGTATGGTAGCAGGAGTCAAGAGGGAGAGGATGTGTTGAACTTCGCGTTAGCCTACGACTTGTTGATAGCGAATACCGTGTTTAAGAAGAGGGAATCCCATCTTGTGACGTTTTGTAGTGGACAACACTCGAGCCAGATTGACTTTATCCTTACTAGGAGGGAGGATAGACGTGATTGCTTAGATTGTAAGGTGATACCTGGGGAGTGTGTTGTCCCTCAACACAAGCTTGTGGTGGCGGACTTTCGTCTTCGGGTACGTGTCCACCGGGACAAATGTGCCAAGATTGCGAGAACAAAGTGGTGGAAGCTTAGAGTGGAATCGGCACAAGCGTTTAAGGAAAGGATGCTAGGTGAGGGGCATTGGGAAGAAGGAGAAGACGCAAATGACATGTGGCTAAAGATGGCAACATACGTTCGGAAGGTGGCCTCAGAGGTGTTTGGCGTGAGTAGGGGAGGCAAACAGGAGGGGAAAGACACCTGGTGGTGGAACGACGAGGTGCAAAGGGCTATTAAGGAGAAGAAGGAGTGTTTCAAGCGCCTCTACCTTGACAAGAGTGCAGCCAACATCGAGGGCTATAAATTAGCGAAGAGGGTTGCAAAGCGAGCTGTGAGTGTAGCAAAGGGTAAGGCGTATGATAACATGTATCAGCGGCTAGGCACGAAAGAAGGGGAGAAGGACATTTATAGGATGGCTAGGATCCGCGAGCGGAAGACAAGGGACATCAACCAAATCAAATGCATTAAGGATGGGACAGATCGACTGCTAGTGAAGGATGAGGAGATCATGGATAGATGGAGAGAGTACTTCGACAAGTTGTTTAATGGGGAGAGTGAGAGCCCTACCCTTGACTTAGATGACTCTTTTGACGATACAAACAGACGTTTTGTGAGGAGAATTCAGGAGGTAGAGATCGGGGAGGCTTTGAAGAGAATGAAGAGAGGTAAAGCGATGGGCCCTGATGGTATTCCCATTGAGGTGTTGAGATGCCTAGGAGATAGAGCAATAGTATGGTTAACTAAGCTTTTTAATCTCATTTTTCGGTCAAACAAGATGCCGGAAGAATGGAGGAGAAGTATATTAGTACCTATCTTCAAAAACAAGGGCGATGTTCAAAGTTGTACTAACTACCGTGAGATTAAGCTGATGAGCCATACGATGAAGCTTTGAGAGAGGGTTATCGAGCATCGCCTAAGAAGAGTGACAAGTGTGACCCAAAACCAATTTGGGTTCATGCCTGGAAGGTCAACCATGGAGGCGATTTTCTTAATACGACAATTGATGGAGAGATATAGGGAGCAGAAGAAGGACTTGCACATGGTCTTCATTGACCTTGAGAAGGCATATGACAAAGTACCGAGAAATGTCATGTGGTGGGCTTTGGAGAAGCACAAAGTCCCAACTAAGTACATTACCCTCATTAAGAATATGTACAAGGATGCGACGACGTTTGTCCGGACATGTGATGGCAACACCATTGACTTTCCTATTAACAGAGGCCTACACCAGGGGTCATCATTGAGCCCTTATTTATTTGCTTTAGTGATGGATGAGGTCACAAGGGATATACAAGGTGAGATCCCTTGGTGTATGCTCTTTGCTGATGATGTGGTGCTAGTTGACGAGAGTAGGGCAGGGGTTAATAGGAAGTTAGAGCTGTGGAGACGCACGTTAGAGTCGAAAGGGTTCAGACTTAGTAGGACCAAGACCGAGTACATGATGTGTGATTTCAGCGCGACTAGGCATGAGGGGGGAGACGTTAGTCTAGATGGGCAAGTGGTGGTCCAGAAGGATACTTTTCGGTATTTAGGATCGGTGCTACAAAAGGATGGCGACATTGATGAAGATGTTAGGCATAGAATTTCAGCTGGCTGGTTGAAATGGCGGCAAGCTTCTGGCATCCTTTGTGACAAGAGGGTGCCACAAAAGCTAAAAGGCAAATTCTATAGGACAGCAATTCATCCGGCGATGTTATACGGTGTTGAATGTTGGTCTACAAAAAGGCGACATGTGCAGCAACTGAGTGTAGCAGAGATGCAGATGTTGCGGTGGTTTTGCGGGCACACAAGGAGGGATAGAGTCCGGAATGAAGTTATTCGGGATAGGGTCGGGGTGGCACCAATTGAGGAGAAACTTACTCAGCATCGGTTGAGATGGTTTGGACATGTCCAACGAAGGCCTCCTGAGGCGCCGGTGCGTAATGGGGTTCTTGAGCGGGTCGATAATGTAAAGAGGGGTAGAGGTAGACCTAAACTGACGTGGGATGAGTTGGTTAAGAGAGACCTTAAGGATTGAAATATCTCTAAAGAGATAGCTTTGGATAGGAGCGCTTGGAGACTAGCTATCAATGTGCCCGAACCTTGAACTTATTTCTTTCGGGTTTCATCTCTAGTCTACCCCAACTTGCTTGGGAAAAAAGCTATGTTGTTGTTGTTGTTGTTGTATTGCTAGTGCTGCATTGCTTTTTTTGTTATAGGCTGTCCCTATCCTGAATGGATGGAAGAAAACTGTCGTTGACTGTATGGTTTGGCAACGCACATGAATTTAGGACAACAGATGAACAGTTCAATGAAATGTCACAAATTCGTGAGCTAAGCAGAGTTTCAGAAACGAATGTGTATTGACATCTTTTGAAAGCACTCGTGCAGAATTTGTCATCCACATGACAGATGAACCAACACGATGAAATTCACATTCTGAATTCTTAAGTCATAATCTGAAGATTACCTAAACGATGTTTAGACATGCAACTAACGCATCATATTGGTTATCAACGCTCTCGATTCCTCCGCTCAACCAGAGGACCTAATACTTTGCTTTGCATGAACAATATGCACAGCAGCAAGCACAATACTCAGGAACTCGAGAGCAACATTTCCTCCACTTCAAACGGGGCATACCATCAGGCAAATTCGACAACTGCCAACACAAGCAAGATCCACCCAGTGGCACATGATAACATTTGGAAATAAAATTTGCAGGCATAATTCTTCAGAACTACCAAAACAGCTCAAATATCCCTCTTAAGTGCTTTCGGTAATCAACTAGGAATAGACAGGATACATCATAAGATAAATATCCTACTACACCGATCACTTTCACAAAACTTTCATTCAGTAGAAGAAGCCGAGCACTTTGCCACCAACATTCTTCCTCCTGGCTTCCTCATGGTCCATGATGCCAGCAGAGGTTGTCAGGACAATGTACCCAAACTGCATGTCAAACAATGAAAGTTGATTAGACTGTTATGATATCAATCTAAAAGTAGTTTTTGCTGAGAACAATGAAACCAGTTAGGGTGTAGAAAGGGACCTGACGAGATGGGAGCAGCCGGGCAGTCCACCCCTCGATCTCCTTCACGCCAACATCAAAGCGAGGGCTGATCACCCCGCACTTGTTGAGCCTCCCGTTCAACTCAACCACGATCTTCCCAGCCCGATGGTCATCAACGTACTCAAACTCACCAATGTAGCCTATACAGAAGAGATCAGTAATCATGAATCCATGAGCTCAAATATAACCAAACAAATTACAAGTGAAAGACAAACTAACCATGGCGCTGCATGACGATGAGGAACTTGATGATCACTTTTGAAGAGGGCCGGATCATGACTTGCCTCTTACCACGCTTCTCTGCGTTGTACATACTCTTCAATGCATCATTAAGGACGCTGACTCTCACCATCTTTGCCTAGCCTGCAGATGTGTACAACAGATTTGGTAAGATAAACATATGTTGCAAAACAATAAGTAGGAAACAATAAGTAGGTCAGTTATATAGGGAATAGTGGTAAGCTAGGAATTTGAATGGCAGTTAAACGAAATAAGTAGCATTTTTCAAATTGCAAGGAAATTACAGTCCATACAAGATGAAAGGAGACATGCAGAAAACTATGCATTACATCAAAATCAGCAGATGAAACTACTATGACCAATAAGCCTCTAAATCACAATCAGTAGTACAATAGTACACAACTAAATGCGCAAGACAGCATGTTAAATGTTGGAGAAATAAACATACAACCGAGCAACGATACAGCATGTGGTGTCCAATCTACTCATGACACATGACTTTCTACATAGACTGTGAAAACCCCAAATCAGAGAACTTTCAAATTCACAAAGTGAAGACTAGAAAATAATCCGATCGATGGTCAGATCAACAAAGAAATCAAATAACTAATAGGTAGCTCGTAAACAGACAGTACACATAGGCAAGCATCTGCAATTGACCAGTTGGAAATGGAACTAATCCAGGTCTGCTATCAAAAACAACAATCAAAGCACCGCGCAACAATTTCAATGTCTAATAATATACAAATTAGATAGTGGACTACACAATCACAGATGCACAATCCATGGAAACATATTACATGGAAGTCAAGACTGTAAACAATGAAAAATACATCAAAACAGCATGTACAAACTGTGTAAGCAAAAGATAGAAACAGTAGAGGTGTAGCATGTACTGTACAAATTACCACTGCAAACACAAGAGCTCTCCGACAAACAAATTAAAATTAGCTAGAATCTAAAATACCACAAAGAAAAGGTCAAGAAACACAGATAACAACATCATTATGACCTCATCAAATTGAGTTATCTGTTCTAAGTATTAAGCACCAGCATAGCTCAGTACCCCGGGTTTTGACAAGGCACAATGCCAACACAGCAATATACATAGTTACCCTGAAGGAAAATAGTTGAAACAAGATTACTAACAGAGCATAACTACATCATTTGAGTTTTCCTTAAACCAGATTAATAATCCCAGGCATAACTACATCTTTGAAAAACAGTAAACATTTCAACATTCCCATTTTGGTATCGCCAAAATATTAACAGTAAGAAAACTGACTAAGTTGGTGTCTGTTTCAAAAAGCGTAACTTTTACATGTGATAGCATCAACACCAATAGGCCGACTCAGCTAGCATACATGCAACACTAACACATAAAACTGTACGCAAATTAGTGCACAAGACAAAACCATAACTAACAAATTTGAAAAATTTCAGGATTTCCAATTTTATTCGGCAAACAAAGCAACAGAAAGAAACTGGAATATAGTGGTGTTTGTTCCAAAAATGTAATTCAGACAGCACGTGCTTTAGTGGCAGCTAGAGCCCACTACACTGTCTTGGCAGCGGCATCCCAAACTACTGCTAACCGGATACCCAGAGACGTCCTACACGGGGCTGAAATGGGAGCACTAGTCAATCAACGCAACATAAGGTCCAGGCTCGTGTGACCAACAAGTAATACAGCATCGAACATGAAGTGTGACCTAGCAGCATTTCTGCGATTAGCACCAAACAAATCTGGGACAGGCTCGCAACCGCGACCGAAACGCACGCCAAGGCGAGGGATCCCACCAGAAGAACCCCACCATCCTAGCGCCCAGGGGTGAGATCTCGCAACAAGAACTCCCGAACCAAAACGCCTCCCTCCGGGCCGCCTCCGCAGCTACGGCGGCACACGCGCACAAGCAGAGAATCCATGGATCGGTGACGCGAAGGCGGGGAGGAGGATCGGCCGCTCACCTCGGGTCTCGCCGCCGCCTTCCGGGCTGGGAGATGGGATCCGTCGATGCGCGCGCGCCGCCGGAGAGGAGGAGCTAGAACCCTAGTGCTAGAGCGCCGCCGGGAGAAGAGGGGAGGGGAGGGGAAGGGAAGGGCAGGTGGCGAGGTTATTATACCACCAGGGGAGGCAAAGCGGGCTGGGCTTTACGGGCCGTTGTGCGGGTGTTGGGCCAAACTCTGGGCCTGGTTGGTGGTTTTGGTCCGCGCGGCGCTTCGGGCCGTTTCCCTTGGTGCAGCCAGTTGCTGAGGGCTGTTCGGTGATGGCCCACTGGTCCAGATGGTGGGTGGGCCGAGCAATCAGAAAGAGCCCATCGTGGTGAAGCCAGCAAGCATGCAACACGGTTCTGGAACTTTTTCCAAATTTCTCCCGGAGAAACAGAATATCTTTCCCCAATTATCTAGGAGTACTCTCTCCAAAACATAGCATTTGTTATTATCGTAGAAAAGTATGAATACCTGCCGCGTCAAAAAGTAAAACATGAAAATTTGTTCCTCGATGGGTCTAACAATACAAATTTGACATCATAAATGTTGTTAATTTTTTCTATAAGACTAGTGAAATTTAAGATGCATGGTTTGATTTAGTGTAAAACGTTAAAAAAAAAGAAAAGGAAGAAGAAGAGGCACGATTGGCGACGACGGGTTGGAGCCAAGCAGTCATATCCAAGGTGTGGCAGACGAGCTTTTTGGATTCTGACCATCATGGGAAGTGGACTTCGAAGATATACCATCCCTTAACGGGGCTTCGAAGATTTGCCATTATGAAACGTGTCGCACCCGCTGGAATGTCATCTGAGCATCTTTACCTTATTTTCTTTCTTCTCTACCCCTGCTTCTTTCTTTTTTTCCTTCCCCTTCGACGCAACAGAGCCAGGCCGGAACGGCTCGAGCACTCGCTCCTCTTCCTGCTCGCACCTCCCGGCGGCACACAGATCCCCGGCGAGCCAACCCCCCCCCCCCCACGCCTCCTTGCTCACCTCCGCTCCGCCTCCCTGCTCCTGCTCGCTTCCGCCTCCCTACTCGTCTCGACCCCACGGCGGCGCGCACCACCGCCCCCACGCGTGAGCTCCCCCTCCCCACACGGCCCCCACCCCCCCACGCCGCCTAAGCTGCAGACCCTTGACGGCCTGCGTCGACTACCTGCGGCCCGCTCGCCATGGCTGGCCCCAGGTCGGCTTGGCCACGCGACTAATGGCGCCTCCCCGTCGTCCTCCCCCAAGGCTTCCCCGCCGGGCCCGCCTCCCGCCGAAGGCCGCCTCCCACAGCGAGGCCACCTCCGAGGGCCTGCTCTCGCGCCGGGGCTGCCTTCGCGGCGATGCCGCTGCGTGCGCCGAGGCCCGGCTCGCGGCGAGGAGCAGCAGCACGAGGGCGGCGTGCGTGCGCGAGCACAACGAAGCCCGTGAGATGGGCGGCCTCGAGGACTAGGCAGGCGACGTGCAAGAGCCTGCACAGCGAAGGGCTCTTCGCCTGCTCCGACCATGGTGTCTAGCATGGTCATGGAGTCCACGCGCGCTTAGCCGCCGAAGCTAGGCGTGGCGTGGGAGCCAGGCCTTGGCGTAGGGGGTAGGGTGTAGGAGGTAGGGAGGGGGGGCTCGCCGGGGAGCGAGCGCTCCGGCACTCGAGCAATAGTAGGCGCTTGATCTGTTCTGTGTCCAAGAGGAAAAGGAAAGAAACAGGGGTAGAAGGGGAAGAAATTTAACTAAAGACCTTCGGATGGCATTCTAGCGGGTGTGATATGTTTCGTAATGGCATATTGGCGAAACCCGCTCCCACGATGGCATTTCTTTTTTTTTCTCGAATACGCAGGAGAGCTGCGCATCATTGTATTAAGAAGGAGGAAATTTTGAGAGATGCAACCACGCACGGCAAGCCTTGCCGTGCCCACCGGCATGCCAGGATGCCAACCCGATTCTAAGAGCTATATTACACAAAGCAAAACAACCTAGGAGGGAGAGACCCAAGGCTACTCCTCGCAAAAGAGACGACCGAGGTTCTTGGCTCCAGCCGCAATCCAGTTCTCTCCCTCAAGTTGGATGAGCCGAAGGACCATGGATGGCTGCAGGGCAACTCCACGGAAGGTCCGGGCATTGCGCTCCTTCCACAGCTGCCAAGCGATCAAGGCAAAGAGAGAGTCAAAACCTTTTCGCTTGTCCTTCCGAAGCTGTAGGCGAAGGTGCAACCACCAGTCCGAGAGCGACATGCCCGCTTGTGGTGTGATGTCTTGGAAACCGACCTTCTGCAAGATCTCCCACCAGATTTGCCCCGAATAGGAGCAGCGGAAATTAAAAGAAGGTGATCACAAGTTTCATGATCCTGGTCGCAGAGCTTGCAAGTCGCGTCGTCCTGCAACCCGCGCCTGAACCGTCGTTCCGCGGTCCAAAGCCGGCCCAGAAGTGCCAGCCAGAGGAAGAACTTCACCTTGGATGGGGCCCAGGACTTCCAGACGAGCTTGGCTCCTTTGATGGATGCCGCACCGAGGTGGAGGGCGCTGAGCGAGCAGTGTACTGTCCATTGGCCGTCCATCTCCAAATGAAGGAATCTGCAAAGGGCCGTGTGCTGATACCTTGAAGGCGTTCCCAGAGTACGTGATACTACCCAGCGCTGGTCGGCAAGTGCCTGAGCCACCGTGCGTGAGTTTCGTGCCCTGGCCCGTACGAGAGCAAACAGGTTTGGTGCGATGTTGGGAATGGCTTCTCCCTCCAACCAGCTATCCTGCCACGATGGCATTTCCCATGATGGTTAGAATTCAAAAAGCTCGTCTGCCGCACCTTGGATATGACTGCTTCGCTCCAACCCGTCGTCGCCAATCGTGCCTCTTCTTCTTCCTTTTTCTTTTTTTTGGCACAGACTTGAAATGCTTTCACTTTCACTCTCCAAAAAAAATTAGAATAACTTATAATTTGGCACAGAAAAGAAGGTAGCTAGGTGCCTAGAAACCACACGTTTACGCACACGTTGCACAGGCAGCGGAAATTCTTTGACCCCCTCCCGAGTGTTCCTGCGCCGGCTGGCTCTGCGCCCCGGTGCATCCCGGCGGGCGACGGAGCAGCTCGGCCGTCGCCATCGCCGACTCGCCGGAATAAATGCTGTGTAGGTGTTTCTGTCATGCAGTGTTGGAGTAATGGGCTTGGCTCATTTATTTTAAAGCATTAAAAGAATTTAAAGCCCACTATTAATGCTAGGGAATCAATGTTTAATTCCGTACCGAGAATTGAGGAGGATCTCAACCGACTTAAAAGGTGGACTTCTTATACACCACTTGTGAAGCCGGTAAGAGGAGGACGGTGAACCACACGCGCGCGCGCGCTCGCTCGCCTCGCCGGGCCGTGGCGGTGCGGGGCGGTGCGATAGCATCACCTAAATGACTCTGATGGTGTCCAGGTTCAACGATCACCAGAGCACTGAGGCAACTCGGCTCCTCTCTTCTCCCTCTCCAGTTGCAACAACTGAGTTCCCCAACACTAATTTCTGCGCGCACAGAATTAGCGTGAGCAGGCCTCCGAAACCTTGCTCGCCTTGAGATCCTGCACGGGATAGGCGGGCAATCAGGTTTTTGGGTAACGCTTTAGCGTGACTGCTCAAAAATACTAAGGCTTTGCCCGATTGTACGACTACTTCCTGGTAGACGAGCCGAACGACTACGTCGACTACATTCTGGTGGCCGAACGACTACGTCGACTACATCTTGGTGACCGTTCGTGGGACTGCACTGCGAACTTCTTCCTGCACCGATTTAGTTCGACTACTTCGACTGAGGCCAACCGAGTAGATGTCTACTCCAGTTGGTAACAGCGCAGCCAATGCCTCCGGCAACGGCCCCGCTTTAGGGTACTCCCTGAAACTTTGGTTATTTATATTGTTTATGCTTATATGTGTGATAAGTATAAACATGTTCACATGTTTTATTTTACTCCTTAAAGTCATAGAAATATTGCTAGTTTATACATTTAATTTTGGAATTAAAGTATACCGAAAATTGCCTAGATTTCTAACAATCCAAAAACCTGATTGCGTTAATAGGCTTTCGGTATCTAGCTTTGCTGCATCAATCAAACCATCACCTTTTGATGGTTCAAATTACAAACGTTGGCAAGAGCGGCTTATACTGTGGTTAACACTATCGAGAGTGATCCATGTGAAAGAGGGTAAGCCTGAACAATTCTCTCCAGAGGAAGGGTAAGTCTGAACAATTCTCTTCAAATTACAAACGTACCCGCCTCCTGTAACAGTTTCCTCATTGGTCTCCTCATCGCCGTGATCATCGCGGGGCGCGGTGCCCTCGCTCGCCAGTCGCCTGGAGCATCGCCGTTTCCCCCGCTCCAGATTGACGAGGAAAGGAGGTTACATTCCCCATCCCCTCCCCATCCGCGGACCTCATCCACCCCGCGACCATGGCATCGACGCGCCGGGGGCCGGGGTGGAGGACGGGGCCGCGCCCGCCCCCGCGCACCCCGAGCGGCGTCTCCCCCCGACCCTCCCAGTCCCCAGATGCCGGTCACGGCGAGCGGCTGCCCGCGGCCGGAGGAGGCGGCAACGGCGGCGGCCCGCATCCTCCTGGATGGGGACGAGGCCGGAGGAGCTGACGGCGAGGCTGGCGGCCTCGGGGCCCGCAGCCCCGAGCGCGGGTCGCGGCGGCGCCGGCGCCGGCGCTCCCCCCGAACCTCCCAGATGCCGGCCACGGCGAGCGGCGGCGCGCGGCCGGAGGAGGCGACAGCGGCGGCGGCCCGTGACCTCCTGGATGGGGACAAGGCCGGAGCAGCTGACAACGAGGCTGGCAGCCTCGGGGCCGGCAGCTCCGAGCGCGGATGGGGACGAGGCCGGAGGAGCGGACAGCGAGGCTCGCGGCCTCGGGGCCCGCAGCCCCGAGCGCGGGCCGCGGCGGTTCCGGCGCCGCCAGCGCCACCCCCACCCGCCGCCAGGAATTGCTCCGCCTCGATCTGCTCCGTCGCGACGTCTTCTTGGCGCCGGCCTGGGTGGTCACCTACCTGGACAACACCGACGGCTGGAGGAAGCGGACCAGCGGCTGCTCAGCATGCTCAACGCCGTCGCAGGAGCCTACAGCGAGAACTTGCCCGTCATCTGCATCACGGGCGGTCCCCAACTCATCCTCCACCACACCATCGGCCTCCTGGACTTCTCTCAAGAGCTCCGCGGCTTCCAGACCGTCACCTGCCACCAGGTGCGTCCTGTCTTCCTTGGCATTTTGGCCGGGTTTAGAGTGTCTGTTTCATCTGGTTGGTTTGCTTGCTCGTGGATTCAGGCGGTGGTGACCAATCTGGACAACGCGCACATCAGGTCAAGAACTCAGGCATGTCCTGGTCACTGACCGCTTCAGGATTGGTTTGTTTGCTAGCCTAGCATTGTTTCTTTCATTGGAAACTCGACCATTGATTATGTTCAGAAGTCCCAGTTTGTTTCATGTTTTTAGTGCCATCAGCTTGTGAATTCAGTGATTGGCGATAATTCTGGAAATGTCATGAATAGTTCTGAACCAGATTTCTGGAAATTTTTTTGGTTAGGGTTTAATTTTAGTGCACACACAACCGTTCCCCACACAACCACATGTGATTTGCCTGGCATGCATACCGCACATGGGCTCTGCTAGGTTGGAAAAAGTATCTTTAAAGTTTCTACAATGAATTGTGGTTTGATTTAATCTCAATTAACATCACCTTAATGAATTGTGGTTTGTTTTTTCCCTTTCACAGCCACATGCTTCTTAATGCTAGGTTTCCATCAGGTTTGGAGAGCAACACTTGGATGAAGGAGAAGGAAAATAACACTTTGGGGGCCAGGTAAGTCACTGGTTTCTAGCATTACTATCTATCTGAACCACATTTCATTTGTCAATGTAGTTACATGTTGACAGAAAGGTTTACCATCTTAGCTAAAGCAATGATACTTAGATGTTAGCTACTTAGCTACCACTCATGCTGTCATTCAGTCATGCTTCAAAGCATGTGGACAGCTGAAAAGGATGAAATGGGGTTGCATTCTTAGCTAAAGCATTGATGTATCATTGCATTCTTAGCTAAAACATTATAGCCTTCTTTTCAGTATAGCATTTAGCTTTTTTACTGAATCAATACAGCATTGATGTATCATTGCTGAGGCTCTTTCAGTTACTCAAATTATTCCTTCCAGATGGATTCGCAGGAGAAACTGACTGCTTTGCTTGATGCGTGTAGTGAGCTGGGTGTGGATACAGGCCCAAGAATGATAGGTAACTTAGGAATCATTACCATTGTTCTCATGGTATGACAAGGTCATTTGATTTTCCATGCTTCAGTAACATTTGACATTACATCCATATTATAATGCTCTACATTCCAATGATTATCCTTCTTTCTCACCTTGCTTGCTTAATTTGTCTACAGAGCTTTGACAAGGAGAAGGATGTTAACAGTGTGCGCGTCCCTTCTCTAGAGATGGTAGTCTGGCCTTTCCCTCAATACATGTTCCTCGTTTGCAAATAACTGTTACAGTATTACCAAGTATAGTCAATCAGTGCAGTTTTTAAGATATTGAGGTGTCCCCTATAATTTGCATCACGTGTTTTACAGCTTGACATGACCCAGAATCTATTCTTTGACCTGGATGGCCGACCATAGTTATATTTGCTTTTTTTTACAATGTTGTGTGGATTCCATATTAGCAAAAGGATCACTTGTTTTATTTTGCAAAATTGGGTATCTCAAAAACCAGGTCTTCTACTAACAAACTCACTGTCTAAGTACCCATACTAAGATGTAAAATGGGAAAGATTGCATTCACACACACTGAAGCACAAATATTTTATGATAGGCGGGCCGTGATTGCTCTCTTTCTTAGCTTCTTATTAGAAAAAAATTGGCACAATTAATCCTAAAACTCCTTATATCTATGAACTGATAATTTCTGGTTTTCTTTGAGCAGGTTTGTAAAGACTTTCATGCTTGTAAATGGCCTTCAGACCTGGCAAACGATGATGAGTCTATTGCTCTTTACTTCGACAAATTGAATGACTGTAACGAACATGGCACCATTTATGCCATTTCGAGTGATTTTGGTGATCGTATGACAACGCAATCAATAGGACTAACAAGTTTGTTAAGTGAATCTTTCTAGGTCCCAAAAATATATTAAAAAGAGTTAGCAAAGCAAAACATGAAGAAAGAACTCAAAGAAATTCTGAATTGGACGAGTTATGTAAAAATCAGTAGCACCGGTTCTTCCTATGACCCTGCACCGGACCTTCCGACAAGCATCGGTTTAACCGACGCTCAAAACTTATTCAAATGAGATTGACTTTAGCATAATCTTGTAGAGAATTTCACAAGCTTTCCAAAGAGTACAAGATCATTGAAATCGGAGTTCCGAATAAAAAGTTATGGTCAAAACACGGAGAAGCTGATTTCTGTGTGGCACCGGTTGAACCGATGCCTATCACCGGTTATTCCGATGCTCAACATTTGTTCAAATGAGATGGATTTTATCAGAATCTTGTGGAGAATTTCACAAGCTTTCTAAAGAGTACAAGATCATCCAAATCATAGTTCGGAGTAAAAAGTTATGGCCAAAATACGAAGTACCTTGAAGCTGATTTCTATAAGCACCGGAAATTCCGATGCTACAAAAAAGGGCATCGGTGCAATGCCCGTACTATTGTATAGAGAGCATGTTTTTAACCCCAGAAAGTTCCTTTAGCACCGGAAGTTCCGATGCTACCATCGGATATTCCGATGGTACCATTTTTCAGCTGCAGAACTCATCAGAAAGGCCCACGGCTAGTTCAAGCTATTAGTGACCGGAAGAACCGATGCCCTAGCACCGGAAGTTCCGATGCCTGCGTAGAAATGTGCCCAACGGCTCTAAACAGCTAGTTCAAGTTGGAGGCCTATATATATGTGTTCCCCCGACCATTTGATGCTTGCTGGAGTCCCAAGACATCACATACACACCCAAGAACACCTCCAAGCCATCCAAGAGCATAAAGATCAAATCCTTAGTCCTTAGCACAAACTTTGTGAGTGTTAGTGCTATGTTAGCTCTTGAGTGAGTGATCAAGCAAGGTTTAGATCCTTGTGCTGTGGTTCTAAAGTGAACCAAAAGTGTATCTTGGTGCGCCGACCATCCTTTGAGTTTTGGTGGCTCGCCGGCAAGTCAACGACCCTCCGGCTTGGTGTGGAGCGGCGTCGACAACATTATGCGGGGGACGGAGACCCCTCCTTCGTGGGCAATCTCCCTTAGTGAAGATCGGGATCAAGGTGACCGTGATTGTGTTCACGGAAGAGACTTGATTGCCGGGAAGCGATACTCTTCGTGAGTGCTTCAACAACGTGGACGTAGGGGCGCCTTTGTGGCAATCCGAACCACGGGATAAATCCTCCAGTCGAGAGTTCGCTTCCTCTCATCCCTCTCATTAAGCTTCCGCATTTCATATTGCAACTTGTGTGCCTTTACTTTCTTAGTGTAGTATCTTGCTAGGATTGGCTATAGGTTGCAAAACTCTTTTGGGATGAGGGTTTCACACTAAGGTGAACCGTAGTTGCACATCTAGATAGCTTGAATTAGTTTAAATTTTGTGCAAACTAGTTGGAGCCATAAGTTTAGGTTTTAATAGTGCCTAATTCACCTCCTCCCCCTCTTAGTCTAGAGCACCCGATCGCTTTCAATTGATATCAGAGCCGGGACTCACTTCTCTCACAAAAAAAGCCAATTCCATTAGCAAATTTATGTTTACCGGCTCATTAGATCGGTAGGCTTCACCGCCTAGTGAGTTAGCCCTTAGGGGGAAAGGATGTATCCTTTTAGACCAGCTCCACGGTTCGACGGCACAGGCTTCCAACGTTGGAAGGTCTTGATGCAAGCCCATCTCCAAGCAATGGGATTAAACGTTTGGAGAGTTGTGAGTGAAGGTGTAAAAAATAATGATCAACAAGAGAATCAATATGTTGTCACCGCTAAATGCATAATCTTGTCTTCTCTTAGTGATAATGTATTCAACCGGGTTTATTCTTGTGAAAATGCTAAAACGCTATGGAAGACTATCTTTGAGAACCATGAGGACACGGAGGATGTAGCCAACGAAAGATATCATGTTCTCATTGATAAGCTTAATAGCTTTAAGCAACTTGATGATGAGAATGCCGAATCTATGTACTCACGTTTGAACACTCTTGTGAATGAGATTAATTCCTTAGGTGTGAAGCAAATTGAAGATTTGCAACTCATTCGCAAGATCCTTCACTCACTCCGAAGGCCGGACTATGATTTGGTTACCACAATTCTATATGAGAAAGAGCTCGACACAATGACACCAAATTAAGTCCTCAACAAGGTGATCGCCCATGAGCTACGCAATGACATCAAGGCAAAAGCGACATCTTCTTCACCAACACATAGCGCACTTGCATGCAAACATCTCAATATGTTGAAGAAGATGGCCATCAAAGATAGTTCAAGTGATGAGGAAGAAGAGGATGCAAGAAACTCAAATGATGAAAAAGTGCCAATGAACCCCAACCTCCACAAGCAAGTGAAGAAGATGAACAAATGTTTGAAGGAAATCAACTCAATGGGGTATATGGTCTTCCTCAAAGATGGACCTCACCATAAACTTATGAAGGTTGAGAAGAAATTCAAGAAGAACAAGCAAAAGAAGGAGAAGAAGCCCAATCATGAATCATATGCCGTATTTGGTGAATGGGTAAGCGGTGGTGAAGAATCAAGTGCAAGTTCAAGTGATGAATCAAACAAGAAATTCACCACCCGCATGGGATCATCATCCAACACTTGCTTCATCACAAAAGGTATGGATAGAGATGTAAGTGACGATGACTCCGACTCTCCTTCAATTGATGAACTTCTTGACCTTGTTCATGAGTACCAAAAAGTCATTAAGAAGCAATCAAAAGAAATTAAAAATCTTAATGCTCTTAATGATCTAAATACTTATCTTGCTACAAATTTTGAAGATTTGATGTGCAAATTCAAATTGCTTAGCAAGGAGCATGAAGAGCTCAAATTAAATTTTGAGAGCATTAATGATACTAATGACTCTTTGAAAATGAAGCAAACTATCCCGTGTGCAATTCCTATCTCTAGGATAGATGCTTCAACTTCTTACATTGATTTAATTGATGATTCTTACTCTAACCCTTACAATGAGAAATGCTATGAGAATGTTGTTGTAGAATCATGTGATGATCTCATTGCTAAGAAAAATGATGAGCTCAAGCAAGAAGTAGAAAGGCTCATGAAGGACTTGTATAGATTGAAGGGCAAAGGCATAGAGAGAAATGTCCAACCTTCTCAAGATAACCGTGAAGACAAGGTGAAAAAGCTTGAGAAGGGGTCCACCGTGACTTGCTCAAAGTGCCACAAAGAAGGCCACGAGTCCAACAAGTGTCCTCAATCAAGGAAGAAGCTTCCGGATGAGAAGAACAAAAAGAAGCTCACAATATAGAGTTCTCTCATCTACACCAAGCCCAACCGGAGGAACAAAAGGAATAGCACCTCCTATGTGATAAAAAAGAAGACAAATGACAAGGTGGTTGCTCACAAAGTTGGGAAGAAGGAAAGGAGTTGGAACCACTCCATTTGGGTGCCCAAGGACATCATCACAAATATGAAGGGGACTTAAATGGTGTGGGTTCCAAATGAGACTTAAAGCCAAGGAGGGCTTCGGGGGATTTGGAGGCTTAGCTTACAAGTTGAAGTGTAGTTTCAAGCCAAAACAAGCTAAGCTCACAACTTGGACATGTGTTATCCAAGTCTCCCAAAAAGTAATGGTAGCAAGAGTTCATTTCAAGCATCATGTAGCTCCATTGTTTTTGCTAAGATGTTTGCATATTGCATCTCCTAGTGTTATATATGGTGGGTTGCTTGTGTCATGATTCTAACCCATGAGCAACCTATATGTTTTGATAAATGTGTAGAAAACTACACAAGGTTACCCTTCATGGTACATGGATCTCATGAGGTATGTATTTCATATGTGTACCATGAACACAAGTTATAGGGTAAACTTTCCAATTGTGTCAAAATCAATGTGCATACATTTGCTTGGTGATTCAAACACTAAATGCACACATTTAGGGGGAGTTCACTATGATTTGTGATTTTTTAGACTAACATGTTTGCAAGTTTATTATTTGTAGTCTCATGATGGAGTTAACACTCTAAGATAATGTTATTCACAATCAATGTGAACAAACAACTCTGTAAGAGTGATTAGATAAATTGTGCTTTCATGCATATTGAGTCATGCTCTATTGAACTTAAATGCTCATATCTAAGTTCATAGGCTATGTGCTCATACATTTGCTTAACCTTGGTGTACCAAGTGCTCTTCGTTTAAAGACTTTCCATTGGTTGCAAGTCACTTTCAATTGGTACATGTAAGGTAAACAAAGGACCCCCGGAGGTATGCAAAGTTCTAAATTTATTCAATTAGTATCTTTGTCATTTCTTATTATTTTAGAGCTACCTCCGTGCATGATATGATCTAAACTTTCTAGATATAACATCTAGTTGTGCACTTGTTTTTCACATTATTATTTCGTGCACATACTTATGGAAAGCATAGCTCATGTCATGCTAGTTTTGTGATTTTGTGATCCACCGTAGTGAAATTTTTAATTGGTATTTTCATTGATATCATACAATTAGATCATGAGTCATGGAACTAATTCCCTAGGCTACTAACCTTCTCTTGAGCTATATTGTTTTGCAAGATCTTTTTAGGAGCAAGACTTTTTAGGTGATTTGATTCCAAAGGGGGAGAAATATGGATCAAAGCAAGGCATGTTCCCAACAAAGGAGGAGAAATGCCAAGTGAATCAAGTCATGAGGGAGAAGTAGCGAGATTTGGGGAGGAACAAAAGGGGAAATCATGGTTTTAGGGGGAGGCCAAACCATCATTGGATGGTGGTAAGCATCCAAGTAAGTGTAAGTGGTTCAATTTGTTAATATTTGTAAATTTTATGCTTGCTTTGATTGTGTTTTCATCAATCACCAAAAAGGGGGAGATTGTAACGAACATGGCACCATTTATGTCATTTCGAGTGATTTTGGTGATCGTATGACAACGCAATCAATGGGACTAATAAGTTTGTTAAGTGAATCTTTCTAGGTCTCAAAAATGTATTAAAAAGGGTTAGCAAAGCAAAACATGAAGAAAGAACTCAAAGAAATCTTGAATTGGACGAGTTATGCAAAAATCAGTAGCACCGGTTCTTCCTATGACCCTGCACAGGACTTTCCGACAAGCATCGGTTTAACCGTTGCTCAAAACTTATTAAAATGAGATTGAATTTAGCATAATCTTGTAGAGAATTTCACAAACTTTCCAAAGAGTACAAGGTCATCGAAATCGGAGTTCCGAGTAAAAAGTTATGGTCAAAACACGAAGAAGCTGATTTCTGTGTGCCACCGGTTGAACCGATGCCTATCACCGGTTATTCTGATGCTCAACATTTGGTCAAATGAGATGGACTTTAGCAGAATATTGTGGAGAATTTCACAAGCTTTCCAAAGAGTACAAGATCATCCAAATCAGAATTCGGAGTAAAAAGTTATGTCCAAAATACGAAGCACCTTGAAGCTGATTTCTATAAGCACCGGAAATTCCGATGCTACAAAAAAGGGCATTGGTGCAATGCCCGTACTATTGTCCAGAGAGCATGTTTTTGACCCCAGAAAATTCTTTTAGCACCGGAAGGTCCGATGCTACCACCGGATATTCCGATGGTACCATTTTTCAGCCGCAGAACTCGTCAGAAAGGTCCAACGGCTGGTTCAAGCTATTAGTGACCGGAAGAACCGATGCCCTAGCACCGGAAATTCCGATGCCTGCGCAGAAATGTGCCCAACGGCTCTAAATGTCTAGTTCAAGTTGGAGGCCTATATATATGTGTTCCCCCGACCATTTGATGCTTGCTGGAGTCCCAAGACATCACATACACACCCAAGAACACATCCAAGGCATCCAAGAGCATAAAGATCAAATCCTTAGTCCTTAGCACAATCTTTATGAGTGTTAGTGCTAGGTTAGCTTTTGAGTGAGTGATCAAGCAAGGTTTAGATCCTTGTGCTGTGGTTCTAAAGTGAACCAAAAGTGTATCTTGGTGCGCCGGCCATCCTTGGAGCTTTGGTGGCTCGCCGGCAAGTCAACGACCCTCCGGCTTGGTGTGGAGCGGCGTCGACAACATTGTGCGGGGGATGGAGGCCCCTCCTTCATGGGCAATCTCCCTTAGTGAAGATCGGGATCAAGGTGACCGTGATTGTGTTCACAGAAGAAACTTGATTGCGGGGAAGCGATACTCTTCGTGAGTGCTTCAACAACGTGGACGTAGGGGCGCCTTTGTGGCAATCGGAACCACGGGATAAATCCTCGTGTCGAGAGTTCGCTTCCTCTCATCCCTTTCATTAAGCTTCTGCATTTCATATTGCAACTTGTGTGCCTTTACTTTCTTAGTGTAGTATCTTACTAGGATTGACTATATGTTGCAAAACTCTTTTGGGATGAGAGTTTCACACTAAGGTGAATCGTAGTTGCATATCTAGATAGCATGAATTAGTTTAAGTTTTGTGCAAACTAGTTGGAGCCATATGTTTAGATTTTAATAGTGCCTAATTCACCCCCTCCTCCTCTTAAGTTAGAGCACCCGATCGCTTTCAATGACAAGTACCAAGTGCCTAATTATATACTTTTTTCAGGTTTCAAATATTTTGTCTATTTTACCACAATTTAGACTTCGTTGTTTATTTTCACTATATATAGTTTCTAAAAATGCTTGTGTAACTAAAATTTAATGTAGTTATTTTTTCGCAACATTATTTTTGAGACACGTGCGATGTCGCACGTGCACCTACTAGTATTTTCAATTGAGCTACTCCTTCTATTTCAAATTGCAAGTTATTTTGGCTTTTGTAAATAAATAGATTTTATTATACATCTAAATAAACACTATGTCTAGATACATAACTAAATCACGTATTAAAAAAAAGAAATAATGATCTATAATTTGGAACGAGAGAACATGTCATAAAAAAATTAATGCATCCTTGCGTGTCATTTGAGCTATTAAGGTCCATGAAAACTATACAAATTAGAAAGCAATTATCAGGTAGGCCGTAGGGACGAAAGGTTGGGCCTCCAGGCCGAGGAAGCAGAAACCCGTCGTCAAACCCGCCCCAAGCATGCCCTCATATCAGTGTACTGCTGAAATTTCTTTTCTTTTTTTGTTCCAATGACAATTACAAATAGCTGTATTAATTAGCTGTGTTTCACTCTTCTTTGTTCCAATTCTTTTATTGCACGTACACTTACTTATTTCGAAAAGAAAAAAATATATCGTGCAAGATTCTGGGCCTTGGTTCGGACAGGACTCTGGCCAGGCTCTCTATATCCTGTCACGTAAGGGTGTGTTTTGCTGAAAAATTTTGGATGTTGGTACCGTAGCACATTTCGTTATTACTTGATAAATAATATATAATTATAGTTTAATTAGGTTTAAAAGATTCAGCTCGTGCTAATCAGTTAGACTGTGTAATTAGTTAGTTTTTTCAACTGCATTTAATGCTCCATGCATGTGTTCGAAGATTCGATGCTCTATTGTTTCAACTTGGAAGTGTTGTGACGGCTCACAATTAACACAACGGCTAGCTTGGAGCCTTGGACGACCCAACGTGTGGCAGACCGTAGGCACGTCGATCGTCGAAGCTTGCCGCTAACACACACCACCACCGCCGGCACGATAGATGGTGCCAGACCACGCAGAGCAACGTCTCTCTCTCTCTCTAGATAACAGACCCTCTTTTTCTTCGCTTCAACCTTGAATCTTTGATTTGATTGCCTTTTCTTCGTAGGAAATCTGCAAAAAACAGAGCCAGTGTCAAAACTGCTTTTCTGAAACTAATGCTACACCTTAGCTTCTAGAAGATGTGGTCAGTTCTAGTAGCACCGAACCCTGTGAAAGCGACACTGGCCCGTCCCGTAGTCCTCATCCTTCCGCCCTCTATGGAAACCATTGTTGCGGCCGTTAATTTTTAATAAATTTCTGGTTGGGTATGAAATAAAAAATTAAATATTTTTTTTGTAAACATGTTCTTGGGAAATCACTAGTATCTCGATGACCTAGACCAAAGACTTGATCTCTACTGTCTCCTCATTTTTAATCAGGAAGCACATAGCACAACAACAACAACACATACTTTAGTCGACACATCAAGTACGCGATCATATATACAAATTAATACAATAGAAAGATGCTCCGATTAACATATCATTTTTAATTATATATATCTATCACGTGTCAATCCAGGAGCTAGCTACGGTCTCGATCGGGGAGCACACGTCATGCACGCGCGTGCACGGGCGTCAGCAGCCGCGTCGTCCCCTTCCTCCTGGCGTGGCGGCGATCGTCTGCGAAGGAAACAAGGGTCCTGCACTGCACGTCGCCATGTCCGCCAGGCGCCTTAATGATTTCACCATTGTCGCCACCTAGCTTTGCTGAGCTGCTTGGGAGTTGGGACAAGGGACGAGCTGCTGCATGCTGTTGCCTCTCTGTGCTCGGACAAATATAATTGACCCTTGTTATTACTTCCCGTTCGGCGTTACGGAGGTCTTCGCTCACTGCTTCAAAAAATGATTTATCGTGATTTTTTTAAAATATCTCCTAGGCGGACCAGAATTTCAACTACCTCGGTTATGGTATAGATTAACCGAGGCGGTCATTTTTTATTAACCAAGACAGTTAAAAAATCACCTAGAAATCGATAAACCAAATCGGGCACCCATAAATAACTGAATCGGTTAATACAGATTAACTGAGGCAGTTTTCTAAACCAAACGCCTAGAAGCATAAAAACGTTAGTTCACGAATACTCAAAAGTTTTTTTCGTTTTTTTTTTGCAGGTACAAGATTGTTCGAGCACACACCCATGTCCTGTTCATAGTTTTGATGTGTATAGTCATATTTGGGCAATAAACGAGATGAATGGTGCATGTCGGGAGCGTTGCTGAAATTTGGTTCCCATTAACATATTAGATCTCAAAAACAAATGTTCCTTTGGTGCAAATTGTGTGCCTAGATGCATCATCATGATTCCTTAGAGGCTTTGGTGTGCACAACACGAACACCAATAAGATCAGAGCTTGACGTATTAGACCTCTAAACCAATTATATACACACTCCGTGCGAATTTTAGTTCAGGAGCGATTCCATTAAGTGTTTTAAATAGCGGGCTAATACAACGGTTTCGTGGAGCTGCTGCTATTACCGCTATACAGTAGAAAATAGCGTGGTATAGTGAGTTATAGCGGCGCTAATAGCGGTTCGAGAACCCCGCGCGCTGCTAAATTTCTATAGACTGCTATGTAACCGCGACACGCTGCCCTTGTCCTTGCTCGCTCGACAGGGTGTCCTGATGCCCTTGTCCGTGGATCTGGGATCCGGCGCGCGGCGGCATCGCTAGCTGGCGATCCTGTGGCACGCGCTGTGCTCGTTTGTTTTCGCCGCCGCCTGCTGTCAGAGGCACACACGCCGCCGGTGAGATGTCGCAGAGAATCGCCGCACGGCGACGACGCCCTCGCCCTGTGCCCTCTCTCTCCTCCGCCGGCTTGTCGTCGGCGTCGTCTGTCGTCGTCGCAGCTCACGACGCCCTGTGCCGTCTCTCGATGCAAACGCATCACGCATGGTGGCTGTCTCTGCCGGTTTGCACGCCTGCCTGTCCGGGCCTCCGGGGCGCGCAGGTCATTTCACAAGTTTTTCCCCCCCGCCAAAGTTGACCCATAATATTATTCAAATACATTAGCATTATTTTAAATATTATAATTAACCATGTACTAAAAACATCATTATATTAATTGAATAAATGCTCACATCGATCGAGCCTGGCTCTAGAGAATGGAAAACATTCTCGTTCCTGAGCGGATCCTTTTCTAACTTAACTTTTATATATTTTTAGCTTGAAATATATCATAGATTATCCTACATTATGTAAGTTAAAGTTTAAGATCCTTTACCATCCCTACTCGTAAATATTGGTAGCCCCATGACTCTGCTCCGGTGAACTCGATCAGATAAAAAATGTACTCTCGTGACCAGTGCCCTTGCATTGGCTTGTACGGTATAATAATTAATGTGTTCTCGTACGCTCGACAGAAGCATATACTTATACAGTACAAGCTGTCAAGATCCGTACGTGCCTGATTTTCTATATAGGCACGGCAGGTGTCAACATCCGTAGGAACAGAACAAGATGCCGAAAGGGCCCTGCGCCCTGACGCCGACGCAGCTCTTGTTTATTCCGACGAGCAGGCGGCCGGGCACACCACTCGACAAGCATCCCCGTCACGCTCGAGAAGAAGCCACGAGCAGGTAGAACCAGTGCTCTCTCACATATACGGGTGGTAATGAATCATAGTTATAGTAGTTTTTTCACAGTCCAATTTAACTCCTATATATTTTTTAATTAAAATTGTACTAATTTAGAGTCTGACTATTTTAGAATTCAACTTTTAGATTATCTAAATTAAATTTTTAAATTTTAAAACTCTTTTACCACCCGACTCATAGGTCACAAACATCAAACCGCCCTGAAAATGGGACATTAGCAGCAGGTACAGGCGGCAAAAAGAACAAGACACTTTTTACAAAGCTTGTGCTTAATTAGCCCGGATCATGGCGAGATCGTAGGATGAGAACGCGTCCACCTAATATTCTCCCAATCTTCAGAATATTGAGATACGGCGGCTTGCCACAATGCCACGCATGCACACAATTTTGTACATGATTCTATTCCTCTATCCTAGTCCTGAATTTTTGCGAAAGGGGGTTTATATTAAAAGGATAGCACAGTACATCCCTGGAGATTTATAGGAAACACCCTGGAAGAACTGGAAATTACATCAAATACACCCCCTCCATCGAGGCCTGCCTCTGAGAACTGACCGCCGGCGAGGATCACCAGAGCCAGGAGCAATCCACCTTCCTCCTCCGCGCACGACTCCAACTCATGGATCTGCTGTAGAACTCGGCGCCCGGAACCACCTCCGGCACACTTGTTGAACGCTGAACGGCCATCAGTCATCGCGACGCGAAGACAGGAAGAGGAACAAGAATCCGCTGCCGTCGACAGCACCGCCGACGACCGGAACCGAAGCGCATCCCCAGGGACGCAGAAGACTCCCACCCTCGTGCAGTCGTCGGCCGTAGAAACGGGGAAGCCGCCATCGAAGAGCGAGGAAGGCACGCCGTCCTCACCGCACACATGGCGTCGCTCGCCGGAGACGAAGCTGCAGAGGAAAACAGATCCACGCGCATACCGCCGACATGGATAGACCTAATCCTAAACTACCTAGATCTAGCCTAGGGAAGCAGGAACTGAACACCGGCCGCCCAATCCAACCGGTCCCCATCCTCCGGCGACGGCGAGGTCACCGGAGGCGAGGAGGACCGGCGGATTCGGCGCCGGATCGAAGAACGCCCTCGGTTCGCCCTTGTGGAACTGTAGCAAGGGGAAAGTCGAGAGGAACACTCGGGAGTATCCTCCACAGTCCCCATCCTAGTCCTGAATTTAAATAAATAAATAAATAAATTTGCAAAAGTGGCGAAATAGAATAGCATCTTAGTGCACACAAAGCTACCTTCTTATTAGTTACTTGCCTACCTACCAATGGAGTAGGACATGGATAGTTACATGTTGTACAAGTTACAAAGACCCTGTTTAGTTCACATCCCATAAACCCCGTAAACACAAAAAAACCGTCACATCGAATGTTTCGACACATGCATGGAGTACTAAATGAATTCTATTTACAAAACTTTTTTTGCATAGATGGGCTGTAAATCGCGAGACAAATCTAATGAGCCTACTTAATCCATGATTTGCAACAATGATGCTACAGTACCATCCGCTAATTATTAATTAATCATGGATTAATTAGCATCATTAGATTCGTCTCACGATTTACAACCCATCTGTGCAAAAAAATTTATAAATAGACTTCATTTAGTACTTCAAATTAGTAAAATTCCAACGCAAAATTTTTTTCGCCGGAACTGTGGCCAAAAATACAAACCAAAAATCTGGAATAGTTTACAAAAGGACAAACCATGCATGGTGGGGCCCCAGCCCAAGGATGGTGGAGGGGCAGCTGGGATGGATTGGTGGTAGCTGCACACAGTTCAGGCTCAGCATCGTCTAGTTCTCCCCGCACGTCCACTTCTCCACCACCTCGGCGAGCGCCGCGGCCGCGGCGCCGCCTTCCCGGAGCCCTTCCGCCGCGGCCTTCTGCAGCTCCGCCACCTTAGCTCGCACCGCGGCACCTCGGCCTTCCCCCTGCATCACCTCCCGCACCGCCGCCGCGATCTTCTCCCGCCCCTTGGACTCGGGGACGCGGATCGCGGCGCCGACCCCTTCCGACAGCATCGCCGCGTTCTGCCGCTGCTCGGCGTAGAGCGGCCACGCCACCATGGGCACGCCGTAGACGAGGCTCTCTAGCACCGAGTTCCACCCGCAGTGCGTCAGGAACCCGCCCGTGGCCCCGTGGGCCAGCACCTTTATCTGCGGGGCCCACGAGGGCACCACGAGGCCCACGGCCCGGGTCCGCTCGACGAAGCCTTCGGGCAGGTACGCGAAGGGGTCCTTCTTGCTCTCGGCGTCGTAGTAGTTGTCGTTGACGGCGCCCTCGTCGCTGGGGCTGCGCACCACCCACAGGAAGCGCTGCCCGCTGAGCTCCAGGCCGAGGGCGAGCTCCCGCATCTGCTCGGCCGGCAGCGCGCCGCCGGAGCCGAAGGAGACGAAGATGACCGAGCGGGCCGGCTGCCGGTCGAGCCACTCCAGGCACGGGCACGGCCCGTCGTCGCTGCCGCCGCGGTCGGCCTGGATGAGCGGGCCGATGGGGAACACCGCCGGGTTCCCGGGCGCCGGCTGCCGGAGGATCTTGGCGGGGCCCGGCTCGACGGCGTCGAAGGAGTTGACGAGGATGGCGTCGGCCTCGCGGTACTTGGCGCCGTGGTGGACCATCCACTTGTAGCAGGGGTTGGACTTGTCCTGCAGCGGCATGAGCACGTCGGGCCCCGGGATGGGCACGCACCCGGGGAGGCGGAGCGGCTCGGCGAGGTCCCGGAACTCGCCGGGCACGGAGGCGTCGAGCTCCGGGAGGTGGAGGAGGAGCGTGAGCACGTGGAGGTTGGTCGGGAAGAAGATGTACCTCCGGGCGACCCCCGCGGCGCGCGCGGCGTCGAACGAGTCCGCGCCGAAGAGGTCGGCGACGAACGCGACGAGGCGGGTGGTCCGCCGCAGGTCCCGGAGGATGCCGGTGAGCGCCGGCACGCTGCGCGCGCACTCCTCGGACATGAGCGTCTCGATGGCGGCGCCGCGGGGCAGGTCGGAGAGGTCGACGGGCGGGAGCGCCCGGGACGACACGGCGGGCGGCAGCGACGCCAGGAACGCGCGCTGCGTGGCCGACGCCGTCGACGCGAACGTGAGGAGCGTCGCCGTGGCGCCGTGCCGCGACGCCAGCCGCTTGGCCAGCTCCGCCAGCGGGATCAGGTGCCCCATCCCCGGCGTCACCAGCATCGCCACGTGCGGCGGCGCCACCGAGCCGTTGCCGTTGCAGCACGACGACGGGCCGCCGTTGCCGTTCTCCATTCTGGGCGCCTTGTTCGGGTGGTTGGTTGGTTCCGACGGTGTCCTCGGCTGGCGCCGCCTGATCCGGGAGGAAGCTGATCCGGTGGTGGTGGGTTGGCTGGGGGGCGTGTGGTGGCCGTGGCCGGGGTTTATAAGGCGGGTGCCGTGGTGGGGTTGGCGACCGGCCGGCCGACCGGGCGGGCGAGTGAGTGGTGAAGGGAGGAGGGAGGGGGGCCGCCCAATAATTCAGCCATGATCGATGGTGATGATGAGCTCAGGGAGGCGTCATGATGACGCACGCCGCCACGCCCGTGTGGAACGCGAGCAGAGAGTGACAACTTACACACGGCTGGGTTGGGAGTTGGGACAGCCGAGCTAATTTCTAGCTTCGTTTTAGAAACTCATCATTTCCACCTACCGTTCTAGAATGGTTTTTTTTTTTAAAAAAAACGCCCGTTGTAGAATGTTTCTAGCAACAAAATCGTAATAACCGTAGAAAAATCATGTGAGATGTTAATCCGATGATGATGATATTCCCATTGAAAAGTTTGCATCAGGTTCGGCTAATTATTAGGGAAAAAGTTACAAGGTTCGAATGCTTAAATTCGTGTGCGCTTTATATTCGAAGACGGAGAGAGCATTCCATTAGAGATGCTTCTCTATTCGCAATACTTGCGTGTTTCAGCCTAATTCTAATATTTAATTTATTTTTGAAACACTAACATTTAAATTTTGATAAATAATACGTACTCCCTCTACTCCAAATCTTATGGCCGTTATAGAAAATTTAGACACGTGATTTTTGCTTGGCCGGTGTAAAGCACTTAAGCCTTCTACTTAACACCATTTAATTCTTTAAGTTTGTTGTTTGTCTTTTTTCGGGGTTTTTTTTCGTTTCTGGACTTTGGCCCATCGGGCACTGTCGGCTTTGTAATATAACGGGCAGATTTTTCATCACGGTAAGATTTGCCAAAACGACAGAATTTGGAACGAATGGAGTATTTTGAAATGGTAGTAGTACTCCAACTATCTTGTTCTAAGCGTCGAATGCTTAGGAAGAACTCCGCAAGTTCAAAGACCTAAGTATGGGCTCCAAAGTTTTATGCACCTCAATGACATGCAATGATAATGATAAATTTCAAAAATAGTGAGCATTCTTTTATTTTATTTTAAAGAAGATCCGGTGGACGTACGACGGGTTGATCAGTTGATGAATCCAAAAAAAAGAAAGCCAAAAAGACAAACAAGATAGCTTCTTTGGTACTTGTGTTCTCTTTTTTTTTTGAATGAATGGGCACGAGATTGTGCTTATTTTATTGATAGAGAATGAGGGTACAACCAGCTAGCCGGGTAAAAAAAAGAAAAGATTTACACTCACCGTATGAGAGACTCTAGTGATTTACACTCACCGTATGAGAGACTCTAGTGCCTTTGCACCTGATGAAACCCAAGCTGCTGCCTCACTTTTTATTTTTGCAAGAAGCCCCAAAGCCGAAGTCTCATGATTTCTGAAATAGAGTACACTCGCCGTACTTGTGTTCTCTAATAGAGTAATAGTTGATGGTCAGTCTTTTCTCTTTTTTTTTGAAGAAAATGGCTAGTCTTTTTCCCATGCGACGCAGTGGCAGAGGACAGACAAGAATCAAGGTGTGGCGCAACTTGGCTGTACTGACAAAATTATAAACTGCAGCATATTTCCTAATGCTTTGAAGGCTTAAACACTTAATGATATAAGTTAATTATGTGTATCTAGAAAAATTTAAGATGTGGCAGCCGGCACACCTTGCCCTACCGGGCGCTCCGCCCCTGATGCGACGTGCGCGTGCCACCCACCGCCTCCGCCTGGAAACGAACCGAACCAAACCAACCCAAACGACGCAACGACGACGACGTCGCCGGTGACGACGCGTCGTTGCAAGCCGGCGGGCGGTTCCATGTCGCGCCGCCGCCTGGATCGTCGGAGAGCCACGCGCCGGGGGCGGCTTGGCTGCCTAACGGCAGCTGGCTCTCTCGATCCCGTCCTTTGTCAGGGCACGGCCCGTTCTCCTGTCACGTTCGGAAACGGCCGGGTCCAACGTTTCGGGCGTGGGCGACGTCGAGCTTTCCTCCTCCTCGTCGTCGTCGTCAACTCCGTCCTGGCACGTGCGGGCGTCGCGAGGCGTCGCCGGTTTGGTCTCTCCGGTTTGACGGGGGCACGGGGCGGGACGGCGGCCGTGCAAGCAAGCGAGCAGGGCAGGGCACGCGGCTCGCAGATCTGGGCCGTAGGATCCGATTCGCCGCCGCTGATACCGGCCTGGGCTGGGCTTCTCTGCTGACGTGGCCGTGTGCCTTCCTGCCTCGATCTGCTGCTCTTTCTCGGCCCATTTCTGATCTGTGAGCAACAAGCCCGTTTCCGAACGCGAGCAGCCACAGAGTGACGTCTGACACGGCTGGGTCGGAACTCGGAAGGCAACGTGGGGTGGATGGAGTGAAACCTGGCGTGTCACTAAAACCTGGTCTGTTTTCATTCCTTCTCTTGGATCAAAACCAGCTATTCAAAAGTAGTGTTCGGCCGAACCAGGTTCCCTTCCAAGAATGAAGATGAGGGTCTCACGGATGGGAACATATTTAGTGCAAACCACAATTTTTGTGAAAATTTGTGTAAATTATGGCAAAAAAGCCGTCTAAATTCACCAAAAAATCACATATGTAGATGATATGATGATACACAATTTTGTAAAATATCTTGTCCAAACTCGACTTCGTTTGTGAGATATAAAAATAACAAATTTCAAACCAGAAAGATGATTTGTTAGAAATTTATTATTTTTATATCTCACAGACGTAGTCGACTTTGGACAAGATATTTTACAAAGTTATGTATCATCATATTATCTATATGTGTGATTTTTTTGATGAATTTAGACGATCCTTTTTTCCGTGGTTTGCACGGGTTTTCACGAAGTTGTGGTTTTCACCAGATATGTTCCCCTCACGGATAACACGCATCTCACATACCTCCATGCAGACCACAAACATAATGCTGTATTTGTTTGGCTATGGCTGATGGCTAGTGCTGATTTGTTATGAGAGAACGGTACTGCTGACTGGTTAGTGGCTGGTACTGATTTAGTATTTTAGTATGAAAGAATGGTTGGTTGGCTGACGGGCCAAACAAACATAGCGAATGAAAGGAAATATAGTACCGATTAGCAAAGCAGGCAACACATCTCACGCTCCAACGTTTCGGTCGTGGGCGATGTCGAGCTTTCCTCGTCGTCGTCAACTCCGTCCTGGGTGCACTTCCGGTTTGACGGGGCGAGACGGCTGCCGCGCGGCGCGCCTGGTCGGCGGCGGCAGGCAGGCAAGGAAGCAAAGCAGGCGCGCGGTTCGCAGGTCTGGGCCGTAGGAGCCGAATCGCCGCCGCTGACACCGACCTGGGCTTCTCTGCTGTCGCGCACGTGGGCCTATACCCGTAACGAATTTAGAACCCATTAAAAAAACCCATACCCGTAACAAATTTAGAATTTTACCCAAACTCAAACCCAAACCCATCAGGTTAGCGGATACCCATGGATCACCCATGGGTCTACAATTTAGTATATAATTTTTTCTCATTATCAATAAGTTTAATATAGTAAACATCATTATAGCATATTATGAGTAAGAAATTTGTGTTCACTTAAAATTACAAAAGAAAATATACATAACAAGCTCTATATTTAAATGATCATAACACCATACAAAGTCAAAAATCCACCATATGCATATAAAAATACGACAACTGTAAAGCGACAATACCCCATATCCACCACCGAAACATTAAGGGTTCACCAAAATAAGAATTGAAGGAAAATGATGTTCAATTTTTTATAAACTCATAAAATAAAATGGCAATTACTCTATATTGGATCGGGTTTAAACAACCCATGAATTAACGGATTCGGGTATTGTAGGAATAAATCCGTGCCCATTGCCATCTCTATTTGTGCCAGGTATTTGCGATCGTGACTAAGCCCAGTTTACAAATCTGCTGGGCCGTGGTGGGCTCGCACCCACGCGCGAGCTGTGCCTGTACCCCGCTCTAGGCCAGCGTGGGCAGGTAGTTGGCCCACTACTACTGTTACTCCGTTCTAGTAGGAGCATGATGCCTTGTGCAGGGCCCAGCTCGATTCTTCCTGAAGCAAGAAGAGAGAAATAAAGTTGATCGCCGTGCAGGGCCCAGCTTGTGCATCAGTTCAGCTAATGGGCCTTCCTAGCTTAGCTTTGCATGACACGTGTTTCATTAGTTGAAGTCTTGAAGAGAAGTAAAATTCGACCAAGACACGCTGACCAGCGAAATCAGCCTATCATTGCGCCTGAAAGCCATTCAGGCTGCCCTCATCAGCAAGGTTCTGCTCCTGCGTGCATCAGGCCACCCTGAGACGACTGGTAGAAAGTTGGGTACCCGACCATGCCCCCCAAATTGACCAGGCTGTGGCTGCTGGCATCTCGGCGATCCACGTTACAACCAGACGATCTAGGATCTCTACGCTGTGGTGAAATCCATCATTTTTTTTGTTAGTCTTGACAAGTTTTTCTAGGTCTCCAAAATCAGCTTTGGTATCATTGTAGGTGCAAAGGAGATCTGAGGTAAATTGTGCATGGAATACAAGTGTGATCCTATGTATACTCTAACTCCTATCCGCCGTGGGTAGGGAGCGCTGGGAGCAGCCCTCCGCTCCCCGAGCAGCCCTAGGACGACACGTGTGTGTGGAGAAGCCCGATGCGGCCCCTGAAAACGTCGTCTCCTCTTTCCTCCTCGCACGTCCTCGCTCTGCATCTGGCCCCGCACAGCACCGCCTCCCACCTCGGCTTCCTCCTCTGCCTCTTCCTCCTTTTCCCCATATTCTCAGCGGCAGCGAGCCGCACTCGGTGGATGGAGGTTGGCGTGGCGGCCCATGCACTCGGCCGGCGGCGGCGGGGCTCGCTCGACATGGTTGCCCGCCCAGGCGCTCGACCAGCGGCAGCGGAGGCACGGACCGGCCAGCGGGGGCAGGGGCAGGGGCCAGCGCCGCTCACCAGCTCTCCTGCTCCAGCGCCGCCCCTCCCACCCCCTCGCCTTCTACCTTCACCGCGCATGGGACGGACGCGGAGCAGCGTGGCGGGGCTGCGGCGGCCGGCGCGCGGCGGGCACGCGAAGTAGCGGGGCGGGGCTGCGGCGGCCGGTGCACAGCGGGCGCACGGGCGAAGCGCCGCGGGGGGTGGAGCGCTACGTGGGCGTGCGGACGGAGCACAGCATGGGCGGAGCGCCGCCGCCACGGGGCAGCCGGCGCGTGGGTCCTCCCTCCCCCTCAAGCTCCGCCGCCCCCTGCTCAAGCTTCACCACCCCCTTCTTGTAACGAATATGGCCCCATTTAGGCCATTTCGAGTAATTTTGGTGATCGGGTGACAACACAATCAATGAGACTAATGTGTTTGTCAAGTGTATCTCATCTGGTCCCAAGAATGAAGTAAAAAGCCCTAGCAAAGCAAAACACAAAGAAAGAACTCAAAGAAATGCTGAATTGGACGAATTCCGCAAAACTCAGTGGGGTCGGATTATCCGAATCAGCCAGGTCGAATAAACACACCAAAGAAGCCGGATGATCCGATGCCATAAAAGAAGGGTCGGACAAACCCTCGGATGATCTACCAGAGAGCATGTCAAGGTGCATCAGAAAAACTCTTCAGGGTCGGATGATCCGACGCGTGACACTTGAAGCGTCTGAGTAATGGTCGGAGTAAAGGTGTTTGGAGTTCAGGGTTTGCCCTATTTCACCGGATGATCTGACGCCTGGTTCAAGAAGGTCGGGCAAAGGCATCGGACAAATGACGTCAGTAGTTGGTTTAAAAGTTAACGGCTACCAGGGGAATCTCAGTGGGGTCGGATGATCCGACACCCACCACAGAGCCACGTCGGATTATCCGACGCCTGCGTAGAAAAAAGGTAACGGCTACTCAATGGCTAATCTGAGTTGGTGGCCTATATAAGCGACTCTCCCTGGTCGTTTGAAGCTGCTGGAGTTTAGAGAGACCCTAGACACATTGAAGAACATCTCCAAGCCAACCAAAAAGAAAATTGATCACATCCTTAGGTTTAGCACTAGTTTAGCTCTTGAGTGAGTGAGAGAGAAAGGATTGTGCCTTGGTTCTAGGAGAGAACCACATATTGTACTCAGTGTGCCGTCCACTTGGAGTCTTGGTGGCTTACCGACAACGTCATCGACCCTCCGGTTTGGTGTGGAGCGGCGACAACATCTTTGTGCGGGGGACGTGGAGACCCCCACCCTTCTTGGTGAAGCTCCTTAGTGGAACCCGGGGCCAAGGTGACCGTGATTGTGTTCATGAAAGAGACTTGGTGGTCGAGAAGCAATACTCTTTGTGAGTGCTTCAACAATGTGGATGTAGGTGTGCCTTTGTGGCTAACCAAACCATGGGATAAATCCTCGTGTCAAAGACTTTGCTTTTTCTCATCTCTCCTTTAAGCTTCCGTATTTACTCATTGCAATCTTGTATGCCTTTACTTTCATAGAGTCGAATCTTGATAGGATTGGCTATAGGTTGCATAACTCTTTTGGGATCAGGATTTTCACACTAGATGAATCTTAGTTGCATATCTAGATAGCATGACTTAGTTTATTTTATATGCAAATAGTTGGAGCTTGAGGTTAAGATTTTTAGTTTGCCTAATTCACCCCTACCCCCTCTTAGGCTACGAGCACCCGATTCCTTTCAAGTGGTATCAGAGCCGGGACTCACACCTCTCACAAAGGAAGCCAATTCCATTGGCAATTTGTGTTACCGACTCGTGAGTTAGCCTAGTGAGTTATCTCAACGGGGAAGGGATGAATTTCTTAGGACCTCCTCCACGGTTCAATGGCACGGGCTTCCAATGATGGAAGATTTTAATGCAATCCCATCTCCACGCTAAAGGCCTAAACGTTTGGAGAGTAACTACTGAGGGCATGAAAAATAAAGGTCAACAAGAGAAACAATTTGATGCTATTGCAAAATGTGCTATTTGAAGCTCTCTTGGTGACACCATATTTAACCGTGTGTTCTCTTGTGAAAATGCTAAGGATCTTTGGAAAACTATTAGTGAGAATCATGAGGGCACAAAAGATGTTGTAAATGAAAGATATCTTGTTCTCATTGATAAACTTAATAGCTTCAAGTAACTTGATGATGAGAATGTCAAATCTATGTACTCACGATTGAATGTTCTTGTGAATGAGATTAACTCCTTAGGTGTGAAGAATATTGATGACATAGAGCTCATTCGCAAGATCCTTCACTCTCTCCGAAGGCCGGAATATGATTTGGTGACAACCATTCTCTATGAGAAAGAGCTCTCAACAATGACACCAAATGAAGTCCTCAACAAGGTGACCGCCCATGAGCCTCACAACGATATCAAGTCAAGAGCCCCACCTTCTTCACCAACACATAGCGCTCTCACAAGCAAGCAAGAAAGGTTGTTGAAGAAGATGGCAATCGAGAGAAGCTCAAGTGAAGAGGAAGAGGAGAATGAAAGCCAATGCTCCTCAAGTGATGAAGATGTCATGACGCCCAAGCTTTTCAAGCAAGTGAAGATTATGAACAAAAGTTTGAAGAAGATCAACTTGATGAGGTACATGGTTTTCCTCAAAGATGGGCCTCACCACCATATATGAAGGTTGAGAGGAGATTCAAGAAGAAGAAGGAGAAGAAGCCCAAGGAAGAAGCCTTTGTTGTTCTTGGCGAATGGATAAGTGGTGGTGAAGAATCAAGCACTAGCTCAAGTGATGAGTCAAACAAGACCTTCACCACCTGATTCAACATGGGCGTGGCCTCATCATCCAACATATGCCTTATGACTAAAGGTATGGAAAGCGATGTAAGTGATGATGACTCCGACTCTCCTTCCTATGAAGAGCTTCTTGACTTAGTACATGAGAACCAAAGAGCAATTAAGAAACAATCAAAAAAATGTGATGCTCTTAATGTTCTTAATGCTACCCTTGCTACAAATTATAATAATTTATTGTGCAAATTCCAAATGCTTAGAAAGGAGCATGAAGAGCTCAAATTAAAGATTGAGAACATCACTAAAGAAACTAATGACTCTTTAGAAACGGAGCAATCTATCCCTTTTGAAATTCTATTTTCTAAGGTAGATGATTCTTGCATTGATTTAATTGATGAATCTTACTCTAACTCTTGCAATGAGAAATGCTAAGAGAATGTTATTGTAGAATCATGTGATGATCTCATTGCCAAGGAGAATGATGAGCTCAAGCAAGAAGTGGAAAGACTCATGAAGGATTTGGCAAGATTGAAGGGCAAGAGCATTGTCCAACCTTCTCAAGATAACCGTGAAGATATGGTGAAGAAGCTTGAGAAGAGGTCCACCGTGACATGCTTCAAGCGCCATAAAAAAGGCCACAAGTCCAATAAGTGCTCTCAACAAAAGAAGAAGCTTTCGGATGAGAAGAACAAGAAGAAGATCACAATCAAGAGTTCTCTCATCTACACCAAGCCCAACCGGAAGAACAAGAGCAAAAGCACCACCTATATGATCAAGAAGAAGGACAATGGTAAAGTGGTTGCTCACAAGGTTGGGAAGAAGGATTGGAGTTGGAACCGCTCCATTTGGGTGCCCAAGGAAGTCATCACCAACATGAAGGGGCCTCAAATGGTATGAGTTCCAAAAGATATTTGAAGCCCAAGGATCGACTTCGGGGGATTTGGAGGCTTAGCTTACAAGATGATGAGAAGGTTCAAGCCAAAAAAGCTAAACTCACAACTTGGACATTGGGTGCCCAAGTCCCCCAAAAAAATAATGGTAGGTAGATTTCAATTCAAGCATTATATAGCACCATTATCTTTGTTAGGATATTTTGCATGCATTGCATCTTCTAGTGTTACATATGGTGTTTTGCTTATGTCTTACTCTAACCCATGAGCAACCTACATGTTTTGATAAGTGTGTAGAAAGCTACAAAAAATCACTTCTTCAAGGTACATGGACTTCATGAGGTATATATTTCATTTTTGTACCAAGAGCACAAGCTATAGGGTAAACTTCTCATTGTTGTCATAAGCAATGTGCATACATTTGTTTGGTGATTCAAATACTAAATGCACACATTTAGGAAGAGTTCATCCTATGGTTTGTGATTTTGAAGGCTAACGTGTTTGCAAGTTTATGTTTTGTAGTCTCTTTCCGGAGTTAACACTCTAAGAGGATATTGTTCACGCTCAATGTGAATTAACAACTCTATAAGAGTGATGAGATAAAGAAATGTGCTTTCATGCATATTGAGCCATGCTCTATTGAACTTAAATTTCCATATCTAAGTTCATAAGCTATGTGCTCATACATTTGTTCACCTTGGCGTACCCAAGTGCCTCTCACTCTTCTTCTTTCAAGTGGTACAACCAAGGTAACTAAGTTATCCCCGAAGGTATGCAAGGTTCTAAAACTCTTTCATTTGGTATCTTTATCATTTCTTTATCCTTTAGAGCTACCTCCGTGTATGATATAATCTAACCTTTCTTGGTCTAAATACCTAGGTGTGCACTTGATTTTCATATTATCATTTTGTGCACACAACTTATGGAAAGCTTAGCTCACATCATGTAAGTTTCATGTTTTGTGATCCACCTTAGTAATCATTCAAATGGTATCTTCATCGATATCATACACATGGATCATGACTCATGGAACTAACTCCCTAGGCTACTAATTTTTCCCTTTAAGCTATATTATTTTGCAAGGCCTTTTTAGGTGATTTGACTCCAAAGGGAGAGAAATATGGATCAAAGCAAGTATCTTCCAAAGGGGGAGGAATGTCTTACAAAGGGGGAGAAACAATGGGGAGAAGAAAAAGAGGAAATCATGGATTTAGGGGGAGGCCTAGCCGACATTGGATGGTGGTAAGCATCCAAACAAGTGTAAGTAGTTCAATTGGTCAATTTTTGCAAATTTATGCTTGCTTTGATTGTGTTGTCATCAATCACCAAAAATGGGGAGATTGTAACGAACATGGCCCCATTTAGGCCATTTCGAGTGATTTTGGTGATCGGGTGACAACGCAATCAATGAGACTAATGTGTTTGTCAAGTGTATCTCATCAGGTCACAAGAATGAAGTAAAAAGCCCTAGCAAAGCAAAACACGAAGAAAGAACTCAAAGAAACGCTGAATTGGACGAGTTCCGCGAAACTCAGTGGGATCGGATTATCCGAATCAGCCAGGTCGGATAAACACACCAAAGAAGCCGGATGATCCGACGCCATAAAAGAAGGGTCGGACAAACCCTCGGATGATGTACCAGAGAGCATGTCAAGGCGCATCAGAAAAAGTCTTCAGGGTCAGATGATCCGACGCGTGACACTTGAAGCGTCGGAGTAATGGTCGGATAAATGATCAGAGAAGGTGTTTGGAGTTCAGGGTTTTCCCTGTTGCACCGGATGATCCGACGCTTGGTTACAAGAAGGTTGGACAAAGGCGTCGGACAAATGACGTCAGCAGTTGGTTTAGTTAACGGCTACTAGGGGAATCTCAGTGGTGTCGGATGATCCGACGCCCTCCACAGAGCCACGTCGGATTATCCGACGCCTGCGTAGAAAAAAGGTAACGGCTACTCAATGGCTAATTTGAGTTGGTAGCCTATATAAGCGAATCTCCCTGGTCATTTGAAGCTACTGGAGTTTAGAGAGACCCTAGACACATTGAAGAACATCTCCAAGCCAATCAAAGAGAAAATTGATCACATCCTTAGGATTAGCACTAGTTTAGCTCTTGAGTGAGTGAGAGAGCAAGGATTGTGCCTTGTGCCTTGGTTCTAGGAGAGAACCACATCTTGTACTCAGTGTGCCGGCCACTTGGAGTCCTGGTGGCTCGCCGGCAACGTCATCGACCCTTTGTGAGTGCTTCAACAACGTGGATGTAGGTGTGCCTTTGTGCCGAACCGAACCACGGGATAAATTCTCGTTTCAAAGAGTTTGCTTTCTCACATCCCTCCTTTAAGCTTCCGCATTTACTGTCGGTGTTTACCGCCAAGCCTGCTCAGGGATACCCTTAGCAGTAGGGTTTGTAGGTAGGGATCGACGGCTCCGGAACTCGATGGTGCAAGGAACACAAAGATTTAGACAGGTTCGGGCCGCGAGTTGCGTAATACCCTACATCCTGTATGGTGGTTTGTATTGCTTTAGGTGTTTATGTGTTTCGAGGGGATACCTGCCTGCCCTTATATATCCGGGGGGACAGATTTACATGGAAAGTCCTAGCCGAGTATAATTGGAGTCCTACTACATCACGATCGGGTTCTACGCCTATTCGGGTAGTTACAAAAGAGGTAAGGTATATCCATGAGCTATCTCTTACTCTAGAACATTCTATGCCTATAAGCAGTCCCGTTGCCCCGGGTTTGACAAGCCTCCGAGCTCTTCGTAGCCGAGTCCTGCAGGCGTCGAGTACTTGGCCGGGTGTCTTCGAGTACTTCAAGTAATTAGAACATGCTTCTGAGCCTTCTTTCAGATACAACGAGTAGTCCTCCAAGTACTTCCGGTTGCCTCGAGGCTGTGAGGTGCTCAAGCCCTGAAATCTTGATCATATATGGTGCGCGAAGTACTCGCGCTCCATATGGAGTAGCCCCCGAGCCTTAGGTTGAATTGCAGAATCAGGCTGAGGGTTATTTCAGTCTTTTTCCTTCCTTATTTTTCAAAAAATTTGAAAAATAAATCTCTGGTACATATATCCCGTAGCCCCCGAGTCTTGAATTTAAATATCTCCATTTAGATTTAAGAATCAAAGTAAACTCGTGGCAAAATAAGTAATGAAAAACTTCCCTGAAAAGGAAAGAATCCGTTGATCTCCCCAATATTTATGAAATTGCCACCAGAAACCATATAAATCCGTCTGGTAACTTGTGAGGGTTTTACCCTTTGAACTCCTGGCCGCCGTCAAATTCAGATCCACACTTGCCCATTTCCAGTGTCATCCATAGCCCCTCTCGTAGCCCCCGAGACTAAGCTCGTGACGTTGAGATGGCTCCCAAGAAGGACAAATCCAAGGTTGAAGAGGAAGCAATTGCCAATATGTCAACAGGTTGGCGCAAAAGCAAAATGTCTGAAGTAGCGGTGCAAGAATTGGAAATTTTGGGTCTTCTCCAGACTCAAGGTGTAATCCAATGGCGTGCGGGGGAAGGAGAAGATTACCCCATGGAAAGTACCCTCGAGACCATTGTGTTCCATGATTTCGTGGAACGTGGTCTTGCACTTTCCGTATCGGAATTTTTCTATGCTCTTCTGTAGTTTTGGGGAATCCAACTGCACCATCTGACTCCTCAATCCATTTTGCATCTTTCTATTTTTACTCATTTCTGCGAAGCATTCCTTGGCGTTCTTCCCCACTTTCACCTTTTTCAACATTTCTTCATCCTTGTTCCTGCCATGCCACAATTCTTGGTATCAAAGATGCCTCTCCCATTGTTCATGCTTTAAGCATGAGATGACTCTCCCAATGGGAGGGCACATAACAACAAGTCAAGGCACAAAATACACAGTATTTACCCGAATTCAACACTTTGAATATAACCGGTAATGTGCAAAGATAAACTTTGATTATACATTAACTAACAAACACAAAAGCATTGTCATTTAAGAATAACCCTCAAGGATACCACACCCCATTCCTTTCACTAGTTCTCTGATTTTTGTGACTAACCCTAACACTATCTAACCCTAACAAATGTAGTATTCGAGACATGCACGTCATTCCTCTCGTCTAATTCGGGAGCAGACAACCATCTGACTAACACCTAAACATCCATTCATGAACATACTACCATATACACCACATATCTACAAATAAAAAACTAACCCTAATCCACAAAAACCACTAAAATCTACCAATGCACACGGTAAATCGAAGGGAAAATGAGGCCAATACATTCGGGGGAGGGGCCGGAGCATTTCCCCCCACTCCCCCCCTAAAGCGACGGATTTTGGGGGATCTAGCGGCCGGCGGCCGGCGGTGACCTTCTGGCGGCGTTGGCACTCGGGCTGGAGGGAGGAGGAAAGGGAGGGTGCGGGAGGAGGGGGCCGGCGTGTGCCCAGGACATAGCGGCTGTCGCGCCACCCCACCTGGTGCGACAAGCCTTGTCGCACCAGTGCATGTGGCGCGACAGGCTCGCCACATCAGTGCCCCGCTGGCACAGCGCCGTGCAGTGTAGCCAGCGTGGCAGCTCTGTCGCGCCACATGCACTGGCGCGACCAAACGGGCTACGGCGCATAAATTAAATGCCAACCGGGTTAATCTTAAAATATTATTTAGAAAAGGTTAAAAATAAAAAAAATTCTCAGCCATCGATCTCGCGCTCGTGGCAGACGGCCGCACCACTTGCAGTGCTTTGCCCCAGTGAGTGCTCGCTCCTAAGACCTTCTTGCGGTCTGTTCCTGGACGTGGACCTGGCGCCGAACTGATGTGCCGCTGGCTGCCATTGCTGAGCCTGTGACCGAATCCTCGGATCGTCAATCATCATGGCTATAAAATCGCAACCGAAGCCTAGCATGTAAAATCATGTCGTGTCATTGTGAGTTAATTTGGGGTTGGGTGGGCTGGAGTGAGCATGGTAGGGCTGGGCCAAAGTGGTATTAATGATTAAAATATTAATCAAACTGGTATGTGAAAGGCCATATGTCGCCTAGTGGTTACACGGGTCTCAGTAGTATCTCAGGTTCTGTTCTACTCAGCGAAATTTTTAGAATTTAATTGTTAGATTTAGTCTCATATCAGAAATTGATGGTAAAGGAGCACAATATATAAGGTGGGGTAGTCCTTATCCAACAGTCTAGTCTTTTGGGTTGAGTTAGGCCCGAAGCCTTGGTTGGTTGGGCTTCGGTGGACCTGAGGTTTGGTAGGGCGCATAGGGGTAGTATTTGCGTGTGTGTATTAATAAGGGTGAGTGTGCATGCGACAAAAATTGCTGTCCTAGCTATGTATCCCAAGAGGATGTATGTAAGCTCATGTGGATTAGTTATACAGTAACAGTCTGAGCCATTTCTCCAGTTGTCAAAAATGTATTCTCTATTTCTCCAGTTGTCAAAAAGCAAAAAGCAAAACGAGGGCGAAAGTTCCGTTCCACTTGTAGGACTGCACACAAACCACCACCAGCCAAACTGCAGAAACAAGGAAAACTAGCACCAACAAACTCCACATGCAAACGCTAACAGAGCAAGGACGGGCTGGGAACGCTTCCTTCACGGCAGCAGCACCACACCCGCGATGTTTGGCGATTCCTCATGGTGGAAAAACAGAGCAACAGTGTTCAGGACTTCAGCGCCGGCTTCAAGAGGCGCCCGGTCATCAGTCTTCTGTAAACCTGTCCAATAAGAAAGAAACGAAGAGGCCAATCAGACTATCTCGGTGGGGGAGTTTTAACTCTTTTTTAGTGCAGTCCACCAGACATGGTCTGCAATCTAATTTGTGACAACTTAACAACGGAGGGTGTGTGCACTACTACAGAATAGACCTTTGTTCCAGGCCATTTGTCCCGGCAGCCTTTGGGCCCGGGACAACAGGTGGCTTTTGTCCCGGGTCCAACGGCTAGCCGGGCCAGCGGGGGGACAGGGGCCTTTTGTCCCGGTTGGAGACACCAACCGGGACAAAAGGCCCGCGTACCCTTTTGTCCCGGTTGGAACCACCAACCGGGACAAAAGGCCCCCCCCTTTTGTCCCGGTTGGTGTCTCCAACCGGGACAAAAGACCTTGACCCCCTTATCCCCTTCCCTCTCCCCCCGCCCGAGCCATTCTCACTTGTTTCTTGCTGTTCTCGGCTCGGGAGAAAGGAGTTCTTGCTCATTTCTTCACCACATTTGTGAAGATCTTTGATTCCCCGTCCATCCATCGGCGCTAAAGGTTTGGGACTTGTTTTTCTCTTCTTCCTTGGCTTGTATAGCTCATTTCATGCTTTAGAAATAGAGAAAATGTGTAGCTAGCTCATTTCTTGGACATTTAGCTAGATTGCATATGTAGGTGTGATTTTCTTTTAGATTTAGATGAGTATGTGGATAATAGAAATTTTTAGAATGAGTGTAGACACTTCATGTGATGTACTTGTATACATGACCATATTGTGGGTAGTTGATTTTTGTATTCACGAATGAATTAATGAAATGAGTATATTAGAATTTTTTGTATTATGAATGGATTATTTTGACACTCTAGTAATGTATTTATTCAGGCTCACATTGAAACCATCTAGAAACTAAAAAAATCTTTATTTCGAAACAAGTATACGTTCTTAATCTCCATCCAACGGTGATGGCACTACCTTTCGGGAATACACGATGCGCTATAAGCACGTCGCGAATCTGTTGGTCGCATCACCAGCACTTTCGATTGATAAGAAGACAACATTTGACGCAGTCAGCATGGCCATTGTTGTACTGAGAGCATATCAACGAGCATGCTGCCTGTGCCAAGTGCTGTGCCTATTAATCGTAAATGTTGGTGCTGCGACTGGCCGATTGGTGACATCCTTGTACCGCACCGTGTCCCCCCGAAAGGCAGTGTCATCACCGCAGGGTTGAGGTTACTGACATATATATTTTCAGAAATAAAGGTTTATTTTTCTTCTAGAGGGTTTCTGGATATTGAAAAGAGTGTACTCCTGGAACTGAAATGTGTCAAAGTAATTAGAAGTTATAGAGAATTCTTTCAATTAATTAGAGATTTCTTGAGGATTAATGATACATTTCGTCTTTTTTATATGATTTCATTGTTATTTGTAAGAGTTATTAATCTGATCATTGTAATTGTAATAGTAAATAATTTTTGTATTGTAATTGTAAGAATTTATAATTTTGTGGAAAATAAAGGTATTTTTCAGTAAAATATGGCTTCAGCAGCTGGAGAGAGTGGCGCTGGTGGGGGTGATCGTTGTCCTTCTGGAGAGAAGGGCACAACTCGAGTAGGTCGTAGGTCCAAAAAACCTAGTGCTTTTCATAGGGCAGCGCTCCGTTATTTGGAAAAAGAATATAGAGAATATATGGCAAGGGGCGAGGAACCTCCGTTTGATTTTGAGGATTTATTGCGGCGTTACGGTTCGTCACCACCAAACTCAGAGGTTTCAGCTCCGCCATCTTCTTCTGCGCCAGCAAGAAATCCGTTAGAGCATTCTGTGTTCCAACGCAAGGACAGTTGAAAACCTATGTGTTGTTGACCGAATTTTTAAGTTTGATGTATAGTACTCCTTTGTTAAGTTCTGTAATGGATTAAGTACTCCTTTTAATTAATCAAGATGTATGATGGATATTGCATATCTTTTAATTTTTCAAGTTATGTTACATTTAGTTTAATTTAGGTTTGATATATTTTATTTATTCGATATGTGTAAAGAATTCAAATCGATTTATTTAAAATGCAGATGGACCGGCAATGGATGTACAATGCTGACCGATGTTCGAAAGAATTCATTGATGGCCTACATTATTTTTTGCCTGTGGCTGAGGCAAACAAGCAGAATGGTTTTATGTGCTGCCCGTGTGTTCATTGCAACAATAACAAGGATTACTCATCTTCAAGAATCCTACACAGCCACATTTTCGCAAATAGTTTCATGGAGAAGTATGTTTATTGGACGAAGCACGAAGAACAGGGGGTTACCATGGAAGACAATGAAGAAGAAGATTTTGACGACCACTTTCCCGGGAATGTTGGAATCGGTGCATTCGAGGACGATATTCCCATGGAAGAGCCCAAAGTAGATGTAGCAGAAAATGATCCCAGCGACGATCTGGGGTAGGCATTGCACAATGTGCAGGCAGACCATGAGAGTGAAATGGAGAGGTTGAAGTTCCAGAAGTTGTTAGAAGACCACCATAAGTTGTTGTACCCAAATTGTCAAAATGGATTGAAGAAACTTGGCACCACCTTGGAGTTGCTGCAATGGAAGGTGACAAATGGTGTATCCGACAAGGGATTTGGTGAATTACTCAAACTTGTTAAAAAAATACTTCCTAATGACAACGAATTGCCTGCCACAACGTATGAAGCCAAAAAACTTGTTTGCCCTTTAGGACTGGAAGTGCAAAAGATACATGCATGCCCCAACGACTGCATCCTCTACCGAGGCGAGTACAAGAATTTGGATGCATGTCCCGTATGCAGTGCATTGCGTTACAAGATTAGAAAAGATGATCCTTGAGATGTCGAGGGGGAGCCTCCCCGGAAGAGAGTTCCTGCGAAGGTCATGTGGTATTCGCCTATAATACCATGTTTGAAGCGTCTGTTTAGAAATAAAGATAATGCTAAGTTGATGCAATGGCACAAAGAGGAACGCAAGAAAGACTCGATGTTGAGACACCCCGCTGATGGGTCGCAGTGGAGAAAAATAGATAGAACATACCCTGAATTTGATTTGGATGCGAGAAACATAAGGTTTGGTTTGAGTACGGATGGCATGAATCCTTTTGGTGAGATGAGCAGTGGTCATAGCACTTGGCCTGTGACTCTTTGTCTGTACAATCTTCCACCATGGCTCTGCATGAAACGAAAGTTCATCATGATGCCAGTGCTTATCCCGGGTCCAAAGCAGTCCGGAAATGACATTGATGTGTACCTAAGATCATTGGTCGAAGAACTCTTATTGCTTTGGGGCGATGAAGGTGTACGGATGTGGGATGAATACAAACAGGAAAACTTCAACCTACGAGCATTACTGTTCGTAACGATCAATGACTGGCCTGCTCTTAGTAACTTGTCAGGACATTCGAACAAGGGATACAAAGCATGCACACACTGTTTAGATGATACTGATAATATATGGTTGACTCACTGTAAGAAAGTTGTATACATGGGTCATCGTCGGTTTCTTCCCATCAGGCATGCGGTACGAAAGAAGGGCAAGCATTTCAAAGGCCAAGCGGACCACCGAACAAAACCGATGCACCGTAGTGGTAAAGACGTCTTCAACATGGTAAAAGATCTAGAAGTTATTTTTGGAAAGGGATCTAGTAGCCAACCTGTTCCGAATGAAAACGGAATGGCGCCCATGTGGAAGAAGAAATCTATATTTTAGGAGCTACCATATTGGGAAGTCTTAGATGTTCGTCATGCAATTGATGTGATGCACCTCACGAAGAATTTTTGCGTCAACCTGATAGCATTCTTGGGAGTGTACGGAAAGACAAAAGATACAGTAGAAACACATCAAGAATTGCAACGTATGGAAGAACGAGATGCCTTACATCCACAACAGCGAGATAATGGACGACAATACTTAAGTCCTGCCAGCTATACTCTTAGCAAGGAAGAGAAAAAAACCATGTTTGACTGCTTGAGCAGTATAAAGGTTCCATCTGGATACTCATCCAATATAAAAGGAATCTTAAATTTGGCAGAGAAGAAATTTACAAATCTCAAGTCCCATGACTGCCATGTGCTTATGACCGAACTTCTTCCGGTTGTGCTGCGGGGGATTCTGCCTGATAATGTCTGGTTAACCATCGTGAAGATATGTGCATTCCTCAATGCAGTTTCTCAGAAGATAATTGACCCGGAGAATTTGATAAAGCTGCAAAACGATGTGGTGCAATGTCTTGTTGGCTTTGAGCTGATATTTCCACCATCTTTCTTCAACATCATGACACATCTTCTAGTGCACCTTGTCAAAGAGATTGATATCCTCGGACCAGTATTTATACACAACATGTTCCCATTCGAAAGGTTCATGGGGGTAATCAAGAAATGTGTTCGTAATAGAGCTCGTCCAGAAGGAAGCATCGCCAGTGCCCACAGAACTGAGGAGGTCATTGACTTTTGTGTTGACTTTATTGATGACCTTAAACCGATTGGAGTCCCTGAATCGCGATATGAGGGGAGACTAACTGGAAAGGGTACATTAGGAAAGAAATCTTATGTCTGCACAGATGATTTCTCATTCAAGAAAGCGCATTATACGGTTCTTCAACAATCATCCTTGGTTGCGGAAGTCTGAGGCATGGATTACACGTGAGCACATGAACACTTTCTGTGGCTTCACCCGGGACAAAAGGCCCCCCCCATATATTTCCTTCCTCCTTCGCCCTTCCCCCTAATACTTGGTTTCTCATCAGCGCCATCGACGTCGCCCTTCCCCCCAACGTCCCCGAGCACCGCCGCCAACGACGTCGCCGCCCAGAGCCCCGCCGCACGAGCCCAACGTCCCGAAGCGCCGCCGACCTCACGCCGCCGCCCAGAGCCCCGACCAACCCACCGGAGACCCGCCGGAACACCGCCGCCGCCGTAACGCCCTCGCCGCCATCCCCTGCTCGCCGTCGACCCGCCGCTACAGGCCATCCCTGCCCACGCCGCGACTACCCAAAGGTAGAGCTCGATCTCCTGAGTCCCCTCGACACCTTCCCCCACGCCCCCGGCGAGCATGCTCGCCGGAATCGGGTGAACACCGCCGCGGCTGTAGGTGTGAACGGCCAGGGACCCGATTGCATAGGTTTAGATCTTTCCAGGGGGTCCCGGCAAGATTCCACGGGCTTTTTTATATAACTTCCTTTAAGTTTTGTTTTAAATCCAGTGAACTTTGAAAATAGATAGAAATTCGTAGAAAAATAAGAAAAATGCAAATACAAATGTTTTGAGTTCTTTACGAGTAGATCTACAACTTTTCTTACAAAAACTTTTTCATTTGACCTCCGTTTTTAGCTCAAGATTAAAAGCAAGAAAAATAGGGGTTTAATTAATTGAACTAAATCAAGAAAAATAATTTCTGTGCTAGGAAAAATTCCTTATTTTTATCGGAGCCTATAAACAACTAGTTATGATTGCTAGAAAAATGTGAACACTTGAAGTGCAGTATAACTGTTTTTAAAAATCAGTTATGCTTTATGCCTTAATAATTATGCTTTATGTTTTTAAAATTTGCATAGAACTCCTAACGTCCGCCATCCTGGCCCGGACCCCGCCGCACGAGCCCAACGTCCCCGAGCGCCGCCGACCTCACGTCGCCGCCCAGAGCCCCGCGTCCTCCGGCTCGCCCCGTCTTCGCCTGTGCGAGCCCAATTATTTGGTTAAATTTGTTTAGAAATTAGTTTAAATATGGATTATTTGTTTAAATTTGAAAATATGGATTATTTGTTTAGAAATTATGTTGTAAAATATATATTATTTGTTAATTTGTTTAATTTTGATGACAAATAGGGTGTTAATTACTTTTGAAATTATATTATTTAGAGTTCATGTTATTTAGAGTGAAATCATAATTTGTTGTTTAGAGTGAAATCATAATTTGTTGTGTAAATAAAGATATATTTACAAATTCTCGAAATGTATGAATGTATGTATGTATGTATGTGTAAAGTGAGTTTAAATTTCTTTTAAATATTTCATGTATATTTCTTGAATTACTTAGATAATATTTCTTGACTTCATCCATCGATCGTTACTTAGTGAAAAAACCGACTAGAATATTTCATATATAGATGATTTCAAGTTTATTTCTTGAATTACTTAGAGAATATTACTCGACCTCGTCCATCGATCGGTACTTAGTGAAAAAACCATCTAGAATATTTCACAGTCGATACTTAGTGAAATTATAGATAGAATATTTCGTGTATATTTTTTGAATTACTTAGTGAATATTTCTCGACCTCATCCATCAATCGGAACTTAGTGAAATTATCGATAGAATATTTCTTTTATATTTCTTGAATTACTTAGAGAATATTTCTCGACCTCATCTATCGATCGGTACTTAGTGAAAAAAACCGTCTAGAATATTTCATATATAGAATATTTCAAGTTTATTTCTTGAATTACTTAGAGAATATTACTCGACCTCGTCCATCGATCGGTACTTAGTCAAATGCTCGCAAATATTTGGATTATTTAGAAATTTTTTAAGGGTTTTATTTGTATTCATATTTTAGTTACGATGGACCCGCGACACACAGATGCGGAAGACGAACAGTTCCTGTTGAATATGATTGGCGAAGGTCAAGGAGATGTCCCTGAACAAGCTGATGATGGCAGCAATACCGACATATATTTGAGTATGTCCGGTGATGGAATTGAGCCACCATCTATTCAGGATGACGCTGCTGCTGAACAAAGTGCTAATGTACATATCACAACTATACTTATTTGTAGTGACAACCATATTTTCATCTGAATCTATATGAATACTATGAATGTTTTTTTTATAGCCGTCTGGATCATCGTCGCAGCAGAAAAAGACGAAGCGAGGCCCAACAAAAAAAACTGGAAGGGCGGTTCATTATAACGGAAGTTGGTCCAGATGGCGAACCGATCGCTCCAGAAGCTGCCGCCAAAAAATTCATAAGACAATCCGGATGTATTGTCAGGGACCACATCCTGATCAGCTTCAGGCTCTGGAAAGCTTACAATCCAAGCGAGGAACGGGATGTGGTACCCGAAAGAGAAAAAGAATGGTGCTGGCGGGAGCTTAAGAAAAACTTCACGGTTCCAGCTGAATCCGAAGAGATATGCAAGCGCTGGACCCTGAGTAAAATGGCCGAACAGCTACAATCATTCAAGAAAATTTTGACGAAGAAATATATCAAGACCGGGACCACACCCGTATTTACCGGCGAGCTCGAAAAGCTCAAGGGTCACTGGGATGCATTTGTGGAATACAAGTCTTCAGAGCTTGGGCTTCAGAAGGTGCAGAAGGCCAAAGACAACGCCTCGAAGAAAGTGTACCATCACACTCTAGGCCAAGGAGGCTACAAGCTTGCAATACCCAAATGAGAGAAGATGGAGCAGGATCTGCTTGACAGAGGCATCCAACCTGCGACCATGAACTGGCCTGAAAGGTCAAGGACTTGGTTTTATGGTCACGTGGAAAGCTTGGACCCATTGACTGGTGACTGCATCTATGGGCCAAACATCCAGCGAGCAGCCCAGAGACTACAGGAGGCCATGCAAGCAGCGGCCGAGGGAACATTCCAGCCAGATAGAGAGAGGGACGAGCTAACTTACGCCCTTGGGAATCCAGAGCATCCGGGACGCACAAGAGGCAAAGGCGTGGTTCCGTGGAAGTATGGGTTCAGGGATTACATTGAATCATATAGAAGCCGGCAAAGAAGAAAAAATGATGAGCGGGAGCACATGCGAAGGCTATAGGAACGGCTCATGTCACACGATCAAAGACTGGAGGAAGAGGTTCAACGCCAAGTGACCATAGCAATGAGCCAGCAACAACAAGCGCAAACGGTGCCTCCAGAGCCTAATGTCGCAGCCGATCACCTGTCTCAGCGGAAAAGCAGCTGCGCTTCCACAGACGTCGCCATCGCCGAGCCAACGGGGATCCAGGCCGCAGTTGAAGCATCGGCCCCGCAGCGATTTCCAGTGGATGAGATCACCCAACGGACACCTTGTGACCTGCAGACTGCCGTTAAGAACTTAATGTTCACTGTTGCGTACGGTACCGCAATGCCAACCCAACCAGGCGACGTGTACCATGGGCAGCAAATTCCGCCTAGATACACACGAGTTGGCGTGGAGTAGGTGTGCCAGGGTTGGAAGACGCTCGAGCTTGATATTCCTGGAGGCGATGGGGAGAGAACACTAGCAGAAGCCATTCATGGCTACATCCTATGGGATAAGCGCTACATTGTCCTAAAGTCGGATGATCAAACACCAAGACCGGCATCTCAGCATGCCTCTCCAAGACCGGCATCTCCACAAAACTCCCCAAGGGCAGCACTGTCTCGGCAAGGTTCACCGGCACATTCTCCATCACCATCATCTCATGCGCCGATGAACACTCAAGCGTCACCGTCGCCTCCATGGTCACCCCCTCCGCCGCCGGCAAAGAAGCAGAAACGGCCGCCAGCAAAGAAAGTAGCTGCACCGGCTAAGGAGCCTCCAAAGAAGAAGGAAAAGGAGAAGAAAACCAAGGAGGCTCCTATTAAACCCTGGGACATGAGCCTTGAAGAATGCGATTGGATAACTCAAGAAAGAGTTAAAGAGCACTTCAAGCCAAAGCCGAAGCCGGAGCCCGAGAAAGTCATAAATTCGATAGATTTGAAATTTTTTAAGGGAATGTGCGAAGCAAATAAGAGAAAATTCATTCCGAGAGACCCCCCCTTCAGACTACGAACGCACAATTACCAAAACTACTGAGAAAAATAAGAGACAATCAAAGTCGTCGTCGTTCGACGTTCCACAGCTCGGAGCCCAAAAGAAACAATTAATAGAGCCTCTCGTAGTGGGACAGACGACGCAAGAAGAAGACTTTGTTACATTTTTGAAAGAATCAAACCTGACGGCGGCTCAAATTGCAGGGGGAGAAGATATTCCAAAGGCTGATGTGGTCGTCAAATGGACGTTTGAGATTGGCAAAACTCTTGTACCCCCCGAAGTAGTGTCTGTGCTTCCAACACAAATGTATAAGCTGCACCAGCACTACATGCGTGCGATGGCCGATTGCATCTTCATGCAGGGCGCAAAGATTAAAGATGACGATTTCTTACGGGGGGAGGCCATTATATGGATAAACTGGGAAGAAATTTACCAACTATTCCATCAGGAGGCCCTCGACATCTCTATGGTCGGCTTGTGGGTTCTGTAAGTATTTTACTCTTCTTACATATTGTTTTACATGATCTCAATATACTGATCTCTTGATTTATTCGGTATCATGTAGAATGGAGATACATACTTGCAGAAGAAAGGGATACTCTCACCTCGGCTTCATCGACCCAATTACTTGTAATTGGAGGCTTCTACGTGACAATTCCGATGAGATATTCCAAAACTTGTTCAAGTACATAAGCGTTCATCACAACAAGCAAATGATATTGTTTCCTTACAACTTTGCGTGAGTGATTCCTTCCGTCTAACTCTTTCTATTCTGTAATCGAATTGTTTAAACCTTAACTACCAAGAACTGCCTCCGTATAATCTTGCAGTGAACACTGGGTCCTAATTGTCATAATTCCCGAGAAGAACCTACTCGTGGTTATGGACTCATTGAGGAGACCTCCAGAACAATACGAAAATCTTCTTATCATGATGAAAAAGTAATTCTACCACTACTCTGTCGATGACCGATAATTTGAATCACTTTGTTACTTGACTATAATTGTTCTAATCATGCACAGGATTTGGAAAGAATTCGCTGAAAATCATCCAGGCAAATTTGACAAGGAATTGAAGATCAAGACAGATTTTCCGGTACGCACTTGGATGATTCGTTGCACGATTCATTAGTTTTATTATATATTCATGTAAATACCTGATAATTTCTTCTCTCTTAAAGTGTATGAGGCAGAAACAAGACACTGTATTGTGCGCATACTATGTATGCGAGAACATCCATGGTCTGATAGGTCCTCCAAAGGGCTGGACAGATTGGGAGGAGGAAGTAAGTAAAAAACTTGTTAATATTTGAACTCGTATTTTAATTAGTCGAAATTAATTATCCCCTTTTTCCATAGGTCGAGGAGATGCGCGATAAACTCATACCGGAGGAAAAGATTATGGCGATTCAAGAACAATTCTCCGGATTTATTGTTGAGCAAGTCCTCGATCCAAAAGGCGAATTCTACTATGATGGAATATCTAATATTGACAATCACAGCAAATATGACAATATACGCGTATATATGTAATTAAGAACGAATATACCTATGTAAATATATATGTGTGTCTATGTATTAAATTTCTATTTATGAGTATGTATGTATTAAATTTCCAAAAGGCGAATTCTACTATGTAATTAAGAACGAATATACCTATGCAAATATGATGGAGTATGTATGTATTATATATATAAGCACTCCAATAATATATATGTGTATATATATATATATTTATATAATATTGGTCCTAGACATTTTCATATGTAAAGGAATTCACATGTATAGATATGTGTATACATATATATATAAGTGAATTAATTTATATATGAAAACTATCTAGGACAAATATTATATAAGTAACTATATATATATGTATATATTAGTGGAGATCATACACACTGAATTCCAATATATAAGTTTAATTGAAATACAAAAATATAATTGAAATAGAAAAAGAATTGAGAAAAGGAAAACATGAAAAAATGGACCTTTTGTCCCGGTTGGTGTTACCAACCGGGACAAAAGAGACTCTTTTGTCCCGGTTGCCAGACCCGGGACAAAAAGGCACCCCTTTTGTCCCGGACTGGTGTTCCCGGTTGAAAAACCGGGACAACAGGGGTTTCCCAACCGAGACAAATCAATATTTTTGTAGTAGTGGTGGTTCCTGATACCACCTAGTCCCAAGACGTCATGTACCAACACAATGCATTTATGCATCGTCATGCGGCTCACAACTCCAACTGAGAGTTTTTCTTGACGCCACTGCCCTCTTCTCCTCATGGCTCTGTCAGTTCTGAAGTAGACTGATGATGAGCATGCAAGAAGTCATTGAACAAATACTACGGCCGCCTATACAACTGTGATGTTTCACTTATGCGAAAGATTGTATTTTGAGAACTGGAGGTTGGTGGGTGCACCTCTATATACCTGCACTTGCTCTACGTTACCTCCTCGAGTATTATATCTTGTCGGTATCATATCCACGGCTTGAATTTTAGAGATATCATGGGCCGGTACATATCATAAGAGGAGTTACTGCAACGAACGAGGTATGACACCTTCACGTCCTAATTATAATAACTAGTCTATCAACTCGTGCTCCCGCATAGGCTAATTAGAATTAATATAAGAATGAGATCAGTAAATATAGTTATCTATCTCACGCCCTTTTTCATCTATTAAATATTCTAACACATACTCTAAATATATATCTATCATTATCTAATTACAATAGATTTTATTTTGCATCACACATCCATATATATTCAATATATATTTAGTTAAACTATTTGTTTGTGAATTGGTATTCTTATCTCTTCCATCATATATGAATATATGGTGACATATATCGTGGGTAGTATTTTTATATGAACAATAATATAAATAATAAATTAATAATGATAGAAATAGTAATTTAAAAATTTTATATTGGTTCACATATAATTATATAATTTATAATTTATATTTACATTTAGGAGTAATTTAACTTGTAATAATAATAACATAATTGGATAACTTATGTGCAAAATTAGGGGGTATTTGTATTATTTTCATAATGGCATAGGTGAGTAATTTACATAAAGATTAGGGGGTTATTTTAGATTTTTTTATAATGACAAAGGTGGGTAATTTAGATACATGTTTAGGGGGGTTATTTTAGTGTATTTTCATAATGGCAGAGGTGGGTGATTTATTAGAAGAGATAACAGATCCGATAGTTGTTATAATTAGAATTGTTGGGTTGATGGCTGGATGTTTCTGATTTTTGTGAGAATTTATAATATTTCTCTATTTTTTTAGAGTGTCCACCTAGGATCCTAGGTGGCTTTATGTGGAGGATCCAAAGGAGCCTCCAATTAGTAATAGTAAGATGTCCTATTATAACATAAACTAGAACAGAGATATTAAATCAGTTGTAAGAGCCAGAGACAGAACCAATGATCGAGAGGAACACCAGTTGCATTTTTCTTCAGCATGAATATGCTACCACTACTGAGCATCTTCCTATCGTGCGCACAGAACAATCAAGATTTTCAACACCAACATTCCATTAGTTCTGAGTGCTAAACTTGTGTAGCTAACTTGAACTAGGACAACCTAGCACTAGAGAACGGGCACGCTAGAAACGTTGGCATCCAAAACTCAAAGCTCGAGGGTCATAAGGATCGTTACTGATAATTTTTATTTCAAGATGAACTATACCAATTTGAAGATAAACTTAATCTAACCAAAAGATATCCCTAATAACAAACTGTCAGCATCACATCAGTGGGCTCATTGAGCCATACGGCCTGCCTTCCGGTCACAATGACACATGTATGCTCCATGAAAAACATGTCTAGGCTGGTCCCCGAGCGGACACCGCCGGTCATGATACGCTCTCCCAGATGCCAACCATTCCCAACGTCAAACTCTCTTGTTGCACAGCATGGTCTCCTCCCTCTTCGGCCTCCATTTTTGAGTGATATGCTCCCTTTCTGGGAGGATGGCCTCCAAGTACGGAGTACTTGAAATATTTGGTAATACTGACTGAGAACATGCCTATTATATATAAGGAAGTTGATGAGTTAGTTTCAACATTCAGTGGGGACGTCTGTTGGTAGCTGAGTTCATTACTCTAGTACTAGCTGTTCTTGTAACCCCCTCAATGAACCTACTTTAGATCAAAAGTTCCATCGCAATAATTCACTTCAGTTGTACAGTCACATCTTAGGGCGTCTCCAGCGGTCTGGCGATTTGAGCCAGCGATTTGGAGGAGAGAGAGGAGGGCACCAAGCGCATGGGAAGGGCGCACGTGAGAGCAAGCAGCATCGGCGAGTGTGCGAGCTAGCGATGAACGAAGAGCTAGCGGCCACTATGCGGCAACTGTTCATCGATTACAAAAATCAAATAGCCGGCCAAATAGTCGACCGCTCGAGACACCCTTAAAGCATCATACTAATATATGTTTTGCAAATAATCCCTCCAATCACAAATAAGTAACGCTTTGGGGTATGCCAACCATTCTACAATTTTGTTGCATATTACTTTCTATATGATGAATTCTGGATGTTCGAGAATGATGCAAGAGGATCCGTGTCAAAATTTAGTTTTATGAAAGTATACTTTTGCTATATCTGATAAATATCAGTGTTTTGGAGACCATGTCGAGATCCAAATGTCACTTATAATTATGACCGAAGGGAGTGGACTAGTACTATCAGGGTGCAGTGCATTCACATGTATGAGTCACAGATTCACCATGCATGATGTGATTAGCACCTTTGAGACATTGTCAAATTAAATCACCTTACACCACATTAACGCACTAAGATACAGGGGCGAAGCCAGAAAATATTGTCGCCGGTGTCAGGGCAGAGTACTTAACACATACTTATGATAGCGTGATTCTACAATCCCATAGATAATATAATGAAAAATAAACAGTGATACATATCATTTTGTTTTGTAATATCATTCCCTTTACAACTTCAATTTCTCTCTACGATTATGGCCATCCATCTTGTGAAAGCGCACAATAACATCATCATTTGGAACGGTAGCTAGAAATCCTTGTTCGACAAAGCATACGATGCAATCATTCAAAAATCCATCACCGATCCGATTACGCAATATGGTCTTCACAATTTTCATCGCTGAAAAGCACCTATCCACTGATGCAGTAGCGATAGGAAGAACAAGTACGAGCTTCAGTAGACGATATACCAAAGGAAAAGAAAGATGTTTAGTTGTTTGCACCATCATCCTACCAAGCTCTGAAATACTATTCAATTTGGTAAATCTTTCATCAGCTCTCACATTATCAATGTAAATAGGAAGCTCACGAGCAAGATCTTTCAGTTATGTTGAATCAAAATCTTCTGGGTATGACTTGAGCCAACTCCATCAAACTCTCAAATTTGTAAGCTTCAAAAGAATTCTTGGGATTAAAAGAAGCGAACTGGGTAAGAAGTTTAGAGTTCACCTCATCAAAATGATCATTGAACTCTGCAAGTTGCAAGTCAATAACTGGGTTCAGACAATCATATCTATAGTGTTGATAATTTGTGCGGTTAGTGTTTTTCCTTGGCTTATGTCGATCTATATAGTCCTCGTCCATATCCAACTTAGGTATTCCATGTTCTTCACAAAAAGAGTATACTGTCTCCAATAAAGATTCCCAACCATCATCTCTAATTTGTTGAAATTTCTGCTTGGTTAATTTCACTTCTACCATAGCCTCTAAGATATCTTTATCTTTCCTTTGCAATGACAATGATAAAGCATTTGCATGTCCTAAAATAAGCAACATCAAATGCAAGTGGAAGACAAAGTCAAAATCCTTGAGATAGTCTATGAGACCACGAGCTTGACGTCTCTTCGCATCATTTGGACCTTCTTTTTCAACATATTGCAGCACATCAATAACTTCAGGGAACAAATTGCATAGACTCTTAAGGGTTTTATAATGAGAACCCCATCGTGTATCTCCGGCTCTTTGAAGGGACTGTTCTTGATTTAATCCAGTTCCACTACTCATTTGTCCATTACCTACAGCTTTTCTAATTCTCTCCTGCTGCTTTTCTCGAATCATATCCTTTCGTTTGCAAGAAGCTCCCACCACAGAAATTAATAGGGATGTCATGTCAAAGAAATCATTGGCATCATCATTCTTTTTAGCTACTGCAACAAGGATTAATTGTAGCTGATGAGCAAAGCAATGGATGTAGTACGCTGGGCTATTCTCTCTCAAGATTAAAGCTCTTAAACCATTGAACTCACCTCTCATGTTGCTAGCTCCATCATAACCTTGTCCTCTCACTTGTTTTAAGCTCAATCCATACTTAGCAAACAGATTATCAATGTTTGATTTTAGACATGAAGCTGACGTCTCTTTCACATGAACAATTCCAATCAGTCTCTCCTTTATGACCCCAAGCTTGTCAACATACCGCACAACCACTGCCATTTGTTCCTTGCATGAAACATCAGCTGATTCATCTACTAGTAGACAGAACACATCACCACCAATTTCTTCAATTATAGATTTCACTATGATCTACAAAAAAGAGACAATAATATTATGAGTTCATCTTTAACTCTTTTAAGTGAACAATCAGAGATAGCAAACCCAACTTATCTTACCTCAGCAAAACAATTAGCAATATCCTTTTGAATTTCTGGAGCCACCATCTTACAGTTACTAGGAGCACTTTGAACAGCCTTCTTGACCTTGTCATTTTCTTCTGCCAGAAGTTGTATCAACTCTCGAAAATTTCCCTTATTTGTAGACTCTTGTGATTCATCGTGACCACGGAAAGCTAACCCTTGATGTAGCAAGTATCGAACAGCTTCGATAGATGTAGTCAGTCGAATGAGATAGTTCTCTTTAGTGACATTGCTTTGCTTGTTGAAATGAGGACCAATTGACTGGTCCGGCTTCAACATATTGTCACATCTTTTTACAGCTGTGTTATGAAAGCTATCACATTTGCTGCCGACATGATCTCGAAGCCTATTGGTGTTGTTATATCCTTTCCAACCATCTATTACAAATGCATCATTCCCACCTTGGCCCTCATTGGAATCTCTGAATGAGTAGCAATAAAAACAGAAACACTTATCCACCTTCTCATTGTACTCTAGCTAGTCATATGTAGTGAACCATTCATGCTGACATCGACATGGAACACCTGCTATGATAGTTTGTGTAAATCTGAAACCAAGTGGTGGTTTACAAGGACCTCCAGTTAAATACTTTCGCCTTACATCATCTTGTAACTTTTGTCCAATGTAATCTGAAATTCTCCTTCTATCTGCAGGATCATAAGGAAGCTCATCCCAATTTACCTCCTGTCTTGAGATTCGAGAAGTACGATGGGCAGTAGGATTGATGTTTGATGCATTGCCATCTCTTCTAGGAGTCAGTGCATCACGACCCTCGCCTTCACCGGCTGGAGATACTTTTCTTTTCAAGAATCGTTCCAGCGTGCATTGGTTACCTATTAAATTAGTGAGGACAATTAACCCAAGAGTGGAGAGAGCGTGCCGGAAATCAGATTATGCAACAACTACTATAATAAGTTACCAAAATAATTAATCCCTAACCTGACATTTTGCTTTTGCTAGAAAAATGAATTGAAGAAGCTAACAAGGCTCTTCCTGTCCACTTGTATCTGACGTCAAAACACCAGTAGCTAGCAGATTGAAACAATAAACATTTATACTTCAGAAATTGAACTGAGATTGCACTGGAGATTTGGAGAATTGAGGTTTTGTGACAATCAGGACCTGATCTCTGAGGCTCAGAGCTGCAGACCCACGGTCGAGGCTGCAGACGCGGAGGAGTCGCCGGTTACCATGGTGCCGCCGTCATCGCGAAGGCAGAACCGAGAAGACGCCGGCAGGAAATTGGAAACGGAAGTGTCGCTGTGTTGGACGGGCAGCTGCATAGCGCTCCTAAAACAAGAGGCCCCCTTGTGGTTGTGCCCTGTGATGGGCCGTTGGCCCATTGCCCATTGCTTACTGAGGTCTTTTTTTCATTTTTATATTAAAAAAAATATAATTTCAAAAATATATGTTGAATAGGGAAATTTTCAAAAATGGGTGCCTGTCGCTGGGCAGGGTGCCTGTCGCCTATCCAGTGGGCGACATGACCTAAATGTAAAAAAAAATTACATTTAGGTCCTGACGCCCAGGGCTCATTAAACAGTGAACTTGTAAAATTGATATAAAATCGTAAAAAAATCGGAAAAATACAAACTCAACTGTTTTGGATTCTATGAAATAATATCTACAACTTTTGTTATATAAAGTTTTTCATTTGATCAATGTATCTAAATCAAGAAAAATAGTTCTTATACCTGGAAAAATCTGAAATAATTCATTTGGTCTAGTTGTGCTTATCTAATATTTACCAAACTTTTTTTGTAGCTCTTAAGAAATAAAATAATGGTACTGTAAAAGTTATGGCTTCTAATACTCAATATAGCAATATGGATAAATAACCCATTTAAACTAGACATATTGCAAGATCTAATTTAAAAACTTATTCTAGAAATATTTTCTGGGCCTACCAATTTTGTACAAGCCTATTCTCACCATATACAACACTCTGGCCAAAGATGACATGCATCCAAAGGATGGATCTTGAGATTTAAATAAAAGTGCATTAAACTGGTATTTAAAATAGAGCAAGATACATTGATCAAATGAAAAACTTTATGTAACAAAAGTTGTAGATCTTGTTTCATAGAATCTATAACAGTTGAGTTTGTATTTTTTTTATTTTTATAAAATTTTATATCAATTTTACAAATTCACTATTTAATGCGCCCTGGGCGTCAGGACCTAAATATTTTTTTTTACATTTAGGTTCTGTCGCCCACTGGATGGGCGACAGGCACCCTGTCGACCACTGGATGGGCGACAGGCACCCATTTTTGAAAATTTCCCTATTCGGCATATATTTTTGAAATTTTGTTTTTTTTGAAATATAAAAATGAAAAAAGCGCCTTACTGAGTTTAATTGGCAGAGATTAGATGGGCAGAATGTGTGGCACTCTGGCTGGCTCGTGGGCTGCCGATGTCAACACTTCTTTTTACCGGTGTCATAGCAGGTAATACATGTATGCGTACAAGAGTTTTTGCCAAGTTATCGTTGTCAGCTGACAACATTAATTGAACGTAGCTCCGCCACTGCATGCTAAGATATATTAAGAGGTGGTACCGGGCATGAAGTTGATTTAGCCTCGAATAATAAACTCACACGCCCTTATCATTATTAGTTTCTACTTTATACCAAACTATCAAATACTTCAGCTTAAGAACTGCATTGTTGCTTTTTTCTCAACTACATCACTTCTTCTTGGAGAAGGAATCTGGAGATTCCTTCATGCCCTGAAGGAACCTCCAGATTCTTTCTCCGAGAAGTGATGGTATATCCCCAATGTGTAATCCAAGGAACGGGCCATTACACATTGCGTGTTCCTTGCATCTTCTTGTACTGACACTATGCAAGATGGATATACCATTACACATTGGGGGTTACAAATACACATTGGGGGCTCCAAAGAATCAAGAGGATATCCAAGCGCCCAAGGGAGTCATTCTTCAATAAGATCGACGAGGTAGTTGCTGGCTGCACTGCTGCACTTATCTCCATTAACTTCACATAAAAGTGTAATGGTATTATTGACTAAGCAAGTACAAACACCAGTACCATCCTGTGTGTAAAAGATCGCACGGGGAAACTGTTTGAAAATACTATTATGGCAACTTGCACAGTGCTGCAGGTTCTTCTTTTGCGGGTAATTGTAGTATATATGGAAATTCTAAGCTATCATCATTTCAGTGTAGTATATATTGGGGTGACAAATTGGTATCTGCTGCAGCATTGATCCCTAAAGTGCTGGAAACTTTTTAGGCTCTCTCAAAAACTAATTATGTAGAAGAAGCATCATTGGTAGTCCGATGGAGATGATCTTGGGTGTACTTGAACATATAAACGAGACAGCTGCACTACTAGAGCTCCGCCATTGAAAATGCGTAGATTAACCGAGACCCAACTTCATGTCCCTACCAAAATTCTTGTGCGTTGCCTTTGACAAAGTGGGTGAAATGGTAAAAAAATCAAGATGACCTAGAAGATAGCAAAACTCCAATTCCAAATGTCCAACTAGAAAAATGACTATAGAAGATGACGTATGACTGGATCAGAATTTTCTATCTTCAAAGAACGTCAAATGTGAAATAATATCAAATAAAAGCCGCCATTGTTGGGTGAAAAGGATTTTGTAATGACCATTTCTCCTGAACTGGTGGTGGTTGTTGCAGTGCATTTACTTGATGACATATTGACAATAAATATATATGATGATCATGCGACTTAGCTTTGTAGTGGAGCCTTCATATGATTCAACTAGCTAGCCTTCATATGTTCTACCATCATCATATCGAAGACCCATGGCAGTGCAGTTGATTCAGACATGTCACTACAAGAAACTATTTAATCTGTGACGAATTCTGACGAAATTTTTGTAACGTTTTCGGAGATCGTCACAGATTTGCAAATGGCCCATTTGGGCTCCAATTCGAACCCAGTTTCTACGGCGAACCTTTGATAACCGTCATGGATTGAAAATTAAAATCGTCACAAAATAAGTTGCCTTTATTTTATTGTGATGGAAGAAAAAAAATTCTCCCGCAGAATTGGTGATAAGAAAAACAAAGAGCTGCTCACCAAAAAAATAACGATAAAAAATTGGGAAAAAAAAAGAATGGAGCATTTGAACCATGGTCTCCAAGACCAGGCCGCCGCACCATAACACTGTTCTACACCTTCATTTGTGAAAAAGTTTGGTATTATCCTTTATATACTAATATACGTGCTTTAATTTAGAAAAATAAAAAACGTGAGCTAATAGGGCATCGAACTATGATCTTCAATATAGAAGCGCAAGCCCTACCAACTGCTCTACACCTTCGGTTATGATGATGAATGGTATTATCCTATTTATAGACTAGTACCTCATGTTTTTAATAATTTAGAGAAAAAACAGGCGCAGAGAGCAGCGGGGATTCGAACCCGGGGCATGGTGATAAGACCCGGGTGCCCTACCAATGAGCCGGGCCTTTGTTTGTGGTGATATTGGATAATAATTATTTTATATACTAGTATTGTGACGTGGCCCTACAATGAAGAACTGATGTGTGATTCATCTTTTTCTTTTTGATCCGGAATTAAATTTTGTAATTAGTATTTCTTCCTCATATGAACTCCAAATTTGATGTTTTTTTTGAATTTTTGTAAAATCAGGATCTTTTATTTAGTGGCTTTTGTTTGTACGTTAATTACTATATCTTAATTGTTTTCGTAATACATGTTTTATTCCAATTAAATAGAGAATTGAAAAACATGTCTTTGCATAACAATTGGTAATGTAACTTGATATTTTTCAATGTTATGGTCAACATAAGGTGGTGTCTAAATTTGAGATGCATACAAGTTCGAACATGTTATGAGGTATTCAAATCTCAAAGTTTGACTTGAGATATATGAAACTATGTGAGAGAGGTATCCATTTGTGAACAATGTATAGTGACATACTATTAGAACTACTTGATTTTTTTATGGGAAGCAAAACGACCAAAAATATGTTGTCATTCCAATTTGTAGAATTTTCAGACCAAATTTAAATATTATTATAATTATTCTATGGCATCTTAGTGAGATAAAAGTATGAATTATCTATAGGAAACAATTGAATTATTGATCTATCTCGAGAATATGGGTTATAATGGAACATATGAGGCTAAATATTGATCTATTAAATGTAAAAAATGTACTGAGGTATATAAGATAAATTATTTTATAAGTTATCCTGCAAGGGTGATATTTTTAATTACATGTAAAAACAATAAATAGTATTGGGCTCAAAGTAACATCAAATTCGGCCTGGCCAGCCCACCTCCCATTTGGCCCCACATGTTAGTCACACGAGATATTTTAGCTGCCCCACCACGCGCAACTCGCCCGCGTGCGAAATTTTCCAATGAACGGGCGCGGGTGTTTGAAATTTCAGAGACGTAAAAACCTTCCCCTAGCTGAACCCACTGCCACCCTTCTCCCTCTGCCTCCCCTCCTCCCCGCCGGCACCCTCCAACCTCTCCCTCTCCTCCCAACGCCTCCACGCCCACCCCTCCCCAACCACCACTGTCGCGCCCTGTACTTCAACCACCCGCCGGATGCTCGACCCCGCGACGACAGGCAGCGACCGGCCGTCGGTGCGCCAGATTCGTCGTCACCTCCTCCCTCCTCCATCCTTGCCTCCTGCCGTCGTGGACAGCCCTACCCCGGCTGCCGGCAGATCCACCGCCGTACGCCCGGATCCCGGGCTCCCCCGCCGGATCCGTCCCCTGCCGGCCCGGGAGGGCAGTTCCTGCTCTTCCCGGCACCTCCTGCTGCTCGGATGGGGCACAGCTACTGCGCGTGGCTCCCGGGGCCCCCCGACTCGCGTGGCTCTGGCGCAGGCAGCATGACTCATGGAGTCGGGCCTAGCCGTCGCGTCCTCCCCTCCACCCACCACTGTAGATAGGAGGCCACCGTCGCCATGGAGGATCCTCTTCTTAGATCCATCTCCGCCCTCCACAACTCACCCTGCAGTAGCGACGGGTGCAGTGGATCCACAAACTCCTCCACCATTCCGCCATGGCAGCCTGGGCGTCGTGGCCCTTCTTCGCCGCGGCTCCTGGGGCGATGTTCTGGGCGGAGCCCCCCTTCCAATCGCCACCTCCGCATCTTCCCGGCCCAAAGCAGTGGAGACGGCACTGTGGCGATATCCAGGTGGGGGTTGTAAGCTAAATCCTGCACGGTAACACATTATAGCCACATAGTAGTGTTTCTCCTCTCTTTTTCTTGCATAGGTGTTCTTGCTTGTGCAAATTTTGCTCCGATCCCTTTTAACCATCCTACAACCAGTACTACTACAATAAGGGTAGCAGAGTAATAGAAGAGAGCAGATGGGTCATGCACATAACCTATTTGATTAAATGCCTTAATGCTCAACATCTATTATGCCTCTCTACCGTAACTATGGATGTGTTTTTACTTAAGTCTCTTGAAAAGCAAATGCTTGAGCACATCTCTTCATTGTTCTATCTTTTCTATTTATCATCTGCTATAATGATTATTAAATATCTGCACTGTGCCCTTGATGTATGCTTGGTGCTAACTGCTTGCACTGTGCCCTTGATGTATGCTTGGTGCTAACTGTTGTGTTGCTATGCTGATGCTTCCACTCCCCATGGTCCTGAGGCTGGAGCTCCTCGCCGGCGGCCGTGGCGATGCGCAAGCCCAAGGTAAGCTGTCCTCCCTCCGATGTGGACAACTAGGAGCATTGGTTCTGAATGTGTTTCATCACAAGCAACAATATACTTTCAGTCTATTTGTGCAGGGACAACAACAGCTGAGGTCTTTTCTCGTCGACAGTGCAACAGTTGCAGCTGGACTTTTCTCAGTTTGATCTGATGGTCTCCTACTGAAGCTTGGCACTTGTATCAGGTAAGCATGTAAGGAGCCGAAGGTCTATGAGGTTTGTAATGTTTGAAGCCAAATGTAGAAAGTTGATCTAACATGCTTAGAATTCTTCTTATATATTTTCTCAACTGTTTCAGATTTTGAAAATGAACCCTGAGGACGAAGCTGAAGAGGATGGTGCTAATATTGACTTGGACTCACAAATAAATAAACTTACCTGAATTGATCTTAGTTGATGTCTAATGTCATGAATGCTCTTCACTTTATCATTGCCTGTTGAGTGAATAATGTGCCTGTGTAATTTACAAGAGATATCTGATAGTTATGCACTTGCCTGTTGAGTGAATAATTGGTTGTTACTTCGACTTATGAAAGATGACAACTGCCCCGGATTGCTTCTGTTATAAGAATACTATTAGGATAATATAGTTGATCTATTTTCTACATGCATCAAAATAATGTAGGGATCTGTTTTGCTACATGCATCTGTTCAGCTCTGAATGTCTATTGCATGAACTTTTTTAGCATGTCCTTTTGCCTGTGTTGTCTCTGCTAAATGATACTAGTTTTGTTCCTCAGTGCTTGTGGTAGTAGCTACCTAATATCGATTAGTACTGTATAGTAGTATTTTACTAGAGATAACTTAGTATATGTTTGAAGAATAGATAGATGTCTTTCTTCTATTATGCACTTGTTTTTATCTAGAACTTAGGGTTTTAGCTACCTGACTAGGATGAGCATTCATACAGTAGGATGTGCTTAAGATTTGTTATTGCAACCAAATGCTAAGATCTGTTTGTACATATGTTAGTTGTACTGCAGATTTGTTATGTTTAAGGACATTCAAAATATAATAACTACACTACCTGCTAATAGTTTTTTGTGTTGTTTTTTTATTTGCTGGTTGCAGCAAGCAAGGAAGGATGCGAGAGACTAAGCATCACGACCCAAAAGATGGTACACTTCTATAAAAAATGGTTGCAGCAAGCAAGGGAGTATGTGTTAATCTGACTTCAACTAATATTTCAGATAACAAGTGTAATAAGTTATTGTGATGTGCTTCTGAATGTAATCTGAGATGTTGAATCTTTTGTTTTTTGAAATTATGATATACTGGACCTAATATGCTGTAATTCTGATAAATGGCCTGAAAACTTACTATGTCATTTGGGCTGTAATGACTATTCTGGTGAATGTATGACAAACTGGATTGAATTTGATGGGCTCAATTTTAGTGGACTTGTTTAGTGAGCTTTGATTTGATAGTGGATAACAAAATGGCCCAACTGACTGGCTCAGTTCTAAAATGGGCTGTCATTCTCCACATCATTAGTGATGTCACCAGCCATGTCATCAATGACATCATCATCCACGTCACGAGCCATGTCATTGTACACGTGTCATCATCATTATCCACCTCACTAGTCCTGTTGGTTGACGTGGCAAACATTTGTGACGTTAAATTTCGTCACGAATGTTGGGCTTGGGCTGGACTTGGATTTGGTTGCACAGGCCTAAGGGCATTTTACGACGGTTAGAAAATGTCATAGATTGTGCTGATTTGTGATGATTTTAAAGAAAACGTCACCTAATTTAATCTGTGATGCTTAATACATGACGCTGTCTGAAATCGTCACTAACAATTTTTTATGACGAATTTTCAGCGATCTATGACGAAAATGTTCCGTCATAGAATAAATGGTTTCTTGTAGTGTGTTCTCCCATCTGCCATCTAATTGTGACAACAATGGCCGAACTGAGAGTTCCTGTTGATTCTCCAGTACTTGCCAACCAAGAGGGTGTGTGGTTCCTGATACCTCCTAGTCCCAAGACGTCTTGTTCCAACACAATTCATCATCATGTTGCTCACAATTCCAACTGGGATCATCATGCTGCTCACAATTCCAACTGGGAGTTTCTTGATGCCATCGCCCTATGCTCTTTGAGATGGCTCGTTGGGTCAGCATGACACATGTACCTTCTTTATGACATGAAACCATGTCTAGGCTGGCTCCCGAGCTGACACAGCCAGTCACGATACGCTATTCCAGATGCCAACCATTCCCAACGTCAAACTCTCTCGTTTGTGAGTGCTATGTGCTCCCTTTCTGGGAGGATGGCCTCCGACTACTCAGAACTTGAAATATTTGGTAATACTGACTAAGAACATGCCTATTATATATAAGAAGGGAGTTGATGAGTTAGTTTCAACATTCAGTGCGTGGGAACGTCAGTTGGTAATTGCGTTCATTACTACATGCATGTGTAGCTACTCTCACTTTCAATACACAAGCTTTGTCATCCAGCGTCATTAACGGGTCTGTGGGTATTCATTTGCTGATGTAGTACTCGATGTCCTTGTAACCCCGTCAATGAACCTAACTCCCTGCAGTAGGTAACCTCGTTCAAACTGTAATAAACCTTGAAGCCCTTTTCTATTACAAAGAAAAAGGGTCACACGCACACATGCCAGTTTGCACACGTGCACACACCACACTGACGCACTCACTAAGGGGTGGTATACCCTTGCATGAACCTGATTTGCGCTCGAATAAACTCACAGATCTTGCCATTAATTAATTTTACTTTACACCACACTACCAATAATAAACTAACTGCTAAAAATAGTTTAGAGTGAGGTCATATGCTGCGCATGATTGAAAGCAGGCATATTTCTGCATATCGTTTCGAAAAACCATAGAGAAAAAGTGAAAAACAATTGACTTCAAACATGAAACACACGATGATAACTTCAGAGCAAATGTACATCAAGCACCTACCACCTAAGAAGTGCATCATTGCTTTTTCTCAGCCACATCACTTTGGAGAAGAGGAACCCCAGAGGATTCTTGCATCTCCCCGGACTGGCACAACCGCACAAACTGATCTTGGAATCTTGCCATATGGCATCGAGCTGATCTTGGAATCTTCTCCTAATGGTAGTGGCCATTACGACCACTTGAGAAGACATGGTTCCTGATGCCTTCTATTTCCATGTCCTAACTTAATTCTCAGCTTCGAAGAGTTAGTTTCACATTGCAATTGTTCTGGCACTTCCAATTCCATTAAGCATGTCGAGTTCCCTTTCGGCTAAGGATAGCCAAGACTATGTAGAAAATGTAGGAGGTAGAATGGTTGGCTCATTTCAAGAGGAAAGCTGATATATAAAATGACATCGAGAGGATATACAAGGGCCCAAGGGAGTCATTCTTCAAGAAGAGGTAGTTGGTGCTGCACTGCTGCACTTATCTCCATTAACTTCACATAAAAGTGTAATGGTATCTCCTGTGTGTAAAATTAAAGATTGTACTGGGAAATTGTTTGAAAATACTACCTAGAGGCGCACAGCACTTCAGTTACTTTGATGCGGGTAACTGTAGTGTGTGTGTGTGTGTGTGTGTGTGTGTGTGTGTGTGTGGAAATTCTAAGAAATCAGCATTTCAGTGTAGTACTAAATGATACCACCGCCATGCATGATTTTTTTTAAAAAACACCAAGCAAGAATACATGATATATAGTAGTAATCCTACGTTAATACCATCATTTTAATTTTTTCCCTTTCTTTTTATGTTCCATGGATTTACTGACCTCTTCTATGATGATGCATTTTATAACATATTTTAGATCAGTCTTAGTGGAAGGTGTCATCGCACAGTTATCAAGACTGTGAACTAGATAACCGAGTCTCCTCTCACATCCCACGATATTTCTTCTCTCTCATCTGCCATCGCAACAAATTTAGGCTGTGTTTAGTTTGCAAATTTTTTTGGATTTTGATATTGTAGCATTTTCATTGTTATTTGACAATTAATGTCCAATCATGAACTAATTAGGCTTAAAAGATTCATCTCGTCATTTACAGTAAAACTATGTAATTAATTATTTTTTTAACTGCATTTAATGCTCCATACATGTGTTCGAAGATTTGATGTGACGGGTACTGTAGGAAATTTTTTGGGAACTAAACAGGGCCTAAAATTGGTCTTATCTCGTGGTCGTGTTACACGCATTTCCATAGATTTAGTGGACTCTCTACGCAGGGGCAGAGACAGGGGGGCAAGGGCCTGGTCCCCCCTAATGCTCCCGTAGCACCATTATCAAAGGTGAAACTTACCTCAGCGGCACCCTGCGGCAAGACTGTTGGCCCCCCAATGATCAAATCCTGGCTCCGCCCCTGTCTCTACGGTGCATTTTTTACCACTATCTTGTCCCTCTTGGTGAGTGGCCGTGTTACACGTTTTTGCCTTTTTGTATTTTTTGGAAAAGACATGGCCAACGCTGCTCATCGAGATTGTGATGGCTGTGCCTGAGCTTTCTACTAGCATCGACGTCTATGTCTCCTATCTGAAAAACTATTCCGCCCACCGCCAATATATCGGGCTTTGATCAACGTGTAGGGTTCAAATCTCGAACAGAAGAAACAAAAGAAGAGAGAGAGAGAGAGAGAGAGAGAGAGAGAGAGAGAGAGAGAGGTGCCGCACGGCATGGAGAGTGGGAAGAAGAAGGCAGCAGCCGGCGTGGCGACTCTGATGACGGCAATGGTGGTTCTGCAGCTGGTGGCAGCTCCCCCAACGGCCATGGCGCGCTCACTGCAGGCTCATCCGGAGGGGCCGGGGGAGATGGTGATCGGGGGAGCGCTGCGGTCGGCGAAGATAGCAATGGAACGCTTGATCCTGAAGCCGCCGGTCGGAGACGCCAACTGCGGCGGGGAGACATGCTACCTCCTCAGCTGCGACGGGAGTGGCTGCAGATGTCAGTACCCGTATTGCTGGAAGAGGCCAGAGTCTCAGTCTCCCGCTGCTGATGCTTGAAGCTAGCCATTCCCATGGCGGTACGATCGACACCTTCCCTAAATTGCTTGCTGGATGCATGGACGAGAACGACGACGATGTCCCCGCGTTTTGCTTTCGCTCGATCTGAGCTATATTTTGTTTAGCTGTGTGCGAGTGTGTTAACTATAGATGTATATATCTGCATGTTCGTGTCAGGAAGTTGATGGAGAAGGGCGGTGTTAGTTTTGCTATAGCTACGTTTGGCGATTGAATAAATGGGATGACTACTATGTGAGGGTTGCGTGTATTAGTACCACTAGAAAACCTAGGCGCGGCGTTGCCGCGCCAGCTTGATTTGGCCAGTGAGCCCTTCACTCCGTAATGATAATTGATCAGTGTTTTCTTTGTAAAAGATCAGAATAGTAATGTCAAGGTAATGTGAAAACAAGGGATCAAACACTTCGGTAGGACTCCGTTTTAATAGGAAACTTTTACACTTCGTTAAAATTACTTTCTAATATGCTTAAGTGGTCACGCTGCTAAGAAATAATTTTTTTTCTAAAACGGCTTTAAGGAATATATCACAGCTATAGGGGGGGGCACTCAAGTTATTAAAGTTTTGAATTGCTCCAAAGTCTATGAAATGGCAGATTTTAAATTATGTTACTGAATCCTGATGAACATACACTATCATTTGTGGAGGTATATACATATTGAATACGTGTCTAAAGTTTTAACCCATATGTCATTTTCTATTTGTAATCTTTCTCCAAAAATGTTTGAGTGACCACACTGTTTGGAGTATGCATAACAGTCATAAACAAATTGTCCGTAGATGAGTAGTATACATGTTTGTCTATGTACTGACAAAATTGTTTCCTGCCATTTATCCAGCTGATTGCAACAATTAAAACATCATGCCCAAGCCACTTTTTAGGCTTGGATATTACTATAGAGAAATTAATGAAAAGATGAGCATAGCTTGGACTTCGAGTTGTTTTATTAAGCTATATTATCCCAAAAAAAACTTTAGTACTACAATCTAGAACTTCCTCGCTGCCCAATTTATTCAACAAAGCAAAATAGTCAATGCAACTCAGTAAGATTTAGTTTAGTTCAAGTATCACTGTAATCTAAGCACTAATCTTTTGTACAATACTGTTGCAGGAGAGTAAGATATTTCTGATAAAATCAGTTTTCCTAGAAAAAATATAATTTGCACTCTGGACTCTTTTTGATTGGTTCTTGTATAAGGGTTCAGGGATGGCTCCTGAAACAAAAGTTGTTAAGTCAGCTAAGCCTGTGCTTAAGTGGCATAATAAATAGGATAGCACAAGTGCATACTACACGTTAATTGCTACATGTAGCTGCATCTTAAATGGCATTTGTAACATCTGCTGGGAAAGCCATCCTTCTGATGTTTCTCATGATTAGTACAATTAAAGCTGGAGCTCCATCAGGAAAACACAGCAGTATGTTGAGAGTTATATTTCTGAAGCTATATGGAAGTTCTTCTACGTCCTCAAATTTTCTCTTTTCAAGTTCATTCAGGTGTACATCCTAGTTTGATGATAGCCAAATTGGCTGCTACTACACTGTTATTTGTTAGAATGTATAGATGCCATTTTATCCTAATGCTTACAGAGCACAAGATACTCCTACAATCCAGAATGGCATAGCAGCTGAACTTCACTTTACTAAATACTTGTTGAAGTTGTTGTAGAGAGGTGAATATGGGGAACACCACACACCCCAATCAGGGGGGTGTCACTGATATATTTATATAGCCAATGGGCTTATGTATACATGGTAGAGAATCAGTATACAATGAAGGCCAATGAATGCTAATAAAAGCCTACAGCGATACATATCTCTAATAGTTGTTATTGCTTAACTTGTAATATGCTTCTACTTTATCAAAAAAATTATGCTTGTGGTACAAACTCCACTGTTTGGCAATTACTGAGATGTGCCTGTAAAGTTTGCATGCACATATCTTTTTACCAGCTTTGTGATCCCACCTCCATGCTATGTATTAAACAAACTTTGTTTGGTTCGTAATTATTGGTTTGTGCTCATGCTGCAATGCTCTGTAAATTTGTCACTGTATCTGTAAGGTAATATTGTTGAGCTACAGAATAAAAGGTGAAGTAGCACAAAAAAATGAGATTCATCCTTTATAAGGCACACCACACACTCCAAGCAAGGCGCATGCATGTGTAGGCCATGAAAAAAAGAAAGCTTTAAAAAATTTCATCAAACGACACATTACCTACAGAGAAGGCGACTTGCTGCAGCTACAATCTCATCTAACACGAGTAAGACATGGCTGAGGATGTTGTAGCCACCTTGTTCCTAGGCAGAGGATGTCTGTGTCGAGTGTTGGTCCAGTGAGTAGCTTGACTTTGAGGCATTTCGTCGAGCAGCTACCGGTCATCTTCCAATGGCCACTCTGTCGGCTAGGCCGCTAGCAGGTGTGCTCTGCAGAGTGTGAGGGTGCAGGGGGAGCTGCGAAGCGATGGCATTGCCTGCCTGTGTCGTCGTGTGTGCCTTTGCTTGGCACTGCCATAGATGTTGCTCCTCCCTCGCATGCGTTGGACAGTGGAACGAGCAGAGGGAGCCGTATAGGTAGGCGGCGAGGGTAAGCACCCTTTCTTTGGCCACGACCGCGCTCTATCGGTCATCTGGGGCCGTGCTTGCCATTCTGCCAATGCTGCTGCTTCGCTTGGCCCAGTTCTGCGACGGCGGCGGCGGCGCTTGGCCTCGCGTGGCTGCGCGGCGGCGCTTGGCCCTTCTCTCCCCCTCCCTTCCATGGCCGCCGGCAGCCGAGGCTTGAGGTATGGGCCAGCGCGGCGTCCTCGTCCTCCCCTCTGTGGCATGGTGGCAGGCCGGCCCCTCCCATCCCCCTCCCACGCGGCAGCAGGTGGCCAGGGGCCGGCCGGTGGCGGCGCGCGACCCTTCCCCCTTGCAGCTGCCGGCGGCGCTTGCGGCAAGCGCAGGTGCGCGACCCTTGGCCCCGCAGCGGTCGACGGCCGGCCCACCTCCCCTGCTCTTCGTGGTGCGGCGGCGGGCCGGCATCTCCCCCTTCCCTTCATGGCCTGGCGCGAAGTCGGCGGGGCGTGCTGGGCTCACTGCCCTCGTCAGCCGCCGCGAGGAGCCGGTCGCGGGGGAGCCTCGGCCGCACGAGATCATTGGGGCGGCAGCCGGTCGGCGGGTGGCAGCGCGCGACTCGTCCCCCCCCCCTCGACGGCCGGTGTTCGGGTGCTCCTCCCGCTTCCATGGCCGTTCATTGCCGGATGGAGGGCCGGGATGTCGTGTGCTGATGTGGCCCAATGAGAGAACTCGGTATTGGCCACGAATCGTATGTAGAGATGAGATGTTGCGTGCATGTATTAGTACCATGCATCGGGTCTGACGCGTCGGTTACCCTCTATTCCCCTATGACCATCGGGTCGGAGTTGGACCGAAGAGCCGAGCGAAGGCACGGCCCAGACAGCAAAGAGAGAGACGGCCCAGACAGGAGAGAGACCAGACAGAGCGTGCCGGAGAGAGAGGGGTGGGCGGCCCACGAAAGCAATAGCGGATGTGTTTTCCATGAGGAAAAAGTCCTTTCCGCCTCCCTCAACTTTGGACTGAATCCATTTTTCCTCCCTAGACCACAAAACTGGTTATTTAGACTCCTCAAACTTCCGAAACCGTTCGCGCGACCTCTTTTGAGTGGTTTCACCGTGACGTGGCAGCAGTTTTTTCTTTTTCTTTTATATTTATTTTGACTGAATCTTTAAAAAATCATATTAAATAATAAAAAATCATAAAATAGAAAATCCAATTTTGTTGGACTCCACATGAGTAGATCTATGCAGTGAACATATTATGTCGTATACTTTAGTATAAATTTTTTGCTATAATTTTATATATATACTTTTCTGGAATTAATTTATAGATACAGTGTCCTTTGTCTAATTATGATGAAATTTTTATGGTGGGCTAATCATTATATGGTGGAGCTATAGTAAAAATTTTATGATTATAGGATCATGTATGATTGAGATATAGATTTATCTAAATTTATCTATAGATTCGTCTAAATTTATCTAAGTTTATATAGACAAATCTATATCTCAGTCATACATGATCCCATAATTATAACATTTTTACTACAGCTCCACCATATAATGATTAGCCCACCATAAAATTTTTACCATAATTAGACAACAGAAACTGTATCTATAAATTAATTATAGAAAAATATATATATAAAATTACAGCAAAAAATTTATACTAAAGTATACCATATAATATGTTCACTGCGTAGATCTACTCATGTGGAGTCTAACAAAATTAGATTTTCTATTTTATGATTTTTTTGTGATTTAATATGATTTTTCAAAGATTCAGTCAAAATAAATATAAAAGAAAAAACCGCTGCCACGTCACCCTGAAACCGATCAAAGGAGGTCGCACGAACGGTTTCGGAAGTTCGAGGAGTCTAAATAACCAGTTTTGTGGTCTATTGAGGAAAAGCGGATTCGGACCAAAGTTGAGGGAGACATAAATGACTTTTTCCTTTCCATGACCTTTCTTTGCCTGTTCTGAAGCCCAGCTTCTGGAAGCTCCACAGCCCACGTGGCACGAGAATGTTGTAGAGCGAACCTTAACATGTTGCATGATCGGACAATGTGTGTGTGTAACTGTGTAAGTGTGTTCTATTTTGTTAGATAGATGTGCAGTCCTTGTTGTAAGAATAGGCTGTACGCCTGTATTGTGAGAAATCTACGTCAATTAAATGATTTTTTAGTGTACACTAGTGGTGATGTCCGTCCAAAGTTATTGCAGATATGAATCCACTGAAATCATTTGTGTTTGGAAAGATGCGGATTTCCTCTTCCTCCGCCTTCCCGCGGGGATTCAGACGAGCGCGCAGGCGGGGCGCAGCAGACACGCGCCGGGCCGGCGCAGGCGCAGCTCTATCTGCAACGCGGGCACGCAGCTGCGCGCCACCGTACCGTGTCTCGCGTCGCGTCTCCGAGTTCCGTTCGCCAATCGCCGTGGGGTGCCGGCTGCCGGCTGCCGGCTGCCGGCCTGCTTCGTCACGCTCCTCCTCGTCGCGGGGGCTCGCGGCGCCGGCCACGGCGTGGGAGTACGTGGCCATCTTCAAGTTTGGGGACTCTCCCTAGTGGACGCAAGATTTCGTCCCACACGTCGTGGGCTTCATCGCCAAGGGTGTATTTGGATTTTTTTTACTGCTGTTGATTATATTAATACAATACCGTGAGAATAAGTTAACGTGATATTAACATATGAGGTTTACCAGTTATATTCTAAAATGTGAGTATTTTTTAGTCCGCGTTTTACCGTCGGACCTGGTCATATAACCATACAACTTTCAAACATGTGCATGCTACACGTGGACTCTACTAGTTTTATTTAAAGGGAAAAGTCCAGTTTACACCCTTGAGCTATCGCAAAAATCCGATTTTCAAACTTAAACTACAAAACCGGATAAGATAAACCATCCAACTATCGAAACCGGGCAAATTTGACCCTTTTGGGTGCTTTGGAAGGTGGTTTTCTATTTTACGAAAATTAAAAATATTCAAATTTAAACTAAAAAATATAATTAATTCATTTTAAATTATAAAAATATGAAATGAGTATCAAATTTTTTCTAAAAATGAAACCTCTCTATTGGCATCGTACTTGTCATTTATTCGAATCCATTTTTTATGTTCATAGTATTTGATTGCTTGTAGTTATACTATTATTCTTCAATAAATAGGATTCAAATAGAGCAATAATAGATAGATTACACTTTTAGCAAAATTTTGATACTAATTTCATTTTTTTGTTTTAAAATGAATTAGTTTTGATTTTATAGATCTCATTAGAATTTTTTAATTTTTCTTAAAAATACAAAATCACTTATGAAACCACCCTAAGGACCAAATTTGTCCGGTTTCAATAGTTGAATGGCCTATCTTATCTGGTTTTGTAGTTTAAGATTGAAAATTAGATTTTTGCGATAGTTCAAGAATGTAAACTAGACTTTTCCCATATTTAAAAGGGAAAAGTCCAGTTTACACGCTCTAATTATCGCAAAAGTCCGATTTTCAATCTTCAACTACGAAACCAGACAATATAGGCCATCCCACTGTCAAAATCGGGCAAATTTGGCCCCTGGGGTGGTTTTGAAGGTGGTTTTTCATTATGTGAGAATTAAAAATATTCAATTTTACACTAAAAATTTATAAGTAATTCATTTTTAAGTTAAAAAATTATTAAATAGGTATCAAAAGTTTTCTAAAAATGTAACCAATCTATTGTCACATGACTTGTGAGCTATTCAGATCTAATTTTTTTATGTTCGTAATATTTGACTACTTGCAGTTATGCCTATTATTTTTAATAACTAAGATTCAAATGGAGCAATAATAGATAGGTTATATTTTTAGAAAAATTTTGGTACTAGTTTCTTTTTTTTATTTAAAGTGAATTAGTTTTGATTTTTTAAATCTAATTAGATTTATTTATTTTTTTTTAGAAAATGCAAAACCACTTTCAAAACCACCCCAAGGGCCAAATTTGCCCGGTTTTGACAGTTGGATGGCTTATGTTGTCCGGTTTCGTAGTTGAAGGTTGAAAATCAGACTTTTGCGATAGTTCAAGAGTGAAAATTGGACTTTTTCCTATTTAAAAATGCATCAAGATTATTTATGTACAAGGATTCGAGTACTAGCGAATAATAATCTAAACTAGAAGCATATCTCTGTATCTGATAATGGTGCAAGATATCAACAAAAGTGCATGCATTAGCATTAATTTAGGAGAGTTCATAGATTCATGTAATAATAAATAAATAAATAAATAAATAAATACACAGCCAAAGTCATGTCCCGGCCGGCCTCTATATAACCATGGACAGACAGACAAACAAAGCCATAAGCAAATTGGAACAGAACAGAACAATCCACAGGCACTCCAACATTGTTCTTCTCTCCAGATGGCCGTCGTCGTCAAGAACGCCGCAACGAGGGTGGCTTTGTGCGCTGCTCTTTGCATTCTTGTGATGGCGTCTTCAGCCCTCTCCAACCTCGTAGTGGGTATGTGGCTATCTAACTGCTCTTATACTTTCCATATGCATGTATATATCTTCCAGGATGCATGGCTTGCTAATCCGGTGAGATCGGTCGATGTGGGTCGCTTGAACTTTGCAGTTAAGACAGATTGTTTCCACATGGACCCATGCACTTTCAGGAAGTGCGCCGATGAGTGTCTGCACAGGGCCAGAACGGAAGACAAGCCCGTGAAGAACAACTGCGACACGCCCAAGGAGTGCTGCTGCAGATACTACGAGTGGCATCCCTCTCCGCCGCCGCCGCAGCACCGCGCCGGAGTAGCTGCCGCTGCAGAGGGTGACGACGAGGGGTTTCTTGGTTGAGCAGTACTGATCAACTGTGACGCCTAGGCTTGATTCATTCATGTCATGGATGAAGCCGATACCCGAATAAATCTAATGAAATAAATAAGTGTGTCCACCTTTTATCATCATATATACTAGAACGTTAACCTACGCCACTCTGATACACGTACATAGAATCCTTCACTAATCTAGACGCATCGTCCAACCTCAAAGGAAACATGGAGGAGAGTTGGTATCAGTGTTCAAAATTTCGGCGAAATTTCACGAAATTCGCTGATTTCGGCCCAAATTTCGGAAATAATAATTTAAATATAGTTAAAAGTATTTTTAAAAATAGTCTAAAAATATATTTCGGCCGAAATTTCGCTGATTTCGGCCATGTCCAAATTTTTTTGTCAAACGAAATTGAAAACCCTGGTTGGTATCACTCTCCCACATGTGTTTTTTTAGCCCTGCTAATGGGTTGGAACCCGCACCATACCCAATCCTACCCAAAATTAACATATTTAGATACCCAACCCCACCCAACCCAATTAGTTAATTTCTCAACTCTAACCAACCCGCCCCATTATAAGCGGGTAACCCATAAAAAACCATGGGTTCTATTATGCAGAGGAATTTAATGGTTCTACACTTAATGTGGGGACCACATATATGTCTAGCCACACTACTTTGCACAGAGTATCTGTCAGTCATATTGACTCATCTCTAAAAATTTCAGTCAATTTCGATAAAATTTTATAGTGTGAACGCGATGTTTTAATTCTAGGGTCCGAGTCTTGATGTGGAGCCCACGTGTAGTTCTAGCCACGCTACTTTGCACAGAGTAGCTGCCAATCGTACTGAGTCATCTCCAACAAATTTCAGTCAATTTCGATAAAATTTTATAGTGTGAACGCAAGATTTTAATTCTAGGGTCCGGCTCTTGATGTGGAGCCCACGTGTAGTTCTAGCCATTCTGCTTTGTACAGAGTAGCTGCCAGTCGTACTGAGTCATCTCCAACAAATTTCAGTCAATTTCGAAAAAAATTTATAGTGTGAACGCGAGGTTTTAATTCTAGGGTCCGGCTCTTGATGTGGAGCCCACGTGTAGTTCTAGCCACGCTGCTTTGCACAGAATAGCTGCCAGTCGTACTGAGTCATCTCCAACAAATTTCAGTCAATTTCGATAAAATTTTATAGTGTGAACGCGATGTTTTAATTCTAGGGTCCGGCTCTTGATGTGGAGCCCACGTGTAGTTCTAGCCATGCTGCTTTGCACAGAGTAGCTGCCAGTCGTACTGAGTCATCTCCAACAAATTTCAGTCAATTTTGATAAAATGTTATAGTGTGAACGCGAGGTTTTAATTCTAGGGTCCGGCTCTTGATGTGGAGTCCACGTGTAGTTCTAGCCACGCTGCTTTGTACAGAGTAGCTGCCAGTCGTACTGAGTCATCTCCAACAAATTTCAGTCAATTTCGATAAAATTTTATAGTGTGAACGCGAGGTTTTAATTTCAGGGTCCGGCTCTTCATGTGGGGCCCATATGTAGTTCTAGCCACACTGCTTTGCACAAAATAGCTGCCAGTCGTACTGAGTCATCTCCAACAAAATTCAGTCAATTTCGATAAAATTTCCTGATATAAACACGTGGTTTTAATTTCAGAGTCCAGCTCTCACGTGGACCCACATTTATATATAGTTATACTATTTTGTAAAAAATATCCATTTCAACCCACCCCAACCCGCCTAAACCCGCATTTATATAGAACCCGCCCCGACCCACCCCATTAACTAATACAACCCATTTTAAATCATCCAAACACACTCCATTTTAAAATCCACCCCATAAAACCCATTTCAACCCAACCCATTAGTAGGCCTATGTTTTCTAATGTCTTCTACGGTTCCAAACTGGAGCCTTGGAACCGTTCGATGCGAGGGTAAAAGGTTCCTCACCGTTTGGGGTGACAGGGAAGTTCATGAAATCTGGTGAACAAATTGTTTTTCCTCGCATATCTAGACTCCCAATGGAGAAGATCTCGCGGTAGGAACTGCAAGGTTCCTTCCAGGATAATCTAGAAACACAGCACACCGGCCCGAGCGATGCCGCGAAGCAACCGGACCTGAGACGTGCAGGGGCGTCCAACATGAAAAAAAAGGTATTGTTCCACTTAGCTGCACATATCGCACAGTCATGTTGTATATAAACTACTACAGAATATCACATCCCAAATGCTGCCTCATCACCGCGGGTTCCAAATAGTGATAATCGCCATTACCACCAATTTGTAATACGATCGGATGATGATAGGTACGATGGGCATTACCGTCAAGTCGTAATACGATCCAGCGGTGATGCTTATTATGACCGGTGGTGAAGCGATAACCACCATAATATATTTCCTCCCTCTTCACACTTCTCCCTGCCGCCCCTCCTCTCCTCCTGTCCCCATAGCCATCTCCCCCCTGCCGCCGCTCCGCTTCCCGCCGCCATCTTACACCGTCACCCCTCCACGTCCAAGGGCAGGTGCCGCCGCCGCAGCAGGAGGGCAGCCCCATGTGGTGGCAGTGGCCACGGAGCAGTGAGAGGGCGGCCCTCATACAGCGGTGGCAGCCGGGGAGCAGCAGGAGGGCGGCCCCGTGCGGTGGCGGCTGGGAGTGGGAGGGCCGTGGTTCAATAGGAGGACGACAGTGGCATTTTTTATTTTCATTACAAGGGAGGGCATTGTGGCAGCACCGTCCGACATAAACCGGCTTAAGTGCGCTAACCATCGTTGCAAAGACAATTAGGTTTAACTCGCACCGCAGACGGAGCACATCGAAGGTCTGTCGGGTAAAATCCCGATAAAACCACTTAGACCTGGATCGAACAAAGCAGCATAACTCACGCAAAGGTGAGTCCAGAGATTACAACACCTCACAATATATTACACCACAAAGTTTAACATAAAAGTAGCATTACAACCCAAGTTCCAAATTTACAAAGTACTCTTCGTAAAGCCAACATAAAAGAAGTTCACCAGAGTCCTTTATTTTCGCAAAAAGTAAACACGAGAGCTAACGACGATAGGGGTGTCACGATGAAGCCCGATTCATGACATCACTCGTTCTTGTCATCGCTGGCCGGGGACGTATCCCACTCCACGGACCAACCAGGCGGGAGAGTGCAAGGCCAGGTCAGACTGGCAAACATGTCCTCCAAAGTATCTCCTGAAACAAGTTGAGCCACAAGCGAGGCTGAGTATACTAATACTCAGCAAGTCTTACCCGACTAGGATATACATAGTCCTCTAACTAGACATGCAAGGCTTTTGGCTTGTGGGGGTTTGTTTTTGCTGAAAAGCCACAAAGAGTAAGTCCTTATTTCAGGTTTTTGCTTGCAAGTTCTAGTTTAATTAACCATTCTACATTAGCATCTATCCAATAGCATATATGGTGGAAAACAATTATCTTTCATCATCCAACAATATTCATCATCATACATATTCCACTTATTACTCTATGTGATAGAAGGGTTAAGCAGTCACAATAACCGGTGAGAAATGGACGATTCGAATCGAATTTGTTAACCTGGCCAGGCAGACCTAAACACACGTCACGTGGTTACTCTCAGAGTCACACGTGCAACTTTTCCCTTCAATTCCCGCTTCACGGAACAGGCCCACCGCCCTCGACTACAGAGCCCGGCCCTGCACCCGTCATTAGCTAGATGAGAACGACGTCAAGACGATGGGGAGTATATTCCGGCTGCGGTTCAATCCAGTACTTAAGCTTACCGATTACCATATTCTCGGCATGTGATTAGTACGTTCAAACGCTTAACCACCACTACCACACACTGCGGCCTTATCACTTTTCACTAAACAGACAGGGCATCCCGAGTATCACGACCCCGACCGTAAACCTTATAGTTGTAGCAAGTAGTAAACAACAAACTCCTATAATTTCTCGCGAGTGACAGGAAATCAGTCGACTTCTACCGAACCATTAGCATAGCTAACTAACGACCTGCACATACTAGTGTTCAAACATCGGTACCTAGGATCATGCAACTAAGGTTCCAGTCAACTTCTGTAACTCAAATGCACAAGTAGATAGGAACAATAATAAGTTGCATAATTTAAAATAGAGGGACATGCTCCGGGGCTTGCCTTCCTGGGCGTAACTGGATCTAGGCTCTTCCGAAATCGGGTTCGGGTCTTCAGTAACTTCAGTTAGATTCACCTGAGCTTCACGCTGCTCACTCTCGGACTCGGGCACCAGCTCGTATGTTCCGTCAACGAGAGTGGTAGTATCTATATGAGATGCACATGGGTGAGTCATTGTGATGGTAATAATTTATGAGTTAGTTCACAATAAAAATGTAATACAACAAGACTCAAATTAGAAAATAAAACACTATCATTTTTCTTTCATTGGGCAATCGTTTATAAAGTAGGAAAACAATATTAGTTAGTTCATAAAGTCAAGGTGGGGTTTTCATCACAGACCAAAACCCCCAAAAGTTGTTTCCTTTAACAACACTAACGATAACATGCTAGGATCAAGATGAATTTACACAGATTAAACCACAACACTTTTGAACCTAAAATTTTTACAGAGGAGTCTACACATAAAGCTAAACACACTTTAAATTTATCAGAATTTTTCTAGACATATAACATGAGTAATAAAATTGACAAATTCCACTCACATACAACAAGACTAATTTGTACAGAGAGTTACAAAGTGTTTTTGGCTCTCAAAACTTGTGTGCTAGCTTAACCTCTGAAGACTGAGCCATGGTAAAATTTTCAGATTTTTCCAGTTATAATAACTATTTATAACAATTTAGCACCATTTTTAAAGATTAAATCACAGAGCTAGCTACAGAAATCTAAAATTAATTAAACTTGGACAGTGATGTTAATCTAGTATTGTAAGCACACAGAAAAAGTTTCATACACATATCTATAACAGAACATCCAGAAATAAAAAGTAAGCTACTCTACTAGATCTAGCCAAAACTAGGGTTTCATCTAGTTATATATGTTAACTGGTGCTCAAATTTTTACACAACACTAATCATGGCATGGATTAGCTACCATCCAAAAATCACCTATATATGCTAAGTAGAACTCCCAGAATAATTATGGTCTATGTAATCTAATCTTTTTCCTAGATTAAAATATAGACATAAAATAAAAATGTGCTTGTAATGAAAGTTGTAGATCTAGTAACAAGGAACACAGATCAATTGAGTTTGCATTTTTCCGATTTTTCTACAAATTTATATCGAATTTACAAGTTCACTGCTTTGGAAAAACAAAAAGGAAAAAATGATCTTTTAGCGCAGAGGCCCCTAGAGAAGTGTTTTCTTCGTAGATACGCCCCTGACCGGAGTTGGAGGCAGGGGAGGCGGCGGGCGGCCGGATTCCGGCGCCTGCGGCGGCCGGCGGCGAGGGGGAAAAGGGGGAGGAGCAAGAGGAGGGCGAGAGGAACCTAGAGGTGGGCTCGGTTGGGCCTGGGGTGGCCGGAGCGGGCGGCACCGCGGAGAGCAGCGGCCGGCGGTGGCGGTGAGCGGCGGCGGCGGCGGTCCGGCGGGCCTGGGCGATGGCGAGCGGGTCGGGGAGGACCAGCGGAGGGTGAGGGAGCTAGCTGTGGGGTCGGTTGGGCGCGAGGGAGGGTGGAGGAGGGAGCTCCGCGGGAGCCTAGGGGGCGGCGGCGGCCATGGTGGCGGCGGTGGCCGTTCCAGGCGAAAGGGGGCGCGCGGAGCTGGGCTCTCGAGCTCAGGAGGTGAGAAGGAAGGTCGGGGACGTCTCTGAGCTCGAGGGGAAGCTCTAGACGGTTAAGGGCGCGAGAAGGGGCGAGGTGCGGTCGGTCGGGTCGTCACGGCATCGCCGTGGCGCCTCGGCGGCCATCCTCGGCGTGCGCGCGGGGGACAGCGACATGTGGCGAAGCCGAACGGATTGGAGGGAGCTGGTTTGGACGAACCCGGGGGTGGGGAGGTGGTCTGGCCGGGCGGGCGGCGCGCGGCCGGCGCCCTCTGCTCGGCCGGCCAGAACAGGGGAGGGAGAGAGAGAACAGAGAGAATAGAGAGAGAGAGAGAAATAGAGATTTGATTCAAATTCGAATTTTTCTCAAAAATTTTCAAATAACACTCGAAAAGTTTTGAATACGAAAGCTGTTCCAAAATTCAAACCCTACCATTTTTGTTTCAGGCTTACTTTCATTTGGAGCTCAATTCAAAAGTTAAATTTGAAATCCCGACGAAAGTACGTTATTACCTGATTCGAGTTAAATTCAAATTTTCTTCGACTTTTGTATGAAAACTTAAAAATATTTAAACATGAAAATTGTTCAACACTTAAAACTCTACAAGCTTTATTTCAGGAAAATGTTCAATTAAACCACGGTTTGAAAAATGATTTTAAATCTAACACAACTAAGATTTTAAATTCCTAATTATTTCATGTAGACTTGCATTGGGTTAAGAGTACATGATTTGGTGCTAATGACCCTGGTTTAGCTAATGAAACACCTGGGGTGTTACAGGCATAAATTAATAAGGAATAAATTAAAGTATTTGAAAATTTTCATCAATAAATATATCAGTTTTGGGTTAAGTCAAGATATTATATATCTATAGCATGGTCTTGATAGGAATACAGATAATATAATTTATATATACATAATTACATATGCATACTTATTTTGGATACGCAATTAGAATTCAGATCATGAAAAATTAATATGGATGTTGAGATGCAAGGATCATCATAATCCTATGGAGTTTTGCTACACATTTCGTCGCCGACAACTTCTACCACAAGTCAACGGTGATGTTGGAATTGTTGCTGCAGAAGAGGATGATAACGGATTGACTGGTTAGGATAGTTTAAAAATGGATGCTGATGGCTAGATTCATTTCATGGATGCAGCCAATACCAATAATCATCTTACTTTACATGTAATGCGCCCTTGATTTGTTTCTGCCCAACTCTAGTAAAATAATTGTTGCGTCTTTTTTCCTGCTGATGTTTCACTCCCAAAAATCTATGCAAATAAGAAATATTGCATCCATCATGTATTTTACAAAAACAATTTCAGAATACAGCAAATTTGATAAGTCTAAGCAAACACCAATTTTTGATTCAACCAAGAACTGTTCAGAGCAACAGCATTTTAAATCTTGGCACAAGCTCTGGTCATAATTCGCTCAACGACGCTCACATGATAGAACTCCAACCCAGATTGAAAATGCGCCCACATGATAGCGATTTGGAGAGAGGAGGGCGGGGATGGCAGTCAGGTTAGAGCTAGTTTGGAAACTCAAATTTCCTTAGGATCCCAAACTTTTCTCAGAGTGAGTAATCCACGAGGATGTTATTTGAATAAGATATTTAGCTCTCGATGGAAGGTTTTCCTTACTTGGGTTTAGCTCCCTCTTCCTCATTTTTTTAGATTACACATTACAACTCAGACACTCACAAAGCACGCACACTCACCCTATGAACGCACTCAACGCACGTACGCAAACCCTACCCTATAAGTATTTTCTAACATTGAGCTGGCAAATTCTCGAGATTGACGAATTCACCACATGTGAGCAACTGGCCGGCCAGATTGACCAAGACAACGGAGCCACGGATGGCGTGCCGGGAGATGTGAATTTGAGGAGGATAAGGAGGAGCTGGTGTTCATGAGCACAGCGTCCTGGTTTCCCGGAGCTCTTACTGGACATTTTCAATGGAAGTATTGGGGCTGATGTTTACAAGAGCATTTCTATAATTTCACATACCGAGAGCACAAACCAAGACGCATATGAAATTATTCCGGGATGCATCGAGTCTAAAATTGCAAATTCTCCATCGAGCCGAGTTGTATCCTTTGCTAATATGGACTCGATGGAGAAGATCTCACGCGAGTACCCGCAAGATCCAGATTCCAGAACCATCTAGCTAGCCGCTTTTAGCTAGCTGCAGGCCGCAGGCAGGCAGAATTACAACAGGTCCACCTCACGTCCACCGACCTCATCCCCCGGCGCACACCCACCGATCGGAATCGGATCCCCTCCTCCCAGGAAAAAAGCTCACACCAAATTGACCCTCCTTCCCCTCCGCCGCCGCGCAGATTCACCGCCGCCATGGCGACCTCCCGCCCGTCCTGGGCTCACATCATCGACGTCGAGCCAGCCCTACCCCCGCCCATCATCAGCACCACCCCCACGGCCTCCAACACCCCTGCCCGCTCCCCCTACATCCGGCCCCACCTCCGCAACCGCTCCTTCTCCACCGCCTCCCCCGCCCTGGCCCCACCCTCCACCGCAGTGCCGCCCTCCCGCTCCGCCACTAGCCTCCTCTCCTGTCCTGGCCCCGGCCCCAGTGGCGTCGGCGCCCACCCCCATGGCGGTCCCCACTAGGACTGCGAGCCGGACCCCTTCGCGGGCTCTTATGCATGTGTTGCATCAATGATATATATATACATACGTATGTTTTTATCCAAATAAATATATATAATGAAATAAATAAGTGTGTCCACTTTTTTCTTTTGTTTTCCTTGCTACTCCCTCTATCCAAAATTATTGATGAAGCATGCAATGAACAAGAAAAAACATCGTGAAAGACTAGCATGAGAGTTCTCTCCACGAATCACCTCAGCATTTATTATTCATTGGTTTCACTAATAAGAGAATTTTAATAACCGGTTGTAAGCGGGTTGATGTCTACTCCGAGCTAAGAGAAACGAGGAGAGAGAACGGGGCGGCCGGCTGAGAGACGCTGCCGCCCTGCTATTGGCGGAGCAGTGATGTTGTGCATTGAATGGTGGTGGGGTCTATCACACCGCGCGCCAAATACACCCTGTCCTGTAGTCGGCGGATTCATTAAACTTGCTCTACGTCCATTGCAACCGTCTAGACTCCTTAATTAGGATGCATGTTCCCTGATAAGTCCATTGTGATAGATCATAAGACTGCGCCACGTAAGTTGGTGTTTCCTCCATGCTAATTTTGTTCAACAATACTCTCTTTTTTTTGGAGTAGAGGCTAGGAGGCCAACCATGCTCAGCAAGAGATGGAGAGATCGTGTTTTTTTTCCTCGTGTCTTTCCTTCTCACCGATTCATCACAGGTACGGCATCCTTTTACTAACCTAACTCGATGGAGTTGGAGAAGGTCTCGCACGAGTAGCCGCACGGTTCCTTCCAGAACCATCTACAAACACGCCAGATCCGGCACGCCGGCCCGCCCCCGCGAAGCAAACCCGACCGGAGACGTGCAGGCGCGCGCAGCACGGAAAAAGGCCCGCCCGGGTAACGGAGCGCGACACGGCACCAACCCCCCCCCCCCCCCCCCCCCCAAAAAAAAACACGCCGCACGCCGCACCCCTCCCTCCCGAACCGACGCGTCACCAAAAAGACCACGAGAGCTAGCTAGCCTCCACCCACCCATCCAGATATTTTCCGCCCCCGCTCGTCCAGCTGTGGCCTGTTGGTCCCTCCCCACCGACCCCGCGCCGAGCCGCCACGCCGGCCGGGGCGGCGACGCACGGGCACACGCCCACCGCCTCTCCCCTCCCCACCCCGCTTTTAGCTAGCCGCAGGCAGGCAGGCCGCAGGCCCGATTACAACTGGCCCACCTCCCGTCCACCCACCTCATCCCATCGATCGGAATCGAAATCGAAAAAAAAAAACTCACACCAAATCCCCCCTCCGCCGCCGCCGCCGCCGCGCAGATCCGCCGCCGCCATGGCGACCTCCCGCACGTCCTGGGCCGACGTCGCCGACGCCGAGCCCGCGCCGCCCCCGACCGTCACCACCACCACCACCACCGCCCCCGCGGCCTCCAACGGCCCCGCCCGCTCCTCCTACGTCCCGCCCCACCTCCGCAACCGCTCCGCCTCCGCCTCCTCCGCCGCCGCGGTCCCGTCCTCCGCCGCGGCGCCGCCCTCCCGCTCCGCCGCCGGCATCCTCTCCCGCCCCGGAACACGGGGCGGCGGCGGCGGCGGCGGCGGCGGCGGCGGCGGCGGCGGCGGGTTCGGGGGCCGCCCCCGCGGCGGGCCCCGCTGGGACCGCGAGCCGGACCCCTTCGCGGGCTCCGAGCCCCCGCTCCCCGCCGCCGACGCCGACGGCGTCCCCTTCGACGACCACCAGAACACGGGCATCAACTTCGACGCCTACGAGGACATCCCCGTCGAGACCTCGGGCCGCGACGTGCCCGCGCCCGTCGCCACCTTCGCCGAGATCGACCTCGGCGCCGCGCTCAACGACAACATCCGCCGCTGCAGGTACGTGCGCCCCACCCCCGTGCAGCGCCACGCGATCCCGATCTCGCTCGCCGGCCGGGACCTCATGGCCTGCGCGCAGACCGGGTCCGGCAAGACGGCCGCCTTCTGCTTCCCCATCATCAGCGGCATCATGAGGGGCCCGCTCGCCGAGAGGCCGCATCGGGGCGCGGGCATGGGGATGAGGACGGCCTACCCGTCCGCCCTCATCCTGTCGCCCACCAGGGAGCTCTCCATGCAGGTCACCGTCTCCTTCTTTTTCTTGTGCTGGTGGTGTAGGAAGGATGCTACCTAGTTTTCCCCAGATTCATCAGGGTTGCTGATGCTGTCTTCCGTTTTTGTGGCCAGATTCATGAAGAGGCCAGGAAATTTTCGTACCAGACTGGTGTTAGGGTAGTTGTTGCATATGGAGGAGCGCCGATTACGCAGCAGGTCTGCTTCTTTCTTTTGAGCAGCAGATTTAACAGGATGATTTATGGATAGACTATCTGTCTATCTATACTCTTCTTTAATTAATACCTCAATTGGTTAGGTTGAAGCTTGCCTGGCATAGCATACATTTGTCTAGACTAACCTTGGGTGCAGAATTATGAGCTTTATATTAAAAACTTGTGCTGCTACAATGCAAAGCTTATAGCTAGTTAATACTTGTAGTATCAAGACATGAATCATAGTAGTTCCCCAGACTTGTCATGACACAAGATATTTTCCGCCACTGGGATCACTGAACCATCACAATAGCTTATTTTCTTAGGTTTCTATCACATCCTAAAGCTGTGTTCTATCTTTGCAGTTAAGAGATCTTGAGAGGGGTGTTGACATTCTTGTGGCTACCCCTGGCCGTTTGGTTGACTTGTTAGAAAGGGCAAGAGTGTCATTGCAGTCAATTAGATACCTTGCACTTGATGAGGCAGATAGAATGCTTGATATGGGTTTCGAACCACAAGTTAGAAGAATTGTTGAGCAAATGGACATGCCCCCACCAGGTGTCAGGCAGACAATGCTGTTTAGTGCGACATTCCCAAAGGAAATCCAGGTGAGCTGTTGTTTCTTTGTTAACATTACTGTGATGTTAAATTGCTGAACCCAGACATCTCCTAAGTAAGATTCCGCGCTTCTTGTAAGCTGTTGTTCTCCAAAAAAAAAAAAAACTGTGGTCCTTGTTGCGTTTCTGTTTGATTTCTTGTTACAGTTATGGCATGTTTGCCCCCGCTGATGTCCTGTGTGTGCTTGAGCGTTGTGGCTATTAGCTTTGCATGTTTTTCTTAAAATTTCTTTCCATGCTAGATGAGCTTAGGCAAAGCAATTTGTTTTAGTTTTGTGACCTGATGTGCTATATGATTTCTAGTTAGTTTAATATGTTGTTTATGAATGTTGAATTGACAATCTGATACTGCCATGCTTGTGTAGCTGAAACTTTTGATATGCTATTTAATGCTGTGATATAATTTTATATGCGGGTTCTATTATCATGTTCATTGTAGAAGCATTTCTATCGTAGTACGGTATACCATGATTATCTTGGCATTGCATATATGTGATTTTTTTAATCCTTAACTGCATTCGCCCTATGTTTTTATTAAAAACTTGAGAAGAAAAAATAACATGGACGTTGGATTATCCTTTGCTAGCCAGTGCTTGTTCCAAATTAGTTTTCTTCTTCAAACATCTTTTATTTGTTTTCTTGTTTGAACTTCTCTTTCCTGGAGATGATCATCGGGACTTGTGTAGATCAAGCTGCTTGCTGTGCTGATTAATTGTATCTGCACTTGATATTTGAACTTGTTGGATATTTTTTATTTACTCTAATGGCAAAGTTGTTCCACTCTTACATTCTTAATGATATCGATATTACTCCAATGAATACAGAGAATGGCATCAGACTTCCTGGAGAACTACATCTTCCTGGCTGTTGGAAGAGTTGGGTCGAGTACTGAATTGATTGTCCAGAGAATTGAATTTGTGCAGGAGGCAGATAAAAGAAGTCACCTGATGGACCTTCTACATGCACAAAGAGATACAGGAAAGGTAATGTTCGATCTAATCTTTTTGTCCATGCTATCAAATCAACTTTCCTTATATTTTTACTCATTTTGTTTTCCCCCCTGCTGCAGCAAATGCTCACGCTTGTCTTTGTGGAAACCAAAAGGGGTGCTGATTCATTGGAAAGCTGGTTGTGCATGAATGGGTTTCCAGCTACTTCTATCCATGGAGATAGAAATCAGCAGGTTTGTTTTTGTTTGTACTCCCTTCAGAATAGTTAGTTTTGTTCAGGGCATTTATTTACACTTGTTCAGTGCAGTACCACTGGGCAGTTAGTGCCACGATGACGAGTGAATATTATCTTGTTACTATTGCTACCTGATCTAATGGTGTGTCTGGCAAGCCCTAAACAGGATGCTATTTGCAAATGTTGCTATTAGGCAGCACACACATCGAGTTGCTTGTGTTTGCTCATATCTATATCCAAGATTCCAAGTTCCAACACTGCTGTATTATTTAACCATGTCCAATTTGACCTTTAATTTTTTATTTACTTGTTTCAAATCATTATGAGTGTTAACAGTGACTTTTCTATTCCTGATTCATTGATCTACTTTTTCTGACAGGAAAGAGAACATGCTCTGAGATCCTTCAAGAGTGGGCAGACTCCTATCTTGGTTGCTACAGATGTGGCAGCTCGGGGCCTTGACATTCCTCATGTTGCTCATGTTGTCAACTTTGATCTCCCCAATGATATTGACGACTACGTACACAGGATTGGAAGAACTGGGAGAGCAGGAAAGAGTGGCCTTGCAACTGCCTTCTTCAACGATAATAACTCATCAATGGCTAGATCTCTTGCTGAACTAATGCAAGAATCTAACCAGGAAGTACCTGCATGGCTCTCACGCTATGCAGCTCGCCCATCTTATGGTGGTGGGGGAAGGAACAGACGGTCTGGAGGTGGGAACCGCTTCGGTGGCCGTGACTTCCGCAATGACTCTTCCTCATTCGGCAAGGGGAGTTCTCGTGGAGGTGGCGACTACTATGGTGGAGGCAGCAGTGGTGGTTATGGTGGTTCCTCTTCATATGGTGGTGGTGGATATGGTGGAGCTGGGGCTCCTAGTGCTTGGGATTGATGTTATAGTCGCTCCCTGGTAGGGTTGCCAAGTCTAGGTCACTTTTTACTCTAGTTCTCTTTAGGTATACATTTTTGGTAGGAGCTGTTATACAGCTATAGTACAAGGTGAATGGTATCCCCTTTTTTCTTCTGGTTACTACCCGCTGCAGTCTTATCTTGCCGATGTTCATTATGGAGAGGGTCTTGAGGACTTTCAAGCACATGAGATTCCTAGTCAAGAATAGGATTTCGACTTCTGAAATTCCTAGTTAGGGACAGTAGCTGGTGGTGTTGCTAGGCTGACAAGTAGTGCTTGAAGGGAAGTTTCTGCCTTTGCTTTTTCCTTTGTCCGTGTCTCATTTTGGTGGTCGGTTGTAAAGCTTGTGTTGAGGGGGCTTTTGCGGCTTGATTTTTGTCCTGGATTCGAGTTTTGACACCCAGAGGTTGAAGAAGCGGTAGGATCGTAATAGTCCTTTAGATCCTGTTGTAATGTATATACTGTGAGGTGAGGCTGGATAGAATAAATTATGTAGGTTTAGAGGAAGAAGGGGTGAAGTCTGTGTGATGGTTTCGTCTGAGGATATCTGTTATTGTGTATTGAGAATTTCTTTTGGATGGAGTTCAACTAATATTAGCATTATCATCCAAATGCATTGTCTCCTGTACTAAAATTTCATGTATCTTTGTGCAATTATGTTACCATGATACCTGCCTGTGAATTTCGGGTGCTTTTGTTACAATGCTTCTGTTGGTACAAGTGATACCTAACCAGTTACTGCACTGCCCTACCAAGGATCGAACACACTCTAATGTGTTACGTCCATGTGTTTGTTTCTGTTTGTCAGGTAGTTCGGGAGATGCTTTTGTTTGATGGCTCGGATGGTTTGTGTTTTGCTAGTGAATCCGATGTCTGCTGTGCAGGGATGTTTCTTTGCAGAATTTTGTGGTGTGGTCATCAGGCTTCTATCTGCAATTTCCCTCTAATTTCTTATTGTGATTGAACATGAATGACCTCCGATTCGTCTCGTGTCCATTTATCTCCAGCTACTCCTTTATGATTTCCCTTTGATATGGCTGCACGTATGCTCTTAAAATACTGGACATATGCCTCATGATGATAGTTCTATTTACACTACTTTTAACTTTTGTCAACCTAGAGTGTAGTTCTGGATCCGTACGCCGCTAAGTAAAGCATGCCTTACTGGCAAAGTAATTGGTCGGGGAGAGGATGAAAGCACCTAATGAATTCTCGCCAATATTTTTAAGGAGAAATTTTGATATTTGACTCACAATACGAATGTCTCACTGGATTTGACATTCGATTCACATACCTTTCAAAATTTTACATCGAAACTGCGAATACCTTTAAGATAAAGACTAGTGTTAGGCCGGCAGCGTTTTTGCTCATCCGAACGGCCGCCTCCATCTGCCATCTATTTTTGATCGGACCCGTACACTTGATGTTCAGAATATCTATCCCTCCGCTGAAACCATAAACGATAACCATTTCACTCCCCCTCTCGTTGGAAACCATTTTTACGGTCTCTCTCTCTCTCTCTCTCTCTCTCTCTCTCTCTCTCTCTCTCGCCGGAGATCACCGGCAGCCTGAGCTCCCCGCATCGCCGCCTCAGGGAGGCCCAACCTCAGCACGCAGAGCCCCCATCCTCCTCCTACTGCAGACGGGGGATGGGGTTTTGGGAGAAGGCGGCGGCAGCGCAACCCTAGACTGTGGGATGTGCGAGCAGTCCTGGTGGCGGCGGCGGATCGAGGGAGGAGCTGCACCTTGGTCCACACCACTGGCATCGCGTGGGCGTATGCAGGCACGCATGGTTAGCGAGACCTATCCCCCCCCCCCCCCCCCCCCCCCCCCCCCCCGCGAGCGTCGCGCTAGTGAAATGCATCAGATGCGCAAGTAAGTTCATCCCATTCCTCTCTCTCTCTCTCTATTTCCTTCGCACACATTTCATCCCATTCTCATCTCGACCTCCATTTTTCTGATCTATTTCAGTCTTATATGTTCTAATCCTCCTCAAATCTAGGAGCTGCGAGCAATTACGGGGTCAAGGATTTGTTTCTGAGCAATTCATTGCAGGAACACATTGACTTTAATCTCTGTGTTCGAATTCCCTATGAATCTAGCATTATTCTAGAGGTTGATCTGCTTTTCCTTCAGTTATGCAGTGGTTGTCATGAGGAGGTTCATTTCTGGAGTTGAGGAGGTTGTCAGCAGGTTTGTACGGATCTGTCCCCCCTTTTTGTTTCTTCATCATTTCCCTGCTGCATGTTTGATTCAATGCATATTGTCTCATGCAGGGCATTAAATGGTGGAGGGTGCAGTGAATAGAGGTAGATCTACGAAAATATTTGATTTAAGCTTTAGCATATTCACCATTGTTAGGCTATTCAAGATTCATTAGTTTGTATATCCGGTGTCACTATGGAAGTGAGAAATTGGTTGCAGTTATACATCATTATGTAGCCAACGAAATACCTTAAATCTAGTTGGCTACGTACTAATCTTAAGTTGCAATATATGCATTGCATCAGTAAGTTGGCTAGGTACTTCACCTGGAACCTATATCTTTCCCTACTTGAGATTATAACTGATATTTTGTTTGTATGTAACTCTTGCTGTCTTGTTGGAGTCAGTTCATAGTGAAAGTGCAAGTATTTGAGAAGGTTCTTAGTTAAAAGAATAACAGTTACCTGAGGTTTGAATTAGTAAATATCAAAGCAAGTTAGAATAGATTTGGTTTCAGCTTCTCTTTATTCACAGATGCATTCTGCTATATTGTCTATACTACAAAAATAAATATACTTGTGGTGATTTGATAAAAAAAATACTTACATGCGTAGAGAAGGAACATTTGCGGAACATTAGACAACAATCATGATTCATTCAGGCAGTACTATGTAGTGCTACTGTTTTGTTGTTCGATTGGTGATGCTAGTTATTTGATTGTTCACTATTTAAATAATTTATCTTTTAGATTCAAGTAGTACTACTATTAGCATCAAGTTACATGATAGTTCATGTTTTCATCAGTAGTGAACTATCGGACATGTAATATTAGATATTTACTCCCTGTTTTCATCTATTCAAAGTAATAAAGATAATATAAAAAGTGATGTTATATAGAAAGAACCCCACCTCCTGCTATGTTCAGTTTTCTTTCATTACAATTTTTCTATGAATCTGTAAGCAAGGTTTTAATACCATGGCACCATGCAACTCAGTTATATTTTGGTACTATTATAAAATTGCCTTTTTTTTCTTGAGGAAATACAAACCCCAAATCTTGAGAGCCTCAGTGGAGGCTGCCACTCCACAGTTTCCATGGTCATCGGCTCCCATGCTGAGATGTCTAATACCATGCACCTCTACAACAGTTGACACTAACCTTTTCTTTTATGTTGCCTCATCATTTTATTTTTATTCCATCGTAATGTTCCATTGCTAATCCATAATTTAGCAATGACAACTTTTCTTAAGTCATCAAGTAATTTAGTAATTTTAGTTCAGCACTTTTGCAGTCTGATTCTAGCATTTTTCCAATATTCCTACTAATCATTTTTTATTTCATGTAGGCAACTTAAGCTAAATCATCAAGCAATTTATTTTTACTAATTTAGCATTTTTGTATTCAGATTCTAGCATTTTTCCCATGTTCCTACTGATCATTTGTTTGGATTTCATGTATGCACCTTATGTTCAATCAACATGCAAATTAATCATACTAGCTAAGCAATCTTGTGTCGTGATTGTTAGCAGTTTTTCACGAATTGTGATAATTTGTTTTTTGTAATTTCTACTGATCACTGCGTGCACTTACATGTGTACACCATCTATGCTAAATGAGCAAACAAATTATTCATTATGCAATGATACTATTTTGTGGGTCGATTGTTAACTTTCTAGACTGCAAGTTACTTGATTATTTTAGGGTACACATTATCTAGCATCACTATGGGATCTGATTTTTGGAGCTTTCTATTAATTTCTCCCTTTCTCTCTATCATAGATTGTCATGCTCGTATCCTCTTTCTTTCTTTATCACTCTTGCTGCCTTTTTCTTGAACTTCTTCTCTTAGGTTCAAAATTTTATGTAGTTTCATAACGTTTGCATTTCTATAAAATCATGTTGTTTCAGTCACATGTGTTTTGTAGTTCTGAAATGATGTACAATTGAAGGTGTTGCCGGATGGGGCTACTCATCCGATCAATAAGTCATTGCATTTGTTCAATTTGAAGTGACCCACAACTAGGCTCATTGCACTGCTGTTTTCTGCAGGTTGGTTTCCATGACATTTTTCTTGGATGGAGCTTGTTGTTGCTCATGATCCACAATTTGTATAGCTTGAAATTTGGACACTTTTAAATTATATGTTTTAAACTACAACTTGTAGGCAACTTAACTAAACCAACAAGTAAATTATTCATAGATTAGCTATCGGTTCTACTGGAATTCACTTTTAGACAACTCTAATGAACAAGCAATTTATTCTATTTTAGGTTAGCATTTTTGTGTGTTCTGGCTTTGGCATTTTCTCCTATTACAACAGGTTGTCATTTCGGATATACTTATCTTACCTACCATCTTTTGTTTGTACTTATTCAAATTCTTGCTTGGTTATAGGGTCCAGAGGAGGTGTGAAGACTTGTTTTTTATATGTTCGGACAACCCCTTCTTGTTTAGAAATGTATTATGATATCTGACATATGTGTTCTTTTCATCAGGGGTGGGGTGGGGGTTGAAAATAAAATATTAATGTGCTGAATGACAGTATGGTGTTCTAAGTTGCCTCATCATGTATGTTTTGCTTGATATTCATGTTCTAAGATACCTGATAATGTTTTCGTGCCTCTTTTAGCCTTAAATCAAACACCCTGATGCTAAATGATACTTGATCAATTCACTATATTATATTTGTAGGTCATGTGCAGCGAAGCTAAAGTCAAAGTATAAGCAGGGTGTATGTAGTTGTTACGTGATGACTTATGAAACAATATTATTGTGAATCTGTTTTATTTGCTTGTATATTTATTCTAATTTGCTTCGGATCAATCTGTTTTATTTGCTTGTACATTTATTCTAAATTGCTTCGGAGTTCATTATGATATGCTTTCAACTTTTAACAAAAGTGCTTTTTGAACTATACGAGAAAAATATCATCGAAACATATTGAAGTGAGATCTTGTTTTGATCTTTTTTTAGGGGCAATGCAATGGCGCAATCAGATTTTAATTTAGATACTCCGTTGTAAAATTATAGCTTTTTCAAGTATGGGATTGATTTTGCATGTGTCGATGTCATTTTTTTTGTTCTTATCCTTGCCACGGTTGCGCTCTTGTCTAAGAGTGTGCAGTGGATAGCAGTTTTTCCTTAGAAAGAAAAGAATAGGTGACATTGTGTTTTTCTATTCCAAAAATGGATCGGCAGTAGCGGAAGGCTAAAATACGGCCGGCCGTAATTTAGCCAAGTTCTTTATACTTTTAATTGGGATGTGTAACACCCTAATTTTCAATTTAGAAATCCAAATAAATTTAATTGATTTAATTATAGGTTTGATAAGGTTTACTTCAATTTATCTTGTTTCTAGAGCATTTATCGAGAATTTATATAATTTCTTTAGCCATAAAAATAAATACAAGGAGAATAGTTTTTGAGCATCCATGCTATGCATTGTTCTATTTGATTGGGTTTTGTTGAATTCAAATTCAAAATTGAATTCAAATAGTTGTGACCAGAAAATCAAAAGGGTTTTCTTTCTCCCTTTTTCTTCTTTCTCTCTTCTGGTCCATCTCTCTTTTTCTCCCTCTCCCACAGCCCATATCCGGCCAGGCCACTCCTCTTTCCCCTTTTCCTTCTTTCCGCCGGCCCAATTTCCGGCCCATTTCCTGCGCTTAGCCCGTTACCACGCCTCTTCCCTCTCTCTCGCCGACCGGCGGGCCCCATTCGCCAGCTCCCTCTTCCTCCCCGCGCTAGACTCAGGTTCGAGTTTGAGCTCGACGGGGCGTGCTTTCGGAGCGCTAGGCCCGCACGCCAATGCCCCTGCTGACACTTATAAAAGGCGCCGCGACCCCTCCTTGACTCCTTTCCGAAGTCATAGCAGCCGCCGCCTCAAACCCTAAATCGTGCCGTCGCCATTGTTGAAGCTCGGAGCTCCGTGACGCGCTGCTGTTTCGTCATCTCCCCTCGATGTTTTCACTACCCCGAAGCTTCACGTCGCCGTGAGGACCCTCTCCAGCCCCTGCTTTTTCCGGTTTCCCCCTCTGTCTCGCGCGAGATTCCTCGCCAGAGTGAGCTATCTCCGCTCGCGCCGCCTTTCGCCGTCGCGCGTCCCACTCCGTCCCTCGCCTCGCCGAGCCGGTGTCCTAGATGTGTTTGCGACCTCGTCCTCATTCTTCCCGTCCTCCCTGCTCTCAAATCCGGTTCAGAACGGTCGTTTTTTGGCCTGCGCCGGCGAGCCCGCCGCCGGCGCTCCGCTGCCCGCACCGTCGCATTGCCCCTGAGCCGTCCGATCTCAGACCAATGGCGCAGATTAGATCTAGATCTAGTCAACAGAGGCAAATACCGGTCAACCCAGCCTCTTTTGCAAAAGAGCCCCTATGTTTCCCTGGAATCAACCCGCGGTCTAGCATAGTTCAAAAATATTTGCGAAATAGACCTATTATTTACGTTTTAGACCCTGCCCTTTAATAAATTTAAACCCGCCATCTAGGAGTTGTCCCTTTGTGTGTCAGCCCCTGTGAATTAGATTTATTTATATTTAGGCCCTCGATTTCTTTACTAGAGCCCCTGAACTTTTCATTCCTTCGCAAATAAACCCTAGAACTCCGCTTTGGCCATAACTTTATCATTTTAAGTCCGTTTTAACCGATTCTTGTGCTCACGCGATCATTGTAACGCGTACAACAGTTCGGTAATGTCATTTTGTGCTGTTTATATTGATTGGTGTATTGTTTCTTATTTATTGCATTTGTTTGCTTGTATGTACGTGTGTGATAGATGATACGCAGTTCGAGCAGCGGCCCTACCGTCGGGGACGCCGTAGACCCGGAGGCCCAGCCCGAAGTCCCAGCAGAGGAGGCGGTCGCCGATCAGTAGGGCCCTCCTTTGTCTTATTTTGTTTGATGTAGATATCCAGCGCCTCCGTGCGCTTGTAATGAACTCCCCTGAGGGAAGCACTTTTGTTTGCAATGGCGTCTTGGCCGGCTCATCTTATTTTTTGGCCGTTGTCGTTTTCTTGTCACCGTGCCATTGGGAGAAGCCGGTACACCGTGCACTCCCTCGTCGTGTTGGAGTCCCTAGGGGTGCTCAACAGCGAGTCCTGCACCGCCTCCCTTGACGTGACGAGTGAGCCGGGTCAGGGGGAGCGGCCGTCGTGGCGCGCATGCCCAGGGCCCGACCAGGTGATCGGATCCTCGTGGCACCCATGCCGTGCTGCTAGACCTGTTGACCGGGGCGCGTGGCGGGGCCGAAGCAGCTGTCGTGCTTGCCTTCCCATGCCATCACGCCGTGCAAGGAGCTGAGCGAGGCAGAGAGCACACTAGAGTAGGGGGTGATCCTTGGTGACCAGTGGATCCTTCGAGGGTCCTGCTGGGAGACCCTGGTTAGACCGCCCGTGACCCTTGCTGGGCTATAAATGGCCAGGCAAGGGGGGTTTCTTCAAGCTCAAGTCCTCCTAGCCCTAGCCAAGCCACCAGACCTGAGTTCCATGGCAGGACTCCGGTGCTCCTCTCCGGGGTCGCCCTTGTAGTTGTGCCTCCCGCCATCGGTGGAAAGCATGGGGGTACTGTTGTCCCCCACCCTTCTAGTGTAGTGGAGTCGGGTCGAAATGGCGTTGTGGGCCTGGGCACCCACGGTGCTCCTGAAGCGCGGAGGAGGCGGTCCTTCGGGTCCTCCGGCGGCAGCCCGAGAAGGTCCCCCTCTGACTCGAGTGTAGTCGAGAGGGGTTGAAGGGGGGCTTGTTTCTCAGGAAGAGGAGGAAGTGCGGCTATGAGTGTTCTTCCTCAGAGCACTCGTGCCTGCTGCCTTCTGCCTCTACTGCCTCCGGGATCCACAGCACGCCCAGATGAGGGAGATGCTGCTCCACCATGTCGCCGGCTTGACGTCTTCCTCCACTGTGGGGGAGGAGGGCGTTTGCAGGCTTGCACGTTCGGTGGAGCGGCGCCCTCTGGGCCGCCGCTGCTCCTCAGGGACTGCTAGCCCCCGGCCAGCCGCCATCCACTAGAGGTTATCGTCAGCCGATGAGGGTTCCTTGTCTTCCTCGTCAGCTGGCGGTCTCCATCCTAATGATGGAGCTGGCTGTTGCTGCTTGTGCCGGCACTGGGGCTGACCCAGTTTATGCTGCTGGATCAGGTGAGGGGCCCAGGGCCTTTCTCATCCTCCCCAGTGCCGGCATTTCCTCCAATGACGCCCTGTGAGAGGGCGTCGCTTGCTTCGTTGGCTGCGCGGAGGTCGTCAAGAGCCTCCGGTAGCATCTCCAAGGCGACTGCTTTCAGCAGTTGCTCCAATATGCTAGCCCGGGACGCATGAGGTGGACAAGAGCATATGCTCTCATCTTCTCCCATGCCCCGGGGCTGCATATTGCCCCCGCGGCCCTTCCTGCTTGCGGCCCGGTGAGTGAGCCTGCCTTGGCCTCGTTGTAGGCCCGCTCCGACCGCGGCGTGGTGCTCCTGGAGGACCAGGGAGTTCTTCGCGACAGCTTCATGTAACCGGACCTGTACTTTGTACTGTGTACATACCAAAAAAGCAATAAAGTTCTCCTTTTTTGGGATCCTAAGACCCCGGTCGGCTTCGACCTTTTCTGTTGGTGGAAAACTTGTTGCCGTTTGTTCCTTATACAGAAAATGTTTGTGTCTCGGGGTGGTTGCTCGTTCACTACTCCGAAGCTTGCCAGCGCGAGGAGTTGGTGGGGGCATAGGGTTCCCGGCATGCAACTAATCCAGGAGTCCGGAGATCAAGTAGGGAGTTGGAGTTGGCCGGGAAGGGCCTGTGAGCCCCGCAACCAGTGTGCCGACCCGGCCGAGAGTGCCCTTCTTTCACGATGCTAGGTGTCCCACACGCCAAGACACAAAGTTTTTTTTTGAATTTGTTGGGAATTCAAAACGTACTTATCATAACTTGGAAACCAAAGTGGTACCTAGGTAGGAGGGAGCCCCTGAGCCAAGCTTCCCGAGGCGACCTCGAGTTGCTTGGTCCTCGTGCCGGAGCGTAGAGCTTTTCCCTTCTGTTGGCCCCTGATGACTATGTAGGAGGTCTTTCGTCCCAGCTTTGTTTGTCCGGGCTTATGTCATGCGCTGGTTATGTGCTAGAAGAGAAAAACCATAAAGTTTCCTTATGGGGATCCTGGGATCCCTATCTGTTTTGAGCTTTTTTGTTTGTGGAAAACTTTATTCGCGGTTATATGTTTTCTTTATGCGAAAAGATTCCATGTCCTGGATGGTCTGCTTGTTTCACTACTTCGGAGCTTCCCAGAGTCCGGAGACCAAGAAGGGAGTCGAAGTTGGCCGGGAAGAGCCTGTGAGCCCCACGACCAGCATGCCGACCCGACCGAGAGAGTCCTTTTTCATGATACTGGGCGTCCCACACGCCGAAACACAGAAAGTTTTTGAATTTGCAAGGAATTCAAAACATGCTTATGAAGAAAATGGTACATAGGTAGGAGGGAGCCCCCGGGCCAAGCTTCCCGAGGTGGCCTCGATTTGCTTGGACCTCATGCCGAAGCGTGAAGACTCTCCCCTGTCTATATACAAGACTTACATAGATGCTTGAGTTCTCCCGGCGTTGGTTGCTCGCGCCCCGCCCTTTTCGGTGGTCCTAGGCACACCGGGCCGGTTTTTCTCCGTCACACGGAAGGGGATTTTCTTTCCCATGCGGGTGGGAGTTTTGTTCATCCCTTCGCGTGATTGGAATTGGCGCAGTGTCGGGTTCCCGACAAGGAGGGGCACGGTGGCACGCTGTGCTGCGTCATCGTCACATTGTGATGCGCAGGTGTTGTCAACCGAAACCCACCGGCGAGCAACGACGGGCAACACGAAGAGCCGGGAGGTTGCTAGGGCGCTAGAGGCACTGCTCCCTCGTCGACGGCCCGCAATTTCTGTCACGCGCCCGGAGGATGTGTGAAAACCGGGCGTGCCACCTGACCTATACCCGATCAGGAGGGTGCGAATGTGCTCCAAACAGTTTCCTGCGTACAAAGACACGTGTAAACATAAGTCCGAGCCGTGGTCGGCTCCCCGGGACGACTCTTGCATCGGCTTTAAAGAGCCGATCGAGTCCCGGTGTCAGATTGGATCTGATTGTATCCGGATATGATAAAATAAGGAAATAACCGTAAAGTTGCTTCAATTGAATCTAATTAATCTAATCCACAAAGGTAAAAGCTTCACTGCTAGATCGGAACATCCTACACATGACTGGGCCTAATGAACGTAATAGATAACTAAACCAAAACCCAAAACATAGGCCTAAGAACTAGCAAGAGCCGATTCCCGGAACAATCCCTATCAAGGCTAAGATAAAGCATCTACTACATCACCGAATCATCCAATCCGTTTGCAAGGCCTAACCTAGCAGATATTACGCCAACTCTTAGAGATAAGAGCAAACCATAACAGATTAGATCTACTAGATATAAAAGAAGCAGGGTGTTGTCTCTGTGCGACTAATTCTATGCGACAAGAACTAGCATAAGATTGAAAACGTGACTGCACAGAGACAACGTGATATTCGTAGATGATAAGCAACGAAGCACAATGGATCTACTAAAAGCCATGCTACGAACATCAGGATAACTAGCATTACTCGCAATAAAAAAACGCTTCAGTACGAGTAATACCAAGGTAAAGGCAAGAACAATGCTGCCCTGATCGCGAGAAGCGATCAGGGCAGCATGGCACTTACTTGGATGAAACCCTAGGATTAGGGGTGGCGATGCGCCGAGGTTTGTTGTGGTGGAGACACCCGCTGTGTGTAAACGAATGCCGTCATCTTTATTCAATAGCATATGGGTACATATTTATAGTCCGGAGACTTCTTGCCGTGCAAGGCAACCTCTAAACTCTTTCCTAAACGAAGACTAGAGATAGATTACAACTCAATAAAGACTCGAAGATTAGATAACATGATCTGGACTCTTCCCTCCACCAGTCCAGATCTTCATGAAGCTTCCAAATATCAGCCGAAACATGCTGTATAATTGTGGCAGATTCTAGTCGTCCTACTGTTTCGGCAGTTCCCGTCAACTCCGAGCGAATCTGGACGTGATTCCAGTTGTATTGGAAAGCTTATCTCCTTAGCTTTCTATGCATATCTAGAACATCCAAAACGGAGTCCATATGTGGCCTGGGCGTCCATTTTTGCGCAGCCTCTTCCTGCAGTCCGAACCAGCCTCGCGAATAGACTGGGCTTCAACATGGATTAGGCCCGTAACTCCATCTCGGCTTGAGCCTTGAGTGCACAGTTATCATCATATTTGGCCAAACTTATGATATAAGCCTGGCTAAGTGGACTCCTTTACCGTGGGCTTCTTCTGACATTTGGCCTACCAATCCCGGTCAAATTCTGGCGATAACACATGCCCCCAAGCTTGGCCAAATATGACAGAATCTTCTAGGCGCCAGTCGTAAACCAAATAAGAACATCATCTCCTCAAATTATCTTCTCATACCACTGATGGTCTTGCCCCCCGAGCCAATAGATCGGCTATTAGCCAACTGACTTTTGTGACCGATTGCTTGAACCGGCCTCACGCCTTCCTCGACCAATCTCAATGTTGTTGCAGACCGGTCCTAGTTTTCATATTCCATGGATGGCACTGACTTACGGGATCATCCTCAAGCTTCATCAGATCAGCATCAACATACTTGGCCTCTTCTTGATGATCGTTGATCGACAGGAGTTGGTGAAGACATAGATATTCAATAGGTAGTCGACTCTCCATCGAATAAATAATAATGTGGGCTACATGGATTACCTGCAAAACAATCACTTGCCGGACCGGCTCTACAAAGATCTTTGTGAATCGGCTAAAAGCCGATGGATCATATTTAGTTAGGCAAAAGTCATGCAAGCTGACCCAACATCAAAAAATCTCTTCCCCCACAAAAATATGCTATGTCATGCAAAGGGTGAGTGTGAGCTTCCAGGTATGTCTCAAAGCATTTACAAGTGCTAGCATGTATATACAGTGAGGGTATAGCATAAAGACACCGCATAGAAAAGCTCAAAAGAATATATCTATATTAGAACATGAGCAGGCAATTTTTAAGATTTTCAAAATAAAAAGCATCACCACTTAGCCCAACCAACTAGTACATTAAAGCATGACAAGCAAAAACCAGCAAGTACCTACACCAGTGAGCCTTTTCCAATACAAGGATCTTTTAACAAGCTTGATTACTCATGCCCTCAGGTCTTGCAGGTTAAAACATATTGCATTTGAAACTCAAACAAGCCTTTTGTTCTGTGCCAGGGGTTATTTGCTTATCAGGCCACTTCTTACCAACCAATGCTAAGCCTAGGTCCATTGAACCATTAGAAGCTTAAAGCAAGGTTTTGGTCATTCACAGCCTAGTCCAAGTTCTTGCTAAAGTGCAATAGCAAGCAGTCCCGAACTAGATCAGTGAGACAAAACAAACCCACCTGGATCTTTTCATTATAGACATCATCCAGATTTTAATGTAATTTAGCACAAGATTATCATATAAGCATTGAGACTTGAGCTGCATAAATGATTCCAAGAAAAGGATATAGCTACCAGGCATGTACAAGATAGTAAAAGCAAAGTCAGCCTACACATACTAGTAGCCAAGTAAAGCGGTGACCATATTTCAGATTTTCAAAAGAATAAAAGCCATGCTCGGTATCAGATATTCAACATATTCAAATGAGCCTAACAACACATGGTCACCAGCATCCACACCTCAAAATATATACACGAAACACAAGTAGAAGCTACTAAGCATACAAGGAAGCTAGTGCAAGTGATAAACGCATATACTGTTTGATGATGCAATGGTAGGTTTGAATATTACCAATCAAATTGGATGTTGAAGAGCCGATGGTTAAAATCCCTCCTGGTCCGTACTTGCCATAATGCATTCTCATCACAACTATCGGCTGTTAGAAAACTGAACATCTGTAGCCTAAAGTCCAATCGCACATCTGTTGTCGTAGAGAGCTCTTCAAATGCTTTGTCGACGTGGATGAAGTAACCGATGTTGATCGCATCGAAAGAGCACAGAAGCCGAATCAGCCGGTTGATGTGACGAATGCCCTGACCCTCTATCCGCGGGGGTCGGGCGAGACGGACCCGTCCGTAGGCGATGAATGCCTTGACCCCGTAGGAGTTGCATTCGCCGATGTCGATGGTGTCGCAGGAACAGGAATAGCCGATGACGATGATGATGCAGAAGTACTGTTGGTTGGATCGATCGGCTAATGTATCAGACATTCCCACGCCCACACAAGAGCAGAACTAGCCGTTGTCAATGGCCGGAACTGCGAAGGAGCGGAAGTAGCCGATGGCGAAGAAGCTGTAGGAGCACCGGCGGTAATTCTTTATCCGGACGAAAATTTTTTGTATGGGTCTCCATATTTCATCACCAAATCTCTGCTTATGCCCCCCGAGCCGGATCCTTCATGTATTGGAGGAGATCGGCTCTCCAATCGGCCGTGCCCAATTCACTATGAACCAGAGGATTCAGACGTTTTGCCGCCGATTGCTGAAATCGGCCGTGTTTGGGGCTGATCTGCCCATCGGCCCGGACTCAGATGTTAGCCATGCAGCAAATTTGTTCTGCTACTATTTCTTTTGAGTTTCTTTTTCTGGCATCGCATCGGCTGGGGCCGATCACTTAGATTGGCCACTACAGGGCTTGATCCTGTAGAATTCATGAAGTGGTACCAGAATGTGTTTATTCTATGAGACCAGTGGATAAGACCAGCCTCAATCCGTTTTTTGTCGCTTCGATCCGATCACAGTCTTCCAGCGCAATCCCTGAGATCGGCTCTTGTCGCTCCGCGTCCCAGGCGTTCATGTCTGCGAGCGAAACCTCACTGGAGTCATCTGCACGGACCACCTCCACTTCGTTGCCATCCCATTGAACCAAACACTGGTGCATTGTGGAAGGAACACAACAATTGGCGTGAATCCAATTCCTCCCAAGCAGCACTGTGTACGTACTCTTACTGTTGACGATGAAGAATGAGGTTGGGACGGTCTTGCGGCCAACTGTCAACTCCACATTGAGGACGCCCTTTGCCTCCAACGGCTAGCCGTTGAAATCATTGAGCATCACGTTGGTCTTGATCAGATCGGCAGAAGAATGACCCAATTGGCGCAGCACAGAATAAGGCATCAGGTTGACTGCGGCACCAGTGTCGACCAACATCCTGTTCATAGGCTTGCCATTGATGAAGCCCTTGACATACAATCCCTTTAGGTGCTTGTAGCTTTTCTCCTTGGGCTTCTCGAAGATGATTGGTTGTGGGCCCAGATCCAGCTGTGCGATAGCCAATTCTTCCGGTTGGGGTGCCCGAAACTCCGATGGGAGCACGAACACCATGTTCACATCAGCCGATGGCTTCTCATCGGCTTTTGTCTACTTGGGGCGCCACTCTTTTCTCGGAGGGCGCCTTTCCTCCCTTCGCGGTCGCCTGACTTGCTCCGCGAGATCCGGACTCGCTTTCCTCAGCACGTCAAGATACTTTGCTTCTGCGTCTTCCAGATTGCGCAAGCGCTGTACTCTGCGCTTCTGTGACCGATTGAGCCCGTCAGGACACCACCGTGGGCGATGGTACCTGTCTTCTTCCTCTAGCTCTGAATCACCTCCGGATGGGCGCCCCACATGGTCGTCCAGACGTGTTCTGGGCCCCAAACGCCGGAACACCGATGTCTTGTCATGTTGGTGTCCTCGAGGCCTGCACTCCAAGCAATCATCTATAGTAGGTAATCGGCTCATGCCGGAATTGCAACAGTACCTGAAGAATGGGCAATGCCAGTGGTCGCGTATAGCCTGGCGCCTCCCCAATGTCCTTCCTGAGCGGTGCTGGTACTCGTCTTCCTCCGAATCGTATCGGCGGCGTAGCTGGTACTGGTACTGGTATTTCTCCAGAAGCCGATTAGAAGCTGGAAGCTGATTGCGGATGTGACGTACTTGCTCTTCAGTCACATGCTACTGTTCCAACTCATGTTCATTCTGCGGCCGCTTGCCAGAAGCGGCCTCTCTCCTCTGCTTGTCATGGCGGCGCATAGGTCCCACCATGTTGATCTGGAATGCCAAGTCCTGGCCCTTGGACCTGAAGTCTGACAGTTCCACCACGTTAGCTTGTGGGAAGGGCTTCGTGTCCACCTTCATAGTGTGCTGAGCCAGGATTAATCGGCCTTGCTCGATAGCCGATTGGATCTGGTGACGCAGCTGCTTGCATTCACCAGTGGCATGAGTAAACGAGTGATGCCATTTGTAGTACAGTCTTCCCTGCAGCTCTTGGGCCGTTGGCGACTTGTGATTCTCTGGAAGCTTCAGCTGTTTTTCTTTGAGGAGCAGATCAAATATCTGCTCCACCTTGGTCACGTCGAAGTCGAAGCCCTTCACAAGTCCCTGCTGTTTGACCCACTTGCACGGGACAGGGTTTGCCCCCCGGGTCCACTCTGCCACGGCTACTTCTTGCTCCTCACCAGAGTCGTCAGATTCTTCAGCTTGTGCCATGTTTACATGGCGCTTGAACTTGTTCTGGTACAGCTCAGGATGGTAATGCTCGTATGCAGTAAGCTTCTGCACCAGGTGCGCCAGAGACGTGAACTCCAACTGAAAAGCCGCATCCTTGATCGGCTTAGCGAGTCCCAGGACAGCCAGATCGACTGCCTCCTTCTCTGTGATGCGCGACGAGTAGCATCGGTTCTTGACGTCCCTGAAGCGCTGTATGTACTCTGACACAGTCTCTCCCCGCTTCTGCCTGACTTGGGCGAGGTCGGCAATTCCAGCTTCTGCAGCTTCCGAGTGGTACTGGGTATGGAATTGATCTTCAAACTGCCTCCAAGTCCGAATTGAATCCGGAGCTAGTGACGCATACCATCCAAAAGCTGGGCCTGTAAGGGATTGGCCGAAGAACCGGACCCTCAATGGATCCGACACTGAGATCATCCCAAGCTGCGTTAAGTATCGGCTCACATGCTCGATGGAGCTGGCTCCTTCTGACCCGTTGAACTTGGTGAACTCAGGAAGCCGATACTTGGGTGGCAGTGGGATCAAGTCATAGTCGCTTGGATACGGCTTGGAATAGCCGATCGCCTTTCTCTTGGGCAGGATGCCGAACTGGTCTCTGAGTATTGCACTGACCTGCTCCACACTAAGAACTCCTGGGGCCGATGGCTCAGCACTCGGCCCAGTAGCGTACTTTGCCAGCCACGCTTGTTTTTCTGCGTCCACTCCAGAAGCTCCTGGGTTCACCACCTGCACCGAGCGTGCTGGACTGACGCTGTCAGGGATGTAGGCGCACGTGTAGCCGTGCGGAATCTCCTTAGGTGGCTCGGTGAGGAACTGACCTTCTCCAGGATCACCGCCGATCTTGTGGACGACGTAAATCGGCGAGCTCTGTGGTCTGGGAGCTGCAAACGAGAATGGCAATTGCGGCCTAGAATGCAGTGCAGCTTCCTCTGTGTGACTTCCCAGGATTGGCTCGGATGGAGAGTACTGGTTCTTGATTATCTCCTGGATGACGCGATGCGCCATGCGCTCAAGCTCGTTCATCAGGCTCTGAGAATGCCGATGAAGAAAATGGGCCACCATGTAGTTCATCTCCTGACGCAGGGCCCTGGTGCGCTCCTCTGATGGTACAGACAGGTCCACATTGTCGAGAGCGCCTTCAGGCGAGAACCCCTTCCACCTGATGCCATGGTTGCGGGTCCTCTCAAAAGAGCCGATGAGATCGGCTTCCAACAGAGCTTTGACCTCATCATACTTCTTCTTGTGTTCAGGAGGAAGCTCTTCATACGTGACGGGCTTGAGAGCGGGTTCTTGATCTTGAGCTCCAGTCATTGTTGCAGTAGATGTTGTTGCCGAGAAGAGTCCCACCGAGCGTGCCAGAATGTGTTGTCAACCGAAACCCACCGGCGAGCAACGACGGGCAACACGAAGAGCCGGGAGGTTGCTAGGGCGCTAGAGGCACTGCTCCCTCGTCGACGGCCTGCAATTTCTGTCACGCGCCCAGAGGATGTGTGAAAACCGGGCGTGCCACCTGACCTATACCCGATCAGGAGGGTGCGAACGTGCTCCAAACAGTTTCCTGCGTACAAAGACACGTGTAAACATAAGTCCGAGCCGTGGTCGGCTCCCCGGGACGACTCTTGCATCGGCTTTAAAGAGCCGATCGAGTCCCGGTGTCAGATTGGATCTGATTGTATCCGGATATGATAAAATAAGCAAATAACCATAAAGCTGCTTCAATTGAATCTAATTAATCTAATCCACAAAGGTAAAAGCTTCACTGCTAGATCGGAACATCCTACACGTGACTGGGCCTAATGAACGTAATAGATAACTAAACCAAAACCCAAAACAGAGGCCTAAGAACTAGCAAGAGCCGATTCCCGGAACAATCCCTATCAAGGCTAAGATAAAGCATCTACTACATCACCGGATCATCCAATCCGTTTGCAAGGCCTAACCTAGCAGATATTACGCCAACTCTTAGAGATAAGAGCAAACCATAACAGATTAGATCTACTAGATATAAAAGAAGTAGGGTGTTGTCTCTGTGCGACTAATTCTATGCGACAAGAACTAGCATAAGATTGAAAACGTGACTGCACAGAGACAACGTGATATTCGTAGATGATAAGCAACGAAGCACAACGGATCTACTAAAAGCCATGCTATGAACATCTGGATAACTAGCATTACTCGCCATCAAAAACGCTTCAGTACGAGTAATACCAAGGTAAAGGCAAGAACAACGCTGCCCTGATCGCGAGAAGCGATCAGGGCAGCATGGCACTTACTTGGATGAAACCCTAGGATTAGGGGTGGCGATGCGCCGAGGTTTGTTGTGGTGGAGACACCCTCCGTGTGTAAACGAATGCCGTCATCTTTATTCAATAGCATATGGGTACATATTTATAGTCCGGAGACTTCTTGCCGTGCAAGGCAACCTCTAAACTCTTTCCTAAACGAAGACTAGAGATAGATTACAACTCAATAAAGACTCGAAGATTAGATAACATGATCTGGACTCTTCCCTCCACCAGTCCAGATCTTCATGAAGCTTCCAAATATCAGCCGAAACATGCCGTATAATTGTGGCAGATTCTGGTCGTCCTACTGTTTCGGCAGTTCCTGTCAACTCCGAGCGAATCTGGACGTGATTCCAGTTGTATTGGAAAGCTTATCTCCTTAGCTTTCTATGCATATCTAGAACATCCAAAACGGAGTCCATATGTGGCCTGGGCGTCCATTTTTGCGCAGCCTCTTCCTGCAGTCCGAACCAGCCTCACGAATAGACTGGGCTTCAACATGGATTAGGCCCGTAACTCCATCTCGGCTTGAGCCTTGAGTGCACAGTTATCATCATATTTGGCCAAACTTATGATATAAGCCTGGCTAAGTGGACTCCTTTACCGTGGGCTTCTTCTGACATTTGGCCTACCAATCCCGGTCAAATTCTGGCGATAACAGCAGGTTATTGAAATCTTTCGACAGATCCCACGGGGATGGCTCTGGTTGTCGTGCCTCTTCCTCGATGTCGCCAACATATGTTTCGACATCATGGGACTAGGAGCTCTGTAGGTTGACGCGCATGGTCCGTTGGAATGTCCAACCAGTGGTCCGCTGGAATGCCGAAGGGCATGCGGATGTGGTTTCGCCCCTTCGGGCTTGGCGCCGGGTTCTCTGCTGAATCGGTCGCGAGCCGGAGTGCATGGTGAGACTGTGCCCGATCACCTCCCTTGGAACCCTGGGTACGCCGAACGGATTCCATGCAAATCCGTCAACACTCTCCAGGAGGAAGGTGCTGAGCGCGCCTTCCTATTTGTCCCCCAGCTCTGCCCCCGCCGAGGCGATTTCCTCGACGAGGGTAGAACTGTCTGGAGATAGGCGCTGCTTCGTCGATGGATGGGCAGATGATTCGGGGCGTTCAACGTCATCAGAGGACGTGGTCGCCACCGCCTTGTAGGGCCGCTCGGCGCAGTGCACCGAGCCCTTCACGTCGGCTTTGACGGAGATGACCCCGGCTGGGCTGGGGAGCTTGACGGTGTTGTAGGCGTAGTGGACCGTGGCCATGAACTTGGCAAGCGCTGGGCGCACAAGTATGGCATTGTAGGGGAGGTTGAAGTGTGCCACATCGAACGTGATGTTCTCCGTGCGGAAGTTGTCCCTCCCGCCGAACGTGATGGGCAGTTCGATCTGCCCCAACGGAACGGTCTTCCCATCTGTCAAACCACAGAAAGGGGCAAAAGGGGTGAGCTTACGCTCCCCGATCTGCATTATGCGGAACACTTCCATCGACAACAGGTTGAGGCCTGCACCGCCGTCCACCAGGGTCCTCCCGACCCCGATGGTGCAGATGGTGGGCGTCACGACGACCGGGAGGAGGCCCATGCCCGCCGTGTTGGAGGAGTGGTCGCCCCGATCGAAAGTGACGGGAGTGCTCGACCACTTGAGAGGTTGGGAGCCCCCGGGTGCTGGGGACGCCGCGCAGATCTCCCTCCAAAGGAGCTTGGCCCTCCTCCGGGATTGTGGTGCACTTGCCCCACCGAAGATGGTGGTGACCGCATGCTGCTTCTCCTGGAATCCCAAGCCCGCCTCACCTAGGCCAGCCTGGTCGTGGTCGTCATGGCCGTCGTGGTCGTCAGAGCGACGGTCGTCACGGCCCCACTGGCGTTGTGCCGCGAGGTACTTGATGAGGCGGCACTCGGTGAGGTCGTGCCAGTCGGTGGAGTGGAGCTCGCACCATTTGTCGCCGTCCCGGCGGGGTGGAGCGGTCTTCCTCTCGCCTCCCGTAAGGTTTCTCCTGGGAGGCTGCCTTGGACGCCCCTCCGCGGCCAGGACGGCAGTAGCCTTCCACTTATTCGCCATGGCGCCAGACTTGGGGCCATCGCGCGCTGGAGATTCCTCTAGGGCACCCCGGCATTCGTGCCTGGCGAACAGCTCGGAGACGGTCTCCACGTTGTTGGTCTCCAGCTTGCCCACCAACCGCTTGTTGGTGACTCCCTTGCTAAACGCCATGATGACGGCAGTCGGCGAGATGCGGTGGATGGTGTTGCGTACCTGGCTGAAATGTTGGATGTACTATCGCAGTGTTTCGCCCATGCGTTGTCGGGCGACGAGGAGATTGGCGCGCGTTCCGGGTCGGGTGAATGATCCGGAGAAGTTGGTGACGAACTGCTCGCACAACTCCCCCCAGGATCCGCCGGATCCCGGTGGGAGGTTCATCAGCCACGAATAGGCCGTGCCCCGGAGGACGACGTGGAAGTAGTTCGCCATGACCTGGGGGCCTCCTCCGGCCGCTTGGACGGCGGTGATGTAGATCTGGAGGAATTCCTCCGGGTCGATGGTGCCGCCGTACTTCTTGGGCTAGTCCGGCCGGAATTTGGTGGGCCAGTTGACCCGCCTTCAGTCTGTCGTGAAAGCCTGGCAACCGGCCCCGTATGGGCCGGTGTCGTCGTCGGAGGTGGTGCTGTTGCCCGTGGGCACACCCGATGATGTGTGCTCGTCGGTGGCTTGGCGCCGCCTCTCCCGCACTCTTTCCAGAGCGGTGTGGGCGTCCTCGCTAGCCCTTACCATGTTGAGGTGAGAGAGAAGGTCAGGGCTTCCCCCAGCACAGATAGCCGACCGCTGGGCCTGCGCCGTGGGTACCCCACGAGTGGCGCTGGAATTCGGCGCCTTGGGTCCTGGCACGGCCTTCCGCACCAGGCTGGCCAGCTCGTCCAGCCATTCCCCCTCAGGGGCACCTACTCCTGCCCTCAGTGGAGGGTGGCGGAGCAAAGCACGCACCGTGGCGAACGCTTCCCCAGGGGGAATGCTTCCGCGGCTGAGGCGGCTGCGAGCCAAGGATCGACCCCACCGCGCCGCCCGGCCCCGTGCTTCTGCACGGAAACGGGTGATGCGGGTATTGGCCGACGTCGTCCCACCGGACTCGGCCCAGGGGCGTCGAGTCGCGGTGGCGCAGTAACGTGCGATACTGCCCGACGGACGGGCGTGATCATGGTCGATGAGCCCCCAGCCCCCAGACGAGGAGGGGCGTTGGAGAGCCCGCGGCACGGATGCGCGCGTTCATTGTCGCTCTCGCCGTCGGAATGGTCAGAGCGGTTCGCCATGGATTCCTACGAGGTGGAGCTTCACAGAAAGGAAATCTTACGCACTATACCCCCTACCTGGCGCGCTAGCTTACGTTGTATGATTACCGCTAGCAGGGATTACTGGGAATCTTCGTTTAGTGATTCGGCCAGGGGTATAAACCACGCAAGGAATTCCCCTAAGAAAGCGAATTTGAGACGGTGGATTTAGACAGGTTCTGGCCGCCCGTAGGCGTAACACCCTATGTCCTCTGTGTGTGGTGGTTGATTCCTTGATGATCCCGGGTTGGAAAGTCCAAGCACGGAACCAGTGTGCTAGTTAGGTCCCGAAAAGATCAGTCCCCTTACATGTACATCTGCCTTTTGTGTTGCTCTGTAACTAATGTGAACGCACACCCTTTGCATGGTGGGCGCCGTCTTCCAGACTGCCCTGCCCTGTCAGGTAGGCAGGCGTCTTGTCGAGCCCACTGTAGCAGCCATATGGGGTCCCACCAGTGTCAGAGCCGTCTGGAGTCACCCCGGGAGAGCCCGGGGTGGCCGTAGACACTGGCCGGTGGACCCTTCATCTCGAGGCGCTCCGAGGCCTTCTGTTCGATCCGAGCGTTCCGGGGCTTCCCTAGGGGCGCCCGGGGGTAGCGTGAGTGTGGCCACGTGGTGGCCTCCGGGGTCCTCCAGTGGACCCTTCAGGCCCGGGGTGACTCCGGTCAACCCCGGGGCTTCGTCCGGGGTGACTCCAGCCTTTACCGCGACGGGGGCGCGATAAATGGAGGTGGGTCCCAGCCACCGTCCACCTTCAAGTCGATGGGACGGGCGGCACAGAGATAAGTTGTCCGCTGCCTATCATCTTATCTTCTGAGTACACGGCATCCTGTAATCATGATGTTCTTACGGGAGAGCCGTGCACCCCCTCGGGCTCTTTATAGAGTCTGGCGGCGAGGCGCCGTAACCGCCTGGTAAAAATCTTTTTTACCAGGCGGGTGTCTTCGAGGGGAAGAAAATGTCCTCCCGGGTTTCGCGGGGCGGGCTAGGCCCAGCTCGCTCTCGGTGGGTGCCCACACCCGATGTGCGGACGTTTGTGGGGCCCATGACCGCGTCCAGCTGACGTTGCCGGCTGACGCGGCTGGCAGGCCCCGCCCTCCTTAATCACGCATGAGTCCGGGGTTATGGGGACCCCCGTTGCCATTACGCTGACAGACCCCGTCAGGGTAGGCGCACGTAGGGTTGTTCTATGATCGGCAGGATACCTAGAACGGTTTCAGACATCGTGGAGACGAAGGAAGAACAGCAGATGATGGTTGAAAAAACTAGGGTTTGGAGAAAAGGTAAAGACAATAAAAAGTACTAATTGTATTGTGTTTTGATCGATTAGATGTCCTCAATCGGCCGTGACCCTTTATATTTTAGGGTGGGGTGGACTTATCCCGCAAGAAATTTTGTTTACAGATCTAAATCTATTAAAAACTCTAATTGTACTCGGATTCTTCTCAGGCCGGTCGGTCCCCTGCCGGACAGGCTACAGCACTGGACCGGTCAAACCGCTTGGTCAGATCGGTCGGACCGGTTACAGCCAATTTTGGTCGTCAACAGCGCCGGTGAGGAGAGCTTCGGCGGCGAAGAGAGACGAGCTAAAGAAAAGGACGGGTAAAACTGACGCCGGAGAATGAAAAAGGAGAAAAAGAAAAAGAAATGATGGAAAATAAGGAGAAGGGTGAATAAACACTCCTATTGAAACAATTCACAACGCCGGTGTCAAATTTGGCAAATTGGATATCAAATTCAGTGAGACGTTCGTATCGAGTGTCAAATATCATTTTTTTTTAATTTTCGGGTGGTGTTTGGTCCGTCCAATTTGCTCCGGGAATCAATTTTTTGGTGGTGTTTGGTTCATCCAATTTGCTCCGGGAACTGATTGCTGTGCAAACTCGTAATGTTGTTTGGTGTTTGGTTCGAGTGATCCGTAAGGTTATACAGATCCCGTGTGGCTTTCCTTTCATGATTGGGGTCAAATAATGAGTTCTGGCCTCGGTCTGTGGGGAAGCGACACAACGTTTTCTCTTCCCGTTAGAACAAGGCTAACAACTTAGCCCGCCGGTCGACTGCGTGCGTCCGCCGGTCGACTGCGTGCGTTCGCTCTGCGCCTGCTATGCGCCCGCTGTAGGCTGGGAGCTAGCCTTTGCCTATGTCCGGACCCACGAGCAGAGATGAATCCGCCTATTTCAGCCAGCTGCGAGTGAAGCGTCCACTTTCTTCTCTCTCTTTTTCACTCTCCTCCATGTAGGATTCAGTTGGCTTGCTGTCTGCTATAATACTTGCTCTTACCAGATAGGATGATGTGTGAATCAAACAATCACAGTGATTCATTAATGTTATCAGGTCGCAGTGTGCGTTTACATCCTCTGGACCAAACAGCACCTGTCATCTTACCTGACACACTGAGTGGTATGCTGCTAACATAGCACTTCATTTACAGTAATATTAGAAATATAAACAGTTGTAGATGAATGTGCCTTAACAAAATCCTACCGGGAGCAGAAGATGATGACTCTAGGGAAACTCAATCAGCAAGTCAGATAGGAAAACAAATAAAATAAACACGGATCCTAACAAGAAACTGCAGGTTCCTAGCTACATGTTTGTGCTGCTTCCTACACTACCAGATTCAGCCGCTTTGCCGAGTGCCGGTTACACTTGGCAAAGGCCAGTTTGCACTTGGCACTCGGCAAAGGCCGAGACACTCGGCAAATTAGGGTTTTCCGGTAGTGCTAGCTACATCATGCCATCGCACAGTTACCAAGATTGTGAATTAGATAACCGAATTGAAGGAGTGTCATGGTGATGACTTTCCTATCACATCCCAGGACACTCACTCTTTTCTCTTCTGTCATGCCAGCAAATTTAATGGTTGTGACACTCCATCACATTTCCATTGAGATTAGCCTAAACCAGTGAAGGTTCATTTCCTGGTACCTCCAAAGCCCACGCTAGCTTCAAATGATGAAATCAAGGCAAACACATGTCATTAAGGGCAACACTTTCACAAGTAATGTGAAAACAACATTATTACAATTTTTTAGTCTATGCACCACGTGGTCTTACATCTTATGTAGCAAATAAAATAGTACAATGCATGGCATGATGTTAAACATAATGGTTTCATGAAAGGTAGCTAAACCTAATTGAAAGAGTCGTGTTGGTTCAGCTGCACAGGAGACCCCCGCGTCGCTTCCTGCAGGCGACACGGGGGCCGCCGCTCGAGCGCAGTCGCCGGCAAGCCTCCGCACGTCCCCAGCCCCTCGCCGTCGCCCGAGTGGGATGCTGGAAGTCTCGCGCCCGCATGGAGGGCGGCGGCGAGGCACTGTCCGCCGGCGCGGGCATCCTGCTGTGCAGGCGGCGCGATGCTTCTTCTCCAGTGATGTGGGGCCGCCCTGGCCCTTCGGCGGCCGGATCCACCATCCTCAAGGGTGGATCTGCTGCCCCCCTCGCTAGATCTGCTCCTGCTGTGGTGGTTCCGGTGAGGAGCGGCGCCGGTGGCGGCGGCCGCCGCATGGGCATGGCGGCTTGTGTCACGGCACGGGCTGCTTTTGCACGTCGTCCTAGCGTGGGTTGCCGCCCCGGCGACGGCTGCGAAGGCGTGGTGGTGGCCGAGCGACGGGGCAGTGTCCAGTGGGCTTCATGGCAGCGGGGCGAGCTGCGCTAGAAGGCAGTGGCGCGTCGATGCGCCATCGGAGTGGAGCTGAGGAGGTGGCGGTGACGGATAGGTGCAGTGCTGGGCTGCGCCTGCAGAGGCCTGCGGCGCGTCGGCGGCGCTAGATCTGCGTGGGTGTTCTGGCATGGAGGTGTGAGCCACCTGCCAAGCAACACGCTAGCTAGGTGGCGGCGACCACGACCGGCGGCCGGCAAGGGGTGCGGTGGGTGCTGTGTGTCCGGTCCGTGGTCCTCGAAGCTGCGTTTGGTCTGGGCCGATGGTGGCGCGTGACTTCGAGACGACAGACGATGATTGAACAGCTTCGTCCCGACGCGGCATGTTGGGGTGGCACGGCGACGCCACCACCCTCGGTGGTCCGCCTTGGCTGGGTTCCCCGTGCGTTCCAGTTCCGGACTGGACACGCGCGGTGGCTTTGGGTTGTGGGATGCTCTGGGCGAAAGTCCTTGACCGCTAGTCTTGCTGACGGTGATGCCGGCGGCGTCTTCGGGCATCGTTCTCCCCGTTGGGGGCGGCATCTTCGAGCTCCTCCCACGTCTGTTTGGGTCTCTGGGCGAAAGCCCCATCCAGCTCCTGGACGAGCGACGGCGGCGCCACTGGCTTCGTAACCTTCTTGGAGGCGCCGCTCCTTGAGACCCAACGCGGCTTGGGATGTCGGCGGTCGATGGTGGTGACGGACACGTGCAGGAGGTTGAACTTCAAGGGGGTTGACAAGCTCACGCGGTGGCGTCTCGCTTGTTGTGGTGTCGACCAGGGGTTGCAGCATGTCTGTTGGCTTGGCTGCTTGCAGCGGATCGTGACAGCTGGCGCTGCTTAGCGGCTGTCAGTTCGGCGTGGCACAGCGTCTGAGGGCGGCGCTCGCGGCAACGACAACATGGGGCAACTAGGTTTGCAGCAGATTGCGGTGGGTGGCTCAGCGACAATTCTGGTTTGCTTTCACGGTGGCGGAAGCTACGTGCGTGTGTGGAGCAACGTGTTGCTATCAACCGACGGGTGCGTTTCGGCTGTTCAATGAAGATCTTGGAAATAGGGTAACACTATTCATCTTTCTGACGGTAATACAATACACGAATCTGTGGCATGGAGTACTGAGGCGGACGTGGCGAGGCCCCCACGTATGGTGTCTTCGGCGTGGCGACGAGAGTGAGGAGGAGTCCGACGGCGGGGCGAGGCGAGGCCCCCGCGCGTTGTGTTTTCGCGACATCGTCTGCGAGGCATCCAGCGAGAAGTCCGGATTCGGTGGTTCCACTCTATCAGACGGTGGGTACTGTTGCAGCGGCACTATGGCGTTGGGTCCCGTATGGCGGTGGTCTGTTCGGTGCAGGGCTGTCTATTTCCTTTGTTTTCTCCTTCGGCTTTTGACTGCATCTTGGCGGCAACTTCAAGTGCAGGAGAAGGTGGTTTGCCGCACCGATTTGGATTTGTCCGGCCAACGTTTGTATAGCAGAGTTGCCTTGACTGTGTTGATGCCACAATCCAACTGGTCAGGGTCTCTCGAGGTTTGTTTCGAGTTCTCCCCGTGTTGATGTCCCAATCTAACCGGGTGAGTTTGACTTGCAGGGTTTCCCGTGTTGACGTCCCAATCCAACCGGACGAGTCCTGTTTTTTTTATTTCTTTTGTTTTCCAGACTATGGCCTTCCAGGGCCGTTGTCTTGTATTTTTCTTCTATATCAATGAAACTCACACTATCTTGTGTGGTTCGTTAAAAAAAACTAATTGAAAAGATAATTTACTAATTTATTGTATTCCCAAAATAAAAAAATTATATAAATATATATATCTCCTATTACATCTTAGGATCGGAGGTTATATGTAACAATAACTATCTAGATCGATCAACCTAAATGGAGGGCCCACCACATATACTTTACCCCAGCAATTCCTCAAATATATACATGCTTGACGGAGTTGTAAAAAATCTGCCACCTTTTCTGGATTTTGTGATAAAACTCAAATATATACAATTTTCTCGAATACTACGTACGCAGGAGAGCTGCCTATCATAGATCATTTGACAATTAACAGAAACTCAGAACCAGCAGATCATTATATGCATCGTACAGGTGATGCGCTGTTGAATCAGCCTGTACTCGTTTCCAAACTCATACTGGCCGATTTTGGTTGTGCGACATAACAGAGCCCCTAAAATTTAGGGGCCCCAAAATCATGAATTAGGCTGTATGCTGTCGTTCTGTGGTTGGAACACTGGCTCATGAGCAACAGCATAAGCTTTGGATGCAAATGTATTCCAATTTCTGGGAGCTGTTTGGAATGCGGTGATGTAGTAGAAAAAAGATGAAAGAGCATGAAACCTTTAGGTTCAACTTCAAGAAAACTAAACTACTTTGCAATCTTCCTCAAAAGATGAGCAGAGCTAATGTATAAGCATAACCAGGTGAACTTTCTTCAAAAAAAAAAAACCAGGTGCACGATTGCAACAACAAGAAAACCAAGACTACAGCTCCGGAATAGCAGCAGCACAACTCAAACATCTATTTACACAGGTACCAATTTTACCAGCAGCTCACTGACTGCTCAAAGCAAAAGATGCAGCCACTCATCTCTCAACCGAACACGCGGAAATTTCGGCAATCAAGAGCCATCTTCTGTTTTCTGCGCACTTTGGCAGGCCCTGTTCTGCACTGGACGCCATTCCTTCTTTCTTCCTCTAGGATCCTGCCAGCTGCTCCTTCCGAAGACCTCATTCTTGTTCTTCATTTTATTGTTCTTCTGGTGGAAGTGTCCACTGCCGCTCTGTATCCTTCCTGATGTGTGACTTGGATCCTCCTCCTGGTACCTGTTATTGTTGGAGCCATCATATAAATTATTAGAGAAATTATACAATGATTAAAAAAATAGTTCATCTGATAAAATTCTACGGTGGTGGTGAAGTTAGAAAGTACCTAGAATAAAGTACGTGGTACTTCCAAAATGTGAGACCAAGTATCAAAAAGTGAGACCGAATACTAATTTACTTTAATTTTTATAAATATTTTCCATAGATCAATGGCTAGAAAAGAGTTCAAGGTATAAAAGTACTTGAAAGTACCCATTGATACTTTATGATCATTGTAAAAGAGCTCAAATTATTATACCTGTTGTTTGATGCATAGTGGTCGTTGCTCCAGCTGTGCCAACTAGGCTCCTCCGGAGCACGACTCCAACATAAGTTGCTAGTACCCCATTTGCTGGAAGATTCATTGTTCCCTCCCCAAGTGGCATTGGATCCTGGACTGGGTTCCCAGTTCCATTCATTCACTTCAGCCGGCTTTTCTATGTAGATACCCCAGTTTCCAGACTGATTCTGAGTACACATTTTGTCTGAATTATTATCCATGGCTGAATTATTATCCGAGTCAATTGGCAGCCCAAGGTCAGCTACCAACTCAGGGTCAACTTGGCAGTGGTGGTCGACCTTATCGATGTACATATCAGGGTCCGGCAGAGGAATATCAGAATGTTGGCCATGATAGTTAGCCCAGAACTTTGTCTTTGCATTCTGGAAATTCTCAAAGGCTCCTGAATCATCCCACTGCTCAAGGTCATGGAATATCGAAACATATCGCTTGTTTTCGCAGAACCTCTGCCAGGAAATGTTGCCAACATAAGTGCAGAATTCCCTTTCCCATAATGGTACTGACCGGGGCTTTTGTCCTGCATATATGAAAACAAATGTTATAATTTTATGGAGCCGTGTCATGGTAATGAAGGATGATGCAGGATTCGCTAACCTACTGCCTTCAGCAAACTGTAAGAAAAGGAAACATAAATAGATTGTCTTATAGCTAGATTCATCAATACTCTTCTGGGCAAATATGGAAGATACCAGACTGAAGTTTTAGAACAAGTTCACTGTTCGGTAAGGGTAGAAACTGATCAGTACCCAGAGCTGAAACTTTTTTTTTGAACGGACGGCAAGAGCTTTGCCGAATTTTTATTAGAAGATGAGAAGAAAGAAAGGGCAGAGAGCCCCCTCAAACAATACAAAAAAACCCCAGGAAAGCAACTCACTGCAACAAAGGAAAAAATAAAGAAACCATGGGGGTTAACAACCAAACAACAAAACAACTAAACCATGGAAATCTGCTTTTGTTAGGAGGGCTACTTCCTCTTCTGATTTTGATACTTGATTGAAAGTTCTTCTGTTGCGTTCTTTCCAAATATTCCACCAAAAGTAAATGATAATGCCATCGAAAAAAGGTTTGTTATGCTTGTCAAAACCAGCTCTGCATTTTTTCCACCACCCCCTCAGGGTGGTCGTGGCCGTGGTTGGTGGTAGACTCCCAACTTGTAGCCAACTTATGAGTGTATCCCAGCTCGCTCTCGTGAAAATGCAATCTTTGCATAAGTGTGTCAGCATTTTTTGTTCGCTATTACATAGCTTGCATAGCGTGTCTTGTGGCCAGCCCCTTTTCCCCAGATTGTCTGCTGTCAAGATCTTTTTTTGGAGTAGGAGCCAAGCGAAAAAACGGCATTTGGGTTCGGTTTTGGCCTTCCAAATTGGGTGGAACAATGACGTTTTGGTGCGGCCAATGAACTGAATACGATATGCACTTTTTGTTGTGTATTCTCCATTAGGTGTCCATCGCCAAGTGATCTCATCATCTGCATTGATGTCTCTTGCTTGTAGCTGAATCACCTCCCACAACTTTGCATATTCTCTGATTTCCACTCCCGTCGTCAATGGGCGGACTAGGTCTATCCAGTGATTTCCATGCAGCGCCTTTTGTACCGAAAGATTTTTTTCTTCTTGATTTTTGTAATAGATGTGGTGCTAAATTATTTGGTGATGAACCATTCAACCAACTCGAATGCCAGAAAAGTGCTTTGTTACCCTTGCCCACTTTGACAATCGTGGAGGTATGGAATAATTCTTTGTCTGTTTTGTCACAGGGGATCGCTAGTCCTGTCCATGGCCGTTCTTCATTTTTCCATTGGAACCAAAGCCATCTAAGTCTGAGTGCCCTTGCTAGCCGATCAAGGTCGAGTATCCCAAGTCCCCCAAGTCCTTTGGTGTGCACACTGAAGGCCATCTCACTAGGCAATGACCTCTGTTCACTTTGTCTGGCTCATCTCCTCTCCAAAGGAAACTTCTTCTCATCCGATCGATTTGTTTGATCAACCATTTTTGGGTTGGGAACACTGTTAGATGATAGATTGGCTGCAATGTAAGCACGCTTTTGACGAGCGTTTCTCTTCCTGCCGTTGATAACATTTTCCCTTTCCACCCTGGTAATCTCTTCCCAATCTTGTCAAGGAGCGGCTGCACATCTACACTCCGAAGCTTGCGAGTGTGTAGTGGTAAGCCCAGATATTTGCCGGAGAATGAGGAAACTTTCCCTGGGAAATCTATCAAAGCATTGGATATGTCCTCGGTGCATCGAATCAGAAATATTTCTGTTTTGTTCATGTTGACTTTTAGTCCCGAACATCTCGCAAAGACTTGTAACAGTTGGCCAATGCAACTCTATTCTTCATGGTCCGGGTTTGCAAAGAGGGCTGCATCATCTGCATATAGGGAACATCTTAATTTTGCCGCCTTTGGGAGGACCTGGTGAATTATGTTTCTTTGGGCTGCTAGCTCTATTATTTTTTGAAGGGGATCAATGGCTAGAAGCTGAAATTTTTTACAATCATCCATGTGTATGACCGCAAAGAAAGACAAGTTCAGAAGCTGTTATGTACCCATTCAAGGTTCCTTATAAACAGATATATCTCAAAATAAGTTCATGTGTTAATCACATGGCAATATAAAAGGATGCCCATTTAATTTGCAGCATTAAATATACAAATTGGTTATGTGGCACGCTCTAATTACTGGAAGGGAATGTCATTTCAAATCTATGCTGACCTCTGCACCAATAATTCTGACTTCACCAGTGAAATGGTGATAGCTGCCCTTTTATTCTTAAAAGTTGATAAATAAACAAATATACAACAAAACCTTCCAATATTACAAAAAACGTGGACAACTACTCATATTGCTGAAATAGCTAATGGTATCCAACCATGATGTAATAAATTCATGACAATGAGAAGTCTAAAACACTAAAACTGGAAATTTGAAATGCAGTTCAAAGGAAGAAGGTCGATAGGACAAAAGCTATGCCCAAGAAAGAAAGACAGGTTCTTCCATTATGTCTATGTTCTGGTTTTATCTGCTGTGATTGTTCTGTAACCTTATTTTGGTTCCAACACATAAAGCAGGGCGCCTATCCTACGCGCTCCAAAAAGAGTAGTTAAAACCATAGTGGGCAAGGAACATTAAGTTTCTTTTCTTGTGTGAAGATTGTTGGAACCTTTATATGTTCTTGGCTAAATTTATTTTTAAGGCTTCCTGATATTTAATGGAGTTTGTGTGCCCTGTATTTCTTTTTACAAAATTTCATTTTTCTCCTATAAGGGTTTCATTAGCAAACATATCGAGGCTACTCCATCTAGAATCGACTATAAACTAGGCATTCTAGCAAAGTGCAGAAAAGGACAAATTAATTAAAGATGATGCACAAAGCTTGAAGTGAGCCTTAAATGTTGTTCTACCAGCTCCGGAAAAAAATAGGCAATGCAGAACCATAGTGGCAACCTCTACCCCCATGCAGCTCATGGATATAAACTCATTAATTTGTGGGAGTGGTTTTCCACTACATCTTCAATTCAAATTAAAGAAGATCAAGCATGAAGGAAAAAGTTGGACAATCAATTTATAGCATGCTAAATTGGGCAGTTTCCTACATGATTGATTCACTATGTCATTTTATTATTGTAACAATTATCATGCAAGAATAAAAGCGAGCATGTGCCTATTTTTAAGAAGAAAACAACTTTAAGGTTCTATTGCTTGGGGAAAAAGATAGACACCATGTTTGGGACTAATGGTCATACCTCCATTGGCACGAGTACGGACAAACCGGTTGCTTAATTAGGAAGGGACTTGCGACTAACCGTTTCAGCAAAGCGCAAAAAGGACAAATTAATCAAAGATGGCGCACAAGGCGCGAAGTGAGGCTTGAATCTAGAAGGTCCCGACCATTGGATCTATGAAGAGCGCAAAGCAAACCGTTCTAAGTGTGGCCAACTAAAAGAAGCAAACATTCAAAATACATCTTGAAAACAGTGCAGTGCATGATTTTTATAGATCTCTACTTCCATGTAACATCAAGATTGTTTTGTGTTAATTGCATACATTAGCACAGCTGCACTTTGCAACACACCAGTCCCCTCAAGATTCCTAGCTGTTTCCCCAATCCGGAGTGTGGCCCTCTCGAGTTTCGACTGTCTGAACTGTTTGCTGAAATCTTACAACACTCGAGAGAGGGCCTGAGCCTGAGGCAATAGACTGTAGTTTCCATTAGCTACCCTGATGTTGTTCGAAAAAAAAATAGCTACTCTGATAGTCTGATCTAAAGCTCGAATCAGTGATCAGCTAGCTCACCAGAAAATCTCCATTCACAAGAATCAAGAGAAGAAAACGCCGAGGTCAGTGATGAACTTGTTGTAAAATGTATTGAAACATTCTGATGGGCCACTTCAGGGCCGGATGAAATGAAAATTCAGGTGGGGATTCTCTCCCCTCCGGTGACCTTAAAAAAAAACGCCGAGGTCGAACAAGTTGGAAACCGATCGTAACCGAGATAGAGATTACGGGATGATAGAACCCAGAAACCAAATCGGAACATGGGGCTGGAGCGAAAGGCACCCGTCCGTACCGTGAGCATGCGGAGGGAGAGGAGGACGCCAAGGGCGGTCGAGCTGCCTCCTCGCATAACGCGACCGATTCCGACCCCCCATCTCGAATTGAGAAGAGAGGATCGGCGGAGGAGGACGACCCAGTCCCCAACTCGACGATTCACCGAAGCTCCCGAGTGGCAAGGGCACCGAGCCACAAGGCAGGCCAAGAACTGGCTCCTGAAGTCCTGATGCTGCTAGGAATAATCCATCGCCGCCGCGAGATCGGGTGGGTGTCCCGCTGCCTGTGCCCGTGACGGTGCCTTCTCCGGGAGTGTATCCACACAGCCGAGAGCGGAAAGGGCCGGGCAAGCAGACAGCTGCGAGTGCGCGAGGCACGAGGAACGAGAGGGAGAGACGATCGAAGACGGCAAGTGATGGATGAAACCGCCGTTGAGAGCAAGTCTGAAACGTGGACGCTGCCTACCAATGCAAGCAAGTGGCTCTTTTGGGGCCAGGCCAGGCCCGTTGAGGCCCATGGTATACTTGGGCCCGGAATATCTAGTAGGCCTTTATTCTTAATTGAGAGGCTTTGCATTAATTCTCATTTTCTCAAAAAAAAAATTAATTCTCATGAGACGTGTTAGAAACCAGTGTTATGCTTTGCATTAATTCATTTGCAGTGCAGGAACTGTTTCTCGTAGCCAAGATAGCAGCCTCCGTTGGGTCTACCCAACACCGCATATAAACTACAAGATGAAGATCTGGTGGTGACATAATTTTGTACCGCCAAGAACATTAAAAGATGGATTGATACAGTGGAAACATTAATTAGTCGATCACATACTTAATTACTGCTTACTGTCTATGTTGCCATGAACCTTTATTTTCCTTGCTGAAAATAAAGGGCGATATGAGTGCAAGCATTAAGAACGGTGCATTGCAACTGAACATGAAAGAGTAGTACACTGACTGTACACACACAGGTATTTGGGACCCTGCTGGTTGCTCTCGCTCACAGTGACGTCTGATGCTGATCGAGGTGACTATACTTGTTGTGAGTTATCTCATCGCACTCCTAGCAAGGCGATGAAGTTTACAGCAACACCACCATGACTTCTGTTATTTGAATTCAAATACAATGCATGGAGAGGAGTTAATAGTGATCACACAACATTCTAATGAAATACAGACATGTAGGCCAAATCCTAGGCGTACACACATTTATACACCCTTGTCTACTTTGGAATTTTGGATACAAACAAGATGCACGCCAGGTGTTCCCCCCAGCAACTCGACGGGGGCGAGCGCTGCGGCTTGCAACGGGCCAACGGCGACACCATGGTGAAGCTGCCCATTGGGCCGGGTAAGGTTATACATCGCTGCAGGCGATAATAATAGAAAATTGATGACATCATAAAACGTGAAGAATGAAGAAATTCTAATTTTGACTACCACCAATAGATCCGAGGGGATTTCTAATCCGAGCGCCCTCGCCAGGAGGCTTATTATACCTGTGCGTTGCTATGAACAAAAATAGTATAAATATCAGATATGTATAGTTGCCCGTGTGTTAATTTGTAGAAATCTACATGATCAAATGGTGGATGGAGTGAGCTGGTCCGACTCGCATACGAGATGGACTAAGGCCCTCCTGTCACTCCTGTCAATAACACGAGACGGATCAAAAATTGAGGTGGAAATCTTACCCACTTTAGAAACAGGTACAACTATAGGCAAATTTGATCATGCATTGCTACGGATAAAGTTGGTATAAGTATCAGATACATACAGCTGTCCGTACATTATTTTATATAGAGATCTACGTGACCGAGTTGTGGATGAAGGGATGTGGTCCGACTCGCATATAGATATAAGACGGATTAAATCAAAAATTTAGATAGAAACTTTTACTCGCTTTAAAAATTAGTATATATTCATTCTAATTATTAATCCATACGGGAGCACGGGTTGATAGGCTAATACAATATAAAAAAAGTAAACAAAAAGGATACGGACTCCAACTAGCAACTAGGCTCGTGTATCTCATATACATGCACGATAAGCATAGTACTCATCCTCTCATAGAAAATAAAAACATATGTACATAGACAGCAGCTAGCTTGCGCCGCTATCGCGTCGCGCGCTACGAAGCCAGTTCATCCGGGAAGAGATGCTTCACGTGTGGAAAAGAAAAACGAAAGGGAGAAAAGGCACCTATAGGGCCCACGCACGATGTCGCTGTCTCATCGATCTTCGGGAAGCTTGCTAGCGCTCGCGCGTAGGAATGGATTTGCGATAGATCCTTATTTAGGTTTGTGTGAATTTCCTACAGGAATTAAAGGTAAACAATAGCGTATTATATTTAGAGAAATTTTACAATCATTGAAAATAATAGGAGTCATCCATCTGATAAAATCATACGGTAGTGAAGGTAGGAAGTACCTAGAATAAAGTATCTGGTACTTTCAAAATATGGAACCAAGTATCAAAAAGTGGGACCGAATACTAATTTAGTTTAATTTTTATGAATACTTCCAATAGATCAACAGCTAAAAAAAATTAAGGTAATATTTATGCATTGCATTAAGATGTTCACGCTATCATTAGCAAAGAAATAATTTTTAATGATTACACGGAAGCATTTCAACCGTTTAGTTCGCACCCCAACGACAATCATGCCATCATAAAAACTTTTATTTTCAGTATCGGGTTGGGAACGCACAGTGTAAAAGATTATCCAAAAGTATGACACGTCGGACCGGGCTTTGGTTGGACATGAAAACCCACATATATCGGATTGTATGTGGGACGTGACTAATGGGCCATGCCATGTCGGGCCGGGCCTTGGTGGAAGTGGGTCGGTCCCTTATTATTAGAGACGGTCCATATTGCCAATCGATGGTAGAATATTTTTTAAAGTTGCAAGTCAACAAGTAAAGGTGAAACTAACAGCAATATCCTGTTACAAACTGCCACTAATATCTTTTTTCTACTACTAGGTTCATACCTGTGCGTTGCCACGGACAGTCAAAAGAGGAGCGTGAAAATATGGAATTTTTGAGCTATTATTTATCTCCAAACAACTGCAAATCTGCATACTAATTTATAAATCATACTCACAAATTGTAGTTCAGTATCTCGCTAGCGGCATCAAACATATTAGTGGCTGCACTTGTTTGACTGGTGGCTTGATTGACTGGCATAAGTGCCATCGCAAGGCATCTAACGATGGGACGACACGACTACACGTGAGACACCAAGAAATTACTATTTTACCATGATGAACACCATGATGTCATCAAATACACTTATACTTTGTTGCCCCTAAGACCATTTAATGCATTGAAACAATGTGAACTGGAGAACAAAAATAGTGAACTTCTGAAGTGGTAAGGAAAACATACCGGGAAAGTAAGAGCAATGTGATTTAGTAAACCTGAAATCACACAGTAGTATCCAAACATCTGCTCAACCACCAGCATATCTTCAAAAAAAGATGATAGAGCTAGATGAGCAAGATCTGCAGGTTTATCTATGTATGCTCATTACCATCGTCAATTTGTCAATAACTCAATCCCACTTTCTTCGAACTCTGAACTCAGCAAGGTCAATTGACAAACCACACATCATCGAATCAAATCACATCAGAGCAACATCACTTCCATCCCCTCACTGAATTGTCCTTGTGAGTTTGCACTTGGAGATGAAGAGGGTGTCAGTGTAGTTCAACCGGCACAGCTTGAGCAGCTCTGAGGCTTTCTGCTTCAGCTCCGACGCACAACCACTCTGGATGACAAGTAGAAGCTTGGCAGCCAACCCAGCCTCCACGGCAACAAGTGCACACTCTTCAGGCACCATCCGACACACTGTCCACAGCATTGACAGCGCTCGTCGTGTGCATGCCTCTGAAACTCATCAGCAAGCGGATGGCATTGGGTATTGTCCGCGGGCAATCCTTGAGAGCCGCCCTGCCCTCTGGAACTGTAGACAGGGCATCCAAGATGTCCAAGGCCGGCTCGACACACTCGGTTGCTAGCTCCAGCAACAATTCCACCAGCTGTGGAATCGCACCAATCTAAAAATCATACTCCTTGCCGACCCACGCACTGCACAAATGAATTCAGCAGCTCCGCAACCACGTGCCGCTTGTCCCGGATGAGGCACATGACACTGACCAAGAGGCTCAGGCTCGCAACCGTCTCCGGCTGGAAACCCCCCTCATACATGAGGATGCGGATGAGGCGGACACGGTTGATCTTGGTGTCTGCCGCCCCCTCGTTGAGCATATCCACCACGAGTGGCACCTTCTCCAGCTGCATGAGCATGGTCTTCGCGTCGGCATCGAGCGTCAGGCCGCTGAAGAGAATGGCGACGGCCTCGGTCCCCACGGCGTGGGACATGAAGGGGCTGAGCAGCGAAGTCAAAAGGGTCACGCCCCAACCTCGACGATGGCCTTGGTGACGGACTGATGGGATGGGTGGCGACGAGGGTGCGCAGTTCCCGGAGCACGGCGATGCGGGCCTGGCTATGAAACAAAATTGAGTATGAAACTAAAAAGGAAATGCAGTACCTGGAAAAAAATACATTGCAGTATATCTAGGATTGTATAGATAGATACCTACCAACTTACAGAGAATAACAAGAATGTTTAAATATATGTCAGGCCCAGTCTAGTGATAATATAGCTCTTTCCTTTATTTCACAATCTATGTCACCTCATTTGGTACAAATTCAATGGTCAACTTCAGTTCAATCTGATTGGCCAGAAAATCATGAACACGACAAATGAGTCTGAAAAGTTCACAGCGAAAAAATGGAGAGCTAGCAGCACAAATCAAGAACATAGTAAAAAATTTGAATATTGTATGCCAGCCCAGTCCTTATCAATCCAAACTTCCAAAAGAAGATCTGTCGACTGAAGCACTGGCTATCTGAGTTATTAATAGTTGTATCATTTGCAATCCATTTTAAAACAAAAGTGTGGTCATTAAGGTCAACCCTTCAAAGTTCACATTCATAGATAATATTATGTACTCTTGCAATTTTGTTCCCTCAAACTAACCTTTCCAAAAAAAGGCTTCCAAACTTTTGACTCCCTGATCACCTAGTGTACTGCTATTCACGCTCAAGTTGTTTGCATAGTCAATTAGTAATAAACTAAAGGGGTGCCTGCAAAAATAAGAGAATGTTTTGAGCAACTGCGATCCATGTTACTACATTCTGTTTCATATGGGCATATGGCTTGGGCAATTCGTAACAAATGGTAAAAAGATCAAGGATACTTACTTGAATGTTTCCTTAAATTATTGCATTGAAATTTTATGGGTCCGGTGGCAATGCATAGAAAAGTAGTAGAGGTATAAATCTAAGATTGTCGCTTCAAACAAATAAATCTATGAGAATTGATGTGGCTAGCTGGCTGCCCATTGCAATACTCCACTATAGCTTTTGCGATATTGCATTGACAGAGCCACTATTGTGAACAATAAAAGTTGTATTGGCCGCTATTCTCTAAAAGCCACTATGCCAGAATCGCATAAAGATGACACAGCATTTGGCGACGCTGATTTGAACCGCGCCACCAAAAAACTTTTGGTGATGCGCCCGAACTACCCGCGTCACCTATGTAGTAGCTACAGCCGAGGAACCTCAAAACGCATCACCTATATCGGGTAATCGGAGACTCTGGTAGAACAAACGCGTCACCAAAAATGACCTCAACAATAGGTGACGCGTTTTTTCAACTAGCGTCATCGATAGTGTTCGTAAAAGGTGACGCGTATTGAACTGTACGCGTCTCCGATAATGGAATTGACATCAGTGACGATATGCTTGTGCACTCGCGTCTCCAATGAGCACGTCACCTTTTGTCATCTGCAATAATACCACTCGCTGTTCTGCTCTGATGTCAGTGCTCGCGGACAGTCCACACTCGCTCCCTGCCTACCGGCCAGCCGGCGTGCGGCGCAGCCTTACTCCGCCGGCGTGGAATCCGCGCGCCGCCGGCGGCTAGCGGGTGACGGAATACCTGCCAATCAACAAACTGATTATCAGGATGCTAGTCAGGATGGCGGTCAGGATGGCAGTCAGGATGGCGGTCATGATGGCAGTCAGGATGGTGGTGAGGCTCTCGGGAATGATAGTGAGGATGACTTAGTTCACATTGGTGACAATTATGTGCATATTGCTGACCAGTTGGAGGAGTTGGTGCGGGAGTTGGTGCGTGACGCCATGGGATATGATGGGCATACTAGTAATGAGTTGGAGAAATTAAAAACTTTGGTGACAGATATGAAGACCCCACTGTATCCCGGCTGCAAAGAAAAGTACACTAAGCTTTTCACTTCACTTAAGCTTCTCCAGCTAAAGGCTACCCATCATATAACTGATCGAGGCTTCAAGGCTTTGTTGGATCTGCTAAGGGACATGCTGCCACAGGGAAATGAGATACCAAAGAACACCTATGAGGCCAAGCAGAATGTTTGCCCTTTAGGACTTGAGGTTGAAAAGATTCATGCTTGTAGGAACGATTGCATCCTGTACCAGGGTGATTATGCAGATCTAACTGAGTGCCTCGAGTGTTCAACTCCTCGATACAAGCGTAGAAATGATGGTGGTGATGAGAAAAGGAGGCATGAAGCTCCTCAAAAGGTGGCATGGTATTTCCCAATAATTCCTCGCATAAGGTGTTTGTTTGCATCAAGCAAGGATGCACAGCTATTGCGATGGCACAAGGAGGGCCGCAAGCAAGATGATCTTATAAGGCACTCGGCTGATTCAAGCCAGTGGCACATCATTGACTACATCTATGAACAGTTTTCTAAGGACCCAAGGAATCTTCGGTTCGCTCTAAGCACTGATGGGATGAACCCATTCGGTCACATGAGCAGCTCGCACAGCATGTGGCCGGTGCTACTATCAATCTACAACCTGCCGCCCTGGCTTTGCAACAAAAGGAAATACATGATGATGTCGATACTCATCTCAGGACCACATCGGCCAGGCATTGATATCGATGTGTACATGAGACCACTTGTGGATGATCTGAAAAAACTATGGTCAACATGTGTCACCGTCTATGATGCGTAAAAGAGAGAACAATTCACACTACATGGCATGTTGTTCACCACCATTACTGATATTCCAGGTGGCCGTTCTATGTCTGGTCAGTCTAAAGGGGACAAGGATTGCATCCATTGCTTAGATGACACCGAGACTCTTTGGCTCAACAATTCACAGAAACAGGTATACGTATGGCATCGGCGTTTCCTCCCCGCGTCCCATGGGTACCGAGGCATGAAATGTCAAATTGATGGCACTAGGGAGGAAGGGAAAGCTCCAAGGCATTTTAGTGGGAGTACGTCTACAAACAGGTCAAGGATCTCGCCGTTGCACATGGGAAGAAAAGCACTACCATCGGAGGAAAGAGAAAGCGGGATAAACAAGATGATCCAAAGAAGACAAAGCGGGAAAATAAACTAGATGATCCAAAGATCAGGTGGAAAAAGAAGTCAATCCTATGGGAGCTACCTTATTGGTACATGTCACAAAGTTTCCAGTAAGTGCATGAACAACACAGTTATCTTTATGTTAGTTTATACTTAACTTGAGGCAAATTTTGTTGTGAGTCAACCCACATGTGCATAGTGGCATAGTGGTCTGCAAGCAATGCCATAGCCCAGGAATAAACTTCTATAGTACCCTATTTAACCTAGCTCAGAATAACATCAAAGTTGTGATAATCAAACTGTAAAATTTTTTGCAGTGCCACCAGCAACCTGCGGTCGGCAATGAAAGTGGGTTCTACACAGCCAATCATATGATGGAGGCTCTGCGAATACTAGATGTCGAAAATCCCAAGGTACATATGTGCTAAACATGTCATTTCTGAATGTTTGTTGTAGCTGCATGTAGAACATATCATTTCTGAAAGTTTCTGAACATTTCCTAAGGTACACAGCCAATCTAAATTAGAAATTACAATATCTGAATGTTTGTTCTCAATGTTTTTTCTGAATGTTTGTTTCTGAAATGATATTAAGTGAAAACGCAGACTGTTACTTGTTCTTAGGTTGTGAAAATGCTGTGGGGAATTCCTGTACTATCCAGAATAGTTGATAGTTTCCACTTTCCAGTTTCAGCAAAGCATAAAACTAATCATTTTTTATTGATTTAAGACTAGTATTGCAACTGCCACTTAATAGTTCATTTTCAGAAAAAACTTGTGTAGTTGATTGTTGAACTGTTGAACTGTTGAAGCTGCAGCTGATTGTGTTTATGGACAATGCACTAGAAACTTGTGCAAGTAGCTTTAGCTAGATCTTGCAGCTTGTACAGCATTTTGTACATGTGTTTCATACAAACTGATACCTACCTCTTATTGTATGTACACAGGAGTTCGAAGTATCAACTACTCCCCTTGACAAAGATGAGTTACTCAAAATTCAAGAAAAAATTGCTTCATTCATCATGGACCAGGTCATTAGTAACAATGGGGATCACCACTACCAAAATCCACGTTTCTCAGCACGTTAGGTAATGATGTGTGAAGTGCAAGAACATGAGATTAACCTATGTGATGTACTCTGAAGAATTATCTCTTATGTTGTCACCTGTTATTTGTGTTGCTACTTGTGTGATGAACCTAGTTAACATACAGTAAACTTCTTGTGATGGAATCTATGTGCAATGCATGTGTGATATGGCTTTGTGAAATGTGGCTGTGTGAAATTTGCTGTGATAATCATATGTGCCTGTGTGATAATCGTGGGAAATGTGAAACGCATTTGTGATATGGAACGTCTGTGGCATGTGGCATGAAGCAGGTGGTCAAAAAAAAATTGAGATTGCAGACGCGTCTAGACTTCTAGTGTCTGTCAATATGTAAGTTATCGGTGACGCGGATCAAAGATCTGTGTCACCTAAGATAAGTTACCGGAGACACGATTTATAAGGAAGCATCACCAAAACTGAACAGTTAGCAGACACGGATTTTTCACGCGTCACCAATATAACGTTATAGGAGACGTGGAGATGAAAATGCGTCACCAATTAACAGATATAGGAGACGCGGAATTCCGAAGTAACGTCACTGTTTGACGATATGGGAGACGCGGGTACATAAGAACCGCGTCTCCGAAAAGTCGTCATTGGTGACGCGAGAAATCCACGTCACCAATGACATTCACATCGGTGACGAAAATTTGGTGACGCGATTTTTTTTCGTCTCCGATGCGTGTTTTTCCGCGTCTCCAATTTGCGATTCTGGCATAGTGAGCCAAGATACAGAATATTGACAGAGCCATTATCCAAAAGCCAAGATACTCTAATATTGACAGAGCCATCATCCAAAAGCCAAGATACAAGAACTCACCCGTCACCATACACTCCTCAAAGCATCACAACAGGAAGTCATCCATCTGCAGCAATAGCAGAGACAAACTAACGGAAATAGCAAGACAGCAATTATTTTTGCATGATCGCGATATGGAAAATATAAGAGAAACATACCTTTATTTCGGTTCCTTGAACCTCAGCAACTTTGATGCAATTACTACTATTTAGAGGACCAATCATCCCATTCAAGTTAGTAGATGTTGTCCATGTGCTTTGCACTGAAAGTTCAGGCACATGGCACAAGCACAAATTCACAATCAATTTCATATCGCTGAGCATTTGATCGGAGTAACTTAAACAACATGTTATACTTTTGGGGAACACATATAGCATGCAGAATGCTTGTATGCTACAAATAATTCATACTATTCCATTTCCATGTACGCACACAAACATTGGTTTTCAAAAGAAAAAAACAACCACAAGCAGAAACCTCCAAAATGATGCAATTTTGGGATTGGAACCTGAACGGAGCGTGCATATACGTGCGAATCAATTGCAATCATTCAAAGTGAACTTATGATCCAAACGTAGTGAAGCCTCAAGTGGCAGGGATGGAACCACATGCACAGAACAAGCCCGACAATACTGAACCCTATCGGTACGCATTGCCGTCAGTGCACAATAGATCGCAGGATGAAAAGGGCAGTAAGGGCTGTGAGGCGGATCACCTGACACATGAAAGGGGAGTGGATCGACCTTGCGCCTCCTTGATGTTGGTCCATCATCACGAATCTCGCCGCCGCCACTGCCACGGAGCCCACGGATCGTGAGACGCCTTCCGCAGATTAAGCATCCTCACAGCTGAAGCACAACTGATCTAGCGCGTGCGACGGTAGGGACGGCGGCATCACTGTGGCAGGCGTGCACGCATCGGCGGGCAGCGGAGGCAGCGGCACCACGGCTTGGGGCGTGGGGGAGGCAGGGGGCGGGGGAGAGAGAGAGAGAGAGGTGGCCTTGGGCATCAACTCGCACGACTAATCTCGGGAGGACGGCCATGGATCTGCGGCGCGTGCGGCGGTGGGGATGGCGGCATCACTGTGGCAGGGCGGCGTGGATCTGCGGCGCGCGCGCCGATGGGCAGCGGAGGCGGCGGCACCGCGGCAGTTGGGCGTGGGGGAGGCGGGGGCGATGGACGGGTGACGGACAGATCGCAAACGAAGCAAATCGGACGGTGCACCGACGCCCGTGGTCGGACGATACGAAGGTCGCACCAGACGGATGACGAACGAAAAAAAAAGTGACCCTTACCTTCTTTTTTTAGTACTAGTAGAGAAGAGATAGAAATTGTATCCTGACATTGTTCTTCTTAACTGAATCAATTACTACTTTCCATAAGTGCTAAGAAAAATATCCATTCAATTGTACCTCTACATAGATAGTGTTCAATACGAGAAGTTGACTTAGTGCAACTGGCTATTGTGCTTGGGAAAGAGTTTTTTTTCGCGACCGTGCCTGAGCACGTTTTTCATTAAGAAGAGAAGAGAAGTGTTACAAAAGAGTCGGTTATAGAACCATAACCGACTGCAGAAAAACCCACAAAGACGATTACACGACCCCTATTGAGCGACCCGGAAACCTACCTAATTTACAAAGCACCGACTCGAGGCACCTAAACCCTGCTTGAAACCAATCAGTAATCTCATCGTACACCCTCGTAAGTACATCATCGACTGTACGCACTCGTCGATCGAAGGTCCTGTCATTCCTTTCTTTCCAAAGCATCCAAGAAGTGAGAATTACCAGGCTGTCGAAAGAGCTAGCGGACTAGAGTTCAAATTTGGCTCGTTATATTTGTTCAGGTGGGGTATTTAATACCTCCACATAGCCCACATCATTTTTAGATAGTGCTCAATACCTTCAAGGAAAAAAGTCGGCAACGACTTCGGTTCTTGCAATAATAACGCCTGCAGTATTGGGTGGACTATTCACACTTACACTAATTGCCCCCTTTGGGTTTGGCGGAAGAAGAGGTCACCAAGAAAAACGTCACTTTTCGGTAAGTCCGCTTGATATTGCAGTAATACAAATTCATATACCTTGTTCTAGTAATCTTTATTGGACTCCAATGGATGCAGTAAAAGTAGAAGACATGGAAAGTTTTGAGTCCATATTTATTTATTGGTCTATCCACGCTTAAATCAGCAACAAACAACTTCGATGAAAACAACAAACTTGGTGAAGGAGGATTTTGTGTTGTTTATAATAAGGTATGTCGTCGTCTCTCATTTGCAAAATGATACAAGATATTTTTTTTCAGTACAATTCCAAACAGCCCGTGGATGACCAACTAGTAAAAAGTTGTACTCGCAATAAGGGTGCTCTGCCAGATGGACAAGAAGTAGCAGTCAAGAGGCTTTCTGAGAGCACAACACAAGGACTAGGGCAGATGAAGAATGAGCTAGCTTTGATAGCTAAGCTGCAGCACAAAACGATGGAATTGATCTCTTGGCCCGATCCAACAATCGGGCCAGACCCTTGATGCACCCTGATCAGAGGCGCCCAGCCCGTTATGGCTGGTGGGCCCCCGTCGCACAGTGCTATAAAAAGGGAGGTGGGGTCCCGTGATTTGGGGTCAGATGATTGTAGCCACTACAGAAACCCCACCGACAGCCCTAACCCCGTCCGATCGCAAGGGGGCGCTGATGCCGACCGGAAGTTCCACCAGCGTCGTTCTTCGCCATCGCGTCGTCCTCTCCAGGTACTGTCAAAGGCAACCCCCCATCACCGATCCGGCATCGACGAGAAGCAGCGCCTCCACTCCGCCTGTATCGGTCTACTCCTGCACCCCTCTCTTGTTCATCTACTAGAATTAGGGAAGAACCTCTGATTCACTTGTATTCATAACAAGAACCCGTTTTCCCCATGCCCGATCTAGTGCACAGACTCGATCTCGTGCTAAACCTAGAACTAAAGAACCTAACAATGGTATCAGTCGCCTTTCTTGTGCATTGATCCGGTTGGGGAAAAGATCCAGAGAAGAAAGAAAGAAAGCAAATCGAATCGAATCGAATCAAGAAAATGCGACTGAAATCCAAGATCCCGAAACCCTAGCCCTAGAAAAGAACCTCGGGAAAGGGGAGGAACTTACCTTTCCCGGCCAAGAACCACTGCGCTTTGCGCGGGTCAGAGACCTCACGCCGCTGCTCGTCGGGGCGTGGCATAGAACCGAGCTCCGCCGCCGTGACCCGTGCGCGCGGGCTCTTGAAAGGGCACCACCGTCAGGCCACTCGACGATGGTGCGCTCCCACACGGGTGAGCGCGCGCGCACCGGCGAGGGGCCGGCGGCGGCGCCGGTCATCTTCCTGCGTCCACCCGACCGCTGGTGGCCACTCCGTGCTCGCATGGTGTGTGCTGCAGACGGGGGACAAGAAAGAACAGAAGAGGTTGCCGATGCGGCCGGCATCAAGACCCGGCGGCGCGC